>NC_080587.1:62204527-63459527 GCF_029962835.1 Magnolia sinica | reverse complement strand
TAAATAAATCCATCGTCATTAACAATGATTTTAAAAAATGAGGTTTTAGTGGTCCCAAGATGGACCCCTTTCAGAATAAAAAATCGCATACTTAAATGGTAGTGATTTTCACAGAATGCCGACAATATTATCACAGCAGTCAGCATTGCTCCCTAGTTGGAAGTTATTTTTAACTCCGGGGCAGCATTTTTTTATAATTGTTGATGATGTTTACACAGACATTATAAATAATAATTCATGATACTATCCTAATTTTGCTCATACTTAAAAATTAAAAAAAAAATCAGGTCACTATTCAATCGTTGTGCAGATAATCAATAATAGATACTGAGTTCACCTTATTCATGAAGGAAAATATTTTAAATGGATCTTTTTGGACCCCATCGGAGGCACAGATGCCACTGCTCACATCAACTCCATGTGGTCTAAGAGTTGCGATGGCATCACAAACATTTTCACAATTGATCCCTCCAGCTAAAAGCCATCCGTGCTTGCTTTTTATTGATGGTAATTTGAACTTGTCCCAATTGAATCCTTTACCGCTGCAACCAAATAAAACAGCGTTCAAAACAAGGTATTCAAAAAAGGTTATGTAAAGGCTGTTATGTAACAGTAACAACCATAACCGTTACGTGTTACAGGGCCAAAACAGCTGTTACAGAAAAGAAATTGCCCGTTACGGCCCCGTAATGGTTCGTAACAGACCCGTGAATGGACTGTAACAGCCCCATAACAGTTTCAAAACAGTTTTTTCTCAAAAATAAAAATAAAAAAGGCCATAATGGCCCATATCATAACAGTAACAGTGTGGTCGTTATGGCCACCGTTACCGTTATGGAACACCTTGGTTCAAAGTAATCAACCGTTATGGAACAACTTGGTTCAAAGTAATCAAATGTGTGAATATTTGCATAACCATGTGAGGAAAAGAAATCTTTTTAAAAGAACCTCAAAACCAGACAGATTTTTATTTATGAGAAACAGTAAACAAATACCAAATCACATTCATATTAAACAAAACATTAGCCACTTCTCATGGCAAACATTCACAGTTCAGTTCTGCAAAAGCAATATACCAGTTAAAGAAATAGAAATAGAAAATGGGAAATGGGAAATGAGCCTCATAATAGGACTTGCAACTGGGACATTTGAGGCCATGTTGATGCCTTTATAGGTCCAATTGATGAAATAGGACCCAACCCAGCTAATAAGCTCTGAGGAATCAGGCATGGAGAAGAAGGCCAAAACCACCAGTCAAATACTAAGCCCATCAATGTTAAATAAGTAGTAATGTGATGGACTGAGTTTGCGGGACTTTAGGCAAACTCAGCCTAGGTCCAACTTGTAGGCCTTCAGCGTCAGCCCAAAGTGAAGCTGGACTGTGGTTGGACCAGGCCAGATGAACCCAGTGTCAACTGTACACATGACATGTTTTTCTTCTCCAAATAATGCTACATCTCTTGCCTTCATGCATAATACAAGACAGACTTCCAAGCTTATCTTCTAATTTATTAGCAAGTCCAAAGTGTTTGTGACAAAAGGGTGAAAGCACAACACTTGTAATGCCGATTGTGCAGGAATGTCAGAATGTGTACAAGTATGTAACACAATGCATAAGGCAAATAATAGCTTGGGAATTGAAGAAATGCAGGAAAGTATCTCAGACCTGCCACCCGTTGCACTATCCACCAAAAGCCAGTCAGCTAAAGAACTCTCTTCTTCAGTAATTTCATTCAGGAGATTTCCACTTCCATCAGCATGCAGAACGTATATTATCCGGCTATGTTGCTGTAAAGCTGGAAGAGCAGCCCTGGACCCATTCCCATGAAGCTGCATAACCGCAATTTGTCACAATCACAAGGGCATTATGCTGCTTGCAATGAGCCCTGCAAAGGGTTCCAACCGCAATTTGTCACAATCACAAGGGCATTATGCTGCTTGCAATGAGCCCTGCAAAGGGTTCCAACCCATGGCTCAGTGGTATACAGAGTGCATTTCAACACTGAGTCATGGGTTCAAGTGCCCATATGGGGTGTGTGTGGGTGTGTGAGTGTGTGTTTGTGTGTGTGGGTGAGTGAAAAAAATAAAAAGTTGCAACAGCTAACTCATGAGAGTAGGAACAGAGATCTCACTATACTGGCATGTGCAGAACTGTATTGTGTGCTGATATCTGGGTCCTTCATGTATGTGTCATGGCGCAAATTCAGGCCCATCCGCTCATCAGTCGGGCAACATGCAGACCACTGGTCAATTTCCTTAACTGTCCACTTTTTATACACCTGTGGCCCAGCTGATACTGGACCGGCCTGATTTCTCGTCATGGCACATACATGGTGGGGTCCACCACCACTAGATGAACAACCTGGATCTTGCACACAAGTATTGGTAGCCATCGTGTTTCTCAGGTTAAGAGTGAAATTTACCTGCACAAGCTCAAGATTTGATGCATCAGAAGCTCTTAATATCGTGTCTGCGTTGTCATCCACAAACACCCCAACAGGCTCTGTGCCATACTCTCTTGCAACTTTTGAGATTTCTTTAGCCACCGAAAGAGACACAGAACGTTTTGATTTGGGCCAAATTATCATCCCAATGAGACTAGCACCGGCCTCTGCAGCGATTGCAGCATCTTTAGCCGATGTAATACCACACATCTTCACCAAAGGGTGACTCCTTTTGATGTCCTCTTGAGCAGGTGAAGATTCAGCGGATTGGGACACCATACTGTTTCTCACTGTATTAAGATGCAGCCTATTTCTTTTCAAGTGCAACTGTCCTGTCTGGAAACCTGAAAGCGATGTTCTACCATTACATAGCTAATGATGATAAATGACATGGGTGACTTCCAACAACAAAAATGCACGACAGATGGGTAACCGCTAACACCATTGAAAATGTGTAACTTCAAAGAGAACAACCCTCTCCAAACATAGCATGTGTTAACCTGGGAAGTGGGTGGAACATCTAAATGATGCATACCATGAAGATGACCATATCCAAAAATCCAGGTGGTCTGGGTGGGCAAAACTGTATCAAAAAATCAGGATTCATCAACATGGTGGAACAGTAGTAGAAAGCTAATGATGCTGGTTGGGCAGGTTTCAGATTAAGCTAAAGTTGTGGTTATCAAAGTTGTTAGAGATTAATACGGGCTGTATGAATAAATGGCCCACCTAACCCTCCGGTTCTATCTGTTAGTTCCTCTCCATCTGCATATTATATATTCTCAGGGGCTTATATTGAAAATTGTATAAAGGGGTATTTCAGTATGTTGGTTTCATGACTTTAGTGGATAAATGCAAGACGGGGGTGCATAATCCATCCCTAGCCTCTCTTTTCCTTTTTCCCATTCTTTTTTCTACTCCCTCTCTTCTCTTGCCTTTTCTGTCTTTTCATACAACTTTCACGGTATCAAAAAGGTAAAATCAAGCTCATTTTTTCTACTTTCTTCCCTCTTAAATATATTTCTCATCCCTTTCCTTTTTCTCTTTCTGATTCTCTTGGGCTGAGCATCCCTTGATGAACTAGGATTTCTCTTCTTTGGCATTTTGACCTCTTATATGGGCAGTATGTGAAGAGCGTGGTAATGTGTAGGTGATTGCTACACATTCTGGTCTATGATCGTTTTGGAAGTGTAGGGCTGATTAGTGCTTCAAAAGTCAAGTGTGTACCATGTTAGAGCGTGTGGCTGGAGCACTTACTTGTGACTTTCCCTTAGCGAGATCATAGGCAAAAATCGGATCTCCAAAACCATGCATACTTTTCGATCTTTTGTTAAAGGTGGAGGAATACTTACTTGTGCCTCTCAAATACCAAAGCACACATTTAGCAGCCTACGTTTTCACTACGAGACCTTCATTTTATGGGTGACTTTGAGAATGATGAGATTCATATTAAGGAATATGTAATATACAAAGAAATGCACGGCTACATGATACACACACCAAAGCTTGGTAAGAAAATGAATTGAAACCAGTTGAATAAATTCATTTGCCAAAAACATTTCCAAGCATCTACCTCCAAACAAAATCACTCTGCCTCAGTCGAGACTAATACCTTCATAAATCTCAAGATAAGCACCTTGACAATGATAATTGAAAACACCTCTGCTAAACTTATCGTTGAAAATCCTATCTTGTTATTCATATTCAAAACAAGAGTAAAACACAAGACACTAAAGCACCAAATAAACCTTGTTACCAATTCATATTAACTCAAGGCAATTCTCAAAATAGTGCTGAATCTTTACACCTTGAGTCGAGAGGGATACTATCTTTTGCAAGCACCCCATGGCACAATGGATCATGTTAAGATAGATAACAACCAGGTAGGTAAGGCTTCCTTAAGAAACAGAAGCTCACACCAGCTAACAGGATTATGCGACTCCTTCCCTTCTCCTTTGCCAAAGATTATGTTAATTAAAGAACATGCATTCACAAATCCAGAATGATAGTCTACCATGGAGAGAAGCTTCTTTTAGTGAGTCTTTTGACATCCCCCCATAATTCATGTAAGTTCAAACTAATGTTACTTAGAAGAAAAAGGTTGTTCTAGTTTATAAAGGAGGCATAACTAAACGAATTAACAATCTTGCCCAAATTACTAGTCCTTCGATCAGAACCAGAATTTGTGCAGAAGGGGGCCACCGTCCAGTGATGCAGGCTGTTCGCTTGTGGACCACACCATGAATGGGTGACAGACAAAATATCTCCTCAGCAAACAACCCCCGTCATCCAATTGGAGGACTTCTTCCCATTTCATGTGAACCATAGCCTACTTTTTCTTTATAACCATCCATTTGCAGGTCAATTATTGCATGATAGGATTGCTCGGGGAGATCTTTTGTCCATCACCAGTTCATGGTGGAACCCAAGATATGAATGGTATGGATGAATTAGAAAGGGCGATTGGAAACGCAGGCAATTTGGGCCAAGCATTGTATATTTCAGTTCTTCTAAATCCTATGGCAAGCATAGGAGAGATCTTGAAGCAACGTATAAGGATGCAACCAACATAAAGACTGACGACCATATACGAACCTGGAAAATAGAACCTAAAATACACATCAATTGCATCAAATCCTTCACCTGAAATTACAAATAAAATAAACTTTCTATCACAAGGGTAGTGATACAATAACCCCAGTTGTATGGGAACCCCCATAAAACTACCTCCCACCAGTATCAGCATCAGGGGAGAAGGTTGATCAGGACCATCCATCTAGTAGGCCACACCATGAATCAGGACCATCCAAGCCACCACCATTGCCCATTTCCCCCGGCTGACCATCTACCATTTCACACCTCTTACCATAGCCAAGGACACAAATTACACCAAAAGGATAATCCAATTGGCCTTTTTTTTCAAACAACGGACCATCCACGGTGTGGCCCATGAGATCAACGGTCCAGATTCACCTTCCTCTCCATCATATGTGCTTAGGGAGTTCTTCATAAGCTGATTCCCACAGCATCGCATCATTCCCCACCATCTCAAACGTAATATAACAAAATCCATCAATAAAGCGCATTCAGACCTAATCATAAGCAACTAAGCTCAAATCGCATGCTGAAAAAAATAAAAACTTCAAACAAGGGTGTGGTAGCTGAGAGAGAGAGAGAGAGAGAGAGAGAGAGAGAGAGAGATTTACAGTAAAATGAGCGGAGAACCGCAGCAGTTTCCATGGAGGATGAGAAGTGCCAGAAGCAGAGATCGAGATGGAGAGATGTGGAGATCAAGAGAGGGAGTTTTGCGTTTGGTTGCTGATTGGAGTGCGTTTGGTTGCTGATTGGAAAGATCAAATTGTAGAGTGGCAATGATTAAATTGTAATTACATTCTCAGTATTTATGATACAGAAACATCTATAAACATCAAATTGCGGACGAAATGATGCATAGGTGTGTGGTCTGACCAAAGATGATAACAAACTTCTATGAGTGCACTTTTAAGACTAGAGATGATCTGCAAGAGGTATTGGATCTTTGAGCAATAATCTACCAAGGACTCTTCTTACCTTAACAGTTGCAAATTCTTCTGTGGGTCGCGGTGGCCCACCAATAATCACCAACTCTGCAAACATGCCCTCATAATAAGACCAATCCACTCATCAGGTGGGCATTCGTACAAGACATGGACAGTTAGAAATCAAAACTTATATTCAACATAGACATGAAGACAACCTGATCCCTTGACCAGCCTAGATTTTGCAACAAGGTATGTTACAGCAAACCCCACCTAGAACATGGCCCGGATCCCACAAAGTGCCAACGCAGCGATTAACCTCCTCAATCTCTCTTCATGCAAATCACATCAGCAGTTCTCTTTTGGAAAAAGCATATTCCTGGATTCTAAATTTAGATGGAACAGAACAAATACCATAGTCATGTCTGAAACAATCATTGATAACTCTAACAACATGCACGTGGGCCTATTGTATTCCTCGCTGCATATCTTTTAGATCACAAGAAAGAAAACATGTTAATAATAAAATCAGCAGAGGCTAATGCATGCAGCACCCATGGATGATACTGAACTTGAAGGTCTGGCCCCAAATCTGTAGCTAAGGATTTTTGGATTTAATCATCCAAGAAGTTAAAAGGGAGATACCAATTCAAATATATCACATCAGATGGGTAGAGATCCCATTCAAGAAACATTTTAAATACTTTGAACATTCAGAAAAATCAAAAGATCCAATTATAACAAGTGTGTATAGCATATCTAATGAATTTTAAGAAAGAATAAAGATGCATCCATGTTATAAAAAATAAAATAAAAATAGATTACTTGGGTGATTCTACAAGGGAACAAGGGCAGTGTTGTCACTTTGGAAAAAAAACAGAAAACTGATGTAATGAATCTACATACACAGGTAACTTGAAATTAGTAAGTTATTCTGCCAAGCAAACCCATATTCACGATAACCACAAATGATGATTTGGATAAGAGCAAACGATACCACCAGAAGGCCACTGATTCAAGTTACCACCTTCCATGGGACCAATGTAGAAACACTCTTTCAAAAGCTAGACCTAAAATGCATGTGTTCAAACAACTTCTCATTAGAAATGGAAGCAATATTTCTTTTTATTTTTGCAATCTTGAAATCAATGTGAACATGTGAGTTCAGATCAGAAAGCATAAGAGATAAAAAGTTTGCATAGCTGCTGCTAAGCATTCTGATTATACAAACATACCAGCTATCTGGCCTAAAGTTTCTTAGTTTGCTTGTGGAAAACAACCGGCATGTTTATGAAGCAACAGATTGGATGTCTATATATGCAGAAGACTGTTTATGAAGCATAAACTTCCTATCTGAGAGACTCTTGTGACAACACCCATCCATGATATGAACCATCCAATGAAAAGTCTGGATTACCGAACCTTGGGTCCATTCATGTCAATGATGATGGCAAAAGATGCGCCTAAAAACCTGAAGAAGAAGAAAAAAAAAATCAAGGATGTGAAATTAGTTTCATTGGCATTTCCCAGATCAGTCACCGCTGGAACTAGTCATCATCAGAACTTTCCAGGCTGATACAACCTCTTTGTCCATCGTCGAAACTGATTAATATCAGGCAAATACATACAGTAACATTGAAAAATAAATATTTCACTAACGACAATCCTTATGCAGTAAAATTAGTAAAGAAACCAAATGATGGCCCACATATTCCAACAGTCCATGCATGTTTTCATTTCTGACAAGTGGGGCCCATTGTTCACTAGTCCTGGACCATTGTTACATTGTGTCCTACCATGAACGTCTGCCTCATTAATCTTTAACCTGGACCTCTAAATTTCTGGCCTACGGATATAGCTATTAAGAAGAGATGTAACAACAGCCCATGTTCAACTGAAAAAGGTCCTAATATTCACTATTGGGATCTCCCAATCTTGGATGTCTACAACAGGCCAATTGAGTGGACTATGGAACCATGGGCCCAATTGTCAGAATGGAAAAACCAATGTATATAGTGCAAAGATGCAGGCCGCATCCCGTCCAAGCACTTCTCTACCTGCACAACAACCACAAATATTTTCAGCAATCTTGATGACTTAATTCAAATGTGTCAATCAATTCAAATTTCAATATAACCCACTAAATTAGTCATGACATGTACTAGTCATGCTAGTAAGTGGAGCTGAGTTGTCCTTACAAGCTGTCACTAAATTAGGATTGTCCAAGAATAGTGATGATGGTGTGATTAGTTGTTATTTTATCTTCATATGCACAAGCATATATGCGTACATCATTTTCATAGGCTAAAAGGTCAAAAGCTAACAACATGGAGCAAGTTTACCTTAACAACCAGAAATTTACAATGCTGACCAGAGAAGAGGAAAAGAAAAGCTATGACCTGAAATATTGACGGCCACTATGACCTATAATTTTGACAGCCACAGCCCACCCCTGAACGAGAGCAGTTTTGTCCTACTGAAACAGTACAAGACTCGACCACTTCGGTTTCTAAAACAATCAGAAATTTCAGTTGTTTTGATCAGATGACTATGGGATTGGTGTACATCATTGGACATTTAAAAATGAAAAATAATGAAAAATATCCGATGGTTCTATTTCAACAACCAAGCATCTACGATTCAGAGGTTAGGATTCTTTGAAAAATCTGTCCAGTTTGATTCCCCTAGGGTTGTCTGGTCTCTCTGTGACATTTCATCGAGCACCTGGTGGGGGTTGGCTCATTAGAGGCATTTCATCGAGCTAGTGACTGGTTTAGATAACTACAGGAAGTAGTTACTCTAACATTTCTATAGTAGTTCCAATCTGAAGATTATAGACTCTTGTACCCAGCCATTACAGTCATCCTCAACCATCTTCCCATCACCACATCCCTATTGATCTTCCAATTACCCAGCTACCCATGCCCATTACAATCGTTCTCCTCCATTTTCATATCACGCCAATCCCCACAATATCAATATGCCACCCTATGAGATTCCACCATATTAAGTTATTGAAATTTTTTAACCTAAATCCACAATAATTAGCCAACACATGGACTTGGAAACAATAAAAAATCTATATTACACAATTTCAATAGAATCAAACCGCAAATTCCATTGCTGGAAAGGAAAAATAGAATAAAATACTTGATTTTTTTTTAGGGGGAGAGAGAGAGAGAGAGAGAGAGAGAGAGAGAGAGATTGATCTCTGGGAATAATCACATTTGTTGTTGTTGGGTTGGCTTGGGTTCATTTTCAGCTAGGGCTGAGTGCAGAGGAAGTCAGGTTGAGCACAATGGGATGGAATTTGGGTCCTCTTGAAGTTGGTTCAGGCTCAGGTTGACTCTCAAATCTGACCCAACCGAGCCAAATGGTCCACCTAAATCCTCACACCCAACAATCTTTCTGTGCAAAATCCCCAAATCCCTAGATCGGCATTGAGATTGAGAGAGAGAGAGAGAGAGAGAGAGAGAGAGAGAGAGAGGGAGAGACCTCAAATCTTTATGAAATGTGTAGCCTTCAACCGAGCTTCAAATAAAGAGAGGGGGCGTGCGTGGGTAGGGCGTTCGGCAACAATATCTTAGGTGGGGATAGAGAGAGAGAGTGGGAGAGAGAGACAGTAAGAGAGGAGGGAGAGATCTGTAGGAAGAGAGAGAGGAGAGAGGGGACCGGGCGAGAGAGAGAGAGAGAGGAGACGGTATGAAAGAGAGACGGAGAGGAGAGATTTAGGGCTTGCGCTTACCCTAACTCCTAAGAAGCGGATTGCGTAGTGAGTTACTACGCATGGCGTACTGAGTAAACTCTGTGAGGTCCACTACGATTTGTGTTTTATCCGCTTCGTCCATCCATTTTACCAGATAATTTTACAGCCTGACACCAAAAACGAAGCATATTCAATGTTAAAATGGACCACACCACAGGAAACAGTTGAATTGAACGTCTACTGTTGAAAATTTCTTGGAGGCCATAGAAGTTTTGGATCAAGATATTATTTGTGTTTTCCCTTCATCCATGTCTCTATTATCTTATGAACAGGTTGGATGACAAATAAACATCACTGTGGGTCTTAGAAAGGTTTCAACGGTGGAAATCATTATACCACTGTTTCCAGTTGTATGATTCACTTGATCTTTGGATATGCTTCGTTTTTGGGCTCAACCCCTTCAATTAGATGGAAAACGGATGGACGGTGTGGATAGACCACATACATTCAAGCTGGACCCAACTGAGTTTACTCAGTACGATGAGAGCGTACTGAGTATGCAATCGGATTTACATCTCCGACGGGAAACGGATCGGCTACTCCCCCTGCCAACCGCCCGGGGGCTAGTGGTCGGTGATCTGTGGGCCCCACCATGATGTAAAAATTTAATCTATTCCGTTTATCCATTTGTACATATCATTTTAGGGCTTGAACGTAAAAATGAGAGGGATATAAATCTCAGGTGGACTACACCACAGGAAAACAATAGTGAATGGTTATCCACCATTAAATCCTCCTAAGGCCCACTGTACTGTTTATTTGACATCTAATCTGTTGATTAGGTCATACAGACCCAGATGAAGGGAAAAAATAAAGATAAGCTTGAACCAAAAAATTTATGGCCCCCAAAAAGATTTTAATGGTTGACGTTCATTCAACACTGTTTCCATTAATGTGGCCGACTTTAGATTGGGATATAACTCATTGTTGGTCTCATACCATAAAATGATCTAGAAAAATAGATGGACGGCATGAATGAAACACATACATCATGGTTGGGCCCATAGAGCACGGACTACCAGCCATTTTAGGGCTTGATCATAGCAAGTTATGAATATATCTGGCAGTTAAGATCAACTTTAAGATGGCTTGATCATAGAATTTGAACAATCTCGTCATTATAAGTTATTCTTGCCATTAGAATTCATTTAAGTTATTCTTGCCATTAGAATTTGATGGTCCAGATATCCTTTGAACTATTACAACTCATATCCACCAAAAAATAATAATAATAAATAAATAGTGGGAATTGAATAAAGTCAAGTCCAGCATTCCATGGTGGGCCACGGGTTTAAAATTAAAGTCGATCCATGACTTGGGTGGGCCACACCAAATATATAGTTGAGAGGGTTACCCATGCCTTAAAACATTCATAATCATATATTGGGCCCACCTAGATGTGATTCGCAAATCCAGCTCATTCATTACATGTGTCCCACTTGGATGAGGGGTCAGACCAAGTTTCAACTGCATCTTGTCCATTTTATATGTTTTAGTATGTCTTCACATAGTTTTAGATGCTATGGCCCACCTGAGCTTTGTATACGGCTGATTTTTAGGATATCCCATAACCTAAAGGGTACACATCAAATGCACAGTGTTGATGTTCTACACACATCATGGTGGGGCCCACACAACTCGACCTAATGGGAAGTTCCCATGAAATGGACCTTATAGTACCATTTCCCTAGTTAGGTAACTCATCCATGGTGTTGCCCTAATGTGTAGGACCCGCCTTGATATATTTTCTATATATCCACACTGTCCATATGTTTTTCCATCATATTTTAAGATGTGATTCCAAATCATAAGAAGATCCAGATCTCAGGTGGGCCATATTAATCATGAGATCAATAAGTTGTGGCACAAATTTGACATGAATATTTGGCCCGATTTAGAAATCTAATCCAAACTTATTTTATTCAAACTTGTCAATTTTTTTGAAAATGGCAATATTTTATATTCAAACATGAATTTGACTAGTCACTCACCACCATCAAGTTTCAAATGAGAAAGATATTAGGTGAAGAAGATTGTTCAACAATATGATTGGCCATATCCTGTGATCTAAATGTCAAATTTGAGTGAAATGTAATCTAAACATCTAAAGTTATTCACTCTTTAATCTGGACCCATCCAATTGTCCAAAATCAGTCTAGATATGGACAAACTGATCACACCCATTTAAAGAGTGTTTTGGATGGATCTAATCTGTTGCAGGTCATATTGAGCCAATTTTTGTTTTCTATCATAATTAGCACATTTTGAACATATTTGACCATTCAGATCAACCTTAGGATGGTTAGATTATAGAATTTGATTAATCTCATCATTATAAGTTATTCTTGCAATTACACTTTATTATATTTGGGCTATAATTTTTTCACAAGTGAATTTTTGTGTGTATAAATGGTTAGAGGTTCAATTAGTGGATGTCCCTAATAGTTTAGTAAAAAACCTCAATTTTTTTTTCTCAAATAAATCTCAATATCTTTTTAAAAATCTCATTATTTTTTCAAAATGTCCATTTTTTTTTTTTTATCTTACTTTTTTTTCGAACTTCTCAATTTTTTTTTTCAAAATACAAAATCTCAATTTCTATTTCAAAAAATATATATTTTTTAACCTTGTCAAAATTGTCACAAATTTTTTTAATCTTTTCAATTTTCTTTTTCAAAATATTATTTTTTTAAATCTATTTGTTTTCAAAATTATCAACTTTATTCAATTTTCTTATTTTTTATTTTTTTTTTTCAAAATCTAAATTTTTACTAACCCATAGTTTTTTTCAAAATCTCAACTTTTTTCGAACTTCATTTCAAAGTCTTGATTTTTAATAAAATATGAAGGATGTAGAGTAGGATTTTTCCTCTGATATTGCAAAGCATTGAAATCATTTTTAAAGTAAAATAATAATAATAATAATAATAATAATAATAATAATAATTTCCACTAAATTGATATAAAAAAATAAAAAAAAAAACATTGCATTTAATTAATTGATAAAAAATAAAAATACAAATTCTGAATTTTTATTTTCAAAATCTCCAAAATTTTCACAAAATTTTTTTTTCCCCAAAAATTCCGCTCGGCTCAACTCCCAAAAATTTAATTTTCTGGATGTTTATTTTCAAAAAATCAGCTCGAATTGAGTCGAATCAAACTTTTTTGCGTCGGGTCAAGCGAGCTATCCGAGCTAGCTTGGTTCGTGTACACCTCTACCTGACACTAGCCAATGGCTAATGGTCAGTGGTCTGTGGGCCCTACTATGATGTATTTGTTTCATCCATGTTGTTCATCTATTTTTATAGATCATTTTATAGTATGATCCAAAAAATAAGGTATATCCCAATTTCAAGCGGACCACATCACAGGAAATAGTGTTGATTGAATGTCTACCATTAAAAAATTTTGGGGGCCATAAAAGTCTTGGATCAAGCTGATCTTTGTTTTTCCCCTTCATCCAGTCTACATGACCTAATCAACAAATTGGATGTCAAATAAATAGGACAGTGAGCCTTAGGAGGATTTTAATGGTGTGAATTCAATCACTACTGTTTTCTTGTGGTGTGGTCCACTTGAGATTTATATTCCCCTCATTTTTGGATCAAGGCTTAAAATGATATGTAAAAATGGATGGACAGAATGGACAAAACACACACTTCATAGTGGGCCCACAGACAACCGACCACTAGCCACCGGGCTAGGAGCAGCGACTCTAGCCAAACCGCGTCCCATGTGATGACCATGTTTTCACAGGAGCGCGTAGACTGTGCGTCGAGTCCCATTTTGTAAATGGTAGGAACATTAACATAACAATGGACAGCAAATGAATTGATCAATCAGGACTGACCAATTGATATGCAACCTAATGGATGGATCGCCAGTACATAAGCTGCAGCAATTTGCAGTTTCTAATGATCTAATCGTCCGATATAAAACTTCTATACCATTTCACTAAACTTGGTACCGATTTCAAGAGTGCGGCTCCTCCAAGAGGTGGCCCACTAACTGAATGATCCAGATCTATTGCCAAAGGGTGCCAATGAGAAGATTATGAGGTTTTTACCATTTACTAAGTGGTACTAGAAGCATATTGGAGCTTGGAAATTATAATGGGATCGGTTTTGAAGTGATGACAAACTAGGTCAATCGTTCAGTAATCAAGACCATGGGTGTGTTGCATCCAAGTGTTGATGGACCATTCCCCAGAAATATCCCAAATTGGAAGATCCTAGCCATGTATAATAAGTGGCTATGTCGGTTCAGTGATCACGTACCATTGATCTGTTGCATCCAACTCGCGGATTGACTGTTGACTAATTCTCTTCCTCCTAACTATCTATTTGGGACAACTTGAAATGTTATATTGTTTTATTGACGAGATTTTTGGAGCATGGTACATCCACGATGAGACAAGCAATGAAGGTCTTAGACTACTGAATCATGGGTGGGTCCCACTTGTGGAGATTAAAAATAAATAAATAAATAAATAAATAAATAAATAAATAACCCACTAATTTCGTCAAAAGACACTGTTACATATCACATAATTCCACTTGTACGAATACGAACCCTGGAAAATGGGAGTAGATTAGGTGCGGCCCTAGGAAACTTGATCATCGTGATCTATAACCGAGATCATCATCATCATATCCACATTCCAGTATATTGAGCTTAAATTGATTTTTCAAGGCACAACTTCAATAGATAAATCTATGAATAATGAGAGTAAAACCTTATGACACATTCAGCCCCTGTGGCTAAGATGGACATGTTGAATCAATGGCCACAAGGCCCTCTTAACCCTCATCATTTGTGGTGGAGACTCATGTAATCCCCACAATGGTTTGCTAATCAAGATATTTAAAACCTAGTTTTAATACTTAGTAATACAAAATAATATTTATTTTATGAAATTTGATTCAATTGTTAAAATCAAATATTAACGTGGATTAGCATTTCTAAAGTAAGAGTGAGGCATTTCTCTTTGGGGTATTGAAGATCCTGTTAGCAATGTAGATCAGATTCTATCAAAAAGCATTAGCAGCCCCATTTTAAGATACTTGAAAGGCACAAAGAAAATTGTAACGTCCTGTATTTTCGCTATTTTAGATTGCCAATTTTTTTTTTTTTAAATTTTACATAACTAGCCTACGTTATCATTTACTGACCTATGATACTCGAAGTAAGCTTATATGTGAGTGGTACTGATAAAAGACCGCACAAATAAGATTAATCAACCATAGAAAGCCAACAAATTCGCATAATCACTTAAACCTCAAGTCTAGTTTTGTGAATTGTTTATTCAGGATTCAAGTCTAACCGACCTATCACTAACTAATCAAGACAACCATAACTAAATTAAAGATCTACTCAAAGCCGAGCCAACTATGGCCCGAATCTTAACTAACGGATCAAGTCAACCTATTTGCTTATTTAGCTTAAGAATCAGCGGTTTATAGTGATCATGACCGAATCACCATCCTCGCTAATTTCAAATAGGCCAAACTGTTAACTTAGTTAATTCAGACCCTAACAATTGCACCCAAAAAATCTCCCTACTCAATTCATCCAAAAAATGCCTCAATTATCCGAACAAGCTTCAAACCGCTCGTTAGTGGGCCACTAGTTCCGAAATTATAGAATAATGTTTATCTCACTGGGCTTGACGTCCATCGCGAGTGAAGAACCAAGAAAGTATCCAAAATTACTCAACTTGGGCCAGAAGACAAGTGCTTGAAATGCACGAATCCCTTAGGCTGAAATCTGAAAACTTAAATGAAGTAGACATTTCGCTCTTTTGCGAAGTTGTGACTTTCTAACCATTAGATCACAACCAAACTCAAAGTATGAGTTAAGGATATTTCTCTGCTCATATATGTATAAATGTGAACCCGATCGATCATCAGTGACCGTTGATTGCAAATCAAGCCCCCACTGCCAATCAGGTCATCCGTTTGCCGCCAAATTTGAACCAACCACTCATCCGACAATTGGGCACCTGCTCCATGATGCAGATGGGTCAGGGGGCTACTGGAATGGCCCTATGGGCCAAGATCTAACCACTAGGGGCACGCATGTTAGAAAAAGAACTCATAGGGTCATAAAAATACAAATTTCAGGTTATATAAGCCTGAAAATCACACTTCGTCACTCGCATACGAATTTTTCTGTTACAAGGGAGGGATGAAGTAGCGAGAGTAGAGGAAGGGAGCCCCCAAGGAGCTAGATTTGGGTAAATTTTTCCTCCTACCACAGCCCCCATCGGAGCCTACGACTCCACTGCCGTAGAAGCGACCCACCAGCAGTAGAGAGGTAATCAATCCAGCCACTTTCCAGATTTTGGCATTTTAGGCCCCTTGCATGCACTTTAACATTCAAATTCTATCGGCGTAGGGCTCCGATAGCCAACCCTCAGAACTAAAATCTCAGGAGCGGCTCCACGAACCATCGGATTATTCCTAGGTGCGGACCAAACTCTAAGTTGCCAATTATCTAACCTATGTCATAAATAATGATTATGTAGTGAAAATTGTGAATCGCATGCTAACTAGTGACTAATCCTTATGCCTATTATCCTCCATGAAGTAAAATATTCGTTTATAGTTGTCGATTATTGATTGCATACTAGAATAGACTAGATACACTAAAATTTCATGCCCACATGTTCCATATTTTTCCCTGATACATGCGCCTAATTAGTTGATTGTGGTAAATTGTGTGATGATTGAATAATGCACTTGTTGGCCAACCATGTATGGCCATATTAGCTAAAATATGTTTACCCATATTAGCTAGAATATCCTAAAATAATGTTTAGTTGGCTGCCTATTCCTGGATAGAATTGATTGTGACATGCTGTAAAATATTAGTCTATTGGTAATTGGGTTGGCCAGCAAACCGGAAAAATTCACAAGAGCAACGCTACTGGATCGGCTACTGTTCACTCCCCAAGTATAGGGTTGTGATGTAGTAATAAACACGGTGAGACCGAGGTCGAATCCCAAGGGACTAAAACCTGTACGTTTATCTGAAACTAACTAAAATTAGAACTGGACTAAGATGAAATCTAAATCAGGTGAATATGAGTAAATAATGGTGAAATAGGAAACTCAAATTTGTAGAAATCAAAGGTGAGAAACTAGGGATTGAGAGGATCCACTTGTAGAGATCAGGGAGATTTATGCTTGATTCATGAACTCAACTAGACTTCGAGTCCCATCTTCATCCAGTTGGAAGATATACCACTAAAACACAATCTAAACTTCTTTTGATCTAGTTTTCAAAGAGATAAAAGGTATGAGAATTAGAGTCAATTCTATTACAAAACCATGCCCATGAGACAAAGTAAACAATAAAACTAAACTAATTCACAACCAATCAAAAGATGTATGAATGTTAAGAAGGATTCCATCATCCAACCATGTCCAAGGGGCAATGGTGAACAACAGGGCTTCCTAATTTCACAACAAAAAATAAGGGAAAGAAAATACTCAAAGCCATCGCAAATCCATTGTAATTTAAGTCACAACAAACCATTAAAAACTGAAAGCATTCCTATTAATCAACTAGAATCAAACGTCAGTTCATAAATATGAATTCAAGACATAAAATCGCCCCATCACGCTACAAGCTTCACCTCTTAGCCCTAGCTAAGAGGTTTAGCCAACCATGATTGGGCTAATTCTCAAACAATTCATAAATAATAAAAAAGAAACTAATCAAACCAGCAACTGAAAAACTCTCCCTTTTACTGCCGTCCAAACGTCCCAGCCACCGATTCCAATCCCCTTCACTTCTTTCCCTCTCCTTCTTATAGAGCCAGCAAGGTCGATAGCGAGTTTCCACACTCCATGCATCCGGTGCTGAAGTTTTTCAGAGCACTCATGAGTCGGTGCGGAAGTTTTACGCACTCCCATTGTAATAAATTCATCTGGCGAACTTAGATTTACCACAAAAACCGATCATGTTGTGGGATCTGAGCCATTCAGGCTCCTTGAAGATGGACGATTGCCCTTTGAAGGTAATTTGGATGGCCTTGATCACACCAGAGAATGGACTGTTGATCGCAGAACGACTGAGATCTTGCTGGCTTCAACCAGAACAGACTTCCTTTGCGATTGTGCTCGCACACTTTACATCTTGCGTGGATCCTTCAAACTTTGTGGTTTTGGATTGCACAGAGCCCTGAACAGAATGGACGGTCTGGATCATCTATGTGGGCCTTGATGGTGGCCGACAAGGATTGTCCGCAGGCTCTGTTTGCGAACAGAGTTGGCGGGTACTCCTTGCGGTGTGATTTAATGGGCCCTTCAGCGATGACAAAGGAAAATCCATTCCGTCCATTGGGTTTGCAGTCGAATTTTGGTGCAGAAAGAGTGGATTTTTATTTCCGATACTGCGGCCCACTGACTCCGTTCTTCAGCCGTCTGACCAGCGTTTGGACTCCCTATACATGCATTGTTTGCAAAAATCGGACCGTAGATCAGTGTACGGTCGGTTTGACCTCCTGATCTCATTGAACGGTGTGGATCATCAAAACGTACGATGATACTGGCCCACCTGATGTCGCTCGCAAAGCTCTGTTGCGAATAACGAAAACGCTGTTTCCTTTTTAAAGACGGACATCGGGTCAGTGCCTGCTGACTAACTTCGTCTGTTCGATGCACGGTGAGTGCACGATTCCTCTGCACTCCACTCACGTAAAATGGACCCCACCTTGATGTATATGCAAAATCCAATTCGTCCATCCCCTTTATCATCTTATTTAAACAGCTGATACCAAAATTGAGGCATATCCAGATATCATGCGGGCCCCAAATCAGAGTTTTATGGGCTTATCTATTTGTCGGGCCACTTCCACAATGATCCAATGGGTGAGTTTTGACTTTTACGGTTAGTTTAAGGTCCTCAGGCTGTGTATGAAGTTTCGGACTGAACAGGTGGTGGAAACCCTGTGATCTTGCGTTCTGGCTGACTTTCAGGCCACTTGAGCTTCAATTTCTCAATTTTCTCGAATCTCTAGTGTGAAAATTTGCCGATCTTGGTCCCCTGGGGTCCTTCCTTTGCCTTAGTGACTTCAGAGCATCAAATCCACGCTTTTAGTACCATTTTTCAGTCCACAGTCGTAAATTCGCCTTGCAATACAAATACGATTAAAATAAGGCATTAAACAATATCATAATCATAAATCTAGGTAATAAATGGGGTTTAATATGTAATATTTGACCCTCAACAGCTGCCCTAGGCCAATCCGACCGATTCAGGCTAAAGACGGACAACCGACAGCAGTTGGACTATACGGGATGCTTGCACTCAGTACCGGTTGCGTCGTAGTTCACTTAAGTTAGCTGAATTAGTCCACTAGTTGGCCAATTATGTGTGGTCACGCCTACCTGAATCTGAAATACCTCATACCTTTGAGAGGCTTACTAATAACTATTAGTTATACGATCCCATTAAGACTCATGAGCCGGGCATGGTGGAATAGGACACTGTGTCCGAAAAGTCGGCCTACACTGGGGTAAGGAGCCTTCCCGTAGTGACCAGTGAGCAACCAAGTCTCGGGAGCCAAGCATGGTAGAATGGGACACTGTGTCCGTGTTGTCAACCTATGATGAGGTGAAGAGCATCCCCTTAATGACCAACAAGCATAGGAGGTGACAGGTCCTTGTTTGAACGACCCCGGTCAAATTACCCGGCCGATGGTTCCGTGCCAGAATACCGTTCGAACGACCCAGGCATGAATGGAATTTGGTGACGAGCCCTTCCCTATGATGATTTGGTTATGCAACAAGCCCGCACCTCGAAAATGAGTAATCATACTCGGTGTTTGGGTGACGACCTATACTAAGTTGATCCTCATGCCTTTAGGTATCATGTCTTACCTTTGAAATTATTAATTTGTGAGACAGATGGATGACACCTAAATTTTGATCATGGATCGCAAGCTCAGAGCCGCTACGGCCGCCCTGGGCCAAGTGATCTAGATAACACCATTAATTAAATTGAGAGGTTTTAGCTTCCCCAATTTTGATGGATGAACGGACTTAATTAAATAGTCGGATAACGTGAATATTCATGGTATTGCATTAGCATAGGTTGGTGACTCGGCAGTCAAAGTCGCGTTTAGGGAGTGTTAGTCATACGCGGATGTATCTATGGTGTCGCTTGAGAGAGTGTTAGATGGTGAGGGCATACATTATATCATCATACCATGTATGTGCATTACAAGAGTGTCTAGGAACTATATACTTACTTTTCTTTTCATTAATTGTGCATGTGAATTTGACAGCTTATGTAACTTGATGTTAATGGAACCAATGAGTTGATCACTCACTCCTACTCTGGGACGATGTTTTAAAACACCAACCAAACCCTATCTTAGATGCAGGTACCACAGAGCCTGACGCGCTGGATGAGGCAACCATCGCATAGTCTATTTTAATTCCAAGAACTGCTCAATGCTAGGTAAAATGAACTATAGAACCCATTAGGTGCATCCCCAGCCTCACCCAAGATAGTGCAGCCCTTACCATGGGACCCACCTTGATGTATGTATTATACATCCACCCCATTCATCCGTTTCTATAGATTATTTTACGACATGATATAAAAATAGAAGCAAATCTAAATCTCAGGTGGACCATACTATTGGAAAAAATGGTGATTGAATGCCCAACAATTAAAAACTTCCTAGGGCCCACCATAATATTTATTTGCAATATAACTAATTGTTAAGGTCGAATAAACTTGGAATAAGGGAAACAATAAATATCATCTTGATCCAAAACTTTTGTGGCCCATAGGAAGTTTTTAATGGTCAACCACCACTCTTTCTTATTATATGGTCCATCTGAGATTTGGGTTTGCCTGTTTTTAGGCTTATGTCCTAAAATGTCCTGAAAAAATGTATGGACGGCATGGATGTAAAATACATTCATCAAAGAGGGCCCCACAGTCAGAGATGCACCGTCTTGGGTGAGACCTAGGCTGCACCTAATCCACTCCCATGATTTTAGGAGAATCAAAGAATTCTACTATCAGATTCTAATGGGATCTGATTTTGAGACCATAGCTTTACAACATGAGAATCTTATAATGCACCAAAGAGAGTGGACGATCCACTTTTAAATTGAAATGTGGTGTGGACCACCTAATCTCCCTTTTCCTTTTTCAAAAGTGGGTTGTCCCAATCATTCATTTGATTATGATGGGGTGGTTCATGTTCCTTTTCATCACAACATGATCTTACTCTTATTATATATAATTCATGAAAGTATGGGCTTATTAGATGGAGATGATTTTATTTTTTTTTACAAACTTAACCCAATTTACCATATCAACCGTTGGATAGCAGTTTTGATCCTATACATGTGGCCCATTGTTTAGTAATCGGTGCAGTTGCTTCAATTGGCCTCATATTGGATGGTGGTACCTCAAAATTTTCTTGGAGTAGAAGATCGTGACGATTATATTTTTGTCCTTCTTTCGTGAACCGTTGTTCGGTTCTTTCTTGACTATGTATTTGTAGGTTACTTATACAAGGGTAAGGATCTTCCGTTGTGGGAGATTTTCAGGCCACTATCCATCTACGGTAGTGAATATCTGATCAACCATCTAGATTATGGGATCATGGACCACACGTGTATGGAACTGAACTGTCAACAAACTTCACATTTGTTGGAAGATAGGAAATATTTGATAATATGCGGGATGGGTATGACGTTTGATACGCAGGCACTTGGAAATGGTACATATAACAAATATTTGTTGTACCTTATTCTTACCGTTCTCGAGATAGCCAATTTAAAGAGTATACATGTCATTTTTTTGAAAATATATAGCATACGGAAAATCTTTAAAGACATTTAAAACTTTTTTCATGGAATTACAAGTTGTGTTGATATGATGATACACATCATTTGATGATAGAGCACATGGCACGACTCAGAAGCCCATACACGAAAACTAGTAAAGCAAAAAGAAAGGTTAGAAGAATACGTGCTAAGAAGAGAAGAAAGGATCTGGAAGACCAAAGTGCAGACGAATCAACTACCATAATCTTTAAATGAAGAAAGAAACACCGAAGAGATGCCACTAAAGATGTCTATAATTAACAAGGAATCTATCAAAGCAAGATGTCTCACACCAAGCCAATCAAACCAATCAAATTATCTTTCCTTATCATAACTTAGCTCTATCCTAGGAAAAGCGATAATTTAGTAATGGTAATCTTTAGTTGTAATCCAAGTTTACGCTTTTGTGTTGTACTATTTCCAGTATCAATACAATCAATTCATCTTTCAAAAAGTTATCTTTACTATTTCTAGTATCAATACAATCAATTCATCTTTCAAAAAGTTATCTTCCAATTGATCCTTGTTACCGACTATAAGTATTTCCTTTTTGTTTAATGGTTTCCACTTGTAAAGTCCTTTTGTAGAGTGTGAAGATAGGCTCTACAAGAACTTTGTGGCATCACCACTAGTGGTTCTTCATCATCTTGATTGATAGTGGCCGACAGAGCCTTAGAATGAATGAAAACACGAAAAGGTTCTGCTGATTGAACATTTTCCATGTCTTCATGAGCTTGATCATTCGACTAAGAGATATCTCTTGTTATAGCTTTAAAATCAACTCATTATAAGAGTTCCAGGTTTGTTCATTGCAACAACAACAATGGTTGGTAATTTCGGTCGAGATTGTGGAGGTGTTGCAAGGACTACCTATTTCTTAGTGGCCGACAATTATCTTGTCACTGTATATGTGGCCGAGAAAATGTCAGAATGGATAAAGAAAGTATAAAAGAAAGCAAAGTGAAGAAAAAAAAAAGAAGGAAAAATGTCCACCTAAATCAGAACAAACAACAATTGTAGAATATTGGTCGATAATTGGTTGAATTTTATAAGAATCATCAATCGATATCATCAGAGGCCGAGCATAAGTAGGAAAAGGCAGTGGATTAGGTCGATAAGGTTTCAGATAACAATCGAGAGGAAGATTGTTATCGTTCAGCCTTTCCATATCTTTTATCCATTTGTTGAAAGCTCAGTTGAAATGGGCTTCCTCATGTTTTTTATCAGTTTCTTTTATTTTCCAATCATAATCTGAGGGTGAAAGTCTCGATCAATACTTTGTTTTAAAATATGTTTCAAAGGTAGAGACAATCTCAGCTGCAAAAGAGAGACATGAAGTTTGCACTACAGCTCTGCCACTTCTATTGGTTGTTGTTGAAGGATTTATTATGGCAGCTTGAACGGTTGAAGGAACGTGTGGTTTAAGGACAGGACCTGAAAGAGATCTAAGGTCAGAAATCTTCTTAAGAATGATTGGAGATGTAGGTGTCTGGGTTGATTGAATTGATAAATTTTCTTTGATCAAACCAACGATCATGACCGTTTAGCGCTTTGGCTAGGGAGGAGTTGGATCGATCAACTTTGTTGTTGTTGAAGGGGGGATGATCGAACTGACTGATGCCGTTATTTGCGACTATGTCTTTCTCTAACTTGGAGATAAGGCCGGTTTCAGCACTATTATTTTCTTATTTCCCTCCGTCACTGTTTTTCTCTTCTCAGCTACAAGTTTCTCTATCTTTGTCACAAAAGGAAAGAGTCGGGCTATGATAAGCTCAGTATATTCAATAACCACATGATTATAACTATTTGCCCACCATTCACAAAAAGTATGCATTTGGCGAGGATAGCTTGGGAAAATGGGAGGTTCGAAAGCCGCAAACATCGTATCAAAATTGCTATTGAGTGTTTGAAAAATTCTAACCGAATATACAAGCATACGGTCATATGGAGGTTGATTTCCAGTCATGTGAGTGAACGGGTAGAGAAGGGATTGAGGGAGACTAAATTGGCGAGCCAGGAGATTCAGGTAGTACTCCTCAAGCCCTATCTTAGCATTGACGCATGTCTCCATAGTCTCGTCATGATGGAGATCTCTAAAGAGGAGATAGCTCTCCCAAGCCTTATATCGAAGCCCAGCCATCTCCACATTGGTTGTTTCATACTTTTCGGTGAACCAAGATGGACCGAACTCTTTATTGTGAAATGGGAAGAAAGAATTGTTGGGTTTATTAATATCAATGGCAATGAAGAATTTCATATAATCTATGAAAAAATAGATGGCTCTAAGGTAAAAGATGTTCCAGTGGCCTAATAAAGTAAAAGAATCTAGAGGAGAAATAGAATTTAGAAGAACAAAGAGAAAGTATTCATACAACCATACCTAGAGAAGCTAGAAAGGTCCTCTGTTGTGGTAAAAACCCTTGGTGGTTGCATCAAACATGCTGCGATACAAGTGGTCGAGCAGGAATGGAGTGAGAGCTAACTGTCGTCCTCTAGTTAACGCCTCGATCAGATGAACATACTCTAGTTATCTGGACAGTATTTACATAGACCAAGTAACAACAAATTCACATTAATAAGAATGTTGCATGCTTCTGGTCATCAACAACGTCATGAAATTTGCGCTGAGTGGATATAAAGGTAGAATAAGCACACTCATTCTTGTCTGGAAGGACGAAGTATTGATCATTGTCCTAGGCAAAGTTGGGATAGAATGTATCTCCAAAATGAAGGAGATGGGTGAAAGCATAAATATCCATGATTGTTAGGATTATTGGACTGCATACGAAATTGAAAGTATTAGTTTATTGACTCCAGAAAGTAGAAACTGCAGCGAGAAGAGAAGTATTTGTTGTATACTCATGCAAAGATATACTGATACATTTGTAGATACTAGCCTGTATCACCATGTTCATTGGATACACGATATCATCATGTTCATTGGATACACAGTCAAACCATTCTGACCATCCTTTCATGAGTCTTGGGCAGGATCTTGATGTCTTAAAAGCATTAGTAGAATCTGGAAGGGAATCAGACTGAATAAGAAGATTTTCCTCAAGATAGTTAGGAAAGAACGGGTCTATGGATTGGATCTGTTCAGAACGATTTCATGATGGAAAACTTAGCCAAGAGTAAGGAATGATCTATTTGGCTCGACAAGAATGTCAAAAATGATGTCATTAACCACTACTATTAGTTTTAGTGGGCTCTCAGTTCTCTAATAAAATCTTCTTGATAATAAGCTGGAGTAGAAGAAGAAGAAGCAACCATGGCGGATTGTAGAATTTTCAAAAGAGAAATGAGAAGCGTGAAAAAGCAAGAGTCATAAAAATGTACAAAAAAATTGAAATTGTGTATATATCAGTCAGAGATGTGCGCATTAATGAGACTCCTCATACAATACGATTTTGTGCCACATGTCACAATAACGACCATAGAAAAGGAGCAAAACCACTTTCAATTTTCATCTCATTCGAGCAAAAGCAATGAGGAGTTGACACATGGAAAGATGGCTAATTGCATTTATTGTATTGAACAAAGAGTCACCGTCACTTTCACCTTTTTACCCAAAAGCAAAGAGACAAGATGGGGGAAATGTTATACCCTATTTTTTACCATTCCTAATATAACCAAATGTGTGTACAATATGCGAAAGAACTTTAACGATATTAAACGCGTGTACAGCATGAGAAAGATCTTTAAAGATATTTAGAGCATTTTTCATGAAATTATAACTGGTGTTGATCTAATGATACACGTCATTTGATAACGAGACACGATCGAGAAGCCTAAAGGTGAAAAGTGGTCAAGCAAAAAGAATAGTTTGAGGGACACGTGTCAAAAAGAGAATGAATTATTTGAAAGACCAACGTGGCAACGAATCAAATATTGTAACTGTTAGAAATAGCGTCAGAAGCTAATTATAAATAGTAAGGAATCTAACAATGCAAGACATCTCACACCGAACCAATCAACTCAATTAAATTATCTTTACTTATCATAGCTTAGCTCTAAGCTATGAGAAGCTATAATCCAGTATCGTTAATCTTTAGTTGTAATCTAGTAGCAGTAATCTTTAGTTGTAATCCAAGTCTATACTTTTATGTTGGAGTATTCTTGGTATCTATACAATTAATTCATCTTTCAAAAATGCATTTTTTAGTTACTCGTTCTAGCCAACCGTAAGTATTTCTTTTTTGTTTAACTATTTCCTCACTTATAAAAGTCCTTTCATATGAGAGGTAAGGTGCAACTCATCTTCAGAGAGGAAGAATCTCACCCTTCAATAATTGCCTACTTATCTTATAACTAAATAGTAAGTGACTGAAAAAGTGACCGATCTTCTAAAGTATAAGTTATATACGATTGATCTACTTGTCTTATTGGTGCTTAGGGTAAAGTTGTTCAATTTAAATCAAGTCATGCAATCAGGTTTAGCTCGCTCACCCATATCACACATTATCTAAAACAAATCCCAGTACCAATAATATTAATTCAATCTAAACAAATTAAATTGTGAAAACCAGTGCAAAGAAGTTACAAGCTAGAAATCAAATTAGTTGAACAATCCTAGCCTTGATTCATGGACACTTGTTTTTTAAATAGGGCTATGAATCTTATTAATTTTTAACAGTCCAATACATGTGCAGCAATCTTATAGTTTGATCATAATAAGAGATTTTGGCATATAATTCATTGAAACTGGTAATCATAATTTGGACGGCTTATTTTGAATTACATATATGCCACATGTGAAAGTTTTTAACAAGTTCTATCTACCCACGTCCTCTATCAAGTTAAGATAATGCATATCGCTTTCGCTCCAGAAAATCAGGAGTCAGGACAATTCATGATCCACGCCATGTACATTTGCTTCACTGCATCTGTACATATTGCAGTACGATATCGCACTTTTGCATTCGAATTTGGTTGAATGATCCAAACCGTTTACATGAAAAGAATGCAAATTAGAAGGATGTGTAAGCTCACCGATCTTTTTTTGTATATAGAAAGCTAGCTACCAAATTACTGTTGATGAAAAGAGAGGAACATCCATTAAAGAATAAGATAAAGGACCTAATACTCTGTGAAAAGGAAAGTATATACCAAAACTTATCTCTACTAGATACACTGGCTAGTCCATCATCAAAGGGCCACCAAGGAATATTGTAGTTAACACTAAAACCTCCAAATCGACAGTCAAAACCCTAAAAATCAAGAAAACATGAATAAATAACCATCAAATCCTCCAAATCACCATCAAAACCTTATAAATAAAAAAAATATGAACAAATAAACATCAAATCTACCAAATCAGCTATCAAAACCACTTGAAATTCCCAATTTCAAAAATCCTCAGGCTCCCCAAAATTCTAAAATCCCCAAATCCCTAATTTGTAATATTAGAAAATCCCAATTAGGGAATCGACACTACAAATCCCTAATTAGGGATTCGAAACTCAAAAATTCTCAACACACAAATCATTGCACAATGTTACTTGAACGATTAAAAAAGGTCAAAAAATGCCCAAATTGAAACGAATAGATAAGAAGAGAGAGAGGGAGGGAATACCTGATGTTGCAGCAGAATGCTCCTTGATGTGCGGTAGATTGAGCGGAGAGACAGATACCTGATGTTGCAGCAGAGGGCCGATGTGTGTGTGTGTGTGTGTGAGAGAGAGAGAGAGAGAGAGAGAGAGAGAGGGAGAGGGAGAGCACGCAAGAGGGAGAGGATCGGAGACAGAGAGGCAGAGAGAGTGAGAGCGCACGAGAGGGAAAGGGAGTGGTAGAGAGAGGGAGAGCGCACGAGAGGGAGAGGGAGAGTCGTGTGGTGGCATGTGAGAGTGAGAAGTAGGTTAGGTTTTTTTTTTTTCTTTTATATATAGGGACCCTGCCCGCAGCCATTAAAACTTGCTGCCGGCAAAGGGTTGGCTCATCGGTCGGCTAAGGGCCGTTTTCTTGTAGTGTCGATGTCTTTCTTGTCATGCCATCAGGAACCCAGGTGAGAAGTATAGTCCAGACATTCAACTTTCGGTACTTTATGTTCAACGTGTACTGTTGATGTATTTTCATCTGAACCGTCTATTTAACTTCCGCTGTTAGAATATATTTGGACTGTCCAATATGGAATAACTTTTGGGGTTCTTGTAAACGTTGAGGCCCATCAGATCAACGGACCGGATCACCCGTCCATGACACACGGGCCAAATTCGCACAAAGCTAGATGACATGTGCATAATCGGCTTGATGATTATATATCTGACTGCATAATACCTACTCAGGGAGAAGAATGGCTCCCGTCCATCAACATATCAGTTTGGGTTACTCGTCCAATTACGGTTGGTGAAAAAAGTGGACCCTAGCGATCCTGACCATCAATTGTACAATTAAGGTTAAGATGCTCAGTCGTCCAATTTAATTATCTGAATCAGATGGTTAAGGTCGTATGATCGTATCAATTTCAGGTTCTTATCCATCCTCAATGGGATTCGATGACACTTATGCATCCACCGTGATGGATGGGACCCCACAATTCAAAATGGTGATTGTGTAGCACACGGCACCATTCCCATCAATGAACGGGGTTGATGAAACACGTACATTATAATGGTGGGGCCACCATGATATTTGTGAGTAAGGAATGATCTATTTGGCTCGACAAGAATGTCAAAAATGATGTCATTAACCACTACTATTAGTTTTAGTGGGCTGCACAACAAGAAAGAGCATCCGCAGTTGAAACATTCATGGATCATATAAGTTTTAATAGGGCTAATATTTTTGTAATTTTAGGGGTGGTTTGGTACCATGGATCTCCGAAACTTTGAGCGGATTTCAAACCCTACGGTTGCCTGCCTTACATGAATTGCATATGTAATATGTGTTACTAAACTATTAAATTATTGGGCATACCACCTCTCAATTGCATCGCTATAATTACTTTAATACGATGATCAACATCGTTCAAATATTGTCCATTTAAATCAATGGTTAAAAATCGTTGGTTGGTCACTCAGGCATGATCTTGTGCTTGTGGATCATCCAAAACTTGAAATTTCATCATTTTAGGCAAAGTATATATTTCAATGGGTTTATTACAACCATGGTGTCAAATATTACATACGTTCACTAACTAGATATATCAAGTTTACTAATTAAATTCAAACTACATATACCATACAGATCTACTTTTGAATTAAAGTTGATTCCCAATCCATCCATTGCTAAACACAATAGGAGTATTTCAAATTCAAGGGGTTTCAAATCCGGATGGTTAAGAATCCAGGGGCTCCAAATTGACGCTCCCAAAAGGGGCCCTAGTTCATTTAATAGGAATGACATCATAAGCAACATGGGTGTGGATCCAATAGGGTTTTAACTGTAAGCATTTGCCTGCCCACTTTTTCCCTGGGTGGGGGTCACTTGAGCTTTGATCTGCCTCATTTTTTTCGCCCATGTCCGGTCATGATCCGGAAAAACGGATGGTTGTGGTGAATTTCTCACGTACCATAGTTGGCAGGCCCCACCTACTAGAAGTTTCTATGAAAGGTTTTTTCATGCAATCCGCGTTCTGCACCGACGTTGGTGCTGTATGATCTACTAAGCAATCGGAGTCCTCTCTCTCTCATATCCACCGTACATTGTACTAGGAGGTGGGCCCCACAATATTTAGTAAAGGAAATAGCAATCATCCAAGCTGACCCACATAAAGGTGACCAAAAATGTAAGAGAGCATGCTTACCAAGAAACGAGGGCTGTTTGGATCATTGTTTTAAAACAGCGTACAGGTGGGCCCACGATTGAAAAGATACACCTTCAAGGTGGTCCCTCTGTGATTCCTTCGTCAAGAAGTCGTCATGTGGTCTAAGTCCTGTCTCAGTCTCGCTTTCGTCCAGGTTACTTGTTACGGACGCCGATTGGGTACTACCCCCACCTGTCCCCAAGTTGGTACTGGCAGGGATTCTGAGGGGCCACCATGATGTATGGATTTTATCCACACCGTCTATTCAATTTTTCATATTATTTTAAGGTATAAGACCAAAAATAAGGTGGACCATTAAATGCCTACCGATGAAAATTTCTTGATGGCTAAGAAGTTTTGTATCAAGCTGATATTTGTGTTTTTCCATTCATTCGTCAAGCTAAGCGGGGCCACCGTGAAATCCAACGTGTCCGTCTGTTTTTTTTTATATATATATATATCATGTTAAGACATGGCCCAAAAATTAGGTAGATCCAAAATTCAAGGGGGGCCGCGCAACAAGATTAAGTGCCTAGCGAAATGTCCACCGTTAAAACCTTCTTGGGATACACGGTTATGTTTATATATCATCTATACCATTCATAAGGTAATTTCTATTGGGATGAACTGAAAAGGCAAAAATATTACTCCGATCTAAAACTTCGAAAGATCTGAAAAAAACGGATGGATGAAATGGATTTCTTAAAAGCATCACGACCCATCTAGCTTCCCTGTTGCAGGAAGTTCCCAGGAAAGGCTTTGGCAGGTAAGTGGGCCCCACAGCACAGTAACAAAATCAGGTGATACCTTATAACCATTTTCTAAATGGTGTTGGCCATACACCATCAACATGGCATGCATGTAAGGAGATCTGGATCATTCAATATAATATGGGACGGTTGGGACTACATCTGTTGGACATAGGTCTCTTTCAGTGATCTAAGCCGTTTATATAATGGGCCTCACCCTCGATGGGTATACCTCAAAAAATTGCATCCAAATATTTCAAACTTTGGATTATTCAAAGGTTAAGGAGTCTGTTTTTATTAAAAGAAAAGAGTAAAATGATCCAAGGAGTGAAATATTCCTATCTAATTTTATCTTTTCATTATTTCCCAAGCCTTTAAGGTCAACGGTTTGGATAGTTGGAAGATCAACCTAGATCCAAAGGCTAGAGCCCTAAATTCTAGTATCACAAATATGGTTGAGATTTGGAAATTATGAAAAATAGGTACATTATAATACTTTAAATAGAGATTTTTTTATATAGCTGCCTTGACTTATGGGTGATGGATATACCTATGTTCAATAGTTAACTTTGATTGATGCACGGTTAGATGATTTTATAGTTAAGTAAAAAAAATGTCAATGTTATCCTCTATGGAGGTGGCTTTCCATATATTTACCTCATTTGATGTGGGGACTACCTTTTGCAATGAATGATTGGATTGTATGGGTGAATTTGGGGGCCCATTGTAGTGTCCATTTGATATCAACTATGGTGAATGCAGAAACGGATTGGCTACTCCCCCTGACACCAGCTCCGTGGCTGGTGGTTGGTGAATTAGAGGGATAAAAATCTCAGGTGGACCACACCACATGAAAACAATAATGATTGGATATCAACCATTAAAATCCTCCTAAGGCCCACTATACTGTTTATTTGACATCCAATCTGTTGATTAGGTCATACATGCCCAGATGAAGAGAAAAAACAAATATCAACTTGATCCAAAACTTTTATGGCCCCCAAAATGTTTTTAATGGTCGACCCTCATTAAACAGTGTTTCTTGTAATGTGGTCCACTTGAGATTTGGATATACCTAATTATTGGACTCATATCGTAAAATGATCTGTAAAAACAAATGGATGGCATGGATGAAACACATACATCATGGTAGAGCCCACATAGCACCGACCACCAGCCATTGGCTGGTGTCAGGGGGAGTAGCCAATCCGTTCCCGATGAATGCTTGCAGAGGCCTAATTCAAAACTTAATTGACCACAACAAAGGAAATAGTAGGATTGAATGTAAGCCATTTAAAATACCATCCACCATAGTTGCATGTGTGGTGGCCTATATAAGTGTCCACCCTTCCACCAGCTTGCTAATCCAATGAACGAAGTGGATGTCGCAAACGCATTATTGGTGGACCATACAATACAAAATAGTAGGGATTGAATGTTGTGAACATTGGAAAATAACGTCCACACTTTTTGGCTTTGATCTTGGGGGAGGGAGATTACGTGTGTTGGATATAAACATGGAGTCGCCACTAGCCAATTAGGTCAAAATCTTATAATTGACTAGACCCTGCAGATCTATGAAAGGGAGAGAATTCAAATATTCTCTTTCTTAAAAGTAACTTATAATGTGTGACATGAGATTTTGGATAAGGGGCGTCAGTTATAAAAATGGAAGGTGTTAGGCGCCCTCTTTGCCCATATAAATGTACGGTCTTTATTTCGTGTGATTAATGGTATTTTAAGGGGTAAGATGATTCTATTCTAAATGTAAAAATATAAAAAATGAGGAGTAAGCGCAGAATTAAATTTTTGATGTGATGGGATGCAAAATTCTAACAAGTCACATAAGATACATCCAAGGAGAGTCTAGAGAAGAATAGGGGTTAAGAGGAGATATGATAATATCTATAAAGGATTAGACAACCATGAGTTTCTGATGTAACTGTATTCAGAATTCTAATAAGTTACATAGCATATGCCCAATGCAAGCTTAGAAAAGCAAGGGGATTAAGAAGGAAAGTGATGATGCAATAAATGAAGCATGATTGCAGGTGATATGCCCTGATCCTTGGATTGCGACTTGAGATGGCTTAGACTTGTTACCTCCGTGGACTTAGGCTCCAAGGCCTAAGTATAATGGGCTAGGAGAACAAGAAAGGATCAGAGGAGGTTGAAGAGGGAGCTGGAAGGGATGAGAGCTTTGAGGCTCTCTCTCTCTCTCTCTCTCCTTTGGTGAGCATTGGTGTCTTTAAATGAGAAGATGAGGTGGATATTTATAGCCCCCTTGATGACATTTCAGTAATTGTAGGGCCTCTGAAAGGTAAAAGGTAATGTGACAGCTTGAGATTGATAGAAGTGAATGAGCTGCCACATGGCACTCTTTCATGGGTTAACCAATTTGGTAAAATGGTAAATAGGTGAAAGTCCAAGGGTGACGGTCCTAGCACAATTATCTCTCCAAGAAAGCAACGATTATTCACCTGTGCATGTTTTTCATGGTAAGGTGTAATTGAATTACCACCACCCTTGGCTTTGCCTTGAAGCTCGTCCGGTTGGCTTGTAAAGCATGAAAAGTGGCTAATTCTCAAGGTAAGGTTAAGGCTTGGTTGATGGCATGGGTATGACATATGGTTTAAAGGTTTAGGCAAAGTTAGAGCTAAAGAAAATGACTCTTAAAGATCAGCTATGCTTTATTACATTGCTTACTTGGATGGAGTGTATACAAATGCCCACCATTGAAAACTTCTTAGGAGCCATAAAAGTTTTAAGTTGAGTTGAAATTTGTGTTTTCCCTTCATTTGGGTTTATCTAACCTTATAAACAAGTTAGATGGCAAATAAGCATCATGGTGGGCTATAAGAAGGTTTCAACCATGGATGCCATTATCCCAAATGTTTATTGTGGTGTGGTCCACTTGAGCTTTGGATCTGCCTCATTTTTTGGGCTCATGCCCTTAGCTGGCAAAACAAATTGCAATGTAGATAAAACACATACATCATGGTATGCCTTAAGAAGGTTTCAATGGTGGGCATCATTAACCCCACCTTTTTCTATGTTGTGGTCTACTTGGGCATTGGATCTGCCTCATTTTTGGGCTGATGCTCCAAAATGAGTTGGCAAAAGAGACAGTTGGCATGGATAAAACACATAAATCATGGTGGACCCTAGAAAGGTTTCAATCGTGGGTCGTTATCCCCATGGTTTCCTGTGATGTGGTCTACTTGAACTTTGGATCTACCTCATTTTTTGGACATGACTCCAAAAATGAGCTAGCAAAATGTCCACCACTTTCGCAAGATCATTTTAGGACATGGGCCAAAAATGACACAGATCCAAAACTCAACTGGGCCACACGACATGAAACATTAGGTATTGAATGTCGGCCTCTGAACATCTCTCCTTTGAAAGACACGTGGGGCCCACTTTGATGTTTGTGACAAATTCACTCATCTACCAGTTATGCCATATCAGTTTAGAGGGTGAGCCCAAAATTGAGGCAAATCCAAAATTCAAGTGGGCCACACATCACCAAACATTGAGTATTGAACACCTACTGTTGAAACACTCTCTTGGAAAACTTATGGGGCGTACAGTGATGTTTGTGAAAAATCTACCCCATCAACCACTTTCACTGGATCATTTTAGGGTGTGGCCCCAAAAATGAGGCAGATCCACAAATCAAGTGGGCTACATGGCACGCACCAAAAAGTATACCACACAACACAATAGAGTGGATATTGAATGTGGACAGAGAGTGCAGCCCATTGTAATGTTTGTGACAAATCCACCCTGTTCACCTGTTTTTTCAGGGGGTGGGCTAAAAAAGAATTCAGTTCCAAAACTGGGGTGGACCAATATGGTAGGAAATAATGGGTTTTGAATGCCCACCATTGAAAGAGTTTTGGGGCTCCTCATTATGTAGTACAGAAATCCACCTGTTCATCTGTTTTTTCAGATCATGATAGAGGATGGACCCAAAAATGACACGGATCTAAAACTCAAGTGGGCCACATGGAAGAAAACATTTGGATACTGACCTTAGCTCTGTCTTTGTTTCTGGATGCGGATTGTGGGTTTACACTACACTGCACTCGGTGGTGTCAGGACTCTACGGGGCTCACCATGATGTATGTGTTTTATCCATACCATTCATCTGTTTTTCCTCTTATTTTAGTGCATGAGCTTAGAATTGATGTATATCCAAAGCTCTAGTTGACCACACTATAGGAAATAGTGTTGATTAAATGTCTACTGTTGAAAACTTTTTGGGTCCCACGGAAGTTTTGGATCAAGCTAATAATTGTTTTTTTTTTTTTTTTTTCTTTTGTCTCTCTTCATTCAGGTGCGTGTGATCTTATGACAGGTTGAATGGCAAATAAGCATCAGTGGGTCCTAGGATAGTCATTATTCCCAATGTTTTTGTGGTGTGCTTAAATTGAGCTTTGGATATTCTTCAATTTTGGGCTGAAGCCCTAAAATAAGCCGATAAAATGGATGGGTGGTGTTGATAAAACACATACATCACAATGGCCCCACAAGGTCCTAAAACTGTGGAAGTCCATGGTGGCAGTGTCACTTGGGAATCCACATCCTCTGTTTTTTAGAATTCCATCCCATCCATCCGTTTTGCCAGATTTGTTTGAAGGTAGAAATATGAGGCAGATCCAAAACTCAAGTGGGCCACAGGGAAGGAAACAGTACAAGCTCATCATTGCCTTTGTTTCCATCCAAGTCATTTTAGGAATGTCCTTTGAATATTTTGTCGGCCAACCATAGTGTTTGTGATAAATACATATTGTCTACCGGTATCTCTTGATCATTTTGTAGAGTGGGCCCAAAAATGAATAAGATCCAAAAACTTGAATAGCCACACAGCAGAATCCAGTGGGTATTGAATGCCACCAGTTGAAACAGTTATGGTCCACCGTCGTGTTTTTAAAAAATCCACCGATTCATTTTTCCAGGTAGATCATGTTAGGGGGTGGACCAAAAATGAGGTAGATCCAAAACTCCAAGTGGGCTACACAGCCAGAAACAGTGGAGATTGAATGACTACCATTTAAACATTCGAAGGCCACCGTGATGTTTCCGACAAATCCATCCCAGCCGTCCTACCAGTTTCCACATATAATTTAGGGGGCAGGCTGAAAAATGGAGCAGATTCAAAATTCAAGTGGGCTACATGACAGGAAGCAGTTGATATTGAACGCTTATTGTTGAAATGCTCGTGGGGGCAGTGGTGGGCCTACAGAAGTTTTGAATCTGGCTACTATCTTTGCATTTTCAGTTCATCCCAATGCGAATGACCTTTTCGGCAGTTTGGATGGCATATAGACAGCACGGTGGACCTTGGGAATTTCCCTCGCCAATGTAATTTCTTACCGTGTGACCTACTTTAGTTTTGGATCTGCTTTATTTTTCAGCTTAAGGCCTAACATGAGCTAATAAAATGAATAAATAGGGTGGATTTTTAAAAACACAACAGTACTGGGCCTTGCCTACATCATGGGGTTGCAGCTACATTGTGTGGTGTCGCATCGATTAGAAGGATTAGATTATTGGAGGTCAGTTTCGTAAATATGAAAATATAATGGTGAAATTGTATATAAGATTAGCCGCAAGTAATTTATTGAATAATAGTAATAAAGATAGTAATTTAAAAGTAAGTGGTTTTCAATCCTTAATATAGTGTAAGTTATGTGCTATTTCTAAGTTACATTAAAATTGTACTTAATTGCACTAAATATCATGAAATTTCATAATATTTTATACTTAAATTAGATAAGAGTAATTGTGAAATTTTATGAAATATGGGACCATCATACGAAGTTCATAATAGAAAAAATAAGGCAAAAATTAATTGAAAGATAAAAGAAAGAGTATTAATTTTATTATTTTACTAGAATTATTGAAAATATTAATTAATTTTTATTGAAAAATAAAAATGTGTAATTAATTAAAAAGATTCGACGATCCAAGCGTTCGTATTTTTGGCCTTTCGATTTTATTGATTGTGGACCATTATTGTATCTCTTTTTCAACCGTTTCACGATAATCGATTCTAGGATTAAGAATTCACCCGAGAAATTTGGTGCATGGGCCATCCTCAGCTGCACTTATCATATCAACGGTTCGGATGGTTGGACCATGGCTCCCACTTGTACAAAATGAAAACCCAAGCAAACGGTAGATATTTTTTTATTCTGATGAGTGGGGCCATGGGTAATGCAAGCCATTTGCCTGTTTCGTCTCAATGCAGTGCCCTTTCAAAATCAGACGGTCAATATCATCGCAGTGTGGTTTTGCCGTCAAATTGAGACCAAGCACTAGTATACTTCTCTCCGTCCATTTGGTGACCACCAATCGGATGGTTGTGGTTGTTCAATCGGAATGATTTTCGAGTTATGCTCCATCCACAACGTGCCCACAAAATTTGGACGGTCTGGATGGCCATACAAGGGTGCCAAGTGTAAGAAGGATGCATCACCACCATTTAAAAACCGGTGGTGAACTACCACCCGAGCCTTTAACCCCTTTTGCCCCTGCATGAACGAATCCACGTAACCACGTTACGTAAGTCCCCATGCAGGGGTAGTTTGGTCATTTGCGGTTGTGTTAACGAGCAATCATGTATCGGATTCAACAGTAGTCAGGCTCTTAACTTGCCTCCCATGCGCAAGTTAGCCGTAAACGGACGCGGATTGCGTCCTACCCCCAGGGCTCTGTGCGGCCCACCGTGATGTAAGGATTTTATCCACACAATTTATCGCTTTTATCAGATCATTTTAAGGTATTATACAAAAAAAAGAAGCAGATACAAAGTTCCAGTGGACCACATCAAAGGAATCTGTAGTGATAATGACACCCACCGTTGAAACCTTTCTAAGTGCCACCGTGATTTTTTTCTATCACCCAACCTATTAATAAGGTCATGAAGACTTGGATGAAGTGAAAACACAAATTTCAGCTTGATTGGACACTTCTCCGGCTCCCAAAAAGTTTTTAATGGTAGACTATCAATCCTCACTTTATGGTCCACTTAAACCATGAAACTATCTCAATTTTTTTCTTGTACCTTAAAATAATCGTATAAAAATAATTAACGGTGTACATGAGATACTTACATCACGGTGGGCCCTACGGAGCCCTGGCCGGACGGATAACCGTCCTGGCGAGGGTAGGAGGCAATCCGCGTCCTAATACTGACAGGTTGAGCAGCGACACTGCTACTGAAGTGACGTCACCAAGTTTTGTGGGCCCATCATGATTTATGTTTTGTATCCACACCATACATCCAGATCATTTTAGGGTAATACGCAAAGAATTAGTCACATCCAAAGCTTCAGTGGACCCCACCACAGAAAACGGTGGAGAGTGACGCCACTGTTAAAAACTTCTTGAGGCCACAAAAGTTTTTAATCATCTGCCTTTGGCTCATCCAGTAAAATGATATCTATAAGTAAATAGACGCTGTGAATACAACACATGCATCATAGAAGGGCTCACATAACTTGGTGACGTCACTCCAGTAGTAGTGAGTCTCCCTACTCAACCTGTCAGTAGCTAATCAACGTCCGCCATGAACCTCTACACACCTGTCAAACATCCCGGCAGTGATTTGGGACAAGACCGACGGAATGCTGGTGTCCGACCAAATCGCCACGAGAGGTATTTCGAACCACCCCAATGGAATAAATTCTCATACATATGCATTGCCCCATAAAATACCATCCATGGTCACCCGTAGGAAAGGCTCCCTGTCCCCCCAATGGATGGATGGACATAATGAGGTTAATTATCGTCTTCCTCAAGGGGATAACTACTCCGAATCTACCGAGCTTAGAGCTTATCTGGGCTCCTCACATAGGTACCTTAATCCATGAGAAAAATTAAGAAAATAGAAAAAAATTTAGAAATTCAATGATAAACACAAATTTATAACCCTTTAAATAGTGATACAAACTTTTTTATTTTATTTTAATAATAATAATTTCTGAATGTCTTTTAAAAAAAAAAAAAAAACTTCCCAAACTGTATCTATGGAAAGGACTATACATCATATGAGACTCTTTCGAATCTCCTCCGGGGAAAAAATGACATGCAGGGAGGCCCCTTGTAAACCCAAGAAACCCAAAGCATGCACAAAATAGTGATACTAAACCTTGGAATAAGTTTCATAAACAAACTCCAGCTCAAACTCCTTAAAATTCATGACTTACTATAAATAGTAAACTTACTATTTAGCAATGGTTATGATTACTATTAGATCTCATGGTTTTCAGCCAAAAATAGTAAGTGCCCTATTTGGCTTAACCATGTTATTTTTTCTAATTTTTCTAAGCACTTTTCATATTGGACACAACTTCTAAAGCTCAAAGGACGAAGAGTTATAATCAAACTAAATTTTACTATAAATATTAGAAATGAAATTAAAAAGAATTTTTGATCGTCGATCTGATGAAATCTCACGAATTCAGCGTGGGCGGGGTTGGGTGGCTAAAGTGGCTTTTCCTACCGAAAATCATTCATGGTACGTCGAATAACTCATTTCGGTTTGCGAGATATGCTTGTTTTAAGGTTCTGACACTCCGGATCACTTTCGCCTCTGATCGGGTCTTCTCTCATCCTTCTTGGACGTGAAAGTGTACCCGCTCTACTTCAGCCTTGAAGCTCTCGAGTCGAAGGATATGCTCTTGTATTTTGAGGCAACGTGTATGTATTATGCTTAGATTTAGACTTAGCAGCTATAAATGCACATATACAACGTATGTATTATATATAAATAAGGTTAAAAGAAAACTTTAATTAAAATATTTAGAATTTCTATATGCATGGTGATTATATATAATAGGTAGTTAAGTAGTGTTGTTTGTTTTTCTTGAAAATTTTTTTTTCAAGTAATTCTCATATAAGTTAGTCTGTCTTTATTAATAAATTTCACATTCTACTCTATTTTATTACAAGTTGGTGACCACTCATTTCTATTTTTTAATTCCTCACAAAAGCTTTTATAAAATGTGTTTTGTTAGAAAAAAAACACATGTTTAACTCGATTTGTCTGATTCGTGTATCTTCTAAAATATATGGAGTTTCAAACATTGAGCGTTATCATGAATACAAAGTTTTTCAGATCGTGGGGATATTGTGTGCAATTCGAGGATCGTGTAAGATATTATGCACATCATGCATATCTGCGAGCGAAGTAACCGACCACATCCACTTATGGTAGTTTCTAAGCTTAGCTCATGGGGCGCCTACTTCGGGATCCTGCCTCGGCTCGACCCTTTTGACAGATAAGGCTTCAGTCAGAGTGATTACCGGCCTTCGTTGAACAGTGGCCGCATTTACAGTCTGAGCCAAGCTGGTGGACTTAGCCTCTCGTCAATTGTGCGTTCCGAATGACTTCTTTTATGAGGTCCGAGGCGAAGTGTCGGGCCTACTTTATTAAGTCGAGTTTCCTCCTGGTCGTTAGTCTCAAGGCCGAGGCACCTTTGCGCCTCATTGATGAATCCTTCAGTTGTGGGCATCGCAGGGATTAGTTATCTGTTTGATGACGTCGGCCCTCGGAATTATAAGGGGCTCGGATCTTCCCATAACAAACTCCATTTCAAAAAGTATTTTCTTCCCAACTTATAAAATGGGAACTTATTTGCTGTTGCATAAACAAATAAGCATTTTGATTAAACTTTTACTAAACAGCTTAAGAGCTTATTTTTTTAAGAAATAAACCGATAAACTGGCAACGGTTAAGATTTCGAATCATCGTCTGCCTATAGCTGATTGCTACGTATACCCCGAGTAGCATTTCGGGCAGAGTTTTCATTATTCGGGCGTCGTTTCGTTTATCTGGAGCACGCCGCTCGATGTCAAAGGCGTACTGTTCGACAAAGCCTGAGCCAATAGTGTGTGGCCACGTAAGCTCCAAAGTCGGCTCGCGACGATTCGGCTGCGGCCATCATTTCTTGTCATTAATACAAAGATTTGGTAAGGTCTATATAAGCTCCCTTTGAAAATTTTTGTTCACTTCTGCACTTTGTGTTTGAGTTGATACCGGAGGAGGCGATTTCCGATGAGGGCGATTCTGGCCGATCAGGGTTTTCCGAAGGGCGATTCCGACCGACCACGTATTTTTGACAAAAGTGATTTTCGGTGATCATCCGGTGAGTCTTCTTCCTTGTGCTTCTCTGCCTTCCTTTCTCTTGAGATGTTGTCCGACTTGGAGACCGCTCAGGATAATGACGACGATTCCGAGTCGGGGAGTTCTGATAACAGGAGAGGAGCTTCTGAAGGTCCCTATGAAGTTGTACCTTTATACCCTCCGCCCCGAAGATAGAAAGAAGCAGGGGCTCGGACTCGAAGGGTTGTTAAGAAGACTGCTCAAGCCCCCTGGGTTACAACTACCGAGGCCACAGGGATGCCAGCAAGTGGACGGGCCTCGGAGGTAGTCCCAGGAGGTTCCGTGCTCTCTGAGTCTCAGATGGAATGGATCCACTCGGAGTTTCAGATCGCCGATTTCGTCCAGATAAGAGCCCTAGGGCCCCTTGACACCGCTGGTGCACCTGCTGAGGGAGAGGTTGCCATTTTCCTCTGTGCATTGCAATGCGGGCTCCGACTTCCTCTGCATCCCTTCATTCGAGCCGTGACAGCCTACCTCGGCTTAGCTCCTGGGCAATTCACCCCCAATGCTTGGAGGGTGCTAATTTCTTCTTATATTATCTGGCATTAAGTCGGGAACCCAGAGCTGACCCCTGAGGAGTTGATAAGTTTGTACTTGGTTAAACATGACAGTCAGGAACCATGGTACTACTTCGCGACTCGAGGCAGCAAGGGGTCGAGTCTCGTAATAAACCTTTCGTCCTCCAATAAGGATTGGAAGAATAAATGGTTCTGGGCCGCTAGTGAATGGGAGGCGCCGGTGACTGAGCCCAAAACCTTAACAACACGGGTTCCCACCCGATTTTCAAAACCAGGTCGGACCAGTCATTCCCTCCTGTCTTCATATTCTTCTTTGTTACGCCGGTCAAACTGAAGTTATATTCATCTTTGTAGATTTTTCAAGGGGCACGCCTCTCCTTGATTCAGCCTAGAAAATTCGAATAGCTAAGGCCAGGGCGCGATCGGGAGAGCTCCGTTCCTAGTCAGACCTGATTACCACAACCAACCTTCACTGTTGCGGGCTGTGCAAGACCCAACCTCTTCCGACATCTTTTAGTAAGTTTTTTTTCAGTAAAGATTGAACTCTCAGACCTGATTATTTGACCTGTCACTTTTAACAGGTATGGTTGAGGCATCTGGTTCTCGGAGGAGGAAAGCCGCTCCGATGGCTGAAGAAATGTTGAGAGCCGAGCCCCGGGCGAAGACCACGCTCGAAAGAGGCAGGTCATTCCTCCCTCTGGCCCCGCTCCCTTTTTTGTAGCTCCAGCCGCTGCTCCAATTCTTGTTGCGACACCAGTCGCAACATCTGCTGGACCCCACGTTCCAGCAATCATTGTTTCGACTCCTGCGACTATAATTCCCCTTCCACCTCTACCTACCGCAGCCCTCCTGCGGTGGAGGTTCCTCTTCCAGCCCCCGAGCCTTGTATTGCTGTCCCTTCTTCCTCCGAGCAGGAGGAGGCTATCTAGATAACTGATAACATGCTTTCTCCTCCCGATGACGGGAATGATCTTAAGGCCGAGGTCCAAGTCTCGGCGAGTAGTCAGACCAGAGCTGAGGAAGCCATGGGCTAGGCCCAGGTGGGGACGAGTGGCAGGAGGTTTGAACCGGGCTACCACTTGTCTTGCCTAATGCCTTGGGTTGCCAAACATGCCCCAGAGGAGGATATAGCCCGCCTTCTCAACAGATCGGATAACTCCTTTTTGAATGACATGGCTTCCTTTTTTACACGGTATTTTTCGTCGCCTTTCTGCTTCTTAGTTTCCATTTCTTTCACACCCGTATGTTTATATCTCTGTTTTCATTCAGTCTGTCCCAAAGCTCCTTTCGGCTCGGGAGAGGGCGCGGGAGTTGAAAAAGAGAGAGGTCGAGGCGGAGGCCCTTAAGACCGAAGTGGGGATCTTGCGGGACGAAGCCAAATTCCTCCGACTTGAGCAGGGCGAGCTGCGTCGGCAGCTTGAGGAAGGGAAGGCTAGAGAGCGGGATGGGCAGGCTAGAGAGCTCCAGCTGCAAGGGGTCGTGAGTGATCTCGAGGCCCGTTGCAGTGCGGCAGCGGCTGAGCTAGCACGAGCTAGGGCTCATGTGGATTCATTGGCTAAGGAGATTACTCGACTAGGCGAAGTCCTAGATCGGACCAGAGCCGAAGCGACAGAAGAACGGAGCCGAGCTGTCTCTTAAGCGAGGGAAACTCAACGGGTTGTGGACGAGGCTTCTCTGGCTGCGGCGGTGGCTGCAGTGGTGGATATCTTCAAAACTTCAAAGGAAATGGACGCTGAAGCCGCTAAATTTTACAACCGCGGCTTCGATGATTGCATTGAGGCGGTCCAGGATCTGTATCCGGACCTTAACCTCGAACCTTTGATGTCCGAAGACGTCGGAGAGGTGCCTACTGAAGATGTTAGCCCGGATCAAACCCCCGATGCTCAAGCTCCCCCTCCCTCGATCGCCTAGATTGGACCATTTGCCTTTCCTTTTTTTCTAGAACTTGTCAAAACTTTTCATGAATGAAGATGTTTGACCCTCAGGAGAGGGCACATGAATGACGATTTTTATTTTGTGTTCTTCCATAGTTAATTTTTAGATGTCGATAGTCGATTGTTGAGTGTCGAACTGATTCGTTGATAGGTTGGTTCTGCTTCATTCGTTAGTCAGTGGGCCGACTCCTATGTTGGAGGGGTCGGGTCACCTTTTTGGCTTTCCCCCTGACTTAGAGGGGATGCTATGTAGAATTTTTGTGGGATAATGTATTAACCCCTTCTTTAAGGGATTAATTCATTGAGTCTGCCCCTGCATATGAGAGGCAACTTTTTCTTAGTAGATAATTCGCTTGTGGATAAGAAGAGGTGAACTTTATTAAGAGCCTTAAAGGCCCGTCGCTCGGAGGCGTACATTTATCGAGAGCCTTAAAGGCTTGACGTCACGGGTAGTAAATCTTTAGATGCTCGGCATTCCAGGGGTGGGGGAGCGGACGGCCCTCGAGATCTTCTAAGTGGTAAGAACCTGGTTTGGTCGATCGGGCAACACTGTAAGGCCCTTCCCAGTTAAGCACGAGTGCTCTATCCCCCAACTCAGTGGTGTTCTAGAACACCCGGCAAAGGACCAAGTCCCCCGGACAGAACCGCCTAGTCTTGACTTTTGAATTGTAGAATCGTGCAACTTGTTGATGATGAGCTGCGACTCGGATCCTTGAAATATCTCTGATTTCTTCAAGCAAACCCAGATTGGCCGCGATCTGCTCGGAGTTCTGATTTTTATGATAATTCTTAACCCGAGCCGTAGGGAGGCCGATTTCGACTGGCACCATCGCCTCTGAGCCGTAAGAGAGTGAGAACGAAGTTTCTCCTGTTGAAGACTGAGCCGTGGTCCTGTAGGCCCAGAGAACGAATGAAAATTCCTCTGCCCAGTTGCCTTTCGCTTTCTCCAACTTTGTCTTGAGATGATGCTTGATAACTTTATTAACGGCTTCCACCTGTCCATTAGACTGAGGATGTCGAGGAGAAGAGTATGCATTTGTGATGCCGAGTCCTTGACACATGCTTCAAAATTTGTCGTTGTCAAACTGCCGGCTATTGTCTGATACGATGGTGCACGGAATTCCGAACTGGCAGATAATATTTTTCTAGATAAAGTTAATCACCTTCTGTTCAGTGATCTTGGCGACAGGTTCGGCCTCGGCCCACTTGGTGAAGTAGTCGACCGCAACGATGACAAACTTAATTTGTCCTTTCCCTATGGGCAAAGGGCCGATGATGTCAAGTACAAGCCTTACCCCAAGTACAACAACCCATCCCTACTTTTTTCAAAAGTCCACTCTCTCTCCACCTCACCATTCCCCTTTACACAATTTCAACAACAACCATAACTCTTTTACAAATTTTCAAACCAACCCATACCCTTCCTTACATCACCCAATCTATATTATTCCCATCACCTCACTCCCTCTCTCTTATTTCTCAAATCTCTCAAGCAACCCAAAATTCCAACGTCCAAAACTATCCTAAAGCAACAAGTGTGGCCCACCCTCTCATCTCCCATCTCAACCATTCATCTTTCATCAACCACCATCAAAAGGCAAGGCAAGGAGCATAGAAGGCTAAGGGAGTAAGGAGGAGGCCTAGAGGTGGGTGATCCACCGTTAATTTCAAAATTTAGGGTCCACTTGTTGTGGGACCCACTTGATGTATGTGTTGTATCAATGGAGGGCTCATAGTGGCGGGGTCCCTCCTCTCTATTACTTTCTTTCTTTCTCTCTCTCTCTCTTTCCATTGTGATAGTGTGGATCTCACCAAAATGTGTGATATCTACTCTATTCATCAATATCAGACGGTGTGGCCCACCCTATTGTAGGTGAAGATCCACACCATCCATTGTTAAAATGGACCCAATGCCCTTCTTGTTATATGTTATATTTTATATAATATATATATGATATATAATATAATATATATATTATATATAATATAAGATATATATATATATATATTATGTATATAGGTGTAGGTGGGCCACGTACATGTGGGACCCACCATGATGTTGTGTCTATCCCAGCCGTCCAGCGTCTCTGGACGCTGGACATGTGGTAGGGGTAGCTAACATGGAGTGCGTGTACTGACAAGGTGTGTACTTACAAGCTAACAAAAAAAAGAGAGAAGAAAAAGGTGCTTTTGGAGTGGGCCACTTATGCAAGCCCCACGCCGTCCATTCCATTCTTCGGCTCATTTTAGGTGTTGAGCCGAAAAATGAAACTGATCCCATTTTCTGGCGGGCCATACCATAGGAAATAGCGGTATTACCATTGAAACGCACTGATTCTTCTATTCGCCAAAAACAGGCCATATATTGGACTCATTTGGTTGGTCTTGGACCGTGGAATCCAATGGATGGAGTGGATCTGCCCGATGTGGGCCCCACCTAAGAAAATCCGTGGAAAAATAGATTTAAAAAAAAAAACAAAAGAGGCAGCAGCCGCCGCTGCTGCTGTAGAGGCGCGTAGGTGCTGGTGGACGGTCGGCTAGGCAGGGACCCACGGTCCTAGCCGTGGGACCCACCATGATGTGTGTCGACCATCAACACCATGCATTTGATGGGTCCCCTCGGACCAGGAGACCACCCCAAAAATCAGCTGTATACGGAACTCGAGTGGGCCACACCATTTAAAATCATGTGAAGACATGCCTAAACATATAAAAACACTTGGTGGGGCCTACCTAAAATTTGGATGTGGCTGAAACTTGGTCCGAACCCTCGCTAAGTGGGACACACATAATGGGTGGACTGGATTGGCGAACCACATTACAATGGGCCCTGACCGTGACCCTATGAACAGCTTTAGGTGGCAAATAAACATCCCAATGGGCCCCCATTTTTCCGGGTCCACGTGACCTTTTAAACAGGTTGCCAGATAAATATCATGGTGGGCCCCATGTATACGTTGGATGACAATACATATCACGGTGGGCCCAGTCCACGTGACCATATGAACAGATTTGATGGAAAATAAACATTACAAAGTGGGCCCATTTTGGAAGGAAAATAAACACTACGGTGGGCCCTGTTGGGTGGAAAATAGACATTATAGTGGACCCAGTGGGTGGAAAATAAACATTAAGGTGGGCCCCACATGGGACCCACTGATGTATGTGTTATAATCCACACCTTCCATAACATGTGCGCCACCACGAGGTATGTACCTCATCCATGCCGTCCATCCTTCCCATATGGACCGCCGTGATACATGTGTTGCATTCAAATTGTCCAATCATTTTTAAAGGATCATTTTTAAGACTTGAGATAAAAAAATAAGATAGATCTAGTTATCATGTGGACCACGAAGCATGGTGAGGATTGAACGGCTACCATTAAAATCCCTTGGGACCTTATGATCAGATTGAATGGGAAATAAATGTTATGGCAAGCCTAGGGAATTTTAATGGTGGGAATCATTATCACCAATTAGATTTGGGTTGGCCCATTTACCATGTTTATGGCCAGGTTATGAGGCCCACTGTGATGCATGCAAGGCCCATGGGTTATGGCCATTGCAGTGTATGTAAGGCCCAATTGGCGCGGCCTATTCGATATACATATATGAGGCCCATTGAGGCCCACCTTGATATAGATATGGGGCTCATGCTGTGTAACCCATTTGATGTATTTGGGTCCTTGGGTCGAGGCCCAATAGGATGTACAAAAGGCCCATTGCAATGTGTGATTCATGGCAGGCCGTGCCTTGGGAGCAATGTTGGTTTGATGTCCACATTGTAAGGATAATGTTGGTTAAATGTTCGCATTACGACTCTCCCTAAGGCCCATTAATAGGCCCATACCTCTAGCATATAGGCCGTCTAGGCCCATCTTTATTTTGATCAGAGTACATCCCCACATAACATGTATAGCATAGATCTATGATTCATGATCATATGCATCATATGTATGCCTGATATGAGAAGTGACTGATCATAGCATATGCCTTTGGGCAGATCGTTTATGGGCTCCCTGATAAGCAAAGTCGCCCCACATGAGCGCTCGATACGGGCAGGATTGTTGCATGTTTGGTAGGGTAATTCATGCACTTGCATTTGTGTGATCATGATTATTGTATGTCCTAGCAACATCAGGGCCATAGCCTCCACAAACACATCATGGGTGGCTGGGTTGGATACCGAAAATGTTTGGTTCTAGCATACGGGCGCCATAGATGTCCCTGGGTGAAAATTTCTAAACCCGATGGTACCAGAGGATGACTCCAACATCGAGACCGAGTGGATATATGAGCGCATGAGGGCCGAATACCAGGAGGCCGCGTCTCCCACTGTGTCGTGGTCGGTTGAAAAGGGGTATGGCCTTACTCACCCGAGGGTAAGGGGCAATCTAGGCTGAGTTTGACCAGCTCGCGAATGGGTCCGCTATCGACGTGCCAGATAGGTATTGGCAGACTATTGGCCAGGCGGATAGTGAGGTTTCTTATGCTCACTTGGACTGTACGGCTAGGAGGGCGACAATGCCATTTGGAGTGTATTGAACCCCGATGATTATTCAGAATGAGAACTGTACTGATATATGATAAGGATTGACATACTTGAGTTGCATCTCGCATCGCATGGCTGTGTTATGACAGATAGCATTCATATCTTGCACCGCATAGCCTTGGTATGGCTGATTGCATTCATGTATTCATCACCATGATTTCACATTACTCTGACCTTGCATCCTGAGCACGCTCATATTGCGCACACACTTACACCACCCTATAAGCTTTCTACAAGCTTATGCACAATCGATGCGTGCAAGTGACGCCAGGACGCACCGTAGCTTCGTCAGAGTTGGAGCGTGCAATCGAGCTTCAAGTTTTCGTTATTTGCATTATCTTGTATTTCCTTTGACGCATTGTACTTAAAAGTTTTTTCATCATAATGGATTTTGTGATGGTGTTCTTGTGGTTATTGTTCATGAGTTATGTTCATTACAAATCAAATTGATAATTAGAAATCCTCCTTGTAGCATCCCAGATCGGAACCTGGTTATGGGTGCCGGAGCCAAGAATGGGGTACTACAGAGGTCGGCGCCGGATTCGACGATCGTGAATTTTGTGAGCCCGGTTTCTAAGACTAGGGATGTGGAGGAAAAGAGTATGCATTTGTGATACCGAGTCCTTGACACATGCTTCGAAATTTGTTGTTGTCAAACTGCCGGCCATTGTCTGATACGATGGTACGTGGAATTCCGAATCGGCAGATAATATTTTTTTAGACAAAGTTAATCACCTTTTGTTCTGTGATCTTGGCGACAGGCTCGGCCTCGGCCCACTTGGTGAAGTAGTCGACAACAATGATAGTGAACTTGACTTGTCCTTTCCTTATGGGTAAAGGGCTGATGATGTCGACTCCCCACTGGGCGAATGGCCAGGGACCGCTCATGAGAGTCATTTCTTCTGCGGGTTGTCTCGGCACGGCCGCAAAACACTGGCATTTGTCACATTTTTGAACAGTCTTTAGTGTCCTCTTTGATGGTCGGCCAAAAATATCCCTGTCGAGTATTGTCAGAGCCAAGTCTCGGCTGCCAGAATGGTTCCCGTAGATTCCTTCGTGAACCTCTCAAATGACATATTCAGCCTCATCGGGCCGGAAAACCTGAGGTAGGGCTGAGAATGCCTTTTTTGTATAGGATACCATCCATAATGGTATATCGAGCTACTTGGACTCTCAGTCATCTGGCTTCCAACTTATCTGAGGGGACTTCACCACTCGCAAGGTAGTTGGAGATTGGGTCCATCCAGCTCGGATTGGCATGACTCAGATTGACCTCATTTTTCTTAGCCTTGTCGATGCTTGGGTGCTCCATGAATTCAATGGGGATGACTGGTGGGATTTTCCCTTCCGCGGCCGAGGCGAGACGTGCTAGGGCGTCGGCCCATAAATTTTCTTCTCTCGGAATTTGACAGATAGTGCAACTCCAAAATTTTTCGATCAATTTCTTCACCTCATCAAGATAAGCGATCATCCTTGTTTCCTTAGCTTCATACTCGGTGGAAATGTGGTTTACCACCAACTGAGAGTCACATCGGACCTGAAGAGATTGAACACCTAGACTTGCCGCCAACCTGAGTTCGGCTAGCAAAGCCTCGTATTCAGCCACATTGTTTGAGGTCTTGAATTCGAGCCTGATCGCATATTAGATAGTCGTGGAATCAGGCGCGATCAGGACGATTCCGGCGCCGACCCCTTTGATATTGGATGACCCGTCCACATAGAGGACCCATCCCGGGTCCGATACCTCCTTTTGGTCTCCTGGGGGGACATGTAGACTTATTTCAACCTCCACATTAATCTCTCCTGTGCTCGGAGCAGTGAATTCGGCAATGAAATCGGCCACCACTTGGCCCTTGATTGCTGTCTTTGGACGAAACTGGATGTCAAACTCACCAAGTTTGATGGCCCACTTGGTCATCCGACTTAACACCTCGAGCCTCTGAAGAACTTGTTTGAAAGGGGAGTCCGTTAATACCACTACAGAATGAGCTTGGAAATATGGACGTAACCTTCGAGCTGAAATAATGAGGCTGAGCGCCAACTTTTCCAAGGGTGAATATCTCGTCTCAGCAGGTACCATAGCTTTGCTCACATAATATACGGGGTGTTGCTTGCCCTCGACCTCCCTAATCAGGGCCGAGCTGACTGCCGAGGCCGAGACTGCGAGATAGAGGAACAGTGGTTCGCCTTCTTCAGGTTTAGATAGCAAGGGGGGTGAGCCCAGATACTGCTTCAGCTGTTGGAAGGCTTGTTCGCATTTCGTCGTCCGCTCTGCCTTCTTATTACCCCTCAACTATTAGAAGAAGGGGAGGCATTTATCTGTAGCTCGGGATATGAAGCGTCTGAGTGTCGCGATTCGCCCTGTGAGGCATTGTATTTTCTTTAGAGTTCGAGGCGAGCTCATGTTGAGGAGAGCCTTGATCTTATCGGGATCTGCCTCAATGCCTCTCTGACTGACTTGAAACCCAAGAAATTTTTTTGAGCCGACTCTGAAAGCGCACTTCATGGGATTCAGCTTCATCTAGTATTCTCGGAGAACGGCGAACGTTTCTCTGAGGTCCATCAGGTGATCCGCTGCCTTGATGCTTTTTACCAACATATCATCAACGTATACTTCCATTGTGCACCCGATCTATTTGGAGAACATTTGATTGATCAGTCTTTGATACGTGGCCCCAGCATTTTTCAGGCCAAATGACATGACCCGGTAGGAGTAATGTCCCTTATCTGTGACAAAGGAAGTTTTATGCCTGTCTGGGGGGTGCATTGCAATCTGGTTATACCCGGAATATGCATCCAAAAAAGAGAGTAATTCATGATCGGTCGTGCTGTCCACTAGCTGATCGATCCGCGGCAACGGGAAACTGTCTTTCGGACAAGCTTTGTTCAAATATGAGTAGTCTACGTGGACCCGCCACTTCCCGTTGGCTTTCTTCACAAGGACCACATTCGCGATCCAGTTGGGATAATGCACTTCTTCTATGAATCCGGCGTCGAGCAGAACAGAGACCTCGTTAGTTATTGCGTCATATCATTTGGCGTCAAACGACCTTCTCTTCTGCTTGACAAGTCTGTGATTCGGATCCACGTTCGGCCTGTGCACTATGACATCCGGAGAAATTTTGGACATATCTTGGTGGGACCATGCGAAGACATCCCTATGTTGTCATAGGAAGGCTAGTATTTCGAGCTGCTGTTCAGAGTTCAACGCTGTCCTGAGATAAACGGTTCTGTTTGGATCGCCGTCATCCAGCGGTACCTTCTCTAGGTCTTCCACAGACGACCCTTCTGCAGACCCTCTGGGATCCAGTATATTGATGGTGAGTGCTTGCTTAATTGAACCTTTCTTTACTGCCATTGCATAACATCTCCGAGCTTCTCACTGATCGCCTTGAAGGTAGCCTATTCTGCCCTTGGCGGGGAATTGCATCATCAGATGATATGTGGAGATGACTGCTCTCATCGCGTTGAGAGAAGGTCTGCCTAGAATGACGTTGTGTATTGATGATACATTGACAATTAGGAAGTCCATCATGAGTGTGACTTGATGTTGTCCTTCTCCCGTAGTCACCGAGAGGGAGATGACTCCTTCGGAGATCACTCTTTCCCTGGCAAAGCCTTGTAGTGGGGTCTTTATAGGCCTAAGATGAGACCTCAAAATTCCCATTCTTTCAAAGGCTTCGGAATAAATCACGTTGGCTGAGCTCCCGGTGTCAACCAAGATGCGATATACCTTACGGTTCGCTATGGTCATAGTAACCACTAGGGCATCGTCGTGTGGATGCTGGATTCCGCGTGCGTCTTCTTCTGTGAAGGTCAGAGTGCATGGGCTAACACGGAGTTCCTTACTGGGTCGCTTGGTTAAATGAACGTAATGTTCTGGATTAGGCTTCCGGGAATGGGCTTTCCGCGCCCTATTGGAGTCTCCTCCACCAGACAAACCTCCGAAGATGGTACGGATTTCAGCAGGCACTTTCGTGATATTATTCGGCCGTTCTTACTCTCTTCCTTCTTTTTAAGCCGCTTTTCCCTCTTTGGCGTATCGACGCAGGTGTCCCTTCTGAATAAGGGCTTCTATCTCATCCTTGAGATCCACATAATCGGTCGTATCGTGGCCGAGATTTCGGTGGAACCGGCAGTACTTACGCTTGTCTCTGTGATCCAGGTCAGCCCTCATACAAATAGGCCAATTTAACAGTTTTTCTCCCCGGATGTCTAGTAAAATCTGCTCGGCAGACATGTTAAGGGGGTGTAGGAACGGAATTTTCCTTCCGGCCTTCTATTCGGACGACGATCGCGAGGAGCGTGGTCATCAGGCCTTTTGTTGGACGGCTGGGATTCCTCATTCCTATGGCTCTTCCCTTTACTATTCGGCTCTGCCACTTGGACATTTTTACAGGCATTAGAGAATTCTTCAGCGTTAGTGTATTTCTGAGCTCTGGCAACGAGTTCTATCAACATCTTTAGTGGGTTCTTTCTAAAGGAGAAGGTGAATTTTCCTATCTTTAGGCCGCTGAACATAGTTGCAACTGTCAGCTTATCGTCGTAATCTTCTATTAATAGTGCTTCCTCATTGAAGCGATCAATGTAATCTTTCAACGACTCCTTTGGCTCTTATTTGATAGCAAATAGGTGAGTGTTTGGCTTCTGACTTCTCTTACCACTTATGAATTGGGTAAGGAATAGTCGGCTCAACTCTGCGAAGGAACTAATGGAATTTGGTTTGAGCTGCCGGTATCAACTCCGAGCGAAACCTGTAAGCGTGATCGAGAACCCCAGCACATCATGGCATCCGTCGCTGTCTGGATCTACATCCATGAGCAATAGGCTTCCACATGCTCGAATGGGTCTTCAGACCCAGAATATTGGATGACGGGAGGTATATGGAACCTTTGGGGCATCACCTCGCTCATGATTTTCGAGGTTAAGGGAGGCTCGGTCTCTTCCATTATTGCCTGAACGGCGGCAGGAATTGATGTCGGCTGTTGTTTCTTTTCTAGGGCTAAGAATTTGTCGTTGAGCTCCGCGAACCGTTTCTCCCACAGATCCTTATTTTCTGTCATGATTTCTTGGGCATTTTCTGTCTCCAGAGTTCTCTCTCCCCTCCTCCGTTCTAGCCGATGGCGGAGATCTGTCGGCACCAGGGCTGAAGTGACTGAAGCGTTAGTTGGAGCTCGAGTGACATCTTTCCGAGCCGAGTCTCAGATTTGGGTCGGAAGAGGACTCTGTCCCGAAACCGGCATCTGAGGACGCTGAGGTGCCTCGGGTCTCATACTTCTCGGCACAAAGTGAGTTTCCACGACCAGATCGACTGCTTCAAGAACAGGATTCTCCTGAGCTGAGCGCGGTTGTGGCTCCTGTTGTTGCCTCATCCTATTCACCTCATCACGTAAGGCTTGTATCTCGCCATGCATGGCGCGATATTTACTTGCCCGATTGCGAGAACGCTGGGAAGGCCCCGAGGCTGATTCTGCATGAAATAGTGAGGAGGAACGAGTTTGCTCATTCGGCTCCGGTTCGGCAGCTATCGCTTTCTTCTTCCCTTTAACCGTTACTCTTGAGAATAGGAACCTGACTTTTTATATCAGCTTCCCACAAACAGCGCCAAAAAATGTTGATGACAAAATCTGGATCACCCTCCACTTCGTGCTCCTCGAATGAACCCTGGTCCTACATAAAGGGTGAGCAAAGGAGACCCTGGCTAAGCCTGGGGACCCTCCGATGCCTAAGTCAGGTCAAGAGAATCAGGGTCTAAGCTGACAAGTAGAGAGAGAATACCTTTTTCTTCCCCCCTGTAGCAATGGGGTCTTATTATATTTATATCTGACTGTCAGACCATCGAGGTCTGTCAATCTCGGTGCGATTCACTCAATCAGTGAGATTTTCGGATCGTGGGGATATTGTGCACAATTCGAGGATCGTGTAAGATATTATGCACATCATGCATATTTGCGAACGAAGTAACCAGCCACGTCTACTTATGGTAGTTTCTGAGCTTAGCTCATGGAGCGCCTACTTCGGGATCCGGCCTCGGCTCGGCCCTTTTGGCAGATGAGGCTTCAGTCAGAGTGATTACAAGCCTTCATTGAACAGTAGCCGCGTTTACAGTCTGAGCCGAGCTGGTGGACTTAGCCTCTCGCCAGTTATGCGTTCCGAAAGACTTCTTTCACGAGGTCCGAGGCGAAGCGTCGGGCCTACTTTATTAAGTCGAGTTTCCTCTTGGTAATTAGTCTCAAGTCCGAGGTACCTCTGCGCCTCATTGATGAATCCTTCAGTTGTGGGCGTCGCAGGGAGTAGTTATCTGTTCGATGACGTCGGCCCTCGGAATTATAAGGGGCTCGGATTTCAAGTAATTCTCATATAAGTTAGTCTGTCTTTATTAATAAATTTCACATTCTACTCTATTTTATTACAAGTTGGTGACCACCCATTTCTATTTTTTAATTCCTCACAAAAGCTTTTATAAAATGTGTTTTGTTAGAAAAAAAACATGTTTAACTCGGTTTGTCTGATTCGTGTATCTTTTAAAATATATGGAGTTTCAAACATTGAGCGTTATCATGAATACAAAGTTTAATATGGAGTTTTACTAACCATGACCGATTCACGGAAGTCGTCCAAACGATATGCGACCCAATTAATTCAGTGAGTCAACTCGGCTAAGTCGATGAGTCAACTCAACTCTGGTTAATTTCAAGCAGCCAAGTTTCTAAACAATTATTTAGAGTATATTATCTGGAGTGCAACTTTGGTCCTTAGACCAGACTAAAAATTTAAGAGGAAAAAGATAGAAAGTGTCGTTAGGGCATGAAATCCAAACCGTTCATCATGTGGGCACCTGTATTTACATGCCCTGGCCAAAAGTTCAGGGTGGTTCACTCATCACATGGGCAATAGTTATATATCGTATATGGACATATGAAAGAAAAAAAGAAGAAGGGATTTTTGCATATTCCCACGTCAATAACGGGCATTTGCAAATATCAGGAATGCTCTCCGCACTAATTCATGTTATAATTCGTGAGAACTTTTTGAGAACTCATTTTCCATGATATAAGCCCAAGATTTGAACCATCCATGTGATGCAGCACCTCGTGAATCCTGCAAGGCCAACTTTTACCTTGATTTAATACTTTGATGAGCTACGGGAGAGAGGCAAATCAAAGGAGGAAACTATTTCATTTTTTCATGACCCACTAGAGTTTCGGATCAGGGTAAAAGTTGGGTCTTGAGGGTTTTATAGGGTATTGCATCAAGTGAATAGTTCAGATCTTGGGCTCATATCACGGGAGATGAGTTCTCAAAAAGTTCTCACGAGTGCTCGTGGGGGAGGTGAGTATTCCTCAATACCCCACATTAAAAGATATGGCTTGCAACTAATCATATTGTTAATTTACTATTATTGAAAATACCCATTTTTCATTACTTCCTTTGCCAATAGTTAGAAATCGATGAAAATGCTACTCACCAAAAAAACTCTCCTCTACATGAACATAAAATTTTAATATTCCTTTATATGAAAGTGTTGGGGGCCTTGCATAAAACCTTAGGATCTAGCCCCCAAAGTAAACTAGAAGTATGGGATAATAAAACAATGAAATAAATCAAATCATAAACCACACGACACGAGATTTTTACGTGGAAAACCCTCAAAGAGGTAAAAATCACGGGACCTCGTCCAGATCAACAATCCACTATGAAGTAGAACGTTACAACCGATCACAACACACACCACTTGGATCAAACCTTCTTCACTCACGCAGGAGTGGATAAACAATAAGAGAATAAAGAAAAACGGAGAGATCTCACCGATCACGAGGACGTAGAAGCGCTGAGATGTTGATTGCACAGTAGATCACCTCCACGAGTATAACCTCCCTTCCACAAGCTTTTTTTTTTCTCTCTCTCACCTTTGATAGCCCTAAACCCTTTAGCAAACCCTTACAAAGCTTTAGGAAACCCTCTTGCATTATCTAGAAAAGTCCTAGGAACCCCTATTTATAGTTTAGGCAACTCCTTTCCGCACTTATGAGAGAACCGCCTCAAATTTTTGCAGTCCGCACAAGATCCGGAGATGAATCTGCGTAACCTCGACTTGTCAAGTAGAGTCCTCGACCGGTCGAGCGGCCCACTCGACCAGTCAAGTACCTCCCTCGACTAGTCAAGCACCTCGGAGGAATTAATTCAATTGGTCGCTGGACTTTGAGTCGAGCCCCACTCGACTGGTCGATCACCACCCTCGACCGGTCGAGTAACGCGGTGAAACACTCCGACTTTTAACTCGCTGCACTATCTCTCCTCTGAACTGAGGAGAAAAATTCTATAAAATCTCTCCCTTTCCGACTCAAGAGGAATTTATCTTCTTCAAGCCAACCTGGTTTCTACAAATCTTAAACTTGCCCTTGAGCAAAGTTTTGGTCATCATGTCTGACCCATTATAGTCCGTGTGGACCTTCTCAGTTGTAACACCTTCTGTTCTAAAGTATCCCTGATCCAATGATACCGAATCTTTATGTGCTTTAACTTGGAATGCTGACTTGGATTCTTGCTCAAGTGTATAGCACTTTGACTATCGCAATAGACGACGTGCTGCTCCTGCTTCAGGCTAAGTTCCTCTAAGAACCTCTTCATCCAAAGTATCTTTTTATATGCTTTTGTGATCGCAATATACTCGGCTTCTATCATCGACAATGCTACAACCTTCTGTAGCTTGCTCTGCCAAGAGACCTCTCCCCCTGCAAACGTGAACATGAACCCCAATGTAGACTTCCTGGAGTCTATGTTACCTGCCATATCTGCATCTGTGTAGCCCTCTAACACAGGTTTTCTGTCACCATAGCATAGGCTCAACTTGGATAAGCCTCTTAGATACCTTAGTATTCACTTCACTGCTGCCCAATGTTCTTTGCCAGGATTGGCAAGATACCGGCTTACAACACCAACCGCATATGCTATATCTGGGCGCGTACATACCATAGCATACATCAAACTTCCTCCTGCTGATGATAGGGTATCTTCTGCATCTCATCTACCTCTGCCTTCACCGAGAAGATCGAAGAGCTCGATCAAGTGACCATCCAGTGGAGTACTGACCGGCTTCGCTGCATTCATATTGAACTGTTTTAGGACTTTCTCAATATACCGCTCTTGTGATAGCTAAAGCTTCTTACTATTTCTGTCACGGGTTATCTCCATTCCTATGATCTGTTTAGCCGGGCCCAAGTCTTTCATCGTAAACGACTTGCCCAACTCCTGTTTTAGCCTGTCGATCTTCTTGATGTCTTTTCCCATGATGAGCATGTCATCAACGTATAACAGCAGAACTAAGAAATCACCATCTGATAACTTGCGCGTGAACACATAATGGTCCGACTTCGTTCTGTCATACCCATGTTGTAACATGAACCAGTCGAACTTCTTATACCATTGTCTTGGAGCATGTTTCAGCTCATACAAGCTCTTTCTCAGCCTACACACCATGTTCTCTTTGCTCTTGACTTTGAACCCCCCTGATTGTTGCATGTAGATCTCTTCTTCCAAGTCATTATGGAGCAAGACAGTTTTAACATCTAACTACTCTATCTCCAGATCCATGCTAGCCGCCAACCCAAGTAACACTCGTATACATGTCATCTTTACCACTGGTGAGAATATCTTATTGATGTCTATACCTTTCCTCTGATCAAACCCTTTCACCACAAGTCTGGCCTTAAACCATGTTTGTGAATTCTTCTGTTCAATCTTCTTTCTGAACACCCACTTATTGAAAGTGCCCTGGTTTGTCAATTAGCATGTGTATTGAGTCAGTCAGATAGAAGAGATCCATAGGAAGATCAATTAAGTGTCTGCCTCAACCGGATGTGTGCTTGAACTAGCCACAGGAAAATCTAAGCCTCACATCACATGTCCCAAAACACCAGGTATCTAAAACACTTAAAAACAAGTTAGAACATCATAGGGTTTTAAGGTAAGAAAACTTTTTCAAATAGAAAATTCTCTAAGTTTTCTTGTTGTGTCGATTTTATTGAAACACCTTCGATATGATCGACCTGCACTGTCGATATCCTCGATACCTTAACGATATCATCGATATGAGGACTAAAAGTGTCCAGCAACCACATACTCATCTGGACGGAATTATCGATATATCGATGTACCAATCGATATCATCGATATACAAATCTCGAGTCCAACGAAGGTGGCTCGATAATATCGACTGGCAGTTCTCCGAAGCCCCTATTTTTTAAAGAAAATCACAAAGTTCTTTGATATATCGATGCTCTTCTCGATACGATCTTAACTCAAATCTCGACAATATCGGAAGACCATCGATGATATCGATCGTGGGTGCACATGTCTTCTAGCAAAATTTTCAGGGTGCTTTTTATCCTTGATCGGGGGCCTCTCGAGGAAATCGATATTCATATGTCGATGATATCAAGGCGGAATCGATTACATCGAGATTGGACACAATCTGTCCAGCAAACTTACTGGAAAATCCATGAGATTTATCGATGCATCGACACTGCCTTCAATATCATCGATATGCAAATTCCGATGATATCGATTGTCCCCCGATTATATCCAAGAAACCTGAAATATTTCAAATCTAGTTTCTCTCTCATGCTTCAAATGTCGATAGATCGATCCCAGTATCGATAGAATCGGAGTTCAAAATCCGATGACATCGAACTCTGTCATAAATGTGACCGTTTTATATCTGTTTGAACCTTTTGCCTAGTTAAAGAGAGACTTGTCTTTATTGTTGGTAGAGAAAGAAGAGAGTGCTTTTGAGTGTTTTAAGCTTTAGATCATTTACCTAAAGCCCTTTCTCTCATGGGAGTTCATCCTCCAATCCACCCTCATTAATAGAGTGGATTGGGGAATGAACTTTCATATTCAAGGATCCTCCAGCTACTACCTTAATGGCAAATCATTAAGCTGGGATGCCTTGAATGCATAGATGACCGGAATCACTCTATCTTCCTTATAGGAAAATATTTAAGAGAGTGAGATTCCGTCTTGACCTTGACCCAACCCAACGCCGTATATTGGTACATCATCTGTGTTGCGGATTAAGGGAGTAGAAGACTCTTCATCAACAAGGAGGAGGAGATCTTTGTCATCGTGCTAAATGAGACTCATCTACTTATTTGTAAGTATCTAGAATCCAGAGGACACTTGTGATCATTCCTTTTTAGGATTGAGTCTTAGGTGTTTTTCACCCATTGAAGCCCTCGTAGGAGGCCTCCGGTGGGAGTGTATGTGGTGGGTGCATTATATTGACCCTTGCTCTATGGAGAGCATAAACATATGGTGGAAGGTGAACCTGTCTAAAACCTTAGGTTAGAGGTGAACCGTGTTGACCCTTACTTGTGGAGAGCATAAACAGTCAGCCTCAGTGTAGGTTGTAAAGGTTGAATGTGAACCTGATTTAAAACCTTAGGTTTGAGGTGAACCGCTGTGAAACCTCCTTAGTGAAATCCGGTACATTCAAGGGTTGAGTGCGGTTACCAGGAGTGGAGTAGACAAGTAGTCGAACCACTATAAAAATGACTGTGTTTGAGATTGCTATTGTCTTTCATGTGATTTCCTTGACATACTTTCATATCTAATTATCTGAGATCATACTTCATACACATACATAGTCACATCCATCATAAACTAGTTTGCATATTGTTCATCCTTCATTTAGTTTGTGAGTGGATCCCTTACATGGCTTGGAAGCCTGTAGAGTTAATTTTGAGTAATCCTAATGTATGCTTGTTGTTAGGATTAGTGTGATAGGATTTTCAAATAAAATATAAAAAATTTAAAAAGTCCTATTCACCCCCCTTTAGGACATATTGACATATTGCTACTTCGACTAAAGTGGTCTTCATCGCAATTTCAATTGGTATCAGAGCAGGTCTCTCTTTAAGGGTTTCACCGCCTAGAGAGTGATCTTGACAGAAGTTAGGAATATGGCCAAAGGAGAGGGCTCATTAGTCACTAGGCCTCCAGTATTTAATGGTTCCAATTACGCATACTAGAAGGCTAGAATGCACTACTTTCGAAGATCTTTGGATCATGATGTTTGAGATATAGTTGAAAGTGGATATGTGCCACCAACTGATCAAATTGTACTTGACAGTGGCACAACCATCACAAAACCCAAATCCAAAGAAATGTGGACAGCATTCGACAAAGAAAGGCAAACATCTGAGGCCAAAGCTATGAATGCTATCTACTGTGCCATGTCCCAAGATATTTTCAATCAGATAAGTATGTGTGGGATATCCAAAGAAGCATGGGACCTATTGGAAACAACCCATGAAGGCACAAGTACTGTGAAGAGGTCCAAATTACAACTACTGACCTCACAGTTCGAAAGTCTCAGAATGGAAGAGCATGAGACTTTCATGGAGTTCTTTACATAGTTGAATATCATTTATAACTCCATGGGTGGATTAGGTGAGAAGGTTCCGGTTCCAAAAATTTGCAGAAAAATTCTAAGATCACTGCCGGAACGTTTTAACCCTAAGGTTACAACCATTGAAGAGTGTAGGAATATTGATGAAATGATAGTAAAAGAACTGGTAGGTTCCCTACAAACTTTTGAACTACACTTCAAACAAACCCAAAAATCCAAAACTACTGTTCTTAAAACTTCAAAGAAAACAACTAATGAGAACAGTGAAAGTGAAAAAGATGATGAAGATGAGGAAGTGGCTTTACTGGCACAAAGATTCAGAAAATTCTTTCAGAAGAATCGTGGCCGTCCTTCAAAAGGAAGATGGATGGACAACAAACCTTCTGCGAGCAAATTTAGTAAAAAGACCAAAGAACCACAATGTTATGCTTGTCAGAAGTACGAACACCTATATATCTACTGAATGCCCAAACAGAAAAACAAAGGGTAAAGCAATGGCAACCACATGTGATGATACAGAGGAGTCGAACTCAGAATCTAGTGACTCAGAGAGCGATGGAGACCAAAAATCCTTGAAAATACTTATGGTCTCCACTGCTTTAATCATTCCCACTGAATATGAAAACAAGGAAGAACAGCAAGCCACTGAATCACTTTCGTCTGATAATGAGGAATTTGAAGAAGAAGAAGAAGAAGAGAAGGATAGACTGCAAGATGCCAATAATCAACTTTATATTCATAGCATAAATATCCTTAAAAGACTTGGAAAAACAGAGAACAAAAGTAAGCTGCTGCAGATAGACTTAGATAAAGCATTGGAAATTAACACACAAGTAACAAATGATCTGCAGCAGTATCATTCAGATAATAATAGGTTGGAAAAAGTCAATACCTTTTTAAAATCTAAATCTGAAAAATTAAACAAACAAGTTGAACTGCTAATAGATGAAAACATGCTTCTTCAAAATGAAAATCATACACTCTTGGTTAATCTAAAAGAATCCAGAAAAATGGCTAAGATAAATTATAAGTTCTCCTATAGTGGTGAAAAGCTAAAAAAACTATTAGGAATGGGAGACCTGGAAAAGATAAAAGTGGTTTAGGATATGAGAAATTTAAGCCGAAATCTGGAAATGCAGCACCTAGAATTGAACAATCTGCTGCTTCTGGAAGCAAAACCAGAACAACTCCAGTGTGTCATTTGTGTAGTGATTCGGATCATTATAAGTTTGAATGCATAACAACAAGGAGGACTTAACCTAGCTCTGGTCAGAATCATGTTAACAAATTATTAACCAGAGAAATATAGAGATGGAAGAAATGCCCTTGTATGACCACCCAAATCAATTATCAAAGAAAAATGGGTAAGGAAGAATTAGTTCAGATCATGCATCAAGATTTGAACATGTGCTAATATGAGAATTTTTTTTTTGGTTGAGCTCTCAATGTTATATTTGAGGTTCTTCTCCTCAAAATTTTTTTATTATGTTTATAAATTTTGTGTTATACAAAATCTGTATAAAATTTTGGTATGGGTACTGTAAATATAAGGATGGAACTTTTCTTCTTTGATGGCTGTCAGACTAAAAATGAATGAACAATGTTTAAAATTAATGTCTCATATGTCATTCTTGATTAATCGATCAAGGATCAATGTCATCGACGTCCCTCAAGAATATGAATAGCCATTGACCGTGGATGACATCGAAGACAGGCTCGATAGAATCGATCAGCAGATTCACGATATCATCGAAACAATGATCGATGACATCGACAGATGCCACCCGATAAAAGACAGCGGAGTGAAAAAAAAGGGGTTTATTTCTCAAGGGTTTTGGTCATCTTCTCTACTCAATCCTCTCGACCCAACCATTAGGAGCCACGTCGGACTACTCAAATCGCTCCACAAATCGGGTAATACCCTTCTAACACATCAAGAGTCCATTCCTCTTTCAGGTATTTTTGGTTTTGTCAGGTTTTTCTTTTTCTTTCCAAATCCTTTTGTCCATATGGGAAAAGACAAAGGAGTAGCATCCGGTCCGGGGGAATCTTCAAGAACTACCCGACAAAAAGTGCTTGCCTCAAAAGAAAGGGCAAGGACCCCAGAATGAGGGACCCCCACTCGGCAAAGAACTCGACGAACCTCATGTGGCGAGTCCCAGTCCAAACCACCAGCACCTCCTCCTCTAGCTAGCCAACATACACGCCCAGTGAAATACACCGGTAGGAAGCTTATCCATGAGTGAAAAGTAGACAGGGATTGCTTAACACCATACAATCTGGAACCCCTGTTCGATGCAGTCGATTGGCTGCCCATCCTAGATTTCGGAGGGCCATGTCAACTCGAACAAACACGCAACTTCCTTACAATGTGTCACTCTCTTGTATCTGATCCTCCTTCAATCATGGTCTCTCTGGATGATGATGATGTGCTGATCACCCCTGCCACAATAGCTAATATCCTCGATCTGACAATGGCACCACAAGGAATCCCTGAAATGGATCTTGAACATCCTAAAGTTCCATCCATGGTAACCAAGTACCTATGCCATAATAGAGACATACCCTGGCATCAAGGGAATGCGTTGAAGTCCAGGTTCATGGAACCTCAGTTTCGGGTTCTGCATGGTATCTTCACCACAAATATATATCCTAGAAGTACCAACCGATCCGATCTCACAGGGTTTATGGCCATGATAGTTTACTCAATTGCCAAGGGGATAAAGATCTGCCTCCCAACTTTACTTGTCAATCAGTTGGTATATGCTGTTCATACCTCCAGGGATCTTCATCTCCCATATCCCTGGATCATAAGCAGGGTATGCAATGCCATTGGTTTCCCATCTACCACTGATCCGGTACTTCCACTTCAAGTATTCAATATAAAGAACATTCACAAAATGGACCTGAAGTTCCACAAGTACCCAGAGGAAGCAGAAGAAGGCATTCAAGGAGGAGTAGAAGGTGCTGGTGACCCTCGCACAGAAGAAACTGAGATGGCCGGAAATGAACCCTCTGGACCCGATCCAGCACCATTAACGTCAACACCTGGGTATGCCAAACGATTTAAGTTGGATAGGATTGGGGCAATTTAGAGGGATGTCCACTCGATGCATGAACGACTTACAGTCTTGGAGCGACTAGTCCATAGAGTACAACAGTCTGTACAACAGTTGGTCGATCTGATGACTTGCCGATGGGATGACATGACTCCATCTTACTCGGCTCCGTAGTACTGATCCATGAATGCTGTCACACACACCTCACTCTTAACTCAGCGTATGAACATTGGTATCTTTTTGGATGTTTTACGCTTCCTTGGGTGTATGCGATAGCTCTCTCTCTAAACTTGCATAGGCTGACTTTTTTTTTTCTTTCCTTGGTTGTATATGCCCACGGTTGGGCCAAATACTGGTGGTTATTTTTGTGTGCCCTCAAATGGGCTTGGTAACTTTTGTTTAGATAACTGTTAATCTACTGCCAACCTTGGGCAGTGTAGATATGTTTTTTTTTGATAATTTTAAATATGGCTGAGTATAATTCACTATCTTTTCTGCCATGATTATGAGTTAGGATCCCCTGGTTTCTGATATAGAATACATGTAATGTTTTTGATGATTATTTGATCTGCTTCTATCACTGTTTTACTTGATCTGATATACATCCTTAGTTTTTGACAAAGATATCTGCTTAAACTGATTTACTCATTTTTTTTTCATCTATCTTCACTATATGTATGCATGTTCTCTCAAGTATTACACACTTCAGTTAATATCACCTGTTATACCTTTGCCAATGACTGACAAAAAGGGGGAGAATAGTTCAAACACCCCAAATGGAAAATTGTGTATCTGCTTGAATGGTGTTGCAGGTGTCAGGGGGAGCAGCTGCACCAAGACAAGGGGAGTTTGAAGTTAGGGGGAGTAGACCACTGGTGAGAATATCTCCTCGAAATCTATACCTTTCCTCTGACCAAACCCTTTCACCACAAGCCTGGCCTTGAACTACGTTTGTGAATTCTTCTGCTCAATTTTCTTTCAGAACACCCACTCATTGAAAGTGCCCTGGTTTGTCAATTAGCGTGTGTGTTGAGTCTGTCAGACAGAAGAGCTCTATAGGAAGATCAATCAAGCGTCTGCCTCAACCGGATGTGTGCCTGAACTAGCCATAGGTAAATCTAGGCCTCACATCATATGTCCCAAAACACCAGGTATCTAAAACCCTTAAAAACAAGTTAGAACATCATAGGGTTTTAAGGTAAGAAAACTTTTTTAAATAGAAAATTCTCTAAGTTTTATTGCTGTGTCGATTTTATCGAAACACCTTCGATATGATCGATCTGCGCTGTCGATATCCTCGATACCTTAACAATATCATCGATATGAGGACTAAAAGTGTCCAACAACTACATGCTCATCTGGACAAAATTATTGATATATCGATATACCAATCGATATACAAATCTCGAGTCCATCGAAGGTGGCTCGATAATATCGACAGGCGGTTCTTCGGCGCACCTGTTTTTTAAAGAAAATCACAAAGTTCTTCGATATATGATGCTCTTCTCGATACGATCTTAACTCAAATCTCGATGATATCGGAAGACCATTAATGATATCGATCGTGGGCGCGCATGTCTTCCAGTAAAATTTTCAGGGTGCTTTTTATCCTTGATCAGGGGCGTCTCGAGGAAATCGATATTCATATGTCGATGATATCGCGGCGGAATCGATTGCATCGAGATTGGACACAATCTGTCGAGCAAGCTTATTGGAAAATCCATGAGATATATCGATGCATCAACACTGCCTTCGATATCATCGATATGCAAATTCCGATGATATCGACTGTCCCCCGATCATATCCAAGAAACCTGAAATATTTCAAAGCTAGTGTCTCTCTCATGCTTTAAATGTCGATAGATTGATCCCAGTATCGATATAATTGGAGTTCAAAATTCGATGACATCGACACCTGTTTTGATTCCATCGACCAGCTGGCAAAGGGTTTCAAAAGCGTATGACATTTGAGTTTATGTCAGCGAGCGGACCGTCGATGCTATCGAGAGTATATGCTCGATGATATCGACACTGCTTGATAATATCGAATTTTATCATAAATGTGATCATTTTATATCTTTTAGAACCTTTTGCCTATTTAAAGAGAGACTTGTCTTTATTGCTGGTAGAGAAAGAAGAGAGTGCTTTTAAGTATTTTAAGCTTTAGATCATTTATCCAAAGCCCTTTCTCTCATGGGAGTTTATCCTTTAATCCACCCTCATCAATAGAGTGGATTGGGGAATGAACTTCCGCATTCAAGGATCCTCCAGCTACTACCTTAATGACAAATCATTAAGCTGGGATGCCTTGAATGCATAGATGACCGGAATCACTCTATCTTCCTTATAGGAAAATATTTAAGAGAGTGAGATTCCGTCTTGACCTTGACCCAACCCGACGCCGTATATTGGTACATCATCTATGTTGCGGATCAAGGGAGCAGAAGACTCTTCATCAACAAGGAAGAGGCGATCTTCGTCGTCGTTCTAAATGGGACTCATCCACTTATTTGTAAGTATCTAGAGTCCAGAGGACACTTGTGATCATTCATTTTTAGGATTGGGTCTTAGGTGTTTCTCACCCTTTGAAGCCCTCGTAGGAGGCCTCCGGCGGGAGTGTATGTGGTGGGTGCGTTGTGTTGACCCTTGCTCTGTGGAGAGCATAAACAGTGAAGCCCTCATAGGAGGCCTCCGGCGGGAGTGTACGTGGTGGGTGCGTTGTGTTGACCCTTGCTCTGTGGAGAGCATAAACAGTCAGCCTCAGTGTAGGTTGTAAAGGTTGAAGGTGAACCTGATTTAAAACCTTAGGTTTGAGGTGAACGGCTATGAAACCTCCTTAGTGAAATCTGGTACACTCAAGGGTTGAGTGCGGTTACCGGGAGTGGAGTAGACAAGTAGTCGAACCACTATAAAAATGACTGTGTTTGAGATTGCTATTGTCTTTCATGTGATTTCCTTGACATACTTTCATATCTAATTATCTGAGATCATACTTCATACACACACATAGTCACATCCATCATAAACTAGTTTGCATATTGTTCATCCTTCAGTTAGTTTGTGAGTGGATCCCTTACATGGCTTGGAAGCCTGTAGAGTTAATTTTAAGTAATCCTAATGTATGCTTGTTGTTAGGATCAGTGTGATAGGATTTTCAAATAAAACATAAAAAATTTAAAAAGTCCTATTCACCCCCCCTCTAGGACATATTAACATATTAACATATTTCTACTTCGACTAAAGCGGTCTTCACCGTAATTTCAATTAGTATCACAGCGCTTTCTTGCCCTTAGGCAGTTTCACCATATCATCGGTGTGGTTCTGATGTAAGGATTCCATCTCCTCTTGCATAGCTTTCAACCACTCCACCTTATGCTCGTCGGCTAGGGCCTCAGAATAATCTTCTAGCTCTCCCCCATCAGTGAACATAATGTACTCATGCATCGAGTACCTCTTGGATGACTGTTTGTCCCTAGATGACCTCCTCACCTGTGGCTCAACAGGTGGATCAAGTGGGAACTACTCCCCCAGTCCATCTGCTATAGGAACTCCCTCATCCTCTGCACCTTGCTGTACTCCCCTATCATCAGGCACCACGGGAGGAGTAACCGGATCCATATCCTCTAGCTCACCTAAACTAGGCCAGTTCTTCTCTGGCTTACCAATGTCTTCTATACACTGATCTTCAAAGAATACTACATCTCTGCTCCTGACGAGCTTTTTATCAGTCAGATCGTATAATCTGTAGCTGAACTTTTCATCACCATACCCCAAGAACACACACTGCCTGATCTTCATATCGAGTTTGGACCTCTTGTCCTTTGGTACGTGAATGGATGCCCTGCATCCAAATACCCTGAGATAATTGTACGATGGATCCTGTCCAGTCTACACATTCTCAGGTACTTCTCCATTCAACGGGGCTGATGGAGACCTGTTTATCAAATACATTGCTGTGTGCATCGCTTCTCAGCAGAACGTCTTGGGCAACTTCGCATGAGATAACATGCATTTGATTCTCTTAACAATGGTGCGATTCATTCGCTCAGCCACACCAATATGCCGGGGGGTCTTGGGAACTATCTATTCATGCCGTATACCCAGGGACTTACAATACTCATGAAAGTCACCAATGTATTCACCACCATTGTCAGTGCGGATGCACTTCAATGATCTGCCTGTCTCTCTCTCAAGCATAGCATGAAACAATTAAAACACACCAAAGACCTCATCCTTGGATTTCAAAGCAAAAATTCAAACCCTCCTAAATGCATCATGTATAAAAGTGACAAAATACAATGCCTTACCCAAGGTTTTTGTCCTCATAGGACCACAAACATCAGAATAAACTAAATCTAATGCATGCACTTTATTAACATGAGAAACATATTTAACAAATGAAACTCTATGCTGTTTTCTTGATAAAAAATCAATACAAGTTTTGAGAGGTATACCTGTCATGTCTGGAAGGAGCCACTTCCTCGTTAGTAGCTGAAGCCCTTTTTCACTCATGTCGCCTAGTCGCCTATGCCACATGTTAATAGCTGAATCTTCCGCAGCGTTTAACTTACCCTTGCATACACTGACACTTGCCTTGTTCAGAGTGCAACACTTCTTTCCTCTAGCTGCGATCAATGAACCCTTGATGAACTTCCAGCGCCCACCAACAAATCGGCTTTCATAGTCATCATTAACCAATCTTCCCATCGACATCAAGTTGAGGCGAATGTCTGGGATATGCCTCACATCCCTAAGAACCAATGTACAGCCTACATCGGTCTTCACATAAATATCACCGACCCCTACGATCTTCAAAATGCCAGAATTTCTCATCTTCACAGTCTCAAAGTCACCTGACTTGTAGCTTGTGAAGAAGTCCCTACGTGGAGTCGTATGAAATGAAACTCCTGAGTCTATCACCCAGTCGATATCCTGACTCATAGCCGTGAGACAAATATCATGATCTGCTAAAAGAATAACTACAATATCTCCATCTGAAGCGACCGCAGTGGAATCTGATTCACTTTCCTTCTCCTTTCATTTTCCTTTCTTGTCGTTCTTATTCTTACGACATTCATGCTTATAGTGGTCATTCTTGCCACTATGCCAGCATTTAACATCCTTCCTAGTGCTCGACTTGCCTATTGATTTATCTCGGGCCTTCCCTCCCTTTCTGTTCTTTCCTCTCCCCCGTTCTTGTGTCAAAAGGGCCTCTTACTGAGTGGACCCCTGAGACTTCCTCCTTGTCTCCTTATTAAAGAGACAGCTAGTTACCTATTCCATGGACACATTTTCGTCTGGCGCGGAGTTACTTAGAGACACCACCAATGTCTCCCAACTGTCAGGCAATGAGCTAAGCAATAGCAAAGCTTATAATTCATAATCTAGGACCATCTTCATAGCGGAGAGCTGATTCAAAATATTGCTGACCTCATTCATGTGCTCAGCCACAGAACCACCATCTTTGAACTTGAGATTCACAAGTCGTCTTATCAGGAAAATTTTATTGCCGGCTGTCTTCCTTTCATACAGCCCTTGCAGTTTCAGCAATAGGCTAGCGGCTAAGGTCTCCGTAGACACATGGTAGAACATAGAATCATCCAACCATTGTTTAATAAACTCCACCACCTTCTGGTCCAACTTTTTCCAATCATCATCCGTCGTATCCTTTGACTTTGCTGATATGCCTTGGATTGGAGAATACAAGTCCTTATAATAAAGCAAGTCCTCCATCTTAGCTTTCTATATGGTCCAGTTAGAACCATTGAGGCTGATCATCCTTGATGAGTCACCTTCCATAATTCAGAAACCGATTCCATAGATGTAACAACCCCATTTTAGTTTTAGTTAGTCATATACATTTAGGCAGATACACAACCTTGATGAAAAATAGTGAATTCTTAGAAACACCACAAATTAGATTATTCCTACTTGCGGTAGAAGAACTAAATTTTAGGGACGAAATTCTCTTTAAGGGGGGTAGATTGTAACACTCCGTACTTTTCAATACTCTGGTTTCACCAAGAAGACTTGGATTCGTATAAACACAAATCCAATTAAATAGAACGTTCACCTTCGTCCTAGCATTCAGTTTATTATTTGAAGAAGTTTTCATCCTTAGACCAAACTATCTGGCCATTGCTTATTAGAGCGAATGTTGTAGTTGAGCATATAACCGCGAGGATGCACAGTTGCTCGAAATAACTTGATTGAACAGGTTAGATACATCATAGTTTGTGAATTAAATGACTAAAGAATCATGCGAAACTGACTATTTAGATGCACCTAAACTTGTTCATGACCCTACAACCATCCTAAATCGAATTAGAGTAAATTCGACTGTCCATTTTAGTTGCGAAGCATGAACCAGCAAATCCACCATAAATCACGTTCTAAATAGCCTAGTAGTAAATCAACTCCTAAACTAGAATGTACAACTAATCTACTCGGGACCCATCGTTTAGATCGACCCAAAAGACATTGAGGACATATAAATTGGTAGATGATCGACCATGGTGAAATACGATCATTAAACTACATGTAATTATCAGATTATCGAATATATAGGGGATTGTGGCTCACCTAAGTTTTAGATCAACTCCTGTATCACTCCCGAGCATTCCTCCAGGTCCCTAAGACCTTTTTAACCGTTGATATGAAAAACTGAGAATAATCTGACCATCAAACCAAAAGAAACCCATGATTTAAGTTAAAAGTTAGAAGTATGGCCCACCTTATCTATAGATCTGTCCCATCTGTGAACTGGGACCCTAATAGGACTAGTAGAGTCCACTGAACGGCTTGGATCTTTCAACACATCATTGTGGACCCCACACTCACAGTGTGAGTGTATACCAGCGAGTATACCCACGCAACACTGGACCAGTCAGCTCGGTCAAACAGAGCTTACCCGAGTTTTACGAGAAAAAGAGAGTTTTCTCTCTCCTTTCCTTCTTTTCTGCAAGGGACGAACGACGTCTGTCCGTTTAAAATTAGGGCCACCATCATGATAATCTCGGATGATTCAAACCGTTCATCATGTTCAAGATGAAATTTAGACCAAATCCCCATCACTACCACACGTGACCACTCATTTACACGTGCACGATCTCAGGCACAAGAGGAAGGTGCGCTCGGGCGTTTTCCGAATGCGGAAACTTCGCTGTCTGCTAGCTGGCAACCGAAGTGGAAATCTCTCCCTCCATCTCGACCCTCCACCTCAATCAATCCCAGCTCTCCATTCTCTCCACGTAACTCAGGGCTTCCATCGCAATGGAAAAACTGCCGCAACCGAGAAATGAAGAACCCTTTGAGTTTTCGTAGTTGTCCATCCAAATGGTGGGTCCCACAAGGTCTCTGTGACCTATCTGAACCTTCCAAACACGTCTGATCATAAGATCATCCACCTATTTTGAAATCGCCATTGATGGTGGAGTCATCTTCACTGTCTAGCCAGCCTAACCACCGTCTGATTGTGGACCCCATTCCTTAATCTAAGCTGTCCATCTGGTGGCTCATGGTCTCAGATATCCATCTATAACATCCGATCTCAGCCACGCAATTAGTTCTTAACGATATCATCAACAATCTCTCCTTGTTAATTGTGATTAATGGACAAAGCTTGTAACTAATCGGTGGATTAGTTGCCGGTCCTTCTAGACATCTATGAGGGTATAAATGACCCTCTTTCATTTTAGGGCAACGGATTGAAAAAGAGAGAAAAGAGAAAAATAAAAAGAAAGGAAAGAGAAAGAGAGAGAGAATAGGCGCCGTTGCCGCACCTGGATCGGTCGACGCAATTCGAGTTGCGACCGAGTCCAGCCTCCCATTCGGGCGTTCCACAGAGAGAGAGAGAGAGAAGTAAGATCGAGAGGGAGAAAGAAGATAGTGGGAGAGTAAGGAGAAGAGAGAAAGGGAGAAGAAGTTCGGCTGTGTGAGTTCCAACCGTCCATCTGTGGCCGACCCATCTCACGGTAGGAGCTACTCGTCCCCAGCCCCAGTTCAGGTAACTAAACCAAACCGAAACCCCCTGTCTCAGTTCTACATCAAATTCGCTAATGACCCATCCCAATGCCCTGCAAAACCGGGTCTGATTCACCCCAACTCGGTCACGAGTTGAGTGACTCAGCTTCGCATTTCGGGGTGAAAACCCTGATCTGAATCCATGACTGTGGTCGGTTTGCCCCGAGCAAGGATCAACGCCTCCAACCTATCTCAAATGCATTCTCAGCGCTGCACGCTGCTAGTCGAACGAATCAACCAAGTGGATTCACCACTGAGTCAACTCAGCGCTCAGTAACGGGATGACTCGGTCTGTTTCCCGACTGAGTCAAGCTGACTTCAATCATACGTGGACGATTTGGGAAGCATTGGATTCAATGGGACACTAATCTGACCTTGTACTTAGTAAAACTCTTAAAACTAACTCAACTAGTTGTTAGTTAAAAACCCCGACCGAGTCGACTCGGTCGTGACTCACTTGTACCTTGTAGCAGGTCATCCGGGTACAATCAACAACTAATTAGTAATTACCTTAGAAGGCACTTCTTCCTTCAACCTATCCCATCAAGATCCTTACATTCACCTCATAAGGACATCTCAAAACAAGAAGAACTTTCAAGCTAGGTGAGGGATATCCCACGGGGCTTCTTCATTTTATGGAATTTCAAGATAGTTTAAGTTTATTAGCATGAAGACATTGTGATGGCGTAAATGTTACTCTTGTTTCCTTGAATCCTAAATTGAAATTTATAATCATGTAGAATGGTTTTTAAATCTTGCATTACACACGTTATGCCACATTGAGATCACTTATGTACACGTATACTTCTACCAGTTGTATTAAATAATAGAAAATCTTATAGTTAGTTTGCTCTATTAACTCTTTACATATGTTAGATTCGTTATAACTTGAATCTATTAAAGTCCTAGAATAATACAACTGAATGATATGATTCTCCTCTTCCCATGTGGTTGTGTTGAACATGAGTTAAAATATAAATACCTATTACCCATATGTAGTAACTAGATGATCTTGCACCTTCTAAGTTATTCTAATAATTGCCCAAATTATGGGCATAGCTCTACTTAATAATGATAAGAATCTTGATGCCTTAATCCATCTCATTCCACATGTTGCACATTGAAGACTAAGTGTAGAATGTCACCTTTTATAAGATGTTGAATGAACTTGTCTCAAATCTAATTACACTTGATATATCACATGTGGGCCCTCCTTTGGACCTTGGGAAAGTAAATGAATTTATATTGAGTTCATATTTGAATGCTGGATATCTTATTAAAGGACTACAAGTCTTGATCATGCTTGTGAGAGTAATCTTGTTAATCCTATGGAATGTGCATGAGCATCATGGTACATGACATTCACGCATGATATATAAGATTTTTCGGGTGCTCAATGTAAGCCACATTCTCTTCGATTTACTGAAAGTTCCAACACTTTAGTTTAACTCACAGAACCTGTGCATTTGGGTCACTTTGGGCGCTTTCCTTTGCATGAGGCTTTTCTAAGATTAGACACTCCTCGGGCATACCCCGTGTATTTTTTCAGGAGATATCCTTGGGCGCACTCACCTACATGGTCTTTTTCGGATGGCTAGTTTTCCTTGGGCGTACCTATTAGTATTTTTCTAAATGACTAGTTTGCCTTGGTCGACCTTTTATTTTGACAGTTGGATGTGCATCCCTAGACTGTGACTTGAGCATACATTCATACATCCATACATTTACATTGGAGTTCACATTATTTTCATTATGATGTACCATGTTGGTTAAAACTATTCTGGAATAAATTGAAATGCATGAATCCTTGCGGGAAATTCCCACTGAGTTTTCACTCACTCAATCATGCAGTTGCACCAAATAGACATAGGAATGAAGACAGGTGGAGACCTCTACGATGAGTTTCCAGGGATGACTGAGTAGGTGTTCGGCAAGGAGGACCTTTATTCCGATGTGGTTGAGCCATTGGAGCTCAATTTATATCTTAGGATTTATTGCTTTCATATTCAAACTTTGTGTTCTGCTTGATTTGTAATAATAATTCCCATTGTGGGATTTCATTTTGGCTTCCATTTACATGTATTAAACTTCCTTATAATTACTCTTGATATTCCTACCTTATGTAGAGATTGCTTTACTTCATATTATGAAATTTGCTACTAAGTAAACGTATGTTAGTCCACTTCGTAACGTAATACTCAGGTTCTCAATGAGGAGCGGCTATCTTCGGATTATGAAAACCAGGGTGTTGCAAGATGGTATCAGAGAGAGAGTTTAGACAAACCTTGCCTTTGGGGAAACATACTTATACAAAACTTAAATGTCTCAAGTTAGGATGTTGAAATTAGAAATTTGAACCTAGGTGAATCTCCCTTAGACTTAGGAATGTTTGAGAAGGTAGATACCCAAACTTAAGTTTCCTGTGGAATTGATAAGATAGCCATTTGAATTCATTTAGAATTCCCTTAAAGTTAGGAACAATTTTGAAAATAGAGAGGAAAATTTTAAGTTCCTTTGAAAATTTTAGATTTATTTATTGGAACTTAGAAACCAAACTTAGATTCCCTTAAAAAATTGTTTGGCTAACCACTCAAACTTATATAGAAATTCTCTAGATTTAGAGAGAGTTTGAGAACATAGAAACCTAAATTTAAGTTCCCTTGAACTCATTAGGGTAGCCATTCAAACTTGATTGGAATCACTTGGGAAATTGTGAACATAGAAACACAAAACCTTAGGCCCCATAGGAAAGTTCAAGTTTAGCTGTTTAAACATAGAAATTGAATTTAGATTCCCATTATGAACTATTACTTGTTTGAACTTAGAAACTAAACACCAAGGCCCCTTACAAAATTTATTAGAAATGCCTTTGGGATTTATGATAAATTCCATGGGAAGTTGAAACCTTGATCTCCTTTAAAATTTTAGAATGAGTTATTTGAAAATTCGGACAAGAACTTTAAATTCCATGAAAAATTTCTAGAATAGTTGAATTTGGAAGCTACCTAGGTACCAGGGGAAAACAAATTCCAATTATGATATATCTAAGGTCTGACAAAAACATTCCATGAACTTGACGTCTAGGGAGCACTTTAGAAATATAAGATTTGAATTTTTTTTTTTTGGTTAGAAAATTATTACAAAACTTTTACCTACGAATATTTTTGTAACTAAAAATATTTGCAAAACTTTTACCTACGAAAATTTCGTAGGTAAAAATATTTACAAAATGTTTACCTATGAATATTTTCGTAGCTAAAAATATTTACAAAACTTTTATTCGTAGGTAAAAATTATTACAAAACGTTTACCCGCGAATGTTTTCGCAGTTAAAAATTTTACAAAACTTTCGAATCAAAACATATACCTACAAGTTTTATATTTACAAAACTTTTACCTACGAATATTTTCGTAGCTAAAAATATTTACAAAACTTTTACCTACGAATATTTCCATAGGTAAAAATATTTACAAAACATATACCTACGAATATTTTCATAGCTAAAAATATTTACAAAACTTTTACCTACGAATTGTTTCATAGGTAAAAATATTTACCAAACTTTTACCGAAAATTTATGTAGGTAAAAAACATGGATGAGACGTTTACCTACGAAATATTTCGTAGGTAAAAGTTGTTACAATATATTTCATCATATTCTTCCTGATATACACTTGTTATGTAATATATTTTATCATATTCACATTCACATTGACATCCATTTAAACCCAAAGTACGTAAATCCATTCAAACATAAACTACATCCATCCACATGATATTCATTCATGCATAAATACATATAAACTTAATATCATAAACAAATATACAAAAAATTACAAAGATGAAGGCGGAGATGGTGGGGCATCGGTGTGTAAGCGTGCAGCAACAACCTGAAACATCTCCATCATCTGTCGCTCATGCTCCACCCGCATCTCCTCCATCCTCCTCTCCTGCTCCTCCCTCTGCCTCACCAGATGATCATCCATCCTCCTCTCCTACTCCTCCCTCTGCCTCGCCGGCTCCTCCTCCATCCTCCTCTCCTGCTCCTCCCTCTGCCTATCAAGCTGATCTTTGATGTCATTGACGATGACCCGTAGTTGCTGAACCTCTCTCTACGATATCAGCTCGGCGTACGGTGCTGTCACCAACAATGATGGATCGGCTGGAGGCAGCTCTAGCGGGTGCCATGAGCTTGGCACCATGGCTAAACCCACGCACATATCCAGAACGGGTGCCAAGCACCTGGCTCAGGATCTCTAGCTCACTCCGCTAAGTAACATCGGGAGTGGGTTGACTGCGTAAGGTGTCCATCTCTTCCTATAATGAAAACATATAAATTTTCATAATAAATGACATTATTATAATTTAATGCAAATAAATTTTACAATGTAAGGATCTTTACCCAAATCTCACTGGCTCTGGGATGTAATCCTGTCGTCTGTCGACAGTGAGTCCCTTTGTAGAAGTCTACTGGTCTGGGCTCCTGGCCAGTGACGGAATCTCGCTGCGCAATCGAAAAGACAATAGAATTAATATAAATGCTTGAAAAGAATATATAAACATAATAATTACCAGTACTTTCATCATGTCGTGACGAAGTCGTACAAATGACTTTGAACCAGCTACGTGGTTCACTTCTTTCCCTTGTTCGCGAAATTTATTCTGCTCATCTTCTGAACACATTATTCATAATACATTGTTATTAATTACGAATTTAATTGTTACCTTAAGATATCGTAATTATGTAAATATTACTTGAAAAGAATCAGATGAAAATCTATTGCAGAGTATCCGCTAGTCATCATGGGTCATGTGCGGAGGTGAGGACAGTGCGCCCTCCTTGTGGCTCATGCACCGCTTGTACTGCTTGTGTAATTCACTGCAGTACTCCTTGAACCGTTCCTTGATCTTGTCATCGACGACATAGAAAATGTGTGGAATACTCAAATCCAAGTCAAATTTATCCTGCAGTTTCGTAAATAATAGATTAAGGCAATAAACTTATTAAGAAAATAACTCAACCGTAAATAAACTTTTATAAAATAAATTTTAATTTACTAAAATTTACCTGAAGGCGCTGACGGATGAGCTACCACACATCATCTGTTACGTCTGCCCAATGGGTGATGGTTGGGGGATCAGAGATCGGCATAAGACACCGAGCTCCGACGTAAACAACCTAAGATTGTTCCCAACAGGTCTAATGGAGTCCTGTAGGAACTCTACTATCACCCTACCCTCATGCGTAAGTCACTCTAAAAGCAACCCACGCATGGGTCCATATCCTCGTTGGCTGGTCGACAACGCTGTTACAAAAGAAATATATAAGTCTAAACATAAACAGAAATCATTAAAAGAAATATATGTCTAGACTTACATGCAGTGTCCGGTGTATGCGCAATTGAGGGATCAGACGCCTGCGATGCAACATGTGACGGCGATGCTGTCTTCGTCATATCACGGGTAGAAGGGGTAGATCTAGTACACGAACGACGTGCTCTCCCACTTGGTGCCATCACTGAATATGTGCGAGCTATAAAATTATAAATTTAAACAATGTCAATATATTAAAACATTATATAAGTAATATTGACGGTACAATGCATTTGTGCTTATGCTTAGAGAGATGATTAAAATATGATTAGACCATTACACTATAATGCAAGCAGAATATAATAAGATTATAAACAAGTCAATAAAAAGAATTAATCATGACTTGTAATTTTCACGTATACATGGAATACATAAATTATTCAAATTAAAAAATGACATGTAAATCATGTGTACATTTAATAATCGTCATCTGTATCACTATCACTTAGGGTTATTTCTTCACCATCACTATCACTGATCAGTATTTCCTCTTCATTGTCTACAACGTCGTCATCAATGAAACCGCTATCATCTCTAACAATGTCATGTATTATTGAGGCATCAACATGATCAGGTGGCACATCATCTCTGTCCAATTGCACCACATCAATATCAACATTTGGATCAGTCCCTCTATCCCCAGATGGCATGTCTTCTTGATATGCTTGTTCAACCCTAGACGTTTCATTTTTTCTGTCCTCGCTATCTTCAACGTCTGGTTCGGGAACGTCAAATACGTTCCTGGGCTTTATTTTCTCACCACGTGCCAAGAGCCGCCTAACTTGGTGTCAACAAGGTAAAATACGTGTTCGAATTGGCTGGCAAGGACAAATGGGTCATCCTTAAACCACTTTCGAGATAAATTTATACTCGTAAAGTAGTTGTCAGTCTATATTCCCGACTTCTTATTTCCAATGTCCAACTAAGCACATTTAAATAAGTACACCCGCTTTCTCATACAATAACTCAGCTCAATAATATCTGTCAAAATGCCATAAAAGTCAATTTCATCCTCCTCATTCGTTCCCTTCACAACCACCCCACTATTTTGTGTGGTCCTATACTTCTCACGTTCTTTGGTGTGGAACCAAATTCTATTTACAAAACAACCTGTATATCTAGATACACGTCTATCAGGGCCACACGCCAGTGAGTATAGTGCATCTGACGTATCCGCAGAGTTGCTCATGCGTAACGTCTTCATCTATTATCATGTACAGAATGTAATTGTTTATGGATTTTCTTAGGTTCAAATAATGTGTAATATAACAAAAATTCTAAGTGTGGTAAGATACAATATGAAATCTTACATGTTTTGTGAACCATTCTGAAAACTGATCGTGATGTTTTCAATCATAATTTATCGGGTATTGGGACTTCATCTCGATGTGTTCGTTACACATAATTGGCACGTCATCAATAAGAAATATTAAGATCATCATATGTAGAGGTACAATTATCGAGGGAAGACTTACTCTAAGTACAACTCTATTTCTTCACAATTATATAACACATACCACTGCGCGTTTGTTTAATCCCCAAGGTCTATATCCTGAAACATCGAGAATTTTAAAGGATGAACGTTATGTGCGAATACAGATATGAGTCATTATTCATGCTCCTGCCCTTCATCGGCATTCCGATCTTCTCGGTTGAATCTAGTCTTTATGCCATGAAGATACAAGGAGAAAAATGTTAGGCACTCATTATCAATGTATGCTTCAGCAATGGATCCCTCTAAATGTGCCTTATTACTCACAAATCGTTTTAGTATGTGAAAACACGGATATATGTAATTTATGGAATGAATAAAATTTTTAATAGGTTCTAAAACCTTTCGATCCGATACATCCAACGATATTGTATTGGGCCTGATAGCTTCGCCTCGTGCAGTAAGTGAATCACTAGGTGTATTATGACATCGAAAAATGCAGGTGAAAATATTCTTTCAAGTTTGCAAAGAATTACGACAATGTCCCTCTCTAGTCATTTAATAACATCTACATTCAACGATTTCAAACACAAATCCTTAAAGAATATCCCCAACTCAATCAGCGTCGTACTGATATCCTTGCTCAGGAATCTACAAATCATAACCGGTAGTAGACATTGCAGAATAACGTGACAATCATGACTTTTCATTCATGTTACCTCACAGTCCGTAATGTTTACATGCCGAGATATATTTGATGTATACCCATCGAGAAACTTCACCAATCTCAACCATTCACATAAACACTCTCTCTAGTTTTGTCAATGTGTAGCAGGCTGCTGGTATAGCATACGAATTTTCATGTGGTTACAAGTGCAACTCTTTCCTTAAACCCATTTCTTGTAGATCCAATCGAGCCTTGAAACTGTCTTTTATTTTCTTCTCTATGTTCATCAATGTTCCAAAGACATTGTCACATATATTTTTCCCAATATGTATGACATCCAAGTTGTGTCGCAATTTCAGATCACTCTAATAGGGCAATTCAAAAAAGATACTCTTCTTTCTCCAGTTATAGTCCAATACTGTACATTTCCTCTTCTTCAAGTGTGATGCCTTACCAAATCTAACTTCTCCAATGTTACTCAGTTGCTGCATCACGTATTCTCCAGATAGCTCTTTCGGAGGTGGCCTATGATCTTGTTTGCCATCAAAGATCATCGTCTTCATATGCTAACTATGATCGCTTGGAAGGAAGCGACGATGGCCCATATAACATGTTTTCCTACCATGCTTCAATCCAAATCATGCTTTGATGCCAACTTGTAACGCCCTAAAAATCGGGGGTCGAGTAGAAACCCAACTCCCGAGTTCCAACACATCACTTATGCAACATATTTAATGATGATTGTATGTTGTCTGTATTAGTGCATAAAACATGAATGAGATTAAGCCAAAACAACAAAACATAATCCAGGGACAATTGTAGTATGCAAGCGGAAGACTGAAATGAATATGTATAACTTTATAAGCCAATATAGGTCCCCCAAAGTATGTATGCATTGCCAGGTAAATAATTACAAGTACTGTTTCAAAATATAAAATGTCAAAAATGTAATAGTCCACTATAAGTATAACCTCAAGCTCCGCCGATTAGAATGATCTATATAAACCCTCCCGAATACGCATATATAAGAAAGCATCCTCATCGTCTGCGAAGTCCGTCTCTGCCTCATCGGTCGGCATCTGCAACTAAGACAAAGTCTGGTTGGTGTTTAAAACACCATCCCGTAACGTGGGAGTTAGTGATCAACTCAGTGGAACAATAAATCAAAGGTTAACAATTTCTCAATTCAGTTAAGCAGAATGATAAAACAATGCAATCAAACATCCCTAAGTACTCGATTAATGCAAGAATGGTATGTATAAATGATGCATGCCTCTGCACTCCCTCTGCGATCTTCATCCAACGGTCGCGCATGTCAATCACTTCCTCGTGCTCTCTACTCAACGCCAAACGGACATGTAATAAGGTGCATGAACATGATTACCAAGTTCTTATTAGTCCTTTTCATACGGTAGGATTGAGAAGCTAAGGTACCTCCCTTATATCGGTTCCCAAACAATGATCCATTCTAGGGTCGTCAATCCTAGTAAATCTCATACGATGGTGCGATTCTAGGTCATTGCAAAGGGCTCGTCACCTTATCGGTGAGACCTAGTTTATACTCTAATTACTACGGAAAGACTTGTCGCCTCAATGCAGAGTCTTAGAGTATATTCGAGGTCACTACGAATGGCTCATCACCTAGACGTAGGCCGACAGCTCGAATACAGTGTCCCATACCATCGTATTCGACTCACGAGGCTGTATTGCTCACTGGACACTACGGGATGGGGGGTGCTCGTCACCCCAGCGTAGGCCGATAGCTCGACCATGGTGTCCCATACCACCTTGCCTTGCTCATGAGTCTTAGCGGATCGAGGTACCAAGGTTAAAGGGATTTTTACTGGTGAGTTTGGTACCTTAGATTCAAGCAGTAGCGTCCATACATGGTCAACATACATCGGGTCAATCGGGTTACTTGATGAGCTCGACTAGTACGAGCGCATCTCGAGTTGATCGACATTAAGGGCGTAAGCACTCTGTGTGGCGTAACCACTGCTAATAACCAAAGTACAACTTGGGTTCATCGAATGCGTCTTGTGTGGTGAAAACAACCTCAGCCACCTAATCGAGATCTGTTGCCGATTACCTGGACTAAGTCATAGTCCCAATCACACTCAGTTGCAGTTTATGTATCACATATGACATGCATAGCAGCATTACACAACAATTCAACCATTTCAAGCATTTAGCATTTTATGAAACACATAGTACACATGTTATCTTACCTAGGCATTACTTCCATAAATCACATAGTAGGAAGATAGGTTACATAAAGGAAACTATAGTTATAGAGAAGGGGATTGAGAATTCTATCTCAAACTCTCATTTCAAACATTTAAACAAGCATTTCCTCATACAGGCATTTTATCAAACACTTACACTACACATATCACATACATAGATTAATTTACTTAAAACATATATTATAGCAAATCCTTTCACATAGGAGTTGCAACACATACAACGATCATGTATTACCAAACATCCATCATAACAGGTACTAATTATAATTCCATATTCATTCAGACATTTCAACAAACACGTAGACTACATATTCCAACATACATGACGCATGTTGGTGATAGCACGTATTAGGACAAATCCTTTCACTAAGGAATTGTCACGTATACTTCAACCATATGTCTACAACAGTTAATCATGGTAAACTCAAATCTAGATTCTATACTCATACAAACATTTTAACAAACACATGAATTGCACTACTTCGACATAGTTCATATGTACATATAAGGCGAAACAGACAATGCATTAGGCATGTGAAATGGCACCCATGTCAATAATAAATCATTAGCCAACATTGAAAGCCTTAAAAACTATAACCTATACGTTTATAGTCCGCACCTTTCACCGGTAGACTCGTAACAAACTCAGTTTAAAAGCTAAGTCTTTGTCTACGACAGATTGGCAACCTATAACATAAATTAGGTTAGCTATTCCATTACTTACAATGGTTGAAACCCTATAACAGGTTAGGGTTAGGTTTTCTTACCTAAGTACGGAGTCGGAATCATTGGAATAGCGATGTAGAAGTGGTAGTTAAACCCGAGGAGCAATGAGATCGAATCCCAGGAGGAATCTCCAACTCACTCTCTCACTTTCTCTCTCATTCCTTTCCTTTTCCTCTACTCTCTTTCTTAGGATTTTAGAATTCGTATGGAATATGAGAGAGAGAGTTTAAGGCCCTTATATAGGCCCAAGTTTGATGGAAATGGCCCTATGGCCAAGGTATACTTAGGTTATATCTAAATGGCGTCTGTTTAGCCCATCGGAGCACTTCTGGTGCCCCTTTTTTCCCGTGCGGTCGGACTTAAACTCCCGACCATGGATCTAGGTCAGCCGAGTTTCGCTACGATCGGGTTTACTGATTGACCGTGGCGGACCGATTTGATTCAACGGCCACGGGCACTCGATCAGGGCCACAAGTACATTGCCATGTGTGGGACATTTCTCCTGATCCGAGGGTGTATTTGGGTCAGATTCTGATGGTCTGAATCTTTATATTTGGCCCGCAAGCGACACGACTCAGATTGCTTAAATTCAGAATTTACTTCTAAATATATTCACGTTTCTCACACACTTTGCTCCAGGCTCAAGTTGTGTATTTCTAGACACAATTAAGACTTCATTTTCGAAGGAGTTGTCAAGTCTAGCAATGCGGTCATAACAGTATAGTTTCGCGGTCATCGGACTTTCGACGTGCGGTCCAGGTCCGATACGGAGTTTCGGTGTGCTCCCGAGAGCAACCGGGTTTAGGGATGGATTCTAGATTTCAGGGTAATGTAGCGTCAATGATTCTACACGATTTGGGTCTTACAAATCATATTTAAAGTGATCAGTGCTAATTTCATAAGTACTCTAGTTTAGATCTTGCTAATATTAACCTAATTTCTAAAGGTCTCGGTCCTGAGTGATTTCTGTCTGAGGTGGTATTTGGGTCCCTGTACGGATTTTTTCGAGACATTACATGTAGGACACGCCAACTTTCCCTTCGTGCTCCACCAGATAAATTTTCATACGCGGGGAAGTCATTTATTGTCCACAAGACCGCTGCATACAATCGAAATGTCTATCCTGCAAATGTGTCATACATCTGTACACCTTGACTCCACAAGTTGTTTAACTCATCTACTAACGGTCGCAAATACACATCAACGTCATTCCCAGGTAACCTGGGTCCAGGAATAAACAATGACATCATAAAAAATGACTCCTTCATACATAACAAAGGAGGTAAATTGTAGGGCATAAGTTCCACTGGCCACATATTGTACGAGCTACTCATATTATCAAATGAATTAAAACCATCACTTACAAGACCTAGTCGAATATTGTGAGAATCATCTTCAAACTAGTCATATAACTTGTCAAAATTTTGCTAAGCTTTAGAGTCCGCAGGGTGCCTTAGTGTACTATCATCATGAACGTGTTTCTCCTTATGCCTCCTCATATTTTCAGCCATCTTGCAAGACATAAACAATCTTTGCAATCTGAGTTTTAATGGGATGTACCTTAACACCTTTTGCAAGATTTTCTTACGCTTGGCTTCGTCATACTTTCACCTAGACTCTCCACATTTTGAACACTTTTCAACATTTTTATGTTCTTTCGAATACCATAAACAATCATTTATACATGCATGTATGAGGATGTAACTAAGGCCCAAGTCTCGCATCAAGAATTTTACCTTGTAATGAGACTTAGGCAATGTCTCACCATCCAGTAATGCTTCGCTCAACAAGTTAAGCAACATGTCAAACGATTTGTTACTCCAATGATTTATTGTCTTCAAATGAAGTAACCTTGTAAGAAAATTCATCTTGGAGAAGTTCTCACACATCGGATAAAGTGGACGTTGCGCATCCCTCAACAACTTGCTAAACTTCTCTAATTCGACATCATCCATAGGAGGAATATCTTGGCTACTGCTTGTTGCAACAAAATCAGTATCTGAAATTGTTCCCCTGAATACATCCCTATGATATCTTGCATTTTGTCAACGTCTTCATCCTCGTCATCTGACACAATTGGGTCAGCGAAGACTTCAGTGGTCTCAAATCTATGACAGATATCTTCATCATGATGGATCCACCAAGCGTAACCCTGGTCAATCCCAACTATGAACAGATCATCCTCTACTTTATCTAAAGTCTTATATATCATGTTCATGCATTTTCGACATGGATACCTAATCCTATTCCCTGAATCTACCCGATTTCTCACGCAAATTTCATGAACTCTTGAACCCCATGTTTATTCGGGCCAAACTGTTCCTAGCTTGCATCCAAATCTTATCTATCTCTATAATGATAAGACTAGAGTCGATTTACGGAAATAGCTTTAAGATTAGGCTAGGTTATAGGTTTATGTTATATGTTTAGGTTTAGGGAATAGAGATTAGGTTTTCAAGTTCAAGTTTAGGTTTAGGTTAGGGAGTTGAGATTAGGATTAGGTGTAGGTTTAGGTTTAGGGATTTGAGAATATGTTAAGATTTAGGTTTAGGAAATCGGGTTTGGGTTTGGGATCGGGTTTACGTTTGGGTTTTAGGCTTAGGTTTTAGGTTTAGATTATAGTTAGGTTATAAGTGTAGGTTATAGGTTTAGGTTTAGGTTAGGTTATGGGTTAAGGTTTATGGAATTGAGTTTAGGTTATAGGTTATAGGTTATAAGTTAAGGTTTAGGGAATTGAGTTTAGGTTATAGGCTATAGGTTAAGGTTAAGGTTTAGGGAATTAAGAATAGGTGTAGGTTTAGGTTTAGGAAATCAGTTTGAGTTTGGGTTTAGGTTTGGGTTATAAGTATAGGTTTAGGTTATAGGTTAAAGTTTAGGTTTAGGTTAAAAGTATAGGTTTTGGGATTTGAGAATATGTTTAGGTTAAGGTTATAAGTTTAGGTTAAGGTTTTTTTTTTTTTTTTTTTTTTTTAAATTAAATTTTTAGGTTAAGGTTATAAGTTTAGGTTTAGGTTATAAGTTAAGGTTTAAGTTTAGGTTATAAGTATAGGTTTAGGAATTTGAGAATATGTTTAGGTTATGGTTATAAGTTTAGGTTAAGGTTATACGTATAGGTTTAGATTTAGGTTTAGGTTATAAGTATAGGTTTTGGGATTTGAGAATATATTTAGGTTAAAGTTATAAGATTAGGTTAAGGTTATAAGTTTAGGTTATAGGTGTAGGTTATAGGTTTAGGTTTAGGTTAGGTTATAGGTTAGGGGTTAGGAAATTGAGAATAGGTGTAAGTTTAGGTTTAGGAAATCGGGTTCGGTTTGGGTTTGGGTTTAGGTTTGGGTTATAAGTATAAGTTTAGGTTATAGGTTAAGGTTTAGGTTTAGGGTATAAGTATAGGTTTTGGGATTTGAGAATAGGTTTAGGTTAAGGTTATAAGTTTAGGTTAAGGTTATAAGTATAGGTTTAGGTTATAGGTTAAGGTTTAGAGTTCGGTTATAAGTATAGGTTTTGGGATTTGAGAAGAGGTTAAGGTTAAGGTTATAGGTTTAGGTTATAAGTGTAGGTTATAGGTTTAGGTTTAGGTTTAGGTTATATGTTAAGGTTTAGGTTTAGGTTATAAGTTTAGGTTAAGGTTATAAGTTTAGGTTATAGGTTAAGGTTTAGGTTATAGGTTATATGTTAATGTTTAGGTTAGGTTATAGGTTTAGGTTAAGGTTTATGTTAGGTTTTAAGTTTAGGTTAAGGTTATAGGTTTAGGTTTAGGTTAGGTTATAGGTTAATGTTTAGGGAATTGAGAATAGGTGTAGGTTTAGGTTTAGGAAATTGGGTTTGGGTTCGGGTTTACGTTTGGGTTTTCAAGTTTAGGTTTAGGTTATAGGTTAAGGTTTAGGTTTAGGTTATAATTATAGGTTTTGGTATTTGAGAATAAGTTTAGGTTAATGTTATAAGTATAGGTTTATGTTATAGGTTAAGGTTTAGGTTTAGATTATAAGTATATGTTTTGGGATTTGAGAATAGGTTTATGTTAAGGTTATAAGTTTAGGTTAAGGTTATAAGTCTAGGTTTAAGTTATATTTTAAGGTTAAGGTTTAGGTTAAAAGTATAGATTTTAGGATTTGAAAATAGGTTTAGGTTTCGGCTATAAGTGTAGGTTTTAGGATTTGAGAATAGGTTTAGGTTATAGAGGTTTAGGTTTAGGTTATAGGTTATAGGTTAAGGTTTAGGTTTGGTTTTAAGTTTAGGTTAAGGTTATAGGTTAAGGTTTAGGGAATTGAGTTTAGGTTATAGGTTATAGGTTTAGGTTATAGGTTATAGGTTAAGGTTTAGGGAATTGAGAATAGGTGTAGGTTTAGGTTTAGGAAATCGGGTTCGGGTTTAGGTTTAGGTTTAGGTTATAGGTTTTGGGATTTGAGAATAAGTTTAGGTTATAAGTATAGTTTTAGGTTTAAGTTTAGGTTATTAGTGTAGGTTATAGGTTTAGGTTAAGGTTATAAGTTTAGGTTAAGGTTATAAGTATAGGTTTAGGTTATAAGTATAGGTTTTGGGATTTGAGAATAGGTGTAGGTTATGGTTATAAGTTTAGGTTAAGGTTATAGGTTATGGTTTAGGTTTAGGTTATGAGTATAGGTTATATGTTTAGGTTTAGGTTAGGGTATAGGTTAATGTTTAGGGAATTGAGAATAGGTGTAGGTTTAGGTTTAGGAAATCGGGTTTGGGTTCGGGTTTAGGTTTGGGTTATAAGTATAGGCTAAGGTTTAGGTTTCGGCTATAAGTATAGGTTTTGAGATTTGAGAATAGGTTTAGTTAAGGTTATAAGTTTAGGTTAAGGTTATATGTTAAGGTTTAGGTTTTGGGATTTGAGAATAGGTTTAGGTTAAGGTTATAAGTTTAGGTTAAGGTTATAAGTATAGGTTTAGGTTATAGGTTAAGGTTTAGGTTTAGGTTATAAGTATAGTTTTTGGAATTTGAGAATAAGTTTAGGTTAAGGTTAAAAGTTTAGGTTATAGGTTAAGGTTTAGGTTTATATTATAGAGGTTTAGGTTTTGGTTATAGGTTATAGGTTATGGTTTAGGTTAGGTTTTATGTTTAGGTTCAGGTTGTAGGTTTAGGTTATAAGTGTAGGTTATAGGTTTAGGTTTAGGTTAGGTTATAGGTTAAGGTTTAAGGAATTAAGAATAGGTATAGGTTTAGGTTTAGGAAATTGGGTTCGGGTTTACATTTAGGTTTGGGTTATAAGTATAGGCTTAGGTTATAGGTTAAGGTTTAGGTTTAGGTTAAAGTTATAGGTTTTGGGATTTGAGAATATGCTTAGGTTAAGGTTGTAAGTTTAGGTTAAGGTTATAAGTATAGGTTTAGGTTTAGGTTTAGGTTTAGGTTATAAGTATATGTTTTAGTATTTGAGAATAGGTCTAGGTTAAGGTTATAAGTTTAGGTTTAGGTTACGAGGTTAGGGTTTAGGTTTAGGTTATAAGTGTAGGTTATAGGTTAAGGTTTAGGTTAGGTTATAGGTTAAGGGTTAGGGAATTGAGAATAGGTGTAGGTTTAAGTTTAGGTTTAGGTTATAGAGGTTTAGGTTTAGGTTATAGGTTAAGGTTTAGGTTTAGGTTATAAGTATAGGTTTTGGGATTTGGGAATATGTGTAGGTTAAGGTTATCGGTATAGGTTTAGGTTATAGGTTAAGGTTATAAGTATAGGTTTTGGATTTGAGAATAGGTTTAGGTTAAGGTTATAAGTTTAGGTTTAGGGTTTAGGTTAACATTTAGGTTTAGGTTATAAGTATAGGTTTTGGGATTTGAGAATAGGTTTAGGTTAAGGTTATAAGTTTAGGTTATAGGTTTAGGTTATAGGTTTAGGTTAAGGTTTAGGTTTAGGTTTAGGTTATAGGTTATATGTTAAGGTTTAGGTTAGGTTTTAAGTTTAGCTTAAGGTTATAGGTTTAGGTTATAAGTGTAGGTAATAGGTTTAGGTTAAGGTTATAAGTATAGGCTATAGGTAAAGGTTAAGGTTTAGGTTTCGGCTATAAGTATAGGTTTTGGGAATTGAAAATAGGTTTAGGTTAAGGTTATAAGTACAGGTTTAGGTTAAGGTTTAGGTTATAAGTATAGGTTTTGGGATTTGAGAATATGTTTAGGTTAAGGTTATAAGTTTAGGTTAAGGTTATAAGTATAGGTTTAGGTTATAGGTTAAGGTTTAGGTTTAGGTTATAAGTATAGCTTTTGGGATTTGAGAATAGGTTTAGGTTAACGTTATAAGTTTAGGTTAAGGTTTAGGTTTAGGTTATATGTATAGGTTTTGAGATTTGAGAATAGGTTTAGGTTAAGGTTATAAATATAGGTTTAGGTTTAGGTTAAGGTTTAGGTTTAGGTTATAAGTATAGGTTATAGGTTTAGGTTTAGGTTAGGTTATAGGTTAAGGTTTAGGAAGTTGAGAATAGGTGTAGGTTTAGGTTTAGGAAATCAGGTTCGGGCTCGGGTTTAGGTTTGGGTTTAGGTTTTGGTTTTCAAGTTTAGGTTTAGGTTTAGGTTAGGGAGTTGAGATTAGGACTAGGTGTATTTGAGAATAAGTTTATGTTAATGTTATAATTATAGGTTTAGGTTATAGGTTAAGGTTAAGGTTTATGTTATAAGTATAAATTTTGGAATTTGAGAATAGGTTTAGGTTAAGGTTATTAGTTTAGGTTAAGGTTATAAGTATAAGTTTAGGTTATGGGTTAAGGTTAAGGTTTAGGTTATAGGTTTAGGTTTAGGGATTTGAGAATACATTTAGGTTTTAGGTTTAGGTTTAGGTTTTAGGTTTATGTTAAGGTTATAGGTTTAAGTTTGGGTATAGGTTATAGGTTATTGGTTTAGTGATTTGAGAATACATTTAGGTTTTAGGTTATAAGTTTAAGTTTTAGGTTTAGGTTATAGGTTTAGGTTTAGGTTTATGTTTAGGTTATTGGTTTAGGTTTAGGTTACAAGTTTAGGTTATAGGTTTAGGTCATAGGTTTATGTTTAGGTTATAGGTTTAGGTCTAGGTTTAGGGAATCAGGTTCGGTTTCAGGTTTGGATCGGGTTTAGGTATTCTCTTAGTATTATCTACTACATACTAGTAATATACAACCAATATTGGGGTACCATAACATAAGCTATAAGAATTTCATATCCCCTTAAACAAGGCATCCTCCATTGATAACATATATATATATATATTATAAGTTCTTTATTTTCATTTACATTCTTAAATACATTCATCATCCATCCAAGAAAATTGAAACAAGTAGTCACTCTATGACTAACAATTGAAAAGAAAAATCATGTATCTTATCTTACCCGAACATAAACGGTGGTGCCTTTCAGGGACTCCCGCTCATCCGGATAGCTCTGACGTACATCCGGGTATGCTTCATTAATTTCAAGCAAATACATAAACACGACCTGTCCAAATGGCTAGTCCACTCCAATGCTGACCATAGGAAATGGACAGCTTCATCATGGTCATAACAGCAGTTCCCACCTTTCAGGGACCCCCACTCAACATCCGAATAGATCCGACGCACATCCGGGTCTGCTCCATCAATTCTAAGCTAATACAATTAAATCCTAAATTAGTTACTCATCTAAGGTTGGATAGATTGTAATACTTTCATATTCCCATTTGAACATTCATGCTGAAAATCCGGCAGCATCTCCCCATGCCTCTCCAGATAAGTTGATCTTACATTACATTCCGATGCCAAATATCTAAAGCAATGTAAAGATATTTGGCATTGAATACGGAACGGAAGAAACATATCCAGAGAGAAATGAGGAGATGGACGGCGGATTAGGCATGAACATTTAAATAGATTATATGAAAGCATACTATCCATCTAACTTTGAACTGTCCAAAATGGGACAATTTGAGCGATTTTAATGCCACCAAGAACACACCATATCTATGTATGGCCCTATAGAAATCCTCAAATGAGTAACTAATTATCTAACTTACAAATCACAATTACATGTCACAACTATAAACTAACTAATCATAATAATAATTTAAGATAAAAAAATGTAATATACAAGCTCATTAAGGTTTGTAAGGACAATTTTAGGCAACAGAAGGCAATGAAACAATATACATAAACTCAAATAAAAGACTTCAATTGGAGGAGTGCATAGATCACTATAGTCAAACACACCATTTCTAACAAGCTATGATGATGGTGATACAATGACAATGATAATGAATGTGGATCTCTACTATATTTTTCTTTCAAGATCATCTAGTGTATATTTAGAGGAGTGCATAGATCACTATAGTTTTACCTAATCTCCACTGGTGACCACTTACCACCATTTGGATGGACATGTAATTATATGCATTATTTAATAATTAATGCTCAACGTAAACATAAGAAATCAGTGTAATAAACATGTATGTTTAATCTACACCACTTGATTTTTTATTTTTTATTTTTCCTAATTGCCTATTATTCACATACAAGTACCTTTTGGTCTAAGCCATGTTCACAGTGTATATTAGAATCTTTTGAAAAGCAGTAGCATTTAAACTTTTGAAGTCTAAATCTATAATTCTGCATAACCGTCTACCTATATCTACCGCACCCCTCTAATGAACACTAATTCTTCCTTAATCTAATTCTCATGTAAGTTAAGTAATGGATTATAAGATCTTAATTGTTGAAATTACCATTAAGTATGATAAAAATAATTTAACTGTTAAGATCAATGGTTGAAAACACTCATACAAATATTTAAAATATTTTGAGTATTAGTACCAATAAAAACAACTTGATGAATGGCCTGATCTACCAGATTTTAACAAAAAGAGTGTCCCCATCTAACTATGTAGTGACTACCACATTGGCATTATAGAGTCAACAATAACTGAGCCTTCTTTCCTGGTCATATTAGCTTTATTCCACACTTGTGTGGGCTTAGCAAAGCTCTATCTGTAGAGACACATGACATATTATCTTCCTGACAAAAAATACATTATAAGTATGTATGTGTTTTAGGTATTACAAATGATGTCTGTGTTTTATCCACACAGGCCATCTAAGCCCAAAACTGAGGCAGACCACACCATAGGAAACAGTGCTGATTGAATGCCCACTAGTAAAAACTTTTCCAAGCTACAGGAGTTTTGGATCAAGTTGATATTTGGGTTTTCCCTTCATCCAGGTCTGTGTGACTAATCAACAGGCTGGATGGCAAACAAACATTACAGTGGGCCTTAGGAAGTTTTTAATGGTCAGCGTTCAATCGCTACTGTCTCCTGTGGTGTGGTCTACCTCGACATGATGGAGGGAGAAAGAGAGAGAGGAAGAGAGAGATGGAGAGAGAGGGAGAGGGTGCGAGAGAGACAGACAGAGAGAGAGAGACAGGGAGAGAGGGAGAGGGTACGAGAGAGATAGACAGAGAGAGAGAGAGAGAGAGAGAGATAGTGAGAGGAGAGGGTGAGAATCGCATACATTCCGATGCGAAATCTGATAAAATAAAACCTCTGAAACGAACACCCAATGGAAAAGTAATCTCGCCCGAATTGGAGATCGAGTTTTGGGGTTTCTTGAATCAGAAAATGAGAGCAAGAGAGGGAGAAAATGAGAGCTGGAATCGGGTTTTAGGGTTTCGGGAATCCAAAAATGAGAGGGAGAAAGGGGGAAGAAATGAGAGGCGCGAGACCGGGAAAATGAATTTGGGGATTTCATTTACACACAGCTCCGTGGGCTCCACTATGACGATGTGTTATATCCACACCATCCATCCATTTTGAAATATCATTTTAAGTCATCAGCCAAAGAATGAGGGAGATAAAAATCTGTAGTGGACCCCACCACAAAAAACAGCAGGGAGAGTGATTCCCACCATCGAAACTATCTTAATGCCCATCCATTATCTTTTGGGCCCACCGAAATGTGGTTCACAAATCCAGCCCATCCATTATGTGTGTGCCACTTCGATGAGGGGTCATACCAAGTTTCAGATGCATCCAAATTTCAGGTGGGGCCCCACCAAGTGCTTTTATTGTTTTAGGCATGTCTTCACATGATTTTAGATGGTATGGCTCACTGGAGCATATGACTGATTTTTGGGATATCCTATATTTTAAAGGGGACCCATCAAATGTAAGGTGTTGATGTTCGACCCACATCATGGTGCGGCCCAAACAGCTCAATCTCATGGGGAGTTCCCATGACCTCGACCGTATAGAACCCCTTCCTATATATATATATATATATATATATATATATATATATATATATATATATATATATATATATATAATTTTAAAAATATAAAAATCTATGTCTATTGTAATTAAATTCACAATAGTTTTTGATGCAACAAGTTGTCTATTGTAATTAAATTCAATGGTTCGTGGCCACTTAAAAATGATAATTAAATAGAATGAGTTGAACTCATTTTTAATTGGCACACAAACGGGCTCCTAAGAGTCCAATTTCTCAATTAGTGTATAACATGGAATTCCTTATTGTGCTAAAATTTTGTACATATGGGCCTAATGGTTTGTTGATCCAGACCATTGGACTTATTCCCCATCATGGATGGATCATACCCAATAAATGGCCTTTATTAGATTAAAGTAATCTTTATATTGTTAACAGGTAATTACATGATTAAAGAAGGTGTTTGGCTTGAAATTCGGCCGTTAATACGTTTGTTTGCAGTGTCAGGGTGCTAGTGCTTGATGTGGCTAGGTCCAATCCATACATCAGTTTTTTTTTTTTTTTAACATATTTTTCCAAAAATAAATTTTGGTCCAATCAACATGTGGACTCCAATGTTGGAATGGGTGGATGGGTTAGAAGGCTTCAATCAAGTTTTTCAAAGCCATACAATGTTTTGCAAATTGTTGCCCACTTGACCAATGGATCAACATAATTCTTGTGGTATGGCATCATTAGCATGGTGTTGTTATGATGGATGGATTGAATCTTGGATCAATTGTGCCAAAAAGGCTACTAAAAAAGTAGTAAGATCATATTAAATGTGTTAAGAGCTATCAAAAGAGGGTACTAGTCCGGGATAACAAGTTCAATGTAATGTAGAAAAGCTATTTTCAAAGCTTGCTAAATGACAATCACTTTTAGAGCATAGAATAAAAGAAACCATAAACTCAAAAGACATTAGAGTATATAGATACTTTCACAGGAATAGAATACCTGAAGTAAAAAAGAAGCTTTGAGAAATATACAAATAAGAAAGACCCTTGGACAAGATGGTATTTAATAGAAGTTTGGAAGTGTTTGTACTAAGTTATTTTGGTCCACAAAGTTATTCACCAAGATTTTTAAGATTGAAGAAAAGGCCAAACGTACAGACGAAAGGTACCGTGGTACATATTTATATGAATAAAGGAGACATGCAGAGCTTCACTAACTATTGTGAGATTAAACTTACAAATCATATTTAAAAAAACTTTAAAAAACAGTGTTCGAGTAAAGACTAAGAGTAATGTATGAGAAGAATCTATTAGAAAATTATTTTGGTTTCATGTTAAGAATATATACCACTAGAGCTATTATCCTACTTTGATAATTTATGGAGAAATATAGGGCATGGTAACTTGAGTTTTGGATTTACTGAAAATTTGGGATCAACCCACACCGTTCATCCATTTCTTGAGATAATTTAGAGAATTATCTAAAAAAATGAATCATATCCAAAGATTAAATGGACCACACCACAAATAAGGGGAACAGATTGGCCACTCCCCCTGACACCATCCAATGGCTGGTGGTTGGTGCTCTGTCAGCCCTACCATGATGTATGGCCCCACAAACCATTTTTTTTATTTTTAAAGATCATCTTATGGTATGAGACCAAAAATGAGATATATCCAAATCTTAAGTGGACCACATTCCAGGAAACAGTGTTGAATGAGCGTCAACCATTAAAAAACATTTTGGGGCCATAAAAGTTCTGGATCAACCTGATTTTTGTTTTTCCCCTTCATCTCATGGGAACTTTCCATGAAGTTGGGCTGTGTGGGCCCCACTTTAATGTGTGTCGAAAATCTACCCCATCAGTCAGAAGCACCATTCCATGGTGCCTCAGGCTTAAAAATCAAGGTAATCCATGACTTTTTGGGCCACACCACATACAAAAGTTGATAGGGGTTGCCCTCTTATTGAAACATTCATAATCATTTGTTGGGCACACAAAGATGTGGCTCACAAATCCAGCCCATCCATTATGTTTTTCCCAATTGGATGAGGAGTTAGACTAAGTTTCATATGCATCAAAATTTTAGGTGGGCCCCACCAAGTGCTTTTATATGTTTTAGGCATTTCTTCGCATGATTTTAGATGGTATGGCCCACCTAAGTTCTGTATACGGCTGATTTTTGGGATATCCCATAATTTAAAGGGGGCCCATCAAATGCACGATGTTGATGGTCGACACACATCACAGTGGGGCCCATTTAACTTTGATATCCTTTAAACCATTCATACAACTCGGAGCTCGAGGAGCGTCAGCGCTCTCTCGACCCTCTCTCTCTCTCTCTTGTGCCCTAATCCTCTCCATCCTCTCTCTCTCTCTCTCTAATCCTCTCCATCCCCTCTCTCTCTCTCTCTCTCTCTCTCTCTCGCTCTCTCTCTCTCTCTGTTTGATCCAAGAAAGGGAGGGAGCCGAACCGATCTACACATCGGCGGCCATTTCAGCAGCGAGGGGCCATTGCAGCAGGTATTTCTCTCCTCTCCTCTCCTCTCCTCTCTCTTCAACGTCGAATATCCAAACCCTAACTAGGGTTTTCCAATGGTGTATGTATTTAGGGATTTCTGTTTTTTAATCCCTAATTAGGATTTTCCAATGTTGCATGTTTTTGGGGAGTTTCTTTTTTTAATCCCTAATTAAGGCTTTGCATATTTAAATATCGAAATCCCTGATTAGGGGTATTAAAGTTCAAATCCCTAATTAGGGGTATTCAAGTTCATTCCCTAATTAAGGCTTTGCAAATCTCAGGTGGACCATACTATAAGAAACAGTAGTGATAAAAAGTCCCACTGTTAAAATCTTCAAAGGGCCATTCTACAATGTTTATTTGCCAGAAGGTGAAATATACTTGGATGAATGAAAAAAAACAAATATCAGCTGATAAAATTAGGGTTGTCAATAGGCTGGGCTGGGTAGGTCTTAGCCTGGATTTTGAACTGTTTTCAAAATTCTGATTTCAGGACCAAGCTTGGCATGCCTGTAAGTGTTTTAAAATTTCATTTGCTTGAGATTTTTTGGCCAAGAAAGTACATTCTAGTGAGCATACCCGATGATGATTCCCTCTGCCTTCAGCGACTTGAGGATGTTCTTTTCTGCTAGTCCGCAACCACAAATCTTAATTATAAAAGAGAACTTGAAAACCAATTTGCACAACTCTCCTCCCAGAATCTATCAGGGAGCACCCACCTGATGATCAACAATCCAGTTGTTGTCTATCATCACCAAAAGATATTGAGTTGGTAATATGGATTGTTTGAGGACTGATCACCTATAACTGGCTATAGGCTAACTTAGACTACATCCTGTTTTCACAAGTATTGTGCCCTTGAAAATAGTGGGATTAAAATTTTGAAGCAAAAAAAAAAAAAAATGGATTTAGTACAACCAGTTGTATGTTATCAGTTATTAGATTGTTTTTTAGTTCAGAGGTTTGCTTACATGTAATGACCCTGAAAATTTTTTAGCTAGTAACCCATGTTTGTATCCTTTTTGAAGTGATTTGCCATTTGTTTTCCTCTTATTAACCCTGTTTATATTAATGGATCATAGGAGATCCCGTTAACACTTTTTTGAAAGATTTTTTGTCTCTTACACATGCAACCCCTTCTCTTTTAAATTATGCCTTAAAGATTGCATTTGTGACTGGGTAGACATTTTTTCCTAGAAGTCATCGGAATTTATTTACTTAGTATTGTATTTCTGTTCTCAGTATGAAGATAAAATGTGTATATTGTTCCATTGCCTTCTGTTGCCTAAAATGGTCCTTGCAAACCTTATGAACAAACCCGAATGTGCATCAGAGCTATCTAGATAGTAGTTATTCTGTGTGACTAATGAGTCGCATTTGCTTGTAGTTGGACTTGGAGAAAGGAATGATGGACTGCTTATACGTAAAATGTCAGTTTACAATTAGCTTTATTACAACACCTTGTTTCGTAGGCTAAAAATTTGCCATTGAATTTGTGTTTTATGTTTGGTTAGTAGAGAAGGACAAGCTCTTTATACTAGATGACTTATGAATGAAGAAAATTGTCACGTAAATTGTACGAGGTTTACAGTAATCTTGTAATGTAGAAAATTTCCAAGTATATGCATTTCAGTTCGAGTTCTTTCTCTAATCACGATAGCCTTGAGAGGGTTGATCCGAGGGATAAGTTGATTACAAAAGGACCGATTAAAACTATATTGGGTTATCTTGCTAGTATAATGATTTCAGGACCAGTAAGATAACCCAATATAGTTTTAATCAACCCTTATGTAGTCAACCCATCCCTCGGATCTACCCCCCAAGGATATCGTGATTAGAGAAAGCACTCGGACTGAAATGCACAGACTTGGAAATTTTTTGCACTCCAAGATTATTGTAAACCTTGTACAATATATATTTAATGATGTATATAATACAATATATATAACATGAAATAGTACATGAGTGGGACAATAATGTACAATGTATATTCAACAATGAAATTAATACAATGTATATAATATAACCTCTCTTCATGAAATTTGTTGAAGCAGACCCGGATTAGAGTTGGAGCTATCCGAATGTTGAGCGAGGGTCCCTAGAAGGTTAGAACTGTTGTTATGACCATGATGGTTCTCATTCACAAAAAAATAGATGCCTAGATTGTTTTTAAATGCATTAGCTTGAAATTGATGGAGCAGACCCGGATGTGCGTCGGAGCTATCCGGATTAGATAGGGGGTCCTTGGAAGGTGGGAACCATTGTTATGACCATGATGAAGCTATCCATTTCTTATGGACAACATCGGAGTGGCCTAGCCATTTGGACAGGCCGTGTTTATGTATTAGCTCGAAATTGATGAAGTAGATGCGGATGTGCGTCAGATCTATCCGGATGTTGAGCGGGGGTCCCTGAAAGGTGGGAACTGTTATTATAACTTAAACCTAAACTCAAATCCCTAAACCTAAACCTAAACCTAAACTTATAACCTTAACCTAAACCTATTCTCAAATCCCAAAACCTATACCTATAACCTAAACCTAAACCTAAACCTAAACCTAAACCTATTCTCAAATCCCAAAACCTATAACCTAAACCTAAACCTTAACCTATAACCTAAACTCAATTCCCTAAACCTTAACCTATAACCTAACCTAAACCTAAACCTATAACCTACACTTATAACCTAAACCTAAACCTATAACCTAAACCTAAAACCTAAACCTAAACCTAAAACTTAAATGTATTCTCAAATCCCTAAACCTAAACCTACACCTAATCCTAATCTCAACTCCCTAACCTAAACCTAAACCTAAACTTGAAAACCCAAACCTAAACCCGATCTCGAACCCGAACCCAAACCCGATTTCCTAAACCTAAACCTTAACCTATTCTCAATTCCCTAAAGCTATAACCTAAATGGATTCTCAAATCCCTAAACCAAAAACTACACCTAATCCTAATCTCAACTCCCTAACCTAATCCTAAACCTAAACCTTAACCTTAACCTTAACATAAACCAAAACCTAAACCTAAACCTACAACCAATTACCTGAACCTAAACTTAAACCTAAAACCTAAATGTATTCTCAAAGCCCTAAACCTAAACCTACACCTAATCCTAATCTTAAGTCCCAAACCTAAACCTAAACCGAAACTTGAAAACCCAAACCTAAACCCGATCCCGAACCCGAATCCAATTTCCTAAACCTAAACCTTAACCTATTCTTAATTCCCTAAACCTATAGTTTATAACCTAAACCTAACCTTAACCCTAAACCTAAACCTAAACCTATAACCTTAACCTAAACCAAAACCTATGACCTAAACCTTAACCTATAACCTATAACCTAAACTTATAACCTATAACCTAACCTTAACCTTAACCTTAACCTAAATGTAAAACCTAAACCTTAACCTAAAACCTAAACCTAAACCTAAAGCCTAAATGTATTCTCAAATCCCTAACCTAAACCTACACCTAACCCTAATCTCAACTCCCTAACCTAAACCTAAACCTAAACTTGAAAACTCAAACCTAAACCCAATCCCAAACCCAAACCCGATTTCCTAAACCTAAACTTTAACCTATTCTCAATTCCCTAAAGCTATAACCTATAACCTAAACCTAAACGTAAAACCTAAATGTATTCTCAAATCCCTAAACCTAAACCTACACCTAATCCTAATCTCAACTCCCTAACCTAAACCTAAACCTAAACTTGAAAACCCAAACCTAAACCCGATCCCGAACCCGAACCCGATTTCCTAAACCTAAACCTTAACCTATTCTCAATTCCCTAAAGCTATAACTTATAACCTAAACCTAAACCTATAACCTTAACCTAAACCAAAACCTATGACCTAAACCTTAACCTATAACCTATAACCTATAACCTAAACTTATAACCTATAACCTAACCTTAACCTTAACCTAAACCTTAACCTAAAACCTAAAACCAAAACCTAAACGTAAAACCTAAATGTATTCTCAAATCCCTAAACCTAAACCTACACCTAATCCTAATCTCAACTCCCTAACCTAAACCTAAACCTAAACCTAAACTTGAAAACCCAAACCTAAACCCGATCCCGAACCCGAACCCGATTTCCTAAACCTAAACCTTAACCTATTCTCAATTCCCTAAAGCTATAACCTATAACATATAACCTAAACCTAAACCTAACCTAAACCTATAACCTATAACCTATAACCTAAACCTAAACCTAAAACCTAAACCTAAACCTAAACCAAAACCTATAACCTATAACCTAAACTTATAACCTATAACCTAACCTTAACCTAAACCTAAACCTAAAACCTAAACCTAAACCTATAACCTAAAACCTAAACCTAAACCTAAAACCTAAATGTATTCACAAATCCCTAAACCTAAACATACACCTAATCCTAATCTCAACTCCCCAATCTAAACCTAAACCTAAACTTAAAAACCCAAACCTAAACCCGATCCCGAACCCAAACCCGATTTCCTAAACCTAAACCTTAACCTATTCGCAATTCCCTAAAGCCATAACCTATAACTTATAACCTAAACCTAAACCTAACCTAAACATATAATCTTAACCTAAACCTAAACCTAAAACCTAAATGTATTCTCAAATCTTTAAACCTAAACCTACGCCTAATCTTAATCTCAACTCACTAACCTAAACCTAAACCTAAACCTAAACCTGTAACCTAAACCTATAACCTATAACCTAAACCTAAACCTTAACCTATAACCTATAACCTATAACCTAAACCTAAACCTAAACCTAACCTAAACATATAACCTAAACCTATAACCTTAACCTAAACCTAAAACCTAAACCTAAACCTAAACCAAAACCAAAACCTATAACCTAATCCAAAACCTATAACCTAAACCTAAAACCTAAACTTAAACCTAAAACAAAACCTATAACCTTAATTAACCTAAACCAAAACCTATAACCTTGACTTAAACCTAAACCTAAACCAAGCTCGGTCAACCCTCTGTTTGACGGGATTCTTCGTCCGGTGCATCTCTTGTGCACATGTACCCTATGTACATGCAATATATATGTGGGGTCCACTGAGATGTTTGTGACAAATCTGTTCCGTCCATCTCTTTTCTCAAATTATTTTAACAGTTACGACCAAAATTGAAGCATATCCAGATATCAGGTGGGCCCCAAATCAGGTTTTCAGGGGCTGATCTGTCCGTTGGGCCACTTTCATAGGGATCCAATGGCTGAAATTTGACATGTACGGTTAATTTATAGTCTTGAGGCCATAGATAAAGTTTTGAGCCGAATGGATAGTGGGAACCCTGTAATCTTGCATTCTGGATGATTTTCAGGCCTCTTTAATGTGACTAACTTGATTTTCTCAGGTATTTAGCATATAAATTTGTTGATTTCGGTCCCCCTGGAGTTGTACCTTGCCTTGGTGATTCTGTAGCGTTAATTCCATGCATTTAACATCTTTTTCAGTCCACGCTTATAAATCCACCTTACAACATAAACATGATTAAAGCAGGCCGTTAAATAATATCATGTTCGTAAAATCAGGTAATTATTGGGGTCTAATATGCAATATTTGATCTTCAACAATGGGCCAAATAACTCCCAACATATTAAGTGCATGCGACATCCAACTCTTTCAACGGGTTTTCCCCACCACCAAGATCACCTTGTGCAAAAATTGTTGGGGAACCATGGAAGCACATAGAGATGAATCAAGCAAACTACTCCAATCGCAATAACCAAATTTAAACATAAACAAACCGAATTTAATGTGGAAAAAATCCATGTGGGGAAAAACTTCAGCATAAAGTGACCGTGATGCACTATGAAAGCAAAATTTTACAAGAGATAGAGATCACCTGATTTGAATAAGCCTCGAATCTACCTTACAGGCCCAAGCTATACCCTTAAACCCTAGGAACAAATTAGAAAGCCATCTATATCTCCCAAATCCCGATTTTATATAAGCGTGGGAGAATCACAATCGAAATCGGAAACAAATGCCGCATTTGTGCAATTCTAAGCACGTGCTCAATGGCATCAATCTCCTTTGATGTCATCGAGTAAACACTAAAATGTTCTAGAGATAAAATTTGGATTATTCAGATTTTTCCGATTGATCTTCAATGAGACTTTGATGGCATCGACGGCCTGTCAATGTCATCGAACCAACCCCCTTCGATGGCATCGAGCAAAACACCCCAAAGTATCCAGGAACCAACATGGGATTTCCGGAATTTCTCGATGGCATCGACAAACCCTGATGCCATGCCGAAATATTTGAGACATCAACAACAAAAATCAATCACATGAAAGGTTAGACAGGTTTGATGTTGCATGCACATGAAAGGTCGAAAGTTATCCACTGGATGGACTATAAGATGTGGTCCAACCGGTTGGACCTGAGACCTCATATAAAAATAGAGATACACAGATTTTAGATATCCACTTGGTACACAGAAATCAGTTTGCATTATTTATACACATTAATATAAACATCAAGAAACAAAGCAGCTAAATAAAGCCACTGTCAGTCTATCAAAGCATACATCAAGCAAACACAACCACACATATATTTACAGAGCTAATGTAATATGGGATGGAACAGTACCAAAAATCTCCCCCCATCAAATGATCCTAGCCATCTGATGAAAACAGACTTTAAAGCCAATTGTCCACATTCAACACAGGCTCACCATGCAACCCACCATATGAATGGTTTATGTCACAAGCACAACATGCAGTCTGTAGGTAGCATTTTAATTAACTAAGCCAACACTCATATAACTGAAATTCAAAACATTAAAAAGAGAACGGATTCAGATTCTCAACCCACCCTCAGATTCCGCCTGAAACTATGCTGCAGCGACGACGGCCCGGCCGTCCTTCTCATCCGCACCCTCTTCTTGATTTGAATCAGCTTGTCATAGACACACCATGGGAAACTGATGAAGTGAGCTCGGTTCAGGCCTTCATTGTAAGTTCCAAAGTAGCGAGGATGATACGTTACATGGTACCATGCAGATGCCTTTGCTAATGCCTCACCATCTGTGGGTGGGCCCACCTCGCTGTCCTTTTCATCGAACCACCCCCTCACTTCCTTCTTCAAGGACCGCACAGCTAGGCTGATTGCCTCGGCGGCATCCCTGTTCTTCATGAAGGATTTCTCCAGCTTCATGATACTGCCACTGATGATCTCTGCCTCTGTCTGAATCCCATAATGCTCCATCAGCATACCGAGCTTGAAGTCATACTGGTCCTTGTACCAGCACGCGTCGTCAATGTAGTGCTTGAAACCATCGACTTCCATGTCAGTATCATATGACTGTCGGGCTATCTCCCTTGTGAAGGATCTGATGTGGTTGGTTTCTGGGGAAATGCCCTTTATTGCTCTGAAGAGCTTCCCAATCACTCGGGTTGATTCATAGGTAGGCTTCTCGGGCTTTTCCATGAAGTCAGGGTATTCCTTGACAAGGAGATTTGGCGGGATTTCGGCCGGGACACCGGTCTTGGGGAAATCAACAGCGATCGAGAAGAGCTTTGCAAGCTCTATGCAGGCCTCGCTGTTGGCCATTAACGGCTCCTTGTCGGCAAAGACGGTGTGGGCATTTGCGATGACACCTAAGCTGTCGTTGACCATGTAATTGGTGAAGTATTCTTCTACTTCCTGCATTGTGAGCACAAATGCCATTCATGGAAGTGATTGGAGAAAGATTTTCAAATGTAGCTTGTAGCTCAGATACAAACACACCCAAAGAGCAGGTCCCAATATAGATGGATCAAAACCCAAAAAACTACACTGGAAGTATGATCCTAACTTTATAAATAATTGGCAACTAATGGGCAGTAAAAACAAAGTAAATCATCTGAATTGAATAAACAAACTTCCATTAATCAGAGATCAAGAATTCTATTGATCTGAATTTTAATGTATATGACAAAAATATGGTGGGTCCGACTATTTGGGCGGTTTGGATTTTTGGTACATGACCCATATACAGTAGGGGAGCTGTGCCCAGCTCCCAATCGCTCGGGGTAGGACAGAGGACCAGAGTTTTGGAATTTTTATTTTCTGAGGTGGATTGAATGTACTCCATTTTCTGTCCCGATGGTTTGTGACTCACCTGAAGTTATCCGGATGGAAATTTGGAGCAGGAAAGCACCTATTTCAGGGTAAAAGTGCCAGAAAAATGGTGGGCATAGATACTACTTTTATTTATGATATCTGACACGCTGATAGAATTGTCATAATCTCATAGTATACCATAATATTCAATTTCTGTGTATATAGTTCCTTTTTTATTATTTATTTATTTTTTTTAATTTTTATTTTACAAAATATGGTTCATATGTTTCAATAAAACAATGCAGCAATTATTGAGTTTCTCCCAAATGATCTAACATTTGTAGTAAAATTATGAATACAGGGCGCGTTTGGATGTCCAAGTGAATTAAATTGTGAACATTCAGTTAATTGAAGGATGTGGAAAGTATTAATAACCATTCCTGTTATTATTACCTTCAAATTACAGTGACATTCATCTTATGTCTGACTTGACAGTAACATAACTGCATTTTGGAGCCCATAACCTCAATGTGTAGCTGCATTTCATTTCAGTAGTGCATCCAAACGTGCAGTTCAATCACGACAACTAACAAATTGGCACTAGTCTGTAAGATTTTAACAAGAGAAACTTGTAAAAATGATTTAAAAAAAAAGAGAGGTTCACATGGCATTGCCACCTCATTGAAAAACAAGCATCAAAACATGAATTGAATAGAAATGAATTACATTTTTGTTACGGAAGATTGCAGTGTGTAAGACTCATACCTCAATTTCAACATCATGATCTAGTACAACAGGCGGTTCAGCATCATATTCCATGGGCGGGATTTGACAAGGCGGAATAAGTTCAGGGTCCCAGCTCACAAAGTACACATCTCCATCCAAATCACTCCCCGAGCATTCGTTTGGGTGCGGTCTAAAATAATGAATTGACGGACAGTTATAAGCATTTGAGATGGCAAAATGAATGAAGATGTATGTTCACCAAAAGGAGAAGAAAACGGTAGCAATGCAAAGCAATTAGGTTGACAACACTTCTCTCTTGCATGTACCGAACTTATCTCATGTGCTGATGTGTTAGATTCAAGCCAATCTGTTCTCCTCTTGAGCTTAACATAAGGGGCTTTATGGGGAGTTATTTGATATTCCAGCTGCGTATGACGCTTGATACACAGGCATTCATAAATCATGCAGAAGCCATACATTAACTCAAATTAAGCCGTCTAAACTGTGCAACTCACTGTATGAAAATCACAGTACCAAAATCTGGCTCGTCGAACAATCCTAACATTTGATTTCTGAACACTTGTTTGTTGAAATAGGAATGTTCGATATTTTTCATTCTTAACCGTCCTATAAATGAATGACAATCTGATAGTCAGATAATCGAATAAATGTAATTTTGGTTCTTGATGCACATAAACTGGGATGCATAATTCGGACAGTTCAGTTTGATTTACTATGTTGCATATGCAATTTCTACGTAACATTTAAGCACCTGAGTATCATCTCTCACACTCTGCCTATAACACTAGGAAGGATGATTAGAAGAGGATCTTTAATGCTTATGGCGTGATCAATTTTCTTGTCTTGCTTGTGCTCAACTCATTTTAACCAGACCTGACTCGGCCCAGCCCGCCCGACTTTATACATACTTGTTATATCCCAAGAACATGCCATTCCAATCCTCAGTTAGGCAATCCATCCATCTTGAATGTAGACCAATGGTTTCATTCCTCTAAAATGTCCATTTCTTTGTGCATGTGTGGGCCGCTTGATCAATGGATAGATTAGATAAATTCAAGTGAGAAATAGAGATTTAATCAGTTTTTTGGGTCAGGTCCAGGCCCAACCAACTTTTCTCGGGGTCAGGCTTGGGCCTGCTGTGCTAGGCGTGGGCTGGGCGCAAGCCAAGCCTGGCCCAAACACAGACCATTGCCACCCATAAATTGGAGATTAGAGAGTCAGTGGTGAATTTGAGGAGTTGCCAGGGATCCAATGGGGGATGGGCCATGGTAGCTGCAAATCATATAGAGGTGCTTTATCTGAGCTCGGGGACTTAGAAACAAAAGGCTTTGGAGATGGGAAAATGAGGAAACATAGGTTGTTGCCGGTGAATAGAGAGTTGAGAAAATTCCAAATTTCTCAAAGTTTGTTTGAATGGAAGGATGAAATTTGAATTCTTTGAAAAGGACTATCAAGGTTTGTCTAGCTGGTTGGGTTAATTGGGTATAGTAGAGATGGAAAACAGCATTTCCATGGAAGTTGGATCAAAACAGGATTCTATTTCTAGTCCATTCGGCTAGGGAGACAATAAGGATTGTCAAATAAAAAAGAGGTCTTTTCCTTAGCTCATTGTTGTATCATGTGATGGGCTTGGCTCGCCGGTATCCCCATGCGCGGGAGGTCGAGACCCTAGCATCCATGGCAATGCTAGTGATTGTGGTGCTAGAACTGGATATTTCTACTATCACTGCTAAAAAAGAAAAAGAAAAAAAGGTAACTAGATACTGGTTCTGCAAGCAGGGAGGATTACTCAAGAGCATGAGTGGAAATTTGGCTGAAGCAAGAGGAGAAGACTCTCAAAGAAGTGGATCAAGAGGAAGAATTTTATTTAGGGTGGTTGGTGCAAAATATCATGATATTTGGTGCAAGCAAATGCACCCTTAGCAAAGAAGGAGGCTCTAGAAAGACCGGAGCAGATAGAGACAAGGTTCTGAATATCAATATTAAAGAGTGTGGCCATGCCAAAAAACAATACAAACTGGATTGTTCATTGAACTTGTATTGGACAGTATCTGCATGTTTTTTAACAAAAACATAAAAATATCAGAAAAAAGGAAATTTTGGGAACATGAGAATCTAGCATTTATAAGTGGTTTTTGACATGTATTCAATGGTGTATCGGATTATGGTTTTGTAAGAACGTTGTGTCAGCCTGACCTACTAAAAACCGGGATTTTTAGCCTTTTACATTTGAGAATTAGAAATCTTTGGTTGATTGTTGATTCTTACTATAATGGATATTGTTACATATTTTAACTGAACATCATGGGAATCACTCGATTCACTGCATATCCATCAATGTTCCTAACCGAAGCATACATTCCAAACATGACAGTTGTATAGAAGTTGTAACACCCCATACTTTTCAGTACTCGGGTGTTACCATGAAAATCTAAATCAATTTACACGTGTGTGGAAACACACGTAGCTTTCCTTACACATCAACATCCAATGATCCTCAATTCATCCATCTCAATCATCTAGTACAACATTCATTCATATAACAAGTGTTGAGGATCAAATACTGCATATTAGACCCCAGTTATTGCTTGGATTTACGAACATGATACCGTTTAATGGCCGCTTTAATCATATTTGTGATGCAGAGTGTATTTACGAGCATGGACTAAAAAGGGAGCTTAAAGTATGGATTTAATGCTCTAATGACACTAAAGGCAAGGGACGAACTCTAGAGGACTGAGATCAACGAATTTACATGCCAGAGATCCGAGAAAATCAGACCGTTCATGTTAAAGAGGCTCGAAAATGGTCCAGAATGCAAGATCACGGGGTTCCTGTCATCTGATTGACTCAAAACTTCATACATGTGATGGGGGCCATAAATTATCCGTACATATTAAATTTCATCCATTGGATACCTCTGGAAGTGGCCCAACGGACTGATCAGCTCATTAATTCCTTAAGTGGGGCCCACATGGTCTTTGGATATGCCTCAAAGTTGGTGTCAACCCATTACATGAGGAGATAAATCAGATGATCAAATCGGATTTTTCAGAAACATTGCAATGGACCCCGCCTAGTGTGGAATGTGTACGGTGCAAATGAGCACCCGCCGCGCGCCAAACGAACCAAGACGGTCAGGGAGTGCTGACCCGACTCCCTGCCTAACACGGAGTTTCCGTTTCCTTCTAGCGCAACAGGGAGTTGTGGTTGAAGTCGGGTGGGCCACCATCGTCACAGATAATTCCGATCTGGACCGTCCATTCATTCTAAAAGACTAAAACGACCGTACAAAAGAGTGGTTTTTCAGACCCATACACGGATATGAATGGAACCAGAGCTACTACATCTTACGGACGGTCGGTTCAAAATTCAATGGGCCACACTCAACCCATTCCAAAATCGACCATCTCAAAACAGTTTTATGAGGAGAAAATAATGGACGTAGTGGATTTCTGAGACACCAAGCGTGTGGACCCCACCGACTCTCAAATCGAATAAAAGATAAAACAGAAAACTCCGTTTCTGCTGGCGTGAAACAGGGGCGCCGTTTGGTCATTAGTGGGCCTTCATCATGGCCCATGCAAACGATCCAAGCGGTCCATCATGCAGAGGGGCTCGAATTGGTTGACTCCATGCTGACCGTGTGCACTCATGCAGGCACACGTGCTGATCTCAACGGTCACAAACAGATTGCTTTATAAAATTCCGCAGCTTGTCTCCCCTATGAGTCACGCCGAATCTGATTCGAAATCAACTCTTGCCAACCTAAAATCTCGTGAATGATCTGATTATCGGAGTAGATTTTCTCATAAAACGATGTAGTGGACCCCACCGTCAGCGCCGCGCAATTGGAGGACGTCCTGTTTCGCAGCCGGACGCTGTCCGACTTCTGCGGCATGCTGTACATCCTTGGAGGCCATCTGACGGATGATCTGAACCGTCCATCGTAAAGTTCAGCCAGAGAAGTCCCAGGAAACGTGGATTTCACGGACGAAATTCAAGGAAATAAGGAGTTTTTGAATCCCCAAATTTTGCTGCGTAAAGGTGTTAAGCGGCTGCAGTTGCGGAAGCCATTGAGGAACGTCTCCAACACGTCCTCTGCTAGGAGAGAGAGCTGGGGGCCGGCTGTATCAGCCTATAAGAAAGAGAAAGAAACTGGAAGAAAAAGGAAGAAAAGGACATGAGGAGAGTGCGGCTGTAGAGGAAGGTGGCACGGGAGCAAGAGGTTAACAGTGAAGGGAGAGCGCTGGAGCAGGAGGGCTGAACGTGGAACAGTTTTGGCTGGAATGAGAGAGAGAGACTTGGCTGAGTACAAGGCAGTCGTGGGAATGGAGGTTGGCTGCTGGACGTAAGGCTGTTCTTCTTTTCTCTCCTTCTTGTTCTTTTCTTTCTCTTTTTATTTCTATTTTCATTTGATTTGTTCGGGCCATTCATGTGTGGCTAAACCTCTTAACTAGGGCTAAGAGGTAAAGCCTGTAGCGAGATGGGAGAGTCTATTCTATGCTTTCAATGTAAATTCATGGACTAGATTTGATTTTAAGTTGATTATTAAAGGAATATTTTTTCAGTCTTTAATGGTCTGTTGTGACTGAAATTACAATGGGTTTGCAATGGCTTTGAATATTTCTTTTTCTCTTTTAATGTTTATGACGTCAGGAGGCCCTGTTGTTCACCATCGTCTCCTGGGCATGGTTGGATGATAGTACCCTTCCTAACTTTCATGCACTGTTGATTGGTTGGTAATTAGTTTAATCCTGTTGTTTGCTTTGTCGCCTGGGCATGGTTAGATGATGGAATCCATTCTAATTCATATACCTTTCATCTTTTGAAAACCAGATCAAGTAAGTTCAACTTAATTCCATAATCCTTGATGCAAGCATAAGATCTCCCTGATCTCTACAAGTGGATCCTCTGAATCCCTAGTTTCCCTTCCTTGAATTGTTTAAAGTTTTAGATAATTATTCCACAATTATTCTGAAATTCTATTTGATTTAGATTGCATCTTAGGCTAGTTCTATTTCTATCTAGTTTCAGGAAACGTACAAGTTTCAGTCCCTGTGGATTCGACCTCGGTCTTACCGAGTTTATTACTACATCACAACCCTATACTTGGGGAGTGAACAACAAGCCATCCATCTGATTGATTTTCAAAATAGTCCATCATAGTAGAGACGTATATTTTAAGATCTCAGTTACTTTGATAGATGAATCAAACCATCCATTAGGTTCCCAATTTCCCGTGGGGTGACCCACCACTTAGTTTCAATATTCGAGACAATGAATTTTTAAATATAACCGTTAATTTAAACTGTGACCCACTTACAAACTAAAATAATTTACTTATTTATTTATTTTTATCCAAGCTCTATGGGTGTTGAGTGGATGAATGAATAGGCATGACTCACAACAACAATTTAGAGGAAAATAAAATAAAATAATGGTAATATATATAAATGATAGTAATAATATTGTAATAATAATATTCAACATTCTAAATGCATATTAGGTCATCTATTCCCTAACTCAACCACTGATTCTCAACTAAGCGGTCCCTAAGACCATTTTAACAGCTGATATTCAAATTTAGAATGATCCAACCATTAGATCGACTGAAATCCACCATTAGAACTAGCAATTTAAGAGTCTGGCTCACTTAAGATTTAGGTCAGCCCCATTCTTGAGATCATGGCCTTAAATAGGTAGATGAATTGAATGAATGGAGTGGATTTCATCCAAACATCTCTGTGGGCCCCACGGTCATTTCGTGTGTGCACAAGAGGAGGTGCACTCGCTGTTCACGGGTCCGGGGAGCCCGGTCAAAGCGGGCTCACCCGCAATTTCTTTAAAAAGAGAGAATTTCCCTCTCTCTCTTTTGTTTTCTGCCCGCACCTTGACAAACAGACAACGTCCGTCTGTTCTGATTGGTGGCCCACCTACACTTGCCATATGGATGATCCAAACCGTCCATCTGATGGAGAGTCCTCATCTTACCAAAACCTCGTTGTCTATGCGAGTTCATGCACACGTGCATGAGCGCTACAATAGGCACAATAGAGCTATGAGTGAGATGTTTTTCCAGAAATAGAAATCATCCTCGTGCCAGCTTGGCGATCCGCATGCGATCACATCCTCTCCATCCCAACCGTTCTTCTGAGAAACAATCCATGCCTCTCCTTTAGTGCCGAAAATGGGCAAGCAAATGCCTGCTAGATGAGCCGGCGTGGGAGACATTTCCACTTTGGGAAAGTCTCCCTGGCGCAATCCAAGCCCTTCGCCCGAGTTCATAGACCATCTCAATCATCCACGCTAGGGTAGCAACAACCCTAACTTCTCTTTCTGAAGGAAGCCTCTATCCCACAAGAAGATGGTTGCGGCCGAAAAACTCGTGAGATGCTAGGGCATCTCGATCAGGGGCAATATTAGTGGGCCCCACAGCCGTTTTTGGACACATCCGATCCATTCAGATGTCTTGGATGACCATCTTAGACCATGGATGGAAACCTGCCATGAATGATGCCATCATCTTCCCCGTCCAACTAAAAAACTCATCATGATGAGGTGTGGCCCATTTCTCGATCAGAGACGTTCCATCGGTGGGTCACGGTGAAGGAAACTCATCCCACGTAAATGTAATGGGCCAATACCATGCAACTTAAATCAGCGCGTGTGACCCACCATGTCCGAGTAATGTGGCATAAACTTTCGGCTGCTAGATGGCCTGCCCTAACTCTTTAAAAAGGGGGAGCTATTCTTAGGATCCTCACCAAATATCTAGGAAAGGAAAGAGAAAATTAGAGGGGGAGAGAGAGAGAGAGGGAGGAGTGAGAATCGAGCGGGCTGTGGTGCCACACCACGCAAGACCTATCCGAGTCTAATTGGCTAGACCAACTCAGACTGAGTCGGAGTGCAACTAGGGGTCCCAAGAGAGAAAGAAGGAAGAAAGGGAGAGAGAGAGAGAGAGTGCGAGAAAGAGAGTGAGAGGATGGGTGCGCTTGTTGCACTCTCATCTGAGTTCTAGTCGAGTAAGACCGAGTTTTCGGAGCTCGGGCCGCGTTTGAGTCGAGTCCAAACACTGTGGGCTCTAGGAGAGAGAGAGAGAGAGAGAGAGAGAGAGAGAGAGAGAGAGAGAGAGAGGATGAGTTACTGCTTCGCTGGGTACCGTCAACGTGAATCCTCTCCCTCTGTCGTCAAGCTATTGCACAAGTCGTGCCATCATCAGAACTCGAATAAGGACCTGAAGGCAGCTGACATGGTGCAACCCATTGTTGCAGCCACTCAATAGATTGAATGGACTGCTGCAGAGCCACTGGTTGATGCCGAGTTGGCCAGGCAAGCCCTCTTGATCGACTTAGTGCTGGATGACTTGAGGTCCCCTCCATCCATTTAAAATGAGCTTCGATCCAGAAGTTATATCCCAGCGTCTGGACCGGCTTGAATCCAAATGCCGCTTGGGTCGACTTGACTCGCTTCTAGCAATTGCGGAGAATGTCTAAGTAATCTCCAATGTTAGGTGTGGTAGGGAAGTTGAGTTCAACTTGTGGACGACCAATGACAAGGGACTCAAGCCCTATTCGTTGATTGTGATGCATTTTGCCAAGAAGAGGCCTCAACTGAGATGCATCAGCTGAGTTGACTCGATGAACTTTCATTGGGTTGTCAAGTTCTGGTGAACTCAGTCGAATCCAGTTATATCAGCTTGGTAGTGAAGTTTGACTCCACGCCTGAACCGTGTTATTCTAGCCGAATTGCCCCTTAGCAAGATAAATCCAAGTTGAGTGACTCACTTTGGTAGGTAAGTTGACCCAACTTATTATAATGCTAATTTGAGTTTAATTAGAAGTTATTTCTATTATAAGGGCATGAGAAATCTTAAATTTCCCATGTGTAGGATCTTCCATATATGAGATTGACTATGATGGTTCAAATTGAATTCAAATCAGGTTTGTTAAGGGATTCCCCAAAATCACCCCAATAGTTACCACCTATTAGGCTTATTATGGAATATATGGGACTTGAATTAGATTGAATCGATCTGGTTCAGATTAAACCTAGTTGGGGTGATCGGGCTCGGGTTTGGGTCAAGTCCCACTCCGGAGAATTTGATTCTATGAGCACTCTCTTCCTAGCGATAATATAGACGGTTCAAAACATAAGATGATGATTTATTGCCCTTAAGTTTTCCATTTTCCTATTAGCTTAAGTGATAGTTTATGCTTCAATTTTGCTTGATAATTGATATCTCTATCCCATAATTATTTATACCAGTTGTTGGAATTGAATTCTAGATTATGTGCTCAATATTTATCCTGCATGAATATCTATATGTTGCACTTGTATATTTTCTCAAGCTTGTAGATTGCTTGTGAAACTTGAATTGGTACATCGTGCGGAAATCCCACTTATAGATGTACATCCAGACTTGGGATTTAACTTGATTGATTGTGATTATAATAGACATTCGACTTACTTGAATGATGGTTTAAATGGAATATTGATGTGGGCCTACCATCCATGGGTTGTTGTGTTTAAGTTGTTTTTAAGAATGATCTTTTATCGCATAGTTTTGATATTTGCCCTATGTTACTTGGTTTTGATATTTGCCCTATGTGGCTTTGTTTTGGTATTTGCCCTATGTGGGCTCGATGTATTATTTTTGTGCAGCCATGCGATGGTAAGCCCCATATACTGAATTATAATTGACCACTAGTCGATGAGCTTCCATTAAACATCCTGAGGAGGAGGTCTCATGAGTCGGGGATGGTAGAATGGGACACTATGCCCGAGTTGTCGGCCTAGACTGGGTTATGAACCCCTCGTCGTGACCTTTGAGCTTTTTTAAATTAGCTGGTTGTAATCGGAATAATAATGGCATTCATAGTATACGGGCGATGACAGGTGGCTAATTCTGGATGTTGTAGCATGTGCCCTTAGTCGTGGTAACATTTTGTTAACTCCCAGACCATCGACTATCGACCCACTTTGGGTGAGCTTGGCACTACGCATGTACGATGTACTTTTGCTAGTGACTAGCCACATGCATGGGTTTTGCCCAAAAGTCAACTAGATGAGTATCCTCAGTTGATGTGCACTCATGCATCCATGCATTTAATAAGAATGCATTATGTATTATTTTGAATGCCTTTTCATTTATAACTATGCTTACCTAATGCGACGGTGTGTAATCTTGAGGAGAATTCACACTGAACTGGCCACTCATTTATCGAATATATAACCGTATAGGTAGTGCAGGTGGCCTACATGATATTCGTATTCATATTTATGAGGAGCGGGGTACAATTGTCAAGGATGCATGATTATATTTGCCAAGAGTTGCAACGTGATTTTACAGCTCAAGATTTGTTATAATTTACTTTGTTTCACATGCGATATTATTTCATTTAGTAATTGTAAGTATTGAGACATTGGTTTGTAGAAGTCGTTATGAGTAGCCGCTCGAATATTTCAAATATATACGAGATTCTCTTTATGTTTGGTTTATTCCTATTCCGTTAAACTGCTTACTCTGAAAAAGAAAATAAGGAAAAAAATATATATGTGTGGAATTTGGCTATCCTTAAAGATTAACACTCGGGTTTTTGGAATACGAGTTATATACTCGGGTTCTGAAAACTCGGGGTGTTACAAAAGTAGAGGCATGTGAATATACAACTAACTACATTAAACCCTCCATGAGAATAAGAAGGAAATGATCGTTGTATGATAGCTACATGACCAGCCACGCTTTATGGGACAATTTTGGGCAGTAAAGGAATAACATATTCATAGAATGTGTGGCTTGTTGATCGGGTGCCTTCAATTTGTTGTTGAAACAGGTTTTCAATTCAATTGACAGCAGCGTTGATTTGATCAAGAAAATCCCACAAATACATGTTTACTCTTTGTACACTTTTGGGCATTGTCGATTTGATCGATGGTGTGTCGATGGGAGGTGATTCGATCGACGGTTTGTGCAACTTATGTGTAAGTGCACGGTTTTGTTTCCAATTCTATACGGGGGTTATAAATACCATGTTAATATGGGATTAGGGTTAATGAAATTGTGAGAGTTTGAGAGCCACGGGTTTTGAGAGGGAGAAAGCTAGGGTTTTCAAATCAATAAGTTATTCCATCTCTTGTAACTTTCTAATTATAGCAGATTGTTCATCGCTCGGTGCCGTGGTTTTTTTTCGAAAGAGTTTTTCCATGTAAATTTTGCGTGTTCTCTGTAGCTGCTTGAATTTTTCTTCTCTATTGTGTTGTTTGATTCTATCTGAGGTTGCTATTGTGCCTGACAAGTCATGTTAAGACTTGTTGTGTTCCCAGCATAGCTGGACATGAGGATGTTGAGATGGATAAATGGAAAGCCAAGGATAGAATTAGAAATGAATGCATTTAAGGAAACTTAAGAGTAGCACCTAGGCAATAAGATAAGGGAAAGTAGTCATAGATAATTTAGTCATGTGCAACAGAAACCAAGAATTGCAATGGTTAGGAGCAAGTCAGTGCACTGAAGGCTCTAAAAGGGCAAGGGAAAGGCCCAAAAGAATGCAGGTGGAGGTAGTGAAAAAGGACTTGATGATCTATGGTTGAGGCCCTGTTTCGACGCAACTTCCAGAAACCCCTTTTTCTGACAAATGCCTTTTTTGTTGACTTCATTGGTCAACTTATTCGTCGACTCACTGAAAACCAATCTGATTGGCTTTCAGCAAGTAGGCTTTTAGTGCTGATTTTGTCAATTGGGGCATTAGCCACACTTGCAGATGTGCATCCAAATGCTGAAGCCAAACAATGTCTAGCTCAACAATGTTTCAGCAGCATAAACCCATTTTGCAGATGCGTCCAAATGGGCCCTAACTGAAGGTATGCCCCCTGATAGAGTGCAATGCCGAAACAGGATTCGCATAGCCGACCCCGATTAGTTGGTATAAGGCCTAGATTATGATGATAATATAACCAACAACAACTCCTGATACATGTACAATCTTACCCACTTGGCTTCTCCAAAACATCCCTTGCCAGAGCTAAAATAAGTTACAAGGGTGAGTTTGCATGATGAGTTTTCTTTCATGTCCCATATGAAAGGATATGTCCTTAACAGAGGTTCATGGTCAAGCAATTACATAAGTTCCACTGAAGCTCAAAAGCAAGAAATTCATGCAGATTCACATACTCAAAACATTAAACAGGTTATTAGGACAGAAGATGTAACTACCACTCACAGGATTCAGCACAAGCATCTAATATATTGTTATAATCATTCAGTGCAAGGTTATAGTAAATTGAATAATATACAGATTAGAAGTGATAATGCAAAAACCACAGAAGCATTTGAAGTCTCGAAATTAAATTCTAAATGTAAGTTGCATGAATGTCTGACCTTTTTCCTTTCTGTGGAAAAACAACGCAATCAACCATATGGTGTAAGGCTGGGACGTTGATGGCCTGCAACACACGAATGTCACCTGGGTGGAGACATGGGTTTTTGGCAACGAATACTCTGCCCTCGATCACAATAGGCTGCTGATCTGACTCATTTCCCCCAAATTTAAATGAATCCTTATCAAAAAACTGCTTACGCCCAACACCAGATATTTGCACAAACACCTGCCCATATTCAAGAGTCCTAGTTTCATCTAGGCATCCCATCATTGATCTTCCTTCTGGAACAAAAATCCGTGACTTAGTCCTCAGTTCTGATAGCTTTGATGCCCGAAAAGTTTGGAGCATCATTGAGAGGAATGGCTCAGCATCTGGCTTATAACCACACATCAGCATCTCTCTAAGGACCCGATTGTTTTCTCCCGGTGACATGACTTCAAGCACCTCCTGTGCTCTCGTTGGATCCGTTAAAATCATGTCCAGTTGATCTACAGATTCTTTTTGCTTCGTTTCAAACACACAATCTCTAACTCCGAGCGTCGACAAAAGAGTAATCAACTGCCGATTGAGGTAACAAGGTTGATATTTACTCCACCCCAAAACATCCAGTTTTGTGTTGTCCGATTTATACTTGTGCATGCTTTTTCTCAAGGACAACTTAAATTGAGACATGGGGTCCACAGCTACAACACCTTTGTATCCACCATATCTAATTTGATAAGCAGACGGCGTTAAACCTCTGATATCGCACTTAATTGCCACTCTTTTAGCTAAATCGGCTGAAATTTTTCCAATTCCGTCTGAGAAATTATATTTCTTGTTTCTGATCTCTATATCAGGAATACGTTCAATGTCAAACCTATCAACACTCGAAGTTTCTTTGGACGACCCAAACGATTGACCCAGTCGGGCCGCATATTTCGCCACGTTCCTTATCTGACTAAAGTCACCCATCCACCTCCTTATTCCAGCTGCATTGAGTCCTCTTCTTGCTGCGAACATCCATGCAGAATTCTCCCGCAATTGACTTGAGGAGAATGCAAGAAATTCAAACTTCTTACTGCCAATAACTATTCCATTTCTCAAAGTGGTGAGTATCCTTTTATAAATATCAGTATGTTTTTCACCATTTTCCGGAACTGCCCGTTGTACCAAGTCGGCCGACCGCATTTTGTCCCACTCCTCATCGACAAAAGTAACACGAAGGAAATTATCTATATCTTCAGCATAGTGGCGTAATACGCGGTTCGAGACATTGATCTCTGGCCCACAAAAGTACACTTTAGTGGGAGTGATTTGAACTCTATGGACATAGACCAAACCAGGATCCAATGAAATAGTGGTGGATTTTGGAGGATGCTGAGATGAGCGGTATTTTCTGTACTGTTCACGAAGCCAATTTGCAGGTTTGAAGTTGGAATCCTTTAATTGAGAGAGAGTCTCCAAGGCATGTTCTACGTAGTGATTAGGTACCAAACAAGGATCAACCAACCTAAAGAAATCATCATCGAGTGTGGGGCCCATGATGATCCCATTCTGAACTAAACTGTTTATCTTAAACAGAATCTTATATGGTATTTGAGTCCTTTGGCGAGGCCCGACGATGGGGACAAGATCCAAACCACGAGAGAAAGAAGGACCACTCTCCACGATGAATTGACCTTTAATTTCTTTAAAATGTACGAAGTTCTCACGGATATCAGGAAGCTTGCAGCTGTATGGAACCTCCAAACACAATGCAGAAGATTGGCCGATTGAAGAAGAGGGAGTGAAATCGATTGCTCTGACCCATTGATCATCTGATATGTCCTTGTAGTAGTTTAAAATCGGATCTTCATATATAGCTTGTGGACTGATTGGAGGCTTCTTGTAAATCCGAGGAGAAGCTTGCACCTAGAAATTAGGAAAACATATCAACCATTGCCATTTAAATTTCTGCTACAAGAAACAACGGGAAACATTGAAGAGGTTACTGTTTGGTGCACTGCATTTTGTTAATGGCCCAAATCAGTTAATGACAGTTAATAACCCAAACCAGCAATTGGGTGGGTCCCACCATGCATCAGCATGGTAGAAAAACCTCACTGATCAGATGATCTTAACCATGCTGTCAGTGACTGACAAATGGGCATTAGAAAAGAATTCTGGCAATGGTCAAAACTGAACAAGAAAATGTCCCAGACTCCCAGTCATCGGAAGGGTAGGACCATCCAATCCATGGAATTTGGGAGTGTGATCTATCCACTCTGCAATCCACCCAATGAACAGATCAGATCTCAGATTTGATTTCCCAACATTAAATGCCAACATTAAAGAAACTTATCTTGGGAAAAAAGGAAAAGACAGCTGCTGAAACAAACACAGTTAGAATGAGGAAGGAACCAGAGCATCGGAAGGGAAACGGAATGCAATATTTGCTCTAGTCAATGTTTTAAATATCAACGATATCGGCCGATATATCCCACGATATAGCTTGTATCCTACCTATGCGATACAAAACACACAAGTAGTGCTGATATATCCCACGTATTCGATCCAGTGATCATTTTCAATTTCCGATCTTCTTCTTCTTCTTCTTTTTTTTTTTTTTTTGAAATTATGTTAAATCGTGTCAAATGGTTCCAAATCCATTTGTTCTTCATGTTTTGCATGAAAATCATACAGATAGAGCTTTGATTTCAATATCCATTGGTTCTTCATGTCAATTGAGACTAATTTCGAAGTTTTTAGGAGTATTTGATGAAATGATTATCACATACACTCTAATTTCGAAATTTGAGTGTAGGTGGTCTGATTTGGGGAAAAATAAAATTTCTGCAATTTTTATGCAAATTGCTTGCAATGTTGCACTCCAAACATGAAATCGAGCATGCATTAGGGCTGATCTACTGATTTGTCAAGTCCTTGTCAATTTTCGGAAAATAAAAATCATTTTTAATTAAAAATTAATTAAAAGAAATTATTATTTAAAAAAAAAAATTCCTTTCTACCAGCTGTCAATTAATAATTTCTATGTATTTAGGAGTGTTTGATGAAATGATCTTCACATACATAAATGTTATGCATTCAATTTGAATATAGTTGCATTAGTTTAGTTAGACAATGCATAGTTTAAGATCCTATACAAAAGAAACCTATTATGTGCACTTCTTTTTTGAGATGTTATGATTTAAAAGTGTGTATTAAGGTCTTTTTTAACAATCCATGAAGTTTCATTGAAAATTCAACAAATTTCACAATGTTTTCCCATGTTTCCCAAAAAGTCCAATAAATTACCCAGTACAAACTATATATCTAGTGCAATAAATGATATGTATCTATAATCTATATCCCAAGGATGCGATACGTAACGTGATACCGAAATTTCGAACACTAGTTCTAGTATGGCTCAACAGTACAGGGATTAAAAGAATACTCATTTCCAAACAAGAAGAGATCCAAAAATCTCACTTTCCTTGCTAGCATATAAGCCCACCAAAGAAATATTGTTGAAATGTCGATTATCCTAGCTGAGAAGCAGATCCATATTCATGAATGTTTACAAAGCTATTTTAATTGGACAGTAGTTTAAAAACTCGACATGTCAACTTGAAACTCGACCGAGTTGGCTCGATTGGATTTCAAGTCTCTCGACAGAAACTCGATTCATTCAAGTTCCTACCAAGTCGCCTTAAGTTTCTTCATTTTGTTTCCAAGACTTTATAGATTTTTCTTAGATTTTCTAAGTTTTTTCCTTGATTATACTAAATTATACACTTGAAATATATCTCTACTATAAATAATGTGAGTAGCATTTGGGCAATTTTTTCTCCACAAATCGTCATCGAAAGAATTTCAAAACAAAATAATATTGATGTGTCTGGCCCTTTAACTGGGGTAGTTCTGTCGTTTCTAATGAGAGTAGCCCATAACCTTACCTTTTTCTTTCTTCTTGCAACAAAAAACTCTGTGGAGCCCACCATGAAGTCCTTGTGACATCCACTCACCATCAGCTAAGGCAATTCATGCTATGATGTGAGCCCAAAAGCAAGGCATATTTAAAACTCAAGTGGACCAAATCAATCCGTGTAGTCCACACCTAGCCAAATGTTGAAACCAATACAGGCATCCTTCCTCTGTATTTGTGTGTGTAGCCCACACCTAGCCACTCCCTTCTCCGCCGATCTCTCTCCTCCCTCTCTCCACCCCCTAATGTATATAACTAATTATTTAATTATGATTATTTTGTTTCGATTGTTTTCAAGTTGTCCATTGAGTCTTCAATACCACCGAATTCGATAGACTTCTGAATCAGTTATGTTTTCAAGTTTTAGAATCATTGTTTATGCTGAAGACAATCTTGAACTGTTTATAAAAGCATTTTGTTTTTCTCCTTTTGATGTAGAGTGTGTCACGGACAGTTTCATGGCCAAGATAGATCAGAAAAGGCCCAGTCGACGACAGAAGTGATCCGGACCGTCGGACCTTGGATCGGGCGTATCTCACAATCCGGAATGAGTTATCTGACGTAAAATATATGATTTTGGGGTAGAACGAGCTACTTTAGCCAACCAACCCCGCTATGCCGGGTTTCGCAGCCCGGAATTGCGAAAAATCCCTGGATAGACGGTCATTTCCCTGTTTTAATTTCGTTTTTACTATAAATAGTAAGTTTTAGTTTGATTATAACTCTTCATCCGTCGGGCTTTAGGAGTTGCGCCCAACGTGGAAAGAGCTTAGAATAATTAGGAGAACGGTTTGGTGAAGCCAAATAGGACACTTACTATTTTTGGCCGAAAACCTTGCGCACTAGTAGACATCACGACTGTCTATAAATAGTAAGTTTACTATTTATAGTAAGTCGCAGATACTAGGAGTTTTAGTTGTAGTTTGATTCTGATTTCTTTCCCATTGCTTGGTACCCCTATTTAAAGGGTTGTGAACTCGTTTTTATTCATTCATTAATCAAATTCAAATGTATTAGAATTTATTTATATTTCCTGCTTTCTTTCCTCGTGGATTCGAGAAGTCTCTGTGAGGAGTCCAGAGAAGTTCCGTGGATTCGGAATAGTTATCCTCTTGAGGAAGACGGTGCTCGACCTCACGTCCTCCCCTGCGTCGCAAAACAGATGGACATAGGGATTTATCACAAACATCTTGGTGGGCCCTATCTATGGCTAAGTAACCTGCTCTCTAGACTTAAATGTCCACCGACCAGTGGCTTTACACTGATTGCTGTTGATGTCGGTGCCAACTTCCATCGACCGCATAGCGGATCTCTTGGTGGAAAACCTAAGGCAACTCAGTGTTCCTGGTGGTAATCCTCCACCGCCAATTGCTGAAACTCGTAATCGCCCTGATCGCAGGATAGTACCGGCAGTGCATCCAAGGTCATTCCTGAAGAAGGGGGCTCCAGTGACGAGGAAATCGACGACATAATCTTCCAACACCTTAGACATGGTGGCGATCGAGTAGATCGAACGGATGGAGAATTCAAGATGCGGGTTGATATTCCTAGCTTCAATGGTCAACTAGACATTGAGGATTTCCTCGATTGGCTTTCTGAAGTTGAGCGATTTTTCGACTATATGGACGTCCCTGAAGCAAAGAAGGTCAAGCTTGTAGTCTACAAGTTGAAAAGAGGAGCTTCAGCTTAGTGGGAACAACTGCAACTTGCGCAAACCAGGCAGACGAAAGCACCAATCCGCACCTGGCAGTTGATGAAGTAGCTACTACGTGCCCGATTCCTCCCTAGCGATTATGATCAGGTATTATTCCAACAATACCAAATTTGTCGACAGGGTAGTCGGTCAGTGAGAGAATACGCAGAAGAATTTTACCGCCTGGCGGCGCGTAACGATTTGGTCGAGACTGAATCGCAGCAAGTTGCCTGATTCAACGGTGGATTGTGTATGACTATCTAGGATCAGGTCCAGATGTAGTCCGTCTGGATGATGAATGATGCGATCAAGTTGGCTACTCGTGTAGAAGCGCAACTTGAACGTCCTAACATACGGACCTATCCTATTGCAAGGATCCCTGTGGCAGGTCCACCCCAGGGAATTGCACAACCCAAGGGGAAGGAGCCCGTAGGAGCACGCACTCAACCTCCTACGTTTGAGAACCGATATCAGGGAAGCGGGCAAGCTAGACCCCAAAGGAGCGTATCGACTGCTGCTGGTCCAAGTAGAATCCCGAACCCCTATGCTTGGCCAAAGCCTGATAACTGCTATCGTTGTGGCCAACCGGGCTACCTATCAAATACTTGTCCCCAGTGAAAAGTGGCAAATCTCGCCATCAATGATGGTAGTGCTGATAACGCTTATGAAGATCTAGATATTGAAGAATAGGAGCATACCACCAAGAACGAGGCAGATGACTCAGGTTGGGTTCAGCAAGATCACGGCGAGTCGCTCGTCGTGAGGCGACTATTATATGCGCAAAGAAAAGAAGTGCATCCACAGCGGCATAACATCTTCCACACTAGGTGTACGGTGAATCGAAAGGTTTGTGACATAATCATTGATAGCGGAAGCAGCGAGAACATCGTCTCCAAGGTCATGGTGGAAAAATTACAATTAAAAGCGGAGCGTCATCCCTCTCTATATACAATTGGTTGGATTAAGAAGGTCAGCGAAACAAAGGTAACTGAACGGTGCACCATATCCTTTTCAATTGGCAAACATTATAAAGATGAAGTAGTATGCGATGTGGTTGACATGGAAGCATGTCACATACTGCTCGGTCGGCCCTGGCAATCTGACCATGATGGCACTCATAAAGGGCGAGATAACATATATATCTTCATCAAGGACGGCGGGAAGACTATATTGGCCCTTATGGATCCCGAGGGACCACCTGAAACTTCTAAAGTGGAGGGCCGTTTTCTTTTAACCATACGGGACTTCGTGGAAGAATCCAAAGAAACAAGACAGACTTATGCATTAATTGTAAAAGGGGAAGAACTCGAGCCTACCATCATCCCTGAAAGACTAAGGCCCCTGCTACATGAATTCAAAGAAATCTGGCCCGATGACCTTCCCGATGGGTTTCCCCTCATGCGGGATATCCAATACTATATCGACTTTGTCCCTGGATCCAGTTTACCTAATCGTCCTCATTATCGAATGAGTCCGAATGAGTGTGAGATTCTGCAGGGACAAGTAGAGGAGTTGATCCGTAAGGGTCTTATTCGAGAAAGCATGAGTCCATGTGCTGTACCAGCTCTATTAACTCCAAAGAAGATGGGAGTTGGCACATGTGTGTCGACAGCCGAGCCATCAACAAAATCCCATAAAATACAGGTTTCCTATTCCACGGTTGGATGATATGCTGGACATGCTAGAGGGTGTAAAAATATTCTCTAAATTGGACTTAAGGAGCGGTACCATCAGATTCGAATACAGCCGGGTGATGAGTAGAAAACGGCCTTTAAGACCAAGGAAGGATTATACAAATGGATGGTCATGCCCTTTAGTCTTTCGAGTGTGCCTAGTACATTTATGAGATTGATGAACCAAGTTTTGAAACCTTTCATTGGGCGGTTCGTTGTGGTTTATTTCGATGATATTTTGATATACAGTTAAGACGAAACCACCCATACACCTCAAGAAGGTCCTTCAAGTGCTCACTAAAAATAAACTGTATCTTAATTTAAAAAAGTGCAGCTTCATGACTGATAACCTATTGTTTCTGGGTTTTGTCGTAACATCCACGGGCATTCGGGTGGATGAGGAAAAGGTGAAGGCAATCAGAGAATGGCCGGTTCCTACAAATATTCACGAAGTGTGAAGTTTTCATGGACTGGCAACATTCTATCGTCGATTCGTGAAAAATTTCAGTACCATTGTGTCACCAATCATAGATTGCATGAAGAAAGGGCAGTTTCAGTGGACTGACGAAGCTGACAGGAGCTTTGCCGAAATCAAGCGTAGATTATCCACGACCCTGGTTCTTGTACTTCCCAACTTTGACAAACTGTTTGAAGTCGAATGTGATGCCTCATATGTCAGAATTGGAGGAGTTTTGTCTCAAGAAGGTAGGCCGGTAGCCTTCTACAGTGAGAAACTTAGCGATGCACACAAGAAGTGGTCTACATATGAGATCGAGTTATACGCGGTAGTTTAGGCACTGCGACACTGGGGACATTATTTGATTCAAAGGGAATTCATACTTTACATGGACCATCAAGCTCTCAAATTCATTAATAGTCAAGCTAACATTAACCGTGTGCATGCTAGATGGATCTCGTTTTTGCAGGAATTCACATTCATACTAAAACACAAGTCAGGGCAACAGAACAAAGTAGCTGATGCACTGAGTCGCCGTGCAACTTTGTTAGTCACTATGAGCAATGAGGTTGTCGGGTTCGAGTGCCTCAAAGACATATATGCCGATGATGACGACTTCAAAGACGCATGGGTTAGATGCCAAGAAGGTTACCCCAGCGACTTACATATGCAAGACGGGTTCCTTTTCAAGGGAAATCGACTATGCATCTCGAACAGTTCGCTAAGGGAACAGATAATCCAAGAGCTACATGGAGGTGGCCTTAGTGGACACCTTGGGCGAGACAAGACGCGAGCTCTTGTGGAAGAACGATATTACTGGCCGCAATTGGTACGTGATGTGGGAAAGACAGTCCAACGTTGTTTTATTTGTCAGACCTCCAAGGGGCAATCTCATAATATGGGCCTTTACACCTCGTTACCCGTACCTGACGGCCCTTGGGAAGATTTATCTATGGACTTCGTGCTTGGTCTCCCACGAACACAACGCGGCATGGATTCGGTGTTCATGGTAGTAGATCGTTTCTCCAAGATGGCGCACTTTATTCCATGCAAGAAGACTCTCGATGCAACACACGTGGCGAATCTATTCTTCAGAGAAATTGTGCAGCTACACGGAGTTCCCAAGACTATTACTTCTGACCGTGACACGAAGTTCATAAGCCAATTTTGGCGGACTTTGTGGACTCGATTCGATACACGACTTCAGTTTAACAGCGCCTACCACCCACAGACTGACGATCAAACTGAGGTTGTGAATCGCACGTTGGGAAACCTCCTTCGATGTATTTCAGGAGAAAAACTGAAGCAGTGGAATTTAGCCTTGTCTCAAGTGGAGTTTCCATTCAACAACATGGTGAATCGCTCGATAGGGAAATCCCCGTTCCAGGTTATTTATGAACGAGTACCTCGCCACACACTAGACTTGGTCCCTCTACCCAAGCTCCCAGGTATGAACATTGCAGCAGAACATATGGCTGACAAGATCATGGGCATTCATGCGGAGGTACAAACCAAGCTACATGCCTCAAACAAAAAGTACAAGGAGCAAGCGGACAAGCATCGGCGACAAAAAGTGTTCGAGGTGAGCGACCAAGTAATGGTCCATCTGAGCAAAGAACGATTTCCGACCAGAACGTACAACAAGTTAAAAAATAAAAAGATTAGACCAGTACCAATCATCCAAAAGATTAATGACAACGCTTATGTTGTTGATCTTCTAGATGACATGGCAATCTCACGGACTTTCAACATTGCGGACCTGACCGAGTATCATGAACCAGCGCAGGATGAGAACTCGAGGACCAGTTCTTTTGAAGTGGAGGGGACTGATGTAAAGCGGGTCGCGGACAGTTTCAAGGCCAAGGTAGATTAGAAAAGGCCCGGTCGACGACAAAAGTGATCCGGACCGTCGGACCTTAGATCGGGCATATCTCACAATCCGAAATGAGTTATCTGACGTAAAATATATAATTTTGGGGTAGAACAAGCTATTTTAGCCAACCAACCCCGCTACGCCGGGTTATGTAGCCCGAAATTGCGAAAAACCGCTGGATCGACGGTCATTTCCCTGTTTTAATTTCATTTTTACTATAAATAGTAATTTTTAGTTTGATTATAACTCTTCATCCGTCGGGCTTTAGGAGTTGCGCCCAACGTGAAAAGAGCTTAGAATAATTAGGAGAACGGTTTGGTGAAGCCAAATAGGACACTTACTATTTTTGGCCGAAAACCTTGCGCACTAGTAGTCACGACCATCTATAAATAGTAAGTTTACTATTTATAGTAAGTCACGGATTCTAGGAGCTTTAGTTGTAGTTTGATTCTGATTTCTTTCCCATTGCTTGGTACCCCTATTTAAAGGGTTGTGAACTCGTTTTTATTCATTCATTAATTAAATTCGAATTTATTAGAATTTATTTTTATTTCCTACTTTCTTTCCTCGTGGATTCGAGAAGTCTCTGTGAGGAGTCCAGAGAAGTTCCGTGAATTCGGAATAGTTATCCTCCTGAGGAAGACGGTGCTCGACCTCACGTCCTCCCTTGCGTCACCTTTTATATGGGTATCCATGGTGCATTTGTCCAATAAAAAACTCAACAAAATGAAGTAATAGAAAATAACAAATCTCCGTTAGCAAAAACTAAGTACTTTGGTATCTAAATATGAAATTATGAATTAATGCAACTGAACCACTCAATCATCCTAGAGAGGCCAAGATATTTCCAATATGTGATCAATCCATTTAAGGGTTTAGACTGTAGAGCAGAAAAGAGCAGATCAGACCCATCCAACAATCCAACGCACAGATCAAGCCTATTTAACCACCTAAGGTCCCAACTTGAAGAGAGCCTTCCAACCATCAAACTAAAAGATTGGAACCACATCATTTGGAGATGAAATGATGTGATAGCTATTTTGTACTAGATCAATAGACCAATTGGAATGTGGGACCCATAGATCCAATTTGATGGCCCGTCTAATGGACTGATTGACTTGTGGGGCGCACAAATTCAACCGGATGACTATAAAAAGTTTATGAATAAATTGTATGGTATTCTAGATCTTTTTATAGTTGCATAATCCCTATAAACTATCGAGCTATGTCCAAAATCCCTAGTCAGTACATAAAGTTTGGTGAGATTTGAAGTCTTCTTTTTTAGTTTCTTTATATCAGTATTTGCTGGAGAACTGACCCTGCAGAAGCACCTTAATCTAGATTGAAACAAATAAGAAAAAACGAAAAAAAAATCCAAGCAACCACACAGAGAACACACAATTTTTTACATGGAAAACCCTTGTGGGAAAAAAAAACCAAAGCATAAAGCGACGATCAATCTAGTATTCAGAGAAGATTGCGGGGATGGAGTGAACTTACAGCAAAAACCCTAGTTATCTCTCCTTGGAGTCTCTTAAAACAACCACAAATCATAATTCTCTCTTAACCCTAACATAACTAACCCTAAAAGTCGCCCTTTCAAGAGGAAAATGTCAAAAATACCCCTCCAAGGGTCCACTAAAACTTGGGCCTTATTAGCATGTGAAATATGGGTTATATGGGCTCATAAAAGTGAATAAACACATAATGATTTTGGTGTCACAATTTTAACAATCTCTACCTTGATAGCAAAATCACTTTCTTGTCTTGCCAATCTTCTTCTAAGCATCACTATCATCGCTTCGTGCACACTCCCTATCCATTCCTTTCTTGCCAAGCTCAGAGAAGTCGAGCAAAACTTGAACTTCTCTGTAAGAATTACCATTGTAAGCATGTCCACCGGATTCTCACTAGTGTGAATCTTCTCAAGAGCAACATCTCATTATTCTATTATCTGCAGGATAAAGTGATGACGAATATCAAAGTGCTTAATCCGGGAGTGATATAGCGAGTTATTCACCAAATTAATCACGCTCCCACTGTCGCAATGCATAACCATGACTTCTTGCTGAAGCCCCAACTCATTTATCATCCCTTTCAACAAAAAAAAAATTCTAACATGCCTTTGTTACTACCATGTATTCAGCTTTGGTAGTGGAAAGAGCAACCACGGATTGAAGCTTAAACATCCAACTAATAGCTCCACCTGTTATGACATGTACTTGTTCACAACACCAACAGCATGTGAAATATCTAGTCTTGTACAAACCATGACATACGTAAGACTACCAACTACGCTCAAATAGGACACACGAGACATATACTGCTTTTCTTCATCTGAAGTAGGATAGTTTTGAAAAAAGCTGAAGGTGAGCAGCATGGGGAGTGTTAATTGGTTTCGCCTTTTCCAATCCGAACTTGACTAGAACCTTCTTAAGATACTCCTTTGACAACCATAAGTTGCTATCTCCTTGTCTCTGTGTATATCAATGTCAAGAATCTTCTTTGCAGCTCCCATATCTTTCATTTCAAACATCCGGGATAATTGAGCCTTCAACATGCTGATTTCAGACATGTTATGGCTAGAAATAAGCATGTCATCAACATATAACACTATAATGATGAATTCCTGCTACTCAGTGCTTTAAAATAAACACAATGATCAAATTCATTTCTAGTAAAATTCTGGCTCAACATGAAAGAATCAAACTTCTTATACCATTGCCTAAGCGATTGTTTCAGGCCGTGCAAAGATCTCTTTAACCAACAAACAAGATCCTTCTTTCCCTGCATATAGAACCCTTCTGGTTGCTTCATGTAAATCTATTCTTCTAATTCTCCATGTAGAAACACAGTTTTAACATCCAACTATTCCAATTCTAAGTTGCATTGGGTAACCAGAGCTAATACAAATCTAATAGATACTTGCTTTACCAATAGTGTAAAAATCTGACTGATGTCGACACATTTCTTCTGAGTATATCCCTTCGCTACCAATTTGGCCTTGTACGTAACCAGTTTCTTCTGGAATATCCACTTGCACCTGATCACCTTCCTCCCAATGGGTAACTCAACTAGTTCACATGTTTGATTTTTATATAGAGAATTCAGCTCTTCATGCATAGCTTCCATCCACTTTTATTCATATTTATTGTCTAAAGCTACCTGAAAAGTAGATAGATCCCCATCATCTGTTATGAGGGAAAATGCAACATTAGAGTCATCCATGTATCTCAACAATAACTTGACATCCCTCGATGGATTTCTCTTGACAAGTGGTGGCTCCGCCTCTTCCTGTACCCCAACCCGCGTCTCAGGTTCCTTAAGTGTCTCACCCGTATTTAATTCCACATCAATAACTGACTTTTTCATTTCCTTTTGCTCATCTTTGTGAAATAATGAACCCTCATCAAAATTGACGTCCTAGCTAATAATTATCTTCCTTGAAGTATGATCTAACAACCTATAACCTTTCATCCCATCACCATAGCCAACAAACGGTACATGAGAATAGGTATCACAACAAAAAATCCTTAAACTCGAGCAATCAACTACTTGACCACTCCATACTTCCTCAGGTATTTTACAATCAATAATTGTAGAAGGAGACCTATTCACTATATAATAAGCTGTAAAAACAGCTTCAACCCAAAGTTCTTTGTCCAACCCATAATTCCTCAACATACTTTGAGCCCTTTCCAAAAGATTCAGATTCATACGTTTTGCCACACCATTCTGCTCTGACGTATGCTTCACTATGTTGTACTTAACTATTCTCCCATTCTTACAATACTGGTCAAATTCTCTTGAAGTAAATTCCCCACCGTTATCTGTCCTCAGAACTTTTACTTTCTGCCTTGTCTATTTTTCAACAATCGCTTTCCATATCTTAAAAGTGACAAACACAACGGAATTATGTTTCAAAATATACTCAAACCTTCCTAGAAAAAAAAGTCTATAAATGTGACAAAGTAAGTCGATCCTCCTCTAGAAACAACGGGCGATAACTCCCACACATCAGAATGCATGTAATCAAACTGCCATTTACTAACATGTTTCTTGGTTTTAAAATGCAGCCTCAATTGTTTCCCATATATACAATACTCACATACATTTAAATTAAAGCTTTTAAAACTAGGAATTAACTTGTGATTGTGAAATACCTTCATACCCCGCTTGCTCATGTAGCCTATTCGCACATGCCACAAATGTTTTAATGTGGAATTCGCTACAGATATTGTAGCTCCACCAGATATAGTATTTCCAATCAACTGATAAAGATTATTGCTCCATTGTGCCTTCATTATTGTAAAAGCTCCCTTTAAAAACTTTAAGACACCATCATAACCAGTGAACTTGCAACCAATTGCATTTAGAGCTCCTAGAGAGATCGGATTCTTCTTCAAGTCTGGAACTGTTAGACAGGCCACATTCATTGTATAGCTAATTTTCATGTTCGATAGGCCACATGCGTGGTATAGCTAATTTCCATGTATAGATGATTCTGTTTTTATCATTTACCTTGTATAGCTGATTGTAGATCTCTATATATTCAACCCTTTAGGGTTGTCTCAAATACAAGAAAACTAAAGAAAGATTGTCTTCTCTTTGTTTTCATGGTATCAGAGCCATACCGATCTCCAGCAATCCAACCCTACTCCACCATCTTCAGCTGCACATCCTGATCTGGCACCTCCCTCATCACTGGCACCACCACCTGATAAATCTGGCCTCTCCTACATCAGCAAACCCCTGTGGCACCACCTCTTAACAGATCCGGCCCCTCTTGCATCAGCATACCCTATTCCGACACCATCTCCTGACAAATCCGGACCGCCATCCGATCACCCCCTAGCCTCGTCCGACCACCTCTGCTGCGTTAACCTCCTCCTAGCCTCGTCTGACCACCCCCTAGCCTCGACTGACCACCCCTAGCCTCATCTGACCAACCTTAGCATCGTCATCCACCCCTTAGCCTCGTCCGACCACCCCCTAGCCTCGTCCGAACACCCCCTAATTTCCTGTTGCTGTTGCTGTGATCAGATCTTGTTGTTGTTGTTGCTGTTACTACGAACAGATTTTCTCCCAGCCCTTGTTGCTGCTGTTGGAGGTACATCACTAGCCTTTACATCACTTCAGTTTTATAGACAAAGACTCCTCCCGTATAGAGGCCCCACGATGTGGTTTCGATGGTACCAACTACAATCTATGGGCCATCCACTTTCAGATTTTTCTCCAGGGTCGTGGTTTGTGGGGACTAATTAATGGATCTATTCCTGTCCCCACTTCCACAGATGCGAACAAATTAGCTGAGTGGGAAATAAAAATTGGACTCTTGATTCGATCGATCGGTCAATTGCCGTTGGCCTCACGCCATACCGCACTACTAAGGCGATATGGGAACATCTCCAAATAATTTATCAACAGAGTAATGCAGCTCGGTTATACTGCCTGGAACAAAATCTGGTTCGCCTTACTCAGGGTGATGAAAGTATTCAAACGTTATACTCTAAAATTGTTGTAATTTGGACAGAGATGGCTATGATGGATCTGGTATTTCCTCATAACTTTAAGATATTCCAAACATTGCGTGATAGTGCGCAAGTTCAACAGTTTCTTATGAAGCTGCGTCCGGAATTTGAGTATTATAGGGCTGCTCTCCTGAACCTTAGCCCCACTCCTTCATTGAATTCGGTTATTAATGATTTGTTAGCTGAGGAACAACGACTGAAAGTTCTCTCTTCCACTTCCCCAACTCCGAGATCATCTAATCTGGTACTTGCTCTATCCATCTCTGCACTAAACCGTGGTTCCACTCTAACTTGTCACGGCTGCCACATCTCATCGCTCAGTGCAAAAATTGGTTCGCTTATTGTCAACGGACTAGTCATGGTATTCAGGACTGCCATTCACGTGCTTATACATCCTCTTTCGGCTGTGGACGTGGTGGTCGAGGTCGTGGCCTCGTGCTCTTTCTACTACTTCTGCCACTATTTCTTCCGAGCCTTCTATTAGTGATACTGCATTTACTGTTTCTACTGAAGGACTTTCCTCACCTTTGACTCCTGCGATGCTCTAGCAGCTTGTGCAGACCCTTTCTGCTGCCGGTATGTCAGGTATAGCATCATCTTCTACATGGTTCTTCGATTCGGGTGCTTCCAATCATATGACTGGTGATGTATCACATATTCACGACATTTGTCCCTACATTGGCAATCAGGCTATCTCTACTGCGGATGACACTGGACTACCCATTCAGTTCGTTGGTTCATTGACTTTCTCTCCTTCTGCCCATTGCCAGTTCACCCTTCGTGATGTGTTTCATGTCCCTAAACTCTTCTCAAATTTAATTTCTGTTGGTCAACTTACATCCAATAACTGCTTAGTCATATTTCTTCCAAACTGTTGTTTTATGCAGGATATGACAACAGGGAAGGTACTTGGGAGGGGTAGGCGGCATGGTCGTCTGTATGTGCTGGACTTTGACCCATCTGTCACTCCGGCTCGTTATTTCTTTTCTCCATCTTCCTCAAATATTTGTTCGGCAAATAAAATGTGAAAACTTTGACACTTTCGCCTGGGTCATCCACATTCTAAAGCATGTTATGGAATATTTCTATTAATAAAAGTAATTTGGATTATTCTTATTTTTCCTGTTGTCTTTCAAAAAGTAAGTGTATTCCCTTTCCTCTAAGTTCTACACAGTCGTCATCTATGTTTGAGCTGGTGCATACGGATATATGGGGTCCTTCACCAATTATGTCACTCTCTGGGTTGCGATACTATATTATATTCATTGATGATTTCACATGTTACACCTGGATTTACTTTTAGGCACTCTAAGTCATAGTTTTTTAAAAAATTCAAGATATTTCACTCTATGATGGACACTCAATTTCGGGTAAAAATTCAAACTCTCTGCTCTGACTCAGGGGGAGAGTATCTCTCCACAAATTTTTGTACATATCTTCAGGGTCATGTGATTATTCATCAGACCACCTGTTCTGATACTCCACAATAGAACAGGGTGGCTGAACGTAAAAATCACCATATTGTTGAAACTGCCAACACCCTGATGACAACTATGAGTGTTCCTCGTTCTTTCTGGGCAGAAGTTATGTTATATTTAGTCTACTTGATTAACCGGATAACAACTAAAGTTCTAAACGATAAATCTCCCTACTTTGTTCTTACTGGTTTACTTCCTACATATTCCACATTTCGTATTTTTGGATGTGTATGTTATGTTCACTTGGCATCACGTGAACGTAACAAACTCTCCCCAAAATCAGTCAAATATATGTACTTAGGATTTGGAGAAACTGAGAAGGGTTTTCGATGCTATGATCCGGTGTCTCGTCATGTTCGGGTGTCACATGTTGTTTTTCTTGAGTATATTTCCTTTTATTCATCTGTTCCTCCTCCGCATGCACCATACTCTCCTAGTCTTACCGCTTTTCTTAACATTCCTTTTACCTCAAATATACTCCCTCGACCATTGCAGGTTTACTCACGACGGTCACGTACAGATCCACTACCTGTTACTCTCCCTATTATACCTGTTGCCGACCCAGAACCCACCTTGATACGCCGTTCCACTCGTGTACATCGACGACTTGATAGCTTGATATACTCTATGTCTACTATGAATGCAACTCTAGATACTGTATCTATTCCTACTTCATACCCTTAGGCAACTACTCATGATTGTTGGAAGAAGGCTATGGTAGAAGAACTTGAAGCATTGGATGATAACCATATGTGGGACATTGTTACTCGACCCACTGACCAATAATTAATTATTAGTAAATGGATTTATTCTGTAAAGCTCAAGTCTGATGGATCATTGGATCGATACAAGGCTCGGCTTGTTGCTCAGGGTTACAAACAAGAATATGGAATTGATTATGATGAGACATTCGCTCATGTGGCTAAGATGAAAACTGTTCGCACTCTTCTGGCAATAACATCTATTCGTTCTAAGCCACTCGTTCAGATGGACGTGAAAAATGTTTTTCTTTATGGAGACCTCCAAAAAATAGTATATTTGAAACCTCCTCCTTGATCTTTAATCCCTGCCAATAAGGTATATCGCCTAAAGAAAGCTCTGTACAACCTCAAACAGGTACCTCGGGCATGGTTCCAACACTTTCACGATGTTGTTACGAGTGTTGGCTTTACTAAAAGTGGTCATGACCCATCCTTATTTTTTCGCACCACTGATCACGAAATTGTCATTGTTTTCGTATATGTTGATGACCTACTCCTGATTGGTAGCGATGCTACTAGCATCTCGACATTAAAGGAAGTTCTGCAATCATCCTCAAGATGAAGGACCTTGGCCATCTAACTTACTTTCTTGGGCTTGAATTTTCACATTTTAAACATGGGATCCTAGTTAGCCAGTGTAAATATACCAAGGATCTTCTCGCCTTGGCCTCATTGACGGATCAGAAGACCGTTCAGACTCCCTTAGAACTTAATGTTCAATATGGCCGTGACGATGGTGATCTACTTGAGCAGCCCACATTATGCTGCCGTTTGGTTGAGAGTCTGGTTTACTTAATAATGACTCGCCCTGATATTGCCTACGCTATCCAAGTAGTTAGCCAGTTTGTATCTGCTCCTCGGACTCTTCATATGACTGCGGTGTTGCGCATCCTACGGTACCTATGTGGAACTCTAGATCGATCACTGTTCTTCTCTTCCACAGCAACGCTGGACTTTCGTACTTATTCGGATGCTGACTGGGCTGATTGCGCTCTCACATGATGATCTACCACTGGCTACTGTGTTTTTCTCGGCACTTCTCTCATCTCTTGGAAGTGTAAGAAGCAGGCCACTGTTTCCAAATCAAGCACGGAAGTCGAGTATCGAGCGATGTCAGCTGCTTGTAGTGAGATTGTCTAATTTCATGGACTTCTTTTCGACTTGGGCGCTCATCTACAGAATCCTACTCCACTCCATGTATATAATCTCAGTGCCATTCAAATTGCCTTTAACCCTGTTTTTCATGAACGGACAAAGCATATTGAGGTTAACTGTCACTTCATCTGAGAGAAGTTCTAGTCTAGGCTTATTTCTCTTCCACATGTCGCATCCCATGATTAGATTGCTGACATTCTCACGAAGTCCCTCACTTCTGCACTTCACTCATTTATAGTTGACAAACTCTTACTGGTCGATAACCAGCATCAGTTTGAGGGGGGATGTTAGACAGACCACATTCCTTGTATAGCTAATTTCCATGTTCGACAGGCCATATGCGTTGTATAGCTAATTTTCATGTATAGATAATTCTGTTTTTATCATTTACCTTGTATAGTTGATTGTAGATCTCTATATATTCAACCCTTTAGGGTTGTCTCAAATATAAGAAAACCAAAGAAGGATTGTCTTCTCTTTATTTTCAGGAACATGCCTCACATTTGTCAAAGTATGCTCTATCCCATCAAACATCCTGATGCAAACCTAACCAATTCCAATAATCTTGCAGGCATGATCATTGCCCATAAGAACCAGCCCACCATTATACTTACTACATGTGGTAAACCAACACTGATGAGGACACATATGGTACGATGCCCTCATATCCAAGATCCATTCCTGATAGAAATTTCTAATCTTAGTCATTGACAATACATCACAACCATCTGAGCTTTCACAAAATTCAACCGAATTAGCTTCCTTCGGCAAATCATCTGACTTCTCATCCTCCCGGGCTTTGGAAAACTGACAGTTCTTTTTTAAATGTCTCATCCTTTGACAATTCCAACACTTTAACTTTCATTTACCTTTTAATTTGGATTTAGATCGCGATTTTCCCTTATCGTACTAAGACAGTCTTCCCCAAGTAAACAACGCATCCGTAAAGGTACTTCACCGCCGTTCTATTGTCGCAACATCTTCGACTGAAGGGATGTGATAACGGTCTTGATGTCAAAAGTATCCCTACCATAGCAAAGAGTATCAACCAAATACTCGAACGGCTTAGGGAAAGATGTTAACAAAATTAGGGCTTTGTCTTCTTCATCGACCGTATCGACTATAGTACAGATGATGGAAATTACACAGTATTCACAGACAAGCATACTAATCCAATTCAGAGAGGATAAGTATCAACAATATATCAGAGAGTATCTTCATTGGTATCTGATGAGGACATCACTTCACGTACACCTTTACGTACGTATCAGAGGAGGAGGCGAGCGACACCGATTTCCCTGTGGTTAGGCGAGTACCCATGATCGTGCTGAAGATTCCATGCGCATGTGCAAGCATCTGAAAGACCCTACACTGGAAAGATGCACATGGGCTGCTGTATGGAGTGATCTAAACCATTAGAATGGAGGGATGTAACGATCGGGTCGTTGGATCGCATGGATCGCATGATTGGGCCATTGATCATGGATCGTTCGCATCAGTTTTTTTAGATTTTATCAACTTTTAGGATTTAGTTTTGATTATTTTCTGTTTGGACACCTTTATGAGTGATTTAGTAGATCTATTTAGACTAGGGCCATTTTATTAAAATTTCATAAGACGGTCTTGTTTGTAATTAGTGAAACTTGGTGAAGCTATAAAAAGAGGGTGGGCGTGTGACTCTCTCCCTCATCAAGTTTTGTAAAAAAAAAAGAAGAAAGAAAGAGGGTTTTGCTCTTTTCTTATTCTTCTTCCATCTTTATGAGATTTGAAGATACTTCCATGTGATATATAAGGGAGATTGGTGCGAGGCTAATCTTCATCAATGAAGGTGTGAGGTCTCCATTTATCCCCACGTCATCATCTCTCTTCCCTCCATTAATGTATTTTCTTCAAGTTCTTCAAGTCTTCCATCTTATCTTTCCCTTACCTATCTACCATCCAAACCCTAACCGACCTAAACCCATCCATCCCGCATTACACGTGCGACCATACGGACACACCTTGCCCCTTTTGGTTTTTCATCACCCTTAAATCAAAACCCTTTTATCTTTTCCCCAAAATCCCTAACTTTCCTTAATCCAAAACCTTAATTCCCCTTTACCAATACCTAAATCCATCAATCCCCTTAACCAATTCACCTAATGTATTCCTAGATTTCTCAATCTCTTTTAATCCTAATTTCACCTAGGGTGTAGTAGGTCTTTTACTTTAAGATAGAATATACCCTATGCTAATTGGATGTCCCTACATCTATTATATCCTAGTTTCCTTTTATTTAATGATCTTGTGTGTTGATGTTAGTAACTTAGGCAAGGATTATGCATGATGCTCTTTTGGTTTTCATGGTATTTGTGAAGATTATGGTAAGGTTTGTGTTTTTTTGTTAATTATCTTAATTTTGCTATTTGATCTCACATGATAGTTGGTTCATGCATCGGTATCATTCTACTATGACATGGGTACCGTATTGTCAGTTCATGGAGGGGCAATACTATGGCCAGCCCCATGGAGAAGGAAATGATAACTTTAAGCCGCGTTGCGTAACTTTATGTGGGTTTGAGGCACAACCACACATGCGACCTAAGAGCACATCACAAGTATTGCTTATATATTTTTTACTTCTTTGGCTTTTGAATGTATTGCTTATATCTTCATATGTATCTTCTTAGATTTATAAATTATATGAACTAACTTTAAATATAGTTACATCACTTCTGTCAGACAGTGCATATACTAGGATCCTATAGAAAGGAAACTTGTCATTTTCACTTTTTTATTTTTTTTTATTTTTTATTTTTACGATCTTTTGATTTATAACTGTGTAATGATTAACATCCCCTAAAGTTTCATTGAAAAATTCAACCAATTTCCAACATTTCCCAAAAATAGCAATACAATACATGATATATATGATATTTTCCATGGAATACCCAATATATTTCCGTATCCCAAGGGTGCGATACACCCATCGATACTGATATTGAAAACAATGGTTGTCGTATTATGTTGATGTTTTTTCATGTATCCTAACGTGGTATGATAGAATTTAGAAGATATGATTATATCCCACTTTTATATTTTTATATAATTTTATATTTTTACCTTTCAAAAAAATTGTTTTATAGTTTTCTATATTTTACGAAACGAATTAATAATAATCTTATGATCTTACAATTTATTATCTCAGCCCTCTTACAATCTTAAGATTTTATACGACTTAGAACATTCCTAATGAAGTTTATAGTGAATTTTTACATTCAAAATAACTATTAATTATTGAATATTTACTTCTAAGTTTTTAGATGAGTCGTCCAGGCTACTCGACCCAATGGAATGGTGAGTTGAATCAAGTTATGTTCTTGGATTCCTGAACCATGTTTTATGCATTCTAGTTTGCTAAGAGAGAAAAAAAAAAAAGGTAGCAAAGGTTTCACAAGTAAAAAGGAGGTGATTACTAGAACTAATAGGCCTGTCAATGGGTACTCAGACCCGGTTACCCAATGGACCTGACTCGATTTTAATGGGTTCGGGTCCCCTTTTTTTGGACCCATTAATAAATCATCTTGTGTTCAAGTCTCAACTTCTCGAACCTGGATAAAAACTATTTCTAGTCAGGTTCGGGTTGGGTCCATCAACTTGGACCGGGTTGAAATCATGTCATGTTGGTTATGAGTCGGGTCTAGTTAGTTTTCATGATACTATTACGTGCATTAAATATATATTGATTATTCTAAACATAATTAGTAAAACGGCACATGACCCAAAAAAAAAAGTTGGACAGGAAATATTTGTGTTTAATTTGGTATTGATTGTTATTATATATATATATATATATAAACGAAAACACCAAAAATTTGATGAATGGAAAGTTCAGGATTAATACGGATTAGACTGCAAAACAGAGTGAAAAAACGGCTACATGCGTATATTTATGTCTATCATTATGTATAAATAAGCTTAAAGGAGAAAAGTTTCTAAATAATTAGAAATTCCATACGAATGAACAATAATGTATTCTAGATAGTTTAAGGGTATTCTTTGCCTCTCTCGAATCCTGCCTTTTCAAGTAATCCACATATAAATCGGTCTATCTCTACTAAAAATTTTCACCTTACTACTCAATTTATTAATGGCTGGCAACCACCAATCTTTATTTTCTAATTGCACTCCCCCTCCCTATTTTTTTACGAATAAAAAATGTTTTATTTAAAAATACATGTTTAATTCAATTTTCCTAGAAAACAAGTTTTTTTGCCTATCTTCTGAAAAATACAATTTTAAACGTTTAATCAATATCAAGATTTAAAATTAGTTAGACTAAACAAAGTTCATGGAGTGTAATTTTAGTAACAATAGAAGTGGGAACGAAGAATTAGTTAAGATTGTTGTTGAGGGTCAAATATTGCATATTAGACCCCAGTTACTATTTGGTTTTATGAACATGATAATGCTTAACATGCTATTTTAATCATGTTTGTGTTGCAAGGTGAATTTAGGAGCGTGAATTGAATAAAGGTACTAAAAGCTTAGATTTGATACTCAAGAATCACCAAGGCAAGGGATGAATCTTATGAGACCGAGATTGAAGAATTCACACCCCAAAGATCCAAGAAACCCAAGTGATTGAAGATAAGGAATCTTGAAAATCGTCCTGAATGCAAGATCACAGGGTTCCCACCATCTATTTGGCACGAAACTTTATATCCGGCCTAAGAATCATAAAGTAACCATACACGTAAAATTTCAGCCTTCGGATCTTTGTGGAAGTGGTCCAATGGAAAGATCAGCCATAAATAACTGATTTAGGGCCCACCTAATATCTGGATATGCCTCAATTTTGGACTCAACCCCTTAAATTAGATGAGAAAGTGGATGAACGAGATGGATTGACCAAAAAAATCACGATGGGCCCCACCTTGGGTTGGGTGCGCGCACAGCGCACGTGAGCCCGCATTGCACCGAACCAGGGAAGTTGGTCAGCGTGCGCTGACCCGACTCCTAGCCTCTTCTTACACAGCAGTGGACAAGCGTCCGCTATGATGTGTTGTGGCCCACCACCATCATTCAGATGGATGATCCGAGCTGTCCACCATGTCCGGGAGGGGGAACCAACCACAACCATGGTGAACATGTGCAACCACACACGTGATCACAAGAAGGCCACGTTCAAATGCAGGATGAATGACAAGAAGAAAGATTCTATGGGCCGCATCAATGGACAGCCAAAAACGTCCATTCCCGAATAAAATTTCGAGGAGAATCCAATGGACAGAGTGGATTTCCTCAACGACGCTGATCACGGGCCCACCGAATGTCCCAACGTAAGAATTTATGCAGGTTGGTGCGAAAGCAGCATCCGGACGCCGCTCGGCCGCTGTGGGCTGATTGTGTGACCATAACCGTGATCGGATCCATGATCCGGACCATCCACAAGCAAAAAAAGGGGGTTTCGAAGCCCACCATGGAGCTAGATTCGAGGTTTGGGATGATCATCTGTCCCAAAACTCGAACCAATGCAAGAAGCTTTTGTGGTTTCACTACACACGCAAGACAGCTGGCCACGTAAGCTTACGCACACCACCGACTCCGACCCAGCCTACCGACTTACACCATGCTTATAAGAGAGAGAGAGAGAGAGAGAGAGAGAGAGAGAGAGAGAGAGAGAGAGAGAGAGAGAGAGAGAGGGCGACTGGCCAGCTAGGAGTTTTCTTCCCTTTTCTGGTTTTGTTTATGTCTTTCCTTAAGAGATTTTAGTTCGTCATGTTTATGATAGGCTAAACCTCTTAACTAGGGCTAAGAGGTGAAGCTTGTAGCATGATGGGATGCTTCCAATGGTTTTGATTCATGTTTAAGATGAACTGTCCTTGATTCTAGTTTGATTATAAGGAATACTTTTACTTTTTAATGGTTTATTGTGACTTAAATTACAATGGATTTGCGATAGCTTTGAGTATGTTTTTTTCATTATTGTGATTGTGAGTTTAGAAAATCCTGTTGTTCACCATCGTCCCCTGGGCATGGTTGGATGATGGAATTCTCCCTAACTCTCACAATTCTCTCAGACTGGTTGTGGATTAGTAAATTCTGTTGTCTCATGGGCATGGTTTTATGATGGAATCAATTATAGTTCTCATACCTCTCATCCATTGAGAGCTAGATCAAAGGAGGTTCATAATTGATTTTTAATGAAATATCTTCCAATTGGATGAAGATATGACTCTAAATCCAGTTGTGTTTGTGAATCAAGCATAGATCTCCTTGATCTCTATAAGTGGATTCTTAGAAACCCTAGTGTCCCACCTATGAATTTTACAAATTGTAGTTAAATAATTTACAATTACTCTTTTAAATTCTCCAAATTTAAATTTTCATCTTCTTTTGGTTCTAGCTCTAGTTACTTTCAAAATACACACAAGTTTCAGTTCCTGTGGATTCGACCTCAGTCTTACCGAGATTATTACTACATCGCGACCCTGTACTTGGGGTTGTAAACAAGTTTTTGGCGCTGTAGCCAAGGATTGACTGTTGCACTTTTCTAAGATTAGCTAGCTTTGGGATTAGTTTAAGATTAGGGTTTTTATATTTTCTAATTTTAGGATTAGGTTTTTCTATTTGATTTTTAGAAACTAACCCAACTTTCCTGTTTTATAGGATCCTAATATAGAATCTCTAATTCAGTAATCTCCTTCTAATTTTTTTCGTTCTATTTCTAGATTAGAGTTTGTTTTCTAGAAGCTTTCTAATTCTAGCTTTTCTTTTATTTTTAGAAAATTTCCCTTTTTTAGAAACTAGTTTACTTTCTATTAGAACTTTCTAATTTTAGAATTCCTATTTTAGAAACTGACTTGTTTTGTTTTGTTTTGAAGGACTTAACTTAGGAACTTCCAATTTAGTAACTTCTTTCTAATTCCTTCTCTCTTTCTAATTCTAGATTTCTATTTCCTTTCTTCCTTTTTAGGTTTAGGTTAGAATCTAAGATTGAGGGCTGAGAGTGTTTCATGCCCAAGTGGGTCTGTGACGACACTCGACGTCTTTTGAATGAAGGAGGATTGGTTGAGTGGTTAACTATCCATCGCTGGATTAGACACCACTTGAGATCCCCAGAGTTAATTGAGGTTATGGCTGCAAATCAACCAGAATGACAACCTCAACCTTAGGTTGGGGAAGTCCAGGATGAGAATGAGGTGCATCAAGCACCCCCACCTCGTACTTTGCAAGATTATTTACAACCGGCGGGGGTGAGCATACCCTTATGCATGGTTTTTTCAAAAAATACTGGACACATGGATATCAAGCCAGGGGTGATCCAACTCCTTCCAAAATTTCATGGGCTTGAATCTGAAAATCCATATTTACACTTAAAATAGTTTGATCAGATCATAGCCACTCTATATTTTCCTAATGTGTTTGATGACACGGTCAGGCTGAAACTCTTTCCCTTTTCTTTGAAAGAGGAAGTTAAGATGTAGTTACATTCACTACGTCCTTGATCTATTGGTAGATGGAATGACATCATTAACATGACAAGGGAGTTCATAAAGAAAATTTTCCCACACCATAAGACGAACACCCTTAGAAAGTCGATCATGAGCTTCGCCCAAAGGGAAGATGAAACATTCTTCAAATGTTGGGAGCGGTTCAAGGATCTTGTCAGTTCATGCCCACAACACGGTTTTGAAACGTGGCGCATCATGAACTTTTTCTATGATGGGCTGACACCTCTCATGCGCCAATTAGTCGAGACAATGTATAATGGGGAATTTATGAATAAAGGTGTTGACGATGTGCGGGACTATTTTGATAAGCTTGCTGAAAACACACAATCATGGGACATCTCCCTAAAACCAAGCACCATATCTAGGCCGACTCAATCCAAGGAAATGGGTGCAATGTATCTCCTGAAAGAGGATGATGATATTAGTACTAAAGTGGCTAATCTTACCAAGAAACTCGAGGCCATGGAATTAAAGAAGGATAAGGCTAAGGAAACTGTTTGCGGTATTTGTGCTTGCAACATTCACACAACTGAAAATTGTCCAACAATACTTGCCTTTTAAGAGGTGTTGAATGAGCAATCCAATGCCGTAAACAATTACCAAAGACCTTTCAATGGACCTACCTCCAATACATTCAATCCTAGTTGGAGAAATCATCCAAACTTCAGTTGGAGGAATGGACAAACTACTACCCCTCAAGGTTTCTTCAATCAAATTCTACATTAAGAGAAACCTTAAGAGGACCTGATTCTAAAACATCTTCAAAAGCAAGAGCTTTTCAATCAGGGTATGTTACAAGCCTTTCAAGACCTCACAATGGCCATACAAGGACTTGAGACTAAAAGTGCGACCGGGAATAAGGGGAGCCTTCCAGCTCAACCTCTTCCCAATCCAAAACCACAATATGAAGTTAGTGACCCGAGCTCTTCAAACCAAATGGAGCAAGCTAAATCTATCACCACTCTTAGGAGTGGGAAGACCATTGACAAATATATTCCGATAAGGGTTGAAAAGCCTAAGGACCCGGAAGAGGATAACGATGATAAACCTAGTACTACTTCACAAGAATTAGAACCGGAACCTCAAAGGAAGCCGATTGCTCCATTTCCCCAACGGTTAGTTGCACCAAAATCTCTCTCTAACTCTCAGGATATTTTAGAGGTGTTGAAACATATGAAAGTCAATATTCCTCTACTGGATGCGGTTAAACAAATACCTTCATATGCCAAATTTCTGAAAGACTTATGTACGACCAAAAGACGGCAAAATATTCAAAAGAAAATCTTCTTAACTGAGAAAGTGAGTGCCATCCTAAAGCAAGATATGCCACAGAAATTTAAAGATCCTGGTAGCCCAACCATACCTTGTGTAATTGGGAACTACCAAATAAAGCACGCATTTCTTAACTTGGGAGCGAGCGCAAATCTAATACCTTACTCGATCTATAAACAATTAGGTTTGGGTGAAGTAAAACCCACCCTAACCATATTACAACTTGCTGATCGCTTAGTTCATGTACTAAGAGGGATAATTGAGGATGTGTCAGTCCAAGTTGATAGATTTTAATACCCTGTAGATTTTATCATCATGGATACGGAACCCATCAGCAACATGAGCACTCAAATTCTCGTCATTCTTGGTCGCTCATTCCTTGCCACTTCAAACGCAATTATTAATTATAAGAATGGAGTTATGAGTATGCCTTTCGGGAATATGACATTAAAGTAAAATATCTTTTTCAATACTTGCAGATGGTTAGAGGATGATGACAATTTTCACAACATTAACATGATTGACTCTTTCGTGGAAGATATAACACCTTTGACTTTATCCTCTGATCCTCTAGAGACATGTCTAGCTCACTCTTGTGATTTTGATGATGACATGATTAGGGAGACGGGTGCCATGCTTAATACCGTGCTAATACTTGAAGTTAACTGGTGGAGACTACAATTTGAAGAGTTGCCCCAAATTGATGAAGTGCCTCTGTCGTTTAAGCTTAAGGCACCGAAGCTTGACCTAAAACCTTTTCCCTCTGATTTGAAATATGTCTATTTAGGTTAGATGAGACATACCGGTGGTGATTTCTTCCCACCTTGAGCAAGAACAGGAGAGTGCTCATATCTACTCTTATTGAGCATAAGGGAACTCTTAGATGGACGATTGCGAACCTCAAGGGAATTGACCCTTCGATTTGTACTCACTGCATTTATCTCGAGGATAATGCGAAGACCACTCGACAATCACAATGTGTACTAAATTCAAACATGAAAGAAGTGGTTAAGGTCGAGGTTCTTAAACTATTGGATGTGAGTATCATATACCCTATATCCGATAGTCAATAGGTGAGTTCAACTCAGGTGGTTCCCAAGAAGTCTCGAATCACCATCGTAGCCAATGCCAACAATGAACTCATGCCAACTAGAGTTACTACTGGTTGGAGAACTTGTATTGACTACAGGAAGTTAAATATCGTCACGAAGAAGGAGCATTTTCCTTTGCCCTTCATCGATCAAATTTTGCAAAGGTTACTAGGTCATTCCTATTACTGTTTTCTTGATGGGTATTCGAGCTATAACCAGATAGAGATAACCCCTGAAGATCTGGAAAAGACCACATTCACATGTCCTTTTGGCAACTTTGCTTACCGAAGGATGCCATTCGGACTATATAATGCCCCTACCACTTTTCAACGATGCATGATGAGTATTTTTTTCTGACATGGTGGGGCAATATCTAGAGGTCTTCATGGACTACTTCTCTTTCTTTGGTCCATCTTTCAGCGAATGCTTAGAGAATCTTAAACGTGTGCTGAAAAGATGTAAAGAAAAGAATTTGGTACTCAATTGGGAGAAGTGTCATTTCATGGTTCGTAAAGGAATTGTCCTTGGACATATCATCTCATCCAAAGGAATCGAGGTAGATAAAGAAAAAATTGATCTTATCTTTAACCTATCTCCACCCAAGAACATATGAGACGTGCGATCCTTCTTAGGACATGCTGGTTTTTACAGAAGATTCATAAAGGACTTAGGACTTTAGTCATATCTCTCGTCCTTTGTGTAATCTACTTTAAAAGGATGCACTGTAACACCCCGTACTTTTCAGTACTCGAGTGTTACCATGTAATCCAATTTAATAACTAAGCGAGTGTTCACAGTCAAAATCCGACCGTTCTAAACAGTTCCCGTCCATATATCAAGATATCCATCTGTTATCCTTCAAGATGGATGGTCAAATCATGAGAAAGACCTATTCTTAGGATTTTAATTCCATTGGTACACAGATCTAACCAACCACCAGGGTTACCTTTGTAAGGCCATCATTTAGTAAATGCAATCGGATTATTCTAGTCCGTGTCCAATCCCCATATCACACCTAAGCACCTGTTAGGATCTTAGGGCCATTTATAGTCGAATCAAGATCAATCCAACCATTGGATTTATATGGGCCGACAACTTGAGACCAATAAAGATCGTAAGATTTCAAAGACGTGTAATTAACTAATAGGGAATTTAATTAAATCATTTTGTGGCCCACATATCTACACGACCACCTTAAAATAAGGCCCTACAATTTTAATCTAATAATAATAAGAAGAAGAATAATAATAATGAATGTTGAAATTATTTTAATAAAAACATTTAATGTTCTAAATTCATAGGACAAGGGTCCTAGTCACCTAAATGAATTCTTAGGGCCCTTTTAACCGTTGACGATCAATTTCGGGATGACCTGATCATTAGATCAACGTGGATCCATGAAAAGGAGCATGGTTCCGTTAGTTTGGCCCACCTAAACCTTGGATATGCTTAATCTTTGGCCAAGCCTTCCATCTGGACCCTTCAAAGCTAATGAATGGAGTGGATTGTCATGAACATCATGGTGGACCCCACCTTGGGGTGCGAGTGCACAAGATGGTCGTGCACTCGCCGTACATGGGTCCTGGTAGACCTGTCAGCACGGGCTGACCTGTGCTCTTTCCAAAAACAGAGAGGTTCTCTCTCTCTGTTTTTCAGCGGCTGACAGACAGCGTCCGTTTGGGACGCACTATGGCCCACCATCTATTATCAGACGGGTGATCTGATCTGTCCATCTCGTGCACAGTTAGGTTCTGACCAGAACCCAACCTCTCCCGCACGCAAAAACACGTGTGCATGCACACGGTTCTTGACGCAAATGGGCCCTACAAACACAAAACTTCCAAAAACGGAAACTATCTTTCGTGCAACATGTTGGCGATCTGCGTGAGCAAGCAAGGGATCATCCAGGCCGTCCCAAACAGAGCCTTTTCAACCGTCCATTCCAGCTAAGTGGCTAAGGTCTTCTTTTCTCCACAACAAAAATCAAACTAGCCGCTCCTTCCTCCCAAATCCGAACCCACCAGTCCAATCTCTCCAAAGCTTCTAAAAAGCTTATCTACAAGCTTTCTAGGGTCCATATGGACAGTCTGAAAGAAGCAGATCGAAGGGAGAAGCTCTCATTTGCAAGACGCCATTAATGGTTGTCTTTCCTCCACTGAGAAACCGGCGGGTGCTGGTGGTTTTAGCCCTTGCCTGGCATCGTCCAGGCATAGCTGGAGGCAGACAGTAGGAAAAGAAGTAGAAGGAAGAAAGAATCTAGAAGAAGAAAGGAGGGAGAAAGAAAGGAAGAAGAAGAAAGGAAAAGGGAAGGGAAGAATAGAGAGATAGGGAGAGAAGAAGAAGAAGGAAAACAGAGGATTGAGTGGGGTTGGCTGGCGAGTCGATTGGACTCGACTCGATTTGAATCCCAACTCGAATCGATTGGTCCCCTTGCTGGGATTTTTCAGCAGTAGGAGAAGAGGGAAGAAAAGAGAAAGGAAGAAAAGAGAAAGAAAAGGGAGAAGGAAGGAAAGAGGAAGAAAGAAGAGGAGAAGAAGAGTTGAGCCGAGTTAACTCGGCTGAAACCGAGTCAAATTCAATTGGGACTGAATCCAGATGGGCCGAAACATGCTTGGGCCTGGTCTGGGCTTCGCTAATGTCGGGCTATGCTTGGGTCTCATCCAAATGCTAAGGTCGAGTTGGGACAACTCAGTTACATCAAGTCAAGCCACCAAGTCGACTAATGTAAGTCAACCTTTCTCTTTAAAATTTGGTTCAAATTACCATTAGTTGTTATTACGATAATCATTACGATTATTAATCATAATTAACCATTGGTAGACTATCTACACTCATATTAAATATTATAGGCCTAATCACAATTATTAAATAGTAGTAAATTAAATTACCATCCTTAAATATTATCATTGATAGTGGACTGTACTAATTATCATCACCATGATGATTATGATTACTAGATTAGCTAATACTAATTGTATCGTTAATATTAATAAGTACCTGGTAACTATTAAATTAACATTTATCATAATAATTATGATTACCATATTAGCTAATATTACTTGTATCATTAATGTTAATAAGCACTATTAAATTAACCTTTTAACTAATTGCACACCAACTAGGGTCCCAACCCTAAGGTATAAGTCCAGACCTAGACTCTTGGGTGAAACCCTAAATCTAAGTTATCTGAACCCTAGGTTACAATCTTAACCATAGGAAGCATATAAAACTTGCATCTGACCATACAATTTTACAATTCATGGGAGGAATTGATTTTAAGGGCACACGTGCTTCCTAGCGACATTAGTGGCGATCCGATCTATAAGGTGATGATTCTTCCCCTTGAGCTTTCCATTTTCCCATTAGCTTAAGTTATAGTTTTATTTTAATTCATAAATGATGTCTCCATTTTATAACCGCATGTGTTATTTATTGGAATTGATTTGCTACATCACATACTTAATGTTTATCCTGTATATTTAATTCATGCTATTGGATTACTTGTGGATTACTTCTGAGATTTAAACTTGTACATTAGTGGGAAACCCCCACTAATAAATGTACACCCATACTTGGGATGTAACTCGATTAATGGTGATTGTAATGGACCTTTAATCTAGTGGTTATTGAGCGGTGGTCTAGATGGATTATTGATGTGGGCCTAGCATCCATGAGTTGTTATGTCTAAGTGGTTTTCATAGATGGTCTTTCATCACATGGTTTTAATACTCGCCCTATGTGGCCTATTTTGATAATTGCCTTATGTGGCTCATTTTGATATCGCCCTATGTGGCTTTATTCTGGTATTTTTCTTTATATGGGTTCGATCCTTTATACTGTGCAACCATGTGATGGTAAGCCTCATATATTGTAATATGATTCGCCACTAGTCGTCGGGTTTCCATTAAACATCTTAAGATGGTAGTCTCATGAGCCGGGGATGGTGGTATGTGACCTATGCCCGAGCTGTCAGCTTACACTGGTGACAGTGTTCAAATTATCGGCGATATTATCGAAATATCGCTGATAATATCGGTGTCGCCAGTGCAACGACACCGAAACCCCAATATTTCGTGTCGCTTCCAGGTATCGCCGAAATCTCGCCGATATTATCGGTATTTTCGATATCACGCCGATATGTTACTGTTCCCACCAACCACGGGTGGGAACTGTAGCCAACAACCCACTTTTATCGATAAAAGGGGTGGTTGTCGGCGAGAAAATCACAAAAAAAGATTAAAAAAATACCCGTTTTTGCGCTCGGATTTGGAGGAAGACGCGAATTCAGCTACTGTTGAGTGCAAATCGGCATTTCCGGTAAGATCAACCCCGAAAATTTCTTCTTTTTTTTTTCCGTCCAAAAATCTTCTGCAGCTTCTTGATTCCACTAGCGGGCGGAGATCTTGTTCGAAATTAGAGGGTTCTTTTGATTTGGGATGAGGGAAAAGGATTTTCAGGCTGAAAATTAGGAGAAATCGGTGGGAACAGATAAAATTTTGAAAATTTTCGAACAGGAGAGGGATTTTGGGGATCGGGGCGTGAATGGGGATTGCGTACTTGGTTACTCAGTAGGGACTTATTGTACCGAGTACACTGTGTTGGGCCCACAGAGAATGTATCTTGTATATCCATGCGGTCCATTTGTTTTTCCATATTATTTTAGGGGTTGAGACCAAAATTTAAGTGTACCAAAAGATCAAGTGGACCACACCATTGGAAACAGTTTGAATAATAACTTCCACCGTTAAAACTTTTCTAGGGCCCACAGTGATGATTATTTCTCATCCAAGCTGTTCATAAGATCACACAGACATGGATGAAGGGAAAAAACAAATAGAAGTTTGATCTAAAACTTCTGTGGCCCCTAAGATATTTTCAACGGTAAATGTTCAATTCATACTATTTCTTATCGTGTGGTCTACTTGAGGTTTGGATATGCTTGGTTTTTAAATTAAAAATATAAAATTATCTGTTAAAATGGATGGATGGAGTGGATGGAATATATAAATCACGGTGGATCCCACAGGTGAGCCTTGACGGTGCAGACGGTCTTCAAAAGACACCCCACCACGGCTCTGAGGGTGCAGGTCGGTGCTCGTGGGCCCACCATGATGTATCTGTTGTATCCATGCTTTCCATTAATTTTGAAATATTATTTTAGAGCTTTATGCAAAAAATGAGTTAGATCTAAAACTCAGGTGGACCACACCATGGGAAAACAGTAGTGATTGGATATCCACCATTTAAATCCTGCTAAGGCCCACTGTACTGTTTATTTGACATCCAATCTGTTAATTAGCTCATAAAGACTCAGATGAAGGGAAAAAACAAAGATCAGGTTTTTCCAAAACCTGTATGGCCCCCAGAAAGATTTTAATGGTCAAAGTTCATTCAACACTGTTTCTTGTAATGTGGTCCAATTGAGATTGGGATATATCTCTTTTTGTTTTGTATTATAAAATTATCTATAAAAATAAATGGACGACATGGATGAAACACATACCTCGTGGTGGGGCCCACAGAGCACGGCAGGGGAGTAGCCAAATCCCTTTCCGCAGTGTGTGGACCAGGGACGCGGATTTACGGCAGAAGCCTTTCCCATTGTTCCTGCGCTGCAAGCTTAGGTGGGGCCCACTGTGATGGTTGTGAGAAATCCTCTCCGTCCATCCGTTTTGTGATTTCATTTTAGTACTTGTTTTAAAAAATGAATGGTATCCAAAGCTCAAGTGAGCCGTACTAAAGGAAAATGTAGTTTGGAAAATTCCTACCGTTTAAACCTTCCTGGGTTCAATAATGATGTTTAGATGCCATCCATACCGTTAATAACATCATTACTATTGGGATGAACTGAAAACAAATATATTGGCATGAATCAAAACTTCTGTGCCCCACGAATATTTCAACTGTGGATGTTTAATTATCACGTTTGAGGCTCACTTGAGCTTTAGATATGGTTCTTTTTTGGCAACATGTCCTAAAATGAACTCAAAAAACGGATGGATGGGGAGGATTTCTCACAAACATTACAGTGGGCCCCACCTAAGCTTGCAACGTTCAAAACTTCTTAGGGGCGCAGAAGTTTCCGATCAAGCTTATATTTTTGTTTTCACGTCATCTATCTCTATGTTTACTCATGAAGAGGCTGGATCTAAAAAATACATAATGGTGGGCCTTATATATGTTTCAACGGTGGGTGTGACTGATCCCACAGTTTTCTGCGGTGGGTCCACTTGAACTTTAGATCTATCCACTCTGTATAACGGTGGGCCAATTGTGAAAGGAGTAATGGACAAGATCATCAATAATGTTAACGGTTCGCTTGGATACACCATTTGGACGGCTAGGATCATTCCATTAATGTCATTTTGGGATTAGGGTCGTTACCACCGTGGATGAATCAACCCCAATTTAGAGAATGTGGTGAACTACCACCATACTCTTGCCAAATTGATATTTGAATAGGTCATGGCATTTTTCCTGTGGTGATGGGTCATCCACATTCTAATATACATGTTGCATAGATTCTGTCCCAATGGTGGTCCCCATTGTTGATCGACCATGGAGTGAAATAAGACTACGTTTGATCTTAACTATCTGATTTTGCTGATTGAATATCTGCCTGATAACAGATGCATTTTTGAACTGTCCATTTTGTAACCATCAATCAACAGTTAGAATCGTTTAATCTTTATGATATTTGGGCAATGCTCCATCCACCACGGGCCTAACAAATTGGACGGTCTGGATAACATTCAGAAATGCCATATCTTTGGAAATGAGTCACCCCATTCGAAAACTATCACTCTGCTGATATGTGGCCCCACCTGTGGGCTTTTAAATTTATATGTTTCATTTTTTTATCCAGTACTCTATAATTAAATACAAAAACAGATGAACGGCATGGATATAGAATAAATACATCAAGTTGGGCCCCACAATCAAGACCGCACTGTCGTGGATGAGGCTGGGGCCGCACATGCACATGCATTCATAAAGTAAAATCCAACCCGTCCATCCTATGAAACTGTGAATTTTACTCCAAATTTCTAAAAATCAAGATGATCAATTAATTAAATGGGCTACACCAGAGGGAACAAATTGGGAGATAACATCCACCCTTTATTTACATGGACCCATCATGTTGTATGTATAAATCACAATAGGCCACATAAAGTTGATCTCAACTGCCACGGGATCCGGACAATGATTATGAGCTACCTCGTCACTTTATGTGGGGATGAAACATGGCCAAAAATGTGTATTTTTTTCAATTCATTTACTTTTGCACGTCTTAATTGTTGTAAGCTTGCATTTGTATTATATAAATTAATTTTGGTTACTATTTGAGTAATTTCTTACGACAAAGCATACTTTTGGCCCCCATTAAATGGAAACTTCTAATTTAATGCATTCTTTTTGCAAAATTTTCATTCCTGAATATGTAAATATGTGTATTTAGGCATATCCTGAAGTTTCACTGAAATTCCATCATTTTCTCCATGTTTCCCCATTTTTCCTTGCATTTCCGGTTATCGGCGATATTATTGGTGATAACGATATTATATCTTTATCTCCGGCCAGTGAAACTTGTAGCGATACCGACAACTCGAACACTGATCATACGCTCCTCGTAGTGACCTTGAGCTTATTTAAATTGGCTGATTGTAACTAGACTAATAATGGTTTGGCTAATTATGCATCCATAGCATATTGGCGATGACGGGTGGCTAATTTTGGATGTTGTGGCACGTGCCCTTAGGATCATCGAGGTATCGTTTCGCTAGCTCCCAGACCACCGATTATCGATCTATTGTTCCGACTGGATGATTTTCCCAGGTCGATGATTTGCATGGGTGACGAGCCCACTATTCACACGGATGAGCATCTCCGGGGCGATGATTGCATTCACGCATTCATGCATCTAATAAGACCCACATCATGTATTGTTTTGTGTGTTTGTTCTATAACTATCCTTACCTAATGTGGCGGTGTGTAATCTTGAGGGGAATTCACACTGAGTTGACCACTCATCCATCAAATATATAACTGTACAGGTAGCACAGGTGGCTTAAGTGATTTTCAGGTTCAGACTGATGAGGAGCCGGGCACAAGTGCTAGGGATGCACGACCGTATTGCTAAGAGGAGCTGCACGGTCTTGCGGCTTATGTTACATTATTCCGTTATTTTTCATGTATTAAATTATGTGAATTCTTGTATTTGTTATATCGAGACTTTGGTTTGTATAAGTCATTATGGGTAACCTCTTGTACATTCTAAATAAAATACAAATTTTTCTTTATACTGACTTGTCCATTTTACGCTTATTTGTTAACTCTAATGAAGAAAGAAAAAATTATATATGGGATTTTGCTCTTTATAAGTTAATACTTGGGTTTTTGGGAAACGGGTCGTATACTTGGGTCCTGAAAAGTCGAGGCGTTACAGTTGGTATCAGAGCATAGTTTGGATAAACTTGGCCTTGGAAAATGATTTTATACAAGCCTTAAATGTCCCAAGTTAGGATGTTTGAAACTAGAAATTTGAACTTAGGTGAATTTCCCCTAGACTTAGAAGAATGATTGGGAATGTAGAAACCCAAACTTAGGTTCTCTCATAAATAATTTAAATAGTCATTTGAACTGATGTGGAATCCTTATGAGTATGAGATATTGAGAATATAGAGACCCAAAATCTTAGGTTCCCTTAGAATTATTAGAGCAACTATTTGAACTTATGAGAATTTCCTCTGTATCTAGGGGGAATTGAGAATATAGAAAATCAAAATGTTAGGCCCCCTGGACAGTTGTTTAGATAACCATGGTACTTAGAAATGGACTTAGGTTCCCTTTGAAATTGTTGGAGTACCATTCAAACTTATGTGAGATTCCCTTGAGTTAAGGTTGAGAACTTAGAAACTTACAACCTTAGGCCCTTTAGATATTTCAGGTTTAGTCGTGTGAACTTAGAAATTAAACTTAGGTACTGTGGGTGGACAAACTCTCATTTTGTTGTATGTAAGACCAAGCGAGAATCCCTTAAACTTAGCTCCTAATGAACAAGCCTAAGAAATCATCTTGGGAATTACAACTTGAAAATCCTAATATGTCTCCCTACTTAGAAATAATACTTCCCATAAATTCTAGTACGTAGAAATTGAAGTTATAGAATTTTAGGTTTAGTCATTCAAACTTAGGAATGAAAACTTTGTTTCCCTTGTAAATTGCCAAAATAAGTTGTTTGAACTTAGGAATTAAATGTGTACCAAATACTCATTATGACGTACATAAAACTACATAAGGACGTTCCTTATACTTGACTTCCGAATGAAAATTTTCTAGAAGTCTAGAACGTGAACTTTCCTAAAATTTCATAGTAAGAAATCACACTCTTGTGATAATCAGCAAATGGACTGAACATAGGCCTGTGGGAGTTTCCTCACTCACCGTAACTCCCACTCACTGTACTGGACCTTAAACCAAATCTAAGTACTCCCTAAACTTAAAGAAATCTTATCAGGAAGTGTAACTTGAATTCCCCAGTACACCTCTTTAGCTAGAAATAATAGACTTTGCAAATTCCAATAATTAAGAATAAATAGAGGGAAGTTTATAGGATTTTGGGTAGGTTTTTAAACCCTAGGTTGAGCCTATGTGGGTTAGGTTTAAGAACTTGGATAAAATTTAGCAATTTCAAAACTCAAGTTTCCATGTGGGAACTTTGATCCGAAAATTTTTGAGTAGTGCATTGACCAGAGTGTGCACTGGAAGCATGATGGTCACTTGCATCTATTCACATAAATCTCGGGTGCTGTCATTAGATGATTACAGGATGCTCCCCATAAGTCTAGAATAATCGGGATCATGGACTGATGGAACCATGTTTACGCGAGGTGTACACGGTTTGACTCAAATTCTAAGTCCTAGCAGATCTCAATGATTCCAATGCCCTGATTAAGCAAAGGAACGAGATTTAACAGGATTAGGAATTGATACCGAAATCCCCTGCTATACGTAGGCAAAGGGTCGAGGTATCGGGCTCAAACCCACTATAACCATCTATCTGTGACAAGTCGAACACTGAAAACTAGAAGATTGTGTCATACTTTAGATAGTGGGATATTATCACTAAAAATATATATATAAAAAAATGTATGGAATGTTATAGAAGATTCTAACGTTGGTAAGCATTAAGACAATTCGTTAGATTTAGAATGATTTCTAACCTTAGTAGGGCTTAGACACCTTAGTTAATTTGCTAGACGAGAAAACCCAAGGGTTATGGGAAGTTTAAATAAATCTCGTTGAGATTTCATAGGGTACATCTTTAGGATAATGGAACCACTCGTAATATTAACAATAGATACGTACATCATTAAATATTGAAGTAGGACTTTATTTATTTTTCTTTAAGGGGGGTAGATTGTAATAACCCCACTTTCTACAGTTACTTATATACATTGTACAAATGCGCCACTTTTAAGGAAAAATGGCGAATGCTTAGGAGCATTGTAAATTAGATTGTCATCATTCATAACCACGGTAGAAGTACCGAATTTCGGGGACGAAATTCTCTTTAAGGGAGGTAGATTGTAACACTTCGTAATTTTCAGTACTCGAGGGTTACCATGTAATCCAATTTAATAGCAACGCGAGCATTCACAGTCGAAATCCGGCCATTCTAAACAGATCCCGTTCATATATCAAGCTATCCATCTGTTATCCTTCAAGATGGACCGTCACATCATGAGAAATACCTATTCTTAGGATTTTAATTCCATTGGTACATAGATCTAACCAACCACCAGGGTTACCTTTGTAAGGCCATCATTCAATAAATGCAATCGGATTATTCTAGTCCGTGTCCAATCCCCATATCACACCTAAGCACGTGTTAGGATCCTAGGGCCATTGATAGTCGAATCAGGATCAATCCAACCATTGGATTTATATGGGCCTACAACTTGAGACCAATAAAGACTATAGGATTTCAAAGACATGTAATTAACTAATAGAGAATTTAATTAAATCATTTTGTGGCCCACATATCTACATGACCACCTTAAAATAAGGCCCTACAATTTTAATCTAAAACTAATAATAATAATAATAATGAATGTTGAAATTATTTTAATAAAAACATTTAATGTTCTAAATTCATAGGACAAGGGCCCCAGTCACCTAAATGAATTCTTAGAGCCCTTTTAACCGTTGACGATCGATTTCGGGATGACCTGATCGTCAGATCAACGTGGATCCATGAAACGGAGCATGGTTCCGTTAGTTTGGCCCACTTAAACCTCGGATATGCTTAATCTTTGGCTAGGCTGTCCATCTGGACCCTCCAAACCTAATGAACGGAGTGGATTGTCACGAACATCATGGTGGACCCCGCCTTAGGGTGCGAGTGTACAGGAGGGCCGTGCACTGGCCGTACACGGGTCCTTGGAGACCCGTCAGCACGGGCTGACCATGTTCTTTCCAAAAACAAAGAGGTTCTCTCTCTCTCTCTCTCTCTCTCTCTCTCTCTATTTTTCAGTGGCCAATGGACAGGTCCGTTTGGGACGCACTATGGCCCACCATTTATATGATCAGACGGGTGATCTGATCCATCCATCTCGTGCACAGCTAGGTTCTAACCAAAACCCAACCTCTCCCACATGCAGAAACACGTATGCATGCACACGGTTCTTGACGCAAATGGGCCCTACAAACATAAAACTTCCAAAAACAGAAACTGTCTTCCATGCAACACATTGGCGATCCGCGTGAGCAAGCAAGGGATCATCTAGGCTGTCCCAAACAGAGCCTTTTCAACCGTTCATTCCAGCTAAGTGGCTAAGGTCTTCTTTTCTCCACAACAAAAATCAAACCAGCCGCTCCTTCCTCCCAAATCTGAACCCACCAACCCAATCTCTCCAAAGCTTTTAAAAAGCTTATCTACAAGCTTTCTAGGGTCCATATGGACCGTCTGAAAGAAGCAGATGGAAGGGAGAAGCTCTCATTTGCAAGACGCCATTAATGGCTGTCTTTCCTCCACTGAGAAAACGGCGGGTGCTAGTAGTTTTAACCCTTGCCCAGCATCGTCCAGGCATAGCTGGAGGCAAATAGGAGGAAAAGAAGTAGAAGGAAGAAAGAATCTGGAAGAAGAAAGGAGGAAGAAAGAAAGGAAGAAGAAGAAAGGAAAAGGGAAGGGAAGAACAGAGAGATAGGGAGAGAAGAAGAAGAAGGAAAACAGAGGATTGAGTGGGGTTGGCTGGCGAGTCGATTGGACTCGACTTAGTTTGAATCCCAACTCAAATCGGTCGGTCCCCTTACTGAGATTTTCCAGCAGTAGGAGAAGAGGGAAGAAAAGAGAAAGGAAGAAAAGAGAAAGAAAAGGGAGAAGGAAGGAAAGACGAAGAAAGAAGAGGAGAAGAAGAGTTGAGTCGAGTCAACTCAGTTGAAACCGACTCAAATTCAGTTGGGACTGAATCCAGATGGGCCGAAACATGCTTGGGCCTGGTCTGGGCTTCACCAATGTCGGGCTATGCTTGGGCTTCGTCCAGATGTTAAGGTCGAGTTGGGACAACTCAGTTACGTCAAGTCAAGCCACCAAGTCGACTAATGTAAGTCAACCTTTCTCTTTAAAATTTGGTTCAAATTACCATTAGTTGTTATTACGATAATCATTATGATTATTAATCATAATTAGTCATTAGTAGACTATCTACACTCATATTAAATCTTATAGGCCTAATCACAATTATTAAATAGTAGTAAATTAAATTACCATCCTTAAATATTATCATTGATAGTGGACTGTACTAATTATCATCACCATGATGATTATGATTACTAGATTAGCCAATACTAATTGTATCGTTAATATTAGTAAGTACCTGGTAACTATTAAATTAACATTTATCATAATAATTATGATTACCATATTAGCTAATATTACTTGTATCATTAATATTAATAAGCACTATTAAATTAACCTTTTAACTAATTGCACACCAACTAGGGTCCCAACCCTAAGGTATAAGTCCAGACCTAAACTCTTGGGTGAAACCCTAAATCTAAGTTATCTGAACCCTAGGTTATGATCTTAACCATAGGAAGCATATAAAACTTGCATCTGACCATACAATTTTACAATTCATGGGAGGAATTGATTTTAAGGGCACACGTGCTTCCTAGTGACATTAGTCGCGATCCGATATATAAGGTGATGATTCTTCCCCTTGAGCTTTCCATTTTCCCATTAGCTTAAGTTATAGTTTTATTTTAATTCATAAATGATGTCTCCATTCTATAACCGCATGTGTTATTTGTTGGAATTGATTTGTTACATCACATACTTAATGTTTATCCTGTATATTTAATTCATGCTATTAGATTACTTGTGGATTGCTTCTGGGATTTAAATGGTACATTAGTGGGAAACCCCCACTTATAAATGTACACCCATACTTGGGATGTAACTCGATTGACGGTGATTGTAATAGACCATCGATCTAGTGGTTATTGAGCGGTGGTCTAGATGGATCATTGATGTGGGCCTAGCATTAATGAGTTGTTATGTCTAAGTGGTTTTCATGGATGATCTTTTATCGTGTGGTTTTGTTACTCGCCCTATGTGGCCTATTTTAATAATTGCCTCATGTGGCTTGTTTTGATATCGCCCTATGTGGCTTTGTTCTGGTATTTTTTCCTATACGGGTTCGATGCTTTATACTGTGCAACCATGTGATGGTAAGCCTCATATATTGTAATATGATTCGCCACTAGTCGACAGGTTTCCATTAAACATCCTGAGATGGTAGTCTCATGAGCCGGGGATGGTGGTATGTGACCTATGCTCGAGCTGTTGGCTTACGTTGGTGATGAGCCCCCGTACTGACCTTGAGCTTATTTAAATTGGTTGATTGTAACTGGACTAATAATGGTTTGACTAATCATGCATCCATAGCATATTGGTGATGATGGGGGGCTAATTCTGGATGATATAGCACGTGCCCTTAGGATCATCGGGGTATCTTTTCGCTAGCTTCAATACCACCGACTATCAATCTATTGTTCCGACTGGATGATTTTCCCAGGTCGATGATTTGCATGGGTGACGAGCCCACTGTCCCCACGGATGAGCATCCCCGGGACGATGATTGCATTCACGCATCCATGCATCTAATAAGACCCGCATCATGTATTGTTTTATGTGTTTGTTCTATAATACGGCAGTGTATAATCTTGAGGGGAATTTTTACTGAGTCGGCTACTCATCCATCAAATATATAACCGTACAGGTAGTACATGTGACTTAAGTGATTTTCAGGTTCAAACTGATGAGGAGCCGGACACAAGTGTCAGGGATGCACGATTGTATTGCTAAGAGGAGGTGCGCAGTCTTGCGGCTTATGTTACATTCTTCTGTTATTTTTCATGTATTAAATTATGTGAATTCTTGTATTTGTTATATTGAGACTTTGGTTTGTATAAGTCATTATGGGCAACCTCTTGTACATTATAAATAAAATACAAATTTTTCTTTATACTGACTTGTCCATTCTATGCTTATCTGTTAACTCTGATGAAGAAAAAAAAATTATATATGGAATTTTGCTCTTTATAAGTTAACACTCAGGTTTTTGGGAAACGGGTTGTATACTCGGGTTCTGAAAAGTCGGGGCATTACATGTACCATACGAGTGAACTGAGCAATGTCAGGAAGCTTTCACTAAGCCTAAGGGCATGTTAACTATTGCAGCTATCGTGCAGCCACTCGACTGGAGCCTTCCTTTTGAACTTATATGCGACGTGTTTGACTATGCTCTTGGGGTGGTTTTAAGCAAGAGAAAAGAAAAGAAGTCCTACGTTATTCACTACGCAAGTAGAACTCTGAATCCTGCCCAAGTGAACTACTCGACTACGTTAAAGGAATTCTTAACCATAGTGTTCGCTTTGGACAAATTTAGGTCCTACTTGATCGAATCCAAGATCGTCGTTTACACAGATCATGCGGCACTCAAGTATCTTCTTTTTAAGAATGATGCTAAGCCCCGCTTGATAAGATGGATCCTCCTACTCCAAGAATTTGATTTAGAAATAAAAAAATAAAAAAAAAAGAGTAAAGAACATAGTGGCTGACCATCTTTCCTGCCTTAATCTCTCTAATTCCCCTGGGACAACACATATTAATGACATGTTCCGTGACGAACAACTGTTCAAAGTCTCCCATTCACCCTGGTTTGCTGATATTGCTAACTATCTTGCCATAGGTTTCACACCGTCATATTAGACTACGCAAGATAAGAAGAAAATTTTCACCGAGGTGCACAAATTTTTCTGGGATGATCCGTATTTGTTTAAATATTGCCTAGACTAAATCTTAAGGAGATGTGTGCCAGATAATAAACATTAAAGTGTCATCTCCTTTTGTCACTCTCAGACTTGTGGTGGTCACTTTTCTGATAAAAAACCACGGCCAAGATTCTGCAGTGTGGGTTTTACTAGACCACTATGTCCAAGGATACTCATGAGTTTTGCAAGGCTTATAAGCGTTGTCAGAAGTTAAGAGCATTGTCTCGTCGAAATATGATGCCCTTGAACCCCATTCTTATTATAGAAGCATTTGATTGCTGAGGCATCGATTTCATGGGACCATTCCCCCAATCTTTTAGAAATTTATATATTTTGCTCACCGTAGAATATGTCACTAAATGAGTGGAAGCGATTCCATGCCGGAACAATAACCATCGAACGATCATTAAATTCTTAAAAGAAAACATCCTTTCCCGGTTCAGAACGCCTCGAGACATCATTAGTGATGGGGGCTCATATTTTTGTAATAGACTATTCATGAATTTAATGAAGAAATATAGCATCTCTCATAAGGTGAGAACTCCATACCACCCACAAAGCTAAGATTTCCACTAGGGAGATCAAAAACATTTTGGAAAAGACGGTTAAACTTGACCATAAGGATTGGTCAATCCGATTGACAGATGCCTTATGGGCTTATCGTACTGCATTTAACACGCCTATTGGAATGTCTCCCTTTAGACTTGTCTATGGGAAAGCTTGCCACTTGCCTGTGAAGTGAGAACATAGAGCCTACTGGGCGATCAAAAAATTAAATTTCAATCTGGACAATGTTGGCTCGCTATGCAAATTACAATTGAATGAACTCAAAGAAATCCGGAACGATGCGTACGAGAACTCGAGAATTTACAAGGACAGGATGAAGGCATTTCATGACCAACATATTCTTCGAAAATCATTTGCATTAGGTCAGAAAGTCTTATTGTATAATTCTCGATTACATCTCTTTCCAGGCAAACTCTGATCTCGTTGGACCGTCCCTTTCACTATTATCAATTTTTATCCTTATGGGGGCTGTTGAAATATAGAATCCAAATAATGGCAATGAATTCAAAGTGAATGGACATCGATTAAAGCCATTTGTTAAGAAATTTGATTTAGAGGACATGTCCATGACTTTGAATGATCCTGTTTATCATGATTGATCTCCTAGTTTGACGGAGGTGTAGTTAGGTTTTCTGTTTTCTGTTCTAGGATAGTTTGCTTTATGCCGTTTTAGGATAGTCGGCTTTATGCTGTTTAGGGTAGGTTGTTTTCTGCTATGTTAGGATAATTTGTTGTAGGTTGATGAACTCTTATGGTAAACCACCATCACACTGAGATCCTTTGGAAAAAGCCTCTTGATTCCTTCCTCAGGTACTATCTTTCCATCACTTCTCTATTTTCGTTGTCTCATGTGCATTGCATGCTTATATCTTTTACATTGAGAACAATGTAGATTTTTGGTTGGGGATGGGAGACTAAGTTACCTAATCAGTGTTTTCTCAGTCTTGAGCAAAAATTGTAAAAAAATTTTAAAATTTTTTCTGAAAATTTTATGAATTCAAGTGATTTTGAAGGCCATCCTTGCTTTAGAAGTATAAAATACTTAATGTTGGTAATTTATGACTCTTAGATTCAATTACCTGTTAGATTTCACAGCTAAGTTCGACTTATAAATCCGTGATTAGAAATTTTAAGCATTGATTGAGTCATGACCACACATGTCACATCTAGCTTACACGTTAAGGTGTCCGTTTGATATTGAATTGTTAACTTGGTTATCACTAAGCATAGAAGGAACCAACCTGGGGAATTTTTCCATCACATTCAATGAGCATATAAAAAAATACTCAGAATACCCAGCTAAAAATAAATAAATAAATAAATAAAACAAAAAAAAAACAGTTGTCATTGAAAACGACTACCTATTAAAGATCTTTAAAGAGGTTAACATAGCATGAAGCCATCGATGGAAAAATCAAAAGCTGGAAGAATAAAAAGGTTGAACTGTAAGGCAAGTTTCGGTTTGGGTTGGGTTATCCGGAATGCTCTTGTTTGATTATCAATGTTATCATAAAAATCGACGATTGGACCCTTAATTGTGGTAAGTCGAGGTTACACCATGCACCAATGGAACTCAATATTTAGAACTGTTTTAATTATGGGATTAATACTTTGAACTTGACCATGAAGTTTACCATGCGCTTGAGCTTAGGAGAAGGTAATGCCCAACATTGATGTATCTTAAAATCCAATTATCTAGTCTATTTTTCAAAAACCACTTGAGGTTATAAAAATTATCATGTGATTCTCGAATTGCTTTTCGCATACTTTGCTCGGGACTAGCAAAATGCTAGTTGGGATTGTGTTGAGGGTCAAATATTGCATATTAGACCTTAGTTATTACTTGGTTTTATGAACATGATAATGCTTAACATTCTATTTTAATCATGTTTGTGTTGCAAGGTGAATTTTGGAGCATGGATTGAAAAAAGCTACTAAAAGTTTAGATTTGATGCTCAAGAATCACCAAGGGAAGGGACGGATCTTAAGAGACCGAGATTGAAAAATTCACACGCCAAAGATCCAAGAAAACCAAGTGATTGAAGATAGAGAAGCCTGAAAATCATCCTGAATGCAAGATCACAGGGTTTCCACCGTCTGTTTGGCACGAAACTTTATATCCGGCCTAAGGATTATAAAGTAATCGTACATGTAAAATTTCAGCCCTCGGATCTTTGTGGAAGTGGTCTAACAGAAAGATCATCCATAAATCACTGATTTGGGGCCCACCTGATATCTGGATATGCCTCAATTTTGGACTCAACCCCTTAAATTAGATGAGAAAGCAGATGAATGGGATGGATTGTTTGATTACCGGAATGGGATGGATTGTTTGATATCCGAAATGTTCTTGTTTGATTATCAATGTTATCATAAAAATCGACAATTGGACTCTTAATTGTGATAAGTCGAGGTTACACTATGCACTAATGGAACTCAATATTTAGAATTGTTTTAATTAAGGGATTAATACTTTGAACTTAACCATGAAGTTTACCGTGCGCTTGAGTTGAGGAGAAGGTAATGCCCAACATTGATGTATCTTAGAATCCAATTATCTGGTCTGTTTTTCAAAAACCACTTGAAGTTATAAAAATTATCATGTGGTTCTCGAATTGCTTTTCGCATACTTTGCTCGGGACTAGCAAAATGCTAGTTGGGATTGTGTTGAGAGTCAAATATTACATATTAGACCTTAGTTATTACTTGGTTTTATGAACATGATAATGCTTAACATTCTATTTTAATCATGTTTGTGTTGCAAGGTGAATTTAGGAGCATGGATTGAAAAAAGCTACTAAAAATTTAGATTTGATGCTCAAGAATCACCAAGGGAAGGGACGGATCTTACGAGACCGAGATTAAAAAACTCACACGCCAAAGATCCGGGAAAACCAAGTTATTGAAGATAAAGAAGCTTGAAAATCATCATAAATGCAAGATCACAAGGTTCCCACCATCCATTTGGCACAAAACTTTATATCCGGCCTGAGGATTATAAAGTAACCGTACATGTAAAATTTCAGCCCTCGGATCTTTGTGGAAGTGGTCTAACGGAAAGATCATTCATAAATCACTGATTTGGGGCCCACCTGATATCTGGATATGCCTCAATTTTGGATTTAACCCCTTAAATCAGATGAGAAAGCGGATGAATGGGATGGATTGACCAAAAAACATCACGATGGTCCCCACCTTAGGTTGGGTGCGCACACAGCACACATGAGCCCGCATTGCATCGAACCAGGGAAGTCAGTTAGCGTGCGCTGACCCGACTCCTAGCCTCTTCTTATGCAACAGTGGACGGGCGTCCGCTGTGATGTGTTGTGTCCCACCACCATCATTTCAATGGATGATCTGAGCCATCCACCGTGTTCGGGAGGGGTAACCAACCGCAACCATGGTGATCATGTGCACCCATGAACGGTAGGAAGAAAGATTCTATGGGCCGCATCAATGGACAACCAAAAATGTCCATTCCTGACTGAAATTCCGAGGAGAATCCAATGGACGGAGTGGATTTCCTCACAGACGTTGATCATGGGCCCACCGAATGTACCAGCACAAGAATTTACGTAGGTGGGTGAGAAAGCAGCTTCCGGACGCCGCTCGGCCACTGTGGGCCGATTGTGTGACCATAGCTGTGATCGGACCGATGATCCGGACCATCCACAAGCAGAAAAAGGGGGTTTCAAACCCCACCATGGAGCTAGATTCAAGGTTTGGGACAATCATTTGTCCTAAAACTCGAACCAACGCAAGAAGCTTTTACAGTTTCGTTGCGCACGCAAGACAGCTTGTTGCATAAGCTTACGCACACCACCGACTCCAACCCAACCGACAGACTTGCGCCATGCATATAAGAGAGAGAGAGAGAGAGAGAGAGAGAGAGAGATCATCAGACCGTGGATGTGAGGACGTGCGAGCAAGGAAGAGGAAGAAAGAGAGAGGACGACCAGCCAGCTAGGAGTTTTCTTCCCTTTCTTGGTTTTGTTTATGTCTTTCCTTAAGAGATTTTAGTTCATCATGTTTATGATAGGTTAAACCTCTTAGCTAGGGCTAAGAGGTGAAGCTTGTAGCGTGACGGGATGTTTCCTATGGTTTTAATTCATATTTAACATGAGCTGTCCTTGATTCTAGTTTAATTATAAGGAATAATTTTAGTTTTTAATGGTTTATTGTGACTTAAATTACAATGGATCTGCGATAGCTTTTGAGTATATTCTTTTCATTATTGTGATTGTGAGTTTAGAAAATCATGTTGTTCACCATCGTCCCTTGGGCATGGTTGGATGATAAAATTCTCCCTAACTCTCACAATTCTCTCAGACTGGTTATGGATTAGTAAATTCTGATGTTTACTCTGTCTCATGAGCATGGTTTTGTGATGGAATCAATTCTAGTTCTCATACCTTTCATCCATTGAGAACTAGATCAAAGGAAGTTCATAATTGATTTTTAATGAAATATCTTCCAATTGGATGAAGATGGGACTCTAAATCCAGTTGTGTTTGTGAATCAAGCATAGATCTCCCTGATCTCTACAAGTGGATCCTTGGAAACCCTAGTGTTGCACCTTCCTTTTTTTAAATTTAATTTTATTTTATTTTTTACGCACGCACACACACCCCCACACACTCACGCCTTAGTGGAATTTCACCACCTATGGGTACTCCAACCCTTGACTCGGTGTTGAAACTCCCGAGAGTCTACCACCTGAGCAAGAGTAAGGACCCACCTAGTGTCCCACCTTTGAATTTTACAAATTTTAGTTAAATAATTTACAATTACTCTCTAAAATTCTCCAGATTTAGATTTTCATCTTCTTCTAGTTCTAGCTCTAGTTATTTTCAGAATATGTACAAGTTTCAGTCCCTGTGGATTCGACCTCGGTCATACCGAGATTATTACTACATCGCGACCCTACACTTGGGGTTGTGAACAATTGATGACTAAGAAGTTACCCAAAATGACCACTTTTAATATCTTGGGTCGATAATTCATGAGTGGAGAGATTGAGAAGGATGGTACCCATAGAATTTAAGCAGGGTGGAAGAAATGGATATGTGCAACTGGAGTTTTATGTGATCATCGTGTACCACTCAAAATCAAAGGAAAATTTTATACGATGGTTGCAAAAGTATCCAGCCATGCTTTATGGAATAGAATGTTGGGTAGTAAAAGAACCATAAAATTTAAGCAGGGTGGAAGAAATGAAGATGTGCCTCTGGAGTTTCATGTGATCATCGTGTACCACTCAAACTCAAAAGGCAAATTTTATAGATGGCTATAAGACTATCTAGCCACGCTTTATGGAACAAAATGTTGGGCAGTTAAAGAGCACCATGTCACCATAGGACGTGTAACTGAAATGAAGATGTTGACATGAATGAGTGGCAAGGAAAGGAAGGATAAAATAAAAAATAAATGCACTTTAGGAAATTTAGGATTAGCACTGATGGGTAATAAGTAGGGGTGCACACGGTTCGATTTGGTCCGGTTCTGGGTGAAACTGGAACCTAACCGTTCCTAACGGTTCTAGGAAATTCGGAACTGGAACTGGACCGTTGGCGCCCTAGAACCGAACCGGAACCGAACCGTTAAAACCGGTTCGGTTCCGGATCGGTTCCACGATTCTGGGCTTTTTAGAATCCAGCCCAATTGCAAGCCCATGTCCATCCATGTTGTGGTCCATTTGATGAATGGTTTAGATATTGTATAAGGGGTGCAAAAATACATTTACGAAAATAATTGTTCTAAAGAAAATAATTATAAGGTGTGATAAAATACATCGGTTTGGTTCCATGGTTCGGTTCCACGGTTCGGTTCTATGGATCGGATCCACGGTTTGGTTCTACGGATTAGTTCACGGTTCGGTTCGGTTCTACATACCCCCAAACCAAGAACCGAACCATTGTCACCGGTTCTTTGATTTTTGGAATCGGAACCGGAACCAGTGCACTCTAGAACCGGACCGTTTGGTCGTTTCCGGTCCGGTTCCACGGTTCTACCGGTTAAATATGCACCCCTAGTAATAAGATGAGTGAAAGTGGACTTAAATGGTTTGGTCATGTTAAGTGGAGACCAAAAAACTACAACCATTAGAGTGAGTTGGTACAAGTTTAATGCTCTAAAATGGCAAGCAGAAGGCCCAAAATTCCATGGGTGGAGGTCATAAGAAAAGACTAGATGACCTAAAGTCTAACTGAAGTTATGTCACTTAATAAAGTGGAATGGTGGAAAAGGATTCATGCAGCCAAACCCGTTAATCCGTTAATCCGGATAAGGCTTTAGATGATGATGATGAATCAAGAGAATTATATATATATATATATATATATATATATATATATATATATATATATATATATATATATATATATAAACTACATCATTAATATTGTATTTACATCCCAGTACCTTGTTCAAAAAAAAATTCAATAAGCTACCCCACTAATTTAAGTAATTATCATCGGCTACCTTCCACTATGTTTCTTTAACAGAAGTTGAGGTTGGTTGTGCAAGCAAGGGTCAATGGCTCGAGTGGGCCCCACCATGATGTTTATGTGAAATCCACTGCGACTACCAAGTGCGTCACCCCATGTTAGGGCCAAGGCCCAAAAAATCAGCCCCATCCACAATTCTGGTGGACCACACAATTGGAAACAATGTACAAGGCAACACTCACCCTCTACACTGTTTCCCTTTGTGTGGCCCATATGAATCACATATATGTCTGATTTTTGGGCCATGGCCTAAGTTATAGTGTAGCATCAAATGGTTGGAGTGGATTTCATATAATCATCATAATGAGCCTTGTAAAAATCAAGGGTGGACATCTCTCCCCACTGTTTCCTTTGATATGGCCCACTTGAATCACAATTTTTATTTTTATTTTCCCAGGGATTAACATGGGATTACACATCTAATGGTTGAAGTGGATTTCACATATATATTATGGTGGGCCCCGTTAAAAAATCAATGGCTAGCAACCATCTCCCAACATTTATTAAATTTACACTGATGAATCAAATCAAATGGAGAAAAAAGAAAAAATAACTTCATGGGACACCCACTCTTGATTGTTTTACAGAGCTTACGTTAACGTGTATACGAGATCCACCCCGACTATTAGACGTATAATCCCACATTAATTAGTTGTGCGGACAAAAAAATCAAACTGAAGTGTGATTCAAGTGGGCTACACCAAAGGAAACAATTGCGAGAGGGACAACCAACCTTGATTTTTATAGGGCCCACTGTGATGATTATATGAAATCCACTCCAACCATTTGGTTCCTCACTAAAATTTACTTGTAGGGTCCAAAAATTGTACCTATCCATAATTCAGGTGGGTCACACTAAGGAAACATTTTGGAGGGTGAGCATTGCATTGTACTCTATTTCCAATTGCGTGGTCCACCTGAATCATGGATGGGGGCTGATTTTTGCGCCCTAGGCCTAAGATGGGGTGATGCACTTGGTGGTCAAGGTAGATTTCATATAAACATCACGGTGGTGCCCACCTAAGCTGCCAACCCCTTAGTTGCATGGCCTAACCCCAACATACGTTAAAAAATAATAATAATAAAATAAAATAAAATCTAATGGAAGTTAATCCAATGATAATTACTTAAATTAATGCAGTAATTTGTTGAAAACATGGTTGAAAATGCCAACATAATGTAAATAGTATATTAATGAGGTAGTATCCGTAAAATTCACATGAATCAATTATACGAGCTTTTTTTTCGAAAATATAGCGTTTAACCATTGTTGGGTCCGGTTCCATGGCTTAGTGGTAGATAGATTCTGTTTCAACATTGAGACCAAGGATCGGGTGCTCATGTGGTGTGGGTGGGTGTGTGAGTGTATGGTGCGTGGGTGTGGGTGTAAAAATTAAAAATAAAAAAACCATTGTTTTGCTAACAGAGGTTCTAGCAGAGAAGTGAGGTTTTTTAAACCACACACATCTAATAAAGCCCATTTACACACCATGCATATGTCAAAGTGGCACTTGCACCTGCAACTAGTCTATCCATTAGGTGGGCCTGACCATGTAAATTCTCTTATTTGTCCTGAACCCAACTCGAGGCCTGGATGTAAAGACCCAACAAATACCCAACAGGTACCCAAACCCTGGTTAGCCCAGGTACAAACACTATAGGATACCCAATCTAAATCAAGCCCATTAACAGACCCACTAACTAAGAGCAATTACTTATTCAATACACAAAATAAATATAAAATCATGCCTAAAAGAGAAATTACTAATCTCAAAATCAAGAAATAAAATAAAATAGAATATGGTTTGGCAGTGGATACCTGTATCACAAGAAACTTAGATGCTTGTCCATGTGAGCGGCGCAGCTGGATTTGCCAAATGCTCTCATAAAAGAGTTCAAGCTTATAGTGGACTTCGTGGCTAGACAGTAAGAATTCCAATTTCCTCAGACCGAAACCAGAGTTCACTTCAACACCAGCGACCCTCCAAAGAGCTAAAAAACTTCCATCTGTAATCTGAGAACCAAAATGCAGAATCACATGTTCCAATTTAAACATTTTGGCCTTTGGCTTCAGCACAATATCACGCTCCCCATCTCGAGCTTTAAGATATGAACCCTCATACTGCAGCTGCTGCTGATTAGCCATAAAGGTTATATCTTCTGCGCAACTGCTCGTCGTGAATTGAACGATCACGAATGCTTTTGATCTTGGCCCAATACTCTCTGGCGGTCTAACCTTAAGTGCATAGACAGTTCCCCCACCCGTGTATCTCTCCAAAAACTCCTTCACGGTTTCTGCAGACACATTCGTGGGGAAACCAGAAACCTTAATTGTCCTACCTACCATGTTGTTTGAATTGATCTAATGAGGTTGGGATTGAGATGGTATAGCTCAATTGGACAGTTCTCCATTCTGCAATTACAAGATCATGGCGCTGATCCCATCTTTACTTGCAACAACAAAAAATCTACAGCAGCAAGATATATGTTAACAAGTCAATGTCTGGTAGAATGTAAGCTTCCACTTAAAAGTATTTGAGAGATTTAGAAAAATCTTTAGACACACAATACTCAAACTCTTACAATTAAGGAATTTCATGATACTTCATGATTTATCAGTCTAAAGGCTCATTTGGCAGCATGGATTTTAAATCCTGTGGAATCGAGGGGATTTTGCAAATCAGCTTTGAGGTGGGAATGGAAAAAAAAGGGGGCTCTTTTGAGGAATTTTGGTTCCTCTAAAATCCAAATCTCTCCCATTCCTTGCTACCAAATGACCAATAAAATAAATAAATCCCCACAAATCCTTCCCATTTCCTGCTGCCAAATAAACCTGAATTTCATGCAAAATATAATGAAATTTCATGCAACCAAAAGTACCCATTACGATAATCAAGCCTTAAAAGGGCTCATAAACCAAATACTGATGGAAACGTGAGGCCATGATCATGATGACCTGTTTTCAGCTCATTCTCATTCAAGGTGGATTTTTTGGATGGGAGTGTTAAGCACATCACACACCAAGTGAGGCTCACCAAAATGGCTCCGCTTCTGCAAAATGCATATTGGTAGGCTCTCGTACATCTAAACAGGTCCTTCATTGCTATCCAAATACAATATAGATTGAGGAGGTTTGAAATGTCCACCATCCCAATTTGGGAATGGGAAGATAATGGGTCAAGCATGCTTTTACTACATCTCATTTTAGTAGCTTTTGCAGTTTGCGTTTTGAGCCCAATGACTCTGCTTCTCAAAATGCACATGGGTTGGGCAACATTCCAATCCATTATCATTTTGGGTGCATCAAACAGACCTTCAGACAGTCATTTGATTTCACGCATAAGTTGAGAAACTACCACAAAGAACACAATCTCATAAAAGTTATTTTCTTCTGCTCTTTCCACCAAAGCTATTCAAGTTGTAAAATACTGGGGCTGAAAGTTGGGCGGTTGGTGCTCAACCCTAGCCCAACCAAGGTTCCTGTACCTTAACCCCAACCCAACCTCGGGCGGGCAATTCTCAACCTGAGCCCAACCCAAGCAGGCTCGGTCGGGTTAGTGAGGTTGGTCGGGTGGATACATGCTAATATTTTTATTATTACATTAGTCTATTATATTTTAATACACGTCTTATTTTTTGTACCTATGATTTTATTAATAATATGTGTAGTTATTTACTGTAAATAATAATAATAATAATAACTTTATTTTTTCTAAACAAACAAGCTAAAATATTGGACAACAACTACTTTAAAAGTCAAGTTGTGTAGCACGCCATCTATTTGGGAGAGAAATCTAGCACATCTTGGTAGCTTGAGTCATCGCAAATGGTCTGGACCAATGAGACCCAACAACGGCACTGAAATTCCATGTGCCTTCAACACAAACAATCCACACTCAATTATAATTTATAGGTAACTTATATATATATATATATATATATATATATATATATATATATATATATATATATATATATATATATATATATATATATAGGGTTGGGCAACCCGAGACTTTAATCCAAGCTCAACCCAAGTTTTATAGGGTTGGTGTTTATATAGCCCAATCTCGAGACCAAACCCGATATATCGTGACCAATCCCAACCCAATGTTGGGTCGTTTATGGGTCGGGCAGGTTGAACCCGCCCAACTTTCAGCCCTATAAAATAACCTACGCAATTCATAGGATAAGCATCCGTAAATAAGAAAAAAGCAGTCTTCAAGAACATAGAAGATGAGAAACGAATCAATTAGAGTAAAAAAACATTATACATAGCAGAGCACAATAGTTGAAACACACAAGACTATTTGGGCCCGCTGTGATATGTAAGGTAAATCCAGTCCATCCATCATTATGGTCGGCAGTGGAACAACTCTACCAGTGGCAGCTGGGTGCAACGGCCATAGAGATATTTTATACATAGATTCTCCTTCTTAATGGTCTTGGTTTTGTCTTCTTTAGTAGGAATGAGTTCATTCAAGTTATTGATATTATTAGGGAAAAGAAAAAAAAAGAAAGAAGCAAACTGTCTTGTTTATGGTATCTTCATTGTAAGATCCAAAATAAAGACCGACAACAATTAGAAAGCTTGACAATTAAGATACTAATCTTCAAAGAGTACACACACACACAAAAAAAAAAAAACCCAGATAAGGGGTCACACAAAGGAAAACCCGAGAGCATCGAATGGTGTGAAGATGTAGAATGAAATTTACAGCCTAGCAAAATCCTATAAGAATAGAGGAAGCTCGATCAAGCTTTTGTTCTGCCCTGTAAACTGTACATGTGGGTCCCACTTGGTGGGGCCCACGCTGGATTGGCCATGGAGATATCAGATGATACTAATCGTCCAATTCAGTCCGTGTTAAATGTGGATCATTGATTTTAAGAGTCTATTTTGATTGGATCGCAAGGATCAACTGATAGGGGGTCACACAAAGGAAAACTCGAGATCATTGAATGGTGTGAAGATGTAGAATGGAATTCAAAGCCTAGCAAAATCCTATAAGAATAGAGGATGCTCGATCAAGCTTTTGTTCTTCACTGTAAACTGTACATGTGGGTCCCACATGGTGGGGCCCACGCTGAAATGCCCATGGAGATATCAGATGATAAATTCGGTCTGTGTTAAATGTGGATCATTGATTTTAAGAGTCTATTTTAATTTATTTATTTTTTCGAAGACACAGGTTGTCCCCACCTCTTTTTTGAAGTGAGACTAATCCTTGCGGATACACACAATCACCCACAACCACGTGTATCGGGTAAAGCCAACGAAGGGAATCGAACCTTCACCTATAGGGAGCAAACCTACGGTGAAGACCATTCGCCCAAACCTCGTTGTGTAGAGTCTATTTTAATTGGATCGCAAGGATCAACTGATAGGGGGTATATTAGGCCATAGCTCATACCACCACAGGGGCCACCATACCAATGGCTCAAGTTACCAAAAGTGGGCCACCCATGCCATTGTTTGGTCAAACTATTCTCTACCTTATACTATCAAATCCAAGAACTACAAGATACGGATTTTTCTACTGAAAAGGGAGTTAATCGTAAAAACCCAAATCAACATCCTATTAAGCCATTGACAAGAAAACTAGAAACAAAAGCATTCAGTGAGATCATAACAGAAGTAATATCAATTCTAAAAAACTGTTGACTATGATTCTGCAAAATCAAAAGATTATTATCACCAGAAACTCAGAATTGATGAATGCCAAGTTCGCAAGAACAGTAACGGTGGAAGAAACATTGGCAGTCTCAAAAACAGTGGTGACTCATCCACCATACATGTGGCTTGTGTGAACTACTTTTCGGACTGTCCAAATCGCCGGCCCCATTGTAGATGGCTCAGATGGGTGGGCCCACATGATCCAACAGTCTACACAATCTTGGGACCTTTCCATAAAGCCAAAGATGAGCTGTAAACATCTAGAGGTCTGCCTAACCACTAAAGGAGCAGAGAGGATCTTGATCATCCCTCTGATTCTATGGTTGAGATGCCCCCCAGATAATGATCAATGGCTTAGATCATCCAAAGGTGGGCCAAATGAACATATAAGTATGATCTCTCTCAGGTATTTTTCTTGGAATTTAGATACCTTATACGAGGGATTGCCTCCTGGGAGGCTTTCGATGAGCGAGAGATTATCCCATTTCATCCGATCTTTCCCTCTTCCCAATCATATTTATGTTGAATCTGAAATTCAACTCAAAAATACAAATAATAAAGTAGAGAAATTAATTAGAAGGAAACTTGAGTGGGACCCATCCTCCAATGGTTGCCTACAAGAGGACCTCATAGGCCCTTACACAACATATCACACCAATCAAACAACCACAATCATCTTATTCCGGCTGTTGAAGTTAGATCCAGCATGTACTACAATCCAGACCGTCCAAATAGGCAAGCCCATTGTGGATGGATCAACATAGCCTGAAAAATCACACTGATCAAACAGCCCCAAACATTTGATTCCAGCCATTGTCTGGCCGGCATCAAATGGTTATGGTTGTTTGATCAATGTGACTTTGAGGCTATGCACCATCCACAACCTGCTCCACAATTTAAGACGGTTAAGATCCATGCCACGTTCACGGTGAACAAACCACCACCATTATGAAAATCACGACAGACTATCACCATAGTCAGCACCCATATAATACCAAAATATCCAATTTGAGCATTCTTCAAAAATAAATAAATAAATAAATCCATTTTTATGAAATACAATTAATGAAAAATCAAATTAACCTTCTACAATTATGATCTCTAATGCAGAATAAAAAGAATTAAAAATCAAACAAATAAATACTATGAAGAATCATAAGAACTTCCACTCAATTCCAGCAGAAATTCCAGTTCAATTTCTATAGAAATTAAGAACATCACCGTGCAAAAACCTCTGTTATCTCCCAGAAATCCTTGGAAAAAGAGAGCAATAACGAAAACAAAATCTCAAATGGGTATTGAAAGAAAGCAAATACACACCAAAATCAATCAAATAATCTCAACTTTACTTGAGAAATTTCTGAAAGGATTGAAGAACACTACTATGCAACAACGAAAGAAAAACAATGTATGATCTCCCAAAAAAATCCTTCAAAATATAAAACCAGAAGTAATGATCTCAAATGGGCATTGAAAGAAATCAAATCCACATCAAAATCAAACAATGATCTCACCTTATGCTTGAGAAATTACTCCTACTTTGAAGCTTGAGAGAGAGAAAGAGAGTGTGTGCGTGAGCTATGGCGGGTAGTTTTAATTCTAAGCGACAGAGCATGTGTATACATACGAAGAATTTCGGTCCTCGATCAGAGGATTTTTACATTATACTCGGGTTTTAGCTCTGATAAGTGGAGCCATGATTCTGTAATAATCCTGATCGTTAATTTATTTATTTTTCATTATGGTTGGACTGTAATCAGAATACTCATAAATGGGAGGACTCTAGCTACGTGTGTGGACTATTATTGTTTTTTTTTTTTCCTGGTGGACCGTCAATTTCTAGACTACTGATTCGAGGGTTGGATTGTGACATCAAAGAGATTTTTTTGGTAATAGCCCATCCACAGTGGGGTCCATGTATTCAACGGCGTAGATCATTGAAAGATTGGAATGCGGGCCCACTTTCCATGACTTAAAGACTAAGTAAATCACGGGGCAAACTGCGATCGAGGATCATATGACTCTGCCCGCAAGTAAACGAGCAAAAAATTAGAAACGTGGAAAGGAAAGGGGTTGCCTGTGAGATATTCCTGTGCACCTGTTGTCGGAGGCAGTGTGGGCCCTGCAGATTTTCCCTTGAAAAATCCACTCCGTCCATCAGTTTTGAAGATCACAGTGAGACAGGAATCTAAAATTCAGACAGATCTAAAATTCATGACGGCCATACCACACGTTTCCTTTCTTAATGTTTCATTTGGTGTGGCTTACCTGAGTTTGAATCTCCTGAATTTTAAAAATCTTCCATCTTGTGGTCTTGCAAAACTGATGGACGGAGTGGATTTATCATGGGCATCTCTTTAGGTCCCACACACCTTAACAGTGGATCTCTGTGCTCTGAGGTCAGGTGATCCGATTCGGAATGCGCGTTACGTTTCCACCAAGAAGCGGATTGCCTGTACTCCCGGTGGTCAGAAGCTGTGGGCCCACACGTGGATGGCTGTGATAAATTCACTCCGTTCATCAGTTTTGCAGTATCAAGATAAGATAAGAATCTACAAATCAGGCGGATCAGATATTCATCAGTTTTACAGTATCAAGATAAGATAAGAATCTACAAATCAGGCGGATCAGATACTCAGGTAGGCCATGCCCAGTGTAACAGCTGGGATTGAAAAGACACATTTGTGCTTCCCGTTTATTTAGTGAATGTTTTGGATGGCATATAAACATCATGATCATTTTGAAGATGGTTTTAATGGTGGATGTTTTTGTTCTGATTTAGAGCGGGTCGCGGATAGTTTCATGGTCAAGATGGATCAAAAAACGCCCAATCAACGATAGAAGTGATCTGGACTGTCAAAACTTAAATCGAACGTATTTCCTAATCCGGAATGAGTTATGACGTAAAATATACAATCGTCGAGTAAATTGAGTTACTTTAGCCACCTAACTCCACTAATTTAGACATCACAACCGTATATAAATAATAAGTTTACTATTTATAGGAGGTTGCGAATTCTAAGAGTTTTAGTTGTAATATGGTTCTGAAATTTCTATTATTGCTTGGTATCTTATTTAAAGGTTGTGAGCCTATTTATTTTATTGTTTTCCTCATGAATTGAAGTCTCTGTGAGGCGTCGAGAGAAGTTCCATGGATTGGATTTGGAACAGTTACCCTGAGGAAGATAGTGCTCGACCTCACATCCTTCCCTACGTCATGTTCCCACTATTTCGTAGTGTGACCCACTTGAAATCCTGATCTAATTTATTTTTAGCTTCTGGTCCTACTGTAGTCTTTTAAAAACTGATGGGAGTGATTTTGTTGCGGGAATTACTGTGGGCCACACAACTTCTAACAATAGGGATATGCCGGAGCCAGGGGATTGCTAATGACTGGGCAGAAGACAAGACAGTGCTATGTGGACGCTACAATAATGCATATGTTTACCTATGTTGCCCATTCATTTTGGATTATTATTTTAGGGCTAAAAAATAAGCCGATCTAAATCTTAAAAAGGATCCAACACATGAAAACAGTGGTGGTGGAAGGCTTACCATTAAAAACCTCACAGGCCATATGCGTGGGTCAGTTTGCAATCTGTGTCCATGGAAACAATGGGAGGCATGATGGGACCCCCTCATCCGTGGAATGGACGGTACCTGTTATTTAGTTTGATTTTAATGGACAGTCAAATCTATAGAAGTTACATGGATAATGGAAGGCACGTGTTTTAAGATGAGGTCTGAAAGCCCCACCCCAATTGGTTGGCCTAGGATCACGTTGTACCAAAATCATCCTCATCCACTCATCAAGTGGGTCCACTATAGAAAAATACACCTAGCCATTGATATATTTCAAGATACCCACCTAGGATTGTTTGTATTAGTGGGCAGTGGGATCAGATAACTTTGGTGGTCTTTCGGACTATCAACTGTAGTACCGAATTTTTAGGCTTTTATTATTATTGTTGTTTCCATGCTGCTGCAACTTTCGTTGTCGTCGTCGTTGTTGTGGTTGTCATTTTTCTTCTTCCCCTTCTTTTTATTTTTTTATTTTTTATTTTTAATCCGCTTTTCATAGTCTAAGTCAATCGAAGTCCGTCTCATCGTCACAACGACGGGGTTTCCACGAAGGGAGTGGATACGGTGCAGCTCGGCCACACCCAACACGGTGCGGCCCTGATGTGGAGCTACCTTGATATATATATTCTGTATATCCAATGTTCATCCGTTTTTTCAGATCATCTTAGTAAACGGTCCGAGAAATGAAGCAGATTCAAATCTAAGGAACCATACCATATGAAACAGCGGGGATTGAACGCTCACCATTAAAAACTTCCTAGGGCCCGCTGAAATACCCACCCTAATGTTTATTTTACATCCAACCTGTTAATAAGGACAGACATATGTAGATGAAGGTAGGAATAAATAAATATCAGCTTATGTAGATGAAGGTAAGAATAAATAAATATCAGTTTGATTCAAAATTTTCGTGGCCCACGAGCCTATTTTAATGATTATTCACTAATGTTTCCTTTGGTATAGTCCACCTCATATTTATATCTGCTTCAATTTTGGCATCATTCCTCAAGAAGAGCTGGAAAAACGAATGGACGGTGTGGATATACAAAATATACTTCCAGGTGGGCTCCACGCTCAGGACCACACCTAATCCGCTCCCTCCAAAAGTGTATAATTAAGTACGCTGCGGGAAATTAAAAAGAAATTCAGTCCTCCTAGGCTCTCATCAATGAGCCCATTCAGCTAGAGAGTGTACACAAGTGGGGCCCATCCTTCGTCATGGATGGCTCATCTTATCTTGTTTCAAGTGGGGCCCATGGTTCATTCCCCTAACTGTTGATATGAGGGGCCCCATGCATCAAAAATCTTTCTTACCGGTAAATCTCAACCCTTTAATTAGGGGTGTACGTTGAGTCGAACCGATTCGAGCTAGCCTCAGCTTGACTCGGCTCGGTCACTGGCTGACCTCGACTCGACTCGGCTTGGTCCTCAAGCCTGACTAGCCAGCTCAGCTCAGTTTAGTCAATAGCTTGGGCTAGCTCGAGCCAAGATCCATCCAAGTTCGCCATCAAGGTATTTCCACACACTTCTGAACTGCAACTTTAAAATCTCACTATTTTACAAATAGAGCGATGGTTTTACTGGTGTTTTATCAAACACCTTTTAAGCAACATAAAAATCAAGAAAAATAAAGAGAAAAAAGAAAACCCCTTATCCAACAGGCAGATGCATATAAGATAAAGAAGTAGGAGCTGATGACAGAGAATGCTAACTTGCGGACATTATTACGTTCAATGCAGGTAATTACCTTGTATTTATCATTATTCCCACTTATATTCAATGGAAGTTTCAGAGAAACTACTTATTTGAGAAGACAGTAGTCATGCATGGCTGGTAAAGAAATCATTTTAGATTCAAAATTACGTTGTTTATTGCAGATTTTACCTCTCTTTTAATCAGTAAAATACATGTGCATACAGATCCGAGTTCGATTCAAAATAGATTCGATTCGAGCCGAGCCAAGCTAGGGTTGCTCGAACTCGGCTCCAACTCATTTTTGACCTCAAAAAATCAACTTGACTCGGCCCGAACTCAGCTACGATTTGAGCCTTTTCAAGTCGAGCTGAGCAAGCTAACCCAGCTAGCCCGGTACGGGTACACCCCTACCTTCAATCGGTGGCCAGTCTCAAGGGATTAAAAAAACAAACATCAACGATAATTCAACCTAACAAGCTAAGCATCGGACAGCTAAGACCTTCCAATATGGTAGACGTCCACGTGGGACCCGACTCCTACAGAATGGAAAGTCCCACAGTCTAATTAATGCTCATGATGACCGAATCAAGTGTACTTTTGACTTATCCTTAATATAGTGGGCCCCACGGATTGGAAGGGGATGTATGTCGCATCACGCATGCTGACGTCATATAGTTTCTCACGGACGCGGACTCTACCTTTCACTATTTTCTATTCGGACAAATTCATGCGCTACTCGCGAAAGCCGATGTGCGTATCCTCTTCTCTCCGCACGTGCCAATGTATCACATTTGGAAGATCCGGATCGTACATCTCGTGGGTCCTATCTTACGTATTCCGTGGCCAGAAAATTATTCCATTTCACAGTAAAAAATATGGTATTTAAGAATATTGGACCGACAATTCACATTGAGCCTATACTTGAGGCGCATATACAATTCATACGTTATTGATCATCAGCATGTAATGCATGTACGATGTGTTCACCTTATTAACGGTCTGGATCTGTGTCACGTACGCCATTGGCACGTGCGAGTACACTGGTAGAGTGGTCTTTTGATGGCTACTCGCGAGAGGCGCACTTCTGTCAAAGTCTACGCCAGTAAACCAAAGTCCGGGAGCGGATTAGGTGTTACCCGGGTAACACCTTAGTTGGTATTACTCTAACCATGTGGGGCCACCTTGACATATTTTATGAATATCTACCCCGTCCATATTATTTTCGATATTATTTTAGGACACAATACAAAATATTAAGGAGATCCATGTCTTAGGTGGACCATATCAATAGAAAGAGTGATGAATAACCATTGAAACTTTTTGTGGGCCACAAAAGTTTTAGATCAAGATTTTTTATTTTATTATTATTATTATTATTTGCATTTTCCCTTCATGTAGATATTCTTGGCATTATCAAGATGTTAGATTTCAAAATTTTTTTAAAGAAAGCCTCGTGATGGGCCCTTTGGAATTTTTAACGGTGAGCCACCCAATCACCACTGTTTCCTGTGTCATGGACCGTCTGATATCTTAATCTACAAAATTTTTATTGGATACCTTACTAAAATGGTATGGAGAAATGGATGAACTGCGTGGATATACAATACATCGCCTACGTGGGCCCCACGGTAATGGTAACACCTAATCCGCTCCCCCATAGTCCTCCCATTTTAATGTGTGCATCTCACCCCACCAGTTATGGATTTCCTGCGAAAGCCTTTCGCAGGAAGTTCCTGCGCAAGGATGCTGGGTGGGGCCCACAGATATTTTTGTGAGAAATCCACACCGTCCTTACGTTTTGAGAGATAATTTTAGTATAGGAATATAAAATTAAGGTGGATACAAAACTCATGTGGGTCACACGAAAGGGAAAATTGGGGAAAGAAATTCCCACCGTTGAAATATTCCTGAGCTCCACCTTGATGTTTATATGCTATCCAAACCGTTTATAAGGTCATTCCCAATGGGATGAAGTGAAAACACCGAGACGCTAGCCTGATACAAAACTTTTATGGCCATAAGAATGCTTCAACGGTTCTCAATGAACTCCCACTGTTTCCTATCCTGTGGTCCACTTTAGTGTTAAATCCAGCTCATTTTTGGTCACTTGTACTAAAATTAGCTCCCCAAATGGATGAACGGAATATATTTCCTAGAAACATGGTGGTGGGCCCCACCCAGCAACCTTGTGCAGGAACAACCTGCGAAAGGCTTTCGCAGGAAATCCGCGTCCTTTGGTGACCTGATTCTGTGGGGCTCACTGGATGTGCCTTAAATCCACACCGACTAACCATTTTGACAGCTGGTGGCAGGGGGAGTAGCCAACCTGTTTCCGGGTCCCCGTGGATGTATATGCCTTATCCACGCCATCCATTTGTTTTTCCCGCTCATTTTGGGGAGAGAACTCAAAATTGAAGCATATGCAAAGCACAAGTATGCCACATCACAAAGAAGAGTGGGATGATAATATTCACCGTTAAAATCTTTGTAAGGTCTACAATGATGTTTATTTGTCATCTAGCTTGTTCATAAGCTCGCAGAGGTACAGGAAAAACACAAATTTCAACTTGATCCAAAACTTCTATAACCTCTATGAAAGTTTTCAATGTTAGCCGTATAAATTCATACAAATTCATGCTTTTCCCTGGTAATGTAGTACACTTAAAATTAGTATATGCTTCAAGTGTGGGCTCATGTTCTAAAATGAGTTGATAACATAGATGGACGACATAGATAAGACATATAAATCATGTGTATGCAATCAACGGTTACTCCTCCTTCCCTAGTTATGAACGGACACGGGCTATGAGTGCCACTATATCTACAGTCCATTCATTTTTGCCATATTATTTTAGGCTATAATTCTAAAATTAATTGAGGCAGATCCAAGCCTCAATTGTACCACACCGTAAAAAACAGTAGTCATAATTAATGACACCCACGGTTAAAACCTTTTTAAGCAGCCCACCACGATGGTTTATTTTCATCAACTATTCATAGGTTCATATAGACTTGGATGAAGGGAAAAACACAAATATCAGCTTGACCCAAAATTACTATGGCCATCCAGATGTTTTCACTGGTAGGTGTTTAATCTCCCATGCATGATCCATCTGAACCTTGGATGTACCTCATTTCTGGGATTGTACCATGGCAAAATGGATAGAGGGTGGATAAAATCCATACATCACGGTGGCCCCTCAGAGCCCCTGTATGTTCCCAGCGAGGAAGAGCCAATCCACCCCACTAGGCGGGCCCACTTATGTGAGAAAGATGGCTGTCTATCATCACACCAATTTAGGTTACTCGTCCTATTACTGTCGGTGGAAAAAAATAATAGACCGGACGATCCTCACCATCAATTGTACAATTAATGTTATCATGCTCAGTTGTCCAATTTAATATCTGAATCATATGATCAAGATCGTCTGATTGGTGTGAATTTCGGGCTCTTATCCAACCACAGTGCGATTCCATGTCACCCTATGCATGGTCTATGATGGATGGGACCCCACAACTTCAAAAGGGTGGGAACGTAGTCTCTCCCTCATCACATGCTGCCACCTCTCCTGGAAGGTGGGCCCCACAATTTTCAGTCAAGGAAATAGCCATCATCACAGCTGACACCGAATAAAGGTGAACTAAAGATGCCAGATGGAATAAAGGTGACCTAAAGAAACCAGGGGTGATTGGATCATGGTTTGAAAACTAGTACGGGTGGGGCCCACGATCGTACGGATACCCTAAAAAGGTGGTCCCGTCTCATACCTTGAGAAGGAAGTCGTCGTTTGGTCCAGTCCTCGTTTAAATATAATAAAATCAGGTGACAGTTTATTAACATTTTCTTAATGGTATTGGCCATGCACCATGGACTACATGTAAAGAGCATTTGGATCTTAAATTATTTAAGATAAGTTAGCTTATGCCTTAAGTAGCTAATTTTAATTTCTACTTATTAAATTAATGTGATTAAGTAATTTAAAAAAAAAGTTATTTATAATTGAACATAAATGAAATTCATTTATCTTAAATTAGTTACCAATCTATTGCTGGAAAAGTAGAAAAAGTAACTTTTTTGGTGGTATCCAAATGGCCCGAAGGAGATCCGGATAGTTCAATATAGGGCCGTTGGGACTTGTATCTGCTAGACATGGGTCTCTTTTGGTGATCCAAACCATTTATATAATGAGCTTCATCCTAGATGAGCAAATAAAAAAATCACAATGAAATATTTTAACCATTGAATTATTTAAAAGTTAAGGAGACTATCCATATTTAAAGGAAAATAGTCAAATGATCTAAAGGTTTGAAGCTAGAGCCCGGGGTGGCTATAGTTGTGTTCTAGCAAACTTAATTATAGTATTACATTTTAATATATAATCTTCCTCAAATGTAATAATGATTCATTCTCTTTGGATTGTGTCCTACCCCTACTCATCTCTAGCCAGGAGTACATCTCTTTTCTTAGATCATTTTAAGATATGAGCCCAAATAATGAAGCAGATCCACCGTTCAAAGCACCTATAATTAAGTTTGAAAATCATACATTGAAAAGTGATTCTATAATTAAGTTTGGAAATCTAGCGATAATTTAAAGGAAATTTTAAAAATAGATATTTTTTTTTATAGTTAACTGCTGTTAAAGTTATATATAAATCAAAATTTTCATACTTTTAAACTATTTTCATAAAATAACCTACGTCTTAACCTATGGATATGTTGACTTTTGATAGAAGGTTAGCTCTTTTAGATAGAGGTGGGCAAAATAGCATTTTTACATTTTATAACGGTGGCTTTCCACAGTTTTACCTCATTTCATGCTGGGACTTCCTTTTGCAGCAAATAGCAGTTCAAGGCGTTGTTTGTGTGGCATTGTTTGGTGTGATCCTCGGGGTAAGTTTGGTGGAGCAACTGCAGTGTCCAAGTGACATCCAATGTGGAGGATTCAGAACTTAAGTGGCCACAAAAATAAATTAGTGGTATTGAATGCAAACTATTTAAATTACCATTAATCATTGTTGCGTGAGGTAGCCTACCCCAATGTTGGATTTGCCTAGTTTTTGGGCTTATGTCCTTCCATGAGCTCGCAAATGCAATGGATGGAGTGGATGTCACAAAGGCAATGTTGGTAGGCCACACAACATGAAAAAGTAGTGATTAAACCCTACTATTGAAAACTTATTGGGGAACACATGCACCATGGTATGCCCCAGGAAGGTTTCATGGAGGGTGCGGTCATTATCCCCACTCTTTCCTATGATGTAGTCTACTTGAGCTTTAGATTTACCTCATTTTTTGGCTCGTCCTTGAATGAGCTAGCAAAACGAATATATAAAATGGATAAAACACACACATCATGGTGGGCCCCACAGTCGTGCCAACACATGCTCCAGGGATACAACACATGCATGAAGGCCCTTTCTCCCTTGAACAACTCACGGGCCCACTGTGATGTTTGTGATAAATCGCTAGATCATTTTAAGGCATGGGTCCAAAAATGATGCAAATCTAAAAGGCAAGACCACATAACATGAAACAGTGGATATTGAAAGCCTACCACTGAATATCTCTTCCTGGAAAACTCGTGAGTCTCACCTTGATGCTTGTGACAATTGACAAACCCATACTGTCCACTAGTTCTGTCATATCAGTTTAGGATATGAGTTCAAAATTTGGGCAGATCCAAAACTTAAGTGGGCCATACGTTCCTAAATAATGAGAATTGAACAGCCACCATTGAAACTTTCTCCCTTGAAAAACTCATGGGACTCAACGTGATGTTTGTGACAAACCTACTCATAGGATCAATGCTATGTTTGTGACAAATCTACCTTGTCCACCACGCTTGCTAGATTATTTTAAAGTGTGGGCCTAAAATGAAGTAGATCCACTACTTTAGTGGGCCACACGGCACCAAAAAGTGGGCACTGAACGTCCACCTTTGAATCTCTATCCTTTAATAAACTCATGGGCCCACTTGTAACAAATTCACTCTGTTCACCACTTTGGCCAAATCATTTTACGGTATGGGCCCAAAAATGAGACATCCACAACCACTACGCCAAAATGGCCAATTTGTGATGTATTTTTGCGACGGATTTAACGACGAATTTAATCCGTCACTAATGAAAAAGTCCATCACCAAGCTCTATCGAAAATCCGGTCCTAACGTCGCGGAATTTAGCGACGGACTAAGATCCGTCGCCCTTAGAACAACATTTGTATCAACCTCTCTAGACTTGAACTTTGAGGTTGCTTTACATTTACGTACAGTGATTTGTTTAAAGTGTTATCTTTCCTTTATTCATTTAAATTCCGTTGCCCTCTTTTGGACATATAGCTTGGCCTTTTCATTATGTTTTTGAGAAATCCACCCCATCCATCTATTTTCTAAATCATGTTAAACCATAAACTCAAAAATGAGGCAAATCTAAACTTGAGTGGGCCACATAAAAGGAAACATTTAGATACTAACCATCGATTCTCGAGGCAGATTGCCTGCTGACATGGGCCTCTATGGTGTCAGGACTTTGTGTGGCCCACCGTGATAATTGTGTTATATTCACACTGTCCGTCCATTTTTCGAGCGCAATTTAGGGCATGAGCTCAAAATTAATGCATAGCCCCAGCTTTAGTTAACCATACCATAGGAAATGGTGAGGATTGAAAGGCTACCGTTGAAAAGTTCACGGGGCCACAGAAGTTTTGGATCAAGCTGATTTTTAAATTTTTTTTTTCTGGACTTCAAGATATTTTTGATTCTGATGAGCGGGGCGATGGTTGGGTAATCCAAACCATTTGTCTTTTTCTTCTCAATGTGGGGCCCTTTCAAATCAGACGGTCGATATCATCTGCTTACTGTGGTTTTTCCGGTCAAATTTAGACCACGCACTATTTTCTTTCTTTCAGTCCATTTGGTGACCGCCAATCGGATGGTTGTGGTTGCTCAATCGGAATGATTTTCCAGTTACGCTCCATCCATAACGTGCCCACAATTTTTGGACGGTCTGGATGGCCGCACGAGTATGCCACGTGCAAGGAGGACGCATCACTACCATTTTTTAAAACGGTGGCCGACTACCAACCGAGCCTTGCGTCATGTTGCATGAGTGAATCCAGTTAGCCATGTTACGTTAGTCCTCAACAGGAGTGCGGATCCTCTGCCTCCCGGAGGCAGGAATTCCCTGCCTCCAGCATTTTCATTGGTCAACGTTATTGTAAGTGCCACGCCATTAATTTTTAAATATATTAAAAAATACATTTAATAAGAACCGTAACGGAGACGTTAAACCGAAGCGGTTTGCGCACTGAGTACCTCAGTACGGTAAACGAAATGAGTAAAGTCTGTGGAGCCCACCGTTATTGTCATTCCTGCATTGTATCAACTCCATCCATCTCTTTTATCATCTAATTTTAGGGTTTTACAACAAAAATTAATCATATCCAAAGATCAAGTGGACCACACCACCTGAAAACGTGTGAATTGAATTCCACCTGAAACCGTGTGAATTGAATTCTACCGTTGAAAAGTTTTTGGAGCCCACGGAAGTTTTATATCAAGATGATATTTGTTTTTTCCATTCATCCATGTCTTTGTGATCTTATGAACAGTTTGGATGAAAAATAAAAATAATTGGGGGCTTAGAAACACTTCAATGGTGAAAATCAATACTTCCACTGTTTCCTTTGGTATGGTTTACTTGAGCTTTTGATATACTTTAGTTTTGGGCTCAACTCCTAAAATGATATGAAAATATGGATGGACGACGTGATAAACCACATGAATTCACAATGGGCCCAATAGAGTTTACTCAGTACGATAAGACTCGGTACGCAATCCGATTTCATGTTTTAGACGCAGATTTCCTGCCCGAGCCTTTTACAGTAAGATCCTGCGTAAGGATTCCAGATGGGCCTAATACGACGTTTGTGATAAATCTAACCCGTTCATCCATTTTTAGATATCATTTTAGGACATCATACCAAAACTAATGAATATACAAAACTCAAATGGGCCACACGAGAGGAAACAGTGGGGATTTAGTATCCACAGTTGAAATATTTATATGGCCACAAAAGCTTTGCATCAGTTTAATATTTTGGTGTTTTCACTTCATCCTAGTAAAAATGACTTTTTAAACAGTTTGGATGGCATATAAACATTAAGAGGCCCAGGAAGGTTTCAACGGTTGAAATTTCTTTCTCCACTGTTTCATCTTGTATGACCCAGTTGAGTTTTTGATCATCCTAATTTTTGTTTACATGTCTTAAAATGAGCTTTAAAAATGGATGAATGGATTGGAATTCTTATAAACATCACGGTGGACCCCACCATACATCCAGCGTTGGAACTTCATGCAAAAGACTTTCCCCAGTGAATCCGTGTATATGGTTTCCATTAGAAACGTATTGGCTACTCCCCTGCCACTTGGTGCTCGTGGGCCCACCATGATGTATGTGTTTCATCCATGCCGTCCATCTATTTTTCTAGATCATTTTATGGTCTGAGACCAAAAATGAGGTATAACCCAATCTCAAGTGGACCACATTACATGAAACAGTGTTGAATAAATGTTGGCCATTAAAAACTTTTTAGGGACCATAAAAGTTTTGGATCAAGCTGATCTTTGATTTTTCCCTTTACCTGGGTCTTTATGACCAAACCAATAGATTGGATGTCAAATAAACAATACGGTGGGCCTTAGGAGGACTTTAATGATGGATATCCAATCACCATTGTTTTCCTGTGGTGTGGTCCATATGAGATTTATATCCCTCTCATTTTTGGGATCAACCCCTAAAATTATATGTAAAAATAGATTAACGGAATGGATGAAACACATACATCATGGTGGGGAAGTGATGTCACCCATTTATATGGGTCCCACTATGATGTATGTTTTGTATCCACACTGTCCATCCATTTGGAGATATGATTTTAGGGCATGAGCCACAGAATGAATCCAATCCAAGACTCGAGAATGAATCCAATCCAAACCTCGTCACTTTATCTAGTAAACTCGGCAACCTCGCCACGTCATCGAACCTGTCACTTTGTGACCTTGTCACTTTGTCTAGTGAACCCCGTCACTTTACACTGCAACTTTGTACTGTACCCCGTCACTTTGTGATACAACCTTGTCATTTTGTTTATTGTACCCGTCACTTTATGCTACAACCTCGCCACTTTGTCTACTGAACCCTTGTCTAATGTAACCTCGCCACTTTATCTAGTGAACCCCATCACTTTGTACGGCAACATCACTTTGCTATTGAACCCCATCACTTTGTCTGACAATCTATCCACTTTGTCTACTAGAACCTTATCACTTTGTCAAGTGAACCTGTCACTTTGTCTTTGCTGACCTCGTCACTTTGTCTGCAGACCCCATCACTTTGTCTCTTCGAACCACATCACTTTGCACGCAACATCGCCACTTTGTCTCATGCCCAGTCACTTTGTGCCGCAACCTCATCACTTTGTCTATTATACCCCATCACTTTGTCCAAGAACCCTACTTAACCCCATCACTTTGTCTAGTAAAACCCCATCACAAAGTGACAGTACTTCACAAAGTGACGAGGTAAGGTAGACAAAGTGCGAAGTTGCGACAAAGTGACTGGGTACGATAGACAAAGTGACGATGTCGACAAAGTGATGGGGTTCGATAAACAAAGTGACGAATGCGATGACAAAGTGACGATGTCAGCAAAGACAAAGTGATGGGGTTTAGTAGACAAAGTGATAGGGTTGCAGTATAAAGTGACGAGGTTCGCTAGACAAAGTAATGGGATTGTAGTACAAAGTGACGGGGTTCACTAGACAAAGCGACGAGGTTGTAGTACAAAGTGACAAGGTTTACTAGACAAAGTGACGAGGTTGTAGTATAAAGTGACGGGGTTCAATAGACAAAGTGACTGGGTTATAGTACAAAGTGATGGGGTACAATAGACAAAGTGACGAGGTTGCAGTACAAAGTGACGGGGTTCAGTAGACAAAGTGACGAGGTTGCAGTATAAAGTGACGGGGTTCACTAGACAAAGTGACGAGATTGCAGCACAAAGTGACAGGGTACAGTAGACAAAGTGACGAGGTTGTAGCATAAAGTGACAGGGTATATTAGACAAAGTGACGATGTTGTAATACAAAGTGACGGAGTTCAGTAGACAAAGTGACGAGGTTGCAGTACAAAGTGACGGGGTTCAGTAGATAAAATGACGAGATTGTAGTACAAAGTGACGGGGTTCACTAGACAAAGTGACGAGGTTGCAATACAAAGTGACGGGGTTCAGTAGACAAAGTGACGGGGTTGCAGTACAAAGTAACGAAGTTCACTAGACAAAGTGATGAGGTTGCAGTACAAAGTGACGGGGTTCAGTAGACAAAGTGATAAAGTTTGGATTGGATTCAGTCGTAATAAATGGTAGGCGTGACTTCTCCACTGTTTTCTATGGTGGGGTCTACTCGAGTTTTAGATCCGATTCATTCTTTGGCTTATGCCCTAAAATGATCTCTCCAAATGGATGAACGGTGTGAATACAAAACATACATCATAGTGGGACCCATATAAATGGGTGACATCACTTCCCCACCATGATATATGTGTTTCATTCATTCCGTTAATCTATTTTTACTTATAATTTTAGGAGTTGATCCCAAAAATGAGAGGGAAATAAATCTAATATGGACCACACCATAGGAAAACAATGGTGATTGGATATCCATCATTAAAGTCCTCTTAAGGCCCACTGTACTATTTATTTGACATCCAATCTATTGGTTTGGTTATAAAGACTCAGGTGAAGGGAAAAATCAAAGATCAGCTTGATCCAAAACTTTTATGGTCCCCAAAATTTTTTTAATGGTCAACGTTCATTCAACACTGTTTCATGTAATGTGGTCCACTTGAGATTGGGTTATACCTCATTTTTGGTCTCAGACCATAAATGATCTAAAAAAATAGATGGACAACATGGATGAAACACATACATCATGGTGGGTCCACATAGCACCAAGTGGCAGGGGAGTAACCAATACGTTTCCAATGGAAACCGTGGACACGGATTCACTAGGGAAAGCCTTTTGCATGAAGTTCCAGCGCTGGGATGTATGGTGGGGTCCACCGTGATGTTTATAAGAATTTCAATCCATTCGTTCATTTTTAGAGCTCATTTTAAGACATGTAACCAAAAATTAGGATGATAAAAAACTCAACTGGGCCCTACAAGATGAAACAGTGGAGAAAGAAATTCCTACCGTTGAAACCTTCCTGGGCCTCTTGATGTTTATATGCCATCCAAACTATTTATAAAGTCATTTTTACTAGGATGAAGTGAAAACACCAAAATATTAGACTGATGCAAAACTTTTGTGGCCATATAAATATTTCAACGGTGGACACTAAATCCCCACTGTTTCCTCTCGTGTGGCCCATTTGAGTTTTGTATATTCATTAGTTTTGGTATGATGTTCTAAAATGATATCTAAAAATGGATGAACGGGTTGAATTTATCACAAATGTCACAGTGATCCTATCCGCAATCCTTACGCAGGATCTTACTGCAAAAGGCTTTGGGAGGAAATCTGTATCTAACATGAAATCGGATTGCGTACCGAGTCTTATTGTACTCAGTAAACTCTATTGGGCCCACTGTGAATTCATGTGGTTTATCCACGCCGTCCATCCATATTTTCAGATCATTTTAGGAGTTGAGCCCAAAACTAAAGTATATCAAAAGCTCAAGTAGACCATACGAAAGGAAACCGTGTAAGTATTGATTTTCACCATTCAAGTGTTTCTACGTGCCCAATGATTCTTATTTTTCATCCAAACTGTTCATACTATCACAAAGACATGGATGTATTTAAAAAACAAATATCATTTTGATATAAAACTTCCATGGGCCCCAAAAACTTTTCAGCTGTAGAATTCAATTCACACTATTTCAGGTGGTGTGGTCCACTTGATCTTTGGATATGATTAATTTTTTTTGTAAAACCCTAAAATTAGATGATAAAAGAGATGGATGGATTGATACAATGCACCAATGACAATGACAGTAGGCTCCACAGACTTTACTCATTTAGCTTACCGTACTGAGTTACTCAGCACGCAAACCGCTTCCGTTTAACGTCTTCGTTATAGTTTTTATTAAATGTACCTTTTCTAATATATTTTTAAAAATTGATGAGGTGGCACTTACAGTGACGTTGACCAATGAAAACGCTGGAGGCAAGGAATGAGTGAATCCAGTTAACCATGTTACGTAAGTACCCATGCAGGGGTAATTTACTCATTTGTCGTATTGTTAATGGAGAATCATGTAACCTAACAGGTTCAACATTAGCCAAGCTCTTAACCTGCCTCCAATGCGCAGGTTAGCCATGCACCTCCAACATCTTTCAAACATCTGAAAGTGCTTGGAGACAAGACTGACGGCGTGCGAATGTAGTGTGGGGTCTGATGAAATGGCCAACAAGAGGTATTCCATGTGGAAAAACATGCTAGATATACAGCAATGAAAGAAAAAAAAACAGAGGAAAGGATTCTATACAAACGATTATAAAAATTAAAAAAGAAAAAAAAGATTAAAAAAAAAAGAATATTAAGGAACAAGAGTTATAAAGATTCACTTGATTTGAAAAGATATTTATATTTGACGGGTAACTTTTTAACTTTGTTATTTATTAAATCAAAAGAATAAAAAAATATAAAGCTTATTTCTCTCCCACATTTCCTATATATAAAAACTTTCACACTAAAAAAATACTCCAAAAGACTATTTATTTGTTAGAGAAGATAGCATGCGTGGAGAAAATCTAATGGATTCACCCTGTAAGGAAACTCGTGATCGCGCATATCCTGATGTCTATAGATAAGCTTGCTCCAATTGTACACAACTGTAATTATCCTAACAATATTCAGTTACTATGTATATCTATTTAGTTACTATGTATATCTCTTGTAACAGCCCTCTTAATTAATTATAAATAGAGACCTTGCACCTCCATAAGGTGTATTGAATTACATCCCAATTCATCTTGGTATCAGAGCTATTACAAGTGCATCCACCATGTCAAGCACTTCATCTATTACGAGTGCATCCACCATGTCGAGCACTTCATCTTCTTCCTTATCGTCATCTGTCTCTAACATCACTCACTTCCTCAACATCAAACTTGATAAAGGCAATTTTTTGGTATGGTGTTCCTAGTTCCTTCCTATTCTAAAACTCTATGATCTTGAAGGCCTTGTTAATGGCACCTCTCCATGTCCAGATCATTTCCTCCCTCCCACTGAGAAGGATACCTTACCTATCATCAATCTTGACTACACTAGATGGACCAAAATGGACTAAATGCTCCTCTGCTGGCTCATCTCCTCCGTCACTGAATTGGTCCTGGCCCATGTTGTCGGCCTCACCACATCTTGTGATGTGTGGTGTGCTTTGGAGAGAATCTTTGCGTTGTCCTCCCGAGCTCGCATACAACAACTTAAGTATTAGTTACATTGTCAAAATGGGTGCTACCCCTATGTTTGAATACATCCAGTCTATAAAGTCTATTGTGGACAACCTAGCGGCCGTGGCAAATCCCGTCACTGACTCTGACCTCGTGTCCACCCTCCTTAGTGGCCTAACTCCTGAATATGACTCGTTCGTCACCTTTGTCAACACACGACTCGACCCTACTTCTCTGAAGAACTGATCGGCCTCATGCTCAATCAAGAGATACATCGTGGGCGCGCCCTCCCCACCCTTGACTCTGTCGGCCTCATCTCTCCCCGCCTGCGGTTCACATAGCTTCCCAAACTCGAGGTTCTACTCGCCCGTCATCATCTTCTTTTCATGGGCATGGTCGAGGTCGTGGTCAAGATCGTGGTCGTGGGCGTGGTCGGTCCCCTCTCTACATTAGACCTCGAGTGGCCCCCCACATCAGACAGCTGGTGGTCGCCCGCAGTGCCAGATCTACAACCGATTCGGCCATTACGCACCATTGCTACAACCGCTATGATGATGCTACCCCACCTTCCAACCCGATCGCTCTCCGTACTTGGCGGTAGCGACAATTTCTTCAATCCCAACCGGTATGTTGACTCGTGCTACACATCACTTGACCGTTGATATGGCAAACGACAATTCAAACCGAAAACCGAGTATCATGGCCCTGACAAGATTCACATGGGTAGTGGGATAGGTCTTCCTATCTATTCTACTGGTTATTCTATTTTGAGTTCTCCATCTTCCTCCTTTGAGTTACATAACCTCTTGTTCGTTCCCAATATCACTAAGAATCTTCTCTCTGTTAGTCGTTTTACTGCTGATAATAAAGTCTTACTTGAATTTCATCCTGACTTTTATCTTGTCAAGGATCTCTCCACCCAGAAAACTCTGCTGCAAGGACACCTGAAGGATGGTCTGTATGCCTTCTCTCTGGGGGACAAGAGTCTTGCTGCTTCTCCTCAGGCTCTTATTAGTGAACGTGTCTCTTCCTCGGTGTGGCACGAGTGCCTTGCTCATCCAACCAGTCGTGTTGTCTCCAGTCTACTCTCTCATCATAAGTTACCCTCTCTTCCTAACCATGGCGGTCCTTTGGTCTTTTCCTCTTCATCTTCGGTTGTTATTGCTCCTCTAGAACTTATTCATTCAGATCTCTAGGGTCCATCTCATGTACCTTTTATAAAGTGGTGATGCAGGGAAGGACGTGAGGTTGAGCACTTGTCTTCCTCAAGAGGATAACTATTCAATCCACGGAACTTCTCTGGACTCCTCATAGAGACTTCTCGAATCCACGAGGAAAGAAAGCATAAAAATATAAATAAATTCTAATAAATTTGAAATTGATTAATAAATAAATAAAAATGAGTTTACAACCCTTTAGATAGGGGGTATCAAGCAATGGAAAAGAAATCAAAATCAAACTATAACTAAAACTCTTAAAATTCACAACTTACTACAAATAGTAAACTTACTATTTATAAACGGTCATGATGTCTATTAGTGCATAAGGTATTCGGCCAAAAATAGTAAGTGTCCTATTTGTCTTCAACAAAACTGTTCTCCTAATTATTCTACGCTCTTTTCATGTTGGGTGCAACTCCTAAATCCCAACGGATTAAGAGTTATAATCAAACTAAAACTTACTATTTATAGTAAAAACAGAATTAAAATAGGAAACGACTGTTGATCTGGTGCTGTTTCGCAAATCCGGCTTGCGTAACCCGGTGTAGCAGGGTTGGGTGGCTAAAGTAGCTCGTTCTGCCTGTCAGCAAGGGAAGAACCATCGTCTACCTTTTTCCCCTTCATCTTCGATTGCTACTGCTCCTCTAGAACTTATTCATTCAGATCTCTGGGGTCCATCTCATGTACCTTCTGTAAGTGGTCATCGCTACTACGTTAGCTTTGTCGATCACTATAGTAAATATATTTGGCTTTACCCATTAATAAATAAAGGCGAGATTTTTCTGTATTTGTCACTTTCAAAAATTATATTGAAAAATTCTTAGCCCGTTCAATTAAGGTCCTGCAGACCGATAGTGGTGGTGAGTTCTTAAAATTTAAATCCTTTCTTTCTTCTCATGGTATTATTCATCATGTTTCCTGCCCACACAATAGTGCCCAAAATGGAACTGTGGAACAGAAGCATCGCCATCTCATTGAGACTAGCTTGACCCTCATTTCTCAGTCCCATGTTCCTTTCTCTTATTGGCCATACGCTTTTTAGACTGCATCTTTCCTAATCAATCGAATGCCAACCATGGTCCTACATAACATTTTCCCTTTCCAAAAATTATTTCAAAAATCACCTGATTACCTCTCCTTGAGGGTGTTTGGTTGTGCTTGCTACCCTCATCTTTGCCCCTACAATACACATAAATTTGACTTTCGCTCTATGCAATGTATCTTTTTGGGTTACTCTACATCCCACAAAGGTTACCGGTGTTTACATATACCCACTGGGCATATGTACATCTCCCGAGATGTTGTCTTTGATAAATGCACCTTCCCATTCCTCGGCCTCACGCCTAAGCTCTCTTCTCCATTGTCCCTGTCCCACTCATCAATTCCAACTTCCATTAGTCCACTGCCTATCCTAGTCTCCATTCAATCTCCTACAACAGTGCCCTCTATCACTCCAGTTGATCCTTGTGTCTCTCCTTCACACCAGTCCCTCCCCAATCCTGTTATAACTAGTTCATCCCCTCCATCTCCTACCCTATGTCATGATGCCCTTTTACCTATTCCCTCCTTGCTATCTCCCTCCCCTGTGGTTCCTACTAATCCACCTCTCATCCGAAATCATCCAATGGTCACCAAGACTTAGGATAACACAAGAACACCTAAAGTCTAGCTTGTCACCCGGTACCCACTGCCCACTTGTCTCATGACTGATCTGCACACCTCGCCCATCGAACCCACCTGTTTCACACAAGCAAACTGTGATCCTCGGTGGCGCAGCCATGCAGGATGAGTTCAATGCTCTACTTCGCAACTCCACTTGGTCTCTTGTTCCCTACCATCCGTCTATGAATGTAGTTGGATCAAAGTGGGTGTTTAAGCTTAAGCGTCGTGCGGACGGGTCTATTGAGCGACACAAGGCCCGACTCGTTGCCAAGGGCTTTACTCAACAGTATGGGACTTGACTATGGAGAAACGTTCAGCCCTGTCATCAAACCAACCACTGTTCGAACTGTCTGCAGCCTTGCCGTGTCCAAAGAGTGGCCTATACGTCAGCTGGACGTCAAAAAATGCCTTTCTTCATAGGTTTATATGAAGCAACCTCCGGGTTTTATAGATCCTGCTCGTCCTTCTTATGTCTGCAAACTCCACCGAGCAATTTATGGCCTGAAACAGGCCCCCCGGGCCAGGTTCTCTCGTCTCAGTAGTTACTTGGTTGAAGAAATTCAACCAAGCGCGGGTAAATGGCGGGAGTAACTATGACTCTCTTAAGGTAGCCAAATGCCTCGTCATCTAATTAGTGACGCGCATGAATGGATTAACGAGATTCCCACTTAATGCTTGACTACAATCCAGCGAAACCACAGCCGAAGGGAACGGTCTTGGCAGAATCAGCGGGGAAAGAAGAACCTGTTGAGCTTGACTCTAGTCCGACTTTGTGAAATGACTTGAGAGGTGTAGGATAAGTGGGAGCCGTCTCGGCGGCGCAAGTGAAATACCACTACTTTTGCGACGTCGCGAGAAGTCCACTGAACCTTATCATTTAGAGGAAGGAGAAGTCGTAACAAGGTTTCCGTAGGTGAACTGCGGAAGGATCATTGTCGAGGCCCGTCGAGCGGCGAGACCCGCGAACCGGTGACCCTGACGAGAAGACCTGGCCAGTGGATGCGCTCTCCCAGCCCACGCAACGGACGACCCCCGACGCGATGGGCGCCAAGGAATTGAGGCGGAATGAGCGCGGCTCCCCCGGGGATGCCGGCGCGCGTTCGGACCTACACGACTCTCAAGAACGGATATCTCGGCTCTCGCATCTATGAAGAACGTGAGCGAAATGCGATACTTGGTGTGAATTGCGGAATCCCGCGAACCATTGAGTCTTTGAACGCAAGTTGAGCCCGAGGCCACCCGGCAGAGGGCACACTGCCGGCATCACGCACCGTGCCGCCGCCACCCGCACTCTCCCCATCTAGCGGCGGCGCGGGCGGAGATCGGCCGCCCTTCGCCGGGAGCGACGGAAGGAAGAGGCGGGGTTTCAGAGCGCCCGGCCGACAGCAGCTATGCCGACCAGGGATCGGCGGATGTAGCTTTTAGGACTCACGGCACCTTATGAGAAATCAAAGTTTTTGGGTTCCAGGGGGAGTATGGTCGCAAGGTTGAAACTTAAAGGAATTGACGTAAGGGCACCACCAGGCGTGGAGCCTATGGCTTTCACCCTGTAAGGCAACTCGTGATCGTGCATATCCTGGTATCTATAGATAAGCTTGCTCCAATTGTACACAACTGTAATTATCCTAACAATATTCAATTACTATTATATCTCTTATAACAACCCTCTAAACTAATAGTTGATTGTTCCCCTCAATTAATTATAAATAGAGACCGTGCACCTCCACAAGGTGTATTGATTACATCCCAATTCATTGAAATGACCTCTCTGTATCGTGGTTTCCTTTATATAGACCACACCATGGATGAGAGCACATCCCATGACCTAGAGAAACCATGCTTTACTGATATTGTGTGACATCGAGTCACTTTCATGGCGAAGATGGACCACAGAAGGTCCAATTGGAGGGAAAGTGATCAGGACAGTAAAAACCCTAAAACAGGCATATCTCGCAAACATGAATGAGTTATTTAACGTTCCATATATGATTTTGGGTTGAGAAGCTACTTTAGCCAACTAACCCAACTACACCAAGTTCCCATGTTAGATTTGCAAGATTCCATCCGATTGATGGTCGAAAATCCATTTTATTTTCATTTTTACTATTTATAGTAAGTTTTAGTTCGATCATAACTTTTGATCCATTGAGTTTTAGGAGTCATGCCGAACATGAAAGGGCATAGAAAAATTAGGGGAACAACGTGGTTAGGACGAATTGGATGCTTACTATTTTTGGCCAAAAACTATGAAATCTAGTGGAATCATCACTGCCTATAAATAATAAGTTTAATATTTATAGTAAGTAACGATTTGAGAGAGTTTGATTATGAAACTTCTTCTTATATTTGATATTACTATTTAAAGGGTTGTAAATTCATTTTTATTATCATCAATCAAGTTATTTTTTTATTTTTATTAGATTTTTTTCTTTTCCCTCATGGATTCGAGGAATCTCGGTGAGGAGTTCGAGAAGCTCAATGGATTCGAGTAATTACTCCCGTCCCCTCCCCGAGGAAGACAGTGATCGACCTCATCACGTCCTTCGCTTGCGTCATTTACATACATGAGAAATAGAGAGAGAGATTCATGTCCGAGTGACTAACTGATGTAGAGCGGGTCGTGGATAGTTACATGGTCAAGATGGATCAAAAAGGCCCAGTTGACGATAAGTGATCAGGACCATCGGACCTTAAATTTGGCGTATCTCATAATTCGTAATGAGTTATCCGACGTAAAATATATGATTTTGGGGTAGAACGAGCTAGTTTAGCCAACCAACCCGCACTGGGTTGCGCAAGCCATATTTGTGAAATACCCCTGGATCGACGGTCGTTTCCTGTTTTAATTTCGTTTTTACTATAAATAGTAAGTTTTAGTTTGATTATAACTCTTCATCCGTCAGGCTTTAGGAGTTGCGCTTAACGTGAAAAGAGCTTAGAAAAATTAGGAGAATAGCTTGGTGAAGCCAAATAGGACACTTACTATTTTTGGCCAAAAACCTTGCGCACTGGTAGACATCACGACCGTCTATAAATAGTAAGTTTACTATTTACAGTAAGTCGCGAATTCTAAGAGTTTTAATCATAATTTGATTCTGATTTCTCTCACATTGCTTGGTAGGATTGTGAACTCGTTTTTATTTATTCATTAATCAAATTCGAATTTATTAGAATTTATTTTTATTTCTTGCTTTCTTTCCTTGTGGATTCGAGAAGTCTCTATGAGGAATCCAGAGAAGTTCCGTGGATTCGTCATTTACATACATGAGAAACAGAAAGAGAACATCTCTCACTAAGAGACTAGCAGAGGAGATCGTGAGAGAGAGAGAGAGAGAGAGAGAGAGAGAGAGAGAGAGAGAGAGATGTTTTCTTACTGAAAATGTCACCACTGCCTAACACAAGTGTAGTTTCCACCACAACAACATTCTCCCATTTGAGGCTAATTTCTTTAATAGTGTGAAAAATACTCTCAATAACAATTACCCAAATGTCATCGATTATTAGGCAATAATAAGCCCAAAAGAATTCCTGTACTAATTAATAAACTTCTCTCTTACAATAGGTTTCAATCAACATCTTTGCTATGTTGCCATTGGTGTGAATATTCTATAATGCAATATGTTCATATTCCACCATGTCGTGAATAAAATGATATTGGACATTAATGTTCTTGGTCCAAGCATAAAATATCATATTTTTTGTAAAATGCAATGTACTTTGACTATCGTAATAAATCACACCACATAATCATTGAGCCAAACAAAGGGTTTTATACATAGCTCTCTTTAGTCGACTCTGATCACTTTGAGTTTTAGCACCGGTTATCTCATCTGCATGTTCTTCATCAACTTGTTGACTTCTGAATCAATAGATTGATTCTGAACATTATTTGAAGATTTCAATTCATTTATCTTTTGTGATTCTCGGCTCGGCAATTTTATATCTCTTTTAAACAAAACTTTATTAAAAACCACATATCGACTAATCACTAACTAAGAAAAATATATTTTTTGTACCTCACATCCTTTTGTTTTGAGTTTTATTGAATTTGGGTTTGCTTCCGCATGACCTTCAATAATTAATAGATTTTTCAGATTACTACCTCTTCAATGATCTTATAATTTAGTGCAATTGTAGGAGAATGATTCACCAAATAACAAGCTATATAAAAGATTTTCACCGAAAAATATTGCTCAAGCCTAGTTAAACTTATGCTCATAACACAATTTGTAAGTGTAAGATTTATACTTTCAACAACTCTTTCTACTGTGGAGTACCAGGGACTGTATAGTGTCTCTCAATTCCATACTCGCTATAAAAATTCTTGAATTCTTTTAAGGTGTACGCTACTTCATTATCAGTTCTCATATACTTAATGTCTTTTTTCCTTCTAATTTTCAACTAATACTATAAACATAATAAAATAAATAAAAGCAATACTTTTCTTCTCAACATGTAAATTCATATCTTCCTGAAGAAATCACTAAAAAAGGAAACAAAGTACTTCGAACCTCGTAGAATTCAATAGCAGCCTCCTAAGTATTAGAATGAATTAAATTTAAGACATCCTTACTTTTAACACTAGAAGAGGAGAACTGAGTTTTATAGAACTTTTCAAATAAATAATCCTTATAAAAATATAAATTAAAATATTTTAAATTAAGAAGTAAATTTTAACAAAGAAGTGCATTTAGTACTTACTCATGTGGCCCAACTACTTATGCTAAATTGTAACAAAGTTTTTCATAACAGGCGGACTCGCTAAACACAGTATCTTCGATCAACCAATATAATCTACCCATCTACTGACGCAGGATGGACGTGATGAGGTCGAGCACCGTCTTTCCGGGGGAGGATAATTATTTTGAATCCATGGAATTTCTCTAGATTTCTCACGGATATACCTCGAATCCACGAGGAAAATAATTAAAAAATAGAATAAATTTTAGAAATTCATAATAAATTGATTGATAATTAAAAAAGAGCTTACAACCTCTTAAATAGTAACATAAATCCTAGGAAGAAGTTTCAGAATCATACTATAACTAAAATTCTTAGGAATCATGACTTACTATAAATAGTAAACTTACTATTTATAGACGGCCATGATTCCTACTAGTCATCACGCTTTTAGCCAAAAATAGTAAGTGTACTATTTAGCCTCAAACCATGTTATTATCCTAATTATTTTAAGAACTTTTCATGTTGGACTTAACTTCTAAAGCTCAACAGATGAAGAGTTATAATCAAACTAAAACTTACTATAAATAGTAAAAATGAATTTAAAATAAAAAAACGACCATTGATCTAATGATATTTCACAAATTTGGCGTGCACAACCCGGCATATAGGGTGGCTAAAGTAGCTCGTCCTACCCCAAAATCATATCTGGACACGTCGGATAACTTATTCTCGATTTGTGAGATATGTCTGCTTTAGGGTTCTGACGGTCCGATCACTTCCGCCTCCGATCGGGCTTTTTTGGTCCATCTTGGCCATGACATGAAATTGTCCGTGACCCTCTCTACATCATCATGTTTTCACAAACTAGTGTCTTTTACGTTGAACTTTCTTAGCGAAAAAAACTTTTTCATAGATCCAATATATGCCACACACTTAAAATTGTGCATATGATACTATTAAACATAGTAACTTTAAAATCTCTAATCTCCAATGTCCACAATTTTATACTTGTTATTATTGCCCATGTAAACTTTGCTGCCATCACATGATGATGTGCAGAAATAATTCATGTGTGGAATTATATAGAACGAAGTACCTGAATCTAAAATCTATTAATGGCTTAGATTCTCTCACAAAATCACTATCGGCAATACTTTTCCATCCTCATATGAATTGTTTTTCTCAACTAGGTTTCCTTAGAAATCTTTTGAATTCGATGCTTAATTGTGTAAATCAGGTTTGAAATTTTCATCATTTACTTTCTTGAGTTTATAATTTTTTTTTTCACAAGTAGTCATTCTTTTTACAATTATAACACTTTTCTACTTTGTGCCCTTTCGACTTGGATCACGTCTAATTTCTCTCATTTATACATTTCTCAATAGATCTTCCTCTGATTATTATAGCATTATTAAAAAAATTTCCATATGTTTTTCTATGAGACTCACAACGAATCACATATTGAGATCCGAACCATTGTTGAAATTTGTAATTAAACCATTCAACAAATCCAGCACTAAACAAATTAGAAGCGCGACATTTTTTTCGTCACCAATCTTGGCATCGGCTGTCCAAATCTACTGATTGTGGTTTTAAACTTATTCAAGTGTTCATATAAAGAGAGCCATTCCTTCATCTTCAATTGTTGTATAGCTATCTTTGGAAAAAAAAAAAATTTGATATCAATTTTTCTTTATAAAAGTTTTGTAATTTATCCGCCAAACATTCATATTCAGTTTTCACAATGCATAATTGAATACGTTGAACTTCGGTACCTCGAATTTGATTAAACTTGATCCAACCATCTGAAATGCAATTACTACACAAATCCCAACACTGATCTCATGCTAAAAGTCTTCTCAACTTTTGGCTTTGATATAAATTATTGTAGAAAAAAAATCCACAAGTGATCGATACAAGGAATATAAAAAACCATAAAAGAAAATAGCTGATACAAAATACCGAAAATCAAAGAAAAATAAGAAAAAAGATGCATGGAGATTTACATGATTCTATTGGGGGACTGCGGAAGCACACAGAGATGAATCAAGCAAAGTTTTCCAATTGCAACAATCAAGTTCAATCACAAATACTTCAAATTTAACATAGAAAAACCTTTGTGGGAAAAAGCCACGGCACAAAGAGACAATAATGCACTATAAAAGCAGAAATTACAAGAGATAGAGTTAATATCCGATTCAAACAAGCCTCGAATCTTTCCTTACAAGCCCTTAAAACCCTATGAATGAATTAGAAAGCCCTTAGAATAATCCTTATTCCCGATTACACCCATATATAGCCTATATGATATCACAATCGAAATTGGAAACAAATTCCACAGATACGCAACTCTGTGTAACTCTGCGCATTTGTTCGATGACACCTTTGATGTCACTTCGATGGCATCAAACCTCTTCGATGTCATAGAACAAAACACCAAAATGTTCCAGTGACTAAACATGTATTTTCTCAATTTTTCCGATGACACTTCGATGGGACTTCAATGTCATCCACGACTCATCGATGGCATTGAACCCATTTCGATGGTATCGAGTAGGACACCAAAAGTGTCTAGCAACCAATTGTGAAATTTTCGAATTTTTTCGATGACATCAAACAACTTTCGATGACATTGATGTTTGCTCGATAGTATCGAGCTGTCATTGAAAGACCTATTAATTTACAGATTTAAGACATCAATCAATAAATTCAACCATAAATTAAGTAGCAACAAAGATCTTTCTTCTTCACTAAAATAATTAAAATTAAATATGTAAGGCTGACTTATCTTTTACCCTTCTTATGTACAAAAATTCTCACACTAAAAGATTCTTCAGAAGATTATTAAAATGAGTTATTCTCTTTCTCTATGGTACCTTATATATGGATCACACCACATGAGAGTAGGTCCCATAACCCAAGAAACTTAAGTACATGAGAGAGAGAGAATGCCTCTCTCGACAAATAGAGGAGAGAGACAGAAGAGAGAGAGGAGACATCTCATTGTTGGAGCCATCACCACAACCTAACTTGGGTGTAGTTTCCACTGCCATAACATTTTGAACCGCTGCAACGGAAGAAAATCTCACACGTGTGCATCACCCCGTAAAATACAATCGGATGGAGGCCAGGTCTGCTCTTTGAAGCCTCGATTCGGAAAGGCCCACCTTCAAATGAGGAAGAACGACTCAAACGAACAAGTTGTCCCTCTACCTCGTGTTGCTAGGTGTTGAGCTACGACGTCTGCGTATGCATTATATTTAAAGGGTTTTTTTCCATAAGCCACCTCTCTTTTGCTTTCTGTACTAAAAAACTATTATTTTCAAACTATTATTCCAAAACTGCCTATTACTATTATTTTAACCATTACATTCGTGATGCTTGTCCCACATCCAAACCGTCCACCATTTTCACCATCTTATTTTAGAGCGTGGACCCAAAATTTAGCAGATGAAAGGCACAGATGAGTTCCATGACAGGAAAAAGTAGCTGGATGGCTGACCACCGTTGAAACTATTGAAATGGCATTCCCAATCGTTCAAACGATCATTCTCAGTGGACTGAATGTAACCATTGGAATTTTACGTCCTATCTAAAATTTCTATGGCCCATGATGGTTTCAAGGGCATGCATTGAATATGCAATTTTACCTGTTTTGTGGCCCACCTGAGATTCAAATCTGGATCTTTTTTGGACCCAAGCCCTAAAATCATATGTGAGAAATTATGGACAGCTCGGATTTTTCGTAAAGAACACAGTAAGCCCCGCAATCACAATGAACATCGGGCGAATTTTGGCACGGAGTAGGGGAGCATCTCCTAGCTTTGGCACACGTATATAGCACACGTTGGTGTTGTGTTAGCCTGTTGAATCTTGATGGAACCACATTTTTATGCTTGTTTTAAATCCTAATTATTCATAATTTTCACTGTCTTATTTTAGGGCATGAGCTAAAAATTCAAGAGGATCCAATGCATAGGTGGGTCCCATGAGAGGAAAATGTTGTTAGTAACTTACTAACATTGAAATGATCAATAGTCCATATTTGACGTTTTTAGGCCATCCAAACTGTTGAGGTGGCATTTTCAACCATTCAGAAGGTCATTCCCAATGGGCTGTACATAACTGTGGGATTTTAAATCTGATCTAAAATTTCTTTGGCCCTATGATGGTTTGAAGAGTCTGGATTTAATATTTATTATTACCTGCCGTGGCCCACTTGACCTTCTGATATGTATCCTTTTGGGCCCAAGTCCTAAAATCATACAAGGGAAATGGTAAACGGTTCAGATTTTTCTCAAACAACATGGTAGGCCCCATGATCACGGCCACCATCTCCAATGAAATCTAACGTGGTGGTTATCAAATCTTGGTGGTGCCCACTATCATGATGCTTGTGATAAATCTGACCCGTCCACCAGCTTGAATATATAATTTTAGGGCGTGTGTACAAATTGAGGTTGATCCAGTGCACAGGTGGGTGACACACTAGGAAAATATTGGACGGTGGCTTTTAATGGTCCATTCATTGTTTGTTTGGTTTGTGGTCCACTTGAGTACTTGATCTGACTCATCTTTGAGTACATCAAGTAAAATCACATGGCTAAACTTGTGAATGGGATGGATTTCTCTCAAAAAAACAGTGGGTCCCACAATCACTGAAACCATCTCCCGTGAGACTTGGGAGTCATCAATCATCATATCCCTTGAATCTCAATGAGGCTCAATTTCGTGATGCGTGTCACGAATCCAAACCATACACCATTATTGCCATCTCATTTTAAGAGATGGGCACAAAATCTAGCAGATCCAATGTACAGGTGGGTCCCACGATAGTAAACAGTGGGTCGGTGGTAAGCCACCGCCAAAACTATCAATGGTCCATTTTTTCTTAAATGTTTGTAAGTCATCCAAACCATTGAAACAACATTTCCAACCGTTTAATAGGTCATTTCCAGTGGTCTAAATGTAACTACCAGAAATTTATACCTGATCTAAAATTTATTTCACCCCATGACGGTTTGAAGGGCTTGTGTTTGATATGCACTTTTACCTACCGTGCAGCCCACCTGGGCTTCGAATTTGATCATTTTTTGGCCCACACTCTAAAATCATATGAGAAAAATGGTGGACGGCTCAGATTTTTTTGCAAAGAACACAATGGCCCCACAATCATTAGGACCATCCATGCAAATATGTTCAAATAGGGTCGGTTTTCACCAGGGTAAACTTATCATTGTTGCACTTAACAGTAAATTTTCCTTAGTCAAAAGTTGTCATGACAGTAGAAGCTTTATCCATAAATATGGTTGGTGTTTTGGAGAAATCATTTAAAAGTAACAGCTTTTCAGCCAATAGACCCAAAGAGAGGCAGAGTATGGAAAAAATTCCTATATTAAATACTAATTTCATTACTATATTTAGTTTTGGACTCCAAACAAAAAAAAAAACAGAGAGCTATTTATGTGAATATATGTGCCTTTACATTATATATAAATAAGGTTAAATTTGAGAAATTTAAATTAAAATACTTAAAATTTCTATATGCATGAGGAATTATGTATGTAGGTAATTGATGGTGGGTTAATTTTATTATTTACTTCTCTGAAATTCTTTCTTTTCAAATATATCTTATGTAAATCGATCGATCTCAGCTGATTATTCAGCCATTTACTAAATTGCATTAGACGTGGGCTAGAGTTGACATTGTGCCACTTGCCAGTATAAGCTTATGGTGCTACTGGGCAGATGTGGGGCCCACAAGACGTACCCAGGATATCCAAACTGTCAATCAGGTGAATGGACTCATGCTATCTTCTAAAATATACGGAGTTTTAAACATTGAGCGTTATCATGAATACAGAGTTTAATATGGAGTTTTACTAACCATGGCCGATTCACGGAAGTCGTCCAAACGATATGCGAGCTAATTAATTCTGTGAGTCAACTCGGCTAAGTCGATGAGTCAACTCAACTCTGGTTAATTCCAAGCAGCCAAGTTTCTAAACAATTATTTAGAGTATATTATCTGGAGGGCAACTTTGGTCCTTAGACCAGACTAAAAATTTAAGAGGAAAAAGATAAAAAGTGCCATTAGGGCATGAAATCCAAACCGTTCATGGGCACCTGTATTTACATGCCCTGGCCAAAAGTTCAGGGTGGTTCGCTCATCACATGGGCAATAGTTATACATCGCATATGGACATCTGAAAGAAAAAAAGAATAAGGGATTTTTGCATATTCCCACGTCAATAACATTTTGGACCGAAACCGATACAACTCAGAAAATAACGACTTGTATTGCATGCCTTTTTTTTCAAACCATGTTGGCAGTGAATAGCAACTGATCACTATTGATAGGTACGATTCGCTGTCCATTATTTTCATGCAGGGTGGCCTGTAAATGAGGGAATTGAGCAGATTTTTATCCGGGTGATCTTCATGGCGAGATCCACCTCTTGCATGATGTCTGACACACATGACAGGTTGACACGTGTGACGAGGCTGGATGTGAAGTTTTCATGTGTGGGTTGTATGCGATCATTTCTCCTTTTATTGGTCACTATAGAGAACATTTCTCCTTTTATTGGTCACTATAGAGAAAGCCCCATCACACCAATGCACACAATAATATGTATTTGGGGCTTTTGCAGATTCCCACGTCTATAATAACATATTTGCAAATACCCACAAAAACACACATGGTTTGCGAATAACCACATTGTTGATTCACGATTACTGCAAATAACCACATTCCGTTAGTCTTCGTAACTTCCATCAGCAACAATTAGAAAATGGCAAAATTGCCCATGGGAAAAAAAATCCTTCAATTTTCCTCCGTACGGAACAAACCACGGAATAATTTTAACTGGCGGCTTTTTGAGTTGTAGAGAGAGGTTTTAGGGTAGGGGCAGTTTCATCATTTTTTTAAAAAATATGCTCAAAAAGCTAACATCCGTTAGAAAAAACTAAAGGAAAGTGAGAATTTGCAAAAACCATGAATTAATGATGTGGTTATTTGCAAATGTATTATTTTTATGTAGGCACTTGCAAACATCCTAATTATTTAGGCAGTTATTTGCAAAAAAAAAAACCACATGCATTCACCATTTTCTTATTACCTGAACAACATCCTCCCCCTTGATGACCCGCCCAAACACAGTAATCTTATCGTTCAAATCTGGAATCGGTGCAGTTGTAATGAAGATGTCGAATGCTTTGCCATCCCCCCTAGCCTTTGAAGTTCCAAGCATAAATGCCTCATGTTTTGGGCTGGATATATAATAAAGAAGAGTAAAGATATCAGCAAACAAGTACAACCAAATATCAACCATTTAGAATTGTTGGCATTGCACAGGTGCCATGAACTGAGCACCAAAAGGACCTCCACTGTCGACACCCGAATATGGAGACTCCGATCCCGAGTTCCCAGTGTGAACCTAACAAAAATGTATGTGGGCGAGTTCCCACGTGCACAAAGATCATCTTGTTAACATTCATCATGTGATCAATAATCGGAATAGCTTTAAATTAATGACATTAAAATCTAAGCAGAGATAACTAAACTTAGAAATATATTATTAATATTTAAAATATAAAACTTCAAATGTGGTTTTCACCCAAATGGAGGCTATAAAAGCCACAATAAGCATGTCCAAAATGAAAGAAAAATGTATAAAGTATTTTGTTTTCACTCAATGCTCCAAAACACCATGGTGGTGAAACGAGTTGATCAATGCCCGCCCGTCTAAGATCTCAATGGTACTTGCATCAATAATATCGTTTGGTTAGTATTTTAAAACACAATCCTATGTGGGAGTGAGTAGCTAATTCAGTTTGGTACTATTTTCTAAGTTACACATGTTATCAATACAATCAACACAGTTAATGAAAAGCAATACAACAAACATTTCCTAAATACTCTTATTAATACACGAATAAAATTATAAAATGACGCATGCCCTTTCCAAACAACACTCAAAATTTCATACAAAAACCCTTGTTTGTACATGAGCAAAACTGTCAGAGGGCCATACTAGTCCAACTAAGTGCCTTAATTAAACTAGAAATGAGAGATTTAGGGAAATTAGAGTTGAATACTCGTTTATGCAAATCATGAATGGACAGTGTTGTGAACCTAGATATGTCCAATGCTAGTTAACACCCACGAGAAGTCTCAAGGTTTAACTTATTCTACAAATGCCCCAATTAACCAAATTAGGTCTAGACTGCATGTTCTAGGTCTGCCAAACTCAAAACTATAAATTAATGTCCGTCTTGTTAGTGCCCATAAGGCTTATACAAACTAATGACTCAAATATGAAAAATGAAATATCTTAACAAAAGTAGGAAATGTAGAATGAAGAGTCGCAAGATCATCCAACTCTTCATGCTCCACGTTAATGTTAACATGTAAGTCATCTACATAACCTGCGACAACTGAATACGGTTCGATAGCGTTAATGGCTATCCCAGTGAGGTATACCCTCTAAGATTACCAAGCATCAAAATAGTTAAGAATATAATTCAAATAAAATCAGGAGAATACAATATCCAACATAAACTTCATAAGTTGAATACAAAAATTATACAATTTATGTTTCCTAAGTAACATATAGGATGATACCACCTGTAATTCAGAAGAAGATACAACTTACATTTTCAAATACAATTTAAAAACTATAATATCTAAATTATAATTCATAATTCACAAGTACTACAACTACACAATTCAAGTACAACATAAGAGGTATAATCCATTCCTCACAAATAACACAAACGGTTACAACATCTAAACTACAATTTAATGGTTAACATAAGAAGACATAATCTACTTCTCACGCAATATTCAATCGCCAGCTTAATCTTGATTAATGCATGAATGCAATTAGCCCGGGGATGCACATCTAGCTAAATAAATTAATGGACCTTTCAAACAGTTGGCCCATTCATACATGATATCGGGTCTTTCAAACAGTCGACCCATTTAAAATGTAAAAAGGGTCGTTCGAACAGTACACTGGTCTTTCAAACAGTCGACCAGACACCCGATAACGCCCACGTGCCATGTATGCATGATTAACTCAATTGTTATTAGTCTAATTTACAAACAGAATAACAGAAAAGCTCAAAGGTTACTATGGGGGCGCACGTACGCAACCTAACATAGGCCAACAGCTCGGGCATAGTGTCCCATTCCACAATCATCGGCTCATGAGACTTAAACAAGTAAGATTCTAACACACTCAAAAGATTATAAATGATATTTGTAAAATAAAGAATTCAAGAATTCTATTACAAGAATATCTATAACTAGTGGCCACTCATGATTCAACACGTAGACCTTACCATCACAAGTTCATATATACTTTCAACAAAGAGTCCTTCCAATAAGCCACATTGGCACCAAGTCCTTTAAGGACACAACAAAATAATACAATTCACAAATCACATTGGCACAAATAATCCACGAGATGCTAAGTATACGACCACATAACATTTATTTTATTCACAATCGGTCACTAGTTAGAGGAATCCCTAATATAATATCCATCAATATATGGTATTGGATTTTCAATACAATCCATTAACATAAGCAAATGACAAACTAAATCACAATTAACTCAATCTTCTAATTACAAACAATTATCATTTACATCAACTTACAAATATATCAATAATACGCAAATAAGATTGTCTGCTTAACTAAATTAGAGAGTCAATTTCTACTCTAAAAAGTATCTCAATCCTACCATGTAGAAAATAATTTGCATCTCATTCTACAATCATTCTAATACATTTGTATAATTAAATGAAGCTAAATCATTCATATAAACTAAACATGAATAATAAGCAAGCATGTAAGACAAATGAAAGTAAACTAATCTAACTATTGAAATGAAGAAAAGCTTGAAGGGTAAATCCTCATCTTTAAGGTCCCATTCAATTCAATTTCCACATTAGATCCAACTTGAACTCAACCTAATTCAACAAGGAGGGTCTACAAATGTAAGATCCCAAAATCTCCACATTACCATAAGATTAACAACTCATTACTACAAATTAGATCATTATAAGATCCCAAAATCTTCTTCTTCTCACTAAAAAAGGATTTATTTAGCTAAAACGAAACTCGAGACTAAACCTAAACTTCCTATGCATCCAACATTCATACCAAGTTTCTAATTTAGTAAAGTTAAAATAGACTAAAACCAAATCAAACTCAATGTTATAAGAACTAGACTCAATAAGAAGTGAGTCAACTCAACTCGGTGCTAATCTACAATACCTTATAACTCGATGTACTCGTTCATCGAAAAACCAAGGTGACGTTGAACTGGAAAAGGATTCAAACCTAGTCAGAATCTACTCTAGACTGAGTGAAACTCACTGGGTCAGTGCAACAACTCAGCAAAATAAAGAAACGACTAAGTTCAACAAAGAAAACCCCCTAACTCAATGGATTTTGAGTCAATCTAACTGGTTCCTCCCAAATGATTGAATAGAACTTAGCTAATAAAACTGAACTCACCTCCAAACTCATTCCTAGATCTCAACAGGCTTGAAACTAGTCGAGTTGACTCGATTGGCTGAGGGAGAACACGGTCGAGATAGATCTTCTCAAAACTCCCCTTCTATACTCTCTCTTCGATAGAGTCGTAACATGACTGCTTGAGCTATGGCGCTGTTGTCGCCCTCAAACTCTCTCGATTTCCCTTTGGATTGGGGTAACTACTGATGGGTTTTTTATTGGCTTGATGAATGATAATTAGATGCATACCATGTAGGCCTCTTTTTGGATGGATTGGATTTCAGATTAAAGCTCCCACCAGAACATGTGGTGGTGCAAAAACGACGAAGAAGAAGACTGCCTTCAATGGCGTATCTCAACCCAACGAGTATTTCTTTAAAACGGAGCTTCTGGGTGGTCCAAGTCATTGCACTGAAGCTTGTGGATGCTTCGATTCAAAGACGAGTTTTCTTGGTGGGTTCGAATGAAGAAGGAATCGGGTAGTTTTCAAAAAAGCTAGGAAAAACTGATTGCAGCTGCGGATTCTCTCCCAGTCGTTAGGGTTCTGGGATTATTTGGGATATTATATCCCAATTTGAAGGGTCGGGATTGATCTGGAGTGGCTTCTAGAAACCCACGGATGGCTAAAATTCTGGAAAGACTCCTGCATTTTTAAGTTGTAAAACCCTAGCGTCGAGGAGGGATACACGGCTAGGATTGTTTGTAAATGAAGGGGCGAGATCGAAAGGTTCCCACGCACGTGGATCACAAGCTTACGTGGATAACAGAATTCCCATTTTCAGAAGTTAGTAATACACAACTAGTTTGCGTTTGAGTCTGTGAATACATGTGAGCTCGTCTTCGTGTGAACCACATTGGGGTTTGCTCGAAACTGACCCACCTGCAAGATGGACGGTTTGGATCTAGCCAAAGGCCCATGATGGTGGGCCACAATCGCCCATTGCTCATTGCAAGTCCAACAGCAAAAGGAAAACATACTTTTCTATTTTTAAAAAGGGAAATTGACCGTACTCGCCTCGAAGTTTGGGTCAATTACCTTAATCGCTATGACACTCCATATATTCCCCATAGGGCCTTCTGATAGCTTTTGAAATTTTTTCGGATGAAAATGCCCTTGACCTTAGTTCAGGACTTGTACGGTCCTGGCGTGAAGAAGAAGTCACCCCCTGTCTTAACCCCCGAGAAACGGATGGATCGGCTACTCCCTGGGACACCGTCCAATGGCTGGTGCTCGCCGCTCTGTGAGCTCCACCACCAAGTACACGTTTCATCCACGCTGTCCATATATTTATACGGATCATTTTATGGTACGAGACAAAAAACGAGCGTGATCCAATCACGGAGGGCCTAGGGGGATTTTAATGGTGGATATCCAATAACTATAATATCCCCGTAGTGTGGTCCACCGAAGAGTTCTATCACTCTCTTTTTCTGGTTCAGGCCATAAAATGATATTTTAAACCGGACGAACGGACTGGATGAACCACATACATCATGTTGGGGCCCATAGACCACCGATCACCTGCACCGTGAGTTTCGGAAGGGGTAAATGTCTCACTTATATACATTCGAAAGACCCTCTCCTTCCTCTTCTCTTGTTTTCCTAGAGAAGCCAAGATCTAGGGACCGAACAGCCAGAGAGCGATGTTGTTTCTCCTCGTCGCTTCGCTCGTCTGAAACCCTCTTCCACTACGAGGTTAGTATTTTATTTTGTTTCAACTGCGGGTAGGCATCTGTCAAGGTGAAGGAAGGACAGAGTCAAGAAGCCCAGGTACTTTGGTGGTCACGTGAAAGGGAGCCAAACCTAAGGCACACCTTGATCAAACTTCCACCATTGGATAGTAGATAACCACAGCATCATGTTTGTGACGGTATTTGGATCGTGATTGCCTCAGGGACGTTCATGATCTTCCTGCAGCTCAACGGCCTCCACAGGAACTTCTGAAGATAAATTCAAAACTGCGCTAACTCGACAATTTCAATGGGCACCCAGCCAGTGGAAAAAGGGTTAGCTACTTCCATTTCCTTCTGCCCTGTCCTTCGCAGCTCTTGCATTTCTTCGGAATCATTGCCGTTGAGCTGAAATACTTCCCATACAACATGACAACTGTGACCGCTATAATATGACATCCCAGACCATAATCTCAACACAATAGGAAGAACAGTCTCTTCAACCATCGCTGGTTGCCGACTAAAGGGAAATCTTCTTCCTACTGTAAATGTTATTATGGCAGTAGTCGTCATGTTAAATCAGTCATAGCTGTCTTGGTTGAAAGGAGGCCAAGATGCATTTATGGTGTTTATCATGTTAAATGGGTTGTGGCTTGCATGCTGCATGTGGTGCTCATTCCGGACGTCACTCTGAATCTGAAGGAAAGGGCCGTAGTTTTTTGAGCACCGAAGATGAGAGTGAGGAGGATGATAATATCCCCATTTGCAAACTAAGGTGGAAGAAACTTGAAGAGTCTTGACTTGCATGACGAGTTTCTCTTTTGAAAGTCACTGTATTATATGGGTCGTGGTTGTCACGTTGTATGGATTGTAGTTGTCATGGATCGTTTGTTTAACTTTACAATGGATCGTGATGTTGATGTTATATGGGTCAAGCGTAGCTTGCCCCAGTTTAGCCGCCCACATATTGTCCTCCTCCGCTCGTTGAAGATGAGCCTTTGTGGTTGTCAGTTTGGACTCAGCCAAGTCCAAATGAGACTGAATCGGCCTTCTTTAGGAGCATCATGTCCCTTAATTGGCCTTCTCCTACCAGCCCCTTTAGATTGTCCTGTTCCTCGGCAGAAGTCTTCAGGAGCTCTTCCAGCCTGGCCTTCTCCTTTCAATCATAGTCATCGCCTTTAGCTTCTCCCGAATCAACAGTAACATCGACTGCGTCTGAGAAAAAAAAGAACTAGAAAGTATAAATCGACAATTAGAGCCAACAAATCGAGTACGCTTGAGAGCCTACCGTATAACAGACCAAGGCGTAATTGTTGATGAATAACTCGGGAAGGCAAGTAAGAGTATTGGCGATTAATTTGCCGCCCAGTCGACTAGGAGAGACCTATGATAGTCGGGTGACAGTGATACTCCGATCCCAAGGGGCTTCGTGGTTTGTAATGTAATATGGGATGTATTTGATAACAACAATATTCTCGAACGGGCCCTAGCGAGGTTTGGTCATGGTTTGCATTGCAAGTTGGTCGTGAAGATGACATAGGTCGTGGTTCACATAAACAATGGGTCGTGTTTGTCACGGCATATGGGTTGTGGTTGTAATTTAACATCAACGATCCACTATTCATAATAACCACGACACAACGCAATACACAATCACGACCCACTATTGATCAACGTTTCATGGATCGTTGTATCCTTTGATATGGTCGTGGTTGTAATGTTGTATAGGTCTTGGTTGTGATGAAATTTGGATCCTTCATGTAATTATTAAAGGGTCGTGGTTGTCCTGTTATACGGACCGTGGTTTTCGTGTAACATGGTCCATAGTTGATGTGAAGCATTGATCGTAGTTGTCATTTTGAAATGAGTTCATGTTAATCGTTTTGCATGGTCGTTGTTGCCTTGTTTCATGTGTCATGAAAACCACGACCTATTGTATGTACACGATTGCCATGTGTTCATGGCTCAGATACATAAAGGCTCATTTTTATTATCCACCTTGGGTCGTTGTTCTCATGAAACATGGTTCGTGACTGACATTGTATAGGTATTTGTTGTCATGATACATGGAACCGACAATGGATTGATACGTAGATCATTGTTGTCATTTCGAAATATACATGAAGCATTGGTCGTAGTCAATCTTGGTTGTGTTTGTCGTGTTAAAATGGTCATGCTTCACAATTGTAATGGTTCGTGGTTGTAGCAAACACGACGTTCTTACGAGAAACACGACCCATGCAATATGGTGTTGTAATAGGTATATGGATCGTGGTTCTAGGGTTATATGGGCCGTGGTTCTCATGTTGCAAGGGTCATGGCTTTAGTGTCTTATGGGTCGTTGTTCTAATGTTGTTATTCACGATCCAACGTGGATACAAACTACGACCCAATGTGCATGTTAACCACCATAACACGACAGTCATGGTTGTCATACACACTAGGTCGTGTTATATGGGTCCTATCCACGACCCTTCCCATCGGAATCAGATCGACCCTTCGGAACTAGCGTCACACTCTTTTTCAGGAAATCGCATTACGCTACTTCCCCTTAATCCCTTTGGAATCAGCACGACCCTTCGGAACGTTGGACCAACTTATAAATATGGTACTTGGGTTTTAAATTATTTTCACAAGCCAATCCGAACCAGAATCCTATTATAACACCTTAAGCATTCATGGATTTCTTTGCTCTTTCAATCAAAATAATGAGCAGATACTCGAAGGAGCCATTGAGTTCTTCTTGTGTTCTTCCTCTATGGGTGATCCCTTCCGTTTCCTCAGGGATGTTGAAGATCTTCCTGAATATCAATGGCCTCGACAGGAAATTCTGAAGACACCTTCTCAACCGAGTGTTTCAGCTTGCTAGGTGCCCGTTGAAGAGAACTGTTCTTCATACTGTATTATAATTATGGTCGTGTTTGTTAGTAGTTTTAGCTTCTCTTCTGGCAGTGACAGAAGTGAGAGTGCAACTTTAGCTTCCCTTTTGGCAGTGACTGTGTTATATGGGTCGTAGCTTTTATGTTACATGGGTCGTGGTTGTTACGTTTCCTCAGGGATGTTGAAGATCTTCCTGAATATCAATGGCCTCGACAGGAAATTCTGAAAACACCTTCTCAACCGAGTTTTTCAGCTCGCTGGGTGGCCGTTGAAGAGAAATGTTCTTCATATTGTATTGTAATTATGGTCGTGTTTGTCAGTAGATTTAGCTTCTCTTCCGGCAGTGGCAGAAGTCAGAGTGTAAGCTCTAGCTTCTTTTCTGGTAGTGACTGTGTTATATGGGTATTGGTTTTCAAAATCCCTTAGAAAGGGAATTTTTGGAAAGCGGATTGACTGGTGTACCACACACTAGCGATCCTGGCTGGTGGGACGGGGATTGCCAGCTGGAGGGATATCTTCCTACTGCAAATGTCAAACTAACCCAACTTTTCCTCATGGGAGCAGATCCTAATATAGAATCTCTAATTCAAGAATTTCCTTCTAATTTTTTCTCGTTCTATTTGGGACAGAGTTTGCTTTCTGTGCTTTAATTCTAGCTTTATTTCTAGAAAATTTCCTTTATAGAAAACTAGTTTACTTTCTATTGTGAACTTAATTTTAGATTCCTATTTTAAACTCGACTTGTTTTTGTTTTTTGTTTTCATGACTTTTAACTTAGAAACTCCCAATTTAAGAACTTCTTCTAATTCCTTCTCTTCTAATTCTAGATTTTCATTTCCTTCTTCCTTTTGTTAGGTTAGAATCCAAGATTGAGGGCCGAGAGTGCTCTCACTGCGTCTCGTGACGACACCTCCGACGCCTTTTCGACGAAGGAGGATTGGCCGTAGGTTAACTATCCCTCGCCGGGATTAGGACACTGAGATCCCTGTGAGTTAATCGGGAGGTTCTCGCTGCAAATCAACCAGAATGACAACCCCAACCCCAAAAGTTGAGTCTCAGATGAGAATGAGGTGTGCATCAAGCACCCTCACCTCGTACTTTGCAAGATTATTTACAATCAAGCAAGAGCATACCCTTATGCATGGTTTTTTCAAAAAATACTGGACACATGGATATCAAGCCAGGGTTGATCCAACTCCTTCCAAAATTTCATGGGCTTGAATCTGAAAATCCATATTTACACTTAAAATAGTTTGATCAGATCATAGCCACTCTATATTTTCCTAATGTGTTTGATGACACGGTCAGGCTGAAACTCTTTCCCTTTTCTTTGAAAGAGGAAGTTAAGATGTAGTTACATTCACTACGTCCTTGATCTATTGGTAGATGGAATGACATCATTAACATGACAAGGGAGTTCATAAAGAAAATTTTCCCACACCATAAGACGAACACCCTTAGAAAGTCGATCATGAGCTTCGCCCAAAGGGAAGATGAAACATTCTTCAAATGTTGGGAGCGGTTCAAGGATCTTGTCAGTTCATGCCCACAACACGGTTTTGAAACGTGGCGCATCATGAACTTTTTCTATGATGGGCTGACACCTCTCATGCGCCAATTAGTCGAGACAATGTATAATGGGGAATTTATGAATAAAGGTGTTGACGATGTGCGGGACTATTTTGATAAGCTTGCTGAAAACACACAATCATGGGACATCTCCCTAAAACCAAGCACCATATCTAGGCCGACTCAATCCAAGGAAATAGGTGCAATGTATCTCCTGAAAGAGGATGATGATATTAGTACTAAAGTGGCTAATCTTACCAAGAAACTCGAGGCCATGGAATTAAAGAAGGATAAGGCTAAGGAAACTGTTTGCGGTATTTGTGCTTGCAACATTCACACAACTGAAAATTGTCCAACAATACTTGCCTTTTAAGAGGTGTTGAATGAGCAATCCAATGCCGTAAACAATTACCAAAGACCTTTCAATGGACCTACCTCCAATACATTCAATCCTAGTTGGAGAAATCATCCAAACTTCAGTTGGAGGAATGGACAAACTACTACCCCTCAAGGTTTCTTCAATCAAATTCTACATTAAGAGAAACCTTAAGAGGACCTGATTCTAAAACATCTTCAAAAGCAAGAGCTTTTCAATCAGGGTATGTTACAAGCCTTTCAAGACCTCACAATGGCCATACAAGGACTTGAGACTAAAAGTGCGACCGGGAATAAGGGGAGCCTTCCAGCTCAACCTCTTCTCAATCCAAAACCACAATATGAACACCCGAGCTCTTCAAACCAAATGGAGCAAGCTAAATCTATCACCACTCTTAGGAGTGGGAAGACCATTGACAAATATATTCCGATAAGGGTTGAAAAGCCTAAGGACCCGGAAGAGGATAACGATGATAAACCTAGTACTACTTCACAAGAATTAGAACCGGAACCTCAAAGGAAGCCGATTGCTCCATTTCCCCAACGGTTAGTTGCACCAAAATCTCTCTCTAACTCTCAGGATATTTTAGAGGTGTTGAAACATGTGAAAGTCAATATTCCTCTACTGGATGCGGTTAAACAAATACCTTCATATGCCAAATTTCTGAAAGACTTATGTACGACCAAAAGACGGCAAAATATTCAAAAGAAAATCTTCTTAACTGAGAAAGTGAGTGCCATCCTAAAGCAAGATATGCCACAGAAATTTAAAGATCCTGGTAGCCCAACCATACCTTGTGTAATTGGGAACTACCAAATAAAGCACGCATTTCTTAACTTGGGAGCGAGCGCAAATCTAATACCTTACTCGATCTATAAACAATTAGGTTTGGGTGAAGTAAAACCCACCCTAACCATATTACAACTTGCTGATCGCTTAGTTCATGTACTAAGAGGGATAATTGAGGATGTGTCAGTCCAAGTTGATAGATTTTAATACCCTGTAGATTTTATCATCATGGATACGGAACCCATCAGCAACATGAGCACTCAAATTCTCGTCATTCTTGGTCGCTCATTCCTTGCCACTTCAAACGCAATTATTAATTGTAGGAATGGAGTCATGAGTATGTCTTTCAGGAATATGACATTGGAGTGGAATATCTTTTTCAACATAGGCAGACAGTTAGAGGATGATGACGATTTCCACGACATTAACATGATTGACTCTTTCGTGGAAGATATAACACCTTTGACTTTATCCTCTGATCCTCTAGAGACATGTCTAGCTCACTCTTGTGATTTTGATGATGACATGATTAGGGAGACGGGTGCCATGCTTAATACCGTGCTAATACTTGAAGTTAACTGGTGGAGACTACAATTTGAAGAGTTGCCCCAAATTGATGAAGTGCCTCTGTCGTTTAAGCTTAAGGCACCGAAGCTTGACCTAAAACCTTTACCTTTTGATTTGAAATATGTCTATTTAGGTTAAGATGATACATACTCGGTGGTGATTTCTTCTCACCTCGAGCAAGAACAGGAGAGTATGCTCATATCTACTCTCATTGAGCATAAGGGAGCCCTTAGATGGACGATTGCAGACCTCAAGGGAATTGACCCTTTAGTTTGTACTCACCGCATTTATCTCGAGGATAATGCGAAGACCTCTTGGCAATCACAACGTAGACTAAATTCAAACATGAAAGAAGTGGTTAAGGCCGAGGTTCTTAAACTATTCGATGTGGGTATGATATACTCTATATCCGATAATCAATGGGTGAGCCCAACTTAGGCGGTTCCCAAGAAGTCTGGAATCACCATCGTAGCCAAATGCCAATAATGAACTCGTGCCAACTAGAGTTACTACTGGTTGGAGCATGTGCATTGACTATAGAAAGTTGAATACCGTCACAAGGAAGGATCACTTTCCTTTACCCTTCATTGATCAAATTTTGGAAAGGTTAGATGGTCATTCATATTACTGTTTCCTTGACGGGTATTCGAGCTATAACCAGATAGAGATAACCCCTGAAGATCTGGAAAAGACCACATTCACATGTCCTTTTGGCAACTTTGCTTACCGAAGGATGCCATTCGGACTATATAATGCCCCTACCACTTTTCAACGATGCATGATGAGTATTTTTTTCTGACATGGTGGGGCAATATCTAGAGGTCTTCATGGACTACTTCTCTTTCTTTGGTCCATCTTTCAGCGAATGCTTAGAGAATCTTAAACGTGTGCTGAAAAGATGTAAAGAAAAGAATTTGGTACTCAATTGGGAGAAGTGTCATTTCATGGTTCGTAAAGGAATTGTCCTTGGACATATCATCTCATCCAAAGGAATCGAGGTAGATAAAGAAAAAATTGATCTTATCTTTAACCTATCTCCACCCAAGAACATATGAGACGTGCGATCCTTCTTAGGACATGCTGGTTTTTACAGAAGATTCATAAAGGACTTAGGACTTTAGTCATATCTCTCGTCCTTTGTGTAATCTACTTTAAAAGGATGCACTGTAACACCCCGTACTTTTCAGTACTCGAGTGTTACCATGTAATCCAATTTAATAACTAAGCGAGTGTTCACAGTCAAAATCCGACCGTTCTAAACAGTTCCCGTCCATATATCAAGATATCCATCTGTTATCCTTCAAGATGGATGGTCAAATCATGAGAAAGACCTATTCTTAGGATTTTAATTCCATTGGTACACAGATCTAACCAACCACCAGGGTTACCTTTGTAAGGCCATCATTTAGTAAATGCAATCGGATTATTCTAGTCCGTGTCCAATCCCCATATCACACCTAAGCACCTGTTAGGATCTTAGGGCCATTTATAGTCGAATCAAGATCAATCCAACCATTGGATTTATATGGGCCGACAACTTGAGACCAATAAAGATCGTAAGATTTCAAAGACGTGTAATTAACTAATAGGGAATTTAATTAAATCATTTTGTGGCCTACATATCTACACGACCACCTTAAAATAAGGCCCTACAATTTTAATCTAATAATAATAAGAAGAAGAATAATAATAATGAATGTTGAAATTATTTTAATAAAAACATTTAATGTTCTAAATTCATAGGACAAGGGTCCTAGTCACCTAAATGAATTCTTAGGGCCCTTTTAACCGTTGACGATCAATTTCGGGATGACCTGATCATCAGATCAACGTGGATCCATGAAAAGGAGCATGGTTCCGTTAGTTTGGCCCACCTAAACCTTGGATATGCTTAATCTTTGGCCAAGCCTTCCATCTGGACCCTTCAAAGCTAATGAATGGAGTGGATTGTCATGAACATCATGGTGGACCCCACCTTGGGGTGCGAGTGCACAAGATGGTCGTGCACTCGCCGTACATGGGTCCTGGTAGACCTGTCAGCACGGGCTGACCTGTGCTCTTTCCAAAAACAGAGAGGTTCTCTCTCTCTGTTTTTCAGCGGCTGACAGACAGCGTCCGTTTGGGACGCACTATGGCCCACCATCTATTATCAGACGGGTGATCTGATCTGTCCATCTCGTGCACAGTTAGGTTCTGACCAGAACCCAACCTCTCCCGCACGCAAAAACACGTGTGCATGCACACGGTTCTTGACGCAAATGGGCCCTACAAACACAAAACTTCCAAAAACGGAAACTATCTTTCGTGCAACATGTTGGCGATCTGCGTGAGCAAGCAAGGGATCATCCAGGCCGTCCCAAACAGAGCCTTTTCAACCGTCCATTCCAGCTAAGTGGCTAAGGTCTTCTTTTCTCCACAACAAAAATCAAACTAGCCGCTCCTTCCTCCCAAATCCGAACCCACCAGTCCAATCTCTCCAAAGCTTCTAAAAAGCTTATCTACAAGCTTTCTAGGGTCCATATGGACAGTCTGAAAGAAGCAGATCGAAGGGAGAAGCTCTCATTTGCAAGACGCCATTAATGGTTGTCTTTCCTCCACTGAGAAACCGGCGGGTGCTGGTGGTTTTAGCCCTTGCCTGGCATCGTCCAGGCATAGCTGGAGGCAGACAGTAGGAAAAGAAGTAGAAGGAAGAAAGAATCTAGAAGAAGAAAGGAGGGAGAAAGAAAGGAAGAAGAAGAAAGGAAAAGGGAAGGGAAGAATAGAGAGATAGGGAGAGAAGAAGAAGAAGGAAAACAGAGGATTGAGTGGGGTTGGCTGGCGAGTCGATTGGACTCGACTCGATTTGAATCCCAACTCGAATCGATTGGTCCCCTTGCTGGGATTTTTCAGCAGTAGGAGAAGAGGGAAGAAAAGAGAAAGGAAGAAAAGAGAAAGAAAAGGGAGAAGGAAGGAAAGAGGAAGAAAGAAGAGGAGAAGAAGAGTTGAGCCGAGTTAACTCGGCTGAAACCGAGTCAAATTCAATTGGGACTGAATCCAGATGGGCCGAAACATGCTTGGGCCTGGTCTGGGCTTCGCTAATGTCGGGCTATGCTTGGGTCTCATCCAAATGCTAAGGTCGAGTTGGGACAACTCAGTTACATCAAGTCAAGCCACCAAGTCGACTAATGTAAGTCAACCTTTCTCTTTAAAATTTGGTTCAAATTACCATTAGTTGTTATTACGATAATCATTACGATTATTAATCATAATTAACCATTGGTAGACTATCTACACTCATATTAAATATTATAGGCCTAATCACAATTATTAAATAGTAGTAAATTAAATTACCATCCTTAAATATTATCATTGATAGTGGACTGTACTAATTATCATCACCATGATGATTATGATTACTAGATTAGCTAATACTAATTGTATCGTTAATATTAATAAGTACCTGGTAACTATTAAATTAACATTTATCATAATAATTATGATTACCATATTAGCTAATATTACTTGTATCATTAATGTTAATAAGCACTATTAAATTAACCTTTTAACTAATTGCACACCAACTAGGGTCCCAACCCTAAGGTATAAGTCCAGACCTAGACTCTTGGGTGAAACCCTAAATCTAAGTTATCTGAACCCTAGGTTACAATCTTAACCATAGGAAGCATATAAAACTTGCATCTGACCATACAATTTTACAATTCATGGGAGGAATTGATTTTAAGGGCACACGTGCTTCCTAGCGACATTAGTGGCGATCCGATCTATAAGGTGATGATTCTTCCCCTTGAGCTTTCCATTTTCCCATTAGCTTAAGTTATAGTTTTATTTTAATTCATAAATGATGTCTCCATTTTATAACCGCATGTGTTATTTATTGGAATTGATTTGCTACATCACATACTTAATGTTTATCCTGTATATTTAATTCATGCTATTGGATTACTTGTGGATTACTTCTGAGATTTAAACTTGTACATTAGTGGGAAACCCCCACTTATAAATGTACACCCATACTTGGGATGTAACTCGATTAATGGTGATTGTAATGGACCTTTAATCTAGTGGTTATTGAGCGGTGGTCTAGATGGATTATTGATGTGGGCCTAGCATCCATGAGTTGTTATGTCTAAGTGGTTTTCATAGATGGTCTTTCATCACATGGTTTTAATACTCGCCCTATGTGGCCTATTTTGATAATTGCCTTATGTGGCTCATTTTGATATCGCCCTATGTGGCTTTATTCTGGTATTTTTCTTTATATGGGTTCGATCCTTTATACTGTGCAACCATGTGATGGTAAGCCTCATATATTGTAATATGATTCGCCATTAGTCGTCGGGTTTCCATTAAACATCTTAAGATGGTAGTCTCATGAGCCGGGGATGGTGGTATGTGACCTATGCCCGAGCTGTCAGCTTACACTGGTGACAGTGTTCAAATTATCGGCGATATTATCGAAATATCGCCGATAATATCGGTGTCGCCAGTGCAACGACACCGAAACCCCAATATTTCGTGTCGCTTCCAGGTATCGCCGAAATCTCGCCGATATTATCGGTATTTTCGATATCACGCCGATATGTTACTGTTCCCACCAACCACGGGTGGGAACTGTAGCCAACAACCCACTTTTATCGATAAAAGGGGTGGTTGTCGGCGAGAAAATCACAAAAAAAGATTAAAAAAATACCCGTTTTTGCGCCCAGATTTGGAGGAAGACGCGAATTCAGCTACTGTTGAGTGCAAATCGGCATTTCCGGTAAGATCAACCCCGAAAATTTCTTCTTTTTTTTTTCCGTCCAAAAATCTTCTGCAGCTTCTTGATTCCACTAGCGGGCGGAGATCTTGTTCGAAATTAGAGGGTTCTTTTGATTTGGGATGAGGGAAAAGGATTTTCAGGCTGAAAATTAGGAGAAATCGGTGGGAACAGATAAAATTTTGAAAATTTTCGAACAGGAGAGGGATTTTGGGGATCGGGGCGTGAATGGGGATTGCGTACTTGGTTACTCAGTAGGGACTTATTGTACCGAGTACACTGTGTTGGGCCCACAGAGAATGTATCTTGTATATCCATGCGGTCCATTTGTTTTTCCATATTATTTTAGGGGTTGAGACCAAAATTTAAGTGTACCAAAAGATCAAGTGGACCACACCATTGGAAACAGTTTGAATAATAACTTCCACCGTTAAAACTTTTCTAGGGCCCACAGTGATGTTTATTTCTCATCCAAGCTGTTCATAAGATCACACAGACATGGATGAAGGGAAAAAACAAATAGAAGTTTGATCTAAAACTTCTGTGGCCCCTAAGATATTTTCAACGGTAAATGTTCAATTCATACTATTTCTTATCGTGTGGTCTACTTGAGGTTTGGATATGCTTGGTTTTTAAATTAAAAATATAAAATTATCTGTTAAAATGGATGGATGGAGTGGATGGAATATATAAATCACGGTGGATCCCACAGGTGAGCCTTGACGGTGCAGACGGTCTTCAAAAGACACCCCACCACGGCTCTGAGGGTGCAGGTCGGTGCTCGTGGGCCCACCATGATGTATCTGTTGTATCCATGCTTTCCATTAATTTTGAAATATTATTTTAGAGCTTTATGCAAAAAATGAGTTAGATCTAAAACTCAGGTGGACCACACCATGGGAAAACAGTAGTGATTGGATATCCACCATTTAATTCCTCCTAAGGCCCACTGTACTGTTTATTTGACATCCAATCTGTTAATTAGCTCATAAAGACTCAGATGAAGGGAAAAAACAAAGATCAGGTTTTTCCAAAACCTGTATGGCCCCCAGAAAGATTTTAATGGTCAAAGTTCATTCAACACTGTTTCTTGTAATGTGGTCCAATTGAGATTGGGATATATCTCTTTTTGTTTTGTATTATAAAATTATCTACAAAAATAGATGGATGGCATGGATGAAACACATACCTCGTGGTGGGGCCCACAGAGCACGGCAGGGGAGTAGCCAAATCCGTTTCTGCCGTGCGCGTGGATCAGGGACGCGGATTTCCTACGGAAGCCTTTCCTCCTGTTCCAGCGCTGTAAGCTCAGGTGGGCCCCACTGTGATGGTTGTGAGAAATCCTCTCCGTCCATTCGTTTTGTGATTTTATTTTAGGACTAGTTTGAAAAAATGAATGGTATCCAAAGCTCAAGTGAGCCGTACTAAAGGAAAATGTAGTTTGGAAAATTCCTACCGTTTAAACCTTCCTGGGTTCAATAATGATGTTTAGATGCCATCCATACCGTTAATAACATCATTACTATTGGGATGAACTGAAAACAAATATATTGGCATGAATCAAAACTTCTGTGCCCCACGAATATTTCAACTGTGGATGTTTAATTATCACGTTTGAGGCTCACTTGAGCTTTAGATATGGTTCATTTTTGGCATCATGTCCTAAAATGAACTCACAAAACGGATGGATGGGGAGGATTTTTCACAAACATCACAGTGGGCCCCAGCAGTGGGGACAGTCCACCGTTCAAAACTTCTTAGGGGCGCAGAAGTTTCCGATCAAGCTTATATTTTTGTTTTCACGTCATCTATCTCTATGTTTACTCATGAAGAGGCTGGATCTAAAAAATACATAATGGTGGGCCTTATATATGTTTCAACGGTGGGTGTGACTGATCCCACAGTTTTCTGCGGTGGGTCCACTTGAACTTTAGATCTATCCACTCTGTATAACGGTGGGCCAATTGTGAAAGGAGTAATGGACAAGATCATCAATAATGTTAACGGTTCGCTTGGATACACCATTTGGACAGCTAGGATCATTCCATTAATGTCATTTTGGGATTAGGGTCGTTACCACCGTGGATGAATCAACCCCAATTTAGAGAATGTGGTGAACTACCACCATACTCTTGCCAAATTGATATTTGAATAGGTCATGGCATTTTTCCTGTGGTGATGGGTCATCCACATTCTAATATACATGTTGTATAGATTCTGTCCCAATGGTGGTCCCCATTGTTGATCGACCATGGAGTGAAATAAGACTACGTTTGATCTTAACTATCTGATTTTGCTGATTGAATATCTGCCTGATAACAGATGCATTTTTGAACTGTCCATTTTGTAACCATCAATCAACAGTTAGAATCGTTTAATCTTTATGATATTTGGGCAATGCTCCATCCACCACGGGCCTAACAAATTGGACGGTCTGGATAACATTCAGAAATGCCATATCTTTGGAAATGAGTCACCCCATTCGAAAACTATCACTCTGCTGATATGTGGCCCCACCTGTGGGCTTTTAAATTTATATGTTTCATTTTTTTATCCAGTACTCTATAATTAAATACAAAAACAGATGAACGGCATGGATATAGAATAAATACATCAAGTTGGGCCCCACAATCAAGACCGCACTGTCGTGGATGAGGCTGGGGCCGCACATGCACATGCATTCATAAAGTAAAATCCAACCCGTCCATCCTATGAAACTGTGAATTTTACTCCAAATTTCTAAAAATCAAGATGATCAATTAATTAAATGGGCTACACCAGAGGGAACAAATTGGGAGATAACATCCACCCTTTATTTACATGGACCCATCATGTTGTATGTATAAATCACAATAGGCCACATAAAGTTGATCTCAACTGCCACGGGATCCGGACAATGATTATGAGCTACCTCGTCACTTTATGTGGGGATGAAACATGGCCAGAAATGTGTATTTTTTTAATTCATTTACTTTTGCACGTCTTAATTGTTGTAAGCTTGCATTTGTATTATATAAATTAATTTTGGTTACTATTTGAGTGATTTCTTATGACAAAGCATACTTTTTGGCCCCCATTAAATGGAAACTTCTAATTTAATGCATTCTTTTTGCAAAATTTTCATTCCTGAATATGTAAATATGTGTATATAGGAATGTCCTGAAGTTTCACTGAAAAATTCCATCATTTCCCCCATATTTCCCCATTTTTCCCTGCATTTCTGGTTATCGGCGATATTATCGGCGATAACGATATTATATCTTTATCTCCGGCCAGCGAAACTTGTAGCGATACCGACAACTCGAACACTGACTGGTGATGAACCCCCGTAGTGACCTTGAGCTTATTTAAATTGGCTGATTGTAACTAGACTAATAATGGTTTGGCTAATTATGCATCCATAGCATATTGGCGATGACGGGTGGCTAATTTTGGATGTTGTGGCACGTGCCCTTAGGATCATCGAGGTATCGTTTCGCTAGCTCCCAGACCACCGATTATCGATCTATTGTTCCGACTGGATGATTTTCCCAGGTCGATGATTTGCATGGGTGACGAGCCCACTATTCACACGGATGAGCATCTCCGGGGCGATGATTGCATTCACGCATTCATGCATCTAATAAGACCCACATCATGTATTGTTTTGTGTGTTTGTTCTATAACTATCCTTACCTAATGTGGCGGTGTGTAATCTTGAGGGGAATTCACACTGAGTTGACCACTCATCCATCAAATATATAACTGTACAGGTAGCACAGGTGGCTTAAGTGATTTTCAGGTTCAGACTGATGAGGAGCCGGGCACAAGTGCTAGGGATGCACGACCGTATTGCTAAGAGGAGCTGCACGGTCTTGCGGCTTATGTTACATTATTCCGTTATTTTTCATGTATTAAATTATGTGAATTCTTGTATTTGTTATATCGAGACTTTGGTTTGTATAAGTCATTATGGGTAACCTCTTGTACATTCTAAATAAAATACAAATTTTTCTTTATACTGACTTGTCCATTTTACGCTTATTTGTTAACTCTAATGAAGAAAGAAAAAATTATATATGGGATTTTGCTCTTTATAAGTTAATACTTGGGTTTTTGGGAAACGGGTCGTATACTTGGGTCCTGAAAAGTCGAGGCGTTACAGTTGGTATCAGAGCATAGTTTGGATAAACTTGGCCTTGGAAAATGATTTTATACAAGCCTTAAATGTCCCAAGTTAGGATGTTTGAAACTAGAAATTTGAACTTAGGTGAATTTCCCCTAGACTTAGAAGAATGATTGGGAATGTAGAAACCCAAACTTAGGTTCTCTCATAAATAATTTAAATAGTCATTTGAACTGATGTGGAATCCTTATGAGTATGAGATATTGAGAATATAGAGACCCAAAATCTTAGGTTCCCTTAGAATTATTAGAGCAACTATTTGAACTTATGAGAATTTCCTCTGTATCTAGGGGGAATTGAGAATATAGAAAATCAAAATGTTAGGCCCCCTGGACAGTTGTTTAGATAACCATGGTACTTAGAAATGGACTTAGGTTCCCTTTGAAATTGTTGGAGTACCATTCAAACTTATGTGAGATTCCCTTGAGTTAAGGTTGAGAACTTAGAAACTTACAACCTTAGGCCCTTTAGATATTTCAGGTTTAGTCGTGTGAACTTAGAAATTAAACTTAGGTACTGTGGGTGGACAAACTCTCATTTTGTTGTATGTAAGACCAAGCGAGAATCCCTTAAACTTAGCTCCTAATGAACAAGCCTAAGAAATCATCTTGGGAATTACAACTTGAAAATCCTAATATGTCTCCCTACTTAGAAATAATACTTCCCATAAATTCTAGTACGTAGAAATTGAAGTTATAGAATTTTAGGTTTAGTCATTCAAACTTAGGAATGAAAACTTTGTTTCCCTTGTAAATTGCCAAAATAAGTTGTTTGAACTTAGGAATTAAATGTGTACCAAATACTCATTATGACGTACATAAAACTACATAAGGACGTTCCTTATACTTGACTTCCGAATGAAAATTTTCTAGAAGTCTAGAACGTGAACTTTCCTAAAATTTCATAGTAAGAAATCACACTCTTGTGATAATCAGCAAATGGACTGAACATAGGCCTGTGGGAGTTTCCTCACTCACCGTAACTCCCACTCACCGTACTGGACCTTAAACCAAATCTAAGTACTCCCTAAACTTAAAGAAATCTTATCAGGAAGTGTAACTTGAATTCCCCAGTACACCTCTTTAGCTAGAAATAATAGACTTTGCAAATTCCAATAATTAAGAATAAATAGAGGGAAGTTTATAGGATTTTGGGTAGGTTTTTAAACCCTAGGTTGAGCCTATGTGGGTTAGGTTTAAGAACTTGGATAAAATTTAGCAATTTCAAAACTCAAGTTTCCATGTGGGAACTTTGATCCGAAAATTTTTGAGTAGTGCATTGACCAGAGTGTGCACTGGAAGCATGATGGTCACTTGCATCTATTCACATAAATCTCGGGTGCTGTCATTAGATGATTACAGGATGCTCCCCATAAGTCTAGAATAATCGGGATCATGGACTGATGGAACCATGTTTACGCGAGGTGTACACGGTTTGACTCAAATTCTAAGTCCTAGCAGATCTCAATGATTCCAATGCCCTGATTAAGCAAAGGAACGAGATTTAACAGGATTAGGAATTGATACCGAAATCCCCTGCTATACGTAGGCAAAGGGTCGAGGTATCGGGCTCAAACCCACTATAACCATCTATCCGTGACAAGTCGAACACTGAAAACTAGAAGATTGTGTCATACTTTAGATAGTGGGATATTATCACTAAAAATATATATATAAAAAAATGTATGGAATGTTATAGAAGATTCTAACGTTGGTAAGCATTAAGACAATTCGTTAGATTTAGAATGATTTCTAACCTTAGTAGGGCTTAGACACCTTAGTTAATTTGCTAGACGAGAAAACCCAAGGGTTATGGGAAGTTTAAATAAATCTCGTTGAGATTTCATAGGGTACATCTTTAGGATAATGGAACCACTCGTAATATTAACAATAGATACGTACATCATTAAATATTGAAGTAGGACTTTATTTATTTTTCTTTAAGGGGGGTAGATTGTAATAACCCCACTTTCTACAGTTACTTATATACATTGTACAAATGCGCCACTTTTAAGGAAAAATGGCGAATGCTTAGGAGCATTGTAAATTAGATTGTCATCATTCATAACCACGGTAGAAGTACCGAATTTCGGGGACGAAATTCTCTTTAAGGGAGGTAGATTGTAACACTTCGTAATTTTCAGTACTCGAGGGTTACCATGTAATCCAATTTAATAGCAACGCGAGCATTCACAGTCGAAATCCGGCCATTCTAAACAGATCCCGTTCATATATCAAGCTATCCATCTGTTATCCTTCAAGATGGACCGTCACATCATGAGAAATACCTATTCTTAGGATTTTAATTCCATTGGTACATAGATCTAACCAACCACCAGGGTTACCTTTGTAAGGCCATCATTCAATAAATGCAATCGGATTATTCTAGTCCGTGTCCAATCCCCATATCACACCTAAGCACGTGTTAGGATCCTAGGGCCATTGATAGTCGAATCAGGATCAATCCAACCATTGGATTTATATGGGCCTACAACTTGAGACCAATAAAGACTATAGGATTTCAAAGACATGTAATTAACTAATAGAGAATTTAATTAAATCATTTTGTGGCCCACATATCTACATGACCACCTTAAAATAAGGCCCTACAATTTTAATCTAAAACTAATAATAATAATAATAATGAATGTTGAAATTATTTTAATAAAAACATTTAATGTTCTAAATTCATAGGATAAGGGCCCCAGTCACCTAAATGAATTCTTAGAGCCCTTTTAACCGTTGACGATCGATTTCGGGATGACCTGATCGTCAGATCAACGTGGATCCATGAAACGGAGCATGGTTCCGTTAGTTTGGCCCACTTAAACCTCGGATATGCTTAATCTTTGGCTAGGCTGTCCATCTGGACCCTCCAAACCTAATGAACGGAGTGGATTGTCACGAACATCATGGTGGACCCCGCCTTAGGGTGCGAGTGTACAGGAGGGCCGTGCACTGGCCGTACACGGGTCCTTGGAGACCCGTCAGCACGGGCTGACCATGTTCTTTCCAAAAACAAAGAGGTTCTCTCTCTCTCTCTCTCTCTCTCTCTCTCTCTATTTTTCAGTGGCCAATGGACAGGTCCGTTTGGGACGCACTATGGCCCACCATTTATATGATCAGACGGGTGATCTGATCCATCCATCTCGTGCACAGCTAGGTTCTAACCAAAACCCAACCTCTCCCACATGCAGAAACACGTATGCATGCACACGGTTCTTGACGCAAATGGGCCCTACAAACATAAAACTTCCAAAAACAGAAACTGTCTTCCATGCAACACATTGGCGATCCGCGTGAGCAAGCAAGGGATCATCTAGGCTGTCCCAAACAGAGCCTTTTCAACCGTTCATTCCAGCTAAGTGGCTAAGGTCTTCTTTTCTCCACAACAAAAATCAAACCAGCCGCTCCTTCCTCCCAAATCTGAACCCACCAACCCAATCTCTCCAAAGCTTTTAAAAAGCTTATCTACAAGCTTTCTAGGGTCCATATGGACCGTCTGAAAGAAGCAGATGGAAGGGAGAAGCTCTCATTTGCAAGACGCCATTAATGGCTGTCTTTCCTCCACTGAGAAAACGGCGGGTGCTAGTAGTTTTAACCCTTGCCCAGCATCGTCCAGGCATAGCTGGAGGCAAATAGGAGGAAAAGAAGTAGAAGGAAGAAAGAATCTGGAAGAAGAAAGGAGGAAGAAAGAAAGGAAGAAGAAGAAAGGAAAAGGGAAGGGAAGAACAGAGAGATAGGGAGAGAAGAAGAAGAAGGAAAACAGAGGATTGAGTGGGGTTGGCTGGCGAGTCGATTGGACTCGACTTAGTTTGAATCCCAACTCAAATCGGTCGGTCCCCTTACTGAGATTTTCCAGCAGTAGGAGAAGAGGGAAGAAAAGAGAAAGGAAGAAAAGAGAAAGAAAAGGGAGAAGGAAGGAAAGACGAAGAAAGAAGAGGAGAAGAAGAGTTGAGTCGAGTCAACTCAGTTGAAACCGACTCAAATTCAGTTGGGACTGAATCCAGATGGGCCGAAACATGCTTGGGCCTGGTCTGGGCTTCACCAATGTCGGGCTATGCTTGGGCTTCGTCCAGATGTTAAGGTCGAGTTGGGACAACTCAGTTACGTCAAGTCAAGCCACCAAGTCGACTAATGTAAGTCAACCTTTCTCTTTAAAATTTGGTTCAAATTACCATTAGTTGTTATTACGATAATCATTATGATTATTAATCATAATTAGTCATTAGTAGACTATCTACACTCATATTAAATCTTATAGGCCTAATCACAATTATTAAATAGTAGTAAATTAAATTACCATCCTTAAATATTATCATTGATAGTGGACTGTACTAATTATCATCACCATGATGATTATGATTACTAGATTAGCCAATACTAATTGTATCGTTAATATTAGTAAGTACCTGGTAACTATTAAATTAACATTTATCATAATAATTATGATTACCATATTAGCTAATATTACTTGTATCATTAATATTAATAAGCACTATTAAATTAACCTTTTAACTAATTGCACACCAACTAGGGTCCCAACCCTAAGGTATAAGTCCAGACCTAAACTCTTGGGTGAAACCCTAAATCTAAGTTATCTGAACCCTAGGTTATGATCTTAACCATAGGAAGCATATAAAACTTGCATCTGACCATACAATTTTACAATTCATGGGAGGAATTGATTTTAAGGGCACACGTGCTTCCTAGTGACATTAGTCGCGATCCGATATATAAGGTGATGATTCTTCCCCTTGAGCTTTCCATTTTCCCATTAGCTTAAGTTATAGTTTTATTTTAATTCATAAATGATGTCTCCATTCTATAACCGCATGTGTTATTTGTTGGAATTGATTTGTTACATCACATACTTAATGTTTATCCTGTATATTTAATTCATGCTATTAGATTACTTGTGGATTGCTTCTGGGATTTAAATGGTACATTAGTGGGAAACCCCCACTTATAAATGTACACCCATACTTGGGATGTAACTCGATTGACGGTGATTGTAATAGACCATCGATCTAGTGGTTATTGAGCGGTGGTCTAGATGGATCATTGATGTGGGCCTAGCATTAATGAGTTGTTATGTCTAAGTGGTTTTCATGGATGATCTTTTATCGTGTGGTTTTGTTACTCGCCCTATGTGGCCTATTTTAATAATTGCCTCATGTGGCTTGTTTTGATATCGCCCTATGTGGCTTTGTTCTGGTATTTTTTCCTATACGGGTTCGATGCTTTATACTGTGCAACCATGTGATGGTAAGCCTCATATATTGTAATATGATTCGCCACTAGTCGACAGGTTTCCATTAAACATCCTGAGATGGTAGTCTCATGAGCCGGGGATGGTGGTATGTGACCTATGCTCGAGCTGTTGGCTTACGTTGGTGATGAGCCCCCGTACTGACCTTGAGCTTATTTAAATTGGTTGATTGTAACTGGACTAATAATGGTTTGACTAATCATGCATCCATAGCATATTGGTGATGATGGGGGGCTAATTCTGGATGATATAGCACGTGCCCTTAGGATCATCGGGGTATCTTTTCGCTAGCTTCAATACCACCGACTATCAATCTATTGTTCCGACTGGATGATTTTCCCAGGTCGATGATTTGCATGGGTGACGAGCCCACTGTCCCCACGGATGAGCATCCCCGGGACGATGATTGCATTCACGCATCCATGCATCTAATAAGACCCGCATCATGTATTGTTTTATGTGTTTGTTCTATAATACGGCAGTGTATAATCTTGAGGGGAATTTTTACTGAGTCGGCTACTCATCCATCAAATATATAACCGTACAGGTAGTACATGTGACTTAAGTGATTTTCAGGTTCAAACTGATGAGGAGCCGGGCACAAGTGCTAGGGATGCACGACCGTATTGCTAAGAGGAGCTGCACGGTCTTGCGGCTTATGTTACATTATTCCGTTATTTTTCATGTATTAAATTATGTGAATTCTTGTATTTGTTATATTGAGACTTTGGTTTGTATAAGTCATTATGGGCAACCTCTTGTACATTATAAATAAAATACAAATTTTTCTTTATACTGACTTGTCCATTCTATGCTTATCTGTTAACTCTGATGAAGAAAAAAAAATTATATATGGAATTTTGCTCTTTATAAGTTAACACTCAGGTTTTTGGGAAACGGGTTGTATACTCGGGTTCTGAAAAGTCGGGGCATTACATGTACCATACGAGTGGACTGAGCAATGTCAGGAAGCTTTCACTAAGCCTAAGGGCATGTTAACTATTGCAGCTATCGTGCAGCCACTCGACTGGAGCCTTCCTTTTGAACTTATATGCGACGTGTTTGACTATGCTCTTGGGGTGGTTTTAAGCAAGAGAAAAGAAAAGAAGTCCTACGTTATTCACTACGCAAGTAGAACTCTGAATCCTGCCCAAGTGAACTACTCGACTACGTTAAAGGAATTCTTAACCATAGTGTTCGCTTTGGACAAATTTAGGTCCTACTTGATCGAATCCAAGATCGTCGTTTACACAGATCATGCGGCACTCAAGTATCTTCTTTTTAAGAATGATGCTAAGCCCCGCTTGATAAGATGGATCCTCCTACTCCAAGAATTTGATTTAGAAATAAAAAAATAAAAAAAAAAGAGTAAAGAACATAGTGGCTGACCATCTTTCCTGCCTTAATCTCTCTAATTCCCCTGGGACAACACATATTAATGACATGTTCCGTGACGAACAACTGTTCAAAGTCTCCCATTCACCCTGGTTTGCTGATATTGCTAACTATCTTGCCATAGGTTTCACACCGTCATATTAGACTACGCAAGATAAGAAGAAAATTTTCACCGAGGTGCACAAATTTTTCTGGGATGATCCGTATTTGTTTAAATATTGCCTAGACTAAATCTTAAGGAGATGTGTGCCAGATAATAAACATTAAAGTGTCATCTCCTTTTGTCACTCTCAGACTTGTGGTGGTCACTTTTCTGATAAAAAACCACGGCCAAGATTCTGCAGTGTGGGTTTTACTAGACCACTATGTCCAAGGATACTCATGAGTTTTGCAAGGCTTATAAGCGTTGTCAGAAGTTAAGAGCATTGTCTCGTCGAAATATGATGCCCTTGAACCCCATTCTTATTATAGAAGCATTTGATTGCTGAGGCATCGATTTCATGGGACCATTCCCCCAATCTTTTAGAAATTTATATATTTTGCTCACCGTAGAATATGTCACTAAATGAGTGGAAGCGATTCCATGCCGGAACAATAACCATCGAACGATCATTAAATTCTTAAAAGAAAACATCCTTTCCCGGTTCAGAACGCCTCGAGACATCATTAGTGATGGGGGCTCATATTTTTGTAATAGACTATTCATGAATTTAATGAAGAAATATAGCATCTCTCATAAGGTGAGAACTCCATACCACCCACAAAGCTAAGATTTCCACTAGGGAGATCAAAAACATTTTGGAAAAGACGGTTAAACTTGACCATAAGGATTGGTCAATCCGATTGACAGATGCCTTATGGGCTTATCGTACTGCATTTAACACGCCTATTGGAATGTCTCCCTTTAGACTTGTCTATGGGAAAGCTTGCCACTTGCCTGTGAAGTGAGAACATAGAGCCTACTGGGCGATCAAAAAATTAAATTTCAATCTGGACAATGTTGGCTCGCTATGCAAATTACAATTGAATGAACTCAAAGAAATCCGGAACGATGCGTACGAGAACTCGAGAATTTACAAGGACAGGATGAAGGCATTTCATGACCAACATATTCTTCGAAAATCATTTGCATTAGGTCAGAAAGTCTTATTGTATAATTCTCGATTACATCTCTTTCCAGGCAAACTCTGATCTCGTTGGACCGTCCCTTTCACTATTATCAATTTTTATCCTTATGGGGGCTGTTGAAATATAGAATCCAAATAATGGCAATGAATTCAAAGTGAATGGACATCGATTAAAGCCATTTGTTAAGAAATTTGATTTAGAGGACATGTCCATGACTTTGAATGATCCTGTTTATCATGATTGATCTCCTAGTTTGACGGAGGTGTAGTTAGGTTTTCTGTTTTCTGTTCTAGGATAGTTTGCTTTATGCCGTTTTAGGATAGTCGGCTTTATGCTGTTTAGGGTAGGTTGTTTTCTGCTATGTTAGGATAATTTGTTGTAGGTTGATGAACTCTTATGGTAAACCACCATCACACTGAGATCCTTTGGAAAAAGCCTCTTGATTCCTTCCTCAGGTACTATCTTTCCATCACTTCTCTATTTTCGTTGTCTCATGTGCATTGCATGCTTATATCTTTTACATTGAGAACAATGTAGATTTTTGGTTGGGGATGGGAGACTAAGTTACCTAATCAGTGTTTTCTCAGTCTTGAGCAAAAATTGTAAAAAAATTTTAAAATTTTTTCTGAAAATTTTATGAATTCAAGTGATTTTGAAGGCCATCCTTGCTTTAGAAGTATAAAATACTTAATGTTGGTAATTTATGACTCTTAGATTCAATTACCTGTTAGATTTCACAGCTAAGTTCGACTTATAAATCCGTGATTAGAAATTTTAAGCATTGATTGAGTCATGACCACACATGTCACATCTAGCTTACACGTTAAGGTGTCCGTTTGATATTGAATTGTTAACTTGGTTATCACTAAGCATAGAAGGAACCAACCTGGGGAGTTTTTCCATCATGTTTAAAAAAAAATAAATAGAGAGAGAGAATACCCAGCTAAAAATAAATAAATAAATAAATAAAACAAAAAAAAAACAGTTGTCATTGAAAACGACTACCTATTAAAGATCTTTAAAGAGGTTGACATAGCATGAAGCCATCGATGGAAAAATCAAAAGCTGGAAGAATAAAAAGGTTGAACTGTAAGGCAAGTTTCGGTTTGGGTTGGGTTATCCGGAATGCTCTTGTTTGATTATCAATGTTATCATAAAAATCGACGATTGGACCCTTAATTGTGGTAAGTCGAGGTTACACCATGCACCAATGGAACTCAATATTTAGAACTGTTTTAATTATGCGATTAATACTTTGAACTTGACCATGAAGTTTACCATGCGCTTGAGCTTAGGAGAAGGTAATGCCCAACATTGATGTATCTTAAAATCCAATTATCTAGTCTATTTTTCAAAAACCACTTGAGGTTATAAAAATTATCATGTGATTCTCGAATTGCTTTTCGCATACTTTGCTCGGGACTAGCAAAATGCTAGTTGGGATTGTGTTGAGGGTCAAATATTGCATATTAGACCTTAGTTATTACTTGGTTTTATGAATATGATAATGCTTAACATTCTATTTTAATCATGTTTGTGTTGCAAGGTGAATTTTGGAGCATGGATTGAAAAAAGCTACTAAAAGTTTAGATTTGATGCTCAAGAATCACCAAGGGAAGGGACGGATCTTAAGAGACCGAGATTGAAAAATTCACACGCCAAAGATCCAAGAAAACCAAGTGATTGAAGATAGAGAAGCCTGAAAATCATCCTGAATGCAAGATCACAGGGTTTCCACCGTCTGTTTGGCACGAAACTTTATATCCGGCCTAAGGATTATAAAGTAATCGTACATGTAAAATTTCAGCCCTCGGATCTTTGTGGAAGTGGTCTAACAGAAAGATCATCCATAAATCACTGATTTGGGGCCCACCTGATATCTGGATATGCCTCAATTTTGGACTCAACCCCTTAAATTAGATGAGAAAGCAGATGAATGGGATGGATTGTTTGATTACCGGAATGGGATGGATTGTTTGATATCCGAAATGTTCTTGTTTGATTATCAATGTTATCATAAAAATCGACAATTGGACTCTTAATTGTGATAAGTCGAGGTTACACTATGCACTAATGGAACTCAATATTTAGAATTGTTTTAATTAAGGGATTAATACTTTGAACTTAACCATGAAGTTTACCGTGCGCTTGAGTTGAGGAGAAGGTAATGCCCAACATTGATGTATCTTAGAATCCAATTATCTGGTCTGTTTTTCAAAAACCACTTGAAGTTATAAAAATTATCATGTGGTTCTCGAATTGCTTTTCGCATACTTTGCTCGGGACTAGCAAAATGCTAGTTGGGATTGTGTTGAGAGTCAAATATTACATATTAGACCTTAGTTATTACTTGGTTTTATGAACATGATAATGCTTAACATTCTATTTTAATCATGTTTGTGTTGCAAGGTGAATTTAGGAGCATGGATTGAAAAAAGCTACTAAAAATTTAGATTTGATGCTCAAGAATCACCAAGGGAAGGGACGGATCTTACGAGACCGAGATTAAAAAACTCACACGCCAAAGATCCGGGAAAACCAAGTTATTGAAGATAAAGAAGCTTGAAAATCATCATAAATGCAAGATCACAAGGTTCCCACCATCCATTTGGCACAAAACTTTATATCCGGCCTGAGGATTATAAAGTAACCGTACATGTAAAATTTCAGCCCTCGGATCTTTGTGGAAGTGGTCTAACGGAAAGATCATTCATAAATCACTGATTTGGGGCCCACCTGATATCTGGATATGCCTCAATTTTGGATTTAACCCCTTAAATCAGATGAGAAAGCGGATGAATGGGATGGATTGACCAAAAAACATCACGATGGTCCCCACCTTAGGTTGGGTGCGCACACAGCACACATGAGCCCGCATTGCATCGAACCAGGGAAGTCAGTTAGCGTGCGCTGACCCGACTCCTAGCCTCTTCTTATGCAACAGTGGACGGGCGTCCGCTGTGATGTGTTGTGTCCCACCACCATCATTTCAATGGATGATCTGAGCCGTCCACCGTGTTCGGGAGGGGTAACCAACCGCAACCATGGTGATCATGTGCACCCATGAACGGTAGGAAGAAAGATTCTATGGGCCGCATCAATGGACAACCAAAAATGTCCATTCCTGACTGAAATTCCGAGGAGAATCCAATGGACGGAGTGGATTTCCTCACAGACGTTGATCATGGGCCCACCGAATGTACCAGCACAAGAATTTACGCAGGTGGGTGAGAAAGCAGCTTCCGGACGCCGCTCGGCCACTGTGGGCCGATTGTGTGACCATAGCTGTGATCGGACCGATGATCCGGACCATCCACAAGCAGAAAAAGGGGGTTTCAAACCCCACCATGGAGCTAGATTCAAGGTTTGGGACAATCATTTGTCCTAAAACTCGAACCAACGCAAGAAGCTTTTACAGTTTCGTTGCGCACGCAAGACAGCTTGTTGCATAAGCTTACGCACACCACCGACTCCAACCCAACCGACAGACTTGCGCCATGCATATAAGAGAGAGAGAGAGAGAGAGAGAGAGAGAGAGATCATCAGACCGTGGATGTGAGGACGTGCGAGCAAGGAAGAGGAAGAAAGAGAGAGGACGACCAGCCAGCTAGGAGTTTTCTTCCCTTTCTTGGTTTTGTTTATGTCTTTCCTTAAGAGATTTTAGTTCATCATGTTTATGATAGGTTAAACCTCTTAGCTAGGGCTAAGAGGTGAAGCTTGTAGCGTGACGGGATGTTTCCTATGGTTTTAATTCATATTTAACATGAGCTGTCCTTGATTCTAGTTTAATTATAAGGAATAATTTTAGTTTTTAATGGTTTATTGTCACTTAAATTACAATGGATCTGCGATAGCTTTTGAGTATATTCTTTTCATTATTGTGATTGTGAGTTTAGAAAATCATGTTGTTCACCATCGTCCCTTGGGCATGGTTGGATGATAAAATTCTCCCTAACTCTCACAATTCTCTCAGACTGGTTATGGATTAGTAAATTCTGATGTTTACTCTGTCTCATGAGCATGGTTTTGTGATGGAATCAATTCTAGTTCTCATACCTTTCATCCATTGAGAACTAGATCAAAGGAAGTTCATAATTGATTTTTAATGAAATATCTTCCAATTGGATGAAGATGGGACTCTAAATCCAGTTGTGTTTGTGAATCAAGCATAGATCTCCCTGATCTCTACAAGTGGATCCTTGGAAACCCTAGTGTTGCACCTTCCTTTTTTTAAATTTAATTTTATTTTATTTTTTACGCACGCACACACACCCCCACACACTCACGCCTTAGTGGAATTTCACCACCTATGGGTACTCCAACCCTTGACTCGGTGTTGAAACTCCCGAGAGTCTACCACCTGAGCAAGAGTAAGGACCCACCTAGTGTCCCACCTTTGAATTTTACAAATTTTAGTTAAATAATTTACAATTACTCTCTAAAATTCTCCAGATTTAGATTTTCATCTTCTTCTAGTTCTAGCTCTAGTTATTTTCAGAATATGTACAAGTTTCAGTCCCTGTGGATTCGACCTCGGTCATACCGAGATTATTACTACATCGCGACCCTACACTTGGGGTTGTGAACAATTGATGACTAAGAAGTTACCCAAAATGACCACTTTTAATATCTTGGGTCGATAATTCATGAGTGGAGAGATTGAGAAGGATGGTACCCATAGAATTTAAGCAGGGTGGAAGAAATGGATATGTGCAACTGGAGTTTTATGTGATCATCGTGTACCACTCAAAATCAAAGGAAAATTTTATACGATGGTTGCAAAAGTATCCAGCCATGCTTTATGGAATAGAATGTTGGGTAGTAAAAGAACCATAAAATTTAAGCAGGGTGGAAGAAATGAAGATGTGCCTCTGGAGTTTCATGTGATCATCGTGTACCACTCAAACTCAAAAGGCAAATTTTATAGATGGCTATAAGACTATCTAGCCACGCTTTATGGAACAAAATGTTGGGCAGTTAAAGAGCACCATGTCACCATAGGACGTGTAACTGAAATGAAGATGTTGACATGAATGAGTGGCAAGGAAAGGAAGGATAAAATAAAAAATAAATGCACTTTAGGAAATTTAGGATTAGCACTGATGGGTAATAAGTAGGGGTGCACACGGTTCGATTTGGTCCGGTTCTGGGTGAAACTGGAACCTAACCGTTCCTAACGGTTCTAGGAAATTCGGAACTAGAACTGGACCGTTGGCGCCCTAGAACCGAACCGGAACCGAACCGTTAAAACTGGTTCGGTTCCGGATCGGTTCCACGATTCTGGGCTTTTTATAATCCAGCCCAATTGCAAGCCCATGTCCATCCATGTTGTGGTCCATTTGATGAATGGTTTAGATATTGTATAAGGGGTGCAAAAATACATTTACGAAAATAATTGTTCTAGAGAAAATAATTATAAGGTGTGCAAAAATACATTGGTTCGATTCCATGGTTCGGTTCCACGGTTCGGTTCTACGGATCAGATCCACGGTTTGGTTTTACGGATCGGTTCACGGTTCGGTTCGGTTCTACATACCCCCAAACCGAGAACCGAACCGATGTCACCGGTTCTTTGATTTTTGGAACCGGAACCGGTGCACTCTAGAACCGGACCAAACCGGACCATTTGGTCGGTTCCGGTCCGGTTCCACGGTTCTACCGGTTAAATGTGCACCCCTAGTAATAAGATGAGTGAAAGTGGACTTAAATGGTTTGGTCATGTTAAGTGGAGACCAAAAAACTACAACCATTAGAGTGAGTTGGTACAAGTTTAATGCTCTAAAATGGCAAGCAGAAGGCCCAAAATTCCATGGGTGGAGGTCATAAGAAAAGACTAGATGACCTAAAGTCTAACTGAAGTTATGTCACTTAATAAAGTGGAATGGTGGAAAAGGATTCATGCAGCCAAACCCGTTAATCCGTTAATCCGGATAAGGCTTTAGATGATGATGATGAATCAAGAGAATTATATATATATATATATATATATATATATATATATATATATATATATATATATATATATATATAAACTACATCATTAATATTGTATTTACATCCCAGTACCTTGTTCAAAAAAAAATTCAATAAGCTACCCCACTAATTTAAGTAATTATCATCGGCTACCTTCCACTATGTTTCTTTAACAGAAGTTGAGGTTGGTTGTGCAAGCAAGGGTCAGTGGCTCGAGTGGGCCCCACCATGATGTTTATGTGAAATCCACTGCGACTACCAAGTGCGTCACCCCATGTTAGGGCCAAGGCCCAAAAAATCAGCCCCATCCACAATTCTGGTGGACCACACAATTGGAAACAATGTACAAGGCAACACTCACCCTCTACACTGTTTCCCTTTGTGTGGCCCATATGAATCACATATATGTCTGATTTTTGGGCCATGGCCTAAGTTATAGTGTAGCATCAAATGGTTGGAGTGGATTTCATATAATCATCATAATGAGCCTTGTAAAAATCAAGGGTGGACATCTCTCCCCACTGTTTCCTTTGATATGGCCCACTTGAATCACAATTTTTATTTTTATTTTCCCAGGGATTAACATGGGATTACACATCTAATGGTTGAAGTGGATTTCACATATATATTATGGTGGGCCCCGTTAAAAAATCAATGGCTAGCAACCATCTCCCAACATTTATTAAATTTACACTGATGAATCAAATCAAATGGAGAAAAAAGAAAAAATAACTTCATGGGACACCCACTCTTGATTGTTTTACAGAGCTTACGTTAACGTGTATACGAGATCCACCCCGACTATTAGACGTATAATCCCACATTAATTAGTTGTGCGGACAAAAAAATCAAACTGAAGTGTGATTCAAGTGGGCTACACCAAAGGAAACAATTGCGAGAGGGACAACCAACCTTGATTTTTATAGGGCCCACTGTGATGATTATATGAAATCCACTCCAACCATTTGGTTCCTCACTAAAATTTACTTGTAGGGTCCAAAAATTGTACCTATCCATAATTCAGGTGGGTCACACTAAGGAAACATTTTGGAGGGTGAGCATTGCCTTGTACTCTATTTCCAATTGCGTGGTCCACCTGAATCATGGATGGGGGCTGATTTTTGCGCCCTAGGCCTAAGATGGGGTGATGCACTTGGTGGTCAAGGTAGATTTCATATAAACATCACGGTGGTGCCCACCTAAGCTGCCAACCCCTTAGTTGCATGGCCTAACCCCAACATACGTTAAAAAATAATAATAATAAAATAAAATAAAATCTAATGGAAGTTAATCCAATGATAATTACTTAAATTAATGCAGTAATTTGTTGAAAACATGGTTGAAAATGCCAACATAATGTAAATACTATATTAATGAGGTAGTATCCGTAAAATTCACATGAATCAATTATACGAGCTTTTTTTTCGAAAATATAGCGTTTAACCATTGTTGGGTCCGGTTCCATGGCTTAGTGGTAGATAGATTCTGTTTCAACATTGAGACCAAGGATCGGGTGCTCATGTGGTGTGGGTGGGTGTGTGAGTGTATGGTGCGTGGGTGTGGGTGTAAAAATTAAAAATAAAAAAACCATTGTTTTGCTAACAGAGGTTCTAGCAGAGAAGTGAGGTTTTTTAAACCACACACATCTAATAAAGCCCATTTACACACCATGCATATGTCAAAGTGGCACTTGCACCTGCAACTAGTCTATCCATTAGGTGGGCCTGACCATGTAAATTCTCTTATTTGTCCTGAACCCAACTCGAGGCCTGGATGTAAAGACCCAACAAATACCCAACAGGTACCCAAACCCTGGTTAGCCCAGGTACAAACACTATAGGATACCCAATCTAAATCAAGCCCATTAACAGACCCACTAACTAAGAGCAATTACTTATTCAATACACAAAATAAATATAAAATCATGCCTAAAAGAGAAATTACTAATCTCAAAATCAAGAAATAAAATAAAATAGAATATGGTTTGGCAGTGGATACCTGTATCACAAGAAACTTAGATGCTTGTCCATGTGAGCGGCGCAGCTGGATTTGCCAAATGCTCTCATAAAAGAGTTCAAGCTTATAGTGGACTTCGTGGCTAGACAGTAAGAATTCCAATTTCCTCAGACCGAAACCAGAGTTCACTTCAACACCAGCGACCCTCCAAAGAGCTAAAAAACTTCCATCTGTAATCTGAGAACCAAAATGCAGAATCACATGTTCCAATTTAAACATTTTGGCCTTTGGCTTCAGCACAATATCACGCTCCCCATCTCGAGCTTTAAGATATGAACCCTCATACTGCAGCTGCTGCTGATTAGCCATAAAGGTTATATCTTCTGCGCAACTGCTCGTCGTGAATTGAACGATCACGAATGCTTTTGATCTTGGCCCAATACTCTCTGGCGGTCTAACCTTAAGTGCATAGACAGTTCCCCCACCCGTGTATCTCTCCAAAAACTCCTTCACGGTTTCTGCAGACACATTCGTGGGGAAACCAGAAACCTTAATTGTCCTACCTACCATGTTGTTTGAATTGATCTAATGAGGTTGGGATTGAGATGGTATAGCTCAATTGGACAGTTCTCCATTCTGCAATTACAAGATCATGGCGCTGATCCCATCTTTACTTGCAACAACAAAAAATCTACAGCAGCAAGATATATGTTAACAAGTCAATGTCTGGTAGAATGTAAGCTTCCACTTAAAAGTATTTGAGAGATTTAGAAAAATCTTTAGACACACAATACTCAAACTCTTACAATTAAGGAATTTCATGATACTTCATGATTTATCAGTCTAAAGACTCATTTGGCAGCATGGATTTTAAATCCTGTGGAATCGAGGGGATTTTGCAAATCAGCTTTGAGGTGGGAATGGAAAAAAAAGGGGGCTCTTTTGAGGAATTTTGGTTCCTCTAAAATCCAAATCTCTCCCATTCCTTGCTACCAAATGACCAATAAAATAAATAAATCCCCACAAATCCTTCCCATTTCCTGCTGCCAAATAAACCTGAATTTCATGCAAAATATAATGAAATTTCATGCAACCAAAAGTACCCATTACGATAATCAAGCCTTAAAAGGGCTCATAAACCAAATACTGATGGAAACGTGAGGCCATGATCATGATGACCTGTTTTCAGCTCATTCTCATTCAAGGTGGATTTTTTGGATGGGAGTGTTAAGCACATCACACACCAAGTGAGGCTCACCAAAATGGCTCCGCTTCTGCAAAATGCATATTGGTAGGCTCTCGTACATCTAAACAGGTCCTTCATTGCTATCCAAATACAATATAGATTGAGGAGGTTTGAAATGTCCACCATCCCAATTTGGGAATGGGAAGATAATGGGTCAAGCATGCTTTTACTACATCTCATTTTAGTAGCTTTTGCAGTTTGCGTTTTGAGCCCAATGACTCTGCTTCTCAAAATGCACATGGGTTGGGCAACATTCCAATCCATTATCATTTTGGGTGCATCAAACAGACCTTCAGACAGTCATTTGATTTCACGCATAAGTTGAGAAACTACCACAAAGAACACAATCTCATAAAAGTTATTTTCTTCTGCTCTTTCCACCAAAGCTATTCAAGTTGTAAAATACTGGGGCTGAAAGTTGGGCGGTTGGTGCTCAACCCTAGCCCAACCAAGGTTCCTGTACCTTAACCCCAACCCAACCTCGGGCGGGCAATTCTCAACCTGAGCCCAACCCAAGCAGGCTCGGTCGGGTTAGTGAGGTTGGTCGGGTGGATACATGCTAATATTTTTATTATTACATTAGTCTATTATATTTTAATACACGTCTTATTTTTTGTACCTATGATTTTATTAATAATATGTGTAGTTATTTATTGTTTAAAAAAAAAAAAACTTTATTTTTTCTAAACAAACAAGCTAAAATATTGGACAACAACTACTTTAAAAGTCAAGTTGTGTAGCACGCCATCTATTTGGGAGAGAAATCTAGCACATCTTGGTAGCTTGAGTCATCGCAAATGGTCTGGACCAATGAGACCCAACAACGGCACTGAAATTCCGTGTGCCTTCAACACAAACAATCCACACTCAATTATAATTTATAGGTAACTTATATATATATATATATATATATATATATATATATATATATATATATAATTTATAGGTAACTTATATATATATATATATATATCTCGATCGGGTTCGAGTTGGGTTGGGCAACCCAAGACTTCAACCCAAGCCTGACCCAAGTTTTATTGGGTTGGTGTTTATATAGCCCAAGCTCGAGACCAAACCTGATACATCCTGCCCAAGCCCAATCCAATGTTGGGTTGGTCACGGGTCGGTCGGGTTGAACCTGCCCAACTTTCAGCCCTATAAAATAACCTACGCAATTCATAGGATAAGCATCCGTAAATAAGAAAAAAGCAGTCTTCAAGAACATAGAAGATGAGAAACGAATCAATTAGAGTAAAAAAACATTATACATAGCAGAGCACAATAGTTGAAACACACAAGACTATTTGGGCCCGCTGTGATATGTAAGGTAAATCCAGTCCATCCATCATTATGGTCGGCAGTGGAACAACTCTACCAGTGGCAGCTGGGTGCAACGGCCATAGAGATATTTTATACATAGATTCTCCTTCTTAATGGTCTTGGTTTTGTCTTCTTTAGTAGGAATGAGTTCATTCAAGTTATTGATATTATTAGGGAAAAGAAAAAAAAAGAAAGAAGCAAACTGTCTTGTTTATGGTATCTTCATTGTAAGATCCAAAATAAAGACCGACAACAATTAGAAAGCTTGACAATTAAGATACTAATCTTCAAAGAGTACACACACACACAAAAAAAAAAAAACCCAGATAAGGGGTCACACAAAGGAAAACCCGAGAGCATCGAATGGTGTGAAGATGTAGAATGAAATTTACAGCCTAGCAAAATCCTATAAGAATAGAGGAAGCTCGATCAAGCTTTTGTTCTGCCCTGTAAACTGTACATGTGGGTCCCACTTGGTGGGGCCCACGCTGGATTGGCCATGGAGATATCAGATGATACTAATCGTCCAATTCAGTCCGTGTTAAATGTGGATCATTGATTTTAAGAGTCTATTTTGATTGGATCGCAAGGATCAACTGATAGGGGGTCACACAAAGGAAAACTCGAGATCATTGAATGGTGTGAAGATGTAGAATGGAATTCAAAGCCTAGCAAAATCCTATAAGAATAGAGGATGCTCGATCAAGCTTTTGTTCTTCACTGTAAACTGTACATGTGGGTCCCACATGGTGGGGCCCACGCTGAAATGCCCATGGAGATATCAGATGATAAATTCGGTCTGTGTTAAATGTGGATCATTGATTTTAAGAGTCTATTTTAATTTATTTATTTTTTCGAAGACACAGGTTGTCCCCACCTCTTTTTTGAAGTGAGACTAATCCTTGCGGATACACACAATCACCCACAACCACGTGTATCGGGTAAAGCCAACGAAGGGAATCGAACCTTCACCTATAGGGAGCAAACCTACGGTGAAGACCATTCGCCCAAACCTCGTTGTGTAGAGTCTATTTTAATTGGATCGCAAGGATCAACTGATAGGGGGTATATTAGGCCATAGCTCATACCACCACAGGGGCCTTCATACCAATGGCTCAAGTTACCAAAAGTGGGCCACCCATGCCATTGTTTGGTCAAACTATTCTCTACCTTATACTATCAAATCCAAGAACTACAAGATACGGATTTTTCTACTGAAAAGGGAGTTAATCGTAAAAACCCAAATCAACATCCTATTAAGCCATTGACAAGAAAACTAGAAACAAAAGCATTCAGTGAGATCATAACAGAAGTAATATCAATTCTAAAAAACTGTTGACTATGATTCTGCAAAATCAAAAGATTATTATCACCAGAAACTCAGAATTGATGAATGCCAAGTTCGCAAGAACAGTAACGGTGGAAGAAACATTGGCAGTCTCAAAAACAGTGGTGACTCATCCACCATACATGTGGCTTGTGTGAACTACTTTTCGGACTGTCCAAATCGCCGGCCCCATTGTAGATGGCTCAGATGGGTGGGCCCACATGATCCAACAGTCTACACAATCTTGGGACCTTTCCATGAAGCCAAAGATGAGCTGTAAACATCTAGAGGTCTGCCTAACCACTAAAGGAGCAGAGAGGATCTTGATCATCCCTCTGATTCTATGGTTGAGATGCCCCCCAGATAATGATCAATGGCTTAGATCATCCAAAGGTGGGCCAAATGAACATATAAGTATGATCTCTCTCAGGTATTTTTCTTGGAATTTAGATACCTTATACGAGGGATTGCCTCCTGGGAGGCTTTCGATGAGCGAGAGATTATCCCATTTCATCCGATCTTTCCCTCTTCCCAATCATATTTATGTTGAATCTGAAATTCAACTCAAAAATACAAATAATAAAGTAGAGAAATTAATTAGAAGGAAACTTGAGTGGGACCCATCCTCCAATGGTTGCCTACAAGAGGACCTCATAGGCCCTTACACAACATATCACACCAATCAAACAACCACAATCATCTTATTCCGGCTGTTGAAGTTAGATCCAGCATGTACTACAATCCAGACCGTCCAAATAGGCAAGCCCATTGTGGATGGATCAACATAGCCTGAAAAATCACACTGATCAAACAGCCCCAAACATTTGATTCCAGCCATTGTCTGGCCGGCATCAAATGGTTATGGTTGTTTGATCAATGTGACTTTGAGGCTATGCACCATCCACAACCTGCTCCACAATTTAAGACGGTTAAGATCCATGCCACGTTCACGGTGAACAAACCACCACCATTATGAAAATCACGACAGACTATCACCATAGTCAGCACCCATATAATACCAAAATATCCAATTTGAGCATTCTTCAAAAATAAATAAATAAATAAATCCATTTTTATGAAATACAATTAATGAAAAATCAAATTAACCTTCTACAATTATGATCTCTAATGCAGAATAAAAAGAATTAAAAATCAAACAAATAAATACTATGAAGAATCATAAGAACTTCCACTCAATTCCAGCAGAAATTCCAGTTCAATTTCTATAGAAATTAAGAACATCACCATGCAAAAACCTCTGTTATCTCCCAGAAATCCTTGGAAAAAGAGAGCAATAACGAAAAAAAAATCTCAAATGGGTATTGAAAGAAAGCAAATACACACCAAAATCAATCAAATAATCTCAACTTTACTTGAGAAATTTCTGAAAGGGTTGAACAACACTATGCAAAAACGAAAGAAAAAACAATGTATGATCTCCCAAAAAAATCCTTGAAAATATAAAAGCAAAAGTAATGATCTCAAATGGGCATTGAAAGAAATCAAATCCACATCAAAATCAAACAATGATCTCACCTTATGCTTGAGAAATTACTCCTACTTTGAAGCTTGAGGGAGAGAAAGTGAGTGTGTGCATGAGCTATGGCGGGTAGTTTTAATTCTAAGCGACAGAGCATGTGTATACATACGAAGAATTTCGGTCCTCGATCAGAGGATTTTTACAGTATACTCGGGTTTTAGCTCTGATAAGTGGGGCCATGATTCTGTAATAATCCTGATCGTTAAATTTTTTTTTTTCATTATGGTTGGACTGTAATCAGAATACTCATAAATGGGAGGACTCTAGCTATATATGTGGACTATTATTGTTTTTTTTTTTTTTTTCTGGTGGACCGTCAATTTCTAGACTACTGATTCGAGGGTTGGATTGTGACATCAAAGAGATTTTTTTTTTTGTAATAGCCCATCCACAGTGGGGTCCATGTATTCAACGGCGTAGATCATTGAAAGATTGGAATGCGGGCCCCACTTTCCATGACTTAAAGACTAAGTAAATCACGGGGCAAACTGCGATCGAGGATAATATGACTCTGCCCGCAAGTAAACGAGCGAAAAATTAGAAACGTGGAAAGGAAAGGGGTTGCCTGGCAGTGTGGGCCCTGCAGATTTTCCCTTGAAAAATCCACTCCGTCCATCAGTTTTGAAGATCACAGTGAGACAGGAATCTAGAAATCAGACAGATCTAAAATTCATGACGGCCATACCACACGTTTCCTTTCCTAATGTTTCATTTGGTGTGGCTTACCTGAGGCTTGAATCTTCCTGATTTTTAAAATATTCCATCTTATGGTCTTGCAAAACTGATGGACGGAGTGGATTTATCATGGGCATCTCTTTAGGTCCCACACACCTTAACAGGGGCACAGACATATATAAATATCTCTGTGCTTTGAGCTCAGGTGATCCGATTCGGAATGCGCGTTACGTTTCCACCAAGAAGCGGATTGCCTGCACTCCCGGTTGTCAGAAGCTGTGGACCCACACGTGGATGGCCGTGGTAAATTCACTCCGTTCATCAGTTTTGCAAGGTCAAATAAGATAAGAATCTACAAATCAGGCTGATCAGATACTTAGGCCATGCCCAATGTAACAGCTGGGATTGAAAAGATACATTTGTGCTTACCGTTGATTTAGTGAATGTTTTGGATGGCATATAAACATGATCATTTTGAAGATGGTTTCAACGGTGGATGTTTTTGTTCTGATGTAGAGCAGGCTGCAGACAGATTTATGGCCAAGATGGATCAGAAAAGACCCGATCAATGATAGAAGTGATCTAGACCGTCGAACCATATCTGCCAATCCGAAATATGTTATTGGTAAAATATATAATTTTGGAGTAGAAGGAGCCACCCAACCCTAATTCTTTAGACATCATGACCATTTATAAATGGTAAGTTTATTATTTATAGTAAGCTGTGAATTCTAGGAGTTTTAGTTGTAATATGATTCTGAAATTTCAGTTATTGCTTGGTATCCCTATTTAAAGGATTGTGAACTTGTTTATTTTATTCACCAATTAATTTTAAATTTTATATAGCTTATTTTTAAATTTCTTGTTCTTTTCCTCCTGAATTCAAAAGTATTGTGAGGAATTCAGAGAAGTTCCATGGATTGTATTCAGAGAGGAAGACCGTGCTCAACCTCACGTCCTTCCCTGCGTCATATTCCCACTATTTTGTAGTGTGGCCTACTTGAAATTCTGATCTAATTTATTTTTAGCTTTTGGTCCTACTATGGTTTTTTAAAAATCGATGGAATTGATTTTGTCATGGGAATTACCGTGGGTCATATAACTTCCAACAATAGGGTTAGGCCGGAGCTAGGGGATTGCTAATGACTGGGCAGATGACAAGACAGTGCTACGTGGACCCCACAATAATGCATATGCTTACCCATGTTGTCCATTCATTTTGGATTATTATTTTAGGGCTAAACAAATAAGCAGATCTAAATCTCAAATAGGCCCCACCACAGGAAAACAGTGGTGCTGGAAGGCTTACCATTAAAAACCTCACAGGCCCTATGCGTGGGTCAGTTTGCAATATGTGTCCATGGAAACAATGGGAGGCATGATGGGACCCCCTCATGCGTGGAATGGACGGTAGCTTTATTTAGTTTGATTTTAATGGACAGTCAAATCTATAGAAGGTACATGTTTGATGAGGAGGTCTCAAAGCCCCACCCCAATTGGTTGGCCTAGGATCACGTTGTACCAAAATCATCCTCATCCACTCATCAAGTGGGCCCACCACAGAAAAATACACCTAGCCATTGATATATTACAAGAAACCCACCTAGGATTGTTTGTATTAGTGGGAAGTGGAATCAGATAACTTTGGTGGTCTTTCGGACTATCAAGTGTAGTACTGAATTTTTAGGCTTTTATTATTGTTGTTGTTTCCGTGCTGCTGCGACGGTAGTTGTCGTCGTTGTTGTGGTTGTCATTTTTCAATTTTCTTTTTTTTCAATTTTCTTTTTTCTAGAAAAACTGCTTTTCATAGTCTTAGTCAATCGAAGTCTTGTCTCCATCGTCACACCGACGGGGTTTCCACGAAGGGAACAGATACGGTGCAGCTCGGCCACACCCGATACGGAGCATCCCTGATGTGGAGCTTATGTATTGTTGGGGATTTGTGTTGCAGTATCAAACAGATTTACATCTAGGATAGAAATTCAATAGTAACAAGTAATTACAGAAAAATACAAAGTTTTTAATATGGAAAACTCTTGTGGGAAAAAACCACAACACAAAGCGACAGAAATTCACTATGAAAAGAAAATTACAAGAAAGAGGACTTACCCAATTCGAACAACCTCGAATCTCACGCTTGCTACACCCTTTGATAACCCTAGAACCCCTTTAGAAATCTTTAGAATTATTTTTTATACCCTAGAAAAGCCCTAGGGACATTTATTTATAGTTTAGGCAACTTTCCTTTCGCACCCTTGCGAAAACTGACTCAAATTTTCGCAGTCCGCATCAAATCCGGAAACGAATCTGTGTAACCTCGACTGGTCGTACAGATTGCTCGACCGGTCGAGAGGACCCATCGACCGGTCGAGCATGGGCCACGACCAGTCGAGCACCACAGACCCTAGAAACATGTGCTCGCTGGACTTTAAGTCGAGCAGCTCCCTCAACAGGTCGAGCATGGGCCACGATCGGTCGAGCAACTGAAAAATTTGAAGATTTAAGACTTCTGACAACAATCTCCACGAAGTCTTCAATCTTCAGGTGTGTAGCTCCTTGACCCCTTCTCTTATCTCTTCATTTCATCATAGTTTCAATCAACGCTTCTCGTGCATACTCCATCCTTCTTTTACACCATCGCCAAGCCCAGAGAAGTTGCACAGAACTTGAACTTCTCAGAAGGAACGACTTTGGTGAGCATGTCTGCTGGATTCACGCTGGTATAAATCTTTTCTAGTGTGACGTCTCCTTCCTCAAGTACCTGTCGGATAAAGTGGTGACGAACATAAAGGTGTTTAGTACGTGAGTGATAAACAGAATTTTTAGCCAAATTGATAGCGCTCTCACTATCACAGTTAACTGGCACGGCCTCCTGTTGAAGTCTCAACTGATTTATCATGCCTATGAGCCAAACACCTTCTTTAAACGCTTCCGTCACTATTATATATTCTATTTCGGTCGTGGAAAGAGCCACCACGGACTGAAACTTCGACATCCAACTGATTGCTCCACCTGCTAGTACAAACGAGTATCCTGAAATAGACTTATTGGAATCTATACTACCTGCGTAGTCGAAATCTACATCCCAACCAATTTTGTCTCTGTTTTCTCAAAAGTTAAGACGTAGTCTTTTGTACATCGAATGTATCGAAGTAGTCATTTCATCGCTTCCCAATATTGCTTACCGGGGTTTGACATGTATCTGCTCACAACACCGACTGCCTGTGAAATATCCAGTCTCGTACAGACCATGACGTACATTAAACTGCTAACCGCATTCGAATAGAGCACATGAGACATAACCTGCTTTTTCTCATTGAATTTAGGACATTGTTCTGAGGAAAGCTTGAAGTGAGTCGCGTGGGGAATGCTCACCGACTTTGCCTGATCTATCTCATACTTGATCAATACTTTTTCAAGGTATTCTGCCTATGATAACCAAAGTCTGCTCCTCTTCTTATCTTTATAAATATTTATGCCGAGAACCCTCTTTGCAGCCCCTAGATCTTTCATCTCGAATGTCCTTGATAACTGAGTCTTCAGTATGTTGATTTCAGACATATCATGACAGGCGATCAACATATCATCAATATACAGTACTAGGATGATGAATTTTCCATCACTCAGTGTCTTGTAATAGACACAGTGATCGTATTCACTCCGAGTAAATTTCTAACTCACCATGAAAGAATCAAATTTTTTATACTACTGCTTAGGCGACTGTTTCAGGCCGTACAACGACTTCATTAACTTGCAAACCTTTTTCTCTACCTCTTTAACTTCGTAGCCCTCTGGTTGCTTCATGTAGATCTGCTCTTCCAATTTTCCGTGCAGGAATGCAATCTTCACATCTATCTGTTCCAGCTTGAGATCGTATTGAGCAATCAGCGCCAACACGAATCTGATAAATACCTGCTTAACCACCAGCACGAATATCTCTGTGAAATCGATTGCTTCTCTCTGAGCATAACCTTTCGCTACCGACCTTGCTTTGTATCTATCATGTTTCCTTTTGAATAACCACTTGCATCCGATCATTTTTCGGCTCACGGGAAGCTCCACCAGCTCCCATGTGTGATTTTTGTGCAACGAGTTCATCTCATCGTCCATAACCGCCTTCCACTTTTCTGCATCAGGCTCATCAAGAGCATCCTGAATAGTAGACGAGTCCCCCTCATCTATAATGAGAGCATATGCAATATTAGAGCCGTCCTTGTATCTTGCCGGTAACCGGCGACTACGCGGTGGGTTCGTTCTCACAGGTGGCTGCTCCACCTGATCCTATACATTTGTCTTTGCATATGTCTCTGCGTGAGTATTATACGTGTCAATCTGGACGTCTACGAACACCATTTCTGGTTCCTCTTACTCCTTTTGATCATTCTTGCGAAATAAGGAGCTTTCATCGAATCTAACGTCAGGCTAGTGATAACCTTACATGTGACCTTGTCAAATAACCTCTAATTACCTTTCACACCAATATCATAACCAACAAAGATATACTTTTTAGCTTTATGATCTAGCTTGTCTCTCTCAACTGATGGTACATGAGAGTAAGTCTCACAACCAAATATGCGTAGATCTGAGTAGTCGATTTTCTGACCACTCCATTCTTTCTCTGGGATTTTACATTCAATTGCCATTGAAGGAGACCGGTTCACCAAATAACAAGTCGTGTTAACAGCCTCAGTCCATAGGTCCTTGCCCAACGCAGCATTACTTAACATGCATCTGGCCCTCTCCACGAGAGTCCGATTCATTCACTCAGCCACACCGTTTTGCTTGGCGGTGTGGCACACTGTGTTGTGCCTGATGATCCCTTCATCCTTGCAAAAATCATTAACTCAGTGGAAGTAAATTCTCCACCATTATCAGTCTTTAAAACCTTTATTTTTTGTCCTAACTGTTTTTCCATCATTGTCTTCCATTGCTTGAATATGGTGAAAACTTCGGATTTACGTTTCATGAAGTAAACCCAAACTTTCCTGGAGTAATCGTCAATGAATGAAACAAACCATAATGACTCCCCAATGAAAACTTCTGGCGATAACCCCCATACGTCAGAGTGCACATAATCAAGCACCCTTTTACAAACATGTTTTCCATATTTAAAAGACAATCTAGATTGTTTACCATATATACAATGCTCGTATATATCTAAATCAGAATTTTTAAAAGCTAGAATCAAATATCGATCAAAAAGTACCTTCATGTCCTGCTCGCTCATGTGGCCCAGACGAGCATGCTACATACGTAGAGACGTGAAGTCTGCAATAGCTACTACCGCTCCACTTGCCGAAGTGCTCCAATCAACCTGTAAAGGTTTCCCTTCCTCTGTGCTCTCATAACCACGAGTGCCCCTTTTGAAACTTTAAAGACACCATTAATACCGGTGAACTTGCACCCTATAGTCCCGAGTGCACCGAGAGAAATCAGACTTTTCTTCATATCAGGAACGTGCCTGACGTCAGTCAAGGTACACTCCATCTCATCAAACATCTTAATGCTCATCGTGCCAATAACCACAACATTACAGGCATTGTCATTGCCCATAAAAACCTGTCCATCATCGCATTCCTTATAACTGGGGAACCAACTCCGATGAGGAGTCATGTGATATGATGCTCCTATGTCTAAGATCCACTCATCTGCATGATTGTCGTGAACATGTCCGATCATGGACAGACAGAACTTCACCACCACTTGTCTCTTCATCAGATGTGACCACATTAGCCTCCTTAGAAGAAGCCGTTGAATTTTCTTTCTTTATTTTTGAATTTCTACAATCCTTCTTCATGTGTCCAGACAACCCACAATTCCAACACTTCAATTTTCCTTTGCCCTTGCCATTGGATTTGGATCTAGGTATTGAAGATCCTGTACCTCGCTCAAAATCTCTGCCCCTCGTAATCAGTGCATCGGAAGATGCCCCCATGTTGCCGTTTAACTTTCTCATAGCCTTCCTTTAAAGGGCTGAGATAACGATGTCAACACTTATGGTTTTATTTGCAGTGTACATCAATTTATTAAAGTTGCTGATATGAGCTTCTAGATTTTTCACCCTCTGCCATCTTGAAGGAATAACACTGTAGCTTCAAGTGTAGGCGATTTTCGGAGGACTTCTTTGCATAGATGTTCTCTAACTTCGCCCACAAACTATCCGCAGTTTTCTTCCTCAAAATATTATAGAGAACCTCATTCGTGAGACATAAACAGATAGAGGATAAAACATTACTATCAAGGTTTTCTCATTCATTATCTTTCATGGTAGTTTTCCGCTCCTCAAGAGCCGTAATCTCGCCTTGCTTAATTAACAGGCTAATTATCTTAACCTTCCATAGCTCAAAATTATTTTTCCTTGAGTACTTCTCAATATCAAACTTGTTGTTTCCTATTATTACTAATCCTGCAGATTTAGATTTATGTCCCAACGATTGCTTTGATACCACTTGTTGGGGATTTGTGCTACGGAATCACACAGATTTAGATCTAGGATAGCAATTTAATAGTAACAAACAATCACAGAAGAATACAAAGTTTTAACTTGGAAAACCCTTGCGAGAAAAAACCACGGTGCAAAGCGACAGAAATCCACTATGAAAAGAAAATTACAAGAGAGAGGATTTACCCAATTCTAACAACCTCGAATCTCACCCTTGCTACACCCTTTGATAACCCTAAAACCCCTTTAGAAAGCTTTAGAATTATTTCTCATACCCTAGAAAAGTCCTAGGGACACCTATTTATAGTTTAGGTAACTTTCTTTTCGCACTCTTGCGAAAATCGACTCAAATTTGCGCAGTCCGCATCAAATCCAAAAACGAATCTGCGTAACTTCAACTGGTCGTACAGACTGCTCAACCGGTCGAGAGGACCCCTCAACCGGTCGAGCATGGGCCATGACCGGTCGAGCACCACAAACCCCATAAACATGTGCTCGCTAGACTTTGAGTCGAGCAGCTCTCTCGACCAGTCGAGCATGGGCCATAACTGGTCGAGCAACTGAAAAATCTGAAGATTTAAGGCTTCTGGCAACATATATATTCAATGTTCATCCATTTTTTCATATCATCTTAGGAAACAGTCCAAAAAATGAAGCAGATCCAAATCTAAACAACCGTACCATAGTATACAACAGGGATTGAATGCTCACCGTTGAAAACTTCCCAAGGTCCACTGAAATGCCCACCCTAATGTTTATTTTACATCCAACCTGTTGATAAGGACAAAAATATATAGATGAAGGTAAAAAAAACATAAAAACATAAGAGGCAAATATCATCTTAATTCAAAGCCTTTTTGGCCCACGAGAAGTTTTTAATGATTAATTACCAGTGTTTCTTTTGGTATCGTCCACCTGAGATTTTGATCTGCTTCATTTTTGGCATCATGTCCATAAAGAGAGCTTGAAAAACGAATGAACGGTGTGGATATACAAAATATATTTCCAGGTGGGCCCCACGCTCAAGGTCGCACCTAATCTTCTCACTCCAAAAGTGTATATTTTGGTACGCTGCGTGAAATGAAAAAAATTCACTCAGTCTCTCAACAATGGGCCCATTCATTCTCAGCGTGCACAAGTGGGGCCCATCCTTCGTCATGGATGGCTCATCTTATCTTGTTTCAAGTGAGGCGCGTGGATCATTTCCCTAACCGTTGATATGAGAGGCCCCATTCATCAAAAATCTTCCTCGTGGAAAAATCCCAACCCTTCACTCGGTGGCCAGACTTAAGAGGAAAAAAATACATCAACGATAATTGAACCTAAAAAGCAAATATTGGACGGCTAAGATCTTCCAATCTGGTAGACGCGCATGTGGGACCCGACTCCTACAAAATGGAAAAACCCGCATTCGAATTAATGCTCATGATGACCGGATCAAGTGTACTTTTAACTTCTCCTCCAATTAGTGGGCCCCACGGATTTGAAGGGAATATATGTAGCATCCCGCATGCTGACGTCATGTAGTTTCTCACGGACGCGGACTCCACCTTTCACTATTTTCTCTCCGGACGATCCAAGTGCTACTCGCGACAGCCGATGTGCTTATCCTCTTCTCTCCGCATGTGCCAATGTATCAACTTTTGGAAGATCCGGATCGTACATTTCGTGGGTCCCATCGTACATGTTTCGTTCCCAGAAAATTATTCAATTTCACTGTTAAACATATGACATTTAAGAATATCGGACTGACGGTTCACATTGAACCTAGACTTGAGGAGCATATACAATTTGTACATTTTTTTATTATCAGCATGAAATGCATCACGATGTTTTCACCTTACTAACGGTCTGGATCTGTGTCACGTATGCCATTGGCACGTGCGAGTACACTTGTAGAGTGGTCTTTTGATAGCTACTCGCGAGAGGCGCGCTTCTGTTGAAGACTCTTCGCCAGCCAACCAAAGACCGGGAGCGGATCAGTTGTATCTAGGTAATACCGTAGTGGGTGTTACCCTAACCATGAGGGGCCTAACTTGACTTATTTTCTGAATATCCACACCGTTTATATGTTTTTAAATCTTATTTTAGGGGAATATTCAAAACCTCAAAAAGATATATATCTCAGGTGGACCATACCTCTGGAAAAAGTGATAAATGACCAATAAAACTTTCTGTGGGCTATAAAAGTTTTAGATAAAGCTTTTTTTTTTTTCCCCTTAATCCGGATCTTCTTGACATTATCAAGAGGTTAGAATACAAATAAACTTTAAGAAAACCTTACGATGCGCCCTATGGAATTTTTAACGGTGAGCCACTCAATCACTACTGTTTCCTTGGGCACGGAACGCCTGAGGTTGTGATCTACGTAAATTTTTGGATACCGTCCTAAAATGGTATGCGTAAACGGATGGAGTGCGTGGATATTCAACGCATTGTCTAGGTGGGCCCCACGATAAGGGTAACGCCTAACCCGCTCCCCCATAGTCCTCTCATTTTTATGTGTGCATCTCAGCCACCAGTTGGGGTCCACGCGGCAGAATCATCTGCGACGCGGATTGCCTGCGACGACAACGCAGGAAGTTCCTCGGAAGCTTGTAAGGAAAGCGGATTGCGTACTGAGTAAGCCGGACGCGATTTCCTGCCAAGGGCTTTCGCAGGAAGTTCCTGCGCAGGGATGCTGGATAGGCCCACCACCGTGTATGTGGTAAATCTACCCCGTCCATCCATTTGGCGAGCTAATTTTAGGACTAGAAACAAAAATTGAGGTATATATAATATTCAAGTGGGCCACACGAGAGGGAAAATTGGGAAAAGAAATATTTACCGTTGAAACCTTCCTGGGCTCCACTTTGATGTTTATATGCCATCAAAACCGTCTATAAGGTCATTACCACTGGGATGAAGTGAAAATACAAAAAAAAAAAGAAAAAAGAAAAAAAAAAGCATGAAACAAAACTTTTATAGCCATGTGAATGTTTCAACGGTTCTCACTGAATCCCCACTGTTTACTCTCGTGTGGTCCACTTGAGTTTTTGATCCAACTCATGTTTGGTTGAATGTCTTAAAATGAGCTCGAAAGACAGATGAACGGTGTAGGTTTTTCACAAATAGAGCGGTGGGCCCCTCCCAGCATCTTGCGCAGGAACTTCAGCGAAAGGCTTTAGCGGTAAATCCGCGTCCGAGCAATACTAAAATGTCCCGGGAAGCGGATTGCCTGGTGTACCACTGCTGTGTTGACGTCACCAAGATCTGTGGGTCACATCATGAGGTATGTCTTATCTCATAACCGTCCTTTCATTTGGCCAAATTGTATTAAGGCTTAAACCTAAAAATAAGACAAATCGAAAGATCAAGTGGACCACAGTGCAAAAATCTGTAGGGAATTGAACATTAGCCATTGAAACCCTTTTGGGGTTAGAGAAGTTTTGGATCAATATGATGTTTGTTCTCTCTTCATCTAGGTATTTGTGACCTTATGAATAGATTGGATGGAAAATAAACGTTATGGTAGGCCTTATGAATGTTTTAAGGGCGAGAATCATTGCCCCCACTTTTATTTCTGGCGTGCTCCATTTTAAAACTTTGAATATGAATCATGATCTCATAAAATAGATGGACGGTGTGGATATAATAAATATATCATTTTGAGTGCCATATAATTTTGCACGACATCCACAACCGCCATATCGCTGGTGTGCAGTAACACCAGCCAATCCGCTTCCAATCTCTAGGTCCCGTGGATGTACGTGCCTTATCCATGCGGTCCATTTGTCTTTCTCACTCATTTTGGGGAGAGAGTTCAAAATTGAAGCATATGCAAAGAACAAGTATACCACGCCACAAAAAACCGTGGGGACGATAACATCTACCGTTTAAATCTTCTTTGGGCCTACAGTGTTGTTTATTTGTCATCCGTCCTACTTGTATTGTCACATGGCATGGAAAATAAAAAATAAAAAATCCAAAACTTCTATAACCTTTAGAAAGTTTTCAACAGCTGGTATATAAATTTCTAGGCTCGTTTTAGCACCATGGATTTGAGAGGATTTTAAATCCTCTGGATGTTTGGCATCATAAAGTAAACGGAGGTTTCATATCCAGTGGTTTCACGTCGAGTTTGAAATCCACTTTGGGAGCTTACATCTGAAATCCTTCCTATAGTTGCATATGTAATGTGTGTCACAGTACTATTAAATAATTAGGCACATGACCCACTAATGATATCCCAAGATAACTAGATTACAAAATTGCATCACTATAATTAATTTAATATGATGATCAACACAGTTCAAACATTATCCATTTAAATCAATAGTTAAAAATCATTAGTTAGTCACGTAGACATGATCTTGTGCTGATGGCCCATCCGATACTTGAAATTTCATCATTTTCAGGTGAAGTATATATTTTAGTAGGCTTATTATAACCATTGTGTCAAACATTACATAGGTTCACTACTTAGAGATATTAAAGTTGATTTAGTAATTAAATTCAAACCCTTATTAATATACTAGGCATAACTACTTTTGGATTAAAGTTGATTCCCAATATAGGTTACCAAACATAACAGGAGGATTTCAAATCCAGAGAGTTCTGAATCCATGCACCCAAATTGGCCCTTATAAATTCATGCTATTTCTTTGGGATGTGGTACACTTGAGCTTTGGATATACTTCAGGTCCAGGCTTATTAGCTGAAATGACTGGATAAAACAGATGACGACATGAATGAGACATCAATCATGGCGGCCCCAACAGAATAGGCTTGCTCGGTTTGCAATCCTCCGGTCCTCCTCCTTCCATAGTTAGGAAGGGACATAGGTTCTGAGGGCCACCATGATGTATGAATTTTATGTACATTATTCATTCATTTTGCTATATTATTTTAGGGTATGAGTCCTAAATTGAGTGGAGCACACCTCAAAAAGCAATAGTGATAATGATAACCATGGTTGAACCCTTTTTAAAAAGGCCCACCGTGGTGGTTTATTCCCATCCAACATGTTTTTAAGGTCATTGTAAAGATTGACGAAGAAAAAAACACAAATATTAGTTTGATCCAAAACTTCCATGGCAGTAGCGTTTAATATCGAATGCATGTACCTCATTTATGGGCTTGTACCCTAGCAAAATGGATAAAGGGTGGTGGCCCCTCATAGCCCCTGTCCGTTTCCGGAGAGGAAGACCTAATCCGCCCCCACTAGGCGGGCCCACTTATGTGAGAAAGATGGCTGTCCATCATCACACCACATTAGGTTACGTAGTCGTCCTATTACTGTTGGTGAAAAAAAAGTGGGACCGGATGATCCTCACCATCAATTGTACAATTAATGTTATCATGCTCAGTTGTCCAATTTAATATCTAAATCATATGGTTAAGATCGTCTGATTGGTGTGAATTTCGGGATCTTATCCACCCACAGTGAGATTCCATGGTACCTATGCATCGTCTATGATGGATGGGACCCCACAACTTCAAATTGGTGGGAACGTAGTCTCTCCCTCATCACATGCTGTCCACCTCTCCTGGGAGGTGGGCCCCACAATTTTCAGTCAAGGAAATAGCAATCATCACAGATTACACCGAATGAAGGTAACATAAAGATGCCAGAGGAAGGAGGAAAAGCTTGCTTACTAAGAAACCAGGGGTGATTGGATCATGTTTTTAAAACAAGTACGGGTGGGGCCCACGATCGTACGGACACACCTCATAAGGTGGTCCTGTCTCATACCTTGAGAGAGAATTAGTCGTCATTTGGTTCAGTCCTCCCTCACTTTCGTGGAGAGTCCTCCTTTAAATATAATAAAATCACTTGATAGTTTACTACCATTTTATAAACGGTATTGGCCATGGACCATGGACTAACTCGCTACTGAAGCGACATCACTAAATGTATGTGGGCCCCACCATGATATATGTGTTGTGGATGAGGATTAGCTACTGTACTCGACTATAGCGAGTCCGCTGCTGAAGTGGGGCCCTACCACGATGTATGTGTTGTATCCACACTATCCATCCATTTAGAGAGATCATTTTATGGCATTATACAAAGAATGAGGCAGATCCAAAGTCCAAGTGGACCCCACGGTCCCCACCACATAAAACATTGAAGCTAGTGTGATGGGGTTTTCCTCCTCAGCTCAGAGGAGAGGTAACGCACTTTCCTTATTTGACTCTAATTCCTCCGCTTATGCGCAGTTTCCTTATGTGACTCTAATTCCTCCGGTTCTCTATTTAAGAGGTTCCAAAACGGGATTAGGGTATTCTATTCTAGGCTATTCTAAGGTTTCCTAAAGGTTTTTTAGGAGTGCTTAGGGCTATCAAAGGTGAGAGAGAGAGAGAGAGAGAGAGGAAGCTTGTGGAAGGAAGGCTATGCTCGTAGAGGTGATCTACCATATCTCAGTGCTTCCACATCCTCGTAATCGGTGAGATTTCTCCGTTTTCTTTGTTTCTCTTATTGTTTATCCACTCCTGCGTGAGTGAAGAAGGTTGTAACGTTCTACTTCATAGTGGATTGTTGATCTGGACAAGTTCTCGTGATTTTTACCTCTTTGAGGGTTTTCCATGTAAAAATCTCTTATGTTGTGTGATTGATGCTTTGATTTATTTCATTGCATTATTATTCCATAATTCTGGTTTGTTTTGGGAGGCTAGATCTTAAGGTTTTGTACAAGGCCCCCAATAAAGTGGTATTAGAGCTAAGTTCATTGAACAGGTAGGATCGGTTTTGAATTATGGAAGGTGGCTCATCAAGGATGATCAACTTCAATGGTTCTAACTGGATCATATGGAAGGCTAAGATGGATGGCTTGCTTTGTTGCAAGGACTTATATTCTCCAATTTTATGCATATTAGCAAAATCCAAGGGTATATCTGATGATGATTGGAAGAAGATGGACCGAAAAGCGGTGAGATTTATTAGACAATGGTTGGACGATTCCGTATTCCACCACATGTCTACAGAGACCTCAGCCGCTAGCCTATGACTGAAATTAGAAGGGCTGTATGAGAAGAAGACAGCCGATAATAAGATTTTTCTGATAGGGCGACTTATGAATCTTAAGTTCAAAGATGGTGGTTATATGACCGAGCACATGAATGAGGTCAGCAATATAGTGAACCAGCTCTCCGCTATGAATTTGGTCCTGGATGATGAATTGCAGGTTCTATTATTGCTTAGTTTGTTACCTGACAATTAGGAGACATTGGTGGTGTCTCTAAGTAACTCTGCGCTAGACGAAAAGGTATCCATGGAACAGGTAACCAGTTGTCTCTTCAAGAGGAGACAAGGAGGAAGTCTCAGGGATTTACTCAGCAAGAGGCTCTTGTGATACAAGAATGGGGGAGGGAAAAGAACAGGAAGGGCAGGAAGGCCCGAGATAAATCAAGAGGCAAGTCGAGTAATAGAAAAGATGTTGTTTGTTGGAATTGTAGCAAGAAGGGCCACTACAAGCATGAATGTCATGGTAAGAAGAACAACAAGAAAGGAAAAGGAAAGGAGAAGGAAGATGAATCAGATTCTACTGCGGCCGCTTTAGATGGCGACGTTGTAGTTATTCTTTCAGTAGATCATGATATATGTCTCACGGCTACGAATCAGGACACCGATTGGGTGATTGACTCGGGAGCTTCTTTTCATGCGACTCCACATAGGGACTTCTTCACAAGGTACAAGTCAGGTGACTTTGGGACCGTGAAGATGAGAAATTCTGGCGTATCGAAGATCGTAAGGGTCGGTGATATTTGTGTGAAGACCGATGTGGGCTGCACATTGGTTCTCAGGGATGTGAGGCATATCCCAGACCTTGTCCTCAACTTGATGTCAACGGGAAGGTTGAATGATGATGACTATGAAAGCCGATTTGCTGGTGGGCGATGGAAGCTCATCAAGGGTTCGTCGATCACAGCTAGAGAAAAGAAGTGTTGCACCTTTTACAAGGCAAATGTCAGTGTGTACAAGGGTAGGTTGAACGCAGCGAAAGATTCAGCTATTGACATGTGGCACAGGCGTCTAGGCCACATGAGTGAAAAAGGGCTTCAGGTACTAGCAAAGAAGCGGCTCCTTCCAGACATGACAGGTACACCTCTCAAAACCTGTATTTATTGTTTATCAGGGAAACAACATAGAGTTTCATTTATTAAAACTGTTTTTCACGTTAATAAAGTGCATGCATTAAATTTGGTTTATTCTGATGTTTGTGATCTTATGAGGACAAAAACCTTAAGTGGGGCATTGTATTTTGTTATTTTTATAAATGATGCATCTAAGAGAGTTTGGGTTTATACTTTGAAATCCAAGGACGAAGTCTTTGGTGTGTTTAAATTGTTTCATGCTATCGTCGAGAGAGAGATACGTAGATCATTAAAGTGCATCTGCACTGACAATGGTGATGAATACATTGGCGACTTTCATGAGTATTATAAGTCCCTGGGTATACGGCATGAACAGACGGTTCCTAAGACCCCCCCAGTATAATGGTGTGGCTGAGCGAATGAATCGCACCATTGTAGAGAGAATCAGATGCATGTTATCCTATGTGAAGTTGCCCAAGATGTTCTTGGGAGAAGCAATGCACACAGCAGTGTATTAGATAAACAGGTCTCCATCAGCCCCGTTGAATGGAGAAGTACCTGAGAAAGTGTGGACTAGACATGATCCATCGTACAGTCATCTCAGGGTGTTTGGATGCAGGACAGCCGTTCATGTATCAAAGGACGAGAGGTCCAAGCTCGATATGAAGATCAGGCAGTGTGTGTTCTTGGGGTACGGTGATGAAAAGTTCGGTTACAGATTGTAGAATCTGATCGAGAAGAAGTTCGTCAGGAGCAGAGATGTAATTTTCTTTGAAGATTAGTGTATAGAAGACATTGGTAAGCCAGAGAAGAACCAGCCTTGTTCAGGTGAGCTAGAGGACATGGATCCGATTATTCTTCCTGTAGTGCCTGATGATGGGGGAGTACAACAAGGTGCAGAGGACGAGGGAGTTCCTTCAGAAAATGGACCAGAGGAGCAGCCACCACTTGATCCACCGGTTGAGCTACAGGTGAGGAGGTCATCTAGGGACAGACATTCGTCCAAGAGATACTTGCCACATGAGTACATTATGTTGACTGATAGGGGAGAGCCAAAAGATTATTTTGAAGCCCTAGCCGACAAACATAAGGGGGAGTGGTTAAAAGCTATGCAAGAGGAGATAAAATCCTTGTATAAGAACCACACCTATGACATGGTGAAACTACCTAAGGGCAAGTGTAAGCCCCGTATCCTAGACCGTACCGTTCCATAGGCTTCCGCGGTCTTCCTAGTCGAATTCCGGCAACCTTCGACCCTTAACCGGTGTTTGCGGGCAACCCTGATTTTCATGCCGTCAACCCGAGTTGACTCAACCCAGGACTCGTACCTTAGCGACCGCGCCGTCGCCGCGGTTCCAATGTCGCGACTCGCGCGTCGAGGCGATACCCTGGTCGGGAGATGTAGGCCAGCGTTCGGTGCAAGGAAAACACCGCGCATGCGAATTTCGAGAGAATCTCTACGAGGTGTCACATCAATCAATCAACCCATCAATCCCATCATGTCAAGTACACATCACCTTTCACCCTTTCCCAAGCAAGCCCCAAAAGTCAAAAAGTTCTTACACAAGCCTTACCTTTCTTACAACTTTTGCCACAAAAGTAAAAAAGAAGCTCTTACACCCATCCCTCTCTCTCCCATCCATCACTCCATCACCCATCACTCCCTCTCTCTCTCTCCCTTTACAACTCTCTCTCTCCTTCATTTTTTTAAAAAAAATCCAATCCAAGCAAGAGAGCCTCACGTCTAAGCCCTCCCATGGTGAGAAAATGCAAGTGTGGCCCACCTTTTCATCCCTAGATCTCCCATCCTAACCATCCATTTCTCATCTTCCTCCATCAAAGAGAAGCACAAGGAGCTAAGGAAACCAATGGAGCAAGAAGATCAAGCGGTGGGTGCTTTGATAGGGTAGTTTTAATCTTTTTTTTGATGGGCCAAGTGAGGCCAACCGATCAATGGTTTGGATCTCACTTTGGACCCTAAGATGTGGCCGATGGCCCACTTGGATCATCATGATCATTCCATGATGGGGCCATTCTCCATGAACCCCATCATGATGTTTATTTTCTTGCATACTTAGGGTCATCTAGACCGTCTAATCTAGTGGAGAAGGGATCTCCACCGTTGGATTTCAATTTTATGGGCCCACATGTAGTGGCTCACTTGATTTATGTTGTAGATCATCGAAGGGAGGGCCCATAGTGCCGGGGTCCCTCCATCAAGCGTGTCCCACTCTCTATCCCTCTCTTTTTCTTTTTTTATGTGTGATGATAATGAAGTTGTGTGGCCCACTTGAATGGACCCCACCACAAGGTATGTATTTCATCCAAACCATCTACAAGTGAGGCCCACGTTGTGTGTATTATACCCACACCATACCTTACTTGGTGGCCCACCTAAGCAGGGCCCACCTCCAATGAATATGCTAAGTCCAGCGTCCAGGGACGCTGGACGTTTGCTGGATAGAAAAACAAGGATAGGCTTGGTTCCAAGCCAATGGGGGAGGCCCACTTATTTTGGTCCCACTTTGGTGTATGTATTCAATCCACACCATTCATTCCTTTCTCAAGCCCCTTTTTGGCGTTGAGCCAAAAGATGGGATCAATCAGACCTTCGGGCGGGCCATACCACACCAAATGGTAGTTTTCACCATTGAAACCTTCCCTGATTGTCTATACGCCGAAATATGCCCAATATTGGGCTTGTTTTGCTTATCTGGAGCCATGGAGGGCCATTAGACGGAGTGTATTGTCTAGATGTGGACCCCACATGTAAAATCCTCAAGAGAATTGAAATAAAAAATAATAAATAAAATAAAATATCACAGCAGCAGCTGCTGCTGTGTCAGACGTAGCAGGCGTTGCCTGCGCACAGCGCTCGGACGGGCGGACGTACAGCCACCCACGGCTGTAGTTGTGGGCCCCACCTTAATGTTTATTTATCATCCAACCCGTTCATGAGGTGGGCCACTCTCAGTAGTGGGCCCCCTCCAAATTTCGAGTCCATCCAAGACTCAGGTGGCCCACATTATAAGAAACAGTGTGAAGTGAACTCTACCATTGAAACCCTTTTTGGGTCCACAGAAGTTTTGGATCAGGGTGAAATTTGTTTTCACCCTTCATCTAGGTATACGTGGCCTTATCAACGGGTTGGATGGAGTCTAAACATTATGGTGAGCCCCACATGGAGCCCACAGTGCTATATGTGTCTTGCTGCCACCGTCCAGGCGGACGGTGGAGCCCACTGTGATGTTTATGTTGAGCCCACAGTGAGTGTGCTCGTGTGCGTGCATGTGTGGGTGTGTACGTGTGTATATATATATATACATAATATTATATTATATATAATATTGAATGTAATATGTGTATATATATATATATATATATATATATATATATATATTATATTTTATTATATATAATTTGCTGGTGATGAGAGGCCCATCTTAGCTTACTTCTGGCCCATGGTTGAGGCCCACTTTGATTTATATGTAAGGCCCATGAGTCGAGGCCCATTTGATGTATTAGGGGCTCATGGGTTAAGGCCCATTAAGATGTATTAGGACCTATGGGTTGAGGCACATTTGATGTACATATGGGGCCTAATTGGCGAGGCCCATTTGATACACATAAGGCCCATAAATTAGGCCCATTTGATGCATTCTAAAGCCCACGGGTTATGGCCATTGCAATGCACATAAGGCCCATTGGTGCGGCCCATTGATGTGGCTCACTTGATGAATATGAGGCCCATATGATACGGCCCATTTGATGTATTGAAGGCCCGATGGGATATACCTAAGGTCCATTGTAATGTGTAATCTCAACATGATTTATGTAATGATGTTTACGACGGGCTGTACCTTGAAAGCAATGGCAGTTTGACGTCCCCATTGCAAGTATAGTGTTGGTTAAATGTCCGCATTATGACTTCCCCTAGGGCCCATGCGTGTAATGTGTAGGCCGTCTGGGCCCATCTTCGTTATGAACATCATCTATCCTATATAATATGTTTAGTTCCATGATTCATGATCATATGCATCATACGTATGCTTGATATGAGAAATGACTGATCATAGCATATGCCTTCGGGCAGATTGTTTAGGGGCTCCCGTATAGGGGGTGTTGCCCTACATGAGCGCACGATACGCGCGGGATTGCTGCATGACTGGATAGTGTGATTCATGCATTCGTATTATGTGATATGATTACTGTACGCCCTAGCGACATCAGGGCCGTTGCCTCCACAGACGAATCGTGGTTGGCAGGATTGGATATCGGAAATACTGTTCTACATCGGGTGCGATAGATATCCCTAGGTGAAAGTCCCTAAACCCTTATGGTACCAAGAGGTTGCTCCAACGTTTAGACCGAGTGGGTACATGAGCGCCGAGTGTCGATTACCAGACGGTTGCGCTTTCCACTGTGTCGTGGTCGGTTGGAAGGGGGTGCAGCCTTACCCGCCCGAGAGTAGGGGGCAATTCTAGGCTAAGTCTGACCAGCTCGAGGAATGGGTCCGCTATTGACGAGCCGAGCCCGATATTGACAGGTGGATAGTGAGGTCTTTTCCACTCACCTTATTGCGCGCGATGGGGCGGCAATCTGGCTTGGAGTGTACTAGACCCCGGTGATATTCCAGATTTTGAGCTGTATTGATATGTGGATCTAGATGAGGATTTGTATGCTTGAGTTACATTTCGCATTGCATGGCCTTGGTATGGCCGACATCATTCTTTGCACCACATGGCCTTGGTACGGCTAATGGTATTCTTGGCATTCATCAGCATGTTCCGCATTACTCTGATACTGCATAACTGCATTACCACCTTGAGCATACACTTTCACCACCCTCTAAGCTTTCTATAAGCTTATGCACGACCGTTGCGTGCAGGTAACGTTGGATCGCAGCAGCGCTGAGGCTTGGACGCGTGGCAGATCATTTTGGAGCTTTTGGTCTATCATCATTGTATTTCCCTTTATGCTCATTGTACTTGTAAAGTTTTTGATCATAATGAAAATGTGATGGAGTTTTTGGTTGTTGTTTGTGGGTTATGCCTTTGGTTATGCTTATTACGAATCAAACTGATGTTGAAAATCCTCCTTGTAGCATCTCAGGATCGGAACCTGGCGAATGGGCGCTGGGAGCCGAGAATAAGGTTCTACGGAGGTTGTCGGCGTCGGATTCGACGATCGAAAATTTTGTGAGCCCGGTTTCCGAGTTTGGGGCGTGACAGCAAGAAACCTCTAAACAATAAGTGGGTGTTCAGAAAGAAGATTGAGCAGAAGAATTCACAGACTAGGTTCAAGGCTAGACTTGTAGTACTGAAATGGTTCGGTCGGAGGAAAGGTATAGACTTCGAGGAGATATTCTCACTAGTGGTGAAGATGACATCCATACGGGTATTGCTTGGGTTGGCGGCTAGCATGGATCTGGAGATAGAGCAGTTAGATGTTAAAGCTGTCTTCCTCCATGGTGACTTGGAAGAAGAGATCTACATGCACCAACCAGAGGGGTTCGAAGTCAAGGGCAAAGAGCATACGGTGTGCAGGCTGATGAAGAGCATGTATGGGCTGAAACAAGCTCCACCGCAATGGTACAAGAAGTTCGACTCATTTATGTTGAAGCATGGGTATGACAGAATGGAGTCGGACCACTGTGTGTTCACGCGCAAGTTCTCAGATGGTGATTTCTTAGTTCTGCTGCTATACGTTAATGACATGCTCATCATGGGAAAAGACATTAAGAAGATCGACAGGCTGAAACAGGAGTTGGGCAAGTCATTTGCGATGAAAGACTTGGGCCCAGCTAAACAGATTCTAGGAATGGAGATAACCCGTGACAGAAGCAGCAGGAAGCTTTAGCTGTCACAAGAGCAGTATATTGAGAAAGTCCTAGAGCGGTTCAATATGAATGCAGCGAAGCCGGTCAGTACTCCACTGGATGGTCACTTCAGATTAAGCGACAGGCAGTGTCCCAAGACGAAGGCAGAGGTGGATGAGATGAGGAAGATACCTACGCGTCAGCAGTAGGAAGTTTGATGTATGTTATGGTATGTACATGCCCAAACATAGTATATGCGGTTGGTGTTGTTAGCCAGTATCTTGCCAATCCTGGCGAAGAGTATTGGGCAACGGTGAAGTGGATACTACTGTATCTAAGAGGCTCATCCAGGTTGAGCCTATGCTATGGTGACGGAAAACCTGTGTTAGAGGGCTACATAGATGCAGATATGGCAGGTGACATAAACTCCAGGAAGTCTACATCAGGGTTCATGTTCACGTTTGCAGGGGGAGCGGTCTCTTGGCAGTTACAGAGGCATGTAAAGAGATGCTTTGGATAAAGAGGTTCCTATAGGAACTTAGCCTGAAGCAAGAGCAGCACGCGGTCTATTGCGATAGTCAAAGTGCTATACAATTGAGCAAAAATCCAAGTCAGCACTTTAAGTCGAAGCACATAGAAATTCGGTATCACTGGATCAGGGATACTCTGAAACAGAAGGTGTTACAGCTTGAAAAGGTCCATACGGACAATAATGAGTCAGACATGATGACCAAGGCATTGCTGAAGGACAAGTTTGAGGTTTGTAGAAACCTGGCTGACTTGAAGAATGCGAATTCCTCTTGAGTCGGAAAGGGGGAGATTTGATGGGGTTTTCTTCCTCAGTTCAGAGGAGAGGTAACGCAGTTTTCTTATTTGACTCTAATTCTTCCGCTTATGCGCAGTTTCCTTATGTGACTCTGATTCCTCCGGTTCTCTATTTAAGGGGTTCCAAAACAGGATTAGGGTATTCTATTCTTGAGTATTCTAAAGTTTCTTAAAGGTTTTCTAAGAGGGCTTAGGGCTATCAAAAGGTGAGAGAGAGAGAGAGAGAGAAAGAGAGAGAGGAAGCTTGTGGAAGGGAGGCTATGCTCGTAGAGGTGATCTACCATATCTCAGTGCTTCCACGTCCTCGTAATCGGTGAGATCTCTCCGTTTTCTTTGTTTCTCTTATTGTTTATTCACTCCTTCGTGAGTGAAGAATGTTATAACGTTCTACTTTATAGTGGATTGTTGATCTAGACGAGGTCCCGTAGTTTTTACCTCTTTAAGGGATTTTCACGTAAAAATCTCTTGTGTTGTGTGGTTGATGCTTTGATTTATTTCATTGCATTATTATTCCATAATTCTGTTTTGGGAGGCTAGATCCTAAGGTTTTGTGCAAGGCCCCCAACACAGTGACGCCCACCGTTGAAACCTTCCTAAGGCCCACCATGATGTTTATTTGAGATCCAACCTATTTATATATAAGTTAAAACAGACATGGAATAAGGGAAAACACAAATATCAGCTTGATCGAAAACTTTTGTAGCCCAAAGAAGTTTTTAACGTTAGGCGTTCAATCCCCACTTTTTTCTGTGGTGGGGTCCACTTTAGCTTTGGATATGCCTCATCCTTTGTATCGTACCCTAAAATGATCTCTCCAAATTTGTGGATGGTGTGGATACAACACATACTTCATGGTAGTCTCCACTTCAATAGCTAGACTCACTACTGTCAAGTTCAGAAGCTAATCTACGTCCTATGTGTTATACACATGGTTCATCCATTTGGTGATATTATTTTAAGGCATGAGCCAAAGAATGAGGCAGATCAGAAGTTCAAGTATAACTCACCACATAAACCAATAAAGATTGAATACCTAATATTAAAAATTTATTTACGACCATAAAAGTTTTTTTTTTTTTTTTATCCAGTTGATGTTTGCCTTTTCCATTCATTAATGTATGTGTGAGCTTACTAACAGATTAGATCTCAAATAATCATCATGGTGGCCCTAATAAGATTTCAACGTATGTTAATGGGCCACTTAGCTTTGAATCTACTTTATTTTTTGGGCTCATGTCTTAAAATAATCTCTTTATATGGATGGACAACGTGGATACAACACATAATCACATTCATCATGAGGGGCTATAAAACTTGTTGACGTCACTTTAGTAGTGACTACTGAAGCCGTTGGTAGCTAAATCCACTTAAGACTACGAAAAGTGGGAAGTAGGATTAAATAACTTTGGTAGTCTTTCAGACTATCAATTGTAGTAGCTTTTATTATTATAGTTGTTTCTCTGCTGCTGCGACTGTCGTTGTCGTCGTCGTTGTGGTCGACCATCATCTTCTCATTCTTCTTTTTAAAATTTGTAATCCGCTTTTCATAATCTCAAGTCAATCGAAGTCATCTTCATCATCAAACAAATGGGTTTCCAGGAAGGAAGCGGATACGGTGCAGCTCGGCCATACCCAAAACAGTGGGGTCCTGACGTGGAGCCCACCTTGATATGGGAAATTGACTGGACTGACCTCCATGTATGGTCAAATTCCCTAAAAAGATTAAACCTTTCAAATATTCCGAGGGTGACCTTATGACAAATTTCTAAAATTACGTATAGTAAAATGCCCTTTGTCATTCTATCAGTAGTTGTATGGTTTTCAGTGATTAAAAAGTTACGTCGTATTTAATGATGTCTAGGGGGCCTTTTTTGGGCGTGGCAAGGCCAAACTCATGGGGCCCATACTGATGTATGCGTATAATCCATGCCACCCATCCTTCTTGCTATGTCATTTTAGGGCTATGGCCCAAATATTAGCCTGATCCAGAGTTAGTGCGGGCCACACAATAGAAAATAATGGTGATAGTGTCACCTACTGTTGATACTTTCCAGACTCACTACGATGTTTGTTAAAACTGGACACCGCACAAGGTGGGACTTTTTGCCTTGTCATTTTAGGGCTAGGACCCAAGTATCAGCCTGATCCAGTACTCGTGTGAGCCACATAATAGAATATAATGGTGACCATTGAAACTTTTTTAGGCTCACTGTGCTGTTTGTTAGAAGTGGACATTGCCCAAATCAGAACTTTTTGGGCCCACGGCAAGCTGGCCAATAAGATCGATGGATCAGATCACCCCATCGTGGGCCTTAAGTTATAGTACTAGTGGCTAGATAGTAAAGTAAGTGAAAACGTGAAAACCACGATTCATTCAACATGACAACCACGATCCATCATGACAACTACGACCCATGCAAACCACAACCTATATGGGCCCACATTGATGTATGTGTATAATCCATGTCGCCCATCCTTTCTGCCTTGTCATTTTAGGGCTAGGGCCCAAGTATCTGCCTATTCAGTGATCGTGTGAGCCACATAATAGAATATAATGGTGACTGTTGAAACTTTTCAGGCTCACTGTGATGTTTGTTAGAAGTGGACATTGCCCAAGTCAGGATTTTTTGGGCCCACAGCGAGCTAGCCGACAAGGCGGATGGATCGGATTACCCCATCGTGTGCCTTAAGCTATGGTAATAGTAGCTAGATAGTAAAAGGAAGTGAACATGTAAAAACCACGATTCATTTAACATGACAACCACGATCCATGCAAACCACGACCCATATGGGCCCACATTGATGTATGTGTATAATCCATGTCGCCCATACTTTTTGCCCTGTCATTTTAGGGTTAACGCCCAAGTATCAGCCTGATCTAGTGCTCGTGAGAGCCACATAATAGAATATAATGGTGACCGTTGAAACTTTTCAGGCTCACTGTGATGTTTGTTAGAAGTGGACATTGCCCAAGTTAGGACTTTTTGGGCGCACGACGAGCTGGCCGACAAGGTGGATGGATCAGATCACCCAATCATGGGGGCCTTAAGCTATGGTACTAGTGACGAGATAGTAAAGGAAGTGGATACGTGAAAACCATGGTCCATTTAACATGACAACCACGATACATATAACATGATAACTACGACCCATGCAAACCACGACCCATATGGGCCCACATTGATGCATATGTATAATCCATGTCGCTCATCCTTTTTATCGTGTCATTTTAAGGCTAGGGCCTAAGTATCAGCCTGATCCGGTGCTCATGTGAGCCATATAAAAGAATAATGGTGACTGTTGAAACTTTTCAGGCTCACTGTGATGTTTGTTAGAAGTATACATTGCCCAAGTCAGGAGTTTTTGGGCCCATGATGAGTTGCTCGACAAGGTAGATGGATTAGATCACCCCATCGTGGGCCTTAAATTATGGTAGTAGTGGCTTGATAGTAAAGGAAGTGAACATGTGAAAACAACGATTTATTTAACATGACAACCACCATGACCCATATGGGCCCACATTAATGTATGTGTATAATCCATGCCACCCATCCCTTTTGCCTTGTCATTTTAGGGCTAGGGCCCAAATATCAGCCTGATCCAGTGCTCGTATAGGTCACAAAATAGATAATAATGGTGACTGTTAAAACTTTTCAGGCTCACTGTGATATTTGTTAAAAGTGGACATTGCCCAAGACAGGACTTTTTGGGCCCACGACAAGTTGGCCAACAAGGTGGATGGATCGAATTACCCCATTGTGAGCCTTAAGCTATGTATTATTGGTTTGGTTTGGTAGAAAAGGAAGTGAACACGTTGAAAACCACGACCCATGCAACATGACAACCACGACCCATAACATGGCAACTAGGACCCATGCAAACCACGACCTAAATGGGCCCACATTAATATATGTGTATAATCTATGCCGCCCATCTTTTTTGTCGTGTTATTTTAGGGCTAGGGCTCAAATATCAGCCTGATCCAGTGCTCATGTTGGCCACAAAATAGAAAATAATGGTGACTATTGAAACTTTCCAAGCTCACTGTGATGTTTGTTAGAAGTAGACACTACCCAAGTTAGGACTTTCTAGGCCCACGGCGAGCTCGCCGATAAGGTGGATGGATCGTATTACCCCATTGTGGGCCTTAAGCTATGGTACTAATGGTTTGGTAGAAAAGAAAGTGAACATGTTAAAAACCACGATCCATACAACATGACAACCACGACCCATATAACATGGCAACTACGACCCCTGCAAACCACGAACCAAATGGGCCCACATTGATGTATGTGTATAATCCATGCCACCCATTCTTTTTGTCGTGTCATTTTAGCGGTAGGGTCCAAATATCAGCCTGATCGAGTGCTCATGTGAGCCACAAAATATAAAATAATGGTGACTGTTGAAACTTTTCAAGCTCATTGTGATGTTTGTTAGAAGTGGACACTACCTAATTCAGGACTTTTTGGGAGCACCGCGAGCTGGCCAACAAGGTGGATGGATCGATCGGATCACCCCATTGTGGGCCTTAGGCTATAGTACCAATGGTTAGGTAGTAAAGGAAGTGAACACGTGTAAACCACGATACATACAACATGACAACCACGACTCATATAACATGACAACTACGACCCATGCAAACCACGATCCATATAACATGACAACCACGACCCATATAACATGGCAACTACGACCCATGCAAACCATGACCTATATACACACACAACAGTGGGCCTTAGAAAGTTCCAATAGTGGGACTTTGTTTCCCTCAATACGGTCTTCTTGGGACTCGAATTTGTCTCATTTTTTGGCTCATAGGCTAAAATAACATGGAGAAGGTGGTGGACGACGTGGATTAAACATATATATCAAGGTGGGGTTTACATCATGTCACGCCCCAAACTCGGAAACCGGGCTCACAAAATTCCCGATCGCCGAATCTGGCGCCGACAGCCTCCGTAGAACCCCATTCTCGGCTCCCAGCGCCCATTCGCCAGGTTCCGATCCTGGGATGCTACAAGGAGGGTTTTCAACATCAGTTTGATTCGTAATAAGCATAACCAAAGGCATAACCCACAAACAACAACCAAAAACTCCATCACATTTCCACTATAATCAAAAACTTTACAAGTACAATGAGCATAAGGGAAATACAATGAAGATAGACCAAAACTCCAAAAGAAGATCAGCCACGCGTCCAAGCCTCAGCGCTGCTGCGATCCAACGTCACCTGCACGCAACGGTCGTGCATAAGCTTATAGAAAGCTTAGAGGGTGGTGAAAGTGTATGCCCAAGGTGATAATGTAGTCATGCAGTATCAGAGTAATGCGGAAAATGCTAAGAATCCCATTAGCCGTACCAAGGCCATGCGGTGCAAAGAATGATGTCGGCCATACCAAGGCCATGCAATGCAAAATGCAAGTCAAGCATACAAATCCTCATCTAAGTCCACATGTCAATACGGCTCAAATCTGGAATATCACCGGGGTCTAGTACACTCCAAGCCAGATTGCCGCCCCATCGCGCGCAATAAGGTGAGTGGAAAAGACCTCACTATCCGCCTGCCAATATCGGGCTCGGCTCGTCAATAGCGGACCCATTCCTCGAGCTGGTCGACTCGGCCTAGCATTGCCCCCTACTCTCGGGCGGGTAAAGCCGCACCCCCTTCCAACCGACCCGACACGGTGGAAAGCGCAACCGTCGGTAATCGGCACTCGCGCTCATGCACCCACTCGGTCCAGACCTTGGAGCAACCTCCTGGTACCATAAGGGTTTAGGGACTTTCACCCGGGATATCTATCGCACCCCATGTAGAACGGTATTCCGGTATCCAATCCTGCCAACCACGATGCGTCTGTGGAGGCTATGGCCCTGATGTCGCTAGGGCGTAGAGTAACCATATCACACAATGCGAATGCATGAATCACACTATTCAGTCATGCAGCAATCCTGCGCGTATCGTGCGCTCATGTAGGGCAACACCCCTTGTACGGGAGCCCCTAAACAATCTGCCCGAAGGCCATGCTATGATCAGTCATTTCTCATATCAAGCACACGTATGATGCATATGATCATGAATCATGGAATTAAATATGTTATATGGGGTGGATGATGTTCATAATGAAGATGGGCCTAGACGGCCTACACACTACACATATGGGCCTAACAGTGGACCCAAGGGAAAGTCATAATGCGGACATTTAACCACACTACACTTACAATGTGGATGTCAAACCAACATTGCTCCCAAGGCACGACTGCCACAAATATCAGTTCATAAGCTATTTTGGGATCACACATTGCAATGGACCTTAGGTACATCCATTGGGCCCTTAAATACATCAAATTAGCCAAGTCATATGGGCCTTATATTCATTAAGTGAGCCACACCAATGGGCCTTATGTACATTGCAATGGGCTATAACCCGGGGGCTTCGGAACATATCAAATAGGCCTAAGCTCATGGGCCTTTCACGTGTCAAATGGGCCTCGACAGTTGGGCTCCATACGTACATCAAATGGGTCTACTCACCTGGGCCTTATATGTATCAAATGGGCCTCACCAATTGGGCCCCATGTGCACATCAAATGGGCCTCAACTCATTGGCCCCATTACATCAAATGGGCCTCGACCCATGGGCCCCTAATACATTGAATGGGCCTCGACCCATGGCCCTTTTATATACATCAAAGTGGGCCTCAACCATGGGTCACAAGTACTGAGGTGGGCCTCCCACCATCAATAAATTATATATAATATAATATATACACACACACACACACACACACACATATATATATATATATATAAAACATATAATATTATATTTAATATAACATTATATATATATATATATAACATATATTATACATAATACAATATTATATATATATATATATATAACATATGATATTATATATATAATATAACATTATATCTATACATATAATATATATTATATGTAATATAATATTATATATAAATATATATATATACACACGCCAGCACACACACGCACGCAGCAACACACGCACACACGTACACAGTGGGCTCCACCGTCCAGGCGGACGGTGGAGGTAAAACACATACATCGCTGTGGGCTCCATGTGGGGCCCACCATAACGTTTATATTTCATCCAACCCATTGATATTGACCCGCGGGCCCAAAAGAATTGGGAGAACAAATTTCGGCCGGATCCAAAACTTCTGTGGCCCAGAGCAGTAGTTTCAATGGTAGACGCTCAACCTCACTATTTCCCTTCGTGTGGGCCACCTAAGTTTCGGATTGAGCTGATATTTTGAGTGGGCCCTCTTAGGGGAGGGACCCACCTCATGAACGGGTTGGATGACATGCAACATCAAGGTGGGGCCCACGGCTACAGCCGTGGGAGGCTGTACGTCCGCCCAGCCCGGGCGCTGGGGCGCTGGCAGCGCTGCTGCGCTTCTGACACAGCAGCAGCGGCTGCTGTAATGATGGGTTTTGCAGGTGGGGTCCATATCCAAGCCATCCACTCCATCCAATGGCCTTCCATGGCCCTAGACAAGTTAAACGAGCCCAATATTGGACCTGTTTCGATGCATAAAACCAATAGGGAAAGTTTTAATGGTAAAGACCATCATTTGCTACGGTATGGCCCGCCTGAAAGTCTGATGGATCCCATCTTTCAGGTCAACGGCTAAAAAGAGCTTGGGAAGGGAATGGATGGTGTGGATTTAATACATGCATCAAGGTGGAGCCTACACAAGTGGGCCATCCCCAAATCAAGCAAATATATATATATATATATATATTTTTTTTTTTTACATTTACCATGGAACGTCCAGCGTCCCTGGACGCTGGACTCTGCAACTATTATAGAGGTGGGCCTTGCTTAGGTGGGCCACCTCATGGAGGATGGTGTGTATACTACACATAAGGTGGGCCCCACTCGTAGGTGAATTGGATGGAATACATGCCCTATGGTGGGGTCCATTCAAGTGGGCCACATAATCTCATTAACATAAAAATAAAAAATAAAAATAAAAGTAAAACAATTAAAAATAAAAAGGGAGAGAGATAGAGAGTGAGGCCGTGTGATGGAGGGACCCCGGCACTATGGGCCCTCCCTTGCACTAAATCATACATCGAGTGGGTCCCATTTTATGTGGCCCATTAAAATTAAATCCAACGGAGGAGATCCCTTCTCCACCAAATTAAACGGTCTAGATGACCCTAAATATTCAAGAAGGTAAACATCATGATGGGGTCCATGGAGGATGGCCCCGTCATGGAATGATCATGATGATCCAAGTGGGCCATCGGCCACACCTTAGGGTCCAAAGCGAGATCCAAACCATTGATCGGTTGGCCTCACTTGGCCCATCTTAAAAACATCAAAAACTATCCTATCCAAACACCCACCGCTTGATCTTCTTGCTCCCTTGGCTTCCTTGGCTCCTTGGGCTACCCTTTGATGGTGGAAGATGGGAAATGGATGGTTGAGATGAGAGATGAAGGGGTGGGAAAGGTGGACCTCACAAATAAAATTCTCTCACCATGGGAAGACCATACGTATGGGACTTGCTATGGGAGAGTTTGAATGAGAGAGAGACTTGTAAGGGAGAGAGAGAGAGAGAGAGATAGGGTGATGGAGTGATGGGGGATGGTTTGGGTTGAAAATGGCAAAAAGAGGTATGGTTGTTGTTGAAATTTGGAAAAGAGGAGTGGTGAGGTGGAAAGAATGGTGGACTTTTGTAAAAGGTGGTGATGGGTTGATGTACTTGAGGTATGGGGTGCTTTAATGGTTGATTGATGGGACTAATAGTAGAGATTCCCTCGAAATCCGCAACGCGCGGTGTTTCTTCGGAATAAACGCTGATCGGCATCTTCTTGCTCGGTATCGGTTCGGTGCGCAAGTCACGGCGTTGGAACCGGCACGACGCTGGCCGCTATGATATATCTTTCGCACTGCCGACGCGTCGGTGCGCGGGACTGCTTAGATCGTGCGCAAACACCGAATACGGTGCGAAGGTTGCGGAATTTGACCGAAAGGACCGCGAAAGCTAACGGAACAGGACGGATTAGGACACGGGTCTTACGACTCTCCCCCCTAATAGAAATTTCGTCCTCGAAATTTACACAATCACCGCAACTAGGCAGAATTCAAGAGGGAGAAGAAACATAACATCAATATATAAAATCAGAGATAACATAAAACATACAACACAATCAATCATCAAAAAGATGGGGATAACGCTCTCGAATCTCAGCCTCACGCTCCCAAGAAGCCTCCTCAGCCAGAATGGTGACCCCACCGAACCTTCACCAACGGAATGACCTTGGTCCGAGGACTGCTCCTTCCAATCAAGGATACGAACTGGCTGCTCAATGTAAGAAGCGTCCTCACGAACCTCCAATGGCAGCCAATCGATAACAAGAACTACGTCTGACCCACACTTCCTCAACATAGAGACATGGAAGACATTGTGGACAGCAGACAACTGAGATGGTAAGGCAAGCCGATAGGCCACGATGCCAATGCGCTCACTGATCTCAAAAGGTCCTATAAATCTCGGGGCAAGCTTGCCCTTCGCTCCAAATCGAACTACGCCCTTCATGGGCGAGACCTTGAGATACACATGGTCCCCAACATCAAACTCCAAGGGACGACGCCGGCGATCAGCAAAATTCTTCTGCCGAGCTGTGCGCATCCTCTGCCTGATGATATCAATAGCTTCTGATGTCTCCTGCACAAGCTCGGGACCTAAGAGACGACGCTCTCCAACCTCGGTCCAACAACTCGGTGATCTCGCATGGTCCGCCATATAGTGCCTCAAAAGGAGCCATGCCGATGGTCGCCTGATACTGTTATTGTATGAGAACTCAACCAATCGCAGATGCTCATCCCAGTACCCCGAAATCAATCGCGCAGTTCGAAGCATATCCTCAAGGATCCGGTTGACCCTCTCGGTCTGCCATCAGTTTATGGATGGTACGCGGTGCCGAGCTGCAAATTAGAACCCATCGCTCTCTGGAAGCTCCCCAAAATCGAGACGTGAACCTCGGGTCTCGGTCGAAACGATCGAGACCGGAACGCCATGCGCCTCACAATATCCTCAATGAATACTCTCGCAAGCCGGTCCAAAGGCCAAGTCGCACGTATCGCAATAAAATGTGCCGACTTCGTCACATGATCAATGACAACCTAGATGGCGTCATGACCATGCCGAGTCCTCGCAAGCCCATAATAAAATCTGCCGACACGTGCTCCCATTTCCACATCGGGACACTCAACGGCCGCAATAGACTGGGGTCTCTGCCGCCGCGGTGGTGGAGGCCGCCGTGGACCTCTCTCGCGCTGTGGGCGAGGACACTCCCACATACGGTGTCTGTCGCACCGCACCTAAAACAAGTGCCGGTTGAACTGTCTCTGAGGTGGTGCTAGAGGTGCTGGGGGTGCCGCTGGTGCTCGAAAGGCCGGGCGACTGTGCGCTCTGCGGTGGTCGACCCCGCTGGGTATCACCGGAAGGAGCCCGCTTTTCCTGGTCCCTCCTCCGACCACGATCGACCGAGAGCCGTCCCACTCACCAAAAATCCGGGCCTTCCGCACCACTTCCTCGAAGGTAGGGAGCTCATGCCCAATAACACGGCCTCAAAGACCGTAACGCAGCCGCCCTCAAACCGGCGGGCTCTCCGCTCCTTATCATCCACTAAATATGGTGCAAATCTGGACAGTAAAACGAGCCGCGTATTGAGCCACTGTCATATCGCCCCGCACCAAGGCCTCAAACTCCAACGCTCGCGCTGACGTCGGATGTGATCGGGAAAATACCGTCGGTCGAACCGATCCACAAAATCCTCCCAAGTCCAAACAAAATCGGGCTGAGCCATCCTCGATACTGAGTGCTCAGCCTCACCATGGAGAAGAAATACGGCTAATCGGACTCGCCGCCGGTCGCGCATCCCATCGTCTCGAATATCTTCTCTACGTCGGCGCGCCACCTCTCACCGCAGTAGGGTCAGGCTCGCCTCGGAAATGCGGAGGATCGAGGCGTCGGAACTCTCGAAGGAGGGCACTCGAGCGCTCTGCTCGCTCGTGGCTTTGAGAAACGATCGGGGTCTCTGCCCCTGAAGTGCGGCCGTCACAGCCTGCAGCATCTGCTGTAACTGGGAAGCACTCACAGATACGGTAGGCTCCGCACCGGTCTCTGGTGGAGGAGCTGCACCCATAGACTGGGCAGCATGAATCCCTGGCAGATGGGTGGCATCCTCAGGCAGTGCAGTAGGGATCTCGGGTGGAGGAGCAGGGATCGTAGGTGGTAGTGCGGGAGCCGCAGGTGGTGGAGCGGGAGTCGATCGGGTCACTCTCCTGCGCGCCATGTCCTACAGGAAAGAGCGAAGGTGCCTATCAACTTTGAAAACTCTCGGAGGCACGCTCGTTAAGGGTCGATAATAAAAGATCGCTAGGCTACCCGAATTTAGGACTCAAATCATTCATAGCAGATATGTAATGTTGTTCCTGGTTATTCCCGAGTTATGCTCTGATACCAACTTCTGTCACGCCCCAAACTCGGGAACCGGGCTCACAAAATTCCCGATCGCCGAATCTGGCGCCGACAGCCTCCGTAGAACCCCATTCTCGGCTCCCAGCGCCCATTCGCCAGGTTCCGATCCTGGGATGCTACAAGGAGGGTTTTCAACATCAGTTTGATTCGTAATAAGCATAACCAAAGGCATAACCCACAAACAACAACCAAAAACTCCATCACATTTCCACTATAATCAAAAACTTTACAAGTACAATGAGCATAAGGGAAATACAATGAAGATAGACCAAAACTCCAAAAGAAGATCAGCCACGCGTCCAAGCCTCAGCGCTGCTGCGATCCAACGTCACCTGCACGCAACGGTCGTGCATAAGCTTATAGAAAGCTTAGAGGGTGGTGAAAGTGTATGCCCAAGGTGATAATGTAGTCATGCAGTATCAGAGTAATGCGGAACATGCTGATGAATGCTAAGAATCCCATTAGCCGTACCAAGGCCATGCGGTGCAAAGAATGATGTCGGCCATACCAAGGCCATGCAATGCAAAATGCAAGTCAAGCATACAAATCCTCATCTAAGTCCACATGTCAATACGGCTCAAATCGGGAATATCGGGGTCTAGTACACTCCAAGCCGATTGCCGCCCCATCGCGCGCAATAAGGTGAGTGGAAAAGACCTCACTATCCGCCGCCAATATCGGGCTCGGCTCGTCAATAGCGGACCCATTCCTCGAGCCGGTCGAACTACACTAGCATTGCCCCCTACTCTCAAGTGTAAAGCCGCACCCCCTTCCAACCGACTCCGACACAGTGGAAAGCGCGACCTCCTGGTAATCGGCACTCGGCGCTCATGCACCCACTCGGTCCAGACGTTTGAGCAACCTCCTGGTACCATAAGGGTTTAGGGACTTTCACCCAGTGGATATCTATCGCACCCCATGTAGACAAAGATTTCGGTATCCAATCCCGCCAACCACGATGCGTCTGCTGTGGAGGCTATGGCCCTGATGTCGCTAGGGCGTAGAGTAACCACATCACACAATGCGAATGCATGAATCACACTATTCAGTCATGCAGCAATCCTGCGCGTATCGTGCGCTCATGTAGGGCAACACCCCTTGTACGGGAGCCCCTAAACAATCTGCCCGAAGGCCATGCTATGATCAGTCATTTCTCATATCAAGCACACGTATGATGCATATGATCATGAATCATGGAATTAAATATGTTATATGGGGTGGATGATGTTCATAATGAAGATGGGCCTAGACGGCCTACACACTACACATATGGGCCTAACAGTGGACCCAAGGGAAAGTCATAATGCGGACATTTAACCACACTACACTTACAATGTGGACGTCAAACCAACATTGCTCCCAAGGCACGACTGCCACAATATCAGTTCATAAGCTATTTTGGGATCACACATTGCAATGGACCTTAGGTACATCCATTGGGCCCTTAAATACATCAAATTAGCCAAGTCATATGGGCCTTATATTCATTAAGTGAGCCACACCAATGGGCCTTATGTACATTGCAATGGGCTATAACCCGGGGGCTTCAGAACCTATCAAATAGGCCTAAGCTTATGGGCCTTACACGTGTCAAATGGGCCTCGACAGTTGGGCTCCATATGTACATCAAATGGGTCTACTCACCTGGGCCTTATATGTATCAAATGGGCCTCACCAATTGGGCCCCATGTGCACATCAAATGGGCCTCAACTCATTGGCCCCATTACATCAAATGGGCCTCGACCCATGGGCCCCTAATACATTGAATGGGCCTCGACCCATGGCCCTTTTATATACATCAAAGTGGGCCTCAACCATGGGTCACAAGTACTGAGGTGGGCCTCCCACCATCAATAAATTATATATAATATAATATATACACACACACACACACACACACACATATATATATATATATAAAACATATAATATTATATTTAATATAACATTATATATATATATATAACATATATTATACATAATACAATATTATATATATATATATAACATATGATATTATATATATAATATAACATTATATCTATACATATAATATATATTATATGTAATATAATATTATATATAAATATATATATATACACACGCCAGCACACACACGCACGCAGCAACACACGCACACACGTACACAGTGGGCTCCACCGTCCAGGCGGACGGTGGAGGTAAAACACATACATCGCTGTGGGCTCCATGTGGGGCCCACCATAACGTTTATATTTCATCCAACCCATTGATATTGACCCGCGGGCCCAAAAGAATTGGGAGAACAAATTTCGGCCGGATCCAAAACTTCTGTGGCCCAGAGCAGTAGTTTCAATGGTAGACGCTCAACCTCACTATTTCCCTTCGTGTGGGCCACCTAAGTTTCGGATTGAGCTGATATTTTGAGTGGGCCCTCTTAGGGGAGGGACCCACCTCATGAACGGGTTGGATGACATGCAACATCAAGGTGGGGCCCACGGCTACAGCCGTGGGAGGCTGTACGGCGGCCAGGCCGTCCGCCCGCTGCAATGCGCAGGCGCAGCAGCTGCGGCTGCTGTTTTTTTTTTTTTTTTTTTTTTTTGTTTTTTGATGGGTTTTGCAGGTGGGGTCCATATCCAAGCCATCCACTCCATCCAATGGCCTTCCATGGCCCTAGACAAGTTAAACGAGCCCAATATTGGACCTGTTTCGATGCATAAAACCAATAGGGAAAGTTTTAATGGTAAAGACCATCATTTGCTACGGTATGGCCCGCCTGAAAGTCTGATGGATCCCATCTTTCAGGTCAACGGCTAAAAAGAGCTTGGGAAGGGAATGGATGGTGTGGATTTAATACATGCATCAAGGTGGAGCCTACACAAGTGGGCCATCCCCAAATCAAGCAAATATATATATATATTTTATTTTTTTTACATTTACCATGGAACGTCCAGCGTCCCTGGACGCTGGACTCTGCAACTATTATAGAGGTGGGCCTTGCTTAGGTGGGCCACCTCATGGAGGATGGTGTGTATACTACACATAAGGTGGGCCCCACTCGTAGGTGAATTGGATGGAATACATGCCCTATGGTGGGGTCCATTCAAGTGGGCCACATAATCTCATTAACATAAAAATAAAAAATAAAAATAAAAGTAAAACAATTAAAAATAAAAAGGGAGAGAGATAGAGAGTGAGGCCGTGTGATGGAGGGACCCCGGCACTATGGGCCCTCCCTTGCACTAAATCATACATCGAGTGGGTCCCATTTTATGTGGCCCATTAAAATTAAATCCAACGGAGGAGATCCCTTCTCCACCAAATTAAACGGTCTAGATGACCCTAAATATTCAAGAAGGTAAACATCATGATGGGGTCCATGGAGGATGGCCCCGTCATGGAATGATCATGATGATCCAAGTGGGCCATCGGCCACACCTTAGGGTCCAAAGCGAGATCCAAACCATTGATCGGTTGGCCTCACTTGGCCCATCTTAAAAACATCAAAAACTATCCTATCCAAACACCCACCGCTTGATCTTCTTGCTCCCTTGGCTTCCTTGGCTCCTTGGGCTACCCTTTGATGGTGGAAGATGGGAAATGGATGGTTGAGATGAGAGATGAAGGGGTGGGAAAGGTGGACCTCACAAATAAAATTCTCTCACCATGGGAAGACCATACGTATGGGACTTGCTATGGGAGAGTTTGAATGAGAGAGAGACTTGTAAGGGAGAGAGAGAGAGAGAGATAGGGTGATGGAGTGATGGGGGATGGTTTGGGTTGAAAATGGCAAAAAGAGGTATGGTTGTTGTTGAAATTTGGAAAAGAGGAGTGGTGAGGTGGAAAGAATGGTGGACTTTTGTAAAAGGTGGTGATGGGTTGATGTACTTGAGGTATGGGGTGCTTTAATGGTTGATTGATGGGACTAATAGTAGAGATTCCCTCGAAATCCGTAACGCGCGGTGTTTCTTCGGAATAAACGCTGATCGGCATCTTCTTGCCTGGGTATCGGTTCGGTGCGCAAGTCACGGCGTTGGAACCGCGGCGACGACACGGTCGCTATGATATATCTTTCAGACCAAGCCGACGTCGGTGCGCGGGACCTGGCTTAGGATCGTGCGCAAACACCGAATACGGTGCGAAGGTTGCCGAAATTTGACCGAAAGGACCGCGGAAGCTAACGGAACAGTACGGATTAGGACACGGGTCTTACACATCACATGGCAACCTCGACCCTTATGAACTCCACACGTCGCATTACAACCACGACCCATATAACATGATAACCACGACCAATATAACATGACAACCACGACCCCATATAACAGAATAACTGCAACCCATATAACAGGACAACTGCAATCCATACAACTGCAACCCATATAATAGGACAACTGCGACCCATGTAATAGGACAACTGTGATCCATACAAATGTGACCCATATAACATGACAATTGCAACCCATACAACTGCGACCCATATAACAGGACAACTGCGACCCATATAACATGATAACTGCGACCCATATAACAAGACAATTGCGACCCATATAACAGGATAACTGCGACCCATATAACAAAACGACTGCGATCCATATAACTGCGACCCATATAACAAGACAACTGCGATCTATATAACATGACAACTGCGACCCATAGACAATTGCGACCCATATAACATGATAACTGCGATCCATACAACTGCGGCCCATTTGGGTTGTGGTTTGCTTTGGTTGTAGTTGCCATGTTATATGGGTCTTGGTTGTCATGTTGTATGGATTGTGGTTTTCAACATGTTCACTTCCTTTTCTACCAAACTATTTTACCATCGCTTAAGGCCCACAATGGGGTGATCCGATCCATTCACCTTGTCGGCTAGCTCGCTGTGGGCCCAAAAAGTCCTAACTTGGGTAGTGTCCACTTCTAACAAACATTACAGTGAGTCTGAAAAGTTTCAATAGTCACCATTATTTATATTTTATGGGCCACACGAGCACTAGATCGGGCTGATATTTGGGCCATAGCCCTAAAATGACATGACAAAGAGGATGGGCACCATGGATTATACACATACATCAATGTGGGCCCATTTGGGTCGTAGTTTGCATGGGTCGTAATTGCTATGTTATATGGGTTGTGATTGTCATATCGTATGGATCATGGTTTTCAACGTGTTCACTTCCTTTTCTACCAAACCATTGGTGTCGTAGCTTAAGGCCTACAATAGGGTGATTCGATCCATCCACCTTGTCAGCCAGCTCACCGTGGGCCCAAAAAATGTTGACTTGGGCAGCGTCCACCTCTAACAAACATCATAGTCAGCCCGAAAAGTTTCAACAGTCACCATTATTTTCTATTTTGTGGGCCACACGAGCGTTGGATCAAGCTGATATTTGAGCCTTATCCCTAAAATGACACAGCAAAAAGGATGGGTGGCATGGATTATACACATACATCAATGTGGGCCAATATGGGTCGTGATTTGCATGGGTCGTAGCTTCTTATTCACTGAAAAACTGTACAACTACTCAACCAAGGACAAAGGGCATTTTGGTCCAAGTAATTTTCGGAGGCTTGTCAGAAAGCCACCCTTGGAATATTTAAAAGGTTGAATCTCTTTAGGGAATATGACTATATATCGAGGCCAATACCGTCAATTTCTCCCTTATATATATTATGTATATACATTGTTCATTCATTTTTTCAGATCATATTGAGAAATGATCAAAAAATGAAACAGATCCAAATCCCGAGTGAACCATACCATAGGAAACATTGGATTGAATGCTCACCATTAAAACTTAGGGGCTACTGAAATGCCCACCCTAATGCTTATTTTCCATCCAACCTGTTGATAAGGACACAAATCTAGATAAAGAGAAAAAAGAAATATCAACTTGCTTCAAAACTTATGTGGCCCACATGAATTTTTAATGATCAGTGACCAGTGTCTCCTTTGGTATGGTCCTCCTTAGGTTTGGATCTGCTTCATTTTTGGCATCATGCCCCCCCCCCCCCCCCCAAAAAAAAAGTTGGATATACAAAATATATTTCAAGTGGGGCCCTGGTTCATTCCCCTAACCGTTGATATGAGAGGCCCCATGCATCAAAAATCTTCCTCATGGGAAAATCTCAACCCTTCAATCGGTGGCCAGTATCAAGGGAAAAAAAAATACATCAACGATAATTCAACCTAAAAAGCCAAGTGTTGGACGACAAAGATCTTCCAATATGGTAGACCTGCATGTGGGACTGGACTCCTACAAAATTAAAAAAAAAACCCGCATTCGAATTAATGCTCATAATTACCAGATCAAGTGTACTTTTGAATTATGCTCCATGTTGATGTCCAAAATCTGGATCACCCTTCGACGAGTCTTGAGTGCTCGAAGTGAACCTTGGTCCTGCACAGAACAGTAAACAAAGGAGACCTTGGCTCAAGCAGGGGACCATCTAATGCCAAAGTCAGGCTAGGGAAACTGGGTCTAAGTTGAGGAGTAGAGTGAGGATGCGAGATCTTGCGTACCTGTTCCTGTAGAAATGATCTGTATTTATACCTAAGGGTCGTCTTGAACGTGTCCGATAATATCTGCACGGTCATCGCCACTACACGAGAACTACGCGCATGCGGTCGTCGGTCGTTACCCGGAGATCGTGCGCTAGGCAATATTACTCTAGTCGTGCATCATGGGGTTGCTCATTAATATTATCACTGTCCAAGCTCTTGTTCGAACCAACCTCATGGTTCGGATTATACCTGAAAGTTAGAGCCTGTGAACAAATCGATTACTTGAGCAGAATATGAAGTTTCGGCTTAGATGTAAGACTACAGGGCACGTGATAACCAAGCTGTTGCGAGAACTCCACTTGGAAGTGAGTCGGCTCGAACACATCACTTTAGCTCTGATGTTATCGCCATTGGACGTGTGACTTGTGAGTCTGTGTCGTGGCTCTACCAAAACCCTCCAGTCGTATATTCACCTCGCTAAGTATGTTTATAAACATGAGGCCTTGCTTGCCTGTGTCAAAGTTAATTTCGTTGTACTTCGGTTCGTATTTACCCATGACACTCCATTCAGTGGCCCAGTTGGATGGGGATGTATCAGTGGCCCAGTTGGATGGGGATGTATGTCGCATCACAAAAATGTGACTTCACCTAGTTTGTCACGGACGCGGACTCCACCTCTCATTATTTTCTCTCCTGTCAAATTCAAGTGCTACTCGCGGCAACCGATGCGCGTAGCCTCTTCTCTCCGCATGCGCCAATGTATCACGTTTAGAAGATCCGGATCGTACATATCGTGGGTCCCAGCGTACATATTCCATGGCCAGAAAATTATTCCATTTCACAATCAAACATATGACATTTGAGAATATATAACTGACGGTTCACATTGAACCTAGACTTGAGGTGCATATACAATTCGTACATTATTGATCATCAGCACGAAATGCATGCACGATGTTTTCACCTTACGAACGGTCTGGATCTGTTTCACGCATGCCATTGGCACGTGCGAGTACACTGGTAGAGTGGTCTTTTAATGGCTACTCGCGAGAGGAGCGCTTCTGTTAGAGATTCTCCGCCCGCCAACCAAAGTCCGGGGACGGATTAGCTGTTACCTAGGTGACACCGTAGTGGGTGTTACTCTAACCACGTGGGTCCTACCTTGAGATATTTTATGAATATCTAGACCGTTCATATGTTTTTACATATTATTTTATTATAATATCCAAAACCTTAAGGAGATCCATATCTCATGTGGACCATACCACTAGAAAAAGTGATAAATAACCATTAAAACTTTTTGTGGGATATAAAAGTTTTAGATGAAACTGGTTTTTGTATTATTCCCTTCATCCACATCTTCTTGACATTATAAAGAGGTAAGATTGAATAAGATTTAAGAAAACCTCATGATGACCCTTTGTAATTTGTAACGGTAAGCCACTCAATAAACACTGTTTCCTGTGGCATGGACCACCTGAGATTAGGATCTACGTAATTTTTTGGATACTGTCGTAAAATGGTCTGGAGAAACGGATGGACTGCGTGGATGTACAACACATAGTCTAGGTGGACCCCACAGTAAGGGTAGCACCTAATCCGCTCCCCCAAACTCCTCCCATTTTGTGTGTATCTCACCCACAAGCCAGGGTCCACGCGGCAGAATCATTTGGGACGCGGACTGCCTGCGACGACACCGCAGGAAATTCCTGAGAAGCTTGTAAGGAAGGGGGATTGCGTACTCAGCAAGACAAAACGCCTGCTTGGAAGCGTGGATTTAAAACCCCATTTGAAATCCCCTTGTTGTATTTGGCATCGTTAGATTGAGAATGAACTTTAATCCAAAAGTTGCTTTTCATAGTATATTTGCAAAGGTTTGAATTTAATTACTAAATCAACTCTAACATCTCTAATTAGTTATGTAATTTTTGATACAATGGTTGTAATAAGTCCGCTGAAATGTATAATTTGTCAAAAATGATGAAATTCTAAGTCTCGAGTGGGCCAGAAGCACAAAATCATGTCCAAGTGACTAATTAATAATTTTTAACCATTTATTTACATGGACAATGTTTGGAATGTGCTGATTATTATAATAAAGTAATTATAGTGATGCAATTGATAGGATATTATTAGTGGGTCATGTGTCCAATAGATTAATAGTCTAATGATACACATGTTACACATGCAACTATGAGAATGATTTTAGATATAATCCAAGGTATAATATTGGATTTCAAACCCCCCTGATTGATTGGGGGGATTTGAAAACCCCCCTAACAGTACAGGAAACAATGTTGAGTGAACGTCGACGATTAAAAACTTTTTGGGGGCCATGAAAGTTTTGGATCAAGCTTATCTTTGTTTTTTCCCTTCATCTGGGTTTGTATGACCTATCAACAGATTGGATGTCAAACAAACAATATAGTGGGCCTTGGGAGGATTTTAATGGTGGATATCCAATCACTATTGTTTTCCTGAGATGTGGTCCACCTAAGATTTATATCCCTCTCATTTTGGAGATTAAACCTTAAAATGATCTGTAAAAATGGACTAATGATATAGATGAAACAAATACATCATGGTGGGGCTCACAGAGCATCGACCACCAGCCACCGGGCTAGTGGCAAGGGGAGTAGCCAATTTGTTTCCCAATAGAATAGGCTTCCTGGGTATGTAGTATGCGAATCCTCCTCCTTCCCAAGTTAAGAATGTGACGCAAGGATAAACGTGATGAGGTTGATCACCATCTTCTTCAAAGATAGTTACTTCGAATCCACGGAGCTCCTTTGGACTCCTCACAGAGACTTCTGGAATCCATTGAGGAAAGAAAACAAGAAGAAGAATAAAAATAAATTCTAATAAATTCGTAATTTAATTGAGTTATCAAATAAACGAGTTTACAATCCTTTAAATAGGGATACCAAGTAATGAGAGAGAAATCAGAAGCAAACAATAACTAAAACTCTTAGAAATCGCTACTTACTATAAATAGTAAACTTACTATTTATAGACTACCAAAATGTCTACTAGTACACAAGGTTTTCCGCCAAAAATAGTAAGTGTCCTATTTGGCTTCACCAAGCTGTTCTCCTAATTATTCTAAGCTTTTTTTATGTTTGGCGCAACTCCTAAAGCCCAATGGATGAAGAGTTATAATCAAACTAAAACTTATTATTTATAGTAAAAACAGAATTAAAATAGGGAAACGACTGTGGATCCGGGAGTATTTTGCAAATCCGGCTTCTGCAATCCGGCATAACAAGTCGGGTGGATAAAGTAGCTCGTTCTACCCCAAAATCATATATTTTATGCCCGATAACTCATTCCAGATTGCGAGATACGCCTGATCTAAGGTTTGATAGTTTGGATCACTTTTATTATCGATTGGGCCTTTTCTTATCCATCTTGGCCATGAAACTGTCCACGACCCACTCTACATCAGAACAGACGCAAGCTATGAGGGCTACCATGATGTATGGATCTTATCTGCACTATCTATTCATGTTTGCTATACTATTATTTTAGAGTATGAACCTAAATTTGAGGCAGATTGGAGGCTCAAGTGGACCACACCATAAAAATTAATAGTGATAATGACACCCACTGTTGAAAACCTTTTTAAGAAGGCCCACTCCGGTGGTTTATTTCCATCCCGCCTGTTTATAGGGTCAAATACCCTCCAAAAAATTTCAATGCATTTAATCTCCAATGCATGATGCACCTGAGCCTTGGATGTACCTCATCTCTGGACTTGTACCCTCGCAAAATGGATAGAGGGTGGATAAAACCCATACATTATGGTGGCCCCTCATAGCCCTGTCCGTTCCAAGCAAGTAAGATCCAATCCACCCCACTAGGCGGGCCACTTATGTGAGAAAGATGGTTGTCCATCATCACAGCAGTTTAGGTTACTCGTCCTATTACTGTTAGTGGAAAAAAAAAGTGGGACAGGACGATCCTCACCATCAATTGTACAATTAATGTTATCATGCTCAGTTGTCCAATTTAATATCTAAATCAGATGGTTAAGATCGTCTGATTGGTGTGAATTTCGGACTCTTATCCTTCCACAGTGGTATTCCATGTCACCTATGCATGGTCTATGGTGGATGCGACCCCACAAATTCAAAAGGGTGGGATTGTAGTCTCTCACTCATCACATGCTGTCCACCTCTCCTGCGAGGTGGGCCCCACAATTTTCAGTCAAGGAAATAGAAATCATCACATCTAACTCCGAATAAAGGTGACCTAAAGAAACCAGGGGTGATTGGATCATGGTTTTAAAACAAGTACGGGTGGGGCCCACGATCGTACAGATCTCTTGATAAGGTGGTCCCGTCTCATACCTTGAGAAAGAAGTCGTCGTTTGGTCTAGTCCTCTCTCACTTTCGTGGAGAGTCCTTTTTCAAATTACTTAGGGCGTGTTTGGGCGGTGGGTTTATAAGGGATTAGGTGGGATGGGATTCAAAAAACATAATTATTACCCATGGCAGGGATTGTCCCTGTTGCCATGGTATAAGATTAATTTCCTGCTTTATTGGTATATGGTGGTACATTGAATGGATATACCCACCATCATTTGAAATTACAGAGAATAATACACATGTGTTATATCTAAACGGTTTATTTGTTTTGCAACCTCATTTTATTGCATGGGCCTAAAAATAAGGTAGATCCAAAACTTATGTGGCCCCAAAGAAGTTTTCAACGGTAAGTATTCAATCCCCGTTGCTTTCTATGGTGGGGTCCACTTGAGCTTTAGATTTATCTGTTTTTTTGGCCCATGCTCAAAAATAATCTCGAAAAATGGGTGGACGGTGTGGATATAGCCCACACATCATGGTAGGACATACACAACTTGCTAAAATTGAGTAAAATTGACAAGGGACCCAATGCAATTCCATCTAATCTAATTCCAAGCTTTTCCGTTCTTCCCAAACATGGAGTGGAATCGGCACAGGAACGGATGAATCCCATCCCACCTAATCCCTTCTAATCCCACTGCCTAGACACGCCCTTAAGATAAGTTACTTATGCTTTTAAGTAGTTAATTTTGATTCTACTTATTAAACTAGCGTGACTAAATAATTTTAAATAAAAAAGTTACTTATAATTGGTCATAAATCAAATTTATTTATCTCAAATTAGTTACTTATCTATTGCTGTAAAAATAGAAAAAAGTTACTTTTTGGGTGGTATCCAAACGGCGGGAGGAGATCTGGACCGTTCAATATAAGGCGGTTGGGACTTGTATTTATTGGACATGGGTCTCTTTCAGTGATTCAAACTATTTACATAATGGGCCTCGCCTTAGACGAGCATACAAAAAATTACAATGAAATATTTAAATTATTTAAAAGTTAAGGATGCCGTCCATATTCAAAGGTAAAGAGCCAATTGATCCAAAGGTTTGAAGTTAGAGCCTGTGGCAGCTATAGTTGCATTCTAGCAAACTTAGGATCGCATTTCAACTCTAAAATCTAGGCATGTGAGAGGCGGCTTTTTCCTGGATAGGCTGGGTCTGAGGGTAGTTTGGCTTTCCTCCCGCAGTGGTTAGATCTGCAATAGCTTGGTGTCTTTTTCGGCTTCTCTTCTTATGATTGGCTTCTCCCAATTTCTTTTTTTTTTTTTTTTTCCTGCAGAAGCCCAATTGTCTATAGGATGTTGTTTTTTTTTTTTGTTTGTCATCTTGGGCCTGGGCTGCTCCCTCCGTAGAGTGCCTGGGTCCTTTGGGGTTTCCTTTTCTTTGTGGGTTTTGGTTTGTTTATGGTTAAGTTTGGTTTCCCAGGCGCTCCCTAAGCATCAGGCTGAAAAAAAAGAAAAAAAAAAAGAAGAGGAAAAATAACATTTTTGGCTTTCCACTGTTTTACCTCATTTCATGCAGGGACTCCCTCCTGCAACAAAAAGTCAAGTGGACCACATGACATGAAACAGTAGATATTGAACCCCTGCCACTGAATATCTCTCCCTGAAAAACTCGTGGGGCTCACCTTGATGCTTGTGACAAACCCACACTATCCACTAGTTCTGTCATATCAGTTTAGGGGATGAGTTCAAAATTTAGGCAGATCCCAAAACTTAAGTGGCCACACGTTCCCCTAGACAATGAGTATTGAACAGCTACCATTGAAACTTTCTCCCTTGAAAAACTCATGGGACTCACGTAATGTTTGTGACAAACCTACTCATGGGACTCAACGTGATGTTTGTGACAAACCTACATCATCCCCCACTTTTGCTAGATTATTCTACGGTGTGGGCCTAAAATGAAGTAGATCCACAACTCAAGTGAGCCACACGGCACTAAAAAGTGGGCAATGAACGCCCACCTTTGAATCTCTCTCCTTTAATAAACTCATGGGCCCACTATGATGTTTGTGACAAATTCACTCTCTTCACCATTTCGGCTAGATCATTTTCGGTATGGGCCCAAAAATGAGACAGACCACAACTCAAGTGAGCCACACAGTAGGTATTGATCAGCCACTGTTGAATCTCTCCCTTGAAAAACTTATGTGGACCAACATAATGTTTGTGAAAAATACAACCTGTTGACCACTTTCACCATATCCATTTAGGGAACGGGCCCAAAAATAAGGCAATCCAAAAATCAAGTAGGCCTCATGATAGAAACATAGGTATTAACGGTCACAAGAATTTCTCTCTTCCTCGAAAAAAATCATGTGGCCCACTGTCATGTTTGTGGCAAATCGACTTAGGTCCAAAACTTAAGTGGGCCATATAGTAGGAAACAGTGGACATTAAAGGCCCACTTTTGAAACAGTCATGGGTCTCATTATTATGTTTTTGAGAAATCCATACCATTCATCCATTTTTCAGATCATGTTAGATGATGGGCCCAAAAATAAAACAAATCTAAAATCAAGTGGGCCACATGGAAAGAAACATTTAGATACTAACCATCGACGATGCGGATCGCCTGCTGACACGGGCCTCCGTGGTGTCAGGACTTCGTGTGGCCCACCGTGATACGTGTGTTTTATTCACACTGTCCGTCCATTTTGCCAGCTCAATTTAGGGCATGAGCCCAAAATTGATGCATAGCCAAAGATCAAGTTAACCATACCATAGGAAACGGTGAGGATTGAACGGCTACTGTTGAAAACTTCCCTGGGCCACAGAAGTTTTGGATCAAGCTGATTTTTTATTTTTTATTATTTTTTTTTGGGTCTTCAAGATATTTTCGATTCTGATGAGCGGGGTGATGGTTGGGTAATCCAAACCGTTTGTCTTTTTCGTCTCAACGTGGGGCCCTTTCAGATCAGACGGTCGATATCATCTGCTCAGTGTGGTTTTTCTGGTCAAATTTAGACCACGCACTATTTTCTTTCTCTCAGTCCATTTGGTGACTGCCAATCGGATGGTTGTGGTGACCCACAATTTTTGGACGGTCTGGATGGCCGTACGAGTATGACACGTGTAAGGAGGACGCATCATCATAATTTTTTAAAACGGTGGCGGACTACCAACCGAGCCTTGCGTCATGTTGCCATGAGTGAATCCAGTTAGCCATGTTACGTTAGTCCCCATGCAGGGGTAGTTTAGTCATTTGTCGTAGTGTTAATGGAGAATCATGTAACTTAACAAGTTCAACATTGGCCAAGATTTTAACCTGCCTCCCAAGCGTAGGTTAGCCATGCACCTCAAACATCTCTCAAACATCTGGCAGTGCTTGGAGACAAGCTGACGGTGTCCTAATGTGGTGTGGGGCCTGATGAAATTGCCAACAAGAGGTACCGTGTCGTGGAAAAATGTCCGTGCACGATCGAAACAGGGAATGAAAAAAACCAAAAAAACAGAGAAGAAAATAAAGTGTCAATACAGAAGTAAAATAATGAACAAAAAGTACAGAAATTTACGTGATATATATATATATATATATATATATATATATATATATATATATATATATAAAATTTGAGAATGTACTTATATTTAATGGATTTTATTTATTTTTTGTCAAATTTCTTTTTTATTAAAACAAAAGAACTAGAGATAAAAAGCTTACCTTTCTTCTACCATTCTTATACACAAAAACTTTTCCACTAAAAAATATTTCAAAAGATAATTGGAATGACCTCTCTATATTGTAGTTCCCTTTATATAGATTACACGTGGACACTTTCATGGTGAAGATGGACTACATAAGGCCCAATTGGAGGCGGAAGTGATAAGGATGTTAAGAACTCTAAAACAAACATATCTTGTAAATACAAATGAGTTATTCAACGTTCCATATATGATTTTAGATAAGAGAAGCTACTTTAGCCAACCAACCCAACTACGTTAGGTTACCCATGTCGGACTTACGAGATTCCATCACATCGACGGTCAAAACTCCATTTTATTTTCATTTTTACTATTTATGGTTAGTTTTAGTTCGTTCATAACTTTTGATTCATTCGGTTTTAAAAGTCGTGCCAACATAAAAGGGCTTAGAAAAATTAGGGGAACAATGTGGTTAGGCCAAATTGGACACTTACTATTTTTGGCTGAAAATCATGAAGTCCATTAGAAATCATGATTGTCTATAAATAGTAAATTTACTATTTAAATGAAGTCACGTTTTTAGGGAGTTTGAGTTAGAGTTTGATTTTGAAAATTCTTCCTAGGTTTGATATCACTATTTAAATGATTGTAAATTTGTTCTTATCATCAATCAATTATTTTTTGTTTTTATTAAAATTTGTTTCTTTTCCCTCGTGGATTCGAGGAATCTCTGTGAGGAGTCCATAGAAGCTCCATGGATTCCCTCATCTTGGGAAGATAGTGATTAACCTCATCATGTTCTTGCCTACGTCATTTACATACATGAGAAACAGAAAGAGAACATCTCTCACTAAGAGACTAGCAGAGGAGATCGTGAGAGAGAGAGAGAGAGAGAGAGAGAGAGAGAGAGATGTTTTCTTACTGAAAATGTCACCACTGCCTAACACAAGTGTAGTTTCCACCACAACAACATTCTCCCATTTGAGGCTAATTTCTTTAATAGTGTGAAAAATACTCTCAATAACAATTACCCAAATGTCATCGATTATTAGGCAATAATAAGCCCAAAAGAATTCCTGTACTAATTAATAAACTTCTCTCTTACAATAGGTTTCAATCAACATCTTTGCTATGTTGCCATTGGTGTGAATATTCTACAATGCAATATGTTCATATTCCACCATGTCGTGAATAAAATGATATTGGACATTAATGTTCTTGGTCCAAGCATAAAATATCATATTTTTTGTAAAATGCAATGTACTTTGACTATCGTAATAAATCACACCACCACTTTTTTTTTTTGAATTTTAATTCTTTTAACTTATTCAATTAAATACATTCCTTGCATGTTGTATAACTACCACATACTCTGTTTCGATAATAGACAAGGCCACCACTGACTGCAATCTTAACATCCAATTAACTGCACCACTAGCTAAAGTGAAGATAACTTGTGTTGGATATTTCTTTTATCAATAATTTATGTATAATCTGTATTCACGAACTCAACAAACTCTAAATTTTGGCTAATAAAATAAATACCCACCTTAAAATTACTCTTCAAATAATAAAGGATTCACTTTATAGTAGTCCAATGATCTCTTCTCGAATTCACCATGTATTTATTAACTGTTATCATTGCTTGTGCAATGTCTAGTCTAGTGCACACCATGACAAACACAATTCTTCTTACCATCGATGAATATGATACTTGATACATATTGACATTCTCTACTTCTATGCTAAGCAACTAATCTAAAGACATCTTGCAACTAGTAGGAAATTGAGTACTGAATGGTTTAGAGTTCTACACAAGAATAATGCATATTGAAGTTGTGCAGAAGTCTTTTGACATAACTCTTCTGAATTATTCAAACTTTTCTGATATTCTTTTATTTAAGTACGATCATTCTAAGAATCTAATTAATGACATCAATATCATTCATATCGAATTCCCTAGTCAAATGAGCTTTTAATGAGGTAATATATCTTTATTAGTACATACAATCAATATGCTATTCACATACAATAACAAAATAATGAAGCTACCATTTTCATACCTAGGAATATAGGCTTGATGGTCTGCCTCAAATCTTTGAAATATCATGCTCTCAATGAATGAATCAAACCACTTATTTCTAACACATTAGCACCTACTTTAAACTATAAGGGATCCATTTAGCTAACAAGCAATTTTTTTTTCTTCAATAAAATTTTCAAATTGAGTCATATAAAATTTCTCATTAAAATTCTTATGTAAAAAAATATATTTTTTTTACATCCAAGTGTTCAAGCTCCTAATCTAACACTAATGTCAAACTCAATATAGTACAAATAATATTCAATCTGATAATTAGAGAGAAAATTTAATTAAAGTCAATACTTAATTTTTTAGCATAAACTTTTACCATCAATTGGACTTTCATCTTTCAATGTTCCCGTCAATATCTTTCTTTAGCTTGTAAACCCATATAATTATAGCCTTTTTCTATTTAGCTAATTCAACTAATTTCTAAGTTCTATTTTTATGCAGAGTTTTCATCTCCTCATCCATGGATGTTCTCCACTGATAATTATACATAGATTCACATGCACATTATTGTGAACAAAGCTCATATTTTTCTATCATATAAACATAAGACATAACATAATTCTTGAGATAGATTTTGTAACTCTCTTCGGTTGACTTTGAGTTACAGTACCGAGTATCTCATATGGATGCCATTCGTCAGCTTCATCTTCAATGAATCATTAATTTATTGATCTTTTGAGTTAGTGGGTTGACCTTGGACATTATTTGAAAATTCCAATTCAATTACCTCTCGCAAATTTGAGCTTGATAGTTTTATCTGTCTTAAAAGAATCTTCATTAAAAATGACGTTTCGATAAATTACTAATTTAGGTCCCATAATCTATACCCCTTTGTTACATTTACATAGCTAAGAAAAATACACTTTCAGGACCTTACATCCAGCTTAGTTCTTTGTTTTTTTAGAAATCCACACATAAGCATCATAACCAAAAGTACGAACGAACAAATAATTAACAGGTTTTTCCGGCCATATTTCTTCAGGGATCTTGTAATTTAGTGCAGTCGTAAGAGAACGATTTATCAAGTAACAAAATATGTTAATAGCTTCATCCAAAAATACTGCTCAAGCCTAGCCAAACTTAGTATGCTCCTAACATGATTCATTAGCATATAGTTAATATGTTAGGCGACTCCATTTGTTATGGAGTACAAAGAACTATATAGTGCCTTTTAGTACCATACTCGCTGTAAAAATCCTTAAATTTTTTTAAGGTATACTCTCATTTATTGTCAATTCTTAGACACTAATTATTATTTTTTTTGTCTTTTGATTTTCAACAAATATTTAAAACATGATAAAACAAGTAAAAGCATTACTTTTCCTTTTTAATATATAAACTCATACTTTTTTTTAGAGAAATTGTTAATAAAAGTAATAAAATACTTCGAGCCTTCGTAGAATTCAATAGCAGCCTCCTAAGTATTAGAATGAATTATATTTAAGACATCCTTACTTTTAACACTAGAAGAGGAGAACTGAGTTTTATAGAACTTTTCAAATAAATAATCCTTATAAAAATATAAATTAAAATATTTTAAATTAAGAAGTAAATTTTAACAAAGAAGTGCATTTAGTACTTACTCATGTGGCCCAACTACTTATGCTAAATTGTAACAAAGTTTTTCATAACATTGACAACAATAACATCGCTTTTTAAATTTTTTTTTTTTTTTTTTTTAATTTTTTATCCCAACACTTGAAAAGTCATACTATTAAAGATATTGCTACTCAAAATCAAATCTCTAGAAAGAAAAATCCGAAGAACTCATTTCTAGAACCTGCTACTATTAAACCAAAGCATAGTATACCGAAATCATGCCTGAAACACCTTTATAAGCTTAGAATGACGCAGCAGCCGTCTTCTTCCTCGGAGCAACTTCAGTGCCTTCTCTGAAATTGCTCTTGAATCTGCGACCACATGACGGAAGTACCTTGTAAGACCCGTATATTAGACTGTACCGTTCTGTAGGCTTCCACGGTACTCCCGGTCGAATTCCGGCAACCCTTGACCTGTTACCGGCATTTGCGTGCGATCCTGAGTCGTGTCCCTTATATTAGAGTCGACTCGACCCGAGAGTTGTATCAGTGCTATCGCGTCGTTGCCGCGGTTCTGATGCCGCGTCTCACACGTCGATGCGATACCTTGGCCAAGAGATGTGGGCCCGCATTCAGTTCTAGGAAAAACGCCGCGCGTTGCTAATTTCAAGAGAATCCATCACATCAATCCCATTAATCCCATCAATCAAGTACACATCACACTCCATCACTCACCCATTCCCAAGTACAACTACCCATCCCCTAAGTCAACTCTTCCCATCACCCATCACTCACTCACCATCCCTCTCTCCCATCACCTCTCTCTCTCTCTCTCATTCTCTTTCCACCAAGCAACTCTCAAGAGTAGCCAACGTCCAAAGCTTTTCCAAGCACCATGAGAGCTAGTGTGGCCCACCTCCATATCTCCCATCTCCACCATCTAATGATCATCTCAACCGTTGAAGTTTGTCCTTTGGAGCTTTAGATCACGTTGGCGGAAGAAGGAAGATGATATCAAAGGTGGGTGTTCGTAGTACCTCTTCTTTTGATTTAGGGCCCACATATGGTGGGACCCATCATGATGTACATGTGTGATCATATGAGGGGCCCATAGTGGCGGGGTCCCTCCGCTACTCCGATCTCCCCCTCTCTCTTTCTCTCTCTCTCTTTTGCCTTTTGTGTGATGTGTGTTTGTGTGGCCCACCATGATGAGTTTGATCTAGGTCGTCCAACCAAGTGGACCAAACCGGGGCCCACATAGCGGCTACATTGCTGCTAGTTTGGGCAGCCCCTGGTAGAGGGAAAACGCAAATATTGGCCTGATTTGTGGACCCCATGTACTGTACGTATGCTATCCATGTTGTCCAGCACTTGGACGTTGGGCCACCTCGATGTGCATGACTAGTGGACCACGTGTACAGGACCCCACAATGATGTAGGTGCTGCATCCACGCCGTCCAGTCATTGGACGTCCAGCAGCAGAGGCTGCTGGACTGCATGAAAGGGAAAACACAAATATCAGCTTTATGGTAAAGCTGGTGGGTCCCACACGTGTGGACCCACTTTTTCTTTTGTATGCGTTTCATCCACGTGGGACCCACCTGATGCACCTGCTCCATCCACACCGTCCAGAGGACTGGACGGTGGAAATCACCAGACCTGCATGTTTCATCCACACCGTCCAACCATCAGTACGGTGGATATTGTGATGTATGGTTTTATCTAAACCGTCCATCCAAATAACTGGAACGGGTAGGATCTTTAGGTACCCTTCTGTGTTAGTATATATATTATTATATATTTTATATGAATGGAACGGGCAGGAGCTTTTGGTACCCTCCTATTACAGTGTGTGTGTGTGTGTATATATATATATATATATATATATAATATTTTATATATGGAGTGGGTGGCCCACCATGTGGGAATATGTATTGTATATCCCCTTTTATCCATCCGTTGATCCAGACCGTTGGACGATCTGGATGTGGGGCTTCACCACCGTGTTGTATGGGGCTTATTCACACTGTTTGCCCCCTTAAAGGATGGTGGGACCCAGCCACACGTGTGGGTCCCCACCGTCTAGCTAAGCTAGGACGTGGCCCTCCATAATGTATATATATTACATCCAAACCATTTATCCATTTGGCGAGCTCGTCCCAAGGACAGGCCACGTATGAGGACCCCTCCTTAATGTATGTGTTATATCCAAACCGTCCATTCATTTGGTGGGCTCGTTCTATGGCTTGGGACAAAAAAAATAAAAATAAAAAATAATAATAATAAAATAGATCTAGTGTCATGTGGACCACACTGCAGAAAACAGTGAGATTGGACGCCTAGCTCTGGACCAATATGATATTTATTTTCTTTATTTTATTGGTTCAGGTCCCTGTGACCTTATAAAGAGATTGGATGAAAAATAAACGTTATGGTGGACCTATCTTGACGATGTGTGTATTCACACCATCCATTCATTGCTGGGTTGGTGGGCCACACATGTGTATCCCACTATGATGTATTTGTTTCATCCACACCATCCAGATGTGCTGGACGGTGCTGGACAATTTGGGCGGTGCTGGACACCATGTGACGGTGCTGCGGACCACCATGATGTATATTTTGATCTACGCCGTCCATCTATTTTGGGGGTGGACCCATCTTGATTATGTGTTATAACCACGCCGTTCAGTCCGCTGGACGTGCGGCCCACTGTTATGTGTGTTGTTCTTCCATGCCGATCATTTGGTGGGCCCATTTTGAAGGTATAGGCCCACCTATTTCGACTTTGAGGCCCATTAGTGAGACCCGCTTGTTGTATTTGAGGCCCATTGCGATGTATCCAAGTCCCATGGGCGCGGTCTATTGTGATGTATTTTCGGCCCATTGATGCGGCCCACTTGATCTATGAGGCCCATGGTGCGGCCCATTGACGAGGCCCATTGTGATGTATTTGAGGCCTAGGTGCAGGGCCCACCTGTTGTATATTCAAGGCCCATTGAGATATGTGATTTTACCATGATGTATGTAATGATGTTTATGTGGGTCACTCCTTGGGAGCAATGTTGGTTAAATGTCCACATTGATAGGCAATGATGGTTGGATGTCCACATTGTGACCTTCCCTTAAACCTTGTTAGGTCCATTCTCATCATTCTCTTAGTGGGTTAACCCAAATGAGTGGGCCCTATTCACCAATGGACCGATGGCTCCGTGCTACCAGATTTAATACAACTACGACTGAGGGCCAATCTTTATATTATGGTTGATCAGCTATCCATTTATGGACTCCCGTCTTATCTATGTGCTGGTTGTCGGTGTTGATTATCGATGCTCATTGTCGGTGCCGATTATCGATGTAGATTATCGGTGCCGCTTGTTGATGCCGATCATTGGTGCCGATTGTTGTGGCCGATTACCGATTAGTGATTGAGGTCGATTATCGTGACCGATTGCTGATTTCGATCGACGTGACCGGTTTGCCGATTCCGATTATTGACCGATCGCGATTATTGTGGCCGATTGCCGATTAGTGATCGAGGTCGATTATCGTGGCCGATTGCTGATTTCGATCGACGTGACCGGTTTGTCGATTCCGATTATTGACCGATCGCGATTATTGTGGCCGATTGTCGATTAGTGATCGAGGCCGATTATCGTGACCGATTGCTGATTTCAATCGACGTGACCGGTTTGCCGATTTCGATTATTGACCGATCGCGATTGTTGTGACCGATTGCCGATTAGTGATCGAGGCCGATTATCGTGACCGATTGCTGATTTCGATCGACGTGACCGGTTTACCGATTCCGATTATTGACCGATCGCAATTGTTGTGGCCGATTGCTGATTAGTGATCAAGGCCGATTATCGTGACCGATTGTCGATTTCGATTGACTTGACCGATTTGCCGACTCCGATTATTGACCGATTCTGATTGTCGCGGCCGACTGCCGATTAGTGATCGAGGCCGATTATCGTGAGCGATTGCCGATTTTGATTGACGTGACCAATTTATTGATTCCGATCATTGACCGATTTCGATTGTCGTGACCAATTGCCGATCCCGATTGACGTGACCAATTTGCCGATTTTGATAATCGATTGATTCCGATTGTCATGACCGATTGTCGATTCCGATTGACATGACCGACTTACCGACTCTGATTATCGATCGATTCTGATTGTCGTGACCGATTTACCTATTCCGATTATCGATCGATTCTGATTGTCGTGACTGATTGCCGATTTCGATTGACGTGACCGATTTGTCGATTCCGATTGTCGTGACTGATTGCCGATTTCGATTAACGTGACCGATTTGTCGATCCTGATTCTGATTATCGAGGCCAATTTTGATTTGTCGAGACTGATTGTATAGACCGATTCCGATTGTCGAGGCTGATTCCGATTGTCGATTTCGATTGTCGAGGCCGATTTCGATTGCCAAGGCCGATTTCGATTGCCGAGGCCAATTTCGATTGCCAAGGCCGATTGTCGAGACCTATAGATTACATGCGACCTGCAATTGAGGCCCATTGTGACATGCATTAGGCCCATGATGCATGGCCCCTTTGATGTATTCAAGACCCATGTGTAGGGCCCACATGTCATGTATTTGAGGCCCATGGGCAAGGCCCAATGTGATGTATTCATGGCCTATGGGCAAGGCCCATTATGATACGTATTAGGCCCATGAGATGGGTCCGCCTGTTGTGTATATGTGGACCTTGAGTAAGGCCCATTGTGTTGTATATTAGGCTTTTGTACGAGGCCGTGGGCCCATTATATGTTTGGCCCTATGTGGCCATTCCTTGGGGGCATTGTTGGTTAAATGTCCACATTGTCGAGGTCGATTGTTGATGCCCGTTATTGATACCGATTATGAGTATGTGACAGTATAACATCATGATACATGCCCATTCGCATCATCTGTATGTTTGTTATGAGATGTGATTGACCATTGCATATGTCATTGGACAGGATGTTATGAGACTCCCTGATAGGCGGAGGTTATCTCACATGAGTGCACGGTATGCGCAGGATTGATGCATGACTGGATTGTATGACTCATGCATCTTGCATCGTGTGCTGTGATTATTGTACGCCCTAGCGACATTAGGGTCGTAGCCTCCACAGGCATATCGTGGATGGCCAGATGGGACACTGAAAATCTGTTCTATATGGGGTGCTATAGATATCCCTGGGTGAAAGTCCCTAAACCCTCTTGGTTCCAGAGGTTGCTCCAACGTCTAAACCGAGTGGATGCATGAGTGCATGAGGGTCGTATACCGATAGGCCGCGTCTCCCACTGTGTCGTGGTCGGTTGGAAGGGGGTACGGCCTTACCCGCCCGAGAGGAGGGGGCAATGCTAGGCTGAGTCTGACCAGCTCGAGGAATGGGTCCGCTATCGACGAGCCAAGCCCGATATTGGCAGGCGGATAGTGAGGTCTCTTCCACTCACCTTGTTGCGCGCGATGGGGCGGCAACCTGGTTTGGAGTGTAATAGACCCCGGTGATTTCCCAGAGAGTAACCATACTGATTGTGGACTTATTGAGTAGGAGTTGCATATTCATTCATTTATTCATTCACTATCCACTCGGGCTGGTGGTGCGCAACTAATTGTTGTGTACCTTCGTAATGGCAAGGATTTCGGTTGGGCGCGTGACTAACCTGAGATCAGGGGTCTACTACATTGAGTCTGGCTATCCAAATTTAGGTATGAGACTGGTTTGGATAGAAGTCCCTTGTGATGGACCCCGTAGCCTGCGATACTACGTACTATCATCCCGACTTCACACTCCAGCTTGGTCATTTCATTCGCATCGTATTGCATCTTCAGTACATAGCATTTGATTTACTGTGCTTCTATATTGCATAACATAATTAAGGTTAACGATATTCGTGGACTCGGTATCTGATATTTGGCTTACTATGTCTCCTCATTGCATAACTGATCTATATTGCATCCTTAGTATATGATATTGGTTTATTATATTCTTGCATCGCATAGCCTGGATAAGGCTGATGGTATTTATGAGCTTATCAGCATGTTTTTGCATTACTCTGATATTGTATGACTGGTGGACTTACCAGTATAATTCTGCTTACTCTGATATCTTATCTTGTCAGTATTTCTATTTATTTCATTGTATGATTTATGGCATTGTATTGCATACTTGACACTTACCTTGTGCACACACTTACACCACCCTCTAAGCTTTCTATAAGCTTATGCACGATAGATGCGTGCAGGTGATGTTAGGCTGCAACAGTGATGAGCTTCGAGCATGCAGCGGTCTTCAGGAGCTTGATTTTCGATTGATATATTTTCCCTTCAGCATTGTACTCAAATGATTATATTAGTGGATATGTGATGATGATGTTGCCTTTGTGAATTGGGTAATCTTGTGGTTATGCTTATAACGAGTTAAATGTACGTTGAAAAATCCTCCTTGTAGGATCTCAGGATCGAAATCTGGCATATGAACGCTAGGAGCCGAGAATGGGGTACTACGGAGGCTGTTGGCACCGGATTCGGCGATCGAGATTCCTGTGAATCCGATTTCCAGTTTTGGGGCGTGACATACCTCATCTTTCCGGTTCCAGTCGACTTCCTCCTTATGGCCTTCATGCTCCAGTTATACTTGCAAATCCTGGCCGCAGGGTAGCTGCAAGCCCCACGTCTGCTCTTCTGCAGATGAAAGCTGCGATGACCACACCTCACGCAGAGGGTGTGAGTCTTGTTCCTCATTTTTCTGAAGCTTCCGGTACCTTTTCCCATTTCAGCAGTTGAAGAAACCCTAGCTCCGGAGCCTTTGGCGGACTCGCTAAACACAGTATCTTCGATCAACCAATATAATCTACCCATCAACTCTCTTTGCCACCACCATCGCTCCTTTTATATTGAACTTTCTCAGTGATAAAAGAAAAAAAAAACTTTTTCATAGATCCAATATATGCCACACACTTAAAATTGTGCATATGATACTATTAAACATAGTAACTTTAAAATCTCTAATCTCCAATGTCCACAATTTTATACTTGTTATCATCGCCCATATAAACTGTGCCACATTAATCACATGACTAATATTTGTACAAATAATTTCTATATCAAGTCATATGAAATGAAGCACCTGAATCTAAAATCCATTGATGACTCTAATTCTCTCACAAAATCACTATCGGCAATACTTTTCCATCCTCATATGAATTGTTTTTCTCAACTAGGTTTCCTTAGAAATCTTTTGAATTCGATGCTTAATTGTGTAAATCAGGTTTGAAATTTTCATCATTTACTTTCTTGAGTTTATAATTTTTTTTTTCACAAGTAGTCATTCTTTTTACAATTATAACACTTTTCTACTTTGTGCCCTTTCGACTTGGATCACGTCTAATTTCTCTCATTTATACATTTCTCAATAGATCTTCCTCTGATTATTATAGCATTATTAAAAAAATTTCCATATGTTTTTCTATGAGACTCACAACGAATCACATATTGAGATCCGAACCATTGTTGAAATTTGTAATTAAACCATTCAACAAATCCAGCACCAAACAAATTAGAAGCGCGACATTTTTTTCGTCACCAATCTTGGCATCGGCTGTCCAAATCTACTGATTGTGGTTTTAAACTTATTCAAGTGTTCATATAAAGAGAGCATTCCTTCATCTTCAATTGTTGTATAGCTATCTTTGGAAAAAAAAAATAATTTGATATCAATTTTTCTTTATAAAAGTTTTGTAATTTATCCGCCAAACATTCATATTCAGTTTTCACAATGCATAATTGAATACGTTGAACTTCGGTACCTCGAATTTGATTAAACTTGATCCAACCATCTAAAATGCAATTACTACACAAATCCCAACACTGATCTCATGCTAAAAGTCTTCTCGACTTTTGGCTTTGATATAAATTATTGTAGAAAAAAAATCCACAAGTGATCGATACAAGGAATATAAAAAACCATAAAAGAAAATAGCTGATACAAAATACCGAAAATCAAAGAAAAATAAGAAAAAAGATGCATGGAGATTTACATGATTCTATTGGGGGACTGCGGAAGCACACAGAGATGAATCAAGCAAAGTTTTCCAATTGCAACAATCAAGTTCAATCACAAATACTTCAAATTTAACATAGAAAAACCTTTGTGGGAAAAAGCCACGGCACAAAGAGACAATAATGCACTATAAAAGCAGAAATTACAAGAGATAGAGTTAATATCCGATTCAAACAAGCCTCGAATCTTTCCTTACAAGCCCTTAAAACCCTATGAATGAATTAGAAAGCCCTTAGAATAATCCTTATTCCCGATTACACCCATATATAGCCTATATGATATCACAATCGAAATTGGAAACAAATTCCACAGATACGCAACTCTGTGTAACTCTGCGCATTTGTTCGATGACACCTTTGATGTCACTTCGATGGCATCAAACCTCTTCGATGTCATAGAACAAAACACCAAAATGTTCCAGTGACTAAACATGTATTTTCTCAATTTTTCCGATGACACTTCGATGGGACTTCAATGTCATCCACGACTCATCGATGGCATTGAACCCATTTCGATGGTATCGAGTAGGACACCAAAAGTGTCTAGCAACCAATTGTGAAATTTTCGAATTTTTTCGATGACATCAAACAACTTTCGATGACATTGATGTTTGCTCGATAGTATCGAGCTGTCATTGAAAGACCTATTAATTTACAGATTTAAGACATCAATCAATAAATTCAACCATAAATTAAGTAGCAACAAAGATCTTTCTTCTTCACTAAAATAATTAAAATTAAATATGTAAGGCTGACTTATCTTTTACCCTTCTTATGTACAAAAATTCTCACACTAAAAGATTCTTCAGAAGATTATTAAAATGAGTTATTCTCTTTCTCTATGGTACCTTATATATGGATCACACCACATGAGAGTAGGTCCCATAACCCAAGAAACTTAAGTACATGAGAGAGAGAGAATGCCTCTCTCGACAAATAGAGGAGAGAGACAGAAGAGAGAGAGGAGACATCTCATTGTTGGAGCCATCACCACAACCTAACTTGGGTGTAGTTTCCACTGCCATAACATTTTGAACCGCTGCAACGGAAGAAAATCTCACACGTGTGCATCACCCCGTAAAATACAATTCGAGGTTGGCTCACATCCTGTATACTGCATCCATGATCAGCTGGACCCACCTTCAAATGAGGAAGAACGACTCAAACGAACAAGTTGTCCCTCTACCTCGTGTTGCTAGGTGTTGAGCTACGACGTCTGCGTATGCATCATATTTAAAGGGTTTTTTTCCATAAGCCACCTCTCTTTTGCTTTCTGTACTAAAAAACTATTATTTTCAAACTATTATTCCAAAACTGCCTATTACTATTATTTTAACCATTACATTCGTGATGCTTGTCCCACATCCAAACCGTCCACCATTTTCACCATCTTATTTTAGAGCGTGCACCCAAAATTTAGCAGATGAAAGGCACAGATGAGTTCCATGACAGGAAAAAGTAGCTGGATGGCTGACCACCGTTGAAACTATTGAAATGGCATTCCCAATCGTTCAAACGATCATTCTCAGTGGACTGAATGTAACCATTGGAATTTTACGTCCTATCTAAAATTTCTATGGCCCATGATGGTTTCAAGGGCATGCATTGAATATGCAATTTTACCTGTTTTGTGGCCCACCTGAGATTCAAATCTGGATCTTTTTTGGACCCAAGCCCTAAAATCATATGTGAGAAATTATGGACAGCTCGGATTTTTCGTAAAGAACACAGTAAGCCCCGCAATCACAATGAACATCGGGCGAATTTTGGCACGGAGTAGGGGAGCATCTCCTAGCTTTGGCACACGTATATAGCACACGTTGGTGTTGTGTTAGCCTGTTGAATCTTGATGGAACCACATTTTTATGCTTGTTTTAAATCCTAATTATTCATAATTTTCACTGTCTTATTTTAGGGCATGAGCTAAAAATTCAAGAGGATCCAATGCATAGGTGGGTCCCATGAGAGGAAAATGTTGTTAGTAACTTACTAACATTGAAATGATCAATAGTCCATATTTGACGTTTTTAGGCCATCCAAACTGTTGAGGTGGCATTTTCAACCATTCAGAAGGTCATTCCCAATGGGCTGTACATAACTGTGGGATTTTAAATCTGATCTAAAATTTCTTTGGCCCTATGATGGTTTGAAGAGTCTGGATTTAATATTTATTATTACCTGCCGTGGCCCACTTGACCTTCTGATATGTATCCTTTTGGGCCCAAGTCCTAAAATCATACAAGGGAAATGGTAAACGGTTCAGATTTTTCTCAAACAACATGGTAGGCCCCATGATCACGGCCACCATCTCCAATGAAATCTAACGTGGTGGTTATCAAATCTTGGTGGTGCCCACTATCATGATGCTTGTGATAAATCTGACCCGTCCACCAGCTTGAATATATAATTTTAGGGCGTGTGTACAAATTGAGGTTGATCCAGTGCACAGGTGGGTGACACACTAGGAAAATATTGGACGGTGGCTTTTAATGGTCCATTCATTGTTTGTTTGGTTTGTGGTCCACTTGAGTGATAGATCTGACACACACTAGGAAAATATTGGACGGTGGCTTTTAATGGTCCATTCATTGTTTGTTTGGTTTGTGGTCCACTTGAGTACTTGATCTGACTCATCTTTGAGTACATCAAGTAAAATCACATGGCTAAACTTGTGAATGGGATGGATTTCTCTCAAAAAAACAGTGGGTCCCACAATCACTGAAACCATCTCCCGTGAGACTTGGGAGTCATCAATCATCATATCCCTTGAATCTCAATGAGGCTCAATTTCGTGATGCGTGTCACGAATCCAAACCATACACCATTATTGCCATCTCATTTTAAGAGATGGGCACAAAATCTAGCAGATCCAATGTACAGGTGGGTCCCACGATAGTAAACAGTGGGTCGGTGGTAAGCCACCGCCAAAACTATCAATGGTCCATTTTTTCTTAAATGTTTGTAAGTCATCCAAACCATTGAAACAACATTTCCAACCGTTTAATAGGTCATTTCCAGTGGTCTAAATGTAACTACCAGAAATTTATACCTGATCTAAAATTTATTTCACCCCATGACGGTTTGAAGGGCTTGTGTTTGATATGCACTTTTACCTACCGTGCAGCCCACCTGGGCTTCGAATTTGATCATTTTTTGGCCCACACTCTAAAATCATATGAGAAAAATGGTGGACGGCTCAGATTTTTTTGCAAAGAACACAATGGCCCCACAATCATTAGGACCATCTCCCACCATGCAAATAGGTTCAAATAGGGCCGGTTTTCACCTGGGCAGCATGCAAGTAGGTTCAAAAGTTGTCCTAGGAAGCCCTATACACAAATAAAGTAGGCGTTTTTGGAGAAATAATTTAAGATTATCAGTTTTTCGGTCCATAGACCAAAAGAGAGGCAGCGTATGGAAAAAATCCCTATACACTACGAGAAAATTGGCCTTTACTGGCGGTCAAAACCACCGGTAAAGGCCCAGAAAACCACCAGCAAATTCTTTGCCCGCGGTCAGCTAACAGCCGGTAAAGCCTCGGTCGGTAGAGGCTCTACCGGCGGTCAGGACCTTTACTGACAGCTGTGCTGGACGCCGCTAAATCGTCATTTTTTGGTACATACTAGAAAATTGGACTAAAGCTATGGATAAAATCCGTAGCTAAAGATGACTAGCCCATAGTATGACCGTAGCCATTGGTATCTAGCTCTTTAAAAATTTGCTACGGATTAGATTCGTAGCTATAGAGGTTATGACCACCGTAAATCCGTAGCAGCAGAGAAAATCTTTCTTATCAAAAAGTAAAAAAAATAAGAAAAGAAAGGTGACCCACATGTATACTAGTTTTTATTTTATTTTTTTATTTTTTACACCAGTCTAAGCAGCTAACATACCTTGGTTAATGTTAATTGCCATTGTTTCCAAGGGGCTGGTTTCTTCTGTCGATCTTTGTTGAGCAGTTTAGCAGTAGAAGGCATCAACACCAGTATTTCAGAGTCCTTCAGCAGGTTCAGGCCCTCAATGTTATTGAGGTTCACCACCTGTGAGCGGAGGCTCTCTGTTTTGTTTACCAGAAGCTCAATCTTCTCACCACGGTCCAGAACCTGCACAAAGGGATATTACAATGGGTTTTTATGTTGTTCTACACATCACAAGGTTTAAATAATTTGGGGGCTTCAAAAGACAGGGTTGCATGGAGGACACTAATCTTGACATTCTGTTGATTTGAAGCACCCTGCAGGAGATTCATTATGAAGTTCAGTTGACAGTGGTTAAACAGTGTTAGCTGTAACTGTCCAATTGAGAGAATTCATTATGTCTGAATATGAAATTCGGTGAAGTAAATGAAAATGAAGCATCTCTTTATATTTGATGTGAATAGCAGAGAAAAAGTAAACTAAATTAGACTAATGACTTCTGCATATAAGAAGTCATAGTTTCCAGGCTAAGAAACAAATGTCGTTTTTCTTTGTTAGCTGCTGGTTGAATTGGTTGTTGTGGGAGGGAAGTTTGAGCTAGAGGTGTGGTTTCTGGATTGGCTTTGTTCGATTTGGGGTCCCCTCATGTTTTCATTAACGAATTGAAGAACAACCAATCATAACTTTCAGCTGTGAACTTTGAAGCTACAGTACATACGAACCAAAAGGTAGTTGAACTTTGAAAAAAATCTGGTCCAATCAAACACAAGAATTAGTTTGGTGAACAACACATCCATTGTGCTAAAACAAAGCCAAATCCAAGTCGGATAGTTCAAATTGATTCCATAACCAGAGAAAACTATACCACATTCCAATATGAAATAACTTTGAGATATTCAGTGATCATTCTTTTAAAACCTGTAAGAACCAGACAGTCAAGCCAGTTATCGACTGGAACCATCCACTAAAATAGGCCATCTCAGTAGGAACCCAGCTCAACTACGTGGGCAACTGTTTAAAAAGGAAAAAAAAAGTCATGAGTCAAGGGTCAAACTCATAATTTTATAGTATGAGCAGATCTTTTGTAACCTTCTTAAATTCACATTCAATTTAAAAAAGGATTTTATTTGCCCACGCATTGCATACAAAAAGAATCATTTGTCAGAAAGTGTTCTACAAAAACAATGAAACATTTTGCAAAGAATCCATGCTTCATGAACCAAAGTAGATCTCATAAAACTGAACCCGACTTACCCAACCCGAGTTTGGGTCATATTGGACATTTGCATTGGAAGCTCGCATCAAGTCTCCTAACCAAGAGGCTCATCATAAAACAATAATGCATTTCGAATGGGATGTCTTGAAGCAACAATAATCTATAAATAGTACTAAAAGTATGATTTTAGATTAGTGCAAATTTCCTAGTAATAAGAATCTTAGATGTAGAAATATCCATAAAAATGAAACAATTTGGTAAAATAAAGTTCTAGCTAACAACATTTATGGATAATGCCAACATAAATCCTATATAAAAAATATAAAAAATAAAAATCCACAGAACAGTTAGTTACAAGAACTTTAAAATATAGTTCCCTTAAAAGAAAAGAATGAGAGAAAACATGATTTGGAAAGGATGAAAAGATGGGAAAAAAAATCTTAATCAAGGTAGCAAAAAAAAAAATGGCTTTAGTAGTGGCAGTAACACAAACCTTAATGATTTGATCCTTAGAGGCAGTTAGCACCCAGTCACCATTTTGATTCCACTTGATATAGAGCACGGTATTTTTGTGACCATGGCTACCTTTAAGTATGCAAGAACAACCTTTAAGTATCCAATTATCAACTGAAAAAAAAAAAAAAACGGCATGGCAACCGTGAAGAAACATTCTTGGTCGGAGTCTCAAAATTGAGGGAATTATTGAATTACTCATTGAAGATAGCTTGCAGCTTCCTCTTTGAGAATCTTCATAGGCTGTTTGTCAAGCAAAGAAAATAGCGTCTTGGCTTTAGGTTGGTCTTTATTTAATTATGATTGTTTTGATTAGTTAGTCATAAGTTAACTAGATTTAGGCTTTAAATGAATAGGTCACAAGGTTAAGACCAAGATTTTGATAATCGGGCATATTCGTTAGCTTCTTACAATTAATTAATCAAATTTGTGCGGTTCTTTACTAGTAACACTTATGTATAGGGAAAGATTTTTAAAATAAGATAATTCTAGCAATTTTTTTAAATAATTTTAAAAATCCAAAATAGTAAAAATTTGAGACATTACAATCCACCCCCCTTAAAAATAATTTCATCCTTGAAATTGCCTAATGTCAATAAGTAAAGATATTCTCATTTTGTATGCCTAAGTTTTTGCTGATTTCACGTTCATATACGTGCAAGGGTGTTTATTAACTACACTAGCTTGGCTTATTGTAGTCTACCCCTCTTAAAAATTTTCACAATTGAGATTTGAGAATAAACGTCAAAATCAGTAGTATAACACTAAGTGGTTGACCACAAAATTTACGTAAGGGATGGTGTATTTTATTCTTCATGATCCGGTTAATATAGAGAAACAGTTGTGGTAGGCTTGAATCTAATACGTTGATCCTCTGCCTGATTAGAGTAGAAAGCTCTTTGTATCCCTTCCTAGTCCTGGTGGATCATGCTCTTCTGCTCAGTCAAAGTAGTAAGTTCATTGGTAATTGCCTAAGATTGGAAATCAGGTCGAGCTGTGAATGCCTCGCAGGTGTATGGTTCCGTAATTCCTTAGTTCGATCATTCTAAATGTTTAGGGAATATCATAAATTATTGGGAAGTTCAACTTCTACATTTCTAAGATTGTCCTTTGCGTCTTATTCAAAGAGGGTTCTTTTTTAAATTTATGTTCAACTTGGTGGGTAATGAATTTCCCATGGTGCCTATGGTCAAACAATTATCCTATAAAGGTTTCCAAAGGGCTAAGATTTTACCTCTATGTTACCGTTTCAATCATGTGGCCTATGTGTTATGGGTCCACCATGCTTCAGATATATTGATTTCGAAAAGGAAGGAAGAATCATAAGTTATAATATGTTTTGGAGGTTCGGAGGGCTTGCGAGACAATGAAGGCTGTGGAAAAGGGAAGGGAAAGAACATCATCTCCTCAACATGATATGAATCTTGAATTATCCAAAGTGTAACTACTTTTGAATCAATAAAAGAATAAGGAAATTTGGAATGTTTTAATGAAATCTGACCCTAAAACAAAATTACAATGCTTTAAACAATAGGACGTAAACCCAAATTAAAAGTCTTAATTTGACTAAACTGAAAATTATCCAAAATAGTAAAATATACTAAAAAAAATAATAATAATAATAATTTAATCATACAGGATGATTGCTGGCATGATTATAAGAAGTTTCGAAGAAGACACTGAATACTAAAACTCTTAAGATGAAAAAGTTACATTCGATCCATCGACAACTTACAGTTATAGAAAATTTCAGTTTCAACATATCTATTTCTTGTAATATTTCTTTTTCACTTTTAGTTACGTAATTATCTTTAAAAAAAAAATCAATAATTCATTATGAAGTCTAATTTTTCTCCACCAAATTTCATTCCATTTTGAGTTTGAGAAAAGTTATAAAAATTCTAGAAGTACAAGCTGTCTAAAACCAAAGATTTTTTACATAGTTTCCAAAACGTCCTAAAATCAACCTCTAAGTTTTGTTTTTATTATTTATTTATTTTTATATAAAATAAATTCATTCGAGCTTCAATACAGCTTTTGAATCACCTCAATCGGACTTGTACAAAAAAAAAGATATATATTTTTGAAGTCAGCATACTGAAACTGTCCATATCTGTCCATTGTTGTCTAGGGCTACAGGGTTGACTAGGTCCCCTATCTAGCAACTTGGGGTCGACCAGGTTCCTCTGGGGTCAACCCTAACCCTAACTTTATCTCTAAAACCCTTCATTCTTGGGCCTTTTTTAGACTTCTGACTTAGAATTCCTTTCATTCTTGCTTTGGTCCACCCACTTAAGTGTTCCTAGCATGGATTGGGATGAACCGAAGTTTTTATGGACTTGATTACGTGGACAAAGGCAATCCTAGGGTTTTACTTTTTTCTAGAACTACGAGATGCAGTTCAGTGGAACTGATTTCAACTTGGTGGGACCGAGTCTCACTAACTTGAAAGGCTTAAAATGATGAACTTTCACTTGGTTGACCGAAATTCTATGGCTTAGGATCCCTCTAATCACGATTTGATGAATCCTCTTTGAACTATAATCCAACACATTGATTCTTTGATTCGAATCCACCCATTCACACTGTTCTAACTCTAACTTGGGTGCAGTTAAGCATTACGCTCGAAATCATCCTAACCAAGGCAATTCTAGTGTTTTAATTTGTAAGTTAGAGTTTGAAACTATCAAACAATAGGAAATTTTGTTCTATTGTTCGTCATTAATAAGTTTAAGTTCAAAATCATCAAACAATAGAGGATTTAATCTTAGAGTTAAAATTTTCAGTTTTGAGTTTTTAAACGTAGCAAACCAGGGAGTTTGGTCCTAGGGTTCATTGTCCCTAATTTATTGGATTTCCTACACTGTTGAATTTTTCCAAATCCAAGAGTACCCCTTTCAGGTCCAAAACATTAATCCCAAATGTCCTAACATTCGATCATTGTGATTTGTATAATCCTCATTCCCAAGGTCTTGGTCATATGAATACTTCGCTCTAATATCATCTTCTAACAGTTTGAAAATTGATACCCAAGTACAGAGACTCTGATCTCGAGTTCCTGGGTGTGAACCTAACAAAAATGCACATGGGCAAGTTTTCAAGTGCCCGTGCCATTTGGTTAACAATTATCTCTGATCAATAATCGGAGTAGCTTTAACTCAACGGCATCAAAAGTTAAGCAGAGATAATTAAATTCAGAAATATATGGCTAATATTTAAAACATATAATTCCAAAAGTGGTGTTTGCCCAAATTGGGGTTATACAAGCCACAATAAACATGTCTAAAATGAAAGAAAACTATAAAGTATTCCATTTTTTTCCAATGCTCTAAAACATCGTGGTAGTAAAATGAGTTTATCAACGCCTACCCATCTAAGATCTCGATGGTATTTGCATTAATAATATTTTCTGGTTGGTGTTTTAAAACACAATCCCAGGTGGTAGTGGCTAGCTAACTCAGTGGTACCATTTTCTAAGTTACACATATTATCAACACAATCAGTACAGGTAATGATAAATCGAGTAAGAAAACATTTCATAAATACTCTTGTTAATGAACTAATAAAGTTATAAAATGATGTTTTTGAGCACAAAAAGTAAATATTCGTACAAGATTGCTATGCTACGCAGTCGCGCACTAGCGATGGGTTGCACGACCGCTAGAGTTGGGTAAGGGATGACTCGACTCGGTGAACTCGATTAGTCTGACTCGATCAAACCCAAACCAACCCGAATCGAATGATTGAGTCGGTTCAGATCGAGCAGCCGTAGCCCAATCCGAAAGAATACCGAGTTGAGTTCGAGTTACGCAGTAACTTGACTCGACTTGACCTGAAACTCGATCCGGTCAGACTTAACTCGATCCAAAACCCAACTCAACTTGAGTTATTGGGTAGGGTATAAAAAAACCTAACCTTCCCTTTCTCTACCCTATCCACCGCACTCCCGCACCCGACTTAAAACCTTGATCTGAAAAAACCCATCATGTCCACCCGACAGGCGGCATCAACCCTCCTCTCTCTCTCTCTCTCTCTCTCTCTCTCTCTCTCTCTCTCCATTCCCTCCCTCCCGCATATTTCGAGCCCAGGCCGACGACAGTCACTCGATCAATGATTCAACAATCTGGCCAACCGATTAAGAGGTAATTTTTAAGGTTTTTTTTACTTATTAAATGTTAATTTGGAAGATGGCTCGGGTGTGTCTGGCCACTCGATTTAAAGGTCCGACCACCCGATTCAACACTCGATTAAACAATCCTTCCACCTGATTCAAGAGTCCGGCCACCCGATTCAACACTTGATTAAACAACCTTCCACCTGATTCAAGAGTCCGCCACCTGATTCAATAGTCCTAACCCTAACACTAACCCTAACCCTAACCCTAAACCCTAATCCCTAATCCCTAAACCTTAAACCTTAAACCCTAAAGGCCTAAAACCTAAACCATAAACCCTAAAGGCCTAAAACCTAAACCATAAACCCTAAAACCAAACCATAAACCCTAAGACCTAAACGGCTAAACCTAATCCCTAAACCTTAAATCCTAAATTGTAATGTGTTTTATTTATTTGAATTAAAAAATTAGTGGTTTATTAGTGTGAATTATGGATTACATTGTTTTTTTACTTGGCTTATTATTGTGCATTGGATAGTTAACTTAATATGTATGCATTACATTGCTTTTTTGCTTAGCTTATTATTGTGCATTAGATAGATAGTATGCTCTCATATAACCCATTTAATGTTCATGCCTGATCTGCGCTCCATCTCCCCATTTATCTCTGGATATGTTTCTTCCTTTTCATTTCTCATGTCAAATATATCTTCATATTGCTTAGATATTTGACATCAGAATGTAATGGAAGATCAACTTTTCTGGAGAGACATGGGGAGATGCTACCGGATTTTTGGCGTGGGTATTTAAATGAGAATATAAAAGTATTATAATCTATCCAACTGTAGATGGGTGACTAATTTAGGGTTTAATATAAATCTTTAAGGAATTAGAGTGCTAATACTAATTTAATTTAGTATCTTTCAATTATTAGATGGCTAGTGAGAAAAAAATTTAATACCGCCGGCGATTTGTTAGTTACATCGTTGATGATCTTAGATGATGAAGGATCAAGTCTAGAAGATGAAGAGGTGTCCATTGATATTAGTACCTCACAGTCACATATTACAGGAAAAGAAAAAAAAACAAGAAAAAAAGATCGATAGTGTGGGAAGATTTTGAAGAAGTAACCCTGAAAAACGACACAGTTAAGATACAATGCAAGTACTGCAAGACTCAATATGTTAAATAATTTGATGGTTCGACCACAACTCTGAAGAAACACATTTTTAAGTGTCATAAAAAAGTGAAAAGCCAGACCTTAGGGCAATAAACAGTTTCAGTTACCCAATGTTTAGTGGGTCTCTCGCAAGGTACATTGTTAATCTATAAGTATAACAGAGACCATGTGAATGAGTTGACGGCTAGATTTATTATTGTTAATGAAAAACGATTTCAGATGGTAGAGAATCCTTCTCGTATCTAGGTTAAGGCCTCTGGCTAATTCGACAAAATGACTCTCTACCATCCAAAATGGTCTTTCATTAGCAATAATAAATCTATCTGTCAACTTATTCACATGGTCTCTATTATACTTATAGATGAACAATGTACCTTGCGATGGACCCACTAAAATTTCGGTAAATAAAAGTGTCTGTTGACTTGAGGTCTAGCTTTTCACTTTTTTATGACACTTCAAAATATGTTTCTTCAAAGTTGTGGTTGACCCATTTACTTGTTAGCATATTGAGCCTTACAATATTGCATTGTATCTTCACCGTGTCATTTTTCAAGGTTACTTCTTCAAAATCTTCCCACACTACCAATCTTTTTTTTCTTTTTTCTTTTTACATTTCCTGTAATTTGTAACTGTAAGGTACTAATATCAATGGGCACCTCTTCACCTTATAGACTTAATCCTTCATCATCTAAGATCATCGGTGATGTAACTGACAAACCGCAGGGGGTATTGAAAATTTCCTTACTAGCCATATAATAATTGAAAGATACTAAATCAGATTACCATTATCACTCTAATGCTTTAAAGATTTATTCTGAACCCTAAAGTAGTCACACATCCAAGGTTAGATAGATTGTAATACTTTCATTTTTTCATTTAAATGCCCACGACGAAAATCCAACAGCATCTCCCCATGTCTCCCCGGATAAGTTTATCTTCAATTACATTACGATGTAAAATATCTAAGTAACGTGAAGATATTTAACATGAAAAATGAAAAGGAAGAAACATATCTAGAGATAAACGGGGAGATGGAGTGCAGATCAGGCATGAATATTTAAATAGGTTATATGAAAGCATACTATCTATCTAACCTTGAATTGTCCAAAATGGGACAATTTGAGCGATATCTATGCCACTAAAAACATACTATATTTATGTTTGGCCACATAGAAATCCTCAAATGGGCAACTAATTATTTAATTCACAATAATAAGCTAAGCAAAAAAGTAATGTAATCCATACATATTAAGCTAACTATCTAATGCATAATAATAAGCTAAGCAATAAGTAATGTAATCCATATATATTAAGCTAACTATCTAATGCACAATAACAAGCTTTAAAAAAATAATTAATGTAATCCATACGTATTAAGCTACCTATCTAATGCATAATAATAAGCTAAGAAAAAGCAATGTAATCCATAATTCACACTAATAAACCTCTAATTTTTTAATTTAAACAAATAAAACACATTAGCAATTTAGGATTTAGGGTTTAGGGATTAGGTTTAGCAGTTTAGGTCTTAGGGTTTAGGGTTTAAGGTTTGGATTTAAGGTTTATGGTTTAGGTTTTAGGCCTTCAGGGTTTAGGGATTAGGGTCTAGGGTTTAGGGTTTAGGGTTTGAATTTAGGGTTTAGGGTTTAGGACTTTAGGGTTTAAGGATTAGGTTTAGGGTTTAGGGTTAGGGATTAGGGATTAGGGTTAAGGGTTAAGGGTTAAGGTTAGGGTTAGGATTGTTGAATCGGGTGAGTGGTTAGACTGTTGAATCGAGCAGTTAAACGCACCTGAGCCATCCTCCAAATTAACATTTAATAAGTAAAAAAACCTTAAAAATTACCTCTCAATCGGGTGGCTAGACTGTTGAATCATTGATCAAGTGACTACCGCCAACCCGAGCTAGAAATATGAGGGAGGAAGGGAGGGAGTGGAGAGGAGTGAGAAAGAGAAGGAGGAGGAGGTCTGTTGACACTTGATAGACAGACATGATTGGTTTTTCTGATCGGGGTTTCCAGTCGGGTGTGAGCGTGCTGTGAGTAGGGTAAAGAGAGGGAAGTTTGGGTTTTTTTATACCCTACCTGACAACTAAAGTTGATTCTAGTTTCGGATCGGGTCGAGTTTGACCGGATCGAGTTTCGGGTTGAATCACTCGAACTCGACTCGGTATGCTTTCAAATCAGGCTACGACTACTCGATCTGAACTGACTCAGCCATTCAGTTCGGGTCAGTTCAGGCATGACCAAGTCAGATGAGTTGAGTCCACCAAGTTGAGTCGTCCCTTGCCCAGTCCCACCAGTGGCTCAAAGCCCATGAAGGCCAACCAAGTGAAAGACTTATGTTGTATCGATGATTCTCCAAATATTATGTGGGCATCAATGAGCACCAACGACTCAAAACCCATGAAGGCTAACCATGCATAAGACCTATGTTGTATATATCACTCTTGATAGCGCCATGGGGATGAGAGAAAGAAAATCGCCCCCCCATGAATGAACTCAAGCCATATAGGCAAAGAAAAAAAGGGCTACAGTGTGAGCTCTGTGGTTCATCCATAGATAGGCCAACTGTACATAAGACCCCTAGGTTCCTAGCTTGATTTCAATAGTAACTCATGGGGAAGGGCGACCTCTATAAGAGCTCCCCCCTCATTGATGGATTGATGGCATTGGACTTGGTATCCCTATAGGTAGCCTTGTGAGCCACACGAACTCTAGAGAGTTACTAAGGCCAACCTTGTGCGTAATCCTACAAAGTTCACCACTCTGGTAGCTTCAATGGCCCCCTTTAATGGACCATGATGAGTGAACTCCCCAGGCCATGGTGGTTCAACGAACTCATGAGACTTATAAAGAGCAGCTTGCATAAGCCCTACTTGCTCCAACTACTAACGAGCTTAAATTGTGGTTTTTCCAACTACTCAAGAGCATAAACTGTGGATGGCGCCTTAGGTCTACTAATTGAACTCTAAGATAGTTCAGCACACTAAGGGAAGTATAACGTAAAGCATATTAGCAAGCAAAAGTTAAATTAATTTCATATCATATGTCTCAAGTTATGGAGAAACAATTGAAATATGGATTGTATATGGATTGATATTAGAAAGAATCATTCATAATTAAATGCTAATGTATAAAGTTGCTCATATCATTCATAATTGGAATTTCTTTTACAAGTGTAAAATTCTCATATACTCTGAAAATTGTCAAAACATTACAATATGCCCGAAGAAATTATTGATTTATTACAACTATTCTAAGATGCCCAAAGCTAGCATGAAATTTTGCAAATCTTATTTAAACTGAACTTCGGCTACAACGGTGTTGAGCTTCGCTTCAATGATAAGTTTGGCCCAATCCAGAGCATCAGCAAGTTCCTGTTCTTAAGAGACAACAACCACCTTGTCCTTTAGAAGTTTCAATTTTTCAAGCTCAACTAAACTACTGTTCTCATCAATGTCAGCCTTGATCTTGCTCAACTTCATTTCTTCAATCTGCTTATGGGCCTCAAGATTAGCAATTTACATATTGATGGTCGTCAGAGCATGCTTAGAGACCTTTGCCGATTTCGGAGTGAGCTGCATTCCTTTTTATTTCCAGAAATGATAGCAGAGTTCTTGGATACTGTCTTTAAGAAGTAGAAACTCTTTCTGACGATGAGGTATTGAAAAAGGCGAGCTATCGATGTCCTAAGGGGGGGGGGGGGGGGGTTGAATAGGACAATGCAAAATAATCAAAATAAAAGCAGAATATATAAAGCACACAAAATTGTAATCACCCAAGTATTGAAACCTTGATTCCAAATAATTCATAAGACAACCTTCACCTAAAATATTAAGTAAGACAACCATATTTCATGAATGTCTTTAAAATCGATCTTTCAAACTAGCAAGAGAAGATAAAATAATTACAACATTCACCACAAGAATGAAATAAATAACATTGACCACCAAAAATAATAAAGCATTCACCACAAGGCACAAGGAGTTATAGTGGTTCGGTGCTTTAAAAATCACACTTCCACTCTCAAAATTACTACCCTCATAATTTTGGGTTTCACTATAACAATGTTTTCATAGGTTCACCTTAACAACCTTATATAGTTCTTTGTCATTTTCACGGGCTCACCACAATAAAACCTCTTTTGTGATTTTCACAGGCTATCACAAACAAAAACCCACTTTGTGATTTTCACGGGCTATTACAAATCAACCCACTGAGATTTTCACGGGCTATCTTAGAATAACTTAAAATGAAATAACATAAAATACTTATCTCTGCATGTAGAAAGAATGCCTCTATTTATAACAAAAGGGATTGGAAATTCAACTAGCCTAAGAATAGGTTCGGATGGACAGATTCCACTAAATTTGTTCCAACGGCAATCCGAATTGGACATTTGGCTGGACAAATTCTCACAAAATTCAAAAGTTTACATTGCTGAAATTTGACCCGAACTTCACTCGGGCTGACCGAATTTTAAGTTAGGCCGGCCGAACCAATAGTTAGGCTGGCCGAACTCCAGAGTAAATACACTATAAATAACCCAAAATGAATGGATTTTTGTGAGCACCTAACCTAAGGTCTTTCGAGGGTTATATCACCCGTTGTTTAGAAAATACAAAGTTCAACTTGTCTTGAAACTGAGCGACATCTTCTTGAGATGATAAGCCGATCTTGAGCTGATCTTCAAACATGTAGAGTAGTTGTGACGTCTTCCTAAGATGATAAGACGATCTTGAGCTGATCTTTACACATGTCGAGTAGTTGCGATCTAATTGTACTTACGATCTGACCGGTATCACTTTTATCCACAAAATTTGACAACCATATGTGTGCTAAACATATAAGCACTTACAGGTATCTCTAGAGCAACAATTATATTGTGAACAGACTCTAGTTGCTGAAGGGAAGTACAGACTGGACCAAAGAAAAGGGCGTTCTTGACTAACTTTATAGAATTATCCAAAATTACAAAGTCATCACTAAGAAAATGTCATTGCTTATGGTCTTGGAACATGTAGACCGTGGCAGAAAGGGCATTTTTTACTAAGATAAGCTTGTACGAAGGGACCTTTTATAAAGAGAGAAGGTCTGATACTATTATTGTTGAATTAGAACCCGTAAAAAAAGCTTGAAGTTGGAATGACTACAAGAAAAGTAAAGAAAATAATAGTATGAGAAGAATGAGATGAGATAGTTCCATCCAAAGGAGAAGCCACAAAGCATGAAAATTTAAAATTATACCAATTGTTAGCGCAACGAATGAAGGGGTTGATGAGGTTGAAGCTCTGATAATAACAGGGATAGTTGGCGGTTAAGGGACCACCACGGCAAGAGCAATATTAAAATATGGTTCCCTAACCACAGTGCTTGAATCTAGGGTTGTCGGAGTTGTCACATCGGTAGGATCCGATAGAAAATGGAATGTATGAGTAGTTGTAATCGGGGTGGTGGAGGATACAATTGTAACCTCATCAGTCGAGACATGTTCTGCATTAATGTCAGCCACTCCAGTGGTTATGGGAAGAGATGTCATGTCCTGATCAACCTCCACATTGCGTAGGGTGGACAAAAGCCTATCTGAGGAAATCAACGTTGCCACCACTGATTGTGCCACCGGCATCAAGAGTTTTACTTCCCTCGATGAGGAAACCTCCAAAATCTTTTGAAGGATTTAAGTGTCGGGTAGGAGAATGTTGATCGGAGGGATAACAGGCATCTCAAGAGGAAGAGGGGAGTAGTTGGTGTTGAAAGTCATCAAGACATTAGCCATTAGAGAGTATTTGAATTCCCCATAATCGAAGGGCTCTTCCTCCGCAGGAGTGTTCACTTAGTAAGTCGGGGTGGATTCATTTTTCAGGACTTCCTGACTAAACACAGCAGCTTCGCCTACGACATTGTCCTCCCATAAATATTTACGTCCCCTTCTGTAACAACCAGAACTTTTCAATAGCCGAGTATTGAAAGTTCTCGAGTGTAACCATGAAAGTTAATTTAGTATATACATGTGTATGTCACCAATTTAGCCTATCCTAACCTTACATATATCATCTAACCTAAATTTGACCATTGGGAATAATCTTCATCCATAGATCAAGTCATCCAACCGTTGATTTTTAGGACAAGATCATCATATATCCAAGTATTCTCACTTGTTTATCATAACCAACTATTCAATTAATTATTCACCAATAGGTAAAGATATCTGACCGTCCACTTTGAGTTTGGACCACCCGATAATAGCAAACTAACTACCTGATCTTTACATCTACTCGTACACGTATCGAATCGAGATGTTGATCCATTCATCTTATTTACTACCTATGAATATGCTTAACCCATCATCAGGAATACAATTTGAGGAACTTACACATGTGACCAAGTCACTTGAATCTAACTGTATATATGTTCTACCTTTTGATCACTTCAAAAACCTAGTTCTGTTCATCTGTTTATAAAATCGACCGTACACCCACATATATACATGATCAGAGTATTAATCATCAAGTTTTTCTATTTTTAACATATCGTCTGACCATCCATCATATTTGGTTCTGCCAAACGAGCTGCCTAAATATTAGAATGAACTGCTTATTTCAAAGATCATAAGGTATATGCCACAACTATCGACTGACTTTTCTATTTGATATATGAAAGTGTTGATTTAGACCTCAGAGCTGTATAACCCATTAAAAAGGCATTGTAAGACCCGTGTCCTAGTCCGTACTGTTCCGTTGGCTTCCGCGGTCCTTCCGGTCAAATTTCGGCAACCTTCGCACCATATCCGACGTTTGCGCGCGATCTTAAGCCAGGTCCCGCACACCGACGTCGGCTCGATCCGAAACTTATGTCTTGGCGATCGCGTCGTCGCCGCGGTTCCAACGCCGTGACTTGCGCACCGAACCGATACCCAGGCAAGAAGATGCCGATCTGCGTTTATTCCGAAGAAACACCGCGCGTTGCGGATTTCGAGGGAATCTCTACACAATTAGTCCCATCAATTAACCATAAATGTAAGCCTTATCTCAAGTACATCAACCCATTCCCTCCTTTTTCAAAAGTCTACCCTCTTTCCACCTCACCACTCATCTTTTTTCCATTTTCAACAACAACCATACACCTTTTACAATTTTTCAACCCAACCCATCACTCCATCACCTCACCTCACCCATCCATATCTTCTCTCTCTCCCTCATTTCTCCAAAAAAAAAAATCTCTCCCAAGCAACTCAACCCCCACACGTCCAAGCTTTCCTCTCCCTCCCAAGTGTGGCCCACCTTCTCATCTTCCATCTCAACCATCTAAACCCCATCAACCTCCATCAAAGTTGAAGCTAAGGAGCATTGGAGTCTAAGGGACCAAGAAGAAGGAAGATAAGGTGGGTGATTTGCCATTATTTTAAACTTTAGGGCCCACTTGTTGGTGGGACCCATTTGGATGTATGTGATTTAATCAAGAGGGCCCATAGTGGCGGGGTTCCTTTATCTCACCGTATATCTCTCTCTATCTCTCTCTTTCTCTCTTTCTTTGTAATGGTGTGGATCCCACCAATATGTGTTACATCTACCCCGTTCATCTACATCAGATGGTGTGGCCCACTCTATTGCAGGTGATGATCCACACAATCCATTGTTTGGATGGACCCAATGTATTTATATATATATATATATATGTATATATGTTATATTTTATATAATATATATAATATAATATGTATTATATATATAATATAATATATATATTTTATGCATATATGTTGGTGGGCCACATCTACGTGGGACCCACCACAGCAATGTGCTTATGCATGCCGTCCAGCGTCCCTGGACGCTGGACGTTGGCGAACAGTTAAGTGTAAACTGACATGGGCTGTACTAATGAGCTAGCCAAGAGGAGGGAGTGGTGGGCCACTCATGCAGGCCCCCACCTTGATGTATATATAAAATCCAAGCCGTCCATTTTGTTCCCCATCTCATTTTAGGCGTTGAGCTGAAAAATGAAGTTGATCCCCTTCCTTGGCGAGCCATACCATAGGAAACAGTGTTCCTACCTTCGGTTTACTCCCTGATGCTCCTGTATATCAAAAATAGCCCAATATTGGACTCTATGGGCTTGTATCAAGCCACAGGGACCCATGGCTGGAGTGGATCTTGCGGATGCGGGCCCCGTCTATGAAAAACTGCAGAAAAACCATGTTTTTCAAAAAAAAAAAATAACTCGCAGCAGCACTGCTGCTGCTGCTACTGACAGCAGGCGCTGGCAGCGCCTGCGCTAACCGTTGACAGATGGATGGGCTGGGGCTCACGGCCCCAGCTGTGGGCCCCACTTTGATGCGTTTCGACCATCCACACCGTGCATTTGCTGGGTCCCCATGGACCAGCCGTCCACCCCAAAAATCAGCAGTAAACGGAACTCAGGTGGGCCATACCACTAAAATCATGAGAAGACATGCCAAAAACATATGAAATCACTTGTGGGGCCTACCTGTAGTTTGGATGCGGCTGAATCTTGGTCTAAACCATTAGTCCAGTGGGACACACATAATGAGTGGACTGGATCTGGGGACCACCTTCCAGTGGACTCCCTGTCCACGTGAATATAATAATAATAATAAAATATATATATATATATATATATATATATATATATATATATATATATAAATATACATCACCGTGGGCTCCCCTGGCCGTGTAAACAGCTTGGGTGGAGAGTAAACATTGTAGTGGGCCCCAGTCCAGTGGGCCCTACCCCAGGTCCATGTGACCCTTTGAACGGTTGGGTGGCAAATAAATATTACAGTGGGCCCTACCTTGGTCCACGTGATTTTATGAATAGTTGGGTGGAAAATAAACATTATGTTGAGCCTTAGGCTGGGTGGAAAATAAGCATTATGGTGGGCCCCACTTATGTAAGTATTGTAAACCACACCCTCCATTAGTGTGGGCTCCGTCAGGATGCATGTGTTTCATTCGACTATTCAACTGTTTTGGAGATAATTTAAGGCCCATTGTGGAGGCCCATCTTCATGAATTGGTGGTCCTTGTTGAGGCCCACCTTGATTTGTATAAGGCCCATATTATGAGGCCCATTGTGATGTATGCAAGCCTATGTGACTAAGCCCATGTTGATGCATTTGTGGCCCGTCATTGAGAGCCCACCTTGATATATGTAAGACCCATGTATGAGGCCATTTGATGTATTAGAGGCCCATGGGTCGAGGCCCAATAAGATGTACAAAAGGCCCATTAAATGTGTGATTCGTGGAAGGCCATCCTTTGGGAGCAATGTTGGTTTAATGTCCACATTGTGAGGATAATGTTGGTTAAATGTCCGCATTAGGATTCTCCTTAAGGCCCATTAATAGGCCCATACCTGTAGTATATAGGCCGTCCAGGCCCATCTTCATTTTGATCAGAGCCCATCACCACATAACATGATTAGTATAGATCCATGATTCATGATCATTCGCATCATATGTATGCCTGATGTGAGGAGTGACCGATCATAGCATATGCCTTTGGGCAGACTGTTTATGGGCTCCCTGATAGGTGGAGTTGCCCCATATAAGTGCATGGTACATACAGGATTGTTGTATGACTGATAATGTGACTCATGCACTTGCATTTGTGTGATTGTAGTTACTGTATGCCCTAGCGACATCAGGGCCATAGCCTCCATAGACACATCATGGATGGCTGGGTTAGATACCGAAAATGTTTGGTTCTAGCATACGGGCGCCATAGACGTCCCTGGATGAAAATTCTTAAACCCGATGGTACCAGAGGATGACTCCAACGTCGAGACCGAGTGGATATATGAGCGCATGAGGGCGGAATACCAGGAGGCCGTGTCTCCCACTGTGTCGTGGTCGATTGGAAAGGAGTGTGGCCTTACTCGCCCGAGGGTAGGGGGCAATACTAGGCTGAGTTTGACCAGCTCGCGAATGGGTCCGCTATCGACGTGCCAGATAGGTATTGGCAAACTATTGGCCAGGCGGATAGTGAGGTTTCTTACGCTCACTTGGACTGTGCGGCTAGGAGAGCGACAGTGCCATTTGGAGTGTATTGAACCCCGGTGATTATTCAGAATGAGAACTGTACTAATACATGTTGAGGATTGGCATGCTTGAGTTGTATTTCGCATCGCATGGCCGTGTTATGGCCGATGGCATTCATATCTTGCACCGCATAGCCTTAGTACGGCTAATTGCATTCATGTACTCATCACCATGATTCCGCATTACTCTGACCTTGCATTTTGAGCATGCTTATATTGCACACATACTTACACCATCCTCTAAGCTTTCTATAAGCTTATGCACGATTGATGCGTGCAAGTGACGCCAGGACGCAGTCGCAGCCATAGTCTCGCTGTAGTTAGAGCGTGCAGCCGAGCTTCTGGAGTTTTGTTTCTTTTGTTACATTGTATTTTTCCCTTTCAGTAAAGTTTTTAATCATAGTGGATTTTGTGGTGGTGTTCTTGTGGTTATTATTTGTGGGTTATGCTTTTGTTATGCTCATTATGAATCAGACTGATGATTTGAAATCCTCCTTGTAGTATCCCAGGATTAGAACCTAGTGAATGGGTGCCAGGATCCGAAAATGGGGTTCTACGGAGGCTGTCGGCACCGGATTCGGCGATCGGGAATTTTGTGAGCCCGGTTTCCGAGTTCGGGGCGTGACAGGCATCTTGATCATTTGTAAGCGATGAAGGCCTAAATTTGGGCGATGGAAAGAGAATGAAAAATAAAGAATATCTGTTAAATTTCAATGCATTTGATGGTGTAGTCCGATGTTACGGATGGTAGAAGTTGGAGAAATAAAGATGGCAAAATCGTAAATACTTAATGTCATTAACCTATACCATTAAATTCTATATCACATAGTTCTCATGATCCATTTCATATGAAATTTTATACCATGCCTATTTATCATAAATTAACCATACACGTCAAATTTTAGCCCTTAGATCATTGTAAAAGTATCCCAAGTAAAAAATCAGTCCCTTAACTGTTGATTTTAGTGTCCATCGAGTGAGAAAAGCTCGTGCGTAGTGGTAGTAAAATATTTTCCTTCATATGAATGATTTGATTGCTCATCATATGGACCCAGTGTAAAATATGAGGATCCCACCTTGATAGGCTTTTCCGTACGCATTTTAGGCTTACCAACTCTTCCTAAATCTATAACTTCATATTGACCCACATTATACCATCAATCGCAACTTTAATTTAGACCACACTTTAGCTTCATATGACTACGATATCATACAAAATTTAGACCCTGATCTATGGTCCTACACCGTTGAATGATGATCGCCTTGATTCTAATTCCTTCCTTTTGATGCAAAAGATGAAATTTTAGATTTAGGCCTTTTCCACATTAATCAATTACCAACTTTTATCTAACCGTTTGCTTATACTGACTATAAATTTCTCCCAAAATTGGGTCCTGAACATTAAGTGTGGACCATTAATTGAGATCAAGTTCATTTTAACACCTGCTAGGAGAATTTTCTAGATAGGCCAATCTAAATTTCGGATCGCCAAGAAAATCATATACCTCGGCTCTATTCTACTGCCCTTTATGGCTTGAGAATGTGTCTTCTAAAACTCTCATGGTTCGATTTATTTTTCCATTGATGCAAGTGATGTATTAGGTCTCACATCTAGTGATTCATATATTTTATCATGGACATAATGTGCTCTAGGTAGTGACCCACTTGGTCAACACGTAATTCCATGAATTTTGGGTAGTGGTGCATAAATCGATGTAAATAAACCCCCATGTGTGTTGCATCACTTCCGGGATTGGATGTCGCAAATAGTCTCTCCATGAAAAAATTGTATCACATAAATCATCTGATCCATGTGTTGTGCTGTCTTAAGGTGTTCAGATAAATCTACAGTAATGTTGGACACGCCAGCGAATCTCCGTAGTGTGAGAATATGGGGTGGGCCGGGTTTTCTATGAATTATATTTTACGCCCTGATGGTCACTACGTATGATGGACCGCACACACTTTACTAGGCATGTATTCATATATATTGGTTGTGCATACTGATAGCACTCATAGTAGTGGAGTACAAGACATATTAGAACCCTCACATTATTCTTATGAATCTCTTGAATTATTTTTAATTTTAAAGGATAATCATCACTATAAGTAGGGCATTGACCCTCTCCAACCATACAGTTGATGCAGGTGATGTATAGATTGAAAATATAGATGACAAAATCCTTACAGAAGTGATAACTATATGTTTAATTTTATTTATTTTTCGCTGCACACTTTGAATAATGTAACAAGCTCCCATTAAGAGGGCATTAGATAGTTAGCTGAATTTTACGTCATGATGAAATAATAAGCATAGATGATTTTATTATTATAAATGTGTACCTTTGTGAAGGTAATTGGATGTGATCTAAACAAAAAAAAAATAATGTACGATTTTAAAACATCTAATTATTGCTTTATTAACACTCGGAATTCTGAGGCATGAGTATGTACTCGGGCAGTGAAAACTCGTGATATTACACCTTCCTCTGCCAGATTGTCGCCCTCAGAAGACTTTCTTTCTTTAGCAGAGTTGCTACTAGAGGATGATTCCTCATACAACCGAGTTAGCTCGATTAACTTGCTTGACTCGACTTGGAAAAGCTCAATTCGACTTGGTTCGAAACTAAGTTCGAGCAGAGTTGAGTTGATTTTTTCTTCTCAAAAAAAGTTCGAGTCGAGTTCGAGCTTGCCTAAGCTCGACTCAACTCGACTCGGTATTGGCTCAAACCTGACTCGGTTTGGCTCGAATCGAAAACTGGGTGAATAATATAAATACTTGATAGTTTTAAAGAAACCCTAAATCCCAAAATCATTTTCCAATTTCCAGCCTCCAGTGTCCGACCCTCTCTCTCTCTCTCTCTCTCTCTCTCTCTCTCTCTCCAGTGTCCAGCGTCAGTCAGACCCCACCTGATCGACCACTGTGCTCTCAACCTCTCTCCTCTCTCTCCATTCTATAGCGTTCGACCAACCATACCCGACCAGGCAACCATTGCCCTCTGTCCTCTCTTTCCAGTCTACAACGTCCGACCACACGAGCGACCACTGCTCAGGTGCTCTCTGCATCTTTATCTTCTATTTATCCCTTCATTTCCCTCCCCTTCCCCTACCGGATGACCGGCCATCTTAAATGTGTGCTGAAGCGATGTGAGGAAAAGAATTTGGTACTGAATTGAGAGAAGTGTCATTTCATGGTTCGTAAGGAAATTGTCCTTGGACATATCATCTCGTCCAGGGGAATTGAGGTAGATAAGGCTAAGATTGATCTTATCTCTAACTTACCTCCACTCAAGAACATACAAGACGTGTGATCCTTCTTAGGACACGTCGATTTTTACAGGAGATTCATAAAGGACTTTAGTCACCTCTCTTGTCTTTTATGCAATCTACTTTAAAAGGATGAACCATACAAGTGGAATAAGCAATGCCAGAAAGCTTTTACTAAGCTCAAGGGCATGCTAACCACCACACCTATCATGCAGCCACCGATTGGAGCATCCCTTTTGAACTTATGTGCGACGCATTCGATTATGCTCTTGGGGCAGTATTAGGTCAAAGAAAAGATAAGAAGCCCTACGTTATACATTATGCAAGTATAACCTTAAATCTTACTCAAGTGAATTACTCTACTATGGAGAAGGAACTCTTAGCCGTAGTATTCGCTTTGGACAAATTCAGGTCCTACTCGATCAAATCCAAGATCATCATCTACACTAATCACGTGGCACTCAAGTATCTTCTTTCTAAGAATGATGCTAAGCCCCGCTTGATAAGATGGATCCTTTTACTCTAGGAACTTGATTTGAAAATAAAAGATAAAAAGGGAGTAGAGAACGTAGTGGCTGACCATCTTTCCCGCCTTAATCCCTCTGATTCCCTTGATATGACACATATAAATGACACATTCCCTGACGAACAACTATTTAAAGTCTCTCATTCACCTTGGTTTGCGGATATTGCTAATTATCTTACTACAGGTTTCACGCCAACACATTGGACTACGTAAGATAAGAAAAAATTCTTCACCGAGGTATGCAAATTCTTTTGAGATGATCCATATCTGTTTAAATATTGCCCAGACCAAATCTTAAGGAGATATGTGCTAGACAATGAACACCAAAGTGTCATCTCCTTCTGTCATTCTTAGGCTTGTGGTGGTCACTTTTCTGCCAAAAAGACCACGTCCAAAATTCTGCAGTGCGGCTTTTACTGGCCCACTATGTTCAAAGATACTCATAAGTTTTGCAAAGCTTATGAGCGTTGTCAGAAATTGGGAGCATTGTCCCGTCGAAACATGATGCATTTTAACCTCATTTTGATCATTGAAGCATTTGATTACTGGGGTATTGATTTCATGGGACCATTCCCCCAGTCTTTTGGAAATTTATATATTTTGCTCGTCGTAGACTGTATCACTAAATGGGTCAAAGCGACCTCGTGTCGAAAAAATGATCATCAAACGGTCATTAAATTCTTAAAAGAGAACATCTTTTCCCAGTTCAGAACGCCATGAGCCATCATTAGTGATAGAGGTTCACATTTTTGTAATACGCCATTTATGAACTTAATGAAGAAATATGGCATCTCTCACAAAGTGAGCACTCCATACTACCCACAAACAAGTGGGAAAGCTGAGATTTTCAATAGAAAAATTAAACACATCTTGAAAAAAACGGTTAACCCCGATCGTAAGGATTGGTCAAATCGATTGACCAATGCCTTATGTGCTTACCAACTGCATTTAAGACCCCTATTGGAATGTCTCCTTTTAGACTTGTCTATGGGAAGGCTTGTCACTTGCCTGTGGAGTTGGACCATAGAGCCTACTGTGCTATTAAAAATCTAAATTTCAATTTGGACATCGCTGGCTTACTACACAAACTTCAGTTAAATAAACTTGAAGAAATTCGGAATGATATGTACGAGAACTCGAGAATTTACAAGGACAGGATGAAGGTGTTTCATGATCGACACATTCTTCAAAAATCATTCACACCGGGTCAGAAATTCCTTTTGTACAATTCTTAGTTATATCTCTTTCCAAGTAAGCTCCGATCTCATTGGACTAGCCCTTTCACTGTTATTAATGTCTATCCTCATGGGGCCATCGAGATAAAGAATCCGAACAATGGCAATACTTTTAAAATAAATGGATATCGGTTGAAGCCATTTGTTGAGAATTTTGATTCAGAGGACATGTCCATACCTCTGATTGATCATGTTTACCAAGATTGACCTCCTAGTCTGACGGAGGTATAGTTAGGTTTATTGCTTTCATAGAATTTAGGACTAGGATAGTTTACTTTCTGCCGTTTTAGGATAGTTTTCTTTCCTTTGTTTTAGGATAGTTTGCTTATACTCTGTTGAGTTTTGTTTGTGTTAACCCATCTTCATACTGAGATCATTGAAAGAAATAGCCTTAGAATTCCTTCTTCAGGTATTACCCTTCCATCACTTCCCTCTTCTTTTCATTGTCACTTTTACATCACATGATTAATTCTTTTACATTGAGGACAATGTAGATTTCGGTTGGGGATGGGGGATTAATTAACATAATCAATGTTTTCTTAGTTTTGAGCAAAATTTTTGAAAATTTTTAATGTTTCAAGTTGAAATTTGTTTGGGAAGCAATGAATTGTGTACTTAAGAATGCTTTGAGTATGATAAGATAGAGATTGAATCTTGAATTGCTAGAGTCTAATCATCTAAGTAACTTATCACTTAAGTGCTTATGCTCAATTGATTATGAGGTAGTTTGAATATTATATTAATTTAAATTATAAGACACATTACACTCAATCTACCTTTTGTAAGAAGTACTAGAATTTCTGATTATTAGTATGTAAATCATTGATAGATGGTGAGAATCGAGTTTGGAGAATTTTATCCACCTTAAAAGAAGAAAAGAACCAGTTTAAAAAAAAGGAGATCGACAGAGAGGTCATGAAAAGGAATGAAAAAAATAGGAAAAGAATGCGAAAATAAAAAGAATGAATCAGAATTGACCATCGATATAAAATTAAAAACTGAAAAAAGAAGGAAAAGGGGATAAGTTCGGAATCAGTACTTGAGTTTTAAATTGATCTTGAAGTGATGAGCATAGCTAACATGATGAATTGATAGTAGTCATATGGGAAGTAAATTGGCTTTCACTGAGCACATTGAAAAAATTAATATATAAATTATGCTTTGATTTAATGGACAAAGAACTTATTTGATTGGTTGCTTATGTGATTTGGTTTTAGGTTTTCAAAATCTCACTTTCATATCTTATTTCTACTCATTCATCCTTGAGTGAACAAAAGATTGTTTCCTGAAAAAGATTTCTGACATTAAGCATTGAGATTTATTTTTCGCATACTTTACTCGGGACTAGCAAAATGTTGGTTAGGGATTGTGTTAAGGGTCAAATATTGCATATTGTCCCTCATTTATATCTTAGTTTTATGAACATGATATTGCTTAATGTTATATTTTACACATGTATGTGTTGCAAGGTGAATTTGAAAGCTTGGATTGAAAAGAATGTTAAAAGCATGGATTTAATGCTCAAGAATCATCAAGCCAAAGGTTCGATCTTAGAAGACCAAAAATGAAGAATTCATATGCCAAATATCCCAAAAAACCAAGTGAAAAATGAAGAGAATTAAAGACTTGAAATGAAGAAAAGGAACACTAAATATTTGCTTGTTTCAACTAGTCTAAGCCTTGCTTCGACCAGTCTAAGCTCGATTCGTCTAAGCTCCTGCTCAACTAGTCGAGGAAACTTTGACTCGAACTCCAACAACATCAAATTCTAGATTCGCGATCTTCGACCAGTCGAAGGTGGTGCTCGACCAGTCGAGGGTTACACAGATTTTGCGCGGACTACATAAAATTGAGGCGATTTCTACATTTTTCTAACTCGATGCGAAAGTTGGAGTTGCAAAACTATAAATAGGAGTCCCTAGGATGTTCCAAGGCATATTCTAGGATTTGAGGAGTGGAGAAAAAGTGTGGAGAAGCCGTCGCCAAGAGTTTTTCTTCCTCTTCCTTAGTCCTTTTTATGCTTTTCTTAAGAAATTTTATTTCAATCATATCTACGGTTGGATAAACCTCTTAGCTAGGGCTAAGAGGTGAAGCTTGTAGCGTGATGGGATGTTTCTTTTACTTTGATTCATGTTTATGTTAAATCTTCTTTAATTCTAATTTGATCTTAAAGGAATACTTTTAGTTATTAATGGTTTATTGTGACTCAAATTATAGTAGATCTACAATAGCTTTGAGTATCTTCTTTTTTTGATTTTGAAATTATGGGATTGGTAAATCCTGTTGTTAGCTATCGTCACATGGGCATGGTTTGGTGGTGGAATCTCTTCCAATTATCACAATTCTACTCCATTGAGAATTAGGTCAAGGAAAGTTCAGATTCAATCTTAATTGTATATCTTCCAATTGGATAGGATGGGACTCCAATTCTAATCGTGTGACTTGAATCAAGTAAGAGGGCTCCCTGATCTCTACAAGTGGATCCTTGGAAACCCTAGTTACCACTTTTTAATTTTTTAGTTTTAATCACTTTAATCACAATTACTCTATCAATTAATTCAGATTTAGATTCACATCTTCATATAGTTCTAGTTCTAGTTAAATTCAGAATACACACAAGATTAGTCCATGTGGATTCGACCTTAGTTTCACTGAGATTATTACTACATCGCAACCATACCCTTGGGTTTGTGAACAATTATCTTACTTGATAATAACAAAGAAAGGGTAGAGAGAACAATCATCAAAATGTATTTCATTTATTTTGAATTCATTTACATCCTCTCATCCCTTGATTTTAAGATAGAGTATACAAAATACAAATATTAAATAAGTTTGGATATCAATTCCGACAGCATTTCGGTTTGCAATATATTCATCTTAGTAATAGAAGTGTTGTGCAGATTTTAACATCTTTCATCTTCTCTTTTAACTCATCTAAAATAGAAGCCTGGATGGAGAAAACACTTGTACACTTGAAAGAATTTGAGAATTTTGATAGCATATATGCTCCTTTGTATCAATCCTCGCGCAACAACATGTTGTTGCGTGGTCCGGCGCAATAGAAAAAATCCTTTTCTTTTCCTTCTTCTTCTTCTTCTCCAAAGTACCTTTAGAGGTCTTCTTCTTCTCGGGAGCTCTGATATCTTATTGTATGTAAATGAGAGAGGGAGTGGGGTATTTATAGGCCCTCACACATGCAAACCCTCAATCTCTGTGGCATGGGGCCCACCTTGTATAATACTTCAAACTTCCGAGTTCTCTTGGTCAAAATGATATTGCACAGACCCACGCAACCATTATTAGTGTTGCTCGGACTCGCACAACCAATGTTCTTTGCGTGGTCACGCACAATACACAAATATCTCACCAACTTTTCTTTCTAACTTGATCAACTTGATATCTTCATAGTTCTTTGATTTATCATCATTTTCATGCCCCAACAGATGCGCCCTTCATCCTTTGTTTGTTCTTATCTTTTAGAACAGAGAAATATGATCAATCTTCTTCGATTATTCATAATTATATATCGTTGCGCGGGCCAACACAATGCTAACCGGGTCCCTCATAACCTGCAATCGGGTCCTGCTCCCTATAAAAATAAGATTAGACCTTTTTTCTTTTTTACTTCCGTTTTCTTGTCCAACTCTTTCAAAATAGCCTTCTTCCCACGCAACGAATCTTCGTTGCACGTAATTATTGTGCAACAATTCTTCTTTGCATGCCACCTCTTTCCTCTATGTGATTACTCTCTTTTAAAAAGTAAGATTCATGAAAAGAAATCAAAGAATAAAAAAAAAGCTATATAAACAAAATATTAAAATATCGTGTAATATCTTAAAAATAGTGGGGATTTCTCTCTTTCTAAGTGAAGGCTTTTCTTAGCTTGGATCAGTAATTTCAGATTGAAGAAAGCCTCTATTTATAGGATAAAATGTTGTTACTTCGACTCGTCTAAGGTCTCCTTCGACTCGTCTAAGATCTAACCAATTTTCAAATTTTGGACACGAGCGGATAAAATAGTTCTTCGACTGGTTAAGGGCCCTCTTCAACTGGTCGAGCAAGGGCTTTGACTGGTCGAGGGTGCTAAAAAATAGTTGCTGGACTTCGAGTCAAGCAACCCTCGATTGGTCGAGGTCCCTCTTCAACTGGTCGAGCAGTCTGCTCGACTGGTCGAGAAACCACCAGAAACATCCGTTTTTAGATTTCAAACTTGGACTGGTTGAAGACAATCTTAGACTAGTTGAGCCACAGCTTAGATTATCCTAGCCAAAGTATAAAAATTCATATAAGTTTATCATTTGAAAGTACTTGAGTCTAAGGTCTTTCTAGGGTCAATTATACCTGAGAAAACTGGACAATAAAGTGTAAAGCTTAAATCTTCTTCTTGAATCTTCAATAGTGCACAGTTGATCTTTTACTTGAAGTGCAGTCGAATGTGGAGCTTGATCTTCTACTAGAAGTGTAGTAAAACTTGAATTCATTTTAGATTGAACTTTCCAACTTCATAACTTGTGTTTATGCTTGCGCTATCCAACTTCATGATTAGTACTTGAAGGTGAACTTTCCATCTTGTTTCACTTGAAGGCGAACTTTTCATCACATTGTGTGAATCATATCATAAGTTATTTTATTCCATCGAAATTTGACAAACAAGAGTGTTTTATACATTATAGCACTTACAACTTGAAACTTGAAAGTGGTGCAATGTGAGTTTGTGAGACTGTGACATTTATTTCTCATTATTATATATTTACTTTTATTATTTATTTACTTTTATTATTTTATATTCATATTGCTTTTATTTTGTTCTTATATCAAATTTAAATTATTCATTTATAGTTTCTATTTATCATTATAAATCTATAACATTTTAATTTTCGTGTACAACTCTTTTAAATCGTCAACATTCTATTTTTTCTATAAAAAAAAACTTTAGTGAAGATATGTCGTCATCTAACCCATCCACCAAATTTTGGGACTACGCTGCCCTAGTCGAATCATCACCTAGGTCTGGAAGAAAAAAGATTGTATGTTGTTTGTGTGAGGAAAAGTTTATGAACAAGACTAATCGGCTTCGGTTATACTTGTCATGTAGAGGTGGTGATGCAAAATTGCGCCCTAATGTCTAAAGGATGTCCAAATTCTTTTTCAAGCCCTTTTATTTTCAAATAGAAAACCTTTCACTCCATCAAAACCTTTTAGATCTGGTACACGGATAACTTCTATGGAAGAGGCAGAGGGTAAAGTTAGATTAAAGCTTTGGAGGAAGAACAACTCCAACTCACCTTAAAACGTAGTATGAAAGAGGTTTCTAGACACTAACGGTATCCTCCAAGACAGTATGATGTTGAAGCAGGATCGAGCATGAGCAATAAAAAAAAGAAGAGTAACAAATTCAAGTTTATTGACTGTCTCGGTGAATTTTATAAGGCATTGGGTACTACATGTTAAATCTTCACTTAAACAAAGTTTGAAAAATCTAGTTCAAACTATAAAAGAGCACGGAAGAAACATCTCTTCACCTTCTAACTCAGAAGAGGTGAACCAATATGTATATGAAAATTTAGATAGTTGTTCGGATTGATCGGATAACGATGTGGGAGCTTATAATTATGTGCCAGGAACAGGAAGGCACGCCTTATTAGTTGTAATTTGTGAACAATGTAATTATGATGGATTATAATTGTAATTTATGAATTTTATATATTTTATTGTTTTATTCAATTTCAAACTTGAATTTGAAATCGAATTTAAACTCGATTTAAACTCAATATATCGAACTCGAACTCACTTGAAAACTTAAACTCGAACTCGGCTCGAAGTGGCCCGAGTTACTGACCGAGCCAAGCCAAGTTGCCAATTCAAGCTCGAGGACCGAGCCGAACCGAGTTTGAGCTGGGGTATCTTGTTGTTCCAAGTTGAGCCGAGATGGGCTAAGCTCGACCTGGATCAATTCGTTTACACCTCTATGTGTGGTTACATTGTTGAAGGCTCGGTTCAACGAGTAGAGGATTGAAGGAGCCAATGAATACTTTGTCTACTGTCATCGCTCCTACGACCACAAATAAAGATGGTCTGATGGCGTCGGCCCATTTAGAGCTGGGGAGCACCACGTGGCTGAGCTAGTAGGCTAGAAAAGCGACCAGTTCATCGGAAGCACTATACTCTGCCTAAGGCTGTTGAGTTCCTCCGTGTGGTTTCCTGTAAAACTGCAAGGCTAAAACGAGTAATATAGTTATTAAAAAGATAATGAAGAAGTATGCGAAAGATTTAAACAGAGCAGAGAAAGATAGAGGACATACTACAAATCTCCGTTAAAATGAGCTGCATAAGACCCGTATCTTAGTCTATACCATTTCGTAGGTTCCCATGATTAGAGGTGGGCATTTCATACCCAATCCGATGTATCCGACCCGATCAGACCCGATCCAACCCGATTCGAATAGAACCGGCAATCAGGATCGAGTAGCAGCATCCAGATCCAATTCTTTTTCGGGTCGAATACGGATATGCTCTGTTCCGAACCGACCCGATCTGGAACCCAATTCGAATGGATCCAACTCGAACCGACCCGATCCAGACCGGATAGCTTATATATATATATAAGTTTTAGTTTTTTTTTTTACTTTTACAGTTTTACCCGAACTGTTTTTTTACCCTATCCAAACAGCTCCTCTCACCGCCGCGCCAAACCCTAATCCCTAAATCCTATTCATCTTCTTTACCCTACCTAGCGAACCTGCACTCGAAGATCTCGAATACCCGGCCTGTTTTTACCCTACCCTGTCCCTACCCGCACTCGAAGAAGCTTCACCGCACCGAATCCGGAATCCTCAAATTGTCCCGATCCTAATCTTTACCCGAAGATCTCGATCCCGTCGTCCCGATCCCAATCTCTACCCGAAGTTCAGAGTCTTCACTCTCACTCTTCACCCTGCAACTCGACACACCACTCCCGATCCCGATTAGGTAGGACCCACTCGTCCAGTCCATTATTATTATTATTATTATTATTTATTTTAAGAGCTCAAATCTCATGGTGGCTAGGCTAGGCCACCTATTGCACGGAATAGACGGTTGGCCATGGCCAGCTATGGCCCGCTACCCGTTGCCCGTTGTGCGAGTGTATGGTCGTGGCTCGTCAGCCAGGCCAGCCATAGCCCGCTGCTCGATTGATCAAGATAATATCGACTATCTTATTTTTTCCTTTGAATATTTACAATTTATTCCTTTATTTTTAACCATCCATTTGACAACAATAGCTCAATGTCGATGTGGGTGTGCATATATATGCGTGTGTGTGCATATATATATATATATGATTATTGAAACAGGGCCGGTTACATGGCATATATTGACTAAAGTTAAACAGACATGGTCACAAAATCTAATCAGTTGAGAAACTAACCTCTGATTCTTTGATTTGAAATAGGTTAACAGATGTTTTCATTTTTAATCATCCAATATATGTTCAGAATCTGATTGTAAGATGATTATGGAAGCTTAATTTTGATACATCTAAACAGGGACCCATAATTTGTATATTTTGATTTAACTTGCATTAGAAACCATGCAATAAGTAATTTCTAGGTCCTAAAAATGAGGCAGATCAAATGCCCAGTGGACCACCTCACAGGAAATAATGGAGATTGAACTCCCACTGTTGAAAACCTCCCGAGAGCAACAGAAGTTTTGAATCAAGTTAATATAGTACTATTTATGTTTTCCCTTCATCTTGATATATGTGATTTTTATGAACAAGTTGGATGGCAAGTAAACACTACGGTGACATTAAGTTGGCTTCAACTGTAGAGGCCATATCATACATTTGAGCGTTTGATCTGCCTTCTTTTTACAGTTGTAAAATGATCAAAATTGATGGATAGCTTTATGGAGCCCCCACCATCCGTCTCTCTCGTCAGGTTCTCATAGGATAGTACCCATGTGGATGAAGCATATCTCTAATACATGCTTGAACATAGCATGTGTGTAGAGTTGCACCTTGAAATTGGATGAGGTGGGTCAGGCCCAACAAGTATGTATTGTTAGTAAAAAATTGTAGAATAATGGATTGATTCATGCATTAATAAAGCCATTTCGGATTTCTACACAATTACTCCGGATTTCTCTACACTCGTAGAATTCATGTCTATATGGGTGAGAATGTGATCTAGCACATGGGTTTGTTTTTTACATGCTTGAGGTGGGCGCACTTTCAAATTGTATTGAGCCACTGCACTCAGCATTTCTCAATTAGTTACACTCTCATTTGCTCTTACGATTTGTTTTGAAGCACTGTAAAACTGATTTGATTTGAGTGGGTGAGAATGTGACACTTATTCATTCCACTTTATTAAATCTCAATTTGAGTGGACCTACAAATACATTTGGCATTGCTGAAAATCTAGAATTTATATACATGGATTCATTTGGCATTGCTAAAAATCTTGATTTCAATTCAAGATTGGTTCAAAATCTATACCACAGATGTAGCATTGATTTTAGTCTCTAGAGGATTGAAATCCTTAACTTTAGTTTCCAAATTTTTCCTTGAACTCTCTAGTTTATCCATTTCTTTGAATTTAGCTTAAATTTATACAAGAGATGTTATTGGATTGTGATTTGTGAGGTTTGCTCAAATGCAGAGACATGCTGGGACACTAGTTGTTTGATGTTATTTTCTATATTTTAATTTTCTGAAAAATCTTTAGGATTGATATGTGCATTGCTTAGTTAATTATTGTGCATTGTAATGTGTATACTTAGCTTAATATGTGTATTGCTTAGTTAATTATTGTGCAATGTATACTTAGCTTAGTTGCGATTGTGACTTATAAGTTAGATAATTAGTTACTCGTTTGAGGATTTTTATATGGCCATACATAGATATAGTGTGTTTTTAGTGGCATAGAAATCGCTCAAATTGTCCCTTTTTGGACAGTTCAAGGTTAGATGGATAGTATGCTTTCATATAACCTATTTAAATGTTCATGCCTGATTCGCGGTCCATCTCCTCGTTTCTCTCTGGATATGTTTCTTTCGATTCATATCCAATGCCAGATATCTTTACATTGCTTTAGATATTTTGCATCGAAATGTAACGTAAGATTAACTTATCTGGAGAGGGATGGGGAGATGCTGTCGAATTTTTGGCGTGGACGTTTAAATGGGAATATGAAAGTATTATAATCTATCTAACCTTGGATGAGTAACTAATTTAGGATTTAATTGTTACTTGTAAGTTAGATAATTAGTTACCCGTTTGAGAATTTCTATGTGGCCATACATAGATATAGTGTATTTTTGGTGGCATAGAAATTGCTCAAATTGTCCCCTTTTGGACAGTTCAAGGTTAGATGGATAGTATGCTTTCATATAACTTATTTAAATGTTTATGCCTGATCCGTGGTCCATCTCCTCGTTTCTCTCTGAATATGTTTCTTTTGTTTCGTATCCAATACCAAATATCTTTACATTGCTTTAGATATTTGGCATCGGAATGTAACGTAAGATCAACTTATCTAGAGAGGCATGGGGAGATGCTGCCGGATTTTCTGTGTGGACGTTTAAATGGGAATATGAAAGTATTACAATATATCCAACCTTGGATGGGTAACTAATTTAGGATTTAGTATAACTCTGTTAGCATTAGATTGCTAATGCTAATATGATTTAGTATATTTCAACTATCAGATGGAAAGCGAAGGTCTTTCTAATACCCTGTCCCTGGCCTCTGATGGTCGATCAATTACATCACCGATGATTCTTGAAGATGAAGGATTAGGTGTTGAACATGGAGAGGTGCCCATTGACGTGGTTGATACTAGTACCACACAGTCAAATGTTGCGGGAAATACGAAAAATAGGTCAGCAGTGTGGAAAGATTTTGAAGAAGTAACCCTGAAGAACGACCAAGTGAAGATACAATGCAAGCATTGTAAGAGTCAGTACGTTAAGCAAGCAGATGGTTCGACCACAACATTGAAGAAACATCTAGCAAAGTGTCTTAAAAAGCGAGAAGTGGGCTAAGGCAACAAACACTTTCATTTTTGCAATGTGCAGGGGGTCCGTCAGTGTCCATCTACAAGTATGACAAAGAGTCGGTGAATGAGTGGATGGCCAAGTTAATTATTTCAGATGAAAGACCATTTCAGATGGTAGAGTCCTGCTTTGTTGGAAATGATAGCGTGATAATGAATTTGCGCGACCAGTTTAAGGCTACCGGTGACTTATATTTTGGTGGAAAGATATTTCATGTTAGGTGTTGTGCCCACATCCTAAACTTGATTATACAAGAAGGCCTTAAAACAATCGATCCCACGATCGAAAACGTAAGAGAGAGTATGAAGTACATATGGGGGTCACCTTCACGATTACATGCATGGAATGAAATCGTGAAGCCGTTGAATTTGTCAACTCAGAGAATGATGAAGTTGGATGTCACGACACGTTGGAATTTAACTTTTGAAATGTTGGATTCAGTGATAGATTTGAGACCTGCCTTCTCTCACTATGCGGAGCATGATAGTGCATATATTTGGGTGCCTTCTGAAGATGATTGGTTAAGAGTTGAATCAGTTCGTAAGTTCCTTTTTATTTTTTACAACAGCACGAAGAAATTTTCGGGCTGCAAGTATCCAATAACAAATATATTTCTGCCTAAACTTTGGAAGGTAAAAGATGCCTTGCGCAAAAGCAGTAGTGGACAAGACTTTTTACAATTCATGATCATGGGTATGCAGGTAAAGTTTGATAAGTATTGGTCTGAATGTAGTCTGGTAATGGGTGTTGCGGTCGTTTTTGATCCTCAGTACAAGATGTTTATGGTTGGCTTCATATGTAATAGGTTGTATGGTGTGATGGGTGTTACTGAGGCCAAAAAGATTTCTAGTGCATCTAATGAATTGTACAATTTGTATGCGTGTGCTACAAAAGAACAATCTTCTCATGTGGGTTCTAGTTCTGCTGTTGATAAATCGCAAGAAGATACGATAGTTGATTTCATATCTTCCTATATACAGCTGAAAGGGACTCAAGTACAGATGCATAGATCAGAACTTGAAGAGTATCTCAAGGAGGATATTCTAGTTCTAAATAAAGGCGATGATTTTTGACGTTTTGGAGTGGTGGAGGACGAGATCTGGTAAGTTGCAGTACCCTGTGCTCTCGTTAATGGCACGCGACATATTATCAATTCCAATTTTAACTGTGGCTTCAGAATCTGCTTTCAGTACGGGGAGTAGGGTCATAAGCAAGTACAGAAACTCATTTACACCTGAATCGGTTGAAGCACTCATTTGTACTCAGGATTGGCTGCGTCCGATGTGGGGGAAAGAGACCTCTATTGATCAGGAGTTTGATGAAGAGGAGAGTGACAAGATTGAAGAGACAATACCTGCAACTGCAATATGATTTTGATGCCTTCTAATTTTCTTATATCATGTTATTTGTAATTTTGTTAAAACAGTTACATTGAAGTTTTATGGTTATGTTTTATGGGTGGATGAATATTTCTCTTTTTCCATTAGTACCATTCAATTAGATAATGTTATTTAAATCTTTTGTTATATTATTAGGTAATTGCGTTCATTCATAACTTCTTTTTTTTGTCCTAAGCTAACCAGATATGTCATCGGAAGATGATGCATTGGCGGATATTTGGTATTATGGAGTCCAAACCTACTCCCAGGATGGAAAGATAAAGTTGAAATGTAAGTTGTGTGAAAAATAATTTGTCAACAAAACAAATCGACTCAAATTACATTTGGCTTGTCGGGGAGGAGACGCCGCACCTTGTAGCAAAGCTTCTCAGGAGGTCCAAGATTTATTTGGAGCCATTCTCGATTCTAATACAAAGACTTCCCACACCCCTCACCTTGCAACTACAACCAATACAACTAACCAAAGAATATATAGAAATAGGCCTGTTATAAATGAAGAAGGGTTTAGCAGAGGAACTGCAACTGCCTCTAGCTCTAGTTTCAGGCCTTCTACAACCACAATTATTAGAGAAGAAGAACAAGAGAGAATTTTAAGAGAGCAAGAAGAACGGGATTATAAAGAGGCCGTTAAAGAAAGCATGCAAATGGCATACAGATCAAGAAGTACCAGACAACAACATCCACCTCCGAGACAACATGATGCTGAAGCAAGCACAAGTAAATCATCAAAGTTTATTAAAAGTCTTGTAGCATTTTATAGGCTGTTGGGAATCCCGTACAAATCGGGTCATAAAAAACGTTTGAAAAAACTTCTTGCATCTGTGAATGAGGACGATAAGAAGAGATCCCCACCATCTGATTCAGCAGAGGTGAATGACCCTTTTTTGGACACATCCAGCTCAGAGTCGCCCAAGAGTTCTCCTATAGTTGAATCAGTAAAAAGAGAATCGAAGGATGAATCTGGCGATGAAGGTGGAGGTGGAGTTTACTATTACAGACAAGGTTCATTTAGTTACATGCCACAAAGGCATTCATCATATAGAGGGTGTTGAATGTATGAAAGTTTTACCTAATCTATATATCAGTATGTGCATGTTAGGTTTTTTAACTTTTGACTTTGGACATGATGTTGGACATAGTTTATGTCAGTATGTGCATGTTACCTAATCTTTTTCTTTTTCTTTCTTTCTTTCTTTCTTTATTATTTTTTAAATTTTAGCTTAAATTGTGTTTGGTACCAAATTTCTTTATTATTTATTAAATTTTAGCTTAAAGTGTGTTTTTTAAATTAGTCATGAAATTTCATAGTATTTGCCGCAACCATAACAATTTTTTATCCATACAACTTCTTAACATCTTGGTTGCACTAAATATCATGTCTAATATGACACAAAATATCATGATATTTTCATGAAATAATGGTGCAAATGCAATCTAACACATTGTCTTAATAACTTTTGTTTTGTGGGCTATTGATGGTGATTTTCAAGGTAGCCACCATCAGCTTTCAAGATATTTTTCTTCTTAGAAAATGTGATTGAATGGAGTGTTCTAGTGTTCTCCTACTTAGGTAAGTCTGTTTTGTCCTTTCTTATACTCTATTTATTCACAAAGGGAGTTGTAAGATTATCCTTTTTCTCACGTCAAACTTCAACTCTTGTAGCATTGAGCAAGGTTCTCCTTGATTTGGATTGACTTGGTTCTAATATTAGTCACAAAAATGCAAACACTTCCTTGCATTTGTTGACTGATCAGGCAAGTGGAACACACACCGTTTGTTTTATTTTTATTTTTTTTCATGCACTTAAATTTAGATTGTCCAAATCGTGGGGCTGGTTGTGGATGGAGCATTTCAAATTGAGCACCATCCTATAGCTTGTTATCAAATGGATGCTTACAAATGAAGAAATTGTTCAATAGTCTAAATTTAACGAATGAAATAAGATGGCTATGATCATTAATTAGTTCCGGTATCTGGCTATGCCCCACTATTTCAGTCCAAATTCCAGAATGTCATCCATTTATACCAAGTAGAGGATTTTTTATTTTTTTTACCAGATCATGTGCATGGTGAATGAGACAACTGTGAACAATCACCATAGTCTAGTCCTTTGAAAAAAGAGCTGCATTAAGATAAATCCTACCAGTCCTCGAATATCATGGCACTTCTCATTCTCAACAATGTTTTTCCTGATAAATGATAAAAATGCCATTGTCTTATCTGTGCATTTGTTTGAAGCTATCCTGTGATTGTGGGACCTACCTGATAAATGGTATGGATTCTTGATCCATCAGACAACCTATAAATCAAACACTCCACGATAGTTGCTGATAGTGTTACTCCATTTTCTTTATTTTTATCTGTCCACTACTATCTCTAAATGACTGCTTTTCTTTCCTACTTCCTTTTCAATATAATGGACAATCAAAGAAATCTTGGTCTTCTTTTGTTTTTTCCATTCTTCTCTGTTCTGTTCTGTTCTGTTTTTTATTCTTCAATTGTTTAAGTCCAGTAAACATAGAGCCAACACAGGAAAAAAACCTGGTCCGAACCTGGGCCAATCCGATCTGACTCGGTTTTCCTAACTGAGTCGGACTCGGATCGATCCAGGACAACATGGGTTAAGATCGGATTGGGTCAGAGGACCAGGACTCGGTCCCGGATCTGACCGAGTGTGGGTCAGGCCATGCAAAACTCGGACCTGGTCGAGTTGGGCCCAATCCGATTCGACTCGATCCGATGCTCAGCTCTACCCGCGATCCTCCCTTTCAAATTTTGGCAACTCTCGACCTGTATCCAACATTTATGCGCGATCCTAAGCCAAGTCCTGCAAACCAGAGTCGGCTCAACCCGAGACTTGTACCCTAGCGATCGCGCTGTCGCCGCGTCTCGCGCGCCGAGGCAATACCCAGGTCAGGAGATTTGGGCCCGCATTCAATTCGAGAAAACACTGCACGTTGCAAAACTTAAGAGAATCTTTACAACATGTCACTTCAATTAATCAATCAATCCCATCAATGGTCAAGTACATGTCAAGTACACATCACCTCACACCCATCCCCAAGCAACCTCATAAGTTAAAAAGTTCTTACACACCCCATACCCTTCTTACACCATCTACCCCTAAAGTCAAAAAGTTCTTACACACCCATCACTCACCACATCCATCACTCCATCACCCATCTCTCTCTCTCTTTACAACCCTCTCTCTCATTTCTCAAACTCATTTCCAAGCAACCAAAGAGCCACACGTCCAAGCTCTCCTAAAGCTCTCATGGAGGAGCTTTAGTGTGGCCCACTTCCTACCCTCTCATCTCCCATCTCAACCATTAAAACTCCATCTCTTCCGTTAGAATCGAAGCTAAGGAGCAAAGGAAGCCAATGAGTAAGAAGAAGTGGACGATAGGTGATCTTGGACCCACATTTGCATTTTTATTTTGTGATTGCAGGGCCACATATGGTGGGACCCACCTTGATGTATGCTTGTATCCATGAGGGGCTCATAGTGGCAGGGCCCCTTCGTCATCTCCGATATCTCTTCCCTCTTCTCTCTCTCTCTCTCTTTCTATGATCATGGCCCACCCATGATGTATGTATTTTACCCAAGCCATCCAACTAGTGGGCCACCTTGATCCCTGTTTGGGACCTGTATGACCGGACGGTCACACATGCCCGGATGAAAGGGAAACATAAATACTAGATTGATCCAATCAGGTGGGCCATGTCCATGTGGGACCCACTATGATGCCTCTGTTGTATCCACACTGTCCAGCGTCCAGGGACGCTGGATGTGGACTATAGTGAAGTATGAACTGACATGGGGTGTGGACTACAGTGAAGTGTGGATTGACGTGGGTGTACTAACAATGAAGTGTGTGCTGACAGTGGGGTCCATGAGACCTATTATAACGCCCCGTCCAACCAGCACAGTGTCTTATGACATCCACATAGGATTTACCGTAGGACTATTCATTTAAACTACTCATGGTGAGCTACCACAAGTAAATTAATCTAGGATTAGCCTAATTGAGTAGACCAGGCAGGTCATGATAGGACCAAGTGCGGGTCGCCAAGCCAAATGGCCGTTTACACTTAGAAACAGCCCATGCGGGCTATACCGTGACGCAGGAAGGTCAGAAATTTATAAACATTTAAGGAACCGAAGATCTCACTAGGCTTGTGGTCCATCGCAAACCACGGACTCAGTGGATACCTAGAAATTAATTATCTGCGCCTTTCCAGTGGCACTTGCCAATTGTAACCCACCCAAGGCCAGAATTAAAATCTGGCACTTATAAATAAAACTGAGATTCCAGGCTTTCTAACCATCGGATCTCTTTTACATTTACGGTGAAGATCTAATGTATTGTTCTATGCCCGTCCATAGAATCCGGGACCCGATCGTGAAACGGTGACCATTGATCGCAAATTGGACCTGTACGACCAAAGCCCATATCCGATCATTCTCAAATTTTACATGGTCCTTCATCGGGTCATGGAGCATCTATCCTATAAGTTTCATGGACAGAGGGCTACTAGAACTGCCCCAACAACAGGAATGGACCCCATAGGGCCATTTAAAGATCAGAACCGTAGGATCAAACCCCATATTCGTTCATCCATTTGTTTCCAAACTTTGCATGACCCCTCATCGGGCTATAAGACACCTACACAAAAAATTTGGTGGCCAAGGGGGTGTTAGGGCCGTCCCAATGCCAATAGGGAGTCCTAGAGGGTCATTGTGGGCATTTGAGGAAACTTAGGCCCAAGTCTAGGAAATAAACCCTAGCTCTCTCATAAATCCCTCCTTTACCACAACCACTAAGGAGTAAAGTGAGAGCAAGAGAGTAAAGAGAGAAGAAAGAGAGAGTAAAGAAGAGTAAGGTGGATCTTAGATCAAGGTGGGGCTAAGGAAACCCAATCTTGCAACTCCCTATCCCTTCTCTAAGGGAAAACCCTACGCCACAACCACAAGAATCGTTCCGTTGATTGTCTAGGTAAGATCCCCTATCCCTTTTCATGAAACCCTTATGTTGAGAAGAGATTTGCATGAGATTCTAACATACAATGTTTACTTTAAGGATTTCGGCCGTTCGACCCCAAAAATTCACATTCCTAAGTTGTCTTCCAAGCCTTCAACGATCCGAAGGTGCGGACTATTAACCTTAGGTTACCTAGCACTAATTGTAGTATGAGTTTAATGATTTTGCTTATTTTGATGATGTATTTGGAGAATCTAGAGAAACCTAGGAATCGTATGATTGTTGGAATTGTATGAAATTGTATGTTTGTTTAAGTTCTCATATGATGTTGTTCATGCTTCTCACATGCTTAGGTCACAATGGATGATTACATGTTCACGTATTGTTGATTTTTTTTCATATAGTGTTGCTTCATAGCATGTATGATTCATTAACTCTCGCGCATTTTGATTCTATGAGATGTAGGAAGTGCTTAACTTCCTCACCAACTCACACAACACACATGCGCCTTTATTCATGATCTTGTTAGCCTCTCTTGTTAAGAAATTCTAAATTTTATGTTGAGGAGTTTGAGAACATGATGTTGTTTCTGCTAGTTAATAACCCTATTAGTTGGTGTGTTATGAATCACCACCCAAACCCTTAGGTTGGTTAGGAATACAAGGAGAGTGAAGGTGGCCCCATTGGTAGGACCGTCTTTGTAAGACCCGTATCCTAGCCTGTACCATTCCATAAACTTCCGCGGTCCTCCCAGTCGAATTTTGACGACCCGCGACGCGTAGATAACATTGGCGCACACTCTTGAGTCACATCCTGTAAACCCAAGCCGACTCAAAACGAGACTTATGTCATTGCGACCACGGCATCGCCGCGGTTTCGACGACGCGTCTCGTGCGTCAATGCGATGCTCAGATTATGAGAACCGGCCCGTGCATTATCTAGGTTGTTGATCGCTTGATCGTGGGACCCACCTACCCCTATTGTTGTACTTCCCTAGAAAAAAATAATTACTATGATGTCACCCTAGGGGTGACATCACCCTACCCTACCACCTTACCTTCCCTTTTCCCCATAAGTCAAACTCATTAATTCCCATCACCTCACCATCCCTCTCTCCCATCACTCCCTTACATCATTTCTCTCTTTCACTTCTCTCCATTCCAAGCAATCCCTCCATGGAGCAACCCACGTCCATGGCTCCCATGAGAGAGCTAGTGTGGCCCACCTCCCTATCTCCCATCTCCACCATCCAATGATCATCTCCACCATTGAAATTGTTTCTTTGGGGCTCTATCATGCATTGGCGGAAGAAGGAAGAAGAGATCTCGAGGTGGGTGATTCTCCTTCTCTCTCTCTCTCTCTCTCTCTTCTTCCTTTATTTTGTGGCCCACTCAATAAGATGTGATGTGTATTTGTCCATCAAATGGACCCCATGGTTGTCCAAGCTATGTGGGCCCTATCTTGTGGGTGATGGAAAATCACAAATATCAAGTTGATCCTGTCAGGTGGGCCACGTCAACGTGGGACCCACCTTAAAGAAATTTCATATTCACTTCGTCCGTCCAGCGTCATCCACGGACGCTGGACGTGCTTCACACAGCGTCAAAAAAAAAGAAGAAGAAGAAGAGATTTTAAGGCTTTTAGGAAGGGTTGCCTATGCAGGCCCCACCTTGATGTATCGGTCTAATCCACACCGTCAACCCCACTCCCCAGATCATTTTAGGCGTTGGATCAGAAAATGGAGTCAATCCGATAATCGAGCGGGCCATACCATAGGGAATAGTGAGGTTAACCATTAAAACTCGCCTTGATGCTTTTATCCACCACAACACGCTGCATATTAGACTCGATGAGTCTGTCTCGAGCTATGAAATTCAATGGCTGGATCGGATTTATCTTAGGTGGGCCCCACCTACTAAAAACCGTAGAAAAACTTTCAAAAAAAAAAAAAACATTGCATGCAGCAGCAGCGCTGCTGCTGTCAGAACGCAGCAGACGCTGCCTGCGACTGGCGAACGGCCAGCGAGCTGGGCCTCACGGCTCCAGCTGTGGGCCCCACCGTGATGCGTGTCGACCATCAACACCGTGCATTTGATGGGTCCCTACAAAATATGTGTCCATTCCAAAAATCAGCCTTATAAGAGACTCAGGCGGGACACACCATCTAAAATCACATGAAAACATGCCTAAACATATAAAATCATTTGGTGGGGCCTACCTGAGTTTTGGATGTGATTGAGACTTAGTTTAGACCTCTAATTTTATGGGACACATATAATGGACGGAGTAGATCTAGTTAATATGGGTCCCACCTAGGAAAAATAAAAAATATATAAAATAAAAAAAATATACATGTATACCTTGACGTCCAGACTCCTGGACGTCCAACGTTAAACAGGGAGGCCCCCTTAGCCCCAATTGTGGACCCTACCATGATGTATGTTCTACATCCATGCCATTCATCTAATAGGTCCCCTTTTATGATGCGTTGATTCCAAAAATAAGTCATAAATAGTTCTCAGATGGCCCACACCATCACCTTTCATGCGGTGGTATGCCAAGCCACATGGAATCAACTGTTGGGATCTACATGCAGCTTGGATCCACCTGAAACTCGGTTTGGACCCTTAAATTGGTGGGACACATGCAATGAATGGGTTGGATTTGTGAACTACATCACAGTGGACCCCAAGACCACATACCCGTACCAAACGTTTGGTGGACAAATAAACATTACAGTGGCTAGTCCACGTGACCTGACCTTATAAACAGGTTGTATGGCAAGTAAATATTGCAGTGGGCCCCTGGCCCATGTAACTTTATCAACAGATTGGATGCAAGTAAATATTGCAGTGGGTTACATGATCGTGTGACCCCATCAACAGGTTGGAAGAAAAAAATAAATATTGTAGTGGGCCCTAGGTCTATAAGACCTTATCAACAGGTTGGATGCAAATAGATATTATAGTGGCCCAGGTTGGATGATAAATAAATATTACAGTGGGCCCTAGGCCCATGTAACCCTATGACTAGTTTGGATGGAAGATAAACATCATGTTGGCCTCATTTTGGATGGACATTATGTTGGGCCCTAGGTTGGGTGGAAAATAAACATTTTGGTGGGTCTTACTTAAGACCTATTTATGTATGTGTTGTGTCCACAACTGTGGACCTCCATCATGGAACATGTGACTTATCTATTCCTTCCATCCCTATGGGACCCACTATGATGCATGTGTTTCATCCAACCGTCCAACCATTTTTGGAAAATGATCCTTTTTTTTAGGTTTGGGACGAAAATAAGTCAGATTTACTTATCAAGTGGACCATAGTGCACGGTGAGGATTGAACGGCTATCTTTGAAATCTTGAGACCTTATGATTAGATTAGATGGGAAATAAATGTTATGGCGGACCTTGAAAATTTTAGTAGTGGAAATCATTATCACCACTTATATTGAGTGTGGCCCATTTGACATACATGGGGCCCATTGATGTGGCCAATTTGATGTATGTATGACCATGTTATGAGGCCTACTTTGATGTATGTTGTGGCCCATTTGTCAGGCCCACTTTGATGTATCTTTATCCACGCCATCCAGGGCAGGCACCCCATTATGATATATATATATATCAGGGCCCATGGGTCGAGGCCCATTAGTGCTGCCTATTTGATACAACCCACTTGATGTGTACGAGGCCCATTAGGGCGGCCCATTGATGCAAGGCCTATTGTGACATGTATTGGGCCCATGACGCGTGACCCATTTGATGTGTATAAGACCCATGGGTAGGGCCCACATATTATGTATTTGAAGCCCATGAGCAGAGCCCACCTGAGGTTTATATATGGGCCCCATTAATGTGGCCCACTTGTATTTGAGGCCCACGGGTTGCGGCCCATGGGTCGTGGCCCATTGTGATATATACTCGGCCCATACGTCGTGGCCCATTGAGATGTATTTCTGGCTCATTGATGCGGCCCACTTGTTGAATTGAGGCCCATTGGTGTGGCCCAATGATGCGACCCACCGTGATGTGTATATTAGGTCCAATGGTGCGGCCCAATGTATCGACCCACTGTGATGTGTAGGTCCACGTGCTGTATGTGTAAGGCCCACCTGTGATGACTGTTTGAGGCCCACTTGTTGGATATTTGGGCCCATCTTATGTTTGACTCTATGTGGACCACTCCTTGGGAGCAATGTTGGTTAAATGTCCACATTGCTGGGCAGTGATGGTTGGATGTCCACATTATGACCCTTCCTTAGGCCTTATCAGGCCCATTCTCATCATTCTCTTAGTGGGTTAACCCAAATAAGTGGGCCCCATTTACCACGGACGGATGGCTCCATGCTACCAGATTTGATATAACCACGGCCGAGGGCTGATCTTTATATTATGGTTGATCAAATGTTCATCTATGGACCCAGTCTTGTCTATATGACTGGTCGTCGGTGTTGATTATCGATGCTGATTGTCGGTGCTAATTATCGATGTAGATTATCAGTGTCGATTTGTCGAGGCCGATTTTCGAGACCTATATGATGTATATGTGACCCGTAGTTGAGGGCCATTGTGATATGTATTAGCCTATGATGCATGGTCCATTTGATGTATTCAAGACCCATGTGTAGGGCTCACATGTCCTGTATTTGAGGCCCATGGGCAAGGCCCATTGTGATGTATTCATGGCCCATGGGCAAGGCCCATTGTGATATGTATTAGGCCTATGAGCAGGGACCACCTGTTGTGTATATGTGACCCTTGAGTAAGACCCATTGTATTGTATATTAGGCCCTTGTGTGAGGCCGTGGGCCCATTATATGTTTGACTCTATGTAGGCCATTCCTTGGGGGCAATGTTGGTTAAATGTCCACATGGTCGAGGTCGATTATTGATGCTGGTTGTGGATACCAGTTGTGAGTATGTGGCGGCATAGCATCATGATACATGCTCATACGCATCATCTGCATGTTTGTTATGAGAGGTGGTTGATCATTGCATATGTCATTGAGCATGTTGTTATGAGACTCCCTGATAGGTGGAGATTATCTCACATGAGCATGTGCAGGACTGATGCATGACTGGATTGTATGACTCATGCATCTCGCATTATGATTACTGTATGCCCTAGCGACATCAGGGCCGTAGCCTCCACAGGCATATCGTGGATGGCCAAATAGGACACCGGAAATGTTTGGTTCTAGCATATGGGCGCCATAGATGTCCCTGGGTGAAAATCCCTAAACCTCCGTGGCCAGGAGACGCCCCAACGTCGAGACCGAGTGGATACATGAGCGCCCGAGTGCCGAATACCAGGAGGCCGCGTCTCCCACTGTGTCGTGGTCGGTTGGGAGGGGGTGTGGCCTTACTCGCCCGAGGGTAGGGGCAATACTAGGCTGAGTTTGACCAGCTCGTGAATGGGTCCGCTATCGACGTGCCGGATAGGTATTGGCGGACTATTGGCAAGGCGGATAGTGAGGTTTCTTATGCTCACTTGGACTGTGCGGCTGGGAGAGCGGCTGTGCCATTTGGAGTGTACTAAATTTCGGTGATGATCCTAGAGATGAACTGTACTGATATGTGGATTTAGTGAGTAGGAGTTGCATACTCATTCATGCATTAATTCATTCACTATCCACTCAGGTTGGTGGTGCGCAACTATTTGTTACGAGTGCTTTCGCAATGGCCAGGATTTCGGTTAGGGCGCGCGACTAACCTGAGATTAGGAGTTTACCACATTGAGTCTAACTATCCAAATTTAGGTATGGGACTGGTTTGGATAGAAGTCCCTTGTGATGGACCCCATAGCCTGCGATACTACGTACCATCATCCCGACTTCACACTCCAGTATGGTCATTCCATTCGCACCGTATATTGCATGACATTCGCGGCATATGACATTTTGGGTTATTGTGTCCCTGCATTTATATGGTTTAGGTACGACTGATGCTATTTGTATTACTCATCAGAAATGTATATTGTATTGTAACCTCTACGTCTGATATTTGGCTATCTATGATTCCTCACTTGTATAGTTGTTCTACATTGCATATTTTGACATTGATTGACTCATGGACTTGTCCGTATTTTCGCTTACTCTGTTATCGTATGTTTGTGATCATGTCGATATTCTGTTTACTATGACAATTCATACTCTTGTCAATATTTCTGCTTATTTCGACATTATACAATTTATGGATTACAAGTACTTTCGATATTGTGTGATTTATGACATTGCATCCTCGGCATCTAATATTTGGCTCGCTTTAATTCCTTATTTGCACAGTTGATCTGTGTTATGTACCCTGATATCGTATGATCCATGGATTTATCAGTACTTTCGCTTAATTTGATTACTCTGATATGGAATACTAGGCACTTACCTTGTACACACACTTACAACACCCTCTAAGCTTTCTATAAGCTTATGCACGATAGATGCATGCAGGTGATGTTAGGTTACAACAGTGTTGAGCTTGGAGCGTGCAGCGGTCTTCTGGAGCTTGATTTTTGATTGATGTATTTTCCTTTCAGCATTGTACTCAAATGATTATATTAGTCGATATATGATGGTGATGTTGCCTTTGTGAATTGGGTAATCTTGTGGTTATGCTTATTACAAATTAAACGTATATTGTATAAAAAAAAAATCCTCCTTATAAGATCCCAGGATCGGAATCTGGCGTATGAACGCTAGGAGCCGAGAATGGGGTACTATGGAGGCTGTCGGCACCAGATTCGGCAATCGAGATTCCTGTGAATCCGATTTCCTGGTTTGGGGCGTGACAGTCTTGAGGCTAAACCCATGGATATTGTTCGAGTGCGTGTAGGCAATAGTAGTTAGACTATATGGGTCACTTGTGTCCGATGTCGTTCCGCCACGTGCTTGCCTGAACTCATGTGATCTAGTCTACTAGCTGGCCGACCTTATTTTGTTAACCCTATTTGCTCACATATGTATGGAACCTGGAACACCCTACAACCATTGTAGCCTATCGAAAACCAAATTGAAACCGATCCACCACCTCGTGAGCCGGGCATGGTAGAATGGGACACTGTGTCCAAGCTGTCGGCCTACGTTGGGGTGACGCGCCTCCCCGTAGTGATTGTGAGAGATCTCTTCTTCTCGGCACTCCCTATGTGCTTGAAGTCAGGAATGGGGAACCTGATGGGATCAAGGATCGTGGGGTCTTGGCCTCACACGTTGGGGGGTCTTGGTCTCACAACCAGTTCAGGGTATTGATAAGTGGGGTGTATCAGTTTTTCTAACCTGCTGGATGAATGGAATTAACTAAGAACTTAGCTAACATTATCATCGCATCGCACTAGCTAGGTTGGCGACTCAGCTGTCGAGGTCGCTCTGAGGGAGTGTTGGTCATACGCGATCGTTAGATGGAGTCGCTTGAGGGAGTGTTGTGGCGAGGGCATGCATCATATCATCTATTATGTATATGCATTAAAAAATTGGTTAGATATTTATGAATGACTGTTTTTCATTAAGTTCATAATATAACTGATGCTTGTTACAACTTAAGACTAATAGCACTCACTGAGTTGATCACTCACTCCCACTCTGGACGGTGTTTTAAAATACTAACTAGACTCTCCCGTAGCTGCAGGTGACGAGGAGTACGAGAAGCCTGGCGGCACGAGCTTAGACGAGGAGGATGAGTTGTCCTACTTTCATTCGATGGGCGGCTCTCCTTCGGCTTGACAGGCGGGATTCAGATCGCTGAGTTGTGGACTTGGCTATATTTTTTAATATATCATTCTTTTTGTGGTTTTGTTGGGTAACGCCTTATGCGACCCATTTGTATTCATTTGGACCTGTATATACTTGATCTCTTTCATTTCAGTAGACTAGTTGTGGTTGTGTTTCATGTTCCACGTAATTCCATGTTACACATTTTGTAAGACCCGTGTCCTAGACTGTATCGTTCCGTAGGCTTCTGCGGTCCTTCCGGTCGAATTCCGGCAACCCGCGATCTTTTACCGGCATTTGCGTGCAATCTTGAGTCATGGCCAGTATATTTGAGTCGGCTCGAGTCGAAACTTGTACCGTCATGACTGCATTGTCACCGCGGTTCCAACGCCGCATCTCGTGCGCCAATCCGACGCTTAGATCATAAGTTGTGGACCGCGCATGATAATGGTCGTGGACCACGCGTTGCGGGACCCACCTATCCAGATTGCACATTTCCCTAGTAACCATCATCTTGAGGATGATCTCACCCTAAGGGTGACATCACCCTAGCTATAGCCCTAGCCCATAGCCCTAGGCATGCTCTTACAACTCATAATGACCTTAGCCCATGCCTCCCTTACAACTCATGATTGCCTAGCGAGAAAAGAAGCAATCATTTCTCCTTTCTCTCTCTCTTATATCTCTCCCTCCCTCTTTATTTTTTTATTTCCTAGCAAGAGAGAGCTCCCAACGTCCATGAGAGCTCTCCATTTCCAACCCTTTGCAAGCTCTTCACCCCTCAAATCCAACCCTCCAAAATCAATCCCAACCATTGAATCTTGTTCCCTTGGAGCTCTAGATCACATTGGTGGAAGAAGAAGTCCAAGCTCTAAGGTGGGTGCTTCTTTCTCCCTCTCTCTCTTTCCTTATTTCTTTGTGATGGTGTGGCCGTGTGGCCCACTTGGATGGATCCCACCTTGATGTATGTCTCATCCACACCATCCTGCCATTTGGTGGCCCACCTGGGTAGGGCCCACCCCTCCTTGGACCCACCTTAGACATGTGTTGCATTCAAACCGTCCAGCGTCCAGGGACGTTGAACGAGGCTATGAAGAGAAATGTGAACTGACGGCGTGGTGTGCAGACCACCTAACAAGCAAAAATGTTAGCTTGATTCCAAACTTTTGAGTGGCCGCTTGTGTAGGCCCCACCTTGATGTATGAATTCAATCCACGCCGTCAATTCTATTTCCCAGATCATCTTAGGCGTTGAGCCGAAAAATGAGACCGATCCAATCATCTAGCGGGCCGTGGCATTAAGAACGCTAGTATTTTCTGTTAAAACTTGGGAAAATGATTGCTGGGGTCCACAAGAAGCTTGGACCCCCTGAAAACTTGGTTTGGACCTCTAATTTTGTGGGAAACATACAATGGACGGAGTAGATCTAGTTAATGTGGGTCCCACCTAGGATAAAAAAATAAATATATATAGCATGCATTTGCTACATTGACGTCCAGAGGAGTCTGGACGTCCAACGTTAAATAGGGAGGGCCCCCCTTGGCCCCAGTTGTGGACCCTACCATGATGTATGTTCTACATCCATGCCGTTCATTTAATAGGTCCCCTTTAATGATGTGTTGGTTCCAAAAATCAGCAATAAACAGTTCTCGGATGGCCCACACCATCACCATTCATGCGGTGGTATGCCAAACCACATGGAATCAAATGCTGGGGTCCACATGCAGCTTGGATCCACCTGAAACTCGGTTTGGACCCTTAAATTGGTGTGACACACACAATGAATGGGTTAGATTTTACTGATGCGGACCCCACCTATGAAAAAACTATAAAAAAATAAAAATAAAATAAAATAAACTAAAATTTACATATTGAGGGGCTAACACCCCTGGCTGCTGACGTCCGTCCAGGACGCTGCAGCTCTGCTGCTTGTAAAACGGGCAGGGACGTGGGTTCCAACCGTGGGCCCCACTGTGATGTGTGTTTTGCATCAACACCATGCATTTGGTAGGTCCCCTTTGGGACAGTGGACCCCCTCAAAAATCAGTCGTATATAGAGCTTAGGTGGCCCACGTCACAGGAAACAGTGGGATTAAACGTCTACCATTAAAATCCTTTTGGGATTTTACAGAAGTTTTGGGTCCAAAGCAGGTGGGCCATGTGGGACCCACCTTGATGAGGTGTATATCTGCACCGTCCGTCCAGGGCCGCTGGACGTAACTGATGGTGGGTGTGGCTGTCAGTGAAGTGTTAGCTGGCAGTAGGGTGTAATCACCTGCTGCATCAATTAAATAAATATATTATATTATTATATAGGGGGATAGCCCATTACGTGGGACCACCTCTGTTGTTTTCTACAAGCTGCATCATGCAGCAGCTAGTCTGGCAATGTCATCAGGGCCCATGGGACCCATCCAAGCCGTCCATCCATCTTTACGGTGGGGCTACCTTGAGGATGCGCTGCATCCACCGTCCAGCCTATGGATGGTGGATCCCAGCCATGCTATATGCGTTTTACACATGCCGTCCACCTATTTTGATGGTGGGACCACTGTCATCTGATGTCAGCAATCTTGTGGGTCCCCCGTGAGATCAAGACCGTCCAGATGGTGGGACCCATGTCCCTAGCTCAAATGGTAGGCTGAGTGAATGATACATCTTTTCAACACTGAGGTTTGGCATTTATTCCCTTGTACGGGTGGCTAACAGTGATGTGTGAATGTCGGTGGGGTCCATGGACCCATCTATTCTGTCCATCCATTTAGATGGGCCCCACCATTATGCATGCCACGTATCCACCGTCCTTAGACGGTGGGACCACGCCCATGTGGGGCCCTCTTTGATGTATGTGGCTGTCCAAGCCGTCCAAGGGCCTGGACGTTGCTTTGGTATATAATATATATATTATACATTATATATATTGTATATTAGATATTATATATTATACATTCATGATGGTGGGCCCTACGTGGAACCACCTCTCCCTTTTAATGGGAAAGCTGCATGAATAGCAGCTGACTTTATAATATATTAAAATATATATATACCTTATGTCATATGAGGGTGGCCCTACGTGGGACCCACCTCTGTATCTTTAAGTAGCTGAGGCTGCACGTCCAGCAGCTATGTAGCTGCTCTTGCTCCCTTGGCGTCAGCTAGGTCCATAGGACCTGTTGTAATTGTGGATACAATTCACACCGGTTCAGTTCTGTGGGACCCACTGCTATTCTATGTGTAGGCCCCACTAGGAAGTATGTGTTTTATCTTCACGGCCCATTGTTTGGGTGGTGGGGCCCACCATGATACATGTGTTGTATCCATACCATCCAACTACTTGTGATATCATTTTATGGTGTGAGCAAAAGAACAGGTTAGATCTAAAGTTCAAGTGGACCCCACCATTTAAATAGCGGACCGTGACATCCACCATTCAAACTTCTAAGGGCCATGGTAGTTTCCAATTAAGCCGATATTGTTTTCACTTCATGATCCCTATGTTACCTTATGAATAGGCCGGGTCTTAAAATACATAAGGGCGGGCCTGACTTGATATATATGAGGCCCACCGGCGTGACCTATTTGATAAACATGAAGCCCGATGGTGCGAACCATATAATGCAGCCCATGTGATGTGGCCCACTTAACCTACAAGGCCCAAGTGCGAGGCCATTATGATATATTTGAGGCACAGGTGCGTCGTCCACCTGTTGTGTATTCGAGGCCAATGAGATATATGTTGGCTCATATGACGAGGCCTATGTGACGTAAATGAGGCCCATCATGATTGTAATGTGGGGTCACAAGCCCACTATATGTTTCTATGTAGGCCACTCCTTGGGAGCAATGTTGGTTAGATGTCACATTGATGGGCAATGTGGTTGGATGTCCACATTGTGACCTTCCCTTAGGCCTTGTTAGGCCCATTCTCATCATTCTCTTAGTGGGTTAACCCAAATAAGTGGGCCCCATTCACCGTAGACGGATGGCTCCGTGCTATCGGATTTGATATAACCACGGCCGAGTGCTGATCTTTATGCTATGGTTGATCGACTGATCATTTATGGACCCCGCTTTGTTTATCTGTTGATTATCGGTGCAATTGTCATGACTGATTGCTGATTCTGATTGACGTGACCAATTCACCGATTCTGATTATCGATTGATCCGATTGTCATGATCGATTTGCCGATTCTGATTATCGATTGATCCGATTGTCGTGACCGATTTGCCGATTCTGATCGATCCGATTGTCGTGACTGATTTATCGATTTTGATTATCGATTGATCCGAGTGTCATGATCGATTTGCCGATTCTGATTATCGATTGATCCGATTGTCATGACCGATTTGCCGACTTTGATTATCGATCAATCCTGGTTATCGTAACCGATTTACCGATTCTGATTATCAATCTATCCGATTGTTGTGACCGATTTGCCGGTTCTGATTAGCGATCGAGGCTGATTATCGTGACCGATTCGTCGATTCTAATTATCGATCGATCGCGATTGTTGAGGCCGAGTATCGAAGCCGATTCCGATTGTCGAGGTCGTTTGTATAGGCCGACTCCTATTGTTGAGGCCGATTTCGAGTGTCGATTCTGATTGTCGAGACCTATATGATGTATATGCGAACCATAGTTGAGGCCTACTGTGATGTATTCATGGCCCATGGGCAAGGCCCATTGTGGTGTATTCGTGGCCTATGGGCTAGGCCATTGTGATATGTATTAGGCCCAGGATGTATGACGCATTTGATGTATTTGTGACCCATGTGTAGGGCCCACATGTCATGTATTTGAAGCCCATGAGCAGGGCCCACCTGTTATATATATGTGGCTCTTGAGTGAGGCCCATGGTGTTGTATATTTAGCCCTTTTGAGAGGCTATGGGTCCACTATATGTTAGGCTCTATGTGGTCCATTCCTTGGGGGTAATGTTGGTTAAATGTCCACGTTGTCGAGGTCGATTGTCGATGCCGGTTATTGATACCAATTATAAGTATGTGACAACATAGCATTATGATACATGCCCATACGCATCATCTGTATGTTTGTTATGAGATGTGGTTAACCATTACATATGTCATTGGGCAGGTTGTTATGAGACTCCTTGATAGGCAGAGATTGTCTCACCTGAGCGCATGGTATGCGTAGGAGTGATGCATGATTGGATCATATGACTCATGCATCTTGCATTGTGATTACTATACGCCCTAGTAACATCAGGGTCGTACCCTCCACAGGTATTTCGTGGTTGGCCAGATGGGACACCGAAAATCTGTTCTACATGGGGTGTTATAGATATCCCTGGGTGAAAGTCCCTAAACCCTCTTGGTTCCAGAGGTTGCTCCAACGTCTAGACCGAGTGGATGCATGAGCGCATGAGGGCCGTACACCATTAGGCCGCGTCTCCCACTGTGTCATGGTCAGTTGGAAGGGGGTATGGCCTTACCTGCCCGAGAGGAGGGGGCATTGCTAGGCTAAGTCTGACCAGCTCGAGGAATGGGTCCGCTATCGGCGAGCCGGGCCCGATATTGGCAGGCGGATAGTGAGGTCTCTTCCACTCACCTTGTTGCGCGCGATGGGGCGGCAATCTGATTTGGAGTGTAATAGACCTTGGTGATGATCCCAGAGATGAACCGTACTGATATGTGGACTTATTGAGTAGGATTTACATACTCACTCATTCATTCATTCACTATCCACTCGGGCTGGTGGTACATAACTATTTGTTATATAAACTTTCACAATGGCCAGGATTTCGGTTGAGGCACTCAACTAACCTGAGATCAGGAGTTTATCACATTGAGTTTGACTATCCAAATTTAGGTATGGGACTGGTTTGGATAGAAGTCCCTTGTGATGAACCCTATAGCCTGCGATACTACGTACTATCATCCCGACTTCACACTCCAGCATGGTCATTCCATTTGCACTACATATTACATCGCATCCTCGGCATCTAATATTTAGCTCTTTACGACTCCTCATTTGCATAGTTGTTCTGTATCGCATATTCTGATATTGCTTGACTCATGGACTTATCTGTATTTTCGCTTACTCTGTTATCATATGATTTATGATTTTATCAGTATTTCTGTTTACCCTGATAATTCATGATCTTGTCAGCATCTCTGCTTATTCCGGTATTGTATGAATATGACATTGCGTTGAATACTTGACACTTACCTTGCGCACATACTTACACCACCCTCTAAGCTTTCTATAAGCTTATGCATGATAGATGCGTGCAGGTGATGTTAGGTTGTAGCAGCGTTGAGCTTGGAGCGTGCAGCGGTCTTCTAGAGCTTGATTTTTAATTTATGTATTTCCCTTTCAGTATTGTACCAAAATGATTATATTAGTGGATATGTGATGATGATGTTGCCTTTTTGAATTAGGTAATCTTGTGGTCATGCTTATTATGAGTTAAGTGTACATTGAAAAATCCTCCTTGTAGGATCCCAGGATCGGAATCTGGCGTATGGACTCTAGGAGCCGAGAATGGGGTACTACGGAGGTTGTCGGCACCAGATTTGGCGATCAGAATTCCAGTGAATCCGATTTCTGGATTTGGGTCATGACACATTTGAACCTGATTAAACACAAATTAATAAAGATTGGTTATAAGTGACACCCATGAACTTGGGAGTCGGGTATATGCACGACTCCCAATTTCCAAGGCATTACACCCATCCATGCCCTCCATCCCTTTCTATAGGCCACATCATGGTGTATGTGTTTTATCCAAACTGTCCACTGCCCCTGGACGGTGGGACCCACGTCCGTGTGGGGCCCTCTTTAATGCATTTATCCACACCCAGATCCATAGCTCAAGAGGTAGACTAGGTGAAAGATACCTCGTTTCAACGCTGAGGTCTTAGCATTGATTCCCTAGTGGGGTGGCTAACAGTGAAGTGTGATTGGACAATGGGTTCCATGGGACCCACCCAGTCCCACACCGTCCACCCATTGATGGGCCACACTGTGATATGTGTGGGGTGGACGGTGGACCCACCCCACGTGTGGGGCCACCTTGGTGTATGCATCTATCCAGGCCATCCAAGCCTGGACCATGTTGATATTAAATATAATATTAATATTATATTATGATATAATATATTATTATAACTTTAATGTTGTGGCGGGCCCTACATGGGACCCTCCACTGCCCTTTTAATGCAGTAAAGCTGCACTAGCAATAGCTATATAAAATATATTAAATATATTATATTATATACTTTATGTATGTATAAGGGTGGGCCCTACGTGGGACCCACCTCTGCCTCCTTTAAGTAGTAGCTGCTACATGTACACGACAGCTATACAGCAGCCTTATTGTAGCTATGTGCATGGCAGCAAGTGGACCCCCCGCTAGCTATTGTTCACCGCGACAAGTTCCGTGGGTCCCACCTATTCATCCACGCCGTCTATCTATGGGACCCACCATGATGCATGTGTCGTATCCAACCATCCAATCATTTGTGAGATCATTTTATGACATGGGGTAAATGGGTGAGATCCAAAGTTCAAGTGAACCCCACCATTTGCAATAATAATAGGGTACAGTGACATCCACCGTTTAAAATTTCTTAGGAGCCACAGTGGTTCCCACTCAACTTGATATTTGGCTTTCACTTCATCTATCTCTATATTAACTTATGAATAGGTTGGATCTCAAAATACATAAGGGTGGGCCCGATTGATATACCTGAGGCCCATTGGTGCGGCCCGAGTTGATATACATAAGGCCTATCGGTGCGGCCTATTTAATATACATGAAGACCATTTAAATCGGCCCATCTGATTCGGCCCATTTGATCGGCCCATTCGATGATGTATATGAGGCCCAATGAGACGTATGTGAGGCCTTTGTGTGGGCCAAATGCGATGTATATGAGGCCCATTGCGATGTGAGATTCTACCATGATGTATGTGATGATGTTTTTTGTGGTCATGCCTTGGGAGCAATGATGGTTAAATGTCCACATTGTAACTCTCCCGAGGACCCATTGTTAGGCCCATACATGTAGTGTGTAGGCCATCTAAGCCCATCTTCGCTACGAACAGAATTCATCGCCATATAACATGTTTAGTATAGTCCTATGATTTATGCTCATACGCATCATATGTATGCTTGATATGAGTGACTGATCATAGCATATGCCTTCAGGCAAATTGTTTATGGGCTCCCAGATAGGCGGTGAAGCCCCACATGAGCGCACGATACGCGCAGGATTACTGCATGACTGGATAGTGTGATTCATGCATTTCGCATTGTGTGACACGATTACTGTACGCCTTAGTGACATCAGGGTCGTAGCCTCCACAGGCGTATCGTGGTTGGCAGGATTGGATATCGAAAATCTTGTTCTACATTGGGTGCTATAGATATCTCTAGGTGAAAGTCCCTAAACTCTTATGGTATCAGGAGGTTGCTTCAACGTCTAGACCGAGTGGGTGCATGAGCGCCGAGTGCCGATTACTAGAAGGTAGCGCTTTTCACTGTGTCGTGGTCGATTTGAAGGGGGTGCGGCCTTACCCGCCCGAAAGGAGGGGGCAAAGCTAGGCTGAGTTTGATCAACTCAAGGAATGGGTCCGCTATCGATGAGTCAGGCTCGATATTGGCAGACAGATATTGAGGTCTCTTACACTCACCTTATTCCGCGCAATAGGGAGGCAATCTAGCTTGGAGTGTACTAGACCCCGGTTATATTCCAGAGTTAAATTGTATTGATATATGAACTTAGATGAGGATTCGTATGCTTGAGTTGCATCTTGCATCGCATGGCCTTGGTATGGCCGACATCATTCATGCCTTGCATCACATAGCCTTGGTATGACTAATAGTATTCATGGATTCATTAGCATATTCTGCATTTTTAGGACCTTAAACAATTACCTGAAACTCTCAAGTATGCATTTTTAGGACCTTCTAAAACCCTGCCTGTCATCATAGCTGCTGACCTTGATAAAGAACAGGAGGGTAAGTTGCTTAATGTTCTTGGAGAACATAAGGCAGCTATTGGGTGGACAATAGCAGACATAAAGGGAATAAGCCCCTCGGTGTGTATGCATCGTATTCATCTTGAAGAGAACGCGAAAACATCGCGTGAAATGCAAGGGAGGCTTAACCCTAACATGAAAGAGGTCGTTCAGGCTGAGGTGCTAAAATTGTTAGATGTTAGTATCATTTACCTCATTTCAGATAGCACATGGGTCAGTCCAGTTCAAGTTGTTCCTAAAAAGTCTGGGATTACGGTGAAAAAGAATGAGGATAATGAGTTAGTACCAACGCGCATGACTACGGGTTGGCGAGTTTGTATTGATTACCGTAAACTGAACCTGGTCACAAGGAAGGATCACTTTCCTCTTCCTTTCATAGACCAGATGCTTGAGAGATTGGCAGGGCATAGCTATTATTGTTTCCTGGATGGTTATTCCGGGTATAATCAGATTCCCATTGCTCCCGAGGATCAAGAGAAAACCACATTTACATGTCCTTTTAGCACATGCCTATCGGCGTATGCCATTTGGATTGTGTAATGCACCTGCGACCTTTCAACGATGCATGATGAGTATTTTTTTAGACATGGTTGAGCGTTTTCTTGAGATTTTCATGGATGATTTTTCAATTTTCGGCTCTTCATTTGATGAATGTTTATACCATCTATCTCTTGTCTTGGAAAGATGTGAAAAAACGAACCTGGTATTGAATTGGGAAAAGTGTCATTTTATGGTTCAAAAAGGGATTGTACTCGGGCATGTTATTTCAAGTAAAGGCATTAAAGTTGATAAAGCCAAGATTGATTTAATTTCTAGTCTTCCTCCACCCAGAACGGTTAAGGAGATTAGATCATTCTTAGGGCATGCGGGATTCTACAGGAGATTCATTAAGGATTTTAGCAAAATTTCTCGACCCTTATGCAATTTACTAGTTAAAGATGTTGCTTTTGTCCTTAATGATGAGTGTCGGCAAGCTTTTGATAAGTTGAAGCATTTACTGACGTCTGCTCCAATCATCCAACCACCTGATTGGAGTTTACCTTTTGAGCTTATGTGTGATGCTTCGGATTATGCTGTTGGAGCCGTCCTAGGACAGAGATTGAACAAAATGCCTCATGTCATTTATTATGCTAGTAGGACTCTAAATGATGCACAGCTCAACTACTCTACCACTGAAAAAGAATTGTTGGCGGTGGTATTTGCTCTAGACAAATTCAGGTCGTATCTCATAGGATCAAAGGTTATAGTGTTCTCAGATCATGCAGCATTGAAATATCTTCTTTCTAAAAAAGACGCTAAACCTCGATTGATTCGGTGGATTCTCTTACTACAAGAATTCGATATTGAAATTCGGGATAAAAAGGGTTCCGAAAATGTAGTAGCCGACCATTTATCTAGACTTGTCTTAGAGTCCACAGTGGATCCTTTGCCAATGAATGAGTCTTTCCCTGATGAACAACTTCTAACTATTTCTCAATTACCTTGGTACGCGGACATTGTGAACTATCTTGTTATAGGTCAACTTCCTTCTCATTGGACTAAACAAGATAAATCCAAATTTCTTGCTGAGGTTAAACATTTCTTTTGGGATGACCCATACTTATTTAAAATTTTTCCTGATCAGATTATTAGGAGATGTGTGCCTGAGAGTGAGTTTCATAGTATAATCTCCTTTTGTCATGATCATGCATGTGGTGGTTATTTTGGTTCAAAGAAAACAGCTGCGAAATTCTTACAAAGTGGATTTTATTGGCCTACACTGTTTCGCGACACCCATGCCTTTTGCTCAACATGTGATAGATGCCAACGTACGGGTAATATTTCCCACAGGAACATGATGCCACTTACCAATATTCTCATTGTTGAAATATTTGATGTTTGGGGTATTGACTTCATAGGCCCATTTCTCCCGTCATTCGGTTATGTGTATATCCTTGTGGCCATGTAAGTGGATTGAAGCAGTGCCATGTAAAACGAATGATCACAGAGTTGTGGTCCGTTTCTTAAAAGAAAATATCTTTTCTCGTTTTGGCACTCCTCGAGCAATTATAAGTGATGGGGGTACTCATTTTTGCAACAAACCGTTTGAATCTTTAATGAAGAAATATTCCATCACTCATAAAGTTGCAACGCCATATCATCCACAAACAAGTGGTCAAGTTGAGGTGTCAAATCGGGAGATTAAACAAATTTTAGAAAAAACGGTTTGCCCCGATCGTAAGGATTGGTCGCAACGGTTGAATGATGCTCTTTGGGCATATCGTACGGCTTTCAAAACTCCGATTGAAATGTCTCCGCACAGGCTTGTATTTGGGAAAACCTGTCACTTACCTGTGGAATTAGAACATCATGCTTATTGGGCCATCAAAACTTTTAATTTTAATTTGCACAAAGCCGGATCACACCGTAAACTTCAACTCAATGAGTTAGAAGAAATTCGAAATAAGGCATATGAGAATGCAAAAATTTATAAAGAGCAGACAAAAATCTTCCATGACAAAGCAATTCTTCGCAAGACATTTGAACCGAACCAGAAGGTATTATTGTACAATTCCAGGCTACGCCTCTTTCCTGGAAAACTACGTTTGCGATGGTATGGTCCTTATCGAGTAGTAAAAGTATTTCCTCATAGAGCGGTTGAGATTCAAAATCTAACAGACAGGAATATCTTCAAAGTAAATGGTCAACGGCTAAAACCATATTTAGATGATTTGGTGAACAAAGATGTGGAGGAAATTTATTTGGCGGACCCAGGGTATCACGATTGATTAATTCATAGTCCATTCTTGTCTGGCTGAAGACGTTAAACTTAGCGCTCCTGGGAGGCAACCCATCTTTTCATTTCATTTTATTTTCCTAGTTAGTTAGTTCAATGTTTGTGGGTAGCATTGCTGTAAACCCTCACGAGACTACAACTGGTCCACTAGGGGTAACCTAGGGGTTTAAAGGCTTGTTGCATACGCTAAATGCAATCGAGTGCACCTGCGAAAGTGGTATAGATAGGATTTTCTTTTTGCGTTTTTATCATTTTGCTTTTGTTGATTTCTCTCTTATGCTGACTCGCTCTTACATAGATATTTTTTTGGAAAGCCTCTAGATTCTTTCATTCCTGTACTATTTGTCCATCGCTCCTCTTTTATTTTCGTTGTCCCATATGCATTGCATGCTTATTTCTTTTACATTGAGGACAATATAGATTTTAGGTTGGGGGTGGGTGATTAGATTACCTCATCAGTATTTTCTTGGTCTTGAGCACAAATTGTGAAAATTTTTAAATTTTTCTGAAATTTCTTATGCATTTGAAGTGATTGTGAAGGATAAGGGTGATTTTAACATTGCAAGGTACAGAATGTCGGTAATTTATAACTCTTGGATTCAGCCATCTGCTAGATTTCACAGTTAAGTTTGAATTGTTAACCCATGATTAGAACTTTTAAACATTGATTGAGTCATGATCTCACATATCACATCTCGGTTGCACATTAAGGTTTCGTTTCAACATTAAATGATTAACTTGGTAATCACTAAGCATGAAAGAAATCAGCCTGAAATTTTTAACTTCGATCTATAACTAAGAATTGAGAGAAAGCGTAAGTCATATAATCTTCACCATAGGTTTGCTCCCTATAGATGAAGATTCGATTCCCCATGGATGACATGAGAAAAGGGTTAGGTGTGTAATCTTTACCATAGGTTTGCTCCCTATATGTGAGGATTTAATTCCCTTCCTTGGCGTTACTGTTCATAAAAAAATCAAAAGCTGATAGAATGAAAAGTTAACCTATCAGGCAAGTGTTGGTTTCAGTTGTCATGCATTCCGTTGTTAATTACTAATGATATCATGAAATTGACAATTGGATCTCTTAATGATAGTAAGCCGAGATTACACTATACACTCATGGAACTCAATGTTTAGAATATTCTAATTAATGGATTAATATTTTGAAATTGATTATGAAGTTTATCGTGAGCTTGATTCCAGAAAGGAAAAAAATTCTGTGCACCGTTCATGAATCTTAGAATTCTCGCGCCTCAACGATCTGTTCACAAGTCACTCGGGTTCACAGGAATTGTCAAGTATTTCTGAAGTTATTTTTTCGCATGTTTTGCTCGGGACTAGCAAAATGCTGGTTGGGGGTTGTGATGAGGGTTGAATATTACATATCAGACCCCAATTATTACCTAATTTTACGTACATGATAATGTTTAACAGAGTATTTTAATTATATTTTTGTTGCAGGATGAAATCAGGAGCGTTGATGGAAAAAGAGTACTACAAGCATGAATTTGACACTCCGAAGTCACCAGAGCAAGGGACGCACTTAAGGGAACTAATACTGAAGAATTTACATGCCAGGGACCCGAGGAAATCAAGCCGTTCACATTAAAAAGGCCCGAAAATGGTCCAGAATGCAAGATCACTTGGTTTTCGCCATCCGATTGACTCGAAACTCCATATATGGCCTGGAGGCCATAAATAAACCATACATATTAAATTTCAACCATTGGATATCTCGAAAAGTGGGCCAACGGACAGATCAGCCCATTAACCTTCAATTTTAGGCCCACCTACAATCTGGATATACTTCAAAATTGACCCAGACGGTTTAAATAAGGTGAGAAACAGGATGGATGGATTGGATTTCTCTAAAGAATCACAGTGGACCCCATATGTATAACGTGTGTACATAGTGCACATGTGCACTGCCACAGCACCGAACGGACCTAAGTCGGTGAGCGCTGCTGACCCGACTTTCTTTTTCAAAAACAGCAGTTGCCGTTTCTGGCGCGCGTAACGGACGGAAAATCCTTTTTTACGGACCGCTGTGGGCCCCACCGGTAGCACGTATGTTTAATCTAAACCGCTCATCGTGTAGAAGGTTTCGACAACTGCAAAACCACGTTTACATTCTGTACCCATACGTGCACACGTGTTCGGTACAGAGGACACAAACAAGCTGCTCCATGACGTCCAGAATGAAAACAGCATGATTACTACAATGGGCCGCGTCCACGCAAATTCAAAACCATCCATATGCGGTCGAAATTCCGTCCTGCATCCAATGGACAGATTGGATTTATCAAAATAACATCGAAGTGGGTCCCACCAGCATCACAGCGGAAGGAAGCCGCATACCCTGTTTTCGCGCGCCGGACGCTGTCCGACTTTTGCAGCGGTTGTGGCCCACCTCTACGGCTCGTATGGACAATCCAAGCCGTCCATCATGTAGACAACTCGAAGACGTCCTAAGGGACGGTATTTACTAGGAAACTGAGTGAGGAAAAGGGGGGCTGTTTTGCATCTGAACTCGGTAGCGAAAGGGAGTCCGCACGCGGCTGTTGCTGCGACAACATTTCCACCGTCCTTCCAGCACCTATAAGAGAAAGATAGGGCTCGTTTGGAAAGGAGGAACAGATCCAGAGAAGAAAGCAAGAGAGAGAGAGCTCGTTTTGGGGAGAGAAGAAAGCAAAAGAGAGAAGATAGGGGAATCGGCGGCTGGATGTGGAGCTGAGAAAAGAGATAGAGAGGAAGAAAGAAGGGAGAGATTGGAAGGATGTTTTTCTTTTATCATCTATATTTTTCCTTCTTTCCAGTTGATTCCATGAGTAGCTAAATTTCTTAGCTAGGGCTGAGATGAAGCCCCTAACTTGAATAACCCTTGTTATGTGTTGATTTTGTTTTGATTTAATTGATGTGTTTCTTTCTCTAGTGTGCTTAATTGGAAGTTCTGTACTTCTCCATTCTAAGAGCTCAACCAAAGTCTAGTTATGGACGTTGTTTGGATTATTATTCTAGGTGCTTGTGTCTGACCATGAATAGGTTCCTATAGAGGAAGAAACAGGAATCTACATCTCTTCATGCCTGACCATGGATGGAAAGATGTGATCCATATGCTTTAAGGAATTATACATTCTGTGTGCCCGATCAAGGACATAGAGTGCGCTTTATTTATTTTGATATCAATCTGGATTAGGGTGAATCAACAGGTAAAACAAGGTTTATGATAATTAGGGGTGGATTCGAAAGTCCTAGTCTTCTCCTTGATTGAATTTTCTTTATTGCTCTTGGTTATTTTTTCCATTGATTTTTATTTAGTTTATTCAATTACTATCGCAAATATTTGTTGGATTAGTTAAGAAGAGTCTTTAATTTTTAATTGTGACAACCAGTCCTCATGGGAACGATCTCGTAATACGTACCATATCTACATCTGATTCGTATACCTACGAGTTTAAAATCATTTAAATCAGGTTGGTTTAAATAAAACATCACTCAGCGACAACAGTAGTAGCAGCACGCTCAAAGGGGACAGGCACCTCCCCAACTGGCTCAGGCTAGGTTTTTTGCGATTCAGCAGGATCCGCAATCATTTGGAGGAGTCGTTGAGGGTTTTATGCTCTTTTGTAGTTTAAACTAGATTTTTCAAACTTTGTTTATGTGAAAATTTGTACTTAGTACCCAACACCTTATAAAATTCACCAAGAAGGGCGATGACCTTGAATTTGTTACTCTTCTTCTTTTTGTTACTCATGCTCGATCGTTCTTTAACATCATGTTGTCTTAAAGGATATTGTTGATGTCTAAAAAATGATGTAGAGTGGGTCGCGGACAGTTACATGGCCAAGATGGATTAGAAAAGGTCCGGTCGACGACAGAAATGATCCAGACCATCGGACCTTAAACGAGCATATCTCACAATCCGGAATGAGTTATCTGACGTAAAATATATGATTTTGGGGTAGAACGAGCTACTTTAGCCAACCAACCTAGCTACGCCGGTCGTTTCCCTATTTTAATTTCATTTTTACTATAAATAGTTAGTTTTAGTTTGATTATAACTCTTCATCCATCGGGCTTTAGGAGTTGCGCCCAACGTGAAAAGAGCTTAGAATAATTAGGAGAACGGTTTGGTGAAGTCAAATAGGACACTTACTATTTTTGGTCGAAAACCTTGCGCACTAGTAGACATCACGACCGTCTATAAATAGTAAGTTTACTATTTATAATAAGTCGCGAATTCTAGGAGTTTTAGTTGTAGTTTGATTCTGATTTCTTTCCCATTGCTTGGTACCCCTATTTAAAGGGTTGTGAACTCTTTTTAATTCATTCATTAATCAATTTCGAATTTGTTAGAATTTATTTTTATTTTTTGCTTTCTTTCCTCGTGGATTCGAGAAGTCTTTGTGAGGAGTCCAGAGAAGTTTCGTGGATTCGGAATAGTTATCCTCTTGAGGAAGACGGTGCTCGACCTCACGTCCTTCCCTACGTCAATTTGGTATCAAAGTGAGGTTTTTCCTCGGATAGATGGCTTCTAACGACGGGTCGGGCAACAATCCCATGGGCGGTACTCTAGGAAATTTACCTTTAATGGCGGCAGCTTTCGAAGCAGCGCAATAAGAGAATCGACAAGCCATGCGAGGGCTGAAGGCTTCCATTGACCGCATAGTGGATCTCTTGGTGAAAACCCTAGGGCAACTCCGTGTTCCTAGTGGTAATCCTCCACCGTCAATTGCTGAAACTCGTAATCGCCCTGATCGTAAGATAGTACCGACAGTGCATCCAAGGGTCATTCCTGAGGAAGGGGGCTCTAGTGAGGAGGAGATCGACGACATAATCTTCCAACACCCCAGACAAGGTGGCGATCGAGTAGATCGAACAGATCGAGAATTCAAGATGCAAGTTGATATTCCTAACTTCAATGGCCAACTACACATTGAGGATTTCCTCGATTGACTTTCTGAAGTTGAGCGATTTTTCGACTATATGGACATCCCTGAAGCGAAGAAGGTCAAGCTTGTAGCCTACAAGTTGAAAGGAGGAGCTTCAGCTTGGTGGGAACAACTGTAACTCGCATGAACCAGACAGATGAAAGCATCAATCTGCACATGGTAGCGGATGAAGCAGCTACTACGTGCCCGATTCCTCTCTAGCGATTACGATCAGGTATTATTCCAACAACACCAAAATTATCGACAGGGTAGTTGGTCGGTGAGAGAATACGCAGAAGAATTTTACCGCCTGGCGGTGCGTAACGATTTAGTCGAGACTGAATCACAGCAGTCACCCGATTCAATGGTGGATTGCGTATGGCGATCCAGGATCTGGTCCAGATGCAATCCGTCTGGACGATGAATGATGCGATCAAGTTGGCTATTCGGGCAGAAGCACAACTTGAACGTCCTAACACACGGACCTGTCTTACCGCAAGGATCACTACGGCAGGTCCACCCCAGGGAGCTCCACAGTCTAAGGGAAAGGAGCCCGTAGGAGCACGCACTCAACCTCCTACGTCTGAGAGCTGAGATCAGGGAAGTGGGCAAGCTAGACCCCAAAGGGGCGTATCGACCAAGGCCCGACAACTGCTATTGTTGTGGCCAACCGGGCCACCTATCAAATACTTGTCCCCAGCGAAAAGTGGCGAACCTCGCCATCAGTGATGGTAGTGCTGATAATGCCCATGAAGATCCAGATGTTGAAGAATAGGAGTATACCACCGAGGACAAGGCAGGTGATTCAAGTTGGGTTCAGCAAGATCGCCGAGAGTCACTCATCGTGAGGCAGATAATATACGCACCAAGAAAAGAAGTGCATCCACAGCGGCATAACATCTTCTGCACTAGGTGTACGGTGAATCGAAAGGTTTGTAACGTGATTATTGACAGTCGAAGCAGCGAGAACATCGTCTCCAAGGTCATGGTGAAAAATTTGCAATTGAAAACGAAGCGTCATCCCTCCCTATATACAATCAGTTAGATCAAGAAGGTCAGCGAAACAAAGTTAACTGAACGGTGCACCATATCCTTTTCAATTGGCAAACATTATAAGGACGAAGTAATATGCGATGTGGTTAACATGGAAGCATGTCACATACTACTCAGTCGACCCTGGTAATTTGACTATGATGCCACTCATAAAGGCGAGATAACATATATATCTTCGTCAATGATGACCGGAAGAGCATATTGGCCCCTATGGATCAGGAGGGACTACCTGAAACTTCTAAAGTGGATGGTCGTTTTCTCTTAACCATACGGGACTTCATGGAAGAATCCAAAGAAACAGGACAGGCTTATGCATTAACTGTAAAAGGGGAAGAACTCGAGCCTACCATTATCCCTGAAAGAGTAAGGCCCTTGTTACATAAATTCAAAGAAATCTAGCCCGATGACCATCCCGATGGGTTACCCCTCATGCGGGATATCCAACACCATATCGACTTTGTCCCCGGGTCCAGTTTACCCAATCGTCCTCATTATCGAATGAGTCCGAATGAGTGCAAGATCCTATAAGGGCAAGTGGAGGAGTTAATCCGTAAGAGTCTTATTCGAGAAAGTATGAGTCCATGTGTTGTACCAGCTCTATTAACTCCAAGGAAAGATAGGAGTTGGCGCATGTGTGTCGACAGCCGAGCCATCAACAAAATCACCATAAAATACAGGTTTCTTATACCACGGTTGGACGATATGCTGGACATGCTAGAGGGTGCAAAAATATTCTCTAAATTGGACCTAAGGAGTAGCTACCTTCAGATTCGAATATGGCCAGGTGATGAGTGGAAAACAGCCTTTAAGACCAAGGAAAGATTGTACGAATGGATGGTCGTGCCCTTCGGTCTTTCGAATGCGCCTAGCACATTCATGAGATTGATGAACCAAGTTCTGAAACCTTTCATTGGGCGGTTCGTTGTGGTTTATTTTGATGATATTTTGATATACAATGAAGACGAAACCACCCATATGGACCACCTCAAGAAGGTCCTTCAAGTGCTCACTGAAAATAAACTTTATCTCAATTTAAAAAAGTGCAGCTTCATGACTAATGGCTTATTATTTCTGGGTTTTGTCATAACATCCACGGGAATTCGTGTGGATGAGGAAAAGGTGAAGGCAATCAGAGAATGGCCGGTTCCTACAAATATTCACGAAGTCCGAAGTTTTCATAGACTGACGACATTCTATTGTCGGTTCATGAAAAATTTCAGTACCAGTATGTCACCAATCACAAATTGCATGAAAAAAGGGCAGTTTCAGTGGACTGATGAAGCCGACAGGAGTTTTGCCAAAATCAAGCGCAATTTATCCATGAGCCCAGTTCTTGTACTTCCCAACTTTGACAAACTGTTTAAAGTCGAATGTGATGCATCATATGTCGGGGTTAGGGGAGTTTTGTCTTAAGAAGGTAGGCCGGTAACCTTCTACAGTGAGAAACTTAGCGATGCACACAAGAAATGGTCTACATATGAGATCGAGTTGTACGCAGTGGTCCAGGAACTGCGACACTGGTGACATTATTTGATTCAAAGAGAATTTATACTTTACACGGACCATCAAGCTCTTAAATTCATTAATAGCCAAGCTAACATTAACCGTGTGCATGCTAGATGGATCTCATTTTTTCAGGAATTCACGTTCGTGCTAAAACATAAGTCAGGACAGGAGAACAAGGTAGCCGATGGGCTGAGTCACCGTGCAACTTTATTAGTCACTATGAACAATGAAGTTATCGGGTTCGAGCGCCTAAAAGACATCTATGCCGACGATGACTACTTCAAGGACGCATGGGTTAGATGCCAAGAAGGTCACCCCGGTGACTTACATATGCAAGACGAGTTCCTTTTTGAGGAAAATCGATTGTACATCCCCAACAGTTCTCTAAGGGAATAGATAATCCAAGAGCTACATGGAGGTGGCCTTAGTGGACACCTTGGGCGAGACAAGACGCGAGCTCTTGTGGAAGAACGGTATTACTAGCTGTAATTGGTACGTGATGTGAGAAAGCAGTCCAACATTGTTATATTTGTCAGACCTTCAAAGGGCAATCTTATAATACGGGCCTCTATACCCCATTACCAGTGCCTGATGGCCCTTGGGAGGATTTATCTATGGACTTCGTGCTTGGTCTCCCACAAACACAACGCGACATGGATTCGGTGTTCATGGTAGTAGATCGTTTCTCGAAGATGGCGCACTTTATTCCATGCAAGAAGACTCTCGATGCAACACACATGGCGAATCTATTCTTCAGAAAAATTGTGCGGCTACAAGGGTTCCCAAGACTATTACTTTTGACCATGACATGAAGTTCACAAGCCACTTTTGACGAACTTTGTGGACTTGATTCGATACACAACTTCAATTCAGCAGCGCCTACCACCCACAGACTGGCGAGCAAACCGAGGTTGTGAATCGCACGTTGAGAAACCTCTTTCGATGTATTTCAGGAGAAAAACTGAAGTAGTGGGATTTGGCCTTATCTCAAGTGGAGTTTGCATTCAACAACATGGTGAACTGCTCGATAGGGAAATCCTTGTTCCAGGTTATTTATGGACGAGTACCTCACCACACACACTAGACTTGGTCCCTCTGCCTAAGCTCCCAGGGATGAACATTGCAGCAGAACATATGGCAAACAGGATCATGGGCATTCATGCGGAGGTGCAGACCAAGTTACATAGCTCGAACGAAAAGTACAAGGAGCAAGTGGACAAGCATCGGCGACAAAAGGTATTCGAGGTGGGCGACCAAGTAATGGTCTATCTACGTAAAGACAGATTTTCAACAGGAACATACAACAAGTTGAAGAATAAAAAGATTGGACCGGTACCAATCATCCGAAAGATTAATGACAAGGCTTATGTTGTTGATCTTCTAGATGTATAGCGATCTCACGGACTTTCAACGTCGCGGACCTGACTGAGTATTATAAACCAGAGTAAGACGAGAACTCGAGGACGTGTTCTTTTGAGGTAGAGGAGACTGATGTAGAGCGGGTCATGGACAGTTACATGGCCAAGATGGATCAGAAAAGGTCCGGTCGACGACAGAAGTGATACAGACCATCGGACCTTAAATCAGGCATATCTCACAATCCGGAATGAGTTATCTAACGTAAAATATATGATTTTGGGGTAGAACTAGCTACTTAAGCCAACCAACCTAGCTACGCCGGGTTATGCAAGACCCAGCTATGCTGGGTTACACAAGCTGGATTTGCGAAATACCCCTGGATCGACAGTCGTTTCCCTGTTTTAATTTCGTTTTTACTATAAATAGTTAGTTTTAGTTTGATTATAACTCTTCATCCTTCGGGCTTTAGGAGTTGCGCCCAATGTGAAAAGAGCTTAGAATAATTAGGAGAACGGTTTGGTGAAGTCAAATAGGACACTTACTATTTTTTGCCAAAAACCTTGCGCACTAGTAGACATCACAACCGTCTATAAATAGTAAGTTTACTATTTATAATAAGTCACGAATGCTAGGAGTTTTAGTTGTAGTTTGATTCTGATTTCTTTCCCATTGCTTGGTACCCCTATTTAAAGGGTTGTGAACTCATTTTTATTCATTCATTAATCAATTTCGAATTTATTGAAATTTATTTCTATTTTCTGTTTTCTTTCCTCATGGATTCGAGAAGTCTCTGTGAGGAATCTAGAGAAGTTCCGTGGATTCAGAATAGTTATCCTCTTGAGGATGACGGTGCTCGACCTCACATCCTTCCCTGCATTACAAAACCTCTCCATACTACATTTTAAGGCGAGTTGGAGTTGTTCTTCCTCCAAAGCTTTTAATCTGGCTTCATCTACTGCCTCTTCCATAGAAGTTATCCATGTACCTGATCTAAAACATTTCGATGGAGTGGAAGGTTTTCTATTCAAATATAAAGGGGCCTAAAAAAGAATTGAGACATTCTTTGGGGCATTAGAGCACAGTTTTGCATCACCACCTCGACAAGACAAGTGTAACCGAAACTGATTAGTCTTGCTTACAAACTTTGCCCCCACACAATCTTTTTCTTCCAGATCTAGGTGACGATTCGATTAGGGAAGCGTAGTCCCAAATGTTGGTCGATGGGTCAAATGACGACATATCTACACTAAAGTTTTTATATAAAATAAATAATCAAAATGTCGATGATTTATAAGAGTTGTACATGAAAATTATAATGTTGATGATTTATAAAGATAAATAGAAACTATAAATGAATAATTTAAATTTGATATAATAATAAAATAAAAGCAATATGAATATATAAAAAATAAAATTAAATAATTAATAATGAGTAAATAAATGTCACAGTCTCACAGACTCACATTGCACCACTTTTAAGTTTCAAGTTAAGTAATATTACATAGATTCAAGTTTCAACAAAAAAAAAATAATAATAATAATTAATAACTGCCTCCATGTAATTGTTGTTGTGGGTAGAGTCTCGTCATGAATCTCCATCTCTTCATCTTCTTCATCATTAATATCATCTCGTCCCTATATCGGATGCAACCAATCTTATGTACAAATTAATGCTTCAACTATTTTTTATAAAAGAAAGCTTCAATGGTTACTCACAACCTTACTCCTCGTGTTAAAAGTAATTCCAATGCCACTATTGAAATTGGTATTAATAATGTGTTATGTGCCATCACGAATAATGTAGGACATTTTGATTCACTGACCATCGTCTTCCACCATTCCAAAACATTAAAGTCGGATTGCTTTACGATTAGCTCTTTCAGGTACAATTCTAGATCTGTTTCCCTAGTCTAAACTCCCCTTTTGTTCTTGTGCTAATTAAGGCATGTATTCATTTAACACATTGTCATAATTAGTTATAGAAATATACATATATCTACCTTCTTTAACACCTATTGTAGGTAAAGTAGTAGCATACGAACTGTACAAATCTTCAAGTGCTTAATAAACCTTGTAGGTCTCCATTACCGCTCTTTTAAAAGAATAAATCTTTATAAAAATAAACTTGACTAACCCATATTACAATGAGGATTAAGACAATTGTGAAGGTCATCAACAAATGACATTTGTCCCAGTATTTGTAAAACTTCATCTGCATACCAATTGTCATCTTTCGTATAAAATATGAACCTACACTGGGTTTTTTTTTTTTGTAGAGCATCCTTAATCTTTCAAAGAGACGGAAGAAACAGATTCCCAATTGGATACTTATTTTTTGAAAAAATCTTAATGCAGTCATAAAAAGCTTTGAAAAAGTTGTAAACTTATTTTGCTTTGCTCTAATCATCTGTACTCGACAACTTAAAATACGTTCTATCACATGCCGCATATTCAGAAAATGTAAGCTCTAAGTTCATTGCCATATCTAACATTTCATAAGTTGAGTTCAAACATGTACATACATCTAACTTCGACATCTTTTTTGGATGACACATTTAAACGTTAGATGATGTCTGTCCATACACTCAGTTTCGACAGCGAACCCCTTATATATTTCACACTTTCTCTTATGTTCTCTACGATATGGTCAATTGTTTTCAGCCCTTCTTATACAATCAAGTTTAGAATATGGACACAATAACTAACCTGGAATATTTTTTCATCAAAGAATAAATTTTTGGTTGCCCTGAACTGGTTACGTAAAAATGAAATTACACAGTCATTTTCTGAAGCATTGTCTAAAGTTATTGCTGAAATTTTCTTCTCAGTGCCCTAGTCTTGTAAACAACTGTAGATGTAATCTGAAGAGGAAGATGACGAAAGTTCAAAATTCTCTTGCAGAGTTTCCAATCTTTATCTACATAGTATGCGGTTACTTAATGAAATTTATTATTTTCTTTGATTGAACACCTTCCATAAATCAGACGTTGAACTTATTCTAGATACTGAAGCCAAAACTTCTTTCAGTTTCATCTTCTTGTTTGTGTACATCTTCATGCACTCTCTCTGCAAAGTGACACGAGAGACAATCTCAGATCGAGGGTTAAAGAATTGACAGAACAACCTAAACGTTTTACTTTCTATCATTCTAAAAGGTTTTTCTTCGATGATTACTAATCTAGCATACCACTCTTTCATGTTTTCTTTCTCAAACTTATGAGTGAAAATTATGCCTTGTGAGTTGTCCCATTCTGACCTAATAAATTATAGTAATTATTAGCCTGGAGGTAGGAGTTTTGGTCTCTTATAATAGCTTTGCTTATGTCTGTTTAAATGTGTTATTGATCCCCATGGATTCTTCGAGGATCATCCATATATGATACATCCATTCTAAAAGGTTTTTCTTCAAGGATCATCCATATAAGATACATCCATTCATTCATCCACTTCACCCAACCATCCTATACATCCATCCCTAAATATATTTAGTATAATGTCAAGTTATTTAATAATATAGTAGAGTATGTCACTTGATACACAAGCATTCAAAAGTTGTACAAGGTACATGTGAGATATATTAACTCAAACAAAAGCGACAAAATTGTGGAGCCCACTTTTGCTAAATAATATGCAAAATCACACTTATTTGTTGAAATAGAATAGCTAGATATTTTTCATTTTAAGCCATTTAATAAATGTGCACCATTCTGATATTCAGATAGTTAAATAAGTAATTAAGCATAATTATTTGTTGTATTTAAAAAAACAAGATACAACAAAACTAATATCACAATTAACAATCTAACAGTAACAGATAAAAAACAACTTAACAATTTAATAAATTAACAAATTTAAAATAAATTAACAATCTAACTAATTAAAAATTAAAAATCTAACAAATGTAAAACAATTTAACAAATGAAATCAGTTTAACAAATTAACAGTTACATCTATTCAATCATCCAACCAACCAAACAAATCATCCATATATGATACATCCATCCATTCATCTACTTCACCCAACCATCCCATACATTCATCCTTCAATATATTTAGTATCAAGTTGGAATAAATGAAGACACTATAATCTATCTAACCATGATCTATCCAAAAATTGGACAATTCAATCATTTTTATATCTCAAAGAACACATTGTATCTATATCTAGGAACATAAAAATCCTCAAATGGGTAACTGATTATCTATCCTTATACCTTACAATCTATTTAAAAAAAAAAAAAATACAACAAAACTAATCTTATAAATAAATATCTAATAGTAAAAGATTTTTTTTTTTAAAAAAAAAAACAACTTAACAATTTAACAATTTATCAAATTTAAAATAAATTAACAATCTAACTAATTAAAAAATTAACAATCTAACAAATGAAATTAGTTTAACAAACTAACAGTTACATATATTCAATCATCCAACCACCCAAACAAATGATCCATATATGATCCATTCATCCATTGATCCACTTCACCCAACCATCCCATACATCCATCCATAAATATATTTAGTATTATGTCAAGTTATTTGATTATATGGTAGAGTATGTCACTTGATATGTAATCATTCAAAAGTTGTACAAGGTACATGTGGGGTATTTTAACTCAAACCAAAGCGACAAAATTGTGGAGCCCACTTTTGCTAAATAACATGCCAAAATCACACTTGTTTGTTGAAATAGGACAGTTGGATATTTTTCATTTTAAACCATTCAATAAACGTCCACCATTCTGATATTTGGATAATTAAATAAGTAATTAAGCATAATTATTCGTTCATAATATTAATATATATAAATTTGTATAAATTATTATATATTTTGTATAATATACATATATATATATACATATAAATATAAATATATATGTGTGTGTGTAATAATAATTTAATATTATATTAATATAATAATTTATATATAAATCTAACTATAATATATATATATATATATATTTAGTTTATATATAATATTATATATATATATATATTCATATATATAGTGGCCTAGTGGGCCACTAGCTCACAACCACTGGACGACTGGCCCTAGCTGACCAAGCGACCACCGCCCACAGACTCAAACGGACATTGATCCTGCCCGCCATAGTGGCCAGTCATCCGACAGGGCAAGGGTAGGGAAATGAAGGGATAAATAGAAGAGAGAGATGAGGAGGAGAGTACTTGATCAGTAGTTAGTCGCACGGTCGAACGTTGTAGGTGGTGGCTAGGTCGGGTGGGGTCGGTAGAACGCTGGAGAACGGAGAGAGAGGAGAGAGGCTGAGAGTGCAGTGGTCAGTTGGGTAGGGTCCGATGAATGCTGGACACTGGAGAGAGACAGGGGGGGGGGGGGGGTCAGACGCTGGAGGCTAGAAATTGGAATTTGAAAAATGATTTTGGGATTTAGGGTTTCTTTAAAACGATTGAGTATTTATATTATATACCTGATTTTTTATTCGAGCCAAACTGAGTCAAGTTCAAGCCAATACTGAGTCGAGTCGAGTCGAACTAGGGCAAGCTCGAATTTTTTTCGAGTAGAAAAATTAGCTCGACTCGACTCGAACTCATTTTCGAACTGATTCGAATCGAGCTTTTTCGAGTTAATTCGAGTGAGTTAATTGAGCTAACTTGGTTTGTGTACAACTCTAGTTATGTCATTCTGGAGATTCGTCAGGGATTCATTCTCTCGTGCACATGTTTTATGCATACCGGTGTGAGGCAAGGATTTCAAACCCACATAACTCTTCTTTCATTGCGACGGACACTATATAAGCTGAGATATTGCCAAAATTACTATTGAACTATTTTCAATTACACCAATTAAGTGTAATTTATTTTACAATCAATGACGATGTGAGGGATATAATAAGAATTCAGATTAATGAAATAAAATGATAATGATTATTCTTTGAATTTTCCTTTGTTATTATTGAATATGGATATTCCAATCTCCAATCTATGTTTTTTCTCGAAACATAATGTGTGCCCTTACCATCCAACACTCCCTCACATGTGACTTCAACGCCTATTTCACAAATGCCAACAATTCCTCATCACGCGACTCAAACACCAAATTGCAATAATCTCATCTAATGCAATGTGATTAATATGTATGTTTAGCCGATTAGTTATTAAGTCACATTCATCTAACATATTGGAAAAGCTAGAATACCTCGATTTTATCATTTGTCTCAACCAGAGGCTAGGAACTGCCATATCGGCAAATTATCTATGTCCCTTGAACCGTTTTGGGTTTGTCGCTCTCAATCAGTCACATATGATAAGCAATTTGTTATCAACATTACTCCACGGGCACTACGGGGAGGCTCGTCACACCAGCGTAGGCCGACAACTCGAACACGATATCCCATACTACCATGATCGGCGCATGAGTCTTTTAGATCACATCGCTAATTGTTATACGTAAACTCATCTAATGGGAATGGGGTAACCTAAAGTGAATTGGTCGTTGTCATACGTTGTGAACATAACATGATCAGCCGACCGTTAGGCTAATTTGATTGACTTGGGAGAACCCCGGAGCAACCGGCATTGGGTGCAAGCATCCCGTATAGTCCAACTATTGTTAGTCATCCGTATTTGACCTGGGTCGATCAAGCATGCCTAAGGTGGCCATCCTAACTTAGGTCACCCCTTAATTCGGGAGATTTGTCGACTGATCCAACATTGTGATTAGTTCTAATCAGTAACTAAGGACTAGCTAATTGTTAACCAATCCTAATGAGATCATGCATAAACTCCAAATTCAACAACTTAATCATTCGGGCATTTCATCGAACATATAAGCATCGATAAGCAAGTAAAAGCAAGATTTGTAATTAAAATCGAAATGTAGACATGTTATCACACATTGAGTCATTCACATCAAGTAATCATTAGCTGAGACCCTTAATGGTCGATAAATGGTAAATTAAGAGTAATGGTCTGCACCTTGGAGGGTTTTACTTGATCTAACTGCAGTTAGGATTAGGATTTTTTAGAAAAACACCAATTCCTAATTAAATGAAAGGAATCTAAAAAGAGGTGGCTCTGATCATGCGTAGGGGTGGATTCGACAAAGAACAAAGATAATAGCTTGGGTTTCATCAAAGATTTCCGGTGTAAGCAAACACCAATTATAAGACCCTAGCCTGAGTATCCGTTTTGTTCTGCTAGGTTCCGCCGTCCTACCAATCAAATCCTGGCGAGCCGCGACCTGTAAATTTCATTTACGGTCATCCTTAAATCCCGTTATGCTAACCTGACCCGGATCGACTCGAAACCTATACCTTGTGACCGCATCGACGCTGCGATTCCAACGCCGCGTCTCGTGCGTCCATCCGATGTGAACATCATAAGATGTAGCCCGCACCATTTTTGGGCCATTAATCATGCATGTGGGACCCACCTAGACCCTTGCACTTTTTCCCATGTGGGCCCCACCCTAGTGCACCTTTTTCTATGTAAGCTACCCTCCATAATGACCTAGCCTAGTTATGATTGTTTTTCTTTTCTAGAAAATAATCATGAGATATTCTCTCTATCCCATGCATTTCTCTTCCCAAGCTAGCTCTTTCTTCCAAACTCATCATTGCTCTTTTACAACCCTCCTCTCTCCTCTCTTCTCTCTCATTTCCCTCTCTTTCCTTTCCTTGTTAGGTGGGACGTCCACCATTTCTCCCCTATTCCAGCAACTTCTCTCCCTTCTCTCTCCCAATCCCACCATCTAAACCCCATCACCACTAGAACGCTTTTATATATTAGAGCTTTAGAGCTTGTGGCTTAAAGTTGGAGGAAGATCTTGAAGGGGGGTGATGCATTAAAGCTCTTTCTTTCCTTCTTCTTCTTGCATGTTCTTCTCTTCATATTTGGGAGTATGTAGGACCCACCAATTAATGGTGGAGGTCCTACATAGCTCCATGATATGAGGCCAAAGACCCACATGACGTATGCACGTTTTCATGGTGGACCATTCTCCATGGACCCACCATGTTGCATTTCATTGATTTAATGGTTGTTTGGTCATCTAGACCATGGCATGCATGGTGGGGATAGCATCCCTACCTTAGAAAATTCCTTCGATTGTAAGATCTCAAGCATGCATGTAAGATGTAAGGTGTGGATTGTGTTGGTGGATGATTCATAGTATCGGAATCCTCCCCTATGCTCGTTGATCTCTCTCTCTCTCTCTCTCTCTCTCTCTCTCTCTCTCTCTCTATCTATCTATCTATCTATCTTCTTCCTTCTTTTTGCTATTGATGATGGTGGCCCACTGATGTGACCAAAAACATCCCAGACCATCCAGATTTTTGGGGACGTCCAAGCCCACCTGCTGGACGTCCAGGCTCACCCTGTGTTGTATGGGTTGGATGGCCGTTAAGGCTTGATTTTTCTTGGAGATTTTTAGGAGGGAGTGTGTCTGAAATTTTTGTGGTCCATCTAAGTGGACCCCACTTGTATTATCATAGCTTTAATCCCTTTAAATATTTTTCTATGGGCTGGAAATGGACAACATATGTTGTTGTCTAAATTTCAGGCCCATTTGATGCATGGTTTTGAGTATTGTTTTAGGCCTATTTGTAAGGCTTTTCTCCCTGATTTCTTTTGGGATTCTTTGAGGTGTGGACCCCACCTTGATGTAGGATGGAGCCCATACCCTTTACCCCTATATTGAGACCCATGGAGTGGGCCCAAGAGGGTTGGACGGTCTAGAATTTTCTGGATTGTCCAACAGTCCTGCATGCTGGAAATGGGCTTGTATTGGCCTAGTTTTTAGGAAGGTGGGCCACCCTAGTGGACCCCACTTGCTGTCCACATATGGGTACATGAAATCCACCCATTTTCCCTTTGATTTGGCAGGCCTGGACCTACCCGATTAGGTGCCAAAGTTGGGGACAACAGCATTTTTATAGCAGCAAATTTTTTTTATATGCCTTGTTGTCCATTTTTTTATAAATTATTTGGGCTTGTGTATGTCACGCCCTAAACCTGGAAATCGGATTCACAGGAATCCCGATCTCCAAATCCGGTGCCGACAGCCTCCGTAGTACTTCATTTTTGGCTCCTAACGCACATATGCCAGGTTCCGATCCTGAGATCCTACAATGAGGATTTTTTTTTTTACGTACATTTATCTTGTAAGAAGCATAACCACAAGTTTACCCAAATCACAAGAGCGACATCATCATCACATATCCACTAAATAAATTTTGAATATAATACTGAAAGGGAAAATACATATGTCAAATAAAATAAAAGTTCCATAAGTCAGCTACATGCTCCAAGCTCTATGCCGCTACAACCTAACATCACCTGCATGCATCTATCGTGCATAAGCTTATAGAAAGCTTAGAGGGTGGTGTAAGTGTGTGCACAAGGTAAGTGTCAAGTATTCAACATAATGTCATATTCATACAATATCTAAAATACTGATAAGATCATGAATCATTTGATATCAAAGTAAGTAGAAATACTGATAAGTCCATAAAGAAATCATCAACCTCATTTAGGATATGTGATGAAAAGACACAGCAAGCCAATGTCATATAATAAGAAAGTAATGTAAATCGACTATGTAATGCAGAAACATAATGAACCAGATATCAGATATCGAGGATGCAATACAATATGCAATTCAGAAGAGCTACGAATACCATCAACCTCATAAATGCCGAAACATAGCAACCCAAAATACTATATGTCGCGGATGTAATGCAATATGTGATGCGAATGGAATGACCATGCTGGAGTGTGCAGTCGGGATGATAGTACGTTGTCTCGCAGGCTATGGGGTCCATCACAAGGGACTTCTATCCAAACCAGTTTCATACCTAAATTTGGATAGTCAGACTCAATGTGGTAAACTCTTGATCTCAGGTTAGTCACGCACCCCAACCGAAATCCTAGCTATTACGAAGGTACACGTAAAAAATAGTTACGCACCACCAGCCCAAGTGGATAGTGAATGAATGAATGAATGAGTATGTAACTCCTGCTCAATAAGTCCACATATCAGTACTATTCATCTCTAGGATCATCACAAGGGTTTAGTACACTCTAAATGGCACTGCCCCTCTCCTAGCAGTACAATCCAAGTGAGCATAAGAAACCTCACTATCCGCCTAGCCAATAGTCTGTCAATACCTATCCGGCATGTCAATAGCGGACCCATTCACTAGCTGGTCAAACTCAACCTAGTTATGCCCCCTACGCTCGGGCGGGTAAGGCCACACCCCCTCCCAACAGACCACGACACAGCGGGAGACGCGACCTCTTGATATTCGGCACTCGGGCACTCATGTATCCACTCGGTCTCGACATTGGGGCATCCTCTGGTACCAAGAGGGTTTAGAAATTTTCACCTAGGGTCATCTATGGTAGCCTGATACTAGAACAAATTTCTGGTGTCCCGTCTGGCCATCCACGATATGCCTGTGGAGGCTACAGCCCTTATGTCACTAGGGCGTATAGTAATCATAATGCAAGATGCATGAGTCATACAATCCAGTCATGCATCACTCCTACGCATATCGTGCGCTCATGTGAGATAACCTCCACCTATCAGGGAGTCTCATAACAACATGCCCAATGACATATGCAATGGTCAACCACATCTCATAACAAACATGCAAATGATGCGTATGAGCATGTATCATGATGCTATGCTATCACATACTCATAATCGGTATTAATATCTGGCACTGATAATCATCATCGACATTCGGCATTGATAATCAGCCTCAACAATGTGAACATTTAACCAACATTTCCCCCAAGGAATGGCCCACATAGAGCCTAACATATAGTGGATCTATGTCCTCACACAAGGGCCAAATATATACAACACCATGAGCCTCACTCAAGAGCTTAACACATCACGATGGGCTTTTCACATAGGCCTAATATACATCACAATGGGCTACATCGTCTCGCCCTCAAATGCATCTCAATGGGCCTCATCACATAGCCCTCATATACATTACATTGGGCCTTAAATACGGGCTGAATACACATCACAATGGGCCTCAAATACGGGCCGCATATACATCACAATGGGCCTCGATAATCAGAATCAGTATCGACAATCGAAATCAAAATCGAAATCGACACTCGGAATCGTCCTCGACAATCGAAATCAGAATTGGCCTCGATAATCGGCCTCGACAATCGAAATTAGAATCGAAATCGGTCATGACAATCAGAATTGATCGATAATCAGAATCGACAAATCGGTCACATCAATCAGAATCGACAATCGGTCACGGCAATTGGAATCGATCGATATTCAGAGTCGGCAAATCAGTCACATCAATCGGAATCAGCAATCGGAATCGATCGATAATCAGAATCGGTAAATCGATCACGTCAATTAGAATCGGCAATCAGTCATGACAACTGGAATCAATTGATAATCAGAATCGGCAAATTGATCACGTCAATCAGAATCGGTAATCGGTCACGGCAATCAGAATCGATAGATAATTGGCCTCGATAATTGGAATCGGCAATTGGCCACAATGATCAGAATCGATCGATAATCAGCCTCGATGATTGAGATTGGCAATTAGCCACAACAATTGGAATCGATCAATAATCGACAATCGATAATCGGAATCGGCAATCGACCACAACGATCAGACTTGATCAATAATCGACCTTGATGATTGGACGAACAAGGCCTAAGGAAAGGTCACAATGTGGACATTAAACCATCATTGCCCATTAATGTGGACATTTAACCACATTGATCCCAAGGAGTGGTCCTAATAGGGCCAAACATATAGTGGGCCCACGGCCTCACACAAAGGCCTAATACACATCAAGTGGGTTGCATCAATGGGCGCACTAATGGGCCACAAGTAAACCAAAGTGGACCTCTCAAATGGGCCACAAAATACATTACGACGGGCCACATACCTGAGCCTATATACATCAGAATGGGCCGCATCTCATGGGCCGAAAATGCATCATAATGGGCCTTCTTGCATAGGCTTTAAATACATAACAGGTGGGCCCCTCTCACGGGCCTAATATACATTACGATGGGCTGGATACACGGGCTTAATATACATTACCATGGGCCGCTTACATGGGCCGAAAATACATCTCATTGGGACTTACCAAATGGGCCGGAAATACATCACAATAGGCCTTAAATACAGTATAATGGGCTGCATTATGTGGGCCTCAAATACATCAAGTGGGCAGTATTAATGGGTCATACCAATGAACCCCATATATACAACAGGTGGGCCTTGCACCTGGGCCTCAAATATATTAATGAGCCTCATCACACGGGCCTCAATACTAAGCCTCATATACCGAGTGGGCCTCATTACATGGGCTTAACAATACAAACGGGTGGGCCCCGCCCATGGGCCAAAATACATCATGATGGGTCGCACCAATGGGCTTCATGTGTATCAAATCGGGCCGCACCAATGGGCCTCGTGTATATCAAATCGGGGCGCACCAATGGCCCTCAGGTATATCAAATCGGGCCGCACCAATGGCCCTCATGTACGGTCAAGTGGGCTGCATCAATGGGCCACACTAATGGGTCGTATATACATCACAGGTGGGCCCTCGGAGCAAATGGGCCCCACCAAATGGTCGGCATGAATATAGAATGCATACATCAGGTGGGTCACATGTCCCATGGATAGTGTGGATAAAACATACATCATGGTGGTCCCCCGTCCCTAGACGGCCTGGATGAAATCATATATCAAGGCAGACCACACATCCATCAAAATGGACAGACAGTGCAAATACGACACATCATCAAGGTAGGTTCATCATCCTGAACAGATGAATGGAGCTAATAAAATTCATAAATCATGGTGGGCCACGATGGACGGCCTGGATGATCAGATGAACGGCGTGGAGAACACATATACACGGCTAGCCTACATAGCTGGCTGACATGGTGTCGTGGTAGACCATCCAATCCACTTCCATCAGGTGGGTCTCACGTACGTGGCCCACCTATCGTATACACACCATCCAATCCGTTCATCAAGTGGGCCCAAAGGAGATAGATAGACGATGTGAATTAATTCCACCTACAGCAACAGTGTAGCTGGTATGCGGTACCCAGCCAATCAGCTTCTCCAGAACAGGTGGGTCCCACGTGGGAGGGGGGTGGCCCACCAAAATAGTACTTCATAGTATATAATATTATATATATTATTTAGTCAAATAAATATAATATATATTATATATGTATACACCTTATATACAAAGAGGGAGTGACTGCCCGGTGCAGATCACCTGTGATAAAGATGGGTCTCACGGCTGCTGATGCAGGGGATTGCAAAATAGATGGATGGCATGGGTTAAAACCCATATATCATGGTGGCCTCACACTAGATGAAACGCACACCATGGTGGGACCCTCAACTTGGTGACGTCATGCACACCAGCGATGTGCTGCTGGGTTGCTGCCCAGCATTCCAATAGGCGGACGGCGTGGATCATACCATGTACATCACAATGGGGTCCACCATAGCATTTATTTGCCATTTAATCTGATCATACGGTCACACAGACCCGGCTGAGGAGGAAAAACAAATTTCATGATGATCCAAAACTTCTGTGACAACCCCAAAGGGGTTTCAATGGCAGACGTTCAATTAAACACTGTTTTCCTGTGACGTGGGCCACTTGAGCTCCACCTACGACTGAATTTTGGGAAGGGCCCACTGCCCTAAGGGGCCTATCAAATGCATGGTGCTGATGTTCACACACAACACGGTGGGACCCAAGTCCCAGCCCATCCATTTGTCAACGCAGCGCCCTCGCAAATATATTTTTTAAATTTTTTAAAAAAAAATGGTTTTCTGATGGTTTTTCGTAGGTGGGGTCCACATCAGTAAAATCTAACCCCACCACTGGTCTCTATGGACCAAGACAGACCCATCAAGTCCAATATTCGATATGTTTTGGGGTACAAAAATATCAGGGTAGATTTCAACGGTAGACAATACTATCTTCTATGCTATGGCCCGCTAGAATGTCAGATTGGCTCCATTTTTCGGCTCAACGCCTAAAATGATCCAGGGAATAGGATGGACGGCTTGGATTCGATCCATACATCAAAGTAGAGCCTGAAGGAGTGGCCCACCCAAAAAGTTTAAAATTCAACATAATAATAATAATAATAATAATAATAATAATATTATTATTATTATTATTATTATTATTATTATTATTTTTCTGCTTCCTCACTATCCATTCACAATTCACAAGTCCCGCGTCCAGGGATGCTAGACGTAGACGTCTGATCAGGGTGGGTCCCACGTGTGAGGACCACGGCTGGTGGGTCCCACGTGGACATGGCCCACTTGATGGGATCAATTTAATATTTGCATTTTTTTCCCATCCCCATTAAGGTAGGGCCCACATGGTTTGGACGGTTGGATAAGACATACATCAAGGTGGGGTACGTCGAAGTGGGCCACACGACCACATCATCACACCAAAATAATAAAAGAGAGAAAGAGGGAGAAAGAAGCACCCACCTATGATCTTCTCCTCCTTTTTTCGCCAAAGTACCCTAGAGCTTCAATGGAAGAACTTCAACGGTCGAGATTGGATCATGAACGGTGGAGATGGAGTAAGGAAGGTGGGCCACACTAGCTTCTCCTCTTAGAAGCCATAGATGTGGGTTGCTTGTAGAGAGAGATGGAGTTTGAAAAATGAGAGAGAGAGAGAGAGAGAGAGAGGTGTAAGAGAAGTGATGGGAGAGAGGATGGTGAGGTGATGGAAAAGTTGACTTTTGGAATTGCTTTTGTACTTGGGAATGGGGAGAGTAATGGGTTGAGTGATGGGTGTACTTTTGACAAGTGAGGTGATTGATGTGATGGATTCTCTCAAAATTTGTAATGCGTGGCGTTTTCCTCAAACTGAACGCAGGCCCACATCTCCTGGTCAGGGTACCGCATCGGCTGCAAGACGCAGCATCGGAACTACGGCGACGGCGCAGTCGCACTGGTACAAGTCTTGGGTCGAGCCGACTCAGATATACAGGACACATCTCAGGGTCGCGCGTAAATGCTGACAACCGATCACGGGTCGCCGGAATTCGACCGGGATAACCGCAGAAGCCTACAGAACAATACAGGCTAGGATACGAGTCTTACAGTGTATGACTCCCAAATTCATATCCATTATGGCCCACTTTGCTCGGACCTCTTCTATGTGATCAAGGGCATCCGGGGCCACCACATTTCTTTGGGAACATGGCTGGACAACAGCCATGCTGGACGTCCCAAGTGTTGTTGACGTCCAGCATGAGATGACTGTCTCACCTCATATGAGCCCACTATGATGTAGTGTTTCATCTTCCATTCATCCATTTTGTGTGGCCCACTTGGACGTGGCCCACCCCTGGTGGGACGTCCATGGTGGGGCCCACCTTGAGCTTTGTTATGGCCTAAACAGTCCAAGCCTTAGACCGCCCACCCATGCGTTGGGACGCCCATTGTTTGGGCTACTGCTGGACTTACAGTCCAGCAATAAGCCCACTTGATTTGTGTGTTGTAAAACCACTCTCCATCTGGTGGGGCCACCTGTGTATATGACTAGCCACCATGGAATAAATATTCACTTAATTTTACCAATTTCTGGACCTCAGCAGGCCCAGGAAGTTAGGTGAGCTGAAAATCCAACAAGAGGCCTTAAAAGTACATTGTATGTGGCTTAAATTTTATGGGTGTGAGGCCCACCATATTGAGAGACTTGTGTGTATGTCTCATGCTTTTATTCTTAAATTTTTGGGCTTAATTAATGCCTTGTGAAGCCCACCTTTAGCTGATTATTGTGGGCCATCTTAGATCAGATTTTTAGATAGTTCAATAGGCCTAGATGGGCTGGATATCCCTTCCTTGAGCCCAGAATTTGTGTAAGGGCTGACCTCATTGTATTATGGGCCCAATAGGCTGCTTATAAGCCTGATCATGTGTGTGGATGTTTCTTAAATGCCCTCATGAAATACTTAGTTATGGGCTAGCTTGCAAGGCCCATATTGATGCATGTTGAGGGCCTTGCTAAGTCTTTGGACTGATATTGTAAGGCCCACACTAATGATTTAAGCCTTCTCCGTGTGTATTTTTGGGCTTGTGGACTGCCCATTAGATCCATTTAATGCATGGATCCAGTGGCTATTAAGAGTTGGACCATATTTGCCCCAATTGACCCATAATGATGTGTACTTAGGCCATGATATGCCCTCATTGGGTCCATGATAATATATGTAGGCTATGGGCCATTTTCTTGGGACCCATTATGTGTTGCAATATGTATGTATGGCTGCCCATTGTATCTTCATGATAATATTCGGGCCTTAGGCCTTGATTTGGCTAGTTTTCTTGTTGAGCCACCCTCTTGGGGACAATGATGGTTAAATGTCCTCATTGTGGACCCCTCTAGGCCCATTGGTGGTTGAATGTCCACCTTAGGCCTATTTTTTAGGTCCTTTCTTATCTATGGGGGGTTAAATGTCCACCATAGACCCTTGCTAGGCCTAATCTCATCATTTAGGCCCATGGCATTGTCTACTTAGTCTCGTGGGCTACCCCAAAATATTTTCCCCCCCCCCCCCCCCCCCCACTAGTGGTTGTGTTACTTCCTATCCATGGGAAAACTTGTCTAAGTATACAAACCCGGGGTGAGTACATCATTTCATGATACACCTAGTCATTTTCATGACTCATGGGCATCATTTGTGTAACGCCCTGAAAATTGGGGGGCATGCATATACTCGACTCCCAAGTTCCCAGGTATCACTTATAACCAATCTTTATTAATTTGTGTTTAATCAGATTCAAATGCGCAGCATGGAATTACTTGAAACATGAAGAACAACCACACCAGCCTACTGAAATAAAAGGGGTCAAGTATATACAGGTCCAAAAGAATATGAGTGGGTCGCACATGGCGTCGCCCAACAAAATCAAAGAAATAATATGTCCAAAAAGAATAAAGTTGAGTCCACTACTCAGCGATCCAAATCCCGCCTGTCAAGCTGATGGAGAGTCGCCCATCAGCTGAACGTAGGACAACTCGTCCTCCTCGTCTAAGCTTGTGCCGCCAGGCTCCTCGTACTCCTCGTCACCTGCAATTACGGGAGAGTCTGGTTAGTGTTTTAAAACACCGTCCCAGAGTGGGAGTAAGTGATCAACTTAGTGGGTGCTATTAGTCTTAAGTTGTAACAGGCATCAGTTATATTATGAATTTAATGAAAAGTAATCATTTAATCATTCATAAACATCTAACTAACATTATTAATGCGTATGCATGATAGATGATGTGATGCATGCCCTCGCCACAACACTCCCTCAAGCAACTCCTTCTAATGATCGCGTATGAACAACACTCCCTCATTGCAACCTCGACTACCGAGTCGCCACCCTAGCTAGTGCGATGTGATGATAGTATTAGCCGAGTTCTTAGTTAATTTCGTTCATCTAGCAGGTTTGGAAAACTAACACACCCCACGTATCAATGTCCTCAACTAGTTGCGATGCCAAGGCCCCTCAACATGCGAGGCCAGGGCATCGCGATCCTTAATTCTGTCGAGTTCCCCATCCCCGACTTCAAGCACATGGGGAGTGCTAAGGAAAGGAATCGCTCGCAGTCACTATAGGGAGGTTCATCACCCCAGTGTAGGCCGACAGCTTGAACACAGTGTCTCATTCCACCATGCCTAGCTCACAAGTCAGTGGATCGGCTTCAAATGGTTAGCAATGAGCCACAATGGTTGAAGGGTGTTCTAAGTTCCATACATATGTGAGCAAATAGGGTTAACAGACAAGGTTGGTCAGTAAGTAGACTAAACCGCACGAGTTTAGGCAAGCACGTAGCAGACGACATCGGGTATGAGCGACCCATGTAGTCTAACTACTATCACCTACACACACCCGCCTAAATCCATAGGTTTAGCCTTAGGATACCGACGGGACCGTCTTCACTCTTCTTATGTTCCTAACCAACCCAAGGGTTTTGAGGGTGATCCATAACATGCCAACTACCAATGCATCAACTAGTATAAACAACACCATGTTTTTATACTTCTCAACATACGATTCAAATCTTTTAACAAGCAAAGCTAACATTATCATGAACAAAGGTGCATATGTATTGTGTGGGTTAATGAGGAAGTTAAGCACTTCCTACATCTCGTAGACCAAATGCACAAGAGTTAATGAATCGTACATGTTATAAAGCAACACCATATAAGAGAATTATACAAGACATAAACATGTAATCATCAATTGTAACCTAATCATGTGAGAAGCATTAACAACATCATATGAGAACTTAAACAAAACATACAATTCCATACAATCCCCAAACAAACATCCAAGTCCTAGGTTTGCTCTAGATTTTTTCAAATACATCATCCAAGCAATCAAAATCATTAGACTCAGTATAATTAGTGCTAGGCCACCTAAGGATAATAGTCTGCACCTATGGATCGTTGGAGACTTGAAAAATGACCTAGGAATTTGGATTTTGGGGTCGATTGGAATCCCTAAAGCACATGTTTGCATGTTAGAATTTCACGCAAATTCTTTCTCAACATAAGGGTTTCAAGAAAAGGGATGAGGGATCTTACCTCGATGATCAACGGAGGCGATCCTTGTGGTGGTGGTGTAGGGTTTTCTTGGAGAAGAGGTAGGGAGTGGCAAGATTGGATTCCCTTGGCCCCACCTCGATCTAAGGTCCACCCTTGCTCTTCTTCACTCTCTCTTTCTTCTCTCTTTGCTCTCTTGCTCTCTCTTTACTCCCTTGGTGGTGGTAGATGTGGTGGGAGTTATGAGATAAGGAGCTAGGGTTTTATTTCCTAGACTTGGGCCCTTTGGCCTTAAGTTTCTTCAAATGCCCACAATGGCCCTCTAGGACTCCATATTGGCTTTGGGGCGGCCCTAACACCCCCTTGGCCACCAAATTTGGTGTGTAAGTGTCTCATAGTCCAATGAGGAGATATGTAAAATTTAGGAACAAACAGATGAACAAATATGGGGTTTGATCATATGGTTCTGACCTTTAAGTGGCCCTATGGGGTCCATTCCGATTGTTGGGGCGGTTCTAGTGACCCGTTGGCTATGAAACTTATAGGATAGGTGCTTCATGGCCCGATAAAGGGCCATGCAAAATTTGAAAACAAACGGACACGGGATTTAACTGCACGGGTCCGATTCGCGATCAATGGTCACTGTTTCACGATCGGGTCCTAGATTTCGTGGACGAGCATAAAAAAATACATTAGACCTTCACCATAAATGTAGAAGAGACCGACGGCTGGAAAGCTTGGACTCTCAGTTTTACTTACAAGTGCTAGATTTCAATTTTGGCCTTGGGTGAGTTGCACTATGCAAGTGACATTAGGATAACGTGAATAATTAATTTCTGGATGTCCACTGAGTCCGTGGTCCGTGATGGACCACAAGCCCAGTGAGATCTATGGTTCTCTAAATTTTTAAATTTTTCTGACCTTCCTCGGTTGCTGTATGGCCCATACGGGCTGTTGCTAAGGATAAACGGGCTATCTGGCTTGACGGCCTACACTTAGTCCTATCATGACCCGTCTGGTTACTCAATTGGGCTAATCTTAGATTAATTTAGTTGTGGTACCTCACCATGAGTGGTTTAAACGAACGGTCCTACGGCAAATCCTACTTGGATGCCCCAGGACACTGTTCTGGTTGGACAGGACGTTACAATTTATGTGCTTGATAGGTGGTTGATTGGTCATGGCATTATGTTGTTGGGTAGGCTGTTGTGGGACTCCCTGAGTGATGGAGTAGTCCCACTTGAGCGCGCTGGATGTGCAGGATTTGATGCATGATTGATTAGTATGATTCATGTATCTGGCATTGCATAGCACGTTGATATTCGCCCTAGCTTCGTCAAGGTCGTTGCCTCCACAGGTATATCGTGGATGGCCAGATTTAGACACCGAAAATGTTTATTTGAGCACTGAGGGTATGTAGGATGTCCTTGGGTGAAAGTCTCAGAACCTTCATGGTAATAAGAGATGCTCCAACACCGAGACCGAGTGGAAAACATGAACGTCGGTGCCTTTACCATTAGGCTGCGTCTCCCACTATATCGTGGTCAGTTAGGAGGGGGTGTGGCCTTAACCGCCTGAGTGGAGGGGCAATAGCTAGGCTGAGTTTGACCAGCTCGTAAATGGGTCCACTACCGTCGAGCCTTGCTGGTGATTGGCTATCTACAGGCAGGTAGTGAGGTCTCTTATGCTCGCTGGGCTATGCGACTAGGAGAGCGACAGTCAGCCTGTAGTGTATCTGACCCTAGTGATTTCTCAAAGAGGAACTATATTGATTTGTGGACTTGATATGAGGATGAGCATGACCGCATTGCGTATTGCATATGGCACTTGGCTATATAGTCCCGCATTGCATAGCCCTTGATTGGCAGATGGTATTCCTGTCTTGCATTGCTTAGCCTTGTGATGGCTAGTGGTATTCATGGTCTTACCACATTCTTCCGCGTACTCTGATATCGCATTCATGACACCTGTCCTACACACACTTACACCACCCACAAAGCTTTTTATAAGCTTATGCACGATTGATGCGTGTAGGTAATTCGAGGCTAGTGAGCGGAGTAGGAGTTGGAGCATGTTATTGATCCTTTGGAGGTTTCTTCTTATTGATATTGTATTCCCTTTTGGAACGCTTGCATTGTCAAAGTTTAAATTCTTAGTGGATTTTGTAATGCTATTCTTGTAGTTATTTATCTGTGGTTATGATGTTATGATCTCGAGTATGCTCATTATGAATCCGACTTATGTTATAGAACTCCTCCTTATAATATCCCAGGATCGGAGCCTGGTGAATGGGCGCCAAGAGCCGAGAATGGGGTACTACGAAGGCTGTCGGCACCAGATTCGGCAATCAGGCATTCTGTGAGCCCGGTTTTCGAGTTTGGGGCGTGACACCAATGACCCCGCTCTCTCTCTCTCTCTCTCTCTCTCTCTCCAATTTCTAGGGTAAATTCGTATGGGGAGAGGGAGCTCCCCAATTATGGGATTATGCAAGTGCTAATGTTTTAAACACACAAGTATGTTGTTAAATTTTGTAGATAAAATGTATAAGGTATGGAACTTAAATACTCTTTAACATTTCGAGACTAGAAGATGACTTAACCTCTCAAGATTAGAAGGCTCGAAGGATTTCAAGAAAAGTATCATTTGTATGCCAACCTATAAGTAAAGATGACCTTAGGAAAGACACTATGTTAAAGTACATCTTAAGGGCGTGTTTGGGCAGTGGGGTTAGAAGGGATTAGGTGAGATGGGATTCATCTGGTCCTGTGCCAATTCCACTCCATGTTTGGGAAGAATGGAATTAGGTGGGAATTAGATTAGATGGAATTGCATTGGGTCCCGTGTGAATTTCACTCAATCTTAGCAATAGGTCCCACCATGATGTGTGGGTTATATCCACACCGTCCACCCATTTTTCGAGATTATTTTAGAGCATGGGCCAAAAAATCAGGTAAATCTAAAGCTCAAGTGACCCCCACCATAGAAAGCAACGGGGATTGAATACTTACCGTTGAAAACTTCTTTGGGGCCACATAAGTTTTGGATCTACCTCATTTTTAGGTCCATGCCATAAAATGAGGTTACAAAATAAATGAACGGTTTAGATATAACACGTGTGTTATTCTCAGTAATTTCAAATGATGCTAGGTATATCCACTCAATGTACCACCATATTACCAACAAAGCATGGAATTAATCTTATCCCGTGGCAACATGAGACAATCCCTGCCATGGGTAATAATTATGTTTTTTGAATCCCATCCCACCTAATCCCTTCTAATCCCACCGCCCAAACACGCCCTAACGGTTTTCTAAGATTTAACTTATGGCATTTTTACATGAAAATTCAATGGTGTTCGGCTAGCCCAACTTTTCCTTCGGCCAATAGAACCATCTTGGGTCAGCCCGAGATTAACCTAGGTCAAGTTTCTAACAACAAATAATTTTGATTATTATGGAACTTCGACCAGCCCGACCCTGCCTTCGGCCAACCGAACCAACTCGAGTCAGCCTAAGAGTGACACAGGTCAAGTTTACAGCAATGCATATTTTTTATTTCACGGAATCTTAAGCCAACTGAACGCTATCTCCAGCTAGCTGAAGATTGGCTCAGGCCAGCATAAATTTGGATCAAATCAAATCTCGTAAAATTTGATAGTCGTTGGAATAGTATCAAGGAACTCCTGCCAGCCAAAGGGATTCTTAGGCTAACCAAAGATCCATATTTTTTGCTATAAATAGAGATCATTTCTTAGTTTTTCAAAAAATGAAAAAAGAGAAAAAGCTTCTACAAAAAAAAATAGAGAAATCATATTCTTTTTTAAGCAATTTGCATTGTCATTCATATATTACTTTTGTAGCTTATTCAAATCTCTTCTCAAGTAGATTTAAATTCAATTAGAGAGTGAGTTACACTCAATTATATACTAGAGAATTGAATCTACAACTTTTATGATTTTTTGTTTAAAAGATCATATATCCATAGATCCTTCTTGGTTGTGCATACAATGGTTCATCTTTATCTAAGAAAAAAGTATCGTTGTATCTACTGAAGTATCATCTTCAAAGGCTTCATCAATATCTTTGTTTCAACTTACATCTTCAAGAAGATAAGTTTTTTATTTTAGTAAATTACTTTCAATTTGGGTTTGATGAGATTGCCCAAAAATCTCATTAGGTTGAGTAGTGATAAGCCCGTGAAAATCACTTGACATTTTGTTGTGATAACCCTATGAAAATCACAAAAACCATAAGAGCTTATTGAGGTTAACCAGTGAAAACCTTAAAAATGGTGGAAAGCCAAAATTACGTGGAGTGGTAATTTTGGGAGTGGAGTAGGTATGTGTTAAACATCGAACCACTATAACTTTGTTTGTATTATGGTGATTAATAATCTTATTCTTGTTTTTATCATCTCGAAATATTGATATCAAGAACGTCATAAAATAAGGTTGTCCTACCTAAGATTTTAGGTGAAGGTTGTCCTACAACTCAATTGAAATCGAAATTTTAATATTATTTGATGTTATGAATATATTTTCTCCAATTGATTATAAAAAATTGGTTTAGCGTTATTTAGGGCTGAAAGTCAGGCGGGTCGGGTCGGGTTGGTGCTCAACCCTAGCCCAACCCAAGGTTCTTGTACCTCAACCCTAACCCAACCCAACCCAACCCAACCCAACCTTAGGTTGGGAATTCTCAACCCAAGCCCAACCCAAGTGGGTTCGGTCAGGTTAGTCGGGTTGATCGAGTGGATACATGCTAATATTTTAATGATTGCATTAGTTTAGTATATTTCAATACACGTTTTATTTTTATATCTATAATTTTATTAATTATATATGTATTTCTAAACAAATAAGCTAAAATATAGGACAACTACTCATTTATAAGTCATGTTGTGTAGTACACAATCTATTTGGGAGAGAGAAATGGAGCATATCTTGTTAGCTTGAGTCTTCGGAAATGATGTGGACCAATGAGACCCGACAACACCGGAATTTCCTATATCTTCAACACATATGATCCACACACAATTATAATTTATAAGTAACTTATATATTGATCAGGTTCGGGTTGGGTCGGGCAACCCAAGACCTCACTCCAAGCCCAACCCAAGTTTTATCGGGTTGGTGTTTGTATAGCCCAAGTCCGAGATCGGACTCGATACGTCCTGCCCAAGCCCAACCCAATATCGAGTCGGTGACAGGTCAATCGGGTTCAACCCGCCCAACTTTCAGCCATAGTGTTATTCACCCCCCACCCCCCTATAGGACATCTATAGCTCAACTAGCAAGTGATATCAGAGCAAGGTTGCTCTTATTTGGCTTAACTTCCTATATCTAGATCAAAAGCTATAAAATGCCAAATTTCAAAAGCTTATCCATATCTAGGTCACCTCCCTTTGATGGCTCAAACTATTCATATTGGAAAGGCTGGATGAGGATTTTTTTTTGAAATCCATAGATGAAAGTGTGTGGTAAGCCACTGTGATTCAATAGTCCCCTCCTACGATGGAAGTAGTAGTAGGGGATAGAACCACATCCATAAGAGAAATAGCCTATAATCTATGGACAAGTACTCGGAAAAGTGAAAGTAATGCTAATGCAAAAGCCTTAAATGCTATAATTTGTGCCCTATCATCAGATGAATTCAAAAGAATCATTTTGTATGATACAACAAAACAAGCTTAGGACATACTTGAAATGACCCATGAGGGAACTAATATTGTGAAAATGTCTAAATCGAAATCCTCACAACCAAATCTGAAAAAATTCGTATGGAAGAAAATGAGACATTCATGGACTCTATACAAAATTAAATGATATAGTTAAATCCATGTGGAGTCTTGGTGAAAGTACCCTTGAATGCAAGGTTTGTGCAAAAATATTAAGAGCACTTCCTAAAATGTTGAATTCAAGGTTACTGTTATACAAGAATTGATGGAAACCAACAAAATGAAGGTTGAGGAATTGGTTGGATCTCTTTAAACATATGAGCTAAATTTCAAAGCTCCGAAGAACAAGTCGATAAACCTTAAATCTTCTAAATTAAAGATAATGAATGAAAATTCAGATGATGAGGAGAATGAGGATGATATGGTGTTATTGGCAAAGAAATTTGATAAAGTCTTCAAAAATAAAAGGAAAAAAGATTTTAAAAACCATTTTGACAAGAGAGAAAAGGCAATTTTAATTAGTGAAAAAACTAAATCCAAAGACACTTAATGTTTCAATTGCTCTAAATTTGGGCATCTTGCTTTGAAATGTCATAAAAAGGATAAATTAAAAAGAAAGGGCATGATTACCACTTGGGATGAATCATCATAATCTGAAATTAATTCAGAAACTGATGAATTAGACCAAGAAGAAGTAAAAGAACAAAATATCTTTATGATAATAGCCAAAGTCACTACTTCAGAAGATAGGAACACATCTATATATATATATATATATATATATATATATATATATATATATATATATATATATATATATATATATATATATATATATATATATACATATTGTTAGCTTGTTAGTACACCCACTGTCAGATCACACTTCACTGTTAGCCACCGCCACTAGGGAATCGATGCCAAGACCTTGGTGTTGAAACTGGGTATCTTTCACTCAGTCTACCACTTGAGCTATGCATCTGTGTGTGGAACACATCTGAATATGAAACTCCTTAAGTGACTCTAAAAATGAAGAAGATATTCAAGAAGCTTACGATGCTCTTCTTAGAGAAAGTTGTAAAATTGCGAAAAAAATGAAAACACAAAAGAAAAAATGTGAGGAATTGTAATTAAAACTTGAAAAAGTTCTCTTGGAAAAATCTCGTTTTTTTAACTGTTTTGAAAAATCAAAACTAGATTTAAGTTTGAAAAATACAAAATTGCAAAATCTTAAATCTGATTATGAGAAATTGAAAATTGAAGTTTCTTCACTTCAGAGTTCAAAGGATAGTTGGAAGTACACCCAAGAATACCATAAATTTGAAAAATTACTAACTTCATCTCGTTGGTATGGTGATGAGGCTGACATTGGCTATAACAAATATAACAATCTAAAGCCTAAGACTTTTACTCCTACTTTTGTAAAAGGAAAATCCTTGAATTCTAAAGTAGAAACTTTAAAAGAGAATGAGTTTGATCGCAAGAAGAATATCTTCAAAAATTAAAAACTATTCTAAGAATTTTCTAAAGAGAAAACATTTACTTAACAACCATATATATCCAATGAGAGAAATTAACATTCCTCTTCTTGCTAATAAAATTGTGAACTTGCTCAAAGAGTTGTTGAAATCTAACTTAAGAAAGAAATGAGCAAACAGGAATAGGAGAAATCATAACACCCAAAGACAACAAAAGGAAGGAGACCCTCCAAAGCCTAGAACCGTCATGAAGTAGGTTCCAAAGGTAAAGTCTCTAGTAATCCATACAGCTTTCGAAGCAAATAGTCATTCAAGATGGTACTTGGACAATGGATATTCTAGGCATATGACGAGTGATAAAGTCATTCTCTGAAATATCAATCAAATTGATGGCGGCTCAATACATTCAGAGACGGTAGCAACTGCAAAATCATTAGTAAAGGTAAAGTACATCTTCCTAACTTGCCTATATTTGAAAATGTTTTATATGTTGAAGGATTGTAGCATAACCTTCTTAGTATATATCAAATCTGTGACAATAATCATAATTTAAAAATTTTCAATCGTGGATGTGAGATAATAAATAAAGAAGAAAATGTAATATTAAATAGTGGTAGAACTTCTGAAAATTGCTATATAATTGATGACATTTTCTCAACAAACCTTTTATATTACATGGTCCAAACAAACGAAACTGAATTATGGCACCAACGTCTTGGACATATAAATTATATATATCTTTACAAATTGAGCAAAATAGATCACTTACGAGGCTTACTTAAGCGAAAAAAAAAAGAAGAAAATAAAGTATATAGTGCTTGTCAAGTTGGTAAGAAAATTGGAGGTTGTCATAAAAAAGTGAACTCGTTAGCCACTACTAGACCCCTTGAACTTCTCCACATGGACTTAGTTGGGCCAACAAGAACAGAGAGTAGAGGAGGAATGAAATATTTTTTAGTTGTAGTTGATGACTACACAAGATAGTCTTCGGTAGTATTCTGAAGAGAAAAGTCAGATGTTTTGGGCGAGGTAAAAAAAAAATGTTATTAAATGCAGCCAGACTAAAAAAGAACTATTTGTAGTCAGAATAAGAAGTGATCATGAAATAAAATTTGAAAATAGCAATTTTGAGAAATACTGCAATGAACATGGTATATTACATGAATTTTTAGCTCCTAAAACACCCCAGCAAAATGGAGTTGTTGAAAGGAAAAATAGAGTGTTACAAGAAATTACAAGCGTAATACGAAATAGTATGAAATTGCCTAAATATCTATGGGCTAAAGCTGTGAATAATGCTTGTTATATAATAAATCGTGTTTATATTAGAGCTGGGAAAAATAAAACAGCATATAAAATGTGATTTGAGAAAAAGCCATGTGTAAAATATTTTTGTACTTTCGGAAGCAAGTGCTACATTTTACGTAAGCGTAAAAATTCAAAAAAAAATGATGCAAAAAGTGATGAAGGAATATTCTTAGGATATGTATTAAATAGTCATGCATATATCATGTATTAAACAAAAGAACTGGGGTAATTCAAAAATTGATCAATGTTGTAATTGATGATCATTCGATCAATCATTGTCTTCACCAAGATAATGGTGATGGTGATATCATTTTGATTAATCATAGTAAACCATCATCCAAATCAGATTCTACTGATTTAAGGTTGGTACAAGACCACCCAACTAATCAAATTCTTGGTAATCCTCTTTATGTTGTTCAAACCAGAAGGCAATTGGAAAATATTTGCAATTATGTTTGCTTTACTTCCCAAATTGAACCGGCCAACAAAAATGAAGCACTGGTTAATGAAAGTTGGATTTTAGCAATGGAAGATGAGCTGAATCAATTTGTAAGAAATGATGTATGATATCTTTTTCCTATACCATCTAATAAAAAAGTTATTGGAACCACGTGAATTTTTAAAAATAAATTAGATGAACTTGGAAATATTATTAGAAATAAGGCACAACTGGTTATGCAAGGTTATACTCAAATAGAATGAATTGATTATGATGAAACCTTTCCACCAATTTCTCACCTTGAATCTATCAGACTGTTTATTTCTATTGCTTACTATAAAAACTTTAAGATATATCAAATGGATGTCAAGAGTGTTTTTCTAAATAGTGACTTGAATGATAAAATATATGTTAAACACGCAAGAGTTTTGAATATCTCAAACTTCCTGATCATGTGTATGATCTGAAGAAAGCTTTGTATGGTTTAAAACAAGCCACTTGAGCATTGTATAAAAAGTTAACTAAATTTTTACTCAACTATAACTTTCAAATGGGAAGTGTTGACAAAGCTCAATTTGTTAAAAAACTCCAATGATGATATTTTAATTATTCAAATATATATTAATGATATTATTTATGGATCTACATGTGCTAATCTATCGTTTAAGTTTGCAAAACTTATGAAGTCTGAATTCGAAATGAGTATGGTTAGCATGCTAACATATTTTTTTGGACTTCAATTGAAGCAGCTCGAAGATAGAATTTTCATCTCCTAAACCAAGTATACACAAAATTTAGTTAAAAGGTTTGGATTTGAAAATAGTAGAAATTTCAATACTCTTATGAGCACAACACTCAGATTATCCAAGGATGAATCAAGTAAAAGTGTTAATTCTCGTTTTTATCAAAGTATGATTGGTAACTTGCTTTATTTAACTGCTAGTAGACCAGATATATCATTTAGTGTTGGCATTTGTATTAGATATCAATCTGATTCTAAAGAATCTCATCTATCAGCTATCAAACGCATAATTAGATATATTGTAAGCATTGTTAATCTTGGTCTGTGGATGTTTCTGATTTATAAGAATTCATTGAGCAACATAAATTAGAATGATATTACAGATTGCTAAAGGATATACTGATGTAGATTGGGTAGGAAATATCGATAATAAAAACCCACTAGTAGTGGATGTTTCTATATTGAAAATTGAGTAGTCTCCTGGATAAGCAAAAAGCAAATTTCATTATCCTTATCAACTACAAAAGCAGAATATATTGTTGTAGGAAATATTTGTATTTAACTTATGTGGATGAAGCGAATGCTGGTTAATTATGGCTTAACTCAAAATAAAATGATTTCGTATTGTGATAACACTAGTGCAATTAATATATCTTAAAATCCTATCCAACACTCTCATACAAAACATATGGTCATCAAATATCACTATATACAAGAGTTACTTGAAGAAAAGATAATTATGAGGGAATTCATTCAAACTGAAAAGAAACTTGCAGATATTCTAACTAGGCCCCTTGACCGTGTTAAATTTTCTAATTTAAGCATAATATTGGCTCGCATTTTATTTAATCATCTTGTTAAAGCTAATATTTTTTGTTTGTTTTTTTATCTTTATTTTTATTTTGGATTTTGAAAGAATTATTTTTGGCCAACTGAACAGTGATCGGACTGTCCAGTCAGCCGAACGTTGACTACGATTAGACGAAGACCACGTTGTCTGCTTTTTAAAATGTATGAAAATCTCATTTTTCCTAAATTTTCTTTTTCTTCTTCGGCTCACCGGTGCCTCTTTTGGTTATACCCAACATCCATTGTTTGCATGTAAGTGCATTTTTGTCCATTTTATTATTGATTTATGTTGCTCATTGCATTCTCATTATGATTCAACCTCTTTTCTTGAGTTTTGAAACTCATGTGTTGGGTTATTTCGAATAAATTTGATTTCCTTAATCTTCTTGTTTCCTTCTTGATTAAAAGTGATGGAATATCGATCTAAATGTGATGTATGAAAAGCGCAAGCAGGTTCCTCATCTCGATCCGTTTCCCATGATATTCGGATCATCCGTCCACTGGAGGATAACTCCGAAAATCATCGAGATTTTAGGACAATGAGCATTATCATTGAAAGGCTTGTAAATTTGAATCATATCACTGAATATGGGTTGCATGAACTTCTTTCCAAGGTTGGATGGGAAAAAGTTCTTCAATAGGGAGGAAATGCATACCAATCAATAGTGCAAGAGATGTATTCCTCTATTTCTAATCTATCTTTAGAAAATGACATATTTTTCAAAGTAAAATTTTTAGAGAAAAAATTTCAATTACACCCTCCGCAATTGCATCTTTGATAGAAATTAAATTGGTGGAGGATAGAATTCCAATTACTCCTCTTATGGACAAAATGTCAAATTCTAAGAGAGAATCCATTATCTGAGTTATATGTGATTTTGATGTGGATTGGAGATCGGGCAAGGCTTTACCTATTGGAAAACTCTTTCCTAAATACTGCATTCTTCATCGAATTTTTACTTCTAATGTTTATCCAAAAGCCTGTAATAAAACAGATCTCACTCTGTTCATTGTTCGTATCCTTCATGTGATAGATACTAGAGTTAAAATTTATCTTTCAACACTCATTTGTTACTCCATTATTCATTATCAGATGCACCCAAAGCATGGTTCTTTTCCATTCAGCTACCTCATGACATCTCTTGCGTTACCTTTCCGTGTCCAAATTCCTTCCATTGAGGCACTGGATTCTAAGATTCCTTTTGACTCTTCAAATTTACATATGATGAATTTAACTCCTCTACATGAGCAACAAGGCGTACATGGTGACAGACAATAAGAGGAAGAAGATGTTAACATGTATGACATTTTCAACGAATTGGAGGAAGAATCGGCTGAAGATGAGGATGATTCTGATTATCGTCCTTCTAGTTTTGATGAGAGATTATCTTTTTTGGAGCATAGGATTGATTCGTTGCATGTTTCTCAGGAAGTTCTAACTTTAAATCAAAAGCTTAATATGAAGTACATGAAAAAGTAATTTCATTGAATAAGCAAGACCTTGAAGCATATTGATCCTAAGATACCTACTCCATCTTCATCTGAATCTGAATTATGTGTATTATCTTGAGTTTCTGACTTGGATATCTTGCTTTGTATTTTCAAATCATATTGACTTGAAATGCTTGTTTAGCATTTGAACTTTGCAATGTTTAATATTTGATCATATTTCTACTTCTTGAAATTCATCTTCCTTTATCAAATTGTGACAAAAAGGGGAAGAGATCATCATATATATTGTATGTGGAAATAAGATTGTTTTTAGTATACTTTTCAGGGGGAACAGGGGGAGCAGATAACATATTCTTCATAAGAAATCTTTGGCAAAAAGTTCATAATTTGAAGCCTTTAGTATTCTAAATATAGTTGTTGAGTTTATGTAATTATTGAGTATTTGTAATGTGATGAGTGTGATGAGTGTGGAATGTGATGAATATGTAATATGTTACGTTCACGAAATTAATACAAGGGGGAGATTGTAAGTGCTAATGTCTTGAGCACCCAAGTATAGGACTGAAAGTTGGGCAAGTTCAACCTGACCGACCCGACATTGGGTTGGCCTTGGGCAGGATGTATCGGGTTTGGTCTCGGGCTTGGGCCATACAAATACCAACCCGATAAAACTTGGGTTGGGCTCGGGTTGCCCGACCCAACCGTAACCCGATCAATATATAAATTCCTTATAAATTAATTATAGTTGAGTGCGGATCGTATATGTTGACGGCACGTGAAATTCCAATGCCGTCATGTTTCGTTAGTCCACTCATTTCCGATTACACAAGCTAACAAGATACGTCGGATTTATCTCTCCCAAATAGATAACTTGATACACAATACGACTTTTAAAGGAGTATTTATCCTATATTTTAACTTGTTTGTTTAGAAAAAAAAAATGAACTTCTTTACAATAAATAACTATATATATAATTAATAAAATTATAAGTACAAAAAACAAAACATGTATTGAAAATATAATAGACTAATGTAATAATGAAACTATTAGCATATATCTACCCGGCCAACCTGACCGAGCCCGCTTGGGTTGGGCTTGGGTTGAGAATTCCCAACCCAAGATTGGGTTAGGTTGGATTAGGGTTGAGGTATAGAAACCTTGGGTTGGGCTAGGGTTGAGCACCAACCCGACCGACTTTCAGCCCTACCCAAGTATGCAGTCAAATTTCGTAGAAAAAAAGTATAAGGTATGGAAAGCACTCTTCAACAATTCAAAACTAAAAGACAACTCAACATCTCAAGATTAGAAAGCTCGGAACGATTTTAAGAGAAGAATCATTTGTATGCAAACCTATAGGTAAAGATGACCTTACGAAATACCCTATGTTAAAGTATATCTTAGTGATTTTCCAAGATTTAACTTATAGCATTTTTACATGAAATTCAAGGGTGTTCGGCCAGCCCCATTTTTCCTTTAACCAGCAAAACCATCTCATGTCAACCCGAGATCAACCTAAGTCAAGTTTCCAGCAACAAATAATTTTAATTATTATGGAACTTCAGCCAGCCAATAAATAATCTTATTCATGTTTTTATCATCTTGAAATATTGATACTAAGGAAGACATGAAATAAGATTGTCCTACTTAAGGGCCTGTTTGGATTTACGTATACTAGTGTACTGCATTGTATCCATCTATTGTTCATGTATACGTCCGACAAAAATCAATATACATCCACATTCACAGATTTCAGTCCAGTGTTTGGATGAGATTGCTTGTTAGGCAAGTCTACAAATGCATCCAAGTAGACAATATTTGAATACGACGTGTATGGGCTACGTATTGTATATAGCTTTTATATTGAAGCCGATACGAGTTGACTATTCTCATTGCCCCGGCTTCAATGGGTTGATGGTCAGTGCTATGTAGGCCCCACAATGATGTCTGTGACCCATCCATGTCATCCAGCTGTGTGTCAGATCGTGAATGAATTAGGCCCTTCTAGCCATTCAATGTCGTCCGCCCATCCATGATGGGGCACATATAACATCCATCATCAACAACGGATTAAGGTGAGGGAGGTAATCCGATTCCCTCTCAGCATCTACTACTTGTGAGACCCATCAGGATATGGCCCAGTGTTTTATTCCGTACATGCTCAAGAGTAGAGGTGTATACGCAGACCGTATACACCCCACTGAAATAGGGACTACTGAGTTCAAAGAGGCAGGTGTGACCTAACCCTTGAATCGGGGCATGTCTTCAGGAGAGAAGCGTACCGATACAGATTCGAGAAGGAGGACACCAGTTCCTGAGGGATCTGGTTTCAGACCTCCGATCTGGGAAATGAAATCCCTGATTGTCCCATTCAAACTCTCCGAAACAATCTTCGCTTGTAATATGAATCGCAAACCTTTGAAAGAGATTCAGAGGAGGTGACTGACCACATGCAGTAGAAGGTGGACGATTAGGAGAGGTGAGGGAGCAGTATACAATGGTCGTCCATAGATGCAGCTTCCTTTCAGAAAACTGATTTCTTACCTAATACTACATCATGAGTGCGCTGCACCGCTTGATGCATTGGCGACTGACAATATTGTACTACCATAAGTTGATATTCATTACGTGAGGTATTCGCAGGGATGGTAGACCCCAGATTTCAACTCCGTATCAAACATAGTATATGGCATATTTCAACACTTAATACAATACAAATCAATCCCGACCGTCAATCCAAACAAGACTTAAGGTTTTAGGTGAAGGTTGTCCTACAACTTAATTAAAATCAAGATTTCAATATTAATTGATGTTGTGAACCTATTTTTTGCCATTGATTATCAAAAATTAGTTAAGTTCTATTCAAAATTATCAAAAGGTTGGCCCCACCAAAATTATCACCTTGTGCAAAAATCTGCCACATGAAATGTTGTACAGGTTAGATGTTGCATACACATCAAAGGTTGGAAGTCATCTACTGGGAAGATGGTAACATGTGGTCCCACCGGTTGGAACCGAGACTTCGTATACAAAAATAGAGATTAGAGAGATTTTAGATATCGACTCAGAACACCGAAAATCAGTTTGCATTATTTATACACATTAATATAAACATTAAGAAACAAAGCTGCTAAATAAAGCCAGTGTCAGTCTGATACTCTATCAAAGCACACAACAAGCAAATACACGCTTATATATTTACAGAGCTTACGTACCACATGAATCTCAGCCCAGCTGGGTCGGACAGGACACACCATGAGATGAAACAGTGCCCAAAACCAAAATATCCCCCATCAAATGATCCTAACCATTTGATTAAATTAGGATAATTCAGGTCCATATGTCCCTTCCACCGTGCGGCCCACCATATGAACAGTTCGTCGCCCAGAGGGAGACAACATGCAGTCTCTAGGGAGCATTTTAATATTCCATGCCAACACTTGTATAACTAAAACTAAAACATTCAAAAGGAAAAAGATACAGATTCTCAACCCAACCTCAGATTCCACCCGAAACTATGCTGCAGCGATGTCAGCTCGGCCTCCCGTTTCATCCGCATTCTCTTTTGCTTAATGCGAATCAGCTTGTCATAGACGCACCACGGGAAACTGATGAAGTGGGCTCGGTTCAGACCATCATTATAGGTGTCAAAGTAATCAGGATGATACGTAACATGGTACCATGCAGATGCCTTCGCTAATGCCTCATCATCTGTGGGTGGGCCCGCCTCGCTGCCCTTTTCATCGAACCACCCCCTCACTTCCTTCTTCAAGGACCGCACAGCCAGGCTGATCGCCTCGGCGTCCTTGTTCTTCGTGAAGGATTTCGCCAGCTTCATGATACTACCACTGATGATCTCCGCCTCTGTCTTAATCCCATAATGGTCCATCAGATTACCGAGCTTGAAGTCATACTGGTCCTTGTACCACCATGCGTCATCAATGTAGTCCTTGAAGCCGTCAACTTCCATGTCGAGGTCGTATGACTGCCGGGCGACCTCCTTCGTGAAGGATTTAATGTGGCTGGTTTGCGGGTCAATGTCCTTTATTGCCCGGAAGAGCTTCCCAATCACTCGGGTTGATACATAGGTGGGCTTGTCCGGCTTTTCCATGAAGTCAGGGTATTCCTTGACATGGAGTTTGGATGGGATTTCGGCCGGGACACCAGTCTTGGGGAAATCGACAGCAATCGAGAAGAGCTTCGCGAGCTCTATGCAGGGTTCACTGTTGGCCATTGATGGCTCCCTGTCGGCGAAGACTGTGTGGGCGTTTGCAATGATGCCTAAGCTGTCATTGACCATGTAATTCGTGAAGTACTCCTCGACTTCCTGCATTGTGAACACAGATGCCATTAATGGAAGTGGTTTCGCAAAAGAATTTTCAAATGTGGCAAGTACCTCAGATCCAAGCCACCCAGATAGTGAGACCCACTGTAAATGCATCATACCCCGAAAACTACACTAGATTGGAAGTATGATTCTAACTTGACAAATAATGGGCATCTAATGGACAGTAAAAACATAGTAAAGTGTCCGAATTCAATAAACAAATTTCCACAAATCAAAAGTCAGGATTTCTAACCGATCTGATTTTTCAGGGACATGACAAATCTATGGTGGGTCCGACTGTTTGGGCAATTTGGATTTTAGGTACGTGACACATGTACAGTAGGGGAACTACCCCAGCACCATAGTTGAGGTATGCTGGCCACCCCCTATTGCTCAAGTTAGGACTGAGGACTGAGGTTTCAGAATTTTCATTTTCTAAGGTACATCGAATGTGCTCTGGTTTTGTTTTTTGTTTTTTTCCTGTTCAGATGCTTTGTGACCCACCTGAAGTTGTCCGGATGGTAATTAACACTCCCCCTCAAACTGGAGAAAGAAGATCCAGAGCTCCCAACTTGTCAACAAGATACTCAAAGTGAACTCTTCCAATCCAATGAACCGATCAATTCATTTCTCCATTTTCTGTGAAGAGGGGGGCACACTGATGGCGTAGGTTAACGGTAGGGCACTTCCCTGATTTGGAGCAGGAAACCACCCAATTTTTAGGTGGGAAAGTGCCTACAAAATGGGGAGCGTAGATACTACTTTTGTTTATGATATCTGATGCACCAATAGTATTGTGATTATCTCATAGCGGACCAAAATAATCATTTTCTGTGTATATGGTTCTATTTTTTTTTTCAAATCATGGTTCATATATTATGATAAAACAATGCAACAATCATTGAATTTCTCCCAAATGATATAATATTTGGAGTAAACATATGAATTGAAGGATGCGGGAACTATTAATAACCATACCCGTCATTAACAATGAAGTTACCCTTTGAATTACAGTGACATTCATCTCATGTGCGACTTGACAGTAAAATAACTGCAATTTGAAGCACATAACCTGAATATGTAACTGCAGTTCAATTTAATAGCGCATCCAAAAACACACCCTTAATTTACTGAAGAAAAGCAGTTTAGTCACAACAACTAACAAGTTGGCACAAGTCAATGTGATTTCAACAAGAGAAGCTCGAAAAAATGATTAAAAAACAGCTCATATGGCACTCTCAACTCATTGAAAAATGAGCATCAAAACATGAATAGAATATAAATGAATTTTTGCTAGGAAAATTTGCAGTTTGTAAAGCTTCTACCTCAATTTCAACGTCGTGATCCAGCACAACAGGTGGTTCGGCGACGTATTCCATGGGCTGGCTTTGACGAGGCGGAATAAGTTCAGGATCCCAGCTCACAAAGTATACATCTCCATCCAAATCACTCCCTGAGCATTCGTTTGGGTGCGGTCTAAAATAATAAATAAACAGACAAGCATTTTGAGATGACAAAATGTGTAAAAATGTATGTGCACCCAAAGGAGAAGCAAACAGTAGCAATGCAAAGAAACAAGGTTAACAAAACACCTCTCTCGCATATGTACCAAACTTATCTTGTGTGGTGATGTGTTAGATTCAAGCCAATTAGTTCTCCTGTTGAGCTTAACATAACAGGCTTTATGGGGAGTTACTTGATACTCTGGCTGTGTATGATGCTTGATACACAGGCACCCAGAAGTCATGCACAAGCCATACACTATCTCAAACTATGCCAACTAAACTGTGCAACTCACTGTAGCAAAATCACAGTACCGAAATCTGGCAGGTAGAACAATCATAACCTTTGATTTCCGGACACTTGTTTGTTGAAATAGGAATGTTCGATCTTTTTCATTCTTAACCGTCCAGTAAATGAATGCCAATCTGATAGTCCGATGATTGAATAAGTGGAACTTTGATTCATGATGCATATAAACTGGGACCCGTAATTCGGACAGTTCAGTTTAATTTACTATGTGGCATAAGCAATTTCTAAGTAATATCTATGTGCCTGAGTATCATCTCTCATGCTATGCGCATGACATTGGGGGGGATGATCTGAAGAGGATCTTTAGTGGTTGTGGGCTGGTTAGAAAAAGTCTTTATCCTTATGCGACCGGATTTGTCAACGCCAAGAGGTTTAGCCTTCTTGAGATTCAAATCGGGTAACAATGTGAGTAGACATATCAAAGGTGTGAAGAGAAGAGGGGTTGATGGGAGACCAACAAGGGTTACGATTGCACCATAAGTGATGAAAAAAGAATTTTCCGATTACGTGAAGTGAAGGGCAAGGTTAGGATGGAAAGGAACGAAATGGAGACTAGGCATGACAATGAGCCAAGCAGCCCATCTGACACGATGAGCCTGACCTGGCTTTGGGCCAAGCTTGGACCCACTAGTTTGGCCCATGAGAAACAGATATTTTATCAGTTTTTGGGTGGGGCAAGGGACCAGCCAACATTTTTTGGGATAGGGCATGGGCCTGCTATGCTAGGCCCATGCAGGGAGTAGACCGGGCTTGAGCCTGGCCCTAGACTAGTCCAGCCAAAACACAGCACATTGCGATCCCTAAACTAGAGACTAGAGAGCTAGTGGTGAGTTTGAGGAGGTGCTCGGGATCCAATGCGGGATGGGATCCATGTTAGATGCAAATCATATGAAAGGTGCTTCATCAGAGCTCGAGAGATCAGATTAAAAAAAAAGGCTTGGAGATCAGAAAATGAGGAACCATATGTTGTTGTCGGTGAAGAGATAGTTGGGGGAAGTTCCAAATTTCTAAAAGGTTGTTTCAACCGAAGGTTGAAATTTGAATTCTTTAAAGAGGAGCTATCTGGCTAATCTAGTTGGTTGGGTAACTTGGGTATAGTAGAGATGGAAGGCAACATTTCCGTGGAAGTTGCATCCAAACAGGATTCTGCTTCTAGTCTATTCAACTATGGAGATGATAAGGATTGTCAAATCAGAAACAGGTCCTTCCCTTAGCTCACTTTTGTATCTCTTTCTGCATGGTGTTTGAGCATTCATGGGCTGATGCACATGATGGACTTGGCTCACCAGTATCCATCCCCAAACTTGGGAGGTGGAGACAACGATATCCATAGTAATGCTAAGATTCTCAAAGAAGTGGATCGAGACGAAGAAATTTATTTAGGGTTGTTGGTGCAAAATATCATGAAATTTCATGATATTTGGTGCAACCAAATACACCCTTAGCAAAGAAGGTGGCTCTAGAAAGACTGGTGCAGCTAGGGACAAGGTTCTGAATATCAAAATTGGAGGGTGTATCAGCCATGTCAGAATGCAATAAAAAATGGAATGTGTATCGAACCTGTATCAGACCATACCTGCATTTTTTATTATAATAACGTGGAAAAGTATCAGAAATAAAGGAAAATTTGGGTACACGAGAATCTAGCTTTTACTAATGTTTTTTTAATATGTATTCAGTGGTGTACTGAATCATGGTTTTGTATGAACATTGTGTTGGCCTGACCTGATGAAAACCAGGATTTTTAGCCTTGTTCCTCAAATTCGGTGTTAAAGCATTTGAGAATTAGAAATTCTTTGGTTGATTCTCAATTCTTACCATAATGGATGATGTTACATATTTAAACTGAATATAATAGAAATAACTAGATTGGTCACATATCCATAAATGTCCCTAACAGAAGCATACACACCAAACATGACAGTTGTACATAAGTAGAAGCATGTGAATACACACTAACTACGTTAAACCCCCATGAGAATAAGAAAGCACTGATCGTTGTATGATAGCTATAAGACCAGCCATATTTTATGAGACAGAATGTTGAGCGGTAAAGGAATAACATATTCATACGATGTGTAGCTGAAACAAGGATAAAATTAGAGACGAATGCATTCAAGGGAACATAGGATTAGCACCTAGGTAATAAGATGAGGGAAAGTAGATGTAGATGGTTTGGTCATGTGCAATGGAGACCAAGAACTGCAATAGTTAGGAGTAAGTCGCTGAACCGAAGTCTCTAAAAGGGCAACGGGAAGGCCCAAAAGGATGTCAATGGAGGTAGTAAGAAAAGACTTGATGACCAGTGGTCTGAGGGACTGTTTGGAATCAACTTCTGCAAACCTCCTTTCCCACAAACCCCTTTCTTTGTCAACTACACTGGTCAACCTTTTCATATACTCGCCAAAAACCAATCCGATTGGCTTTCAGCGAGTGGGCTTTTCAGTGCCAATTTTGTTGAGTGGGACAATAGACACGTTTGCGAACGTCATCCAAACAAAGTTGAATTATATATGGCTCAAAACAACGTTTCAGTGACAAAAAACCAATTTTGCGGATGTGTCCAAATGGCCCCTGATAGAGTGGAATGACCAAACAGAATTCGCATAGCAAAACCCACCAACAAAAACCAATACTCATATAATGATTTTTTTTTTTTAAAGGAAAATTTAATTGAAAACCACTGTCCAAAAGTTAACAAAGCCACTAAAAAAAGAAAAAATAAATTAAAAGGCACAAAGGGCTACAATGATACAAGGATCCAAATCCTTCAGGCCCGAAGCCCACGCATAATGATGCCAACTTGGTTTCTCCAAAACATCCCTTAATGGAGCTAAAATAAGGAAGTTTGTATTATAGGTTTTCTTTCACATTGCATATGAAAGGATATGCCCTAAATAGAGATTCACAGTCGAGCAGTTACATGAGTTCCACTGAAGCTCAAAAGCAAGGAATTTATGCACATTCACATACTCAAACATTAAGCAGGTTATTAGGACAGAAGAACATGTAACTACCACTCACAAGCACTAGGATTCCGCAAGCATCCAATACATTGTTATAATCATCCAGAGCGAGGTTATAGTAAATTGAATAATGTTTGGATTAGAAGCATTAACAACAAAAAAAAAAAAAAAATCATAGAAGCATTTGACATCTCAAAATTAAATTCTGAATGTAAGTTGCAAGAATGTCTGACCTTTTTCCTTTCTGTGGAAAAACAACGCAATCAACCATATGGTGTAAAGCTGGGATGTTGACAGCCTGCAACACACGCACATCACCTGGGTGGAGACATGGGTTTTTAGCTACGAATACTCTGCCCTCGATCACAATGGACTGCTGATCTGACTGATTTCCACCGAACCGAAATGAATCATTATCATAAATCTGCCTACGCCCAACGCAAGATATCTGAACAAACACCTGCCCATATTCAAGAGTCCTAGTTTCATCAAGGCATCCCATCATTGATCTTCCATTCGGAACAAAAATCCGTGTCTTAGTCCTCAGTTCCAACAGCTTTGATGCCCGAAAAGTTTGCAGCATCATTGAAAGGAATGGCTCCGCATCGGGCTTATAACCACAAATCAGCATTTCTCTAAGGACCCTGTTATTTTCTCCCGGAGACATGACCTCAAGTGCCTCCTGTGCTCTTATCGGATCCGTTAAAATCATGTCCAGTTGATCTACAGCTTCTTTTTGCTTCATTTCAAACACATGATCTCTAACTCCAAGTGTTGACAGAAGAGTGATCAACTGCCGATTGAGGAAGCAGGGCTGATATTTGCTCCATGCCAAAACATCCAGTTTCGTGTTGTCTGATTCATACTTGAGCATGCTTTTTCTTAAGGACAACTTATATGGAGACATGGGGTCCATAGCTACAACACCTTTGTACCCACCATATCTAATTTGGAAGGCAGAAGGCGTCGAACCTCTAATATCACACTTTGTTGACACCCTTCTAGCAAAATCGGCTGATATTTTTCCAATTCCATCTGAGAAATTATATTTCTTGTATTCGATCTCTATATCAGGAATATGTTCGATTTCATGCCTATCAACGGTCAATGTTTCTTTGGACGACCCAAACGATTGACCCAATCGAGCCGAATATTTTGCCACGTTCCTTATCTTACTAAAGTTGCCCATCCAGTTCCTTATACCAGCTGCATCGAGTCCGTTCCTTGGTGCAAACATCCATGCAGAATTCTCCCGTAACTGACTTGAAGAGAATGCAAGAAATTCAAACTTCTTATCGCCAATAACTATGCCATTTCTCAGAGTGGCGAGTATCCTTTTATAAATATCTGTGTGCCTTTCACCATTTGCCAGAACTACACGCGATATCAAATCCGTTGACCGCATTTTGTCCCACTCCTCGTCAACGAAAGCAACACGAAGGAAGTTATCTATATCTTCATCATACTGGCGTAATACGCGATTCGAGACATTGACCACAGGCCCACAAAAGTACACTTTAGTGGGGGTGATTTGAACCCTGTGGACATAGACCAAACCAGGATCCAACGAAATAGTGGTAGATTTTGGAAAATGCCGAGATGCGCGGTATTTTCGATACTGCTCACGAAGCCATTTTGCAGGTTCAAAGCAGGACTCTTTTAATTGAGACAGAGTCTCCAGGGCATGTTCCACGTAGCGAATAGGTAACAAATCAGGATTGACCAACCTATAGAAATCATCATCAAGTGTCGGCCCCATGATGATCCCGTTCTGAACCAAACTGTTTATCTTAAACAGAATTGTATATGGCAATTGAATCCACTGGTGAGGCCCGATGATGGGGACAAGATACAAACCATGAGAGAAGGAAGAACCACTCTGCAGTACAAATGGACCTTCAATTTCTTTAAAATATACGAAGTTCTCACGGATATTGGGAAGCTTGCAACTGCATGGAACCTCCAAACACAATGAAGAAGATTGGCCGATCGATGAAGACGGAGTGAAATCAGTTGCTCTGACCCATTGATCATCCTGTATGTCCCTGAAGAAGTTTAAAAATGGATTTTCATATATAGATTGTGGACTGATCGGAAGCTTCTTGTAAATCCTAGGAGCAGCTTCCACCTACAAATTAGGAAATATATTAACCATCACCATTTATATTTCTGCTACAACTACAAGAAACAACAGAAAACATTGAAGAGGTTACTGTTTGGTGCGCTGTGCACCCACAAGCATTGCGAGTTTCCGCAAAAAATTGGGACACATGGTACAACAGTGAACGACCTGGACCATCCAATGGTCAAAACTGAAGGAAAAGGTCCAAGTCTTCAGAAGGATAGGACCATCCAATCCGTGGAATTTTGGAGTGTGGTCCATCCATTCTGCAATCCACCCAATGAACTAATCAGATCTAAGATTTGATTTCATGTAAAAAGCCAATCTTTTTAATATGAAAATGAAGCTGCTAAAACAAACACAGTCAGACTAAGGAACCAGACCTTTGGAAAGGAAACGGAATACAATATTTGTTCATGTATAGCTAAACAGTACAGGGATAAAAAGAAGGCTCATTTCCAAACAAGGAGAGATCCAGAAAACTTGCTTTCCTTGCTAGCTATAAGCCCACTAAAGAAACATCGTTGACATGTTGGTTATCCTAGTTGAGAAGCATATCCATATTTATGAATTAAGGATGGGTACATAGCTATTTTAATTGTTTATACCGTAGTTGAAAAACTCAAGTCATCTCCCTCCCTCTCTCAAAAAAATAAAATTAAAAATACTAAAAAATTAAAAATTCAACAAGTCAAAGTCGAAACTCGGCCAAGTTGACTCAACTATAATTCAAGTCTCTGAACAGAAACTTGTTTCATTTGAATTCCAACCAACTCATCCTCAAGTTCTTTTTCATTTTGTTTCCTAGATTTCCTAGACTTTCTAGATTTTTCCTAAGATTGTCCAGATTTTTTCTAGATTATACTAAATTATACATTTAAAATATATCCTTACCATAAATAGTGTGAGTAGCATTTGACCAATTTTTCTCTGCAATTATTCATTGAAAGGATTTTAAAACAAAAGAACACAGATGTCTGGTCCTTCAACCAGGGGTATTTCATTTTATTTCTAATGAGAGTAGCATGCAACATAACCTTTCTCTTATCTGTGTGGCCCACACATGACACAAATACTCTAGAGACTGTGCAACAAAAAGCTCTATAGGGCCCACCATGATGTTTTTGTGACATCCGCTCATCCATCAGTTGAGGCGGTTTGTGCTATGATGTGAGCCCAAAATTAAAGGCACATTTAAAATGACAACCATCAAAACCAAACAAGGCATCTCTCACACATGGGGAGGTAAATCATGGTCACTTTTGGGGGTCCAGTTCATGGGGTCTCAAGGTAGGCAGAAGCATCACTGCATCTCACCAAGAAAGGTTTATGGCCCGTATGAATACTACCAAATAAGTAGCTTTTTAAACTTATGTAGGTTAATAAGTTACTTTTTTTAATTTAGTTTGGTTATTAAACTTAAATAAGTAGCTTTTAAAAAAATGTAGCTTATTTTTTTTCAGTCTTTTTTATTGCTTTTCAACTTCCAAAAGTAACTTATTTCTTTCATTTTTATTGGTGACACAGCAACTTAGGAATATTTTTAAGGGAACATGCTTTCTATGGCCATGAATCCCTTCATAAGATCAGAACCATCCATCCAATGGATGGGTATGATTGCGTGGGTAGATGATCTAGTGGGACTGACCATTGCCTACAACGATGTTAGGCTCAAAACGGCCACCAGATTGTCTGGTCAATGCAATTTTCAAATTAGTGCGGCACACTAGATATCTCATCTATGAAAATTGTGGCATTTGAACTACAAGGGCCAGTCAGATGAATAATTCTAGTGAGTTTGCATGTAAAAATTTTCATGGGCTTCATGAGTTCCACAAAATGCCAACCAGTATATTTGGCACATGCATGAGCTAACATGGACCAGTTATCTGGAGGGCTATCATGTGAATGTGCTACAGCCTCAAAATAAAGGCAATTGAAGTATTATAGTTGTCCAGCCAGTGGGAACCGTAATTGGATGTTTGACATGGTTTGAGCAAAAAACCGAGCAACAGCAAGAACCAACATCAAAAACACACACCAATGGGCGCTACAACCTATCCACATATGGGCCACCAAATCAACGGCCCAAAACAAAGTCGGTGCTTTCATTGAGTGGCCTACAAATGTGCATTGGTGTGGGCAGTGGACCAGCATGTTCTTTTGGACCAGGGCACATGATGTGGCCTGCCTAATGAATGGTAAGGATCCTGCACATCCAAGTTGAGTCCCACGAGAAGTCCAGATGCATGAATGGATGGGGGATCTCTAACCATGCTATGTTGGCACTTCATCACATTGTAGATCAATAGTTGACAAATCCAGTGATACAAATGATGAATGGGCCTACATCCAAGGCAGGCCCCACATGATGGATGACCCACATCAACGATGGGGCTCACACGATGAATGGTCCACGTTAAAGGTGGGCTCCACATGATGGGCGGATATTGAAGGTGGGCCCACATGATGGACAATAACAGTGATGGTGGGCCCCACATGACAGATAACCCACATTAAGGTGGGCCCTGATTGAAGACAATTCACATTAAAAGTCGGCCCCTAACAACGAATGACCCACATCCAAGGTAGGCCCGTATAATGATGGCCCACTTCGAACTTGGGCCTTGTATGATGGACAGTCCACATCAAAGGTGGGCTCCACATGCCCACATTGAAGGTGGGCCTTGCAAGGTGGATGGTCCATATTGATAGTAGGCCCTAGAAGATGGATGGTTCGCATTAAGACAGGGCCAAGGTGGGCTCAACATAACGAATAGTCCACATCAAAGGTTGGCCCCACATGATGGACCATAGATATTAAGGGTGGACCAAACAAACTTGAGGGATAAGTACTAATGTTGGAAACCAATATACTTTTCGAATTTTTGACTGATAAATATGTTGTTTACCAAACATACTTTAACTACTAAATAGGTAGAAACCAAGATAAGATACTTAAGGTATAGCTTATATAAAGTAACTTAAGATCCAAACACCCACTCTATGACTCACCAAAAGAGAGTCGAGAACTAGTAAGTCTCAATTCTACCGTTAATTATAAAGGTCGGTTTCAAATGAAGATCTTGAGCTGGAATGTAAGGGGGTTGGGATGTAAGGAGAAAAGGGTTAAAATTTAGGATGTTTATAGGAAGGCGCAAGCTCAAGTTATTATTCTTCAAGAAACCAAAATCCAGAGAGTTGATAGGAGAATGCTAGACTCTCATGCTATGGGATGTTAGATTCAAGGTCTAGGTGGCATTAGATGTAGTTGGCTCAGCTAGAGGTAGGGGGATCGTCTCAGTGACAGACTGACAGTTTTTCTGAATAGTCTATCTAGCATATTTAAGTAAGATGTTTACTGCGTTTTATGGGCCTAACATAGCAGCTACAAGGTTTGATTTGTAGGGCGAATTGTCAATAGCTTGGGGTACAAAATTAGTAAAGTGCTTCATTTCTCAATGACAGACTGACAGTTCTTCTGAACAATCTATCTAGCATATTTAAGTAGATGTTTAATGTGTTTTATGGGCCTAACATAGCAGCTACAAGGTTTGATTTCTATGATGAATTGTCAATAGCTTGAGGTACGAAATTAGTAAAGTGCTTCATTAACATCAAAGAACGATTCTATTATACTGTTTTCTTGGAAAAATCCAAAGTTTCATTTAAGTTACGATACGACAATACATGAAAGTACAAAAAATACGCTAAATTAGTGACTAACATCTACCATCTAGGACCTACTGATCAATTGAGTCAGGCGAGGGTGGAGGCGCTCCCTCCTTTTACACACAACACAGCACCGTCTTTAGCATACGATACATCTAGCACACTTTGCGCTTCAGGTACAGCTGATCCTCTTTAATCTCTTCCTCTCTGGCCTCGAGAGCAGATAGACGATCCTCAAAGCCTCGGGTCACTATTGACTCCTCCCGAGCATCATACGCGGCTTCCCCTCCTCCCTCTTTACTCTTCTTCCTCGATTTCATCCCCCGCCTCGTCTACTCGGACCTTCTGACCGAGTTTCTTGCGAATGGGTGCCTTTACTTATATTCTTGACGGTCACAGGGATGCCAGCCAGTCCTTTAAGGTCGTAATGCCGAGCTAACTTGCAAATGAACCGGCCAAATGAAAGGCCCACTTTCCGTACGTGAGTGGCCGCCTTCACTATCTGGTAAAGTACCACCGAATGGAGGCAAACATCCTCCTCCCGCCCTATTTGGTAGAGAAGCTCTACCATGTAGGCCGAGAGTTCGGTCCTGTTTCTTGCCCTCGGGTATGCATTGAATGTGAAGATATGGTGGAGAATCCTGTAATCCGCTGTCATTTTTGAAGCCAATAGGCTACCATTCGGCATCCAATCAACAAGCGTCCCGCACAAGTATCGAGTTCGTTGTTGTCGATTTTGTAACACTTTCATATTTTTTTCATTTATCTACACCGTACCTCACGTTATTTAGAGCACCTCCGAGATTACATCAATGTTGACGTGGATGACGTGTGTGCCCAACAAAATGTCGAATCGAAGGGTGTCTACGCGGGGGTTGCGGATAAGGTTGTAGATCGCCCTAACCTGCCCTTTAGTAGTTGGCGTGTTACCCTTGAAGATTGGGTCCCATCCGCGGTGTGAAAGCCGATCCAACAAATCGTAATTGCCGAACAAATTGTGATTGACATACATCTCAAAAATTACTCCCCGCCTCAGAAATCTACCTTCTCAGACGGTCGGTAGGTTATTAGACAGGTTGGCTTCACTTGTGGATGCCCCTCTATCATGTTTCTTCTTCGTACGGCACTCTAGTTGCTGGCTATCCTCCTTCCGACTCGCTCTCTTCTTCCCCATAAGCGAAAGAAGCCCCTAACCTGCCCTTTAGTAGCCTGTGTGTTACCCTTGAAGATTGGATCCCATCCATAGTGTGAAAGCCGATCCAACAAATCGTAATTGCCGAACAAATCGTGATTGACATACATCTCGAAAATTACTCCCCGCCTTGGAAATATACCTTCTCGGATGGCTAGTAGGTTATTAGACAGGTTGGCTTCGCTTGTGGACGCCCCTCTAACATGTTTCTTCTTCGTACGGTGCTCCAGTTGCAGGCTATCCTCCTTCTGGCTCTTCTTCCCCATAAGCGAAAGAAGCAAAGGGATGAAGAAAAATGAGCCAACGGCTGAAAGGAAAGTCATTGCTATGAGTGTTTAAAGTTGTAAGGGGTTTGGAGGAAGTTGGCAGGGAATTTGATGGCTAGGGTTTAGGGTTTAAGAGTCTAAATATTAGAAGTGGGGCTTAAATGAACCCCACATCTATTGATAGTTTCCAAAATCCAGGAGTCTAACAGTGCCACCGTGGCTCTCTGTCTTGTCCACGATGGCACCATGGGATTTCTATTAAAAAAAATCCACGGTGGCACCATAAGATTTCTAAAAAGAAATTTTAAAAAAAAATCCACAATGCCACCGTGGACAAGACAGAGAGGCACATTGGCACCGTGGACAACACGATGCCACCGTGGACAAGACAGAGAACCACGATGGCACCATGAAGCTTTGACCCGTTCATAAATAAGTTGTTTGCTTTTATTGGGCCCACTTTGTGGTTTTTTTATAATCTAACCTGTTCATAGGGTCACATAGGCATGGATAAGGGGAAAACACAAATATTAACTTGATCCAAAACTGTTAAAGGCCCTAAGTAGTTTTTAATGGTGGGCGTTCGATTCCCGCTATTTTACTTTGGTGTGGTCCACTTGAGCTTTGGATATGCCTCATGTTTTTGCTAATACCCTAAACTCAAATAAAATAACAAATGAGTGGTGAAATAACCCTACACTTGGAAGAAAAGGAAAGAAAGGAGAGGTTCAACCTCTTCCAAAAAGCCACATCCTCACTCTTGCTCCTCCTTTATCTCCTTTCTCTCCTTTCTTCCAAGTCTAGGGTTGCAAATTCGTATCGGGAGAAAGGGTGTGAAATTTAAAAGCTATTTATAATGCCACTTTGTCTATCATCCCTACCCTAGGAGAGGTCGTCATGGGTCAATCGTGATGCATGTGACTTATCCACACCGCTCATTTGTTATTTTAGTTCAGTTCAGGGCATTAGCAAAAACATGAGGCAGATCCAAAGCTCAAGTGGACCACACCAAAGGAAAACAACAGGAATGGAACGCCCAACACTAGAAACTACTTAGGGCCTTTAAAAGTTTTGGATCAAGCTGATATTTGTGTTTTCCCCTTATCCATGCCTGTGTGACCCTATGAACGGGTTAAAATATTTATAAAAAAAAAAACCACAAAGTGAGCCCAATAAAAGTAAACAACTTATTTATTAACGGGTCAAAGCTTCACAGTGCCACCGTGGCTCTCTGTCATGTCCACGGTGGCACCGTGGGATTTCCAAAATTTTTGGGAAATCCCACAATGCCACCGTGGATTTATTTTTTTAAAATCCCACGGTGCCACCATGGACGAGACAGAGAGCCGTGGTGGCATCGTGGATACCACGGTGGCACAATCGGACTCCAGGATTTTGGAAACTATAAATAGATGTGGGGCTCATTTAAGCCCCACTTCTAATATTCTAACTCTTAAACCCTAAACCCTAGCCACCCAAATTCCCTCCCAACTTCTTCCAAACCCTTTCCAACTCTAAACACTCATAGCAATGGCATTCCTTTCAGCCGTTGACTCATTTTTCTTCGTCCCTTTACTTCTTTCACTAATGGGGAAGAAGAGAGCAAGCCGAAAGGAGGATAGCCCACAACTGGAGTGTCGTACAAAGAAGAAGAATGATAGAGGGGCATCCACAAGCGAAGCTAACCTGTCTGATAACCTACCAGCCATCCAAGAAAGTAGATTTCCGAGGCGGGGGGTAATTTTCGAGATGTATGTTAATCACAATTTGTTCAGCAATTATGATTTGTTGGATCAGCTTTCACACCGCAGATGGGACCCAATCTTCAAGGGTAACACACCGGCTACTGAATGGCAGGTTAGGGCGATCTACAACCTTATCCGCAACCCTCGCGTAGACACCCTTGGATTTGACATTTCGTTGGGCACACGCGTCATCCACGTCAACATTGATGTTATCTCGGAGGTGCTCCAAATACTGCGAGGTACGGTGCACATAAATGAAGAAAATATGAAAGTGTTATAGAATCGACAACAACGAACCCGATACTTGTGCGGGACGCTTGTCGATTGGAGGCCGAACGCTATCCTATTGGCTTCAATAATGACAGCGGATTACAGGATTCTCCACCATATCTTCACATTCAATGTGTACCCGTGGGCTAGAAACAGGACCGAACTCTCAGCCTACATGGTAGAGCTTCTCTACCAAATAGGGCGGGAGGAGGATGTTTGCCTCCCTTCGGTGGTACTTTGCAAGATAGTAAAGGTGGCAACTCACGCATGGAAAGTGGGCCTTCCATTCGGCCGGTTCATTTGCAAGCTAGCCCGGCATTAAGGCCTCAAAGGACCAGCTGGCATCCCCGTGACTAAGGTTGTACATGAGCAGAGTTAGCTCGGTTAGCTAGCTTGACTCTACTCAAAAAAGCTCGATTCGACTCGGTTCGAAACTAAGTTAGAGATGAGTCGAGCTGATTTTTTAAGCTTAAAAAAATTTCAAACCGAGTTCGAGCTTGCCTGAGCTCAACTCGACTCGGATCCAACCCAACTTGAATCGAACCAATTCGGTGACTCGGTTACTTTGATATTGTTGTTGCTCACCAAGTGTTTGATGAAATGACTTAACGAAGTGTGGTTGGTGGCAAGGTAGGTACGTATATGAAACAAATACTATTTTTATCTTGATTTTTTTGTTGCTTACAATGTGTTTGATGAAATACCTGTAAAACCACTGCTGTTGTTTTACATACAGTGAGATTTTGAAGTTGCAATTCATGTGTTTGTGAAAATGTTGCACAAGCGAACTCGGCTCGATCTTGGCTCGAACTCGGCTCGAACTAGCCCGAGCAGCTAACCAAACCGAGCCAAGCTAGCTAGTCAGGCTCGAGGACTGAGCCGAGCCGAGTTCGAGCTAGGGTTAGCAAGTGGCCAAGCTGAGTCGAGTTGTGCCAAGCTTAACTCGGTTCAACTCGTGTACACCTCTACCCGTGACCGTTAAGAATATAAGTAAAGACACCATCATTCGCATAAAACTCGATCACAAGGCCCCAAGTAGATGAGGTGGGGGGTGAAAGAGAGGAAGAAAATGAGGGAGAAGAAGGAGGGGAAGCTGTGGAGGTTGCTCGGGAGGAGTCAGTAGTGACCCGAAGCTTCGAGGATCGTCTAGTTGCTCTCGAGGCTAGAGTGGAAGAGATTAAAGAGGATCAGCAGTACCTGAAGCGCAAAGTGCGCAAGATGTATCGTATGCTAAAGATGGTGTTGTGTTGCATGCAAAAAGAGGGAGCACCCTCACCCTCGCCTGACTTAGTCAATTAGTAGGTCCTAGATGGTAGATGTTAGTTACTAATTTAGCATATTTTTTACTTTCATGTATTATCGTATCGTAACTTAAGTGAAACTTCAGATTTTTCGAAGAAAACAGTATAATAGAATTGTCCTTTGATGTTAATGAAGCACTTTGCTAATTTTGTACTTGAATTGTGAGATCAAGACGGATAGATTAGATTGTATGCAGATGACATGAACAAGTTACTCGGCATGAGTGAATGGTCAGCGATACTGATAACACTAGTAGTGATACCGATAAAGCTGGTAGTACTTGAAATTTCAGGTATTAGCAATGTATCGCTAAATATTGCCAATGTATCAATATCGCTAATATAATCACCAATATTTTCAACTATGTAAATTCTAAGCGTCACTTGTATTGCCAATGCATCAATATCGCCAGTGAATCACCAATAGTTTTTACTATGTAAATTCTAAGTAATGCTTGTATCATAAGTGTATTGATGATATTTCAATAATATCGCCAACCTTAAAAGAGGGGATCCGACGAGATATAGGGCATTCTTCTCAACTCAAACATCACCCCAATAAATTCCATCACCCAAACCTCACTTCATGAAAGGTTTGTATATTGTTAAAAAACTTTTGTAATGCAAGGAAGGAAAACCAACCCAAATGGAGTTACATACCCTTTAGAAATCTTCGTCCATTCTCGATTTCACAAAGTTGTCAAAAATTCATCATCGAGAAGCACCTAATAAACTCCATCAGTACAATTTCATGTTCGCTAATAAGATGAAGCAACGGATGTAACAAGATCGATTATTAGTCAACATACATCCATCGACTCAAACCTCACCCCAATCAATTTCATTTCATCTTCATTCAATATAATCTTCGATTATAAGTCTGCATACATCCAATGGCTTATTCAAGTGTTCATGGATTCGCATGAAATTGACTGAGCTTCTCATGAAATTGACCAAGACTCAAAAGAAATTGACAGAGCCTCACATGAAATTCAACGAGCCTCACATGAAATTGACTGAGCTTCGTATGAAATTGACCGAGCTTCACATGAAATTGACGGAGCCTCACATGAAATTTACCGAGCATCACATGAAAATGACATTATGATGAAATTAACCGACAACTCGCTAAAATTGCGCGAGAACTTGCAATGTGCGGCTTCTGGAAAGAGGGAATTCAATCTTTAGTGTCAGTAAACGCAAGAGATGTCAAAGAGAAGGTAAGTAGTCTCATGATGCATTTAGGTTCGATGTCATGGAATATTGATCAAGCATTACATGAAATTCACCGAGCACCACATGAAATTCACCGAGCTTCACATGAAATTCACCGAGATTAACATGAAAATGATCAAGCCTCACATGAAATTGATCAAGCCAAACATGCAATTGACCGAACTTGACATGAAAATGACCAAGCATCACATGATATTGAATGAGCACCACATGAAATTGACCAAGTTTCACATGAAATTGACCGAGCTTCACATGAAATTGAATGAGCATTACATGAAATTGACCGAGCTTCACATGAAATTGAATGAGCATTACATGAAATTGACCGAGCACTACATCAAATTGAACGAGTACTCGGTCAATTGTCATTGACTTCTCGGTGTATTTCAGCAAGTTCTAGGTAAATTTCAGTGAGTGCTTCGTCAATTTCAAGTGAGCACTGGTTAAATTTGTAGCTGAATTTGCACATGTAGTCGGTGAATTGTCATTGATTTCAACAAAAATATATTCATAAGATTTTTCTCACTGTAAACTTGACCTTTAACCACCAGCTTTTTTAAACATCCTTACCTCCCACACCGTACCAATGAAAGTCAAGTTAAAGAAGTAGAAAAAGGATGCTTTGGAGTTAAACAAGATTTAGAACTTTTTCAAAGATTGCAGAAAACCCTTATGGAGATAACCCAAAATATTTGAAGTGTATAAATGCAACCAGTGTGAAGGAATGAACGTAACCCTGAGCAAGATGGCAAAGGGCAGATGTAGAATGATAATATTTGGAAATTCGATGGAGATTTTAGGAAGTAAAACAATGAAAAGAAGGTGCGTTCATACGTTTTAGGTTATAAGGGAGTGAAAGGAATATAACTCATAAAGCAAGGGTATTTTCATCTGCAAATAGTGTGTCTGTACAGAATTGGTTTAGTCTAAGAAAGTAAAGATTGGGAGTAGTGAAAGTGAAAGTCAAGTTGGGAGCATTCAAAAAAACCGGTGGGTAAAAGGTGAGATTTACAGCGGGAAAAAACTCATTATTGAATTGTGGAAATTAAAAAGAAAAAAAAAGCAAGAGAATAGTAAAAGTCAATAGGGCGATCGTGTCTCTATGGTGAAAGACCCTAAAGCCAGCAAGTAGGGCAATCATATCCCTTGGGTGAGAGACTATAAAGCCAACAAATAGGGCAATCGTGTCCCTTGAGTGAGAGACCCTAGAACCCGTTGGATCCTTCGGAGTCTCCTTTGTGTACGGCATATGAGTACAATTGTGTACGCAGACATACATCAGATGTAGAATTGGAGCAGTAGTCTGACCAGCTAACGTATAAATTGGTCCCGCACCACGAGGTACCGATGCATGGGCGTTATTACAACGTGGCCATCCACTTGGGTATGGTGTTATAAAGATGATGACTATTTAATTTTATTATGGAATTCATGAAAGTGTGGAATTTAGAACATCTCTACGATTTAGAACATCTCTACGATTCCAGCATTGCATTCATCTCATCTTTAAGATTCAACATCATGATTCATGTTTTGAATTTAATATATATATATATAATTTTATTAATTAGTCATTCGTTATAAATTTAGAAATTTCATCTCATCTTTAAGATTCAACATCATGATTCATGTTTTGAATTATATATATATATATATATATATATATATATATAATTTTATTAATTAGTCATTCGTTATAAATTTAGAAATTTCATTTTTAAGTTAGATATATAATCCCACAAGCTGTTATGCTCATACCCAAAATAATAGTGTTTCAGGGCATCAAAGTTTAGGTAAGGGCAAAGCGGAGTGAAGATCAAATCATTAATTTACTTATCTTTTATTTGTACCGATTGAAAAACAAACAAATAATAAGAATTTAGAAGTGGGTTTAGGCTATAATAGTTAAAGATTGTATTTGATGAATATTGTTTATTGTAATGAGTTTTTAATTAAGTGTGGTTGTGAATGTTTATTATTAAATCATGACCTGGGATTCAAAATCGGGTCTGGCCAACTCGGGTACAGAATTTTGGGGCATGACAAAAAATTTGGCAACATATTCAAGGAGGTTCAAGCATAAGAACCAGAGAGGCTTTTGTTGCAAGCCAATAGATTTTAGATGGTGTCCTGATGGTCCATGAGTGTATTAACTCGAGATACAAGGATAGCATGAAGGGAATCATGTGCAAGCTAGATATTGAGGAGACCTATGATCATGTAGATTGAAATTTCTTGGATTATATGCTTGATTGTATTGGATCCAAAAGGAAATAGGAAAGATGGTGAGGGAATGCACCAATTTGGCCAAATTCTCAATTTTGATTAATGGGTCTCCGAAAATTTTCTTTAAAAGCTCAAGAGGAATTAGACAAGGGGACCCGCTTTCTCCTCTTCTCTTCATGGTGGCGGCTGAAGCTTTGGAAAGTATATTGGAGCATGGGCATGAAATTGGGCTTTTCCGCAGATTTAGTGTCTCCAAGTCAAGCCCTCTAATAGCTAATCTTCAATTTGCCAATGACATGATTCTCTTCTGCGATGCCCAATGAGGCCATGGTGGACAAGATGAGGATCGTGATTATTTGTTTTGAAGCGATTTTGTGGTTGCAGTTTAATATCACTAAGAGTGTCCTGTTGGGTGTGTGTATGTCTATGGAGGAAGTTAATCAGCTGGCTACTATTATCAGGTGTGGGGTGGGATCTTTCTCCTCAACCTATCTTCGTTTGCCCTTTTGTATTGGTAAACCTACAAAACATTTATGGGAAATAGTTGTGAATAATTCGAAAGAAAACTATTTGAGTGGAAGAGCTAGTATCTCTCTTTCGATGGTTGAATCACTCTTATCAAAGCAACCCTATCAAATTTACCAATATATTTCATGTATCTATTCAAATGGCCAAAGGTGGGGTTGGTAAGGTTGGAGAGGTTAAGGTGCAAGTTTCTATAATAGGGAGAAAAGGAGAAGAAAAAATTCCACCTGACTATCCGAAGGTAAGTCTTATGATAGGGGAGGTGCGTGCAACAAAGACTTAGCACAAATGAACCTGCTCAATTGTGGATGTGGCTATGAGTGTTTGGGATGGAGGAGAGTGCACTATGGAGGGAATCTATTGCTAGTAAGTATGGGTGTAATGAGGGAGGATCGTGCACTAGGGATTCCTCTGTGTATAGAGCTTTGGTGATCTGGAAAGGGGTTGTCTATGAAGGCGAAGTTCCATGAGGGGATGGGCTTCTCTCTTGGGAATGGGGAGAAAGTCCGGTTTTGAGAGGATGTTTGGATTGGTGATGCCCCATTGCAAGATTTCTTCCCCAAGGATTGCTCGTTTATCTACGATTGGCAATATTCCGGCTGCGGATTCCTATTCTTATTGTGGAGAATCTGCTGTGGTCTTCTGCATGTCATAAATTTCTCACCAACGAAGAAATGGAAGAGTTTGTGTTGCTACTAGATTGGATCCAGCTGTAGCACCCAGTTAGTGGGGATTTGGATAAGATGGTCTGCCAGACATACAAATCTGAATGCTTTTCCGTTTGTTCTTTTATGAAACGCAAGCAGAGTAGGGAAGGGGGCGTTGTGTAAATGTAGTATGTATGGTCGTATGGAGATCCCTCGAAGATTGCATCTTTCAGTTGGCTAGACAGAAGAGGGTTCTGACCATGGATAATCTTCAGAAACGATCAATGATGATTCTGAATATGTCTTAAGTGTGCGAAAAATGTTGAAACGGTCAACCATCTCTTCATTCATTGTCCGTTTGCACATCAAGTGTGGTATCGTTTCCTTAAGAGCTTGCACATTTCATCGACTATGTCAGGTCCTGCAAGAGGCCTTCTTATGGCTTGGCATGGTGTGGATTTTCAGAAGTAGGAACAGACCTGGGTTCTGTTGTGGAGTAGGCTTCTTGTATAAATGTGCTAAGAGGTTGTAATTTTCCATCTTAGTTTGTACTCAGCTCCCTTTTTAATAAAATCATCATTACCTTTCCAAAAAAAAAAAAAAGAGGCTCAACATGTGTATATTTGTGTCTCTGTGTTATGCATAAATAAGCTTAAAAGAGAAATTTTTAATTCAAATCATTAGCATTTCTATACGTATGAACAATAATATATTATAGATTATCGAAGGGTGTTCTTTGTCTCCCTCAAATCCTCCCTTTCCAAGTAATCCACGTATAAATCAGTCCATCTCTACTAAAAATCTTCCCCCTTACTACTCAATTTATCAATGGGTGGCCACCACCAATCTCTATACTCTCATTGCCCCAAAAGTTTACTTTTCTTGGAATAAAATGTGTTTTATTGTAAAAGCTGTACTTAATTCAGTTTGCCCATAAAACAAGTTTTTTACCTATCTTCTGAAAAGTAAGGAGTTTTAAATGTTTAATCAATTATACATTTAGTCAATACAGATATTCAAAATTAGTTGGTCTCAAACAGAGTACATATGGACTGCAATTTTAGTAACAATAGGAGTGGGAACAAGCAATTAGTTAAGATTGTTGACGAAGAAGTTACCCAAAATGACCACTTTCAATATCTTGGGTCAATAACTCATGAATGGAGAGATTGAGAAGGATGTTTCCTATAAATTTTAAGCCAACTGGAAGAAATGGAGATGCGCCCATGGAGTTTTATGTGATTGTCGTGTACCACTCAAAGGGAAATTTTATAGGATAGCTGTAAGTCTGGAAAACCTTATTGAATAGAATGTTGGGCAGATAAGGAACAACATGTCACAATAGGATGAGTGAAGCATGAGGATGTTGAGATGGATGATTAGCAAAAAAAAAGAATGATAGAATAAGAAAAGAACGCATTCGAGGAAATTTAGGAGTAGCACCAGTGGGTAATAAGATGAGAGAAAGTAGACTTAGATGGTTTAGTCATGTGAAATGGAGATCAAGAACTGCATCAGTTAGAAAGAGTGAGTTGGTACAAGATGAATCTCTAAAACGGCAGGGGGAAGGCCCAAAATGACAAGGGTGGGGACAAGAACAAAAGACTTGATGACCCATGGTCTAATTGTAGTGATGTTCCTTGATAGAGTGGAATGGTGGAAGGGATTGATGCAGCCGACCCCAATTAGTTGGATACGGCTTAGATGATGATGATGAATCAAATATAAAAGTTTATTCCAAAAATACTGAGTTTAACTGGAGTTTTGCTAATAGAGGTTCTGGAAGAGAAATGCAGTTTTTTAAGCCACGTGCATGTAAGAGAGCCCATTTATACACCATGCATTTGTCAAAGTGGCACTTGCATGTGCAATCTATTCTAGTCCATCCATTGGGAAGGCCTGACCATGTAAATTCTCTTATTGTCCTGAACATAACTCAAAGCCTGGATCTAAAGACCCAATGAGCACCCCACAGGTACCTGAACCCTGGTTAGCCCAAGTACAGGCACTATAGGATACCCAACCAGAACAAAACCCGTTGATAGCCCCACCAACTAAGAGCAATTACTTATTTAGATCACATAATATATATATATATATATATATATATATATATATAAAATATAAAATCATGCCTAAAAGCAAAAAAATATATGGTTTGGCAGTGCGTACCTGTATCAAGAGAAACTTAGCATCTTGTCCATGTGGGCGGCGCAGCTGGATTTGCCAAATGCTCTCATAAAAGAGTTCGAGCTTATACTGGACATTAAGGTAAGACAGTAAAAACTCCAATTTCCGCAGACCAAAACTAAAGTTGACTCCAACGCTGGCAACACTCCAAAGAGCATAAAAACTTCCATCCGAAATCTGACAGCCGATATGCAGAGTCGCATGTTCCAAATTAAACATTGTGATCCTTGGCTTCAGCACAATATCACGCTCACCATCTCGTGTTGTAAGATAAGAACCCTCATACCACAGCTGCCGCTGATTAGCCATATAGGTTATATCTTCGGCATAACTACTAGCTGTGAATTGAACGATCACGAATGCTCTAGATCTTGGCCCAACAGTCCTGGGTGGTCTAACCTTCAGTGCATAAACAGTCCCCTCACCAGTGTATCTCTCCAAAAACTCCTTCACACTTTCTGCAGACACATTCGTAGGGAAACCAGAAACCTGAATCGTCCTACCGACCATGTTGTTTTTGTTGATCTAATACAGTTGGAATTGAAATGGTATAAGCTCAATTGGACGGTTCTCCATGCTGCAATCTCGAGGTCATGGCTCTGATCCCAGCTTTACTTGCAACAAAAAATATACAACAGCTAGATACGTGTTAGCAAGTCAATATCTGCTAGAATGTAAGCTTCGACTTCGACTATTTGCGAGATTAGGACAATCTATATTACAGATAAAGCTCAAACTAATACAATAGAAGAGGGTTGCATTTGGTTGCACCAAATATCAAGGAATTTCATGATACTTCATGATTAATCAGTCAAAAGGCTCATTTGGCAGCATGGATTTTAAATCATGTTGAATCAAGTGGATTTTGCAACCTATGGTTCAAGTGGATTTTGCAAATCGGCCTTAAGGTGGGAATGCAAAAAGGGGCTCTTTTGGGGATTTTCATTCCTCTAAAATCTAAATCCTTCCCATTCCTTGCTACCAAAAAACCGGAAAAAAGAAAAAAAAAAAATCCCCGCAAGTCCTTCTCAATCCCGGCTGCCAAATGAGACCTAACTTCGTGCAAAATATCACGAAATTTCATGATTTTGGTGCAACCAAAGGCACTGTAAAGATAATCAAGCCTTAAAAGAGCTCCTCAACCAAGTTACCAGATATCATATAGATAAGAACCTGTCCGGAATGTCCCCAAATACAGATGGAAGCATGTGGCCACTCTCCCCATTGAGAAAGTGATCATAATGACCTGTTTTCAGTTCATTCTCATTCAAGGTGGATTTCTTGGATGGGAGCGTTAAGCACATCCCATGCCAGGTGAAGTGCACCAAAATGGCTCTGCTTCTGTAAAATGCATATTGGTTGGGTCTCGTACATCCAAACAAGCCCTAAGATGGTCATTCATTTCTACCCAAATATAGTTTTGATTGAGGTAGTTTGAAATGTCCACTGTCCCAATTTGGGAATGGTAAGATAATGGGTCAAGAATATTTTTACTGCATCTCGTTTTAGTGGTTTTTGCAGATAGGATGTTTAGTGCTACCCACCATCCACGTTTTGCCAGATGTGCGAGATGACCCTGCTTCCCAAAATGCACATGGGTGGGCAACATTCCAATCTATCATATTTATGGATGGATCAAAACAGACCTTCAAACAATCATTCGATTTTACCAATAAGCACAGAAGCTAAAAAAAAGAACAAGAAGACCTCATAAAAGTAATCTTCTTTCGCTCTTTCCACCAAAGCTACAGTCAAGTTCAAGTTGTAAAATCCCCTACACAATTCATAGGATAAGCATCCCTACGGAAGTAAAATGGAGCAGTCTTCAAGAACGAAGATGATGAGAAACGAATCGATTAGAGTCATCAAAAACTACAAATACCTTCAGAAAAGTAACTAGCAATTAGCATAACAGACTGTCACATCTCTATAAATTACTAAGTTCAGCGAAGCATACACACAGCCACAGCGATATGTTTGGTGGGGGGGGGTGACCAGCCTGATTGTGGCTGGGTCATCTACCAGTAGAAGCTGTGTACAATGTCCATAGAAAGATGTTTTACTTAGATTCTCATTCTTGATGGTCTTGAGTTTGTCAGCTTTCGTTAGAAAATGAGGTTATTTAAGTTATTGATATGAAAAAAGATTGTCTTGTTTATGCTATCTTCATGGTAAGATCCAAAATAAAAACTGACAAAATTAGAAAGCATGTTGACTAAAACACTAATCTTCAAAGAGTACACACAAAGGAAAACTTGAGATCATCGACAGGTGTGAAAATGTGGAATGAAATTCAAAGCCTAGTAGAATCCTATAAGAATAGATGATGCTCGATCAAGATTTTGTTCTGCCCCATAAACTGTACATGGGTCCCACATATGTTCAGCCCCATGCTGGATTGGACATGGAGATATCAGAAGATACCAACCATCCAATTCGGTCCGTGTTAAATGTGGATCATTGACTGTGAAGAGTCTATTATGATTTAATCACAAGGATCATCTGATAGGGGGTATATTAGGCCATAGCCCATCTCATAACAGGACCCACCATACCAATGGCTCAAGTTACTGATAGTGGGCCATTTGATACCTCTAATACTATTCTATGCTTTATACTATCAAATCCAAGAACTACAAGATATGGAGATTACATTTTCTACCGAAATGGAAATTAATCATAAAAACCCAAATCAACATCCTATTAAGCCATTGGTCGGAAAATTAGGAACAAAAGCATTCAGTGAAATCAAAACAGTAAGTAATATCAATTCTAGAAAAATATTGACTACAATTCTGCAAAAAAAAAAAAAAGGTTATTATCACTGGAAACTAAGTACTGATGAATGCCAAGCTTGCAAGAACTGTAACTGCAGAAGAAACACTACCAGTCTCAAAAACAGTGGTGACTCATCCACCATACACGTAGCACGCATGTACTACAATCCAGACCGTACAAATCAATGGCCCCATTGTGCTCCGATCAAACAACCACAATCATCCGATTCCAATTGTTGAAGATAGACCCAGCAAGTACTACAATCCAGACTCTCCAGATAGACAATCCCATTGCGGATGGATCGATATAGCACGAAAAATCACCACAATCAAACAGCCCCAACCATCCAATTCCGGCCGTTGTCTAGTCTAACTTCAACAGACAACATCAAATGGTTACAGATGTTCGATCGACATGACTTTGAGGCTATGCATCATCCACAACCGGTCCCACAATTTAGACAGTTAGGATCCACGCCACGTATACGGTGAACAAACCACTACCATTATGAAAATCACGACAGCCTATCACCATAGTCAGCACCTAAATGATGCCAAAATGTCCAGTTTGAGAATTTTCCAAAAAAAAAAAAAAAAATCCATTTTTATGAAATGCAATTAAATGAGAAGTCAAATTTCATTACCTTTCTACAATTATGATCTCTAATACCCAATTTTAAAATAAAAAAAAAAAAAAAAAAATTAAGCTATGGAGAATCATAAGAACTTCCACTAAATTCCAGCAGCAATGCCAGTTCAATTTCTAAAGAAATGAAGAACACCAACACGTTAAAAACCTCTATAATCTCACAGAAATCCTTCGGACAATAGGGAAAGAACAAAAAACTCCAAATGGGTATTGAAAGAAATTAAATCCACACCAAAATCAATCAACAATCTCACCTTAAACTCGAGAAATTCCTCCTACTTTGAAGATTGAGAGAGAGATAGAGAGACTACTCGTAGTACTCTCCCGGGCAGTGTATAATTCTCAGTGTAGAGAGTGTATATATACGAAGAATCATCGGTACTCGATCTGAGGATTTGATCATTATACTCACGTTTTCAGGTCTGATAAGTGGGGCCCATGATTCCATAATCCTGATCATTCATTTGTTTTTCTTTTCATTGTAGTTGGGATTGTGGATCTTATTACTCACAAATCGGAGGATGCGAGCTACAAGTATGGAGTATTATTGTGTTTTTCTGTTGGACCGTCTATTTCTAGGCTACTGTTTCAAGGGTTGGGATTATGAGAGCAAGGATATTTTCAGCAAATAGTCCATCCACGGTGGGGCCCATGAATTCAACTGAATGGATCATTGAAATTTTGGAATTATAGTCCTACTTTCCATGACTTAAAGCTGAAGTAAGTTACAGTGCAAACTGCGGGTCGAGGATCATATGGCTCGCTACGCGAGAGAATATGTGAGAAATGAAAAACGCGGAGTGAAAAAAGGAGATGATACAGTGGAGGCGGAAGAAGTGGAGTATGTAGATTCATCTCTCTCTCTGCCTTACAAGTGTAATGGTAATGTGAAAATCAGGTCCGTGAATATGTGGAGTCCTCTCATGGATGGTTTATATCTTTAAAAAAATTATATTCTTAGATAATCTTATACATATGATCTCTGGGTTTTAAAGTGACGGTGGAAAAAAATTTTAACGGTCCGATTAATTGTAGAAAAAGTAGTGGATAAGATTGTCTCGTGCGTTTTCGTTTTTTAAAAAGTGACGCATCGCACCTTGTACCAGTATACGGTCCATCGAGACATTTTTCTGCCACGTGTCCTGCGGAGAGATGGCTCTACTATTTTGCTACCGAGTATCTACCGTTGAAGTACGATGTTATCGGCCCCTTACGAGGTTGGTCCAATAATTTTAACGGTTTGGATCAGCCGAAAGTGACCCCACTTGCACGGAGTGAAAATCCAAGCCTTTTGGAGAAACTCTGACAGCATTATTTAATAACTCCTTCGGTCGACCCCGCGTTCGACAGTACGTAAGCGGACTGCTGGTGACCCCGGGCACAGGAATAGATATTCTTCTGCCCGTGGTTGTGTGGGGTCCATATAGATGTCCTTGATAAATCCACTCCGTCCATCTATTTTTCAAGACCACGATGGGATAGGAATTTCAAAATCAGCCAGATCCAAAACTCATGTGAATCATACCGCACGAAATAGTGGGAATTGAATGCATGGGGCAACGAAAGTTTGGTATCAGGATGATATTTGTGATTACAGTTTATCTAAGTAGTAAGAAGCCTATGAAGGAAGGTTTCAACGGTGGATATTTCCGTTCTCACTGCTTCGTTTTATGTGGTCCACCTGATTTTTGGATCTTCTTGGTTTTTAGATTTCATTGGTGTTATAGCCTTTCAAAACTGATGGACGGAGTGGATTTGTCTAGGACATCTCTGTGTGCACTAGACAGTCCCAGGCATGGAAATATCTCTATGCTGGTCACTGGCAATCCGCTTCCTACCACCAAGGTACAATCTTATCCATCCATCCATACCGTCCAATAGACAGTTGACCTGTTGGGTCAGGGATCGGATTAGCTGCAGCCCAGGCATCACCAAGATGGTGCGGCCCTTACCGTGGGGCCACCATAAAGTATATATTGTATATGCGGCCCTTACCGTGGGCCCACCATAAAGTATATATTGCATATCCCCACCATTCATCCGTTTTGCCTGATCATTTTAAGACATGAGCCCAGAAATGAAGTAGATAAAAATCTCAGGTGGATGATAATATAGGAAATAGTGCTAGTTGAAGGGACCACTATTAAAAACTTTCTAGGGCCCACTGCATGTTTTATTTGCCATCCAACCTACCGGCGAAGTCACACATACTTAGATAAAAGAAAAAATTACTAACTTACCCAAAACTTTTGGCCTACAAGAAGGTTTTAATGGTCAATAATCTTAGATTTAAATCTATTTATCTTGGCTCATGAGCTATGATGAATTGAGATATGCAATTCATACATTAGTGTTTTGTGAGCCCTACCATAATGTATGTGTTTTATCTACTCCGTTCATGAATTCTTCAGTTCAGTTTAGGACATGAGCCAAAAAACTGAAGTAGCTCCAAATCTCAGCTGGGCCACACCACATGAAAAAGTGGTGATCGAACGGTTACCGTCAAAAACTTCTTATGGCCACAAAAGTTTTGGATCAAGTTGCTACCTGTGTTTTACATTCTTTCATGTATCAAGAGGTTGGTTGGCAAATAAACATTACAGTGAGTACTAAGAAGTTTTTGACGGTGGGGGATCAATCAGCACTGTTTTCATGTCGTGAGGTACACCTGATATTTGGATCTGCCTCATTTTTGGAACCATGTCCTAAAACTATCTAATAAAACGAATGGACAGCATGGATATACAACATATACATCAAGGTGGGCCCCAGTGTCAGCCCCTCACCCAGTAAGCTGTTGCCACTTCCTCTCCTAATCTGCGTCCACCAAAAACAATTGAATGCACCACCAAAATCAGTAGATCCTAGGCACTCCCATTGGTGGAAACGATGCAAAGCATAGTAGGACCCACTCATGCATGCAATCGACCGTAGTCCCCATTTAATTTGATTTTAATGGACGGTCAAAATTTCGAAAATGGAAACGCCAAGAGAACAGAAAATGAGGTGGTCTCAAAGTCCGGCCCCTTGGACCATTACTTACCGTTCATGCAATGGACAACATGCAACTTTTCGTGTACCCACAACATCCGACCCATCCAATTGGTTGGCCCCACCATGAGGATCACCTTGGATTGAAATCAGCTCCATCCACTCATCAAGTGGACCACACCATTAAAAAAAAAAGCCAATGATAAATTAAAACATATCCACATAATGATTAGAGCCTACTGATGTTCGCCTATGGGGATGCCCATGATGGGGTCCACCTATTTACAGGTTGGAAGATATCCACTTGGTAGATGATAATCTACGGTCCATCTAGCTGGATCTGGGAAGAGTTGAAAAATGACTGCATGTATGTATAAACATAGCCTACAAACAAGATTAAAATACAAAAATCCAATTTAAATTGTTATAATTTCTGATTTCTAATATTTTTAATTTTTACATAATCCGAATATACACTGATCACTTCTAAAGAAGTAATTTTTAATTTTAAAAAATTGTGTTTGAATCGTTTGAAAGAAAACTATTTAAAATATATAAATATATATTGTCTACCATACGTTGCATTTTAAACAATTAAATAATTATAGAAAAATTTCTTATATACACTAAAAAGTAAGCTGCGTGGATTGAGTCCTGCCCCACTAGGACTTAGCTAGAGATGAACTGTCCTATCAAGGGATCAATGGGGACGACCCGTTATGGGTATATTTTATCCAAGCTGTCTATCAATTCTGACGAAATCATTTTACAGTGAAGGCACAAAAAGGAGACATATTGTAGGCTCAAGTGGACCACACCTCAACAAGCAGTGGGATTAAATTTCTACCATTGAACAAGTTGGATGGAACAAGTGAAGCGTGGTGGAATTTTCGTTCACAGTAGCTTATATCTCCATGTGGTGTGCTTCACCGGTGCTGAGAGCAAGCAAAGACGAATTTGTTATTATGGATAGAAGAATAGCTGTAATTAGTATTTTTAGCATCGACAATATAAACCAATATATCTCACGATATATTTTGTATGTCACTTGTGAAATACGAAACCTACAAGTAGTGGAATATATCCCACATATTTGATCTGGTGAGCATTTTTTATTTTTTATTCTCTTTCTTTTTTTTTCTATAAATCATATTAAATCAGTGTCAAATTACTACAAATTCATGACTTTTCATATTTTGCATGAAAAATCGTGCATTAGGAGCTTCAATTTTGAGATTTAGAGAAGATTAGCAGTCTTGAAAAAAAAATTAAAAAAATAAAATAAAATTTCTCAAATTCTTACAAATCTATTACAATCTTTGTATTCAAACATAAAATCAAACATGTATGCGACCTGATTTAGTGATTCTTCTTTCGCTTTTAAATGTATTATTTGTATTTTCAAACATTTTCTTAAATTTATAAATTATATGAATAGACTTTGAATATATTTGCATTATTTCAATTAGACGGCACATAGATTAGGACCTTGTAAAAAGAAAACACATTATGTACACTTATTTTTTGTGATGTTTTAATTTATAAGTGTGTATTAATGTCTTTTTTATAAATCACTGAAGTTTCATTGAAATATTCGACCAATTTCTCAACGTTTCCCCATATTTCTAATAACAACAATACATTACGCGATATGATCGATATATCCCATGCCATAACCAATACGTATTCATATCCCACTGGTATAATATATAACGTGATACCGTTATTTCGAACATTAGTTGCAACAAGATGAGTGCCCCCAAGGAACTTGCCTCTCGTGCGGTCAATTTGAGCCTTCAATCTACCTCCTTATTTGATCCAAATGAAACATATACATCATGACAGGCCCCACAAATCCCATGACGGGACAATTCGTCTCTAGCCAGGTTCTAGTGGGGTAGTACCCAATCCGCGCCATAAAGTAAGCATGTTTGGTGGGGAAGTAGATTAAGTGCAGCACACTTCACTCAAGACCCCACAGCCTTTATGCAGGGCCCACCTTCTTGTATGTATACTATATCCATGCCATCTAGCCATTTTTCCCAATCATTTTAGAGCACGGGCCTAAAAATGAAGTAGATAAATCTTACATGAACCATACTATAGGAAAGAGTGGTGATTGAATGCTCTACCATTAAAACTTCCTAAGGCCCACCTTAACATTTCAGCCGATAAGGTCATATAAACCCGAATGAAGAAGGAAAAAATATATATATCAACTTGATCCAAATTTTTGTACCCCACAATAAGTTTTTAATGGTCAATCACCACAATTTCCTATATGATTTACTTAGATTCAGATCTATTTCATTTTTTGGGTCATGCCTTAAAAATGATAGATGGCGTGAATATAGAATACATACATCAAGGTGGGCCCCACAATAAGGGCCACACCATCTTGGGTAAGGTTCTATTTGGTGGAAACCTAAACATGAGTCAATCTTAGGTTTTTTTTTTTTCTTTTAGCTAGTTTGTTAGTACACCTACGGTTAGTTCACACTTCACTGTTAGCCACCCCCACTAGGGAATCGATACGTTCCAAGACCTGAGTGTTGAAACGAGGTATCTTTCACTTAGTCTACCACTTGAGCTATGGACTTGGGTGTGTCAATCTTAGTTAACTTCAAATGCACATTTACTATCTTCATCCTTGGAAAATGAACTCATCTTATTGGTAATTACGTTTTTAATTTCCAATAATAACTCTTAACTCATTTATAAGGATCTACCAAACAGGGCATATTAAATGGACCCTAACTGAAATGAGAGATAGGATTGTAAGGTTTGCTCGAATACATGCCTACCTACTTCAATAGGATATGTCCGAACTCTAGCCATTGGATTTAGGCTTTCAATGATCCAGACTGTTTAATTGATGGGCCTCCACTAGAATGTAGATGGTCAAGATTGAATATTTAAACATTTTGATTAAACAAGTTATGCTGACCATTCATGTTCAAAGCAGAAGAGCAAGAGCTTTTATTTGTCATCTTTCCACCGTACAAGTTAGATTCACCATATATGATGAACGGTTTGGATAATTAGAGGATGACCCCATATTCATAGGCTAAAATGCCCCAGGTATCTTATTGCAATAAAAGGGAGATGCATTCGTGCTCTGTATTTGTTGGAGATGGGATCAGATAACTTGGTGGTCCTTCGGACTACCACTGTAACATGTGTTTTTTTTCGTTACTTTTCTCCCGTTATTCGCTCCAATGTTGTAGTCAATCAAAGTCGTGTCTGACTCTCCAGCCTCGTACCTTCGTGCGTCGTTTTTCTCTGGTGTATAATTCCGTAGGCCGCGGACTATATGAAAAGTTGTAGTCTTAGTTTGTATGAGTGGGGGGCCATCCTTCGTCATGTTTACTTATCATTGATGATGGGTTTGAGCTTTTTAGGAAGCGGATTGCGTCCGAATCCCGGTCGGACGATAAGCCGTCTGACCAGTGCCCCTGTGGGGCCCACCGTGTTGTATCTGTTTATCCAAGTTGTCCATCCGTTTTCTGATGTATGTGTCTATCCAAGCCGTCCATCCATTTTCTCAGATCGTTTTAAGGCATGAATGTAAAATGAAGCAGATCTAATGCTCAACTGGACCACACCAGAAATGACAATGATCTGATAAAATGAATGGACGGCGTGGATAAATAGATACATCACGTTGGGCCCCCACAGGAGCTCTGGTCGGACGGCTTATTGCCCTACGGGGTTCACGCAATCCGCTTTCAGATTGTTATGGGTGGAGATCTTGATTCATTTCCAAAACCGTTGATATCTGAGCCCCCATGTATCAAAAATCTCCCTCATGGGAAAATCCCACCGTTCAATCGGTGGCCAGTCGAAAGGAAATAAATAAATAAATAAACATCTACTATAATTCAACCCAAAAAGCTAACTACTGGACGGCTAGGATCTTCCCATCTAGTAGACATGCATGTGAGGTCGGACTCCTACTAAATGACGAAACCTGATCAAGCCATAGATGTTCTCGCTTCAGCGTTCAAATTAATGGTCATGATCACCGGATAAAGAGTATGGCTATGCTCCAGTCAATGGGGCCGCATCACGCATGCTGAAATCACCTAGTTTCTCACGGGAGTGGATTAGGTGTTATCAAGAAACACCGTTCATAAGTTTTTCGAGGAAAAAATTGGCACTCTAGATGAGTTCGTAGTATGTTTTTTTTTTCTTCCCGTGTTGGTAACTTATCTTATTGAAGTGAATTTTTAAGGTATGAAAGTAAAAATTTTAATAAAAATACTCTTGGCTATTAAGGTGAAGCAGCTGAAAAAAATATAAGTATTTTCATATTTTTAGGTTCATCTTTACTAATGGGGGTCTACTTTGATGATTTAAATTTTTTTGGGGTCTAATAAAAAAAAGTGGATGATACGACTGAGTCTATACTAAAAAATTACCCTCTTTTCGGCCCATTTTACAATGTGAATCAAATCTCAAGTAGACCACACCCTATGAACTAGGTTTGATTGAATGCTCACCATTAAAAGCTTCCCAAGGTCTACTGTCAGAACATCCGTAATGTTTATTTCCATCTAACCCATTGATAAGGTCAACCAGACCTGGATGAAGAGAAATTACAGAGACCAGGTTGATCCAAAACTCATTTAAATATTTTTAATGGTGATTTACCACTTTTCGAGTGGTGTGATCCACCTGAGATTTGGATCCAATTAATTTTTTAAATGAGTTCTAAAATTAGCTGATAGAATATATGGACGGCATGGATATACAAAATATAATCAAGGTAGGCCCCACAAGGTAAGAGTAACACCCTACAGTGTTACCCGGGTAACACCTAATCCGCTCCCGTGTGGCCGTTTCTCACCAACTCCGCCTTTCGTCATTTTCTCTCCGGTGAAATACAAACGCTCCTCGCGACAGCCGGTGCGCGTATCCTCGTCTCTCCACATGTGCTGAAGGATCATGTTGGGAAGATCCAGATCGTTCATCTCGTGGGTCCCATCGTACACATTCCACGATCATAAAATTATTCTATTTTGGTTATGTAGTCCGTCAAACATGTGGCAATTAAAAATATACGACTGACAATTCACATTTAACCTAGACTTGTGGCGCATATACAATTCTTACATCACTGATCTTCAACATAAAGTGCATGCCGGATGTGTTCACCTTATTAACGGTCCGGATCTATGTCACGCACGCCATTGGCACGTGCGAGTACAATGGTCGAGTGGTTTTTTGATGGGTACTCGCGAGCGGCGCGCTTCTATTAGAGACTCGTCTGCCAAAGTCCTCCTACTTTGGCGTATGCGTCTCCTTTGTCGTGGTCCACGCAGCAGAATCATTTGAGAATCGAGACTAGAGGTGGGCATCAGTAGAGTTGGACCGGATTCGGTTCAACTTCACTCGGTCTGAAAATTTCAAAGCACTGGCTCGAACTCGATCCATTGAGGGATGGAGTCTAGATCCTATCGTTCCGTTGCATTGCTAGCTTGATCCAAATCAAGTCTAACTTAGTCAAGAAAACCAAGTCGAATCAGGTTGTGTACAGTTTGGATCTTATGTTTTAATATTATTTTTTTTTGAATTTTTTTTTTAAAAATGATTTTCAACTTAAAAAGATTTGTAAAGCCCACTATAATATTTATTTTCCATCCAATCTGTTAATAAGATTACAACTAAATGGATGAAGAGGAAAAAAAATTTCATATTGATCAAAAACTTTTGCGACCTCTAAAAGAGTTTCAATGGTAGACGTTCAACCCCCACTGTTTTTTGTAGTGTGGTCCACTTGATCTTTAGATCTGCCTTATTTTTCAGCTCAAGCCTTAAGACGAGCCCGCCAAATGGATAGACAGTTTGGATATAATACATACCTCAGGATGGGACCCACAGAACTTGATGGTGTATTGTGGCCTTGTGCGTGGTATACCTGCCCAACCACTTCCTTTATCAACTTTCTTTCTTGGAAAGCGAATTTCCTGCGAAAGCCTTCAGCAGGATGTTCCTGTGCAAAGATGCTATGTGGGGCCCAATTCAATGTATATGAGAAATCCATTCCGTCCATCTATTTTACGAGTTCATTCTAGGATGTGCCAAAAAAAATGAGATAGATAAAAAAAAAAACCCAACTGGGCCACACAAGAAGAAATAGTGGGAATTCAGCTAATACCGTTGAAGCATTCCTGTGGCCATAAAAGTTTTGTATCAGGCTATCTTTCTGGTTTTTTCACTTCAAACCATTTCTCATATACATTGAAGTGGGCCCCACATAGCATCCTTGCATGTGAACTTGCCTTTGGGCAGGAAAATTCAAGTCCCTTTTCTTTGGTCAAAGCTCGGTGCTCGATGCACCTCGAACCGTGAGCGAAGACTGAGAGAACGGATTAGCTACTCCCCCTACCACCAACCAATGGCTAGTGGTCGGTGCTCTATGGACCCCGCCATGATGTATTTATTTCATCAATGTCGTCCATTTATTTTTTTAAATCATTTTATGGTATTAAACCAAAAATGAGGTATATCCCAATCTCAAGTGGACAACATTACAGGAAATAGTGTTGAATGAACATTGTGCGGATCAGATCGGATCGGATCCCTAATAGGATTGGTCCGAATTGGCTACTGATCCGAACTCGACTCGATGTACGGTCGGATCTGAGTGGGCCTACTCGATCCGACCCGATCCTGGCCTTTAGTTTTGTCACTCCCCAAACTCCAAAACCGGGCTCACAAAATTTTTAATCACCGAATCTGGTGCCGACAGCCTCCATAGTACCCCATTCTCGGCTCCCTGCACCCATACGCCAGATTCCAATCCTACGATCCTACAAGGAGGATTTTTAACATGAATTCATCTTGTAAGAAGCATAACCACAAGTATACTCAAATCACAAGAATAACATCATCACCACATATTCACTAATATAATTATTTGAGTACAATGCTGAAAGGGAAATACAATATAGAGATATCAAAGAAAACTCCAGAAGCTTAACCACACGCTCCTACCTCAGCTTGGCTGCATCCTAACATCACATACACGCATCTATTATGCATAAGCTTATACAAAGCTTAGAGGGTGGTGTAAGTGTGTGAGCAGTATATGCATGCTCAGAATGAAATATCAGAATAAATGGAAATACTGGTAAGTTCACAAACCATACAATATCAGAGTAAACAGAAATACTGACAAGTTCGTAAAAATATCATCAACCTCATCCAGGATATGTGATGAAAAGACATAGCAAGCCAATGTCATATATTGAGAAAGTAATGTAGGTCGGCTATGCAATACGGAGGCATAGTAAGCCAAATGTTATGTGCTGAGGATGTAAAGAAATATGCAGTGCGAATGAAATGACCAAGCAAGAGTGTGGAGTTGGGATGATAGTACGTAGTATCGCAAGCTATGGGGTCCATCACAAGGGACTTCTATTCAAACTAGTCCCATACCTAAATTTGGATAGATAGACTCAATGTGGTAAACTCCTGATCTCAGGTTGGTCGCGCGCCCCAACCAAAATCCTGGCCATTGTGAAGGTACACATAACAATTAGTTACACACCACCAGCCCGAGTGGATAGTGAATGAATGAATGAATGAGTATAATGTCGAGTATGCAACTCCTGCTCAATAAGTCCACATATCAGTATTGTACATCTCTAGGATCATCAACGGGATCTAGTGCACTCTACATGTAATCGCCGCCCACTAGACGCGTAACCATGCAAGTGGAAGAGACCTCACTATCGCCTAGCCAGTAGTCAGCTAATATTTACCCAGCACATTGATAACGGACTCATTTACGAGATGGTCAAACTCAGCATAGCTATACCCACTACCCTCGGATGGGTAAGGCCACAACCCCTTCCCAACCGACCACGACACAGTGAGAGACGCGGCCTACTGGTATTCGGTACTCGGGCACTTATGTATCCACTCGGTCTAGACGTTGGGACGTCTCATGGCCTTGGAGGTTTAGAGATTTTCACCCATGGACATCGATGGCGCTCATATGTTAAAATCAAACATTTTCGGTGTTCCATCTGGCTATCCACGACATGCCTGTGGAGGCCAAGACCCTGATGTCGTTAGGGCGTACAGTAGTCATATCCCAAAATGTAAGAAGTATAAGTCATACCATCTAATCATGCATCAAACATGTGCATACTGCGCGCTTATGTGGGGTAACTCCATCTCCCAGGGAGTCCCATAAACAACCTGCCCTATGACATATGCAATGGTTAATCACATCTCATAACAAACATGCAAATGATACGTATGGGCATGTATTATGATGTTATGCTGTCACATACTCATAATCGGTATCGATAACCGGCATCGATAATCGGCATCAACAATCAACCTCGATAATCAGCCTAACAAAGGGCCTAAGGGAATGTCACAATGTGGACATTTAACTATTATTGCCCATTAATGTGGACATTTAACCAACATTGCTCCCAAGGAGTGGCCTTCATAGGGCCAAACATATAGTGAGGCCCATGGCCCCATACAGAGGTCTAATATACACCACAGTGGACCTCACTCAAGGGCCACATATACATCACGTCGAGTCTCACCATATGGGCCTCGTATACATTACATTAGGCCTGATATCTAAGTCTCAAATACATTGCAATGGCCCGTATCACATGGCCTTATACATCGCAATAGGCCGCATCTCATGGGCTTAATTACATCACAATGGGCCACTCACACGGGTCCAATATACGTCACAATGGGTCGCTCACACAGGTCCAATATACATCACAATGGACCACTCACACGGGTCCAATATACGTCACAATGGGTCGCTCACACGGGTCCAATATACATCACAATGGGCCACTCACACGGGCCTAATATACATCACAATGGGTCGCTCACACCGGTCCAATTTACATCACAATGGGCCTCACCTCATGGGCCACATATAGAGCTATACACGAGTCGAGTATTGCCCTACTCGTACTCGACTCTTAACACCCGGGTCCTGATCGTACTCGGCTCTACTCGGCCAACGAGTATGGACTCCCTACTCATACTCTACTCGCCCAAGTATGAGCCGAGTATGAGTAAAAGATGAGTCGAGTCGAGTCGAGTCGAGTCCGAGTTTTCGAGGCGAGTTTGACTATTAACACACGAGTCGAGTATTGAGTGTGAGTTTTTGAGGCGAGTTCGAGTTTGAGTCTGAGTCTGAATTTGAGCCCAATTCGAGCAGGGTTTTCGAGTAATGAGTTCGAGCTTTGAGCCGAGTTCGAGTTATAAATTGAGATTAATTTGAATTTCAATTCGATTGTCAATTGGAATTTGAAGTTAAATGAAACAATAAAATATATAAAATAAAATGCACATAATTTATGATTAAAAAACTTCAATAATTACATTAACATATTTACATAATTACATTACATTGTTCAAAATGATAATTTATTACTAATAACCTCCATAAGAGGAGTGCCTTCATGTATTGTCATCTGATCCATCAGAACTACTATTTATTTTTTCATATGCAAATTGGTTTACTTCCTCTGAGTCAGAAGGCGAAAAGATATTTCCTTCGTGCTTTTTTATAGTTTGAACTAGATTTTTCAAACTTGCTTTATGTGAAGAATTGTATGTAGTATCTAATGCCTTATAAAATTCACCGAGACGAGTTAGGAATTTGAATTTATTACTCTTTTTCTTCTTTTTATTTGTCATACTCGAGTAACTCGACCCTGCTTCAACATCGTGTTGTCTTTGACTCGAATATCGCTGAAGTCTAGAAACATCTTTTATACTGCGTTTTAAGACGAGTTGAAATTTTTCTTCCTCTAAAGCTTTTAATTTGGCTTCCTCCTCTACATCTTTTGTGGATTCATTCTTGTATTGGATCCAGAAGCAGCAGAAGTTTTGAATGGAGTGGAAGGTTTTCTATTCGAATCTAACAGGACTTGAAAAAGAATTTGGATATCCTTAGGGGCATTGGGGCATGGTTTTGCATCACCACCTCGACATGACAAGTGTAAGCGAAAGCGATTAGTCTTGTTCACAAACTTTGTGCCACACAAACCACACTTAATCTTTGTTTTTCCAAACCTTAGTGGTGATTCAACTAGGGAAGCATAGTCCCAAATATTTGTCGATGGGTCCGACGACAACATATCTACACTCAATTTTTAATAAAAAAAATAGAATATTGATAAATAAATTAAACTTAATATAGGAACAAAAGAAAGCAATATAAATGTATCAAAATTTAAAAATAAAAGCAAATGAACAGGCATATCGCATATGTAAATAAATATCAAAGATTCAAAGTCTTCCAAACCACATTCTAAAAGGACCAACACTTTCATATTTACAAACTGCAGTTGCAATGAAATAATATTATAGATCATTCAACATTCAACCAAAAAGAATTGAAAAACTAAAAATAATTACTGATCTGTAGGTAGAGACTCGTCACGAATCTCAATCTCCTTTTCTTCATCATCATCATTCATATCTCCTCCCCATATCGGGCGCAACCAATCTTGCGTACAAATCAACGCTTCAATTATGTTTGGCGAAAGTAAGCTTCGATACTTGCTCACAACCCTGCTCCCTGTGCTGAATGTGGATTCTGATGCCACTGTTGAAATTGGTATTGATAATATGTCTCATGCCATCACAGATAATGTAGGGTATTTTGATTCACTAACCCTTATCTTCCACCATTCCAACACATTAAATTTAGATCGCACTACAATTGGCTCCTTGAGTTACATTTCTAACTCTAATTCCTTAGTATCAACTCCCATTCGTGCTCGTGCCAAGTATGATATGTATTCATTTAGCACATCCAGATTACCAGGTACAAAAATATCTGCATCTCTACTTTCTTCAACATCCGCTGCAGGTAAAATATTAACATACAATTTGTACAAATCTTCAAGGGCTTGACGAACCTTAGACGTCTCTGCTGTCGCTCTTTTAGTAGGATAAAGCTTTATGAAAATAAAGCTAACCAATCCCATATTACAACGGGGATCAAGAACAACTACCAAGGACATTAACAGATGACATTCGTCCCAGTATTTATCGAACTTCGTCTTCATATCAACTGTCATCTGGCGTATGAAATCTGGACCCGCACTGTTATTTTTCTGTAGAGCATCCTTAAGCTTCTAAAGAGACGAAAGAAACAGATTCGCGGTTGGATACTGATTCACAGAAAAAATCTTCGTGCAATCGTAGAAAACTTTGAGAAATGTGTGAACTTGTTGTGCTTTGGCCCAATCATCTGTGCTCGGCAACTAAGAATACGTTCTGTCACGCGTCGCGTATTCAGGAAATGCAAGCTGTAATTCCATTGCCGCATCTAACATTTCATAAGTTGAGTTCCAACGTGTACAGACATCCAACTGCAACATTTTTTTAGATAGCACATTCAAACATTGGATGATGTCATTCTATACACTCAGTCTCGATGGCAACCCCTTTATATATTTCACACTTTCTCTTATATTTTTTATAGTGTCGTCGATTTCTTTCAGCCCTTCTTGTACAATTAAATTTACAATATGGGCACAACATCTGACCTGGACTATTTTTCCTTCAAAAAATAAATTTCCTGTAGCACTGAACTGGATACATAAGCATGAAATGACACTGTCATTTGCTGAAGCATAGTCTAAAGTTATTGTTGAAATTTTTTTCTCAATGCCCCAGCCTTCTAGACAACTGTAGATGCAATCTGAAATAAGTAAACCAGTATGTGGAGGAAGAAGGTTGCAGAAGTTCAAAATTCTCTTACATAGTTTCCAATCCTTATCGACATAGTGAGCGGTTAATGAAATGTATCCTTTTCTTTGATTGGACGCTGTCAATAAATCAGAAGTCAAAGCTATTCTGATCACTGAAGCCAAAACTTCTTTCAGTTTCATCTTCTCCTTTGCGTATATCTTCATGCACTTTCTCTGCACTGTGACGCGGGAGACATTCTCGGCCTGAGAGTTAAGGAATTGATAGAAAGCCCTAAATCCTTTACTTTATATTATTCTGAAAGATTTTTCTTCCAGAATCACTAATCTAGCATACCACTCATTCAACTTCTCTTTGTCAAACTTATGAGTGGACACTACGCCTTGGGAGTCGTCCCCTTCTGACTTCATAAATGACAGCATCTGTTGGCCGAGACGAGGGAGTCTTGCTTTCTTAGGGCACGTCTTCAAATATCTAATTAGATGTGTCATGAATCCTCTTAGAATCTTGCTGAATCACCCTTTGCAGTGATTACACTTTATCTTCTGTACACAGTTAACTGTCACATCTTCGAAATCATCCCACACTACCGATCTCTTCTTCTTCCCTTTGTATGCGGTTGACGTGTCTGTGTCTCCCTCTACTACTAGAGGAGATATGGCCGATGCACCCATTACAGGGGTATTTGAGCTTTCGTCTTAACTAGCTATCTATAAAATAAAGTTCTCGATATGTTATACGGCTATACTTAGGGTCCTTGATGGCTAGACCGCTAAACAGACATAATTACTTAACTGTCTAAATCAGTCACCCATTCAAAGTTAGATAGATTGTAATGCTTCATTTTTCAATTTAAATGCTACGCCAAAATTCCGGCAGCATCTCCCCTTATCTCTCCAGAATATATTAATCGTGTATTTGATTCTCATGTCAATCATCAACACAAAGTGTAGACATTTGACTCAGGAAATAAATACATGAAATATATCCAGAAAGAAAAAGAAGAGACGAAACTAGAACAGGCATATGCATTTAAATTGGAATAAATGAAGACATTACAATCTATCTAACCTTGAACTGTCCAAAAAGGGACAATTTGAGAATTTCTATGCATCCAAGAATACACTGAATCTATGTCTGGCAACATAGAAATCCTCAAATGGGCAACTGATTATCCTATACTACAAGTGTACAACTAGAACAATACAAATAATTCATATCTATGCAAATAAAGGAGCATGCTGAAATTGACATTTATCATCTAGCTAACTAATAACAAAATGTCAAATGAAAAACCAAAGGGATCTTAAAGTGGTAGCATTCAACACTAACAAAGTAACAAGTAAACTGTCATTTATAAAGTAAATTAAGAAACATGGAAAACATAACTATTTTAGGGCACGGTAGCAAGGGAAAACACAAATAGTAATTGCCCTCTTATTCCTTAAAAAACCTAAGGCCCAGCTTAATAGATGGCTAAAAATGAATCCATCTTATTTTATTTAATAGTAATCACGCATTAGAAATATGAATATTTAATACATAATTAGTTTAATAACCCATGATGGGAAACACTTTGTGAAAAACTCAGCCCTATCCACTTATTAAGTGGATCACATTTATATTTTGTTATTTATTAATAGCTACAAATTGTTTTCTATGGTGTGGTTACTTGATGAGTGGATATGACTAATTTTTGCATCAGGTGATCCTCGTGGTGGACCCAACCTATTGGAAGGATTGATGTAAGAAGCACTTAATAGGTTGGAGGTTATCCATTAGGTGGACCTTAAACTGTAGTCCAATCAATTGGATTTAAAGATCTTTATAAACAAAAGCCACTCTGACTTTGATAAGCCCACAATGATATTAATTGAAGACCCACGATAGGCTTAAAAACAAACAAACAAACAAAATGATGACTTGTAATTCAAGTGGGCCATACTAAAGTAAACAATTGGGAGTGAGATGTTCACCCTTGATTTTTACGGGCACTATCATGGTGATCATATGACATCTACTTCAATTCTTATATGTCACACCATAATTTATCCTTGGGCCCAAAGATTAGGCTCATCTATATGATTTTCCCATGAAGGATTATCAATTTTGGGTAAGCACCGACTCAAATGGAGCATTTACCATCAACAATGTTGTCCCAGGAATATATGCTAGCTGTTCATAGTTGGGTTCCTGGTTTTATCGGAGATTACCTTAACAAAGTGCTTGTTACCATCTCCCCAGGTGTGTTCGTGTGAGTTTCATCTATCACAGGCATGCAATTAGAGACAAACTAATGCTCGTTTCTATTGTTATCGTTTATACACCACAACCCTTACAGATATTCATTCTATTTTCCTACTCTCTTTCATTTACATTAACACTAACAAAATCTCTGGAATTGCTCTCTCTACTAAAAGGCATAGATTTAACTGATTCCTACCCTTTGCATGCCATCACATGTGCCATTAAGGCACACATGTACAAATTCAAGTTGCCCGTCAATGGGAACTCTTCAAATGATCTATTTCTCCACAATGGAAACATTTTCCTTTGAACTGTTTTCAACTACTTAATTTCATTCTTTTGAATATTTGATTTGGTAGAAATATAAGTACATGTATTAGCATTAGCATAAGCCTATGAATTACCTTCACCGTTCTTCATTTTTCTCTCCTTCTTTTAGACTTCTCCTTAGGGAAGATTTTGGAAAGGGAAGATTTTGGAAAGGGCCATAGACTGATCGCTTTTGTCACGTAACACTAAGTAAGCCAGTAGAAGATCTAGAATCAACTAGTCAATTGTTCAACACAGATTATCCATTATGTGATTTAGATATAAACCAATGCTCGTTTCTATCACAGGCATGCAATTAGAGACAAACCAAACCCATTAACTGTTAGTTTTTTACCCCTCATTTTAGGGCACGGTATCAAGAGAAAACACAAATATTAAGTTAATCCCAAAACTATATCAAACAATTTCTATATTAACATATATTAAACAATTTTTATATTAATAATTTCTAACATATATTAGCAATAAAAAATAAAAAATCAACCCCACACCTTACCGGGCGAGCTGGGCAGGAACGACCGGCAGCTGCGTGCAGGTTAGGGCGATGAAGGACGAGTGGTAGACTGACAAGGACGAGCTGCAGCATCGGATGAGTGGCAGGGACGAGCTCCGTCACCGGACAGGCCGCAGGGACAAGCGGCAGAGTCTAGCACTGTCGGACAGGGGACAGGGGCGAGTGAGAGAGAGAGAGAGGGAAGAAGAGGGACGGCTAGACGGGCGCTGGGAGACGGAGGGGAGAGAGAGAGAGAGAGAGAGAGAGAGAGAGAGGGTTTTTTTTTCGAATGCTCGCTGGGAGGGAAGAAGGAAGGGTTTGGGCGCTGCTTGAAAATGACGGGTCAGGTAGGGTTTTGTTTTTTGGGCGGGCTTATATATACGGGTACGAGTCGAGTACCGAGTCGAGCACACGAGTCGAGTACCAAGTCAAGTACCGAGTCGAGTACCTCTAGACTCGTACTTTACTCGTAATCTAAACGAGTCATGGAAACCCGCTCGTACTCGGCTCTAACTCAGACGAGTCGAGTATTGAGTCGAGTCGATCGAGTACCTGAGCTTAGCCTGCTCGTGTACAACTCTAACCACATATGCATAACAATGGGCCTCACTCATAGCCTCGTATTCATCAAGTGGGCCGCATCACATGGATCGCACTAATGGGCCTCATATATATATCGAAATGGGCCTGCCAACGGCTTGGACTGTGTTTATATAAAACATACATCAAAGGTGGGACCCACAAAACTTACTAACTTCAATATAGCAGCTATATAGCTGTGAGCGGTACCAGCCAATCAGCTCCCAAGTGGGTCCACACGTATGGGACCCACCAGCTTTAGATCGACGGTGTTGATAAAACACATACATCATGGTACCCCAGCTGCACCGTCCAGAGATGGGCGGTGTGATATAGAATACATGCATCAAGGTGGCCCCACCCAGCAGGACGTCCATGCAGATGGACGGTTGGAATATAACACATATCACGATAGGCCCCACAGATGGACGACATGGATGTACAACACATCATCCAGGTGGGCCACGTGGAGGGTGTAGATATAACAAATAAATTACTGTGGTCCCCATAAAATTTGCTGACGTAATACAGGTGGGACCCACAGAACATGTTGAAGTCAATACAGCAGCTATATAGTTGGTGTGAGGTACACAAACCAGTCCTCTATCTCATTAGGTGGGTTCCACATGGGGCCCACCACATATGATATATATATATATAGAAAATGCTGATGCAGCAATGTCCAGGCCCTGGATGGCCGAGATATGAAACACGTACATTACGTGTGGCTATCACGGATGGACGGCGTGGATTCACACGTATCAGCAAGATGGGCTCCCACCGTCCAACAATCTGGACGGTTAGGATAAGGCCCATACATCATGGTGTGTCCCACAGTAGGGATGGATCACATACATTCGGGTTGGGTCCCACCATCCAGAGTGCTAGACGGTGTGGATAAGACTCATACATCACGGTGCATCCCACCATTGGACGGACGGTATAGACACAGAATAAATACATCTAAGGTGGGCCCCACCCGCCCACACGTGCAACTCGTATGGGGTGGGCCCCACCAGTTGCCAAGTGGACGTATGGATAACATATATCTCATGATAAGATTAGCAGAACTTGCTGACATCACTTACATTAGCTATGAAGTTAGTGGTCTTCACAGAGAGGTGTGGAGTACACAATATATATATATATATATATATATATATATATATATATATATATATATATCAAAGGGGTCCCATCCCACATGTGCAGCACGTGTGGGGTGGGCCCCACATGTCCAAAAACAAACGGACGGTTATGGATACAACACCTACCATATGATTAGACCCCCCCTGCTTGCTGACGTCCTTTACAGCAGTTATACAACTGTATGTGGTACAATAGCCAATCCATTTTCACATCAGGTGGGTCTCACGTGGGGCCCACCACAATATAATATTATTATATTATATTATATTATATTATAATACATTTCATAAGAAATTCTCCAGCGTCCAGGCAATGAACGGACGGCTTGGAGGAACACATTCATCACGTTGGTGGCCCACACCACTCGTCCAGATGGACGGGTGTGGATATAGAACAGATGCATCAAGGTGGGTCCCACCTACCCACACGTGTCACACGTGTGGGGTGGGCCCACCTCTCAAATGAACAGATGGTGTGATATAGAATACATCATGGTAGCCCACAGGGCTGCTAACGTCAATGCAGCTATGGCTGCTGGGACCCACCGTCCCCTGGACGATCTGGATTTACATCATAGGTGGGTTCCACGACTCGTACATCACGGTGAAGTCCACACGTGTGGCCCACCAGCTTCGGATCTAGCTGATATTTGCGTTTCCCTCCCGTCCAGACCTGGTAACAGGCTGGACGATGTAGATCCGACACATTCATCAGGTGGTTCCCATGAAGGTGGATGGCATGGATAAAACACATGCATCCTTAGGTGGGCCACACATCAAAAGAGAGAGAGAGAGAGAGAGAGAGAGAGAGAAATCGTGATGGAGGGGAGGGACCCTGCTACTATGGGCCCTCCCTTTTTTTACAATGCATACAACAAATGGGTCCCACCACAAGTGGGCCCCCAAATCATACAAATACATAATGGAAGTCCTAGATCACCCACCTATCCTTCTTCTTCCTCCCTAGCCTTCCAATGCTCCAAAGTGCTCCTTCAATGCTGGAGATAACGATCCAAGGGTTGGATTGAGTGAGATCTTACAAGGAAGGGGGGTTGGGTTGATGCAGATTTTTGGTCTCCAAGCTTGGATGTCCAAAGGTTCTCTCTTGGGAGTTGCTTGGAAAAATGGGTAGGGAAGAGAGAGAGAGAGAGAGAGAGAGAGAGAAAGAGAGAGAGAGAGGTTGTAAGGGAGAGGGATGGGTATGATGGGTGAGAAATGGGTGATGGGTGATGGGTGTACTTGACTAGGTATGGGTTGCTTTGACTTTGGGTGAGAGAGGGATGAGTATTGGTACTTAATTTGATTGATTAATTGATGTAATATTTGGTAGAGATTCTCTTGGGTTTTGCAAATGCGCGACGTTTTCTCGAAATGAACGCGGGCCCACAACTCCTGGCCTGAGTATCGCATCGGCGCGCGAGATGCGGCGTTGGAACCGCGGCGACGGCACGGCCACAAGGGTACAAGTCTCAGGTCGAGCCGACTCAAATTAACAGGATGAGACTTAGGGTCATGCGCAAATGCCGACTATAGGTCGCAGGTTGCCGAAATTCAACGGGAAGGATCGCGAGAGTCTATGGAATGGTACGGCCTAAGATACGGGCCTTATAAGTTTGGATTGGATCAAGTCAGATTCTGCCCAGCTCTATTAGGGATAGTGATTTAATACTCGGCCAGAGTATGCTACTCGATCCCTAGCACTGAGATTTTTTATTTTTATTTTTTTAAAAGCACTTAGAAGTTGTATACGTAGCATCGACACAAACTAAACCACTTATGGTAGACAGAGTTTGTTTCAACACTCAAGAGTAGGGATCTGAGTGCCCAAGTGGTGTGGGTGAGCATGTGGGATAAGCTTTTTTTTTTTTTTTTAAACATGGGATTAAGTGGTATGGAATTGCATTTGGTCCCATGCAAATTTTATTTGGATTTTGGAAACTATGAGAAGGATTAGATTAAGTCTCGATGATAAATTTTCTGGGATTTTAGGCAAAATTCAAAATTCATTACATTTATAGGCCCCACATGGATGTATGTTTTTTTTTTTAAAATAAAAATCGATGCCATCCATTCATATACACCTTTTACACGTGACATTCAAGTTACGTGTGCCTACAAGTGACCAACACCAATGTGAAATCTAGTCCATTGATCACAATTTTATGGTCCACCAAACACAATTTCACTTAATACCATGTTTTTTCTAAACAAATAATGTGATCCCAAATGTGGGATTAGTCCTTCAAATATTATGGTATTTCCATACATGCAATAATTGTGCAATGATAATTTTAATTCTATTTAATATAAATCCATACCATTTTATCCTTGGTTAGACAGGCTAAGGCAGGGTTTGTTGTATTGATAGCATTAGTATTGTGGTGGGCTAACACGAAACAACTCAAAAATCTCAATATATCTCAGTATATCTTATTGTATTGACAATATATTAATAAAATGTAATATATTTACTATATCATAGTTAAATTATCTCTCGTATCAATGATACCATGTGATAATATTGTCAATGCATTCTAGCTTTGAGTCTCCTTTGTAATTTTGAAAAAAAAAACTTCAAAAATAAAAAAATTTCTCAAATTTTTTACTTAACAAGCCATTTTAAGTTGATTTTGACTAACCTTCTACCATTTTTTGGATAAACAAATGAGATTTATGTATGAATATTGAGATAATGATGATTCATTATGTGAGCAGTGGGATGGCGATTAGACGAAACAATTGGGGGAAGCGGCTTGAAGGGGGGGAGTAGATCCACCTTTAAAGGGATATGGAAGGCTATTGGGTGGAGTGGAGCGGGGGGCATGATAATTTTTGTTGTAGTGGTAGTATGTCATTGTTGGATGAAACTTCAAATCTAGCAATATATAGAAAGGAGGGGAGTAGATCCACCTTTTAAGGGATATGGAAGGCTATTGGGGGGAGTGGAGTGGGGGGCTTGGTAATTTTTGTTGTAGTTGGATGAAACTTGAAATCTAGCAATCTATAGAAAGGAGGGGAGAAAGTAAAAGTAGTTGAATGATTGATGTGAGATGACATACCTATTTGAGATGTCATAGTTGAATGAGCAGAATACCAGAATCGCTATAAAATACCAGGATCTTCTCCTTTACACCCGTATATAGAAATAATAGATTGGACTTTTGTTTCTCCTGTGGTGTAGGATCGAGGACCTAGCCTTATCATATAGTTGCTGGGGTGAAGAGAGTTTGAAACCCATCAGAACTCTCTCTCCACGGCTCCACACATTAGTATCTTAGTGATCTTCAAAGAGTTACCTGCGTATTGTAGCTATAACATTCCATGGACTTATGCATATTCATCTGAAATCACAACGCAGTGGGGTCCACTTATATACCATATCATATTATCCAACATTTAGGATAATCCAGACAGTTGATCAATGAGGCCCATCTTACAGAGATCTTACATTCTCTCACTTGGGCCATATTGATCAATGTCAATGATTGATCTTTTAAAAATTCCCTTTGAAAATTTGTTTTGACTTTGTGAAAACATCCAAATGGTTAACCAATGTAATTGTTGGATAATACGACTAATGTTATTCAATCTGGTCCATCAAGACTGTCAGTATCGAATTGCGGTAGTCATTATAACATTTAATCTAAGCGAAATGAGACTAAGCGTGGTCACAAATACTATTAATCTTAATGACATATATCAGGAACTAGGAACTATAGTATAAGGATTACACACATAGTGTGACAATATGTGCCCATCCTTAAGAGGTCCTGAAGCTTTCAAATGTCTCCAACAAGACATGACTTCAGTTCTACTTACTCAAAATTTGCACATACTTATAGAGAAGTAAAAATAGTTTTATATTGAAATCATCAAAATTTATCAAATGAGATATCTTGATTGTCTGTGAAAATCAAAACACACTCAACTTCCTCTAACTGAAAACATCTGTGGGAACAATGATTCCTATGGACGTAACATGCTCCTGAAATGACGTGATAGGGAGTCCTTTAGTGAGAGGATCTGCAATCATCTACTTAGTGCCGATGAACTCCACAAATACTTGATGATTCTGAACTCTTTCCCTTACAACAAGATATTTGATGTTGATATGCCTCGACTTTGATAAATATTTTTTGTTACTAGAGAAGGAAATTGCAGCTGAATTATCACAAAATATTCTTAATGGTTTCGGGATATGCTCCAGTACCTGCAAACTTGAAGGGGGGGAGTAGATCCACTTTTAAAGGGATATGGAAGGCTATTGGGGGAAGTGGAGTTGGGGGCTTGGTAATTTTTATTGTAGTGGTAGTATGTCGTTATTGGATGAAACTTCAAATCTAGCAATATATAGAAAGGAAGGGAGAAAGTAAAAGTAGTTGAATGATTGATGTGAGAAGAGGGTAGATGGCGACGTTGCTGATATATCGACAAGTTGAGGCTGTCGTGGGGAGACATACGTGTTATTTCATCATAATGCAGAATAACCGAAAGACCTTACTGTGTGTCGGTTATGGAGATCAAAGAAGAAATATGACATACCTATTTGAGATGTCATAGTTGAATGAGCAGAATACCAGAATCGCTATAGAATACCAGGATCTTCCTCTCCTTTACACTCGTTTATAGAAATAATAGATGGGACTTTTGTTTCTCCTATGGTGTAGGATTGGGGACCTAGCCTTATTATATAGTTGCTGGGGTGAAGAGAGTTTGAAACCCATCAGAACTCTCTCCCCACGGCTCCACACATTAGTATCTTAGTGGTCTTCAAAGAGCTACCTACGTATTGTAGCTATAACACTCCATGGACTTACGCATATTCATTTGAAATCACAAAGCAGTGGGGTCCACTTGTATATTATATCATATTATCCAACCTTTAAGACAATCCAGATAGTTGATCAATGAGGCCCATCTTACAGAGATCTTACATTCTCTCACTTGGGCCATATTGATCAATGTCAATGATTGATCTTTTGAAAATTCCTTTTGAAAATTTGTTTTGACTTTGTGAAAACATCCAAAATGGTTAACCAATGCAATTGTTTGATAATACGAGTAATGTTATTCAATCTAGTCCATCAACACTGTCAATATCGAATCGCGTTAGTCATCACAAGATTTAATTTAAGGAAAATGAGACTAAGCGCGGTCACAAATACAATTAATCTTAATGACATATATCAGGAACTAGGAACTGTAGTATAAGGATCACACACGTAGTGTGACGATATGTGCCTATCCTTAAGAGGTCCTAAAGCTTTCAAATGTCTCCAACAAGACAAGACTTTAGTTCTACTTACTCAAAATTTGCGCATATACTTATAGAGAAGTAGAAATAACTTTATATCAAAATCATCAAACTTTATCAAATGAGATCTCTTGATTGTCTGTGAAAATCAAAACACGCTCAATTCCCTCTAACTGAAAACATTTGTGGGATCAAGATTCCCATGGACGTAACATGCTCTTGAAATGGCATGATAGAGAGTCCTTTAGTGAGCGGATCTACAATCATCTATTTAGTGCCGATGAACTCCACAAATGCTTGACGATTCTGAACTCTTTCCTTTACAACAAGATATTTGATGTTGATATGTCTCGACTTTGATGAATGCTTGTTGTTACTAGAGAAGGAAATTGCAGCTGAATTATCACAAAATATTCTCAATGGTTTCAGGATATGCTCCAGTACCTGTAAACCTAAGAAGAAACTCTGTAACCATAACGCCTGATTAGATGCCTTGTGACATGCAACGAATTCAGCTTCCTTGGTGGACGAGGCTGTGGCAGACTATTTCACACTTTTTCAAGACACAACTCATCCAACCATCACGAAGATGTATCCTGAGGTGGATTTCTTAGTGTCAACTAACCTGCAAAATCTGCATCTGAATATCCAATCAACTCTAATAGATCAGATTTTCTGTGTGTGAGTGCGAAGTCTTTCATTTTATGTAGATACCACAACACTTTCTTTGCAGCTATCCAATGTTGCATTCCTAGATTAGATAGGTATCTGTCCAACATTCCAACAATAAATGCAATATCCGGTCATGTACAGACTTGAGCATACATGATGCTCCCTACTACTAATGCGTACGAAAATACCTTCATTCGATTCGTTTCCAAATTACTCTTTGGACACTGGAATAGGCTAAATTTGTTACCCTTTACAATGGATGACTGTCCGAAAGCACAACTATCCATGTCGTACCTTTCAAGTACCCTAGCAGTATAGGCCCTCTATAACAAGCTGAGCAGTCCACATGATCTGTCACGACGAATCTCAATGGCGGTGACATAAGAGGCATCACCCAGATCCTTCATTTCAAATCTTTGAAATAAGAATTTCTTGGTGTCGCTCAACATCCTGATGTCACTGCTAGCCAACAAAATGTCATCAACATACAAAATCATTATAATGAACTTACTCCTACTAATTTTAATGTAGATACATTCATCTTCAGTATTTTTTACAAAGCCGTATGAGGAAATTACTTCATGAAACTTTAGGTACCACTGTCGTGATGCCTGTTTCAACCCATAGATGGATTTCTTTAGTTTACAAACCAAATGTTCTAAGCCATGGGCTACAAAACCTTTGGGTTGTAATATATATACATTCTCATTTAGATCCCCATTGAGAAATGTTGTCTTTACACCATCTAATGTAACTCTAAGTCCATATGAGCTACCAGAGCCATTATAATTCTGAATGAGTCTTTCTTACTAGTGAGAAAGTCTCATTAAAGTCAATGCCCTCATGCTGGCTAAAACCTTTGGCAACAAGTCTGGATTTATATCTTTCGACATTACCCTTAGAGTCCCACTTGGTTTTAAATATCCATTTACAACCAATCGGTCTTATTCCAGAAGATAACTCAAGAAGAGCTCATACTTTATTGTCCCTCATGGATTTCAACTCATCTTTCATGACATCAAACCAATGAGAAGGATTAACACTTTGTTTGACTTGTACAAAGGATTTAGGATCCTTTTCCACCCATATGTCAAAGTAGTGCTCCTGTAAGTATATGATGTAATCGTCTCGATTTACAGGCCTTCTCTCTCTTTCAGATCTTCTCAATGGTTCATTTTGTTGGGTGTGATTTTGATTTTGATTTTTCTCATTAGTGGGTTGTACACGAGGTTCAACGTGGTGTTCTGCAGTGACTGCAAGAACAACTGCAACATTAATACGCATGTGATCTTGAGTGACTATGAATGGAGTCACAGTCTTTTGTTCCTCAAAAACAAAGTTTCTAATGGTCGTGCTCCCACTGTTTTCAATGTCCTCAATGAATCTGGGATTCCCAGTCTCAACAATCCTTATAGAGTGGGAAGGATAGTATAATTGATAGCCCTCTGATCTTTCTGGATATCCAATAAAGAAATAATTTATGGTTCTAGGATCCAGCTTCTTTTCATTCGGGTTATAAATTTTGGACTCAATAGGACAACCCCAAATATGTAGATATCAGAAACTTGATTTTCTCCCATTCCATAACTCAAAAGGGTTTTTGGTTACTGCTTTGTTGAGGACCTTGTTGAGTATATGAACTGCGGTTTTGATTTCATCACCATAACCATACTTCGCACCATATCCATAAGGGTGCGACTACACCTTTCAGCCACAACATTTTGCTCTGGAGTGTCAAGCATAGTGTACTGGGCAACAATGCCACAATCTTATAGGTATCTAGCGAATGGCCCTGAATTGCGACCCGATTCATCATATCTACCATAGTATTCAACACCATGGTCAGATTTGACAACTTTAATCCTTTTATCAAGTTGATTTTTAACTTCGGCCTTATGGATTTTAAAAGCATCAAGGGCATTTGATTTCTCACTGATAAGGTAGAGGTACCCGAAACGAGAGTAGTCATCTATAAATGTAATAAAATATTTGTGTCCACTCCAGGAAGCTGTAGGGAATGGTCCACAAATGTTTATATGTATCACCTCTAAGAATCCTATACTCCTTGTTGCACATTTCTTTCTAGTTCTGGTTTGTTTTCCTTTTATACAATCAATGCATACTTTATAATTAGAAAACTCTAGAGAATGAAAAATTCTTTCTCGCACAAGCTTATCTAATCTCTCACAAGATATATGACACAGTCGTCTATGCCACAACATGGAGGAATTCTTATAGTCTAGTCTTTATTTGGATCCTACTTTATTTCCATGCAAGACATTGACATTGTAGACGTGTGAGACAATCAAGTCTAACTGGTATAGGTTGTTCACCATAAAGCCGGTGCCAACTTTAATCGAATTAAAGTAAATACTAAATCTTTTATTCTCAAATTGAAATGAATATCCCAATTTATCTAAACGAGAAATAGAAACTAAATTACGCTATATATAAGGCACACAAACTGTATCTACTAAATCCAAAAAATTACCAAACTCTAATTTAAGCCTATAAACTCCAACTGCCTTTACGTCGACCTTGACACCATTGCCTACAAATACTGAGCACTCTGCTTCAGTTGGTAGCCTAGCCTGTAGTAATTCCTGCATAGAAGTACAAATGTAAATAGTAGTTCCTAAATCTATCTACCAGGAATTCACCGACACATCGGTTAGATTAGATTCAAAATAGACAAGATCAGAATTATTACATTTCTTTATGAGCCGTTTCTTATACTTTTCGCTGTCTTTCTTTTGATGACCTGCCTTTTATAAAAGAAGCATTTATTGCCTTTGGCCCGTTTGCGGTTCGATCCATTTCCAGATTGATTCTCATTGTTGCCTGAGAATCTGTTATTAGAACCTTGGTTCTTTTTTCTTTTCCCTTTTTGCCCATGCCCATACCCTTGTCCTGAGGTCACCATATTTATATTTTATATTGTGCTTGATGTTAAGATGTGGAGCCACATCTGGGACCGTCCTCGACCAGTCGTGAGCCATGCTCGACCGGTCGTAGGGTCTAACTCGACCGGTCGTGGACCGGCTCGACTCAAAGTCCAGCGAGCACTGTTTTTTATCCGGAGGTGTTCGACCGGTTGTGGGGTCCTCTTGACTGATCGTGCAAGCTACACGACCAGTCGAGGTTACGCAGATTCGTTCCGCGATTTTGCGCGGATTTCGTGTTACGCGAATTTCGTGTCGCAAATCCTTTCGCAACTGGGATGCGGAAAGGGAAGTTTTCAAAACTATAAACAGGGATTCCTAGGGTTTTTTAGATAGAGAAAAAAGTAAGGAAAAATTATTCTAAAGTGTGGGCAAAGGGTTTTCTATGTGCTTCCAAGGGAGAGGTTAGTATATTGCTTTGTAATCTTCGTTCTTCATAGTGAAAGTTTACATCCGTGGTTTTTTACCCTAGTTTGGAGTTTTTTCACATATATCTTGTCTTATGGTTTGTTTTGAATGCTTTGATCTATTTTTAGTTTATATTTCTTCCTGTTTATCGTTTGTGGGTGAGACATGAGATTGGATCTAGGTTCACTGCGTTATTGGCGTGCTGCGTAACAACTGGTATCAAAGCTATTAGTTTAATTCTATTGGGAGCGATGACGGAAGAAGGGAAAACTAGAATTAAGAAGTTTAATGGTTCAAACTTTGCCTTCTGGAAGATGCAGATAGAAGATTATCTGTATCAGAAGGACCTCTATATTCCTCTAGGAGGAAAAGAGAAGAAACCAGAAAAGATGACAGATGATGAATAGTTTTTACTAAATAGGAAGGCTTTAGGAACGATTCGACTCTCTTTGTCTAAGAGCGTCGCTTTCAATATATTCAAGGTAAAAACGACAAAAGAATTAATAGAAGCCCTAGCCACCATGTATGAAAAACTCTCAGCATCCAACAAGGTTCATCTTATGAAACAGCTATTCAACATGAAGATGTCAGATGGTGGGAGCGTGGCTGAACATCTAAACGAGTTCAATACAGTCACGAGCCAGTTGGAATCCGTTGGCATTGTTTTTGAGGATGAGGTCAGGGCGTTATTGATCTTGTCCAGTTTGCCAGACAGTTGGGATGGTTTGGTGATTGCTGTGAGCAATTCTTCAGGGTCGACAAAGCTGAAATTTGATGATGTGGCCGGTCTAATTCTTAGCGAAGAATCTAGAAGAAAGGCATCAGGAGTTTCAGGGGATTCAGGGAATGCTCTAAATGTTGAAGGAAGAGGAAGATCGCTGAACAAAGGAGGCAATAAACACGGGCGTTCTAAGTCAAGGAAGAAGTCCAAGGGACCGAAAGACAAAGACGGGTCTTGGCATTGCGGTAAGAAGGGGCACATGAAACGTGATTGCAGGACGCTCAAGAAACAAGAAGGAAGCTCTTAAAGCGGGAAGGATTCAGTGAATCTATCTGAGGAGAGTGACACAGAGGTCTTAATCTTCTCTCTTGATGCGAGGAATGAGTCCTGGGTTATAGACTCGGGTGCTTCGTTTCATGCCACTTCATGTAAGGAAGTTCTGCGTGATTATGTGTCAGGTGACTTTGGGAGAGTCTACCTGGGTGATGATGAGCCATGCAGTATTGTTGGAAAGGGAGACGTTCATATCAATCTGAAAGACAGAACGGTTTTGAAATTGAAGGATGTCAGACATGTATCGAGTTTGAAACGTAACTTAATCTCAGTGGGGCAATTGGCCGATACCGGTTATGTGACGACATTCACTAGTGATTCCTGGAAGATCAAAAAAGGTGCCTTGGTGATATCTCGAGGGAAAAAGAAAAGTACTTTATACGTGACTTCAGGATCGTATTGTTCACTCTCAGTCGCATCAACTGGAGTGAATGGGCAGTTATGGCATCAGAGGTTGGGACATATGAGTGAGAAAAGGATGAAAGTGTTATTGTCAAAAGAGAAGCTACCAGGGCTGAAGTCTATTGACTTGGAATTCTGCGAGGACTGCATATATGGCAAGCAAAAGAGGGTAAGTTTCAAGAAGATAGGATGCACTCCAAAGACGCATCTGTTGGAGCTTGTACACATTGATGTGTGGGGACCGGCACAGGTATCATCTCTTGGTGGCTCACGTTATTTTGTTTCTTTTATTGATGATGCTAGTAGAAAATTGTGGGTCTATTTCTTAAAGCACAAATCTAATGTATTTGACGTATTTAAGAAGTAGAACGTTATGGCAGAAAATGAGACAGGTAGAACAGTAAAATGTCTCAGATCTGATAATGGGGGAGAGTACTGTGATAAGAGATTTGAGAAGTATTGTGCAGCAAATGGAATCAAACATCAGAAAACGATTCCAGACCACAGCAGAATGGTGTAGCTGAGTGCATTAACAGGACCATCCTTGAGCACGCCAGGAGCATGAGGCTACATGCAGGGTCCCAAGACCTTTTGGGCAGATGCTGTGAATACTGCTGCATATCTCATCAATAGAAGTCCCTCAGCACCATTAGATGGTGGGCTACCAGAAGAAACGTGGACTGGGAAAGAAGTGAACCTTGCACATCTCAAAGTGTTCGGTTGCACTTCATATGTTCACATTGATGCAGAGCATAGAAACAAGCTGGATGCGAAGTCCAGGAGGTGCACGTTTATAGGCTACGGGTAGCATGATTTTGGCTACAGGTTTTGGGATGCAGAAAATAAGAAAATCATCAGAAGCAAGGACGTTGTCTTCAATGAAAAAGTGATGCATAAGGATAGTATGCAGGAAAATAAGGCCGAGGAGAAAGAATTCGTAGAGATGGAAGAGTTACAGGACATGGGTGTTACAGCGCCACAGGATGATCATGCACAGGAGCATTATGAGGTAGAGCCGCATACACCGGTTGTGAGGAGGTTACTTGGGAGATAAGACCCACGGTCCGATACTCACCCTCCTTACATTATCTACTGCTGATAGATAATGGTGAACCAGAATGTTTTGAAGAGGCATTAAAGACAGATACACGGGTTAAGTGGGAGCAGGCCATGGATGAGGAGATGGATTCTCTTGAGTCCAATCGTACATGGAAGCTAGTCACCCTACCTATGGGTAAGAAAGCTCTTCATAACAAGTAGGTTTACAGATTAAAGGAGGAGCACGATGGTTCGAAACGATATAAGGTTATACTGGTTGTGAAAGGGTTTCAACAAAAGGCAGGTATCGATTTCACTAAAATATTTTCACCTGTGGTGAAAATGTCTACGATTCGTATGATCTTGAGTGTAGTGGCTACAGAGGACTTACATCTAGAGCAGCTAAATGTTAAGACAACCTTTCTTTATGGGGACCTTGAAGAAGAGATATATATGCATCAGCCTACAGGATACGTGGCACCAGGAAAGGAGAACAAAGTGTGTAGACTGAAGAAGAGTCTATATGGCCTGAAGCAGGCCCCGAGGCAGTGGTACAAGAAATTTGACAGTTTCATGTCGGGAAACGGTTATAGGAGATGTCATGCAGACCATTGTTGCTATTTGAAGAAGTTTGATACGTCATACATCATCCTTCTTCTATACGTTGATGATATGCTTGTGGCCTGTTCAAGCATAAAGGACATCTCAGATCTCAAAAGACAACTATCTAGAGAATTTGCCATGAAGGATTTAGGAGCTGCAAAACAAATCCTAGGCATGAGGATAAAGCGTAACAGGGAAAACAAGAAACTGATTTTATCACAGGCAGAGTACATAGCCAAGGTACTTGATTGATTCAATGTGGGAGGTGCTAAGCCGGTTAGCACTCCACTAGCCAACCACTTCAAGTTATCTAAGGAGCAAGGTGCAAAGACGCAGGAGGAACAAGACTACATGGCTAAAGTCCCATACACGTCAGCTATTGGGAGTCTCATGTATGCTATGGTGAGCACGAGGCCAGACATTGCTTAAGCAGTAGGAGTTGTTAACAGGTTCATGAACAACCCCGGGAAGGAACATTGGGAAGCTGTGAAGTGGATTCTTAGATACCTGATAGGTACTAAGGATGTAGAGCTGTGCTATGGTGGATCAGAAATTAAGCTACAGGGCTATGTAGATTCAGATTTGGCAGGAGACATCGACAGCAGAAGAAGCACTACAGGTTATGTCTTTACTCTAGGTAGTGCTGCAGTCAGTTGGGTCTCTCAATTACAGAAGATAGTATCTATCAGTACAACAGAAGAAGAATATGTTGCGACTACAGAAGCGTGCAAGGAGATGGTGTAGATGTAAGGTTTCATGGAAGAGTTGGGTAAGAAGCAAGCAGATTGCAAGATGTACAGTGACAGTCAGAGTGCAATACACTTGGCTAAGAATTCAGCCTTTCATTCAAGGACCAAGCATATTGCCATCAGATATCACTTCATTCGTTCGTTACTGGAAGATGGATCGATTGCTCTAGAGAAGATTCATATAAGTGAGAATCCTGCGGATATGCTGACCAAAGCGGTCACACGGGAGAAACTGAAGCTCTGTTCACCTTTGATTGGTCTTCAGGCTTGAAGACAGCGAGGTGATGCACTCTGAATGAAGAAGACGAATGTTTAAGGCGATGTGTCTCCAAGTGGGAGATTGTTAAGATGTGGAGCCACATCTGGGACCGTCCTCGACCGGTCGTGAGCCATGCTCGACCGGTCGTGAGGGTCCGGCTCGACCGGTCGTGGACCGGCTCGACTCAAAGTCCAGTGAGCACTGTTTTTGATCCCGAGGTGTTCGACCGGTCATGGCCCATTTACGACCAGTCGTGGGGTCCTCTCGACCAGTCGTGTAGGCTGCACGACTAGTCGAGGTTACGCAGATTCGTTCGGCAATTTTGCGCGGATTTCGTGTCGTAAGTCCTTTCGCAACTGGGATGCGAAAAGGGGAGTTTTCAAAACTATAAACAGGGGTTCCTAAGGTTTTTCAAATAGAGAAAAAGAAAGAAAAAATTATTCTAAGGTGTAGGCAAAGGGTTTTCTATATGCTTCCAAGGGAGAGGTTAGTATATTGCTTTGTAACCTTCGTTCTTCATAGTGGAAGTTTGCATCCGTGATTTTTTACCCTAGTTTGGGATTTTTTCACGTATATCTTGTCTTGTGGTTTATTTTGAATGCTTTGATCTATTTCTAGTTTATATTTTTTCCTGTTTATCGTTTGTGGGTGAGGCCTGAGATTGGATCTAGGCTCACTGCGTTGTTGGCGTGCTGCACAACACCTGATTGTCTAATACTATCCTCCTCTTGAACACACTAAGAAATCAGTTCGTCCAATGTCCACATGCCCTTTAGAGTATTGTAGTTTTCAAGAAACGTACCGTATTGAGGTAGGTTGTTCATGATCAAGTGAATCAAATGATTATCAGTAAATACAAGGCCTAGAGAGCGGATCTTATAAACAAATTCGATATGCTCTATAATGTATTCATGGATATTTCCTTTTCGTCGTAGGATGAGCGGGTTAATTTATTCAAAAGAAAACCCACTTCATCTTTATCCGATTTTTGAATCAGTTTCCTATTTCAGTTAAGAAAGCTTTGACCTTATTTACTTTAGGCATGACATCTCTCATGGACTCAAAAATCAAATACTTTATGAATTTTAGGCACGTATTATTCAATCTAAACCATGCCTCATAACAATTAATCTCTGATTCAGGGGTATCATTAGATGGTTTTGGCGGTTCTGGTTTTATCAGGGCAAGGTCTAATTGCAGGCAAACCAAGACAACTTTAATGGATTCATTCCAATAAGCATAATTAGATCCATTTAGGGCAGGAACATGGTGCTAATGAGTTGGAATTGAGACTGAAATAGAAGATATATATATATACACACACACACTTACATCAGTTCATTATTCTTAAAAACAATTCATGAGTATAAAAAAAATATCAGGCAAAGCTAATCAATTCAGTTGCTAAGGGAGGCATCAACTGAATTATCCAGGGTGAAGATAGGCCCAACCATCACATCCTGGCGAAGGTCTGTTACATCATCATCATTCTTCTTGTGGGAAGTAATGTCAATATGCTAGTGACCCTGCTTATCATAAAGCTAAGTGATGTTAGTTATATAAATCTGAGACACTCAACACCTGTGGGTAGGATGAGTCTTTCAACTTTACATTACCAACATCATTTACTCCACCCGTTCACTTTCCTGCCAAATGGTGATCGTTTGTGTTTTCATCACCATCTGCATGGAAAAACTGAACTCGACTGTATGCAATACTTTAAATCTCAAAATTCACAAGTATGTATTTGTAGAATTTTCACTGATTGAGGTCACTATGGTGGCTAACACAACCGAATCCAAGTCTACGAATACATACTTAAGATTGCGATTATAATCCTACCTTCAATGGATTATATCTCAATTAGTCTGATACGGTTCACAGAGTGGTGGATAATTACTGTTTTGAAAATGAGGAACTTTAAAGTGTAACAAACGATTATGTATCACTTTTCTTCATTCCCAAAAAAAAAAAAAAAATCCATATCAACTCCCCAAAGATGGGTAGTGGGCTTATAATAAAACCGAATCAAGACTCTGTATGATATGTTTATCATTAATGAGCATTATGGTCCATTCATTATCATTTATAAGATGGATAGTTGGCATAGAACAATTTTAAATGGATGATGAGATCCTTACATCAGTGTCAGATGGATATTATAGATCCAATACACAAGATGGCCGGTTCATCTGCTTTACTGTCCATCTAACAAATGTACCAAAATTGTACGCTCATAAATTAAACAGCCAGATCTCATAAATAGTACTCTTGTACATCCCAAAAGGAGGCCCAATACAAAGGCCCAGTTGCAACTGGCTCAGATTGAAGTCAGGCCCTAAGAGAAGTGGATCCCACTTTACGGGTCTACAAGGCGGACCCGAATTAATTGAAATTGGGTCCACTTACCCAATGTAATAAATGGGAGAAATCTCAGTTTTTTTGACTCAATAGGGCAGAATGCCCTAGGCTCTTATGCAGCCGCCTCTTCTACGATGAAAAGGAAATGCCTCTTTCAAGAAGGAAGATCGTCAGTGTCCTCTAGTGAACAATTCTAATGCCATGGATGCTGATGGAAGTCGTCATCAAACAAGGCAATATTGTTAAGGATGGCCAAAATCCATGGCTACAGTGGTGGAGACACGCGGCTGGCGATTGTCAAAGGATGGAGCGGTGCTAAAGAGGATATAAGAAAGGGGGAAGGTGGCTACAGATGTTGACGAAGATGTATTGTGCATCCATGTCTGCCTTCACCGATGATACAGGTAAAGGTGCAAATCAAATTTGGATATTGAAACCCTAACAGTCGATTTGAAGATCAAAACTCTTGATTATCTGTCTGGATTTGGGGGTTTTAATCCGGAATCCCCAATATTAAGTTTTTGGGTTCGGAATCTGAAACCCGAAATCTGAAATCCGAAATTCCCAATTTGATTTTTGGGATTCAAATAAAAAAACCCCAATATATGGTTCTGGATTTGGGTTTCTGGATCTGAAATCCTAAATAAAGGATTGGGGTTTCAAAGTTCCTAATTTCTCATAAGGGAGTCGAAAATCCTAATAATGGATTTGGGGATGGAAATCCCAATTTGGATTTGAGATTTAAATTCTCGATTACTAATGTAAAAATTGAATCCCAGATATATTTATAATTTCTCTGACATGGGGATTCAAATTGGAAAACCCTAATTTTCAATATGGGCTTTGAATTGAAAAACCCTAATTTCTGATATGGGCTTCGAATTGGAAAATCCTAATTTCTGATATGGGCTTCAAATTGGAAAACCCTAATTTCTTATCAATCCTCTATAGCCGAGGCACAGTGGTCCGATACCAATTGTTATTTTATCATAATGCAAAATAACCGAAAGACCTTACTGTGTGTCATTTATAGAGATCAAAGAAGAAAGATGACATACTTATTTGAGATGTCATAGTTGAATGAGTAGAATACCAGAATCGCTATAGAATACCAGAATCTTCCTCTCCTTTACACCCATATATAGAAATAATAGATGAGACTTTTGTTTCTCATGTAATGTAGGATCGGGGACCTAGCCTTATTATATAGTTGTTGGGGTGAAGAGAGTTTGAAACCCATCAGAACTCTCTCCACACATTAGTATCTTAGTGGTCTTCAAAGAGCCACCTGCGTATTATAGCTATAGCATTCTATGGATTTATGCATATTAATCTGAAATCACAATGCAATGGGGTCCACTTGTATACCCTATCATATTATCCAACTTTTAGGACAATCCAGACCATTGATTAATGAGGCCCATCTTACAGAGATCTTACAATACGATCATGCTGAGGTGTAACGGGTGGACGGGACCGACGATTATATCTATTTATGATAATATTGTAGGTGGAGGACCCTATTCCTAAAATCCATGGATGCGTCAAATGAGATAAAAAAATCAAAGTTACATTTATAAGTTAATGAAGGATGTGACGAAGGAGGTTGGAGAAGAACATGGTACAGTTTGTCATGGATAATAGGAGTGCATTTGTGAAGGCAGGAAAAGAGTTGATGAAGAAGTACAACTTTTATTGGACCTCATGTACAATCCATTGCATTGATTTAATATTTGAGATAATATGCCAAAGACTAACGATTTAAAGTATGATTGCGGATGCTTGAGCAATTACAACTCATCTATACAACCATTATTGTCTATTTATTGAGATGTACAAGAGGTAGGGGCCTCTAAAAACACAATTAGGAGCTAAGATAGCTCTTTAGCTCCAGGGAGTATTCACAATAGATTCAAAGCAGTAAAAGAGCAACATAGAGGATTGAGGAGACCATTTAAAATAATCTTTTTGAGACCACGTGCATAATGTGGTGGGTGTTTTGAAGCTTATATATAAAGTGCTAGATGATGGATAACGAGACATATCCATCGATATGTTCTATGTATGAGTTCATGGGGCATATGAAAGAGGTCATTGAGGCTATAGCCCTAAATTCATATCATTAAATGAAGAAAATATTAATGACCAATGTAAAGTGATTCTCGAGTACCTACTTTACAATGTTGGTAAATAATTGAATTTAATTTTCTATATCTCTCAATACTCTACGAGTTGCTTGCATAGTATGGACATGTGTGGTTCTTTCTTAATACTAATATGTGAACATGTGTATCGTTTTGGATTTCAACATACTTTTTAAACTTTAACTACTAATATAATCATAGACTCAACGAAGATGATGACTTAACAAAGGCGCTACACGAAGTCTACAAGAAGTTATTCTCCAGTTCTTTGGAAATTCCATTTTGAGAACGGGAAAAACATATTTTTCATTTAATTCTTGGCTAAGTTACTACGACACTTTATAATGACAATTACTATTAAATGCCATCAACAAGTTATCGCCTTTGGGAATGTAAAGAGCATGTTTGGATGTAATGTTGCGAGAGAATTGATGAAGATAGTGATGTCATGTAAGTTGTTGCATTAGTTAAAATTAGTTTTGATGTTTGAAATTATAGGTGAAATTAACAAAAAAAATGATCAATTTCATGAATGGTGAGCCATGTATCAGAGAAATTGCAAGATATTGCAATGACTACTTATCTGCATGCTAGCATAAATGATATTGTCATTACATGTGAATAAAATTGGAGCATATTCTCTTTAATTCACACAAACAGGTGGAATAAATTGTGTTATGAGAGGCTCCGGAAGCTATTACTTTGTCATCACAATATAAAGCTTTGGAAAATGCTATTATGAGCAGATGGTTGTCGAGAATCAAATATAGTAAAGAAGGCAGCATCACGAGGAATAAACGTTGATGCAATTTTAGAGGAAGCTAAACCTCCCATTAAAGCATTTGATTCATTGACGAGGAGTATGGGAGGCAGCTGCTGGTAGAAAACAATCAATATCTCATGAAATATGTAACAACCATACTCTATACGACACTAACAACGATACGATGGAGGTGGTAGGCCTGGTGGTGGTGATGTTAATAACAATTGTGGCAACAGTGATTTATGTGACAAGAGTCAAACTTATATGTAAAGGCCTCTTAGCATGTTCACCTAAAAGAGAAATTTTGAACATACCATCTAGGGCAGAAAATATAGTTCTCGTCTTCATAGTATCCAAAATAAGGCTTACACTAGTTAAAAGATGAAGCAATTGAGTGGTGCTAAGGATGCATCTTTAGCATGGAGCATGGGGTCCATGGATGCTGGTAGTAGATAGGGAAACTCTAGTTCTATATTAGAGTATGATTATGGATCATATGGTTATGGGCCATATGGATATGTGATAAGCAACTCCAGTAGTTATGGCACACAATTATTCGACTACCGGCAGGAATATACTTCTATGCATGGGCAATAGATGTATTCGCGAGCTTCACATATATCATTTCCCTATACATTCATATCCACATTAGCCACATACGGACTATACATTACCCATGGATGGGTATATTGATCTAGTTCGGAGAGGATGAGTATTGGTGATATATATTAAAGAGTATCTTCATTGGTAACATTATACTATTATCTGAGAGCAATGTTGTCAGTTTGAGGAAAAACAATACTATGGTTAGCCCCCTCGATATGAAGATGATGACTTTGACCCACTTTACGACTCAGTGTGGGTCCATGGCATAGCCGCACATGTGCATTAAAGCCGCATCACAAGTATATTTCTCATTCTTCTTTGACTTTTGAATGTATTTCTTAGGCCTTCATACACATCATCTGTTAGATTTATAAATGATTGAACTAATTTTGAATATAGTTGTATTACTTTTGTCGAATAACACGTAATTTAGGGCCCTTCATAAAGAAAACTTATTATATGCACATGTTTTTTATTTATGTTTTTAAAATTTTTTAACTATATAATAATGTCTTTTTTAATATCCCCTGAAGTTCCTTTCAAAAGTTCAACTAATTTTCCGATGTTTCCCAAAAATAATGTACATTACGCAATACATCCGATATTTTTCATGTGATACCTAATATATTTCCATATCCAAAGGGTGTATACATCTATCGATATCAATACTAAAAACATTGACTTTAGGATGCTCAATTTTTTATTATCATACAGTGTGTTTTCATCCAAAAGGGTGTCTTAAAAAATCTAAAAATATTTTTTTTATTAAGAAATCTTAACCCAATCAAACTGGCAACCAAAGCCTCCCTCAACTTCCTCTTCTACTTCCTCCAAATTGAATGCAAATAATTGGTTATCGTTTTATGATTTTATTTGTCCAAAAATCGAATTATGAAGATTATTGTATAAATTTACTTTTTCTATAGACTTTTCATAGTGGAACCTACCACTTGAAGGCCTCCCGCCATAAGCAAAACCAAAACTATCTTACTGGTGAACTTTGGACTTGACTTGCATGTAACCCAAGATTTTGAGAATCCCATGTAATCCTAAGCATTGTGGAGTATACCATAAAGTTTGTGTTATATCCACTCTGTCCATCTAGTTCGCTAGTTTATTTTTTGTTTTTATTACAAGCCTAATCATAAAGGAGATCTAAAACCCAAGTGAGTTACAAAGACAAAACAATGATGATTGAATGCCAACCATTAATACCTTAATAGAGGACAAACAAACTATATGATTTGGCTGAGATATTTGTTTTCCCTTCATCCATATGGGAATCACCTTATGAAAGTGTTGGAGGGCATATAAACATCACTTTAAGACCCATGAAGATTTCAACGTGGGTATTTCCATCCCTAATGTTCCTATAGTGTGGCCCACTTGAGTTTTGTATCTCCCTCATGTTGAACCTCATAACCTAAAACGAGCCGCAATATGGATGTATAAAGTAGATTTAATACAAATATTATGGTGGACCCCGCAAAAAAAGTTGTTATAAGAAACCATTTTGCTATGTGGCTTACCATCCAACATGCGTTACAACATACAATGGGCCACATGGTTGTTCGTTGATCAAAACCATCTATGTTGTGGATTCTATCTTATATAGATCACCACAACCCCAAGGAATTAGGGTGTCGTACACTCTTCCTACAATAAGTGTTTCAGAAGTTTTCATACAGTTAAACGGATGACTTTATGGCATGTGCAGACCTCACTAGTACTAGTTAACTCACCAGGTAAGACATGCATGAGAAACCTTTGCAATTGTAGAAAATGACATATGAGAAAGGAATGAAGGTTCATTACAATCCATTTTAGAGCTCTCTTACGATTTATTTTCTTCAAATAAATTTTTTTGCTCACTTCCTCACCATATAACAACAAAAGGATCAGAATACACGCATCTTTAATTTCTTTTACTATTTTCTTTCACTAAGGGGTACACTAAAACAACATATCTTAGCATAAGCATTGTAAAATTCTATGGTTGTTTCTTCCAATTTAAACGCCTTCTCAACATATGGTTTATAATTATCCTAAGCTATTGGTATGAGATTCAATTTAGGTGCATCAACTTATAATGCTTCATCATGGTCTATGGATACATGGGGATTAATATATAAAATAGGTTTTGCCCACTCTAGTATTGACATGCATTCAAAAATTCACCGTACTCCAATTTTATAATTGATTAAAATTTATTTTCTAATATTTTCTAAGGTACCTAAATAAATTTTAGGATAATACTTTGGTAAACATATTAAGACATTGGAAATGTGAAATCATCAAACAATTATACACTATTGCAATCAAACCTAAAAACCATGCTTTGTCAGATAAAAATGTTAATTAAACATTTTCCTATAATGTTTGGACAATTGGTAGTTGTACTCTAACATATGGTCATTTTTTACTTTAACTAAGCATTAAATGCCCATGAATCAAGCAATTAAGATCATTCATTCCGTATGATTCTTTTAGTTGCGATTTATCTAAATTGGGATTGTGATATGGATGGATTAATTTGATGGATAAGTAATCCAAGCATATAATAATTGAATGCATGTGGATGAATATTAACCCATTGAATGAATGTTTAGAATTCACCATTAGTCCAAATGAAACACCAATATTCTATGACTACATAATGAACCACTTAGCCTAACCTTTTTAAAAAATCATATACAGGATAGGACCATTGGATCAACTATTTAGGTTTCTAAACTTCAGTTGCATGGTTGGACCCATCATATCAGCAATTCGGATCAAATATTTATTGGGCTCGATAGGCCATTTATCCTATTGGAAACATCAATAAATGGTTTGGATAAAGGGCTAAGGCTTGGGTAGGCATTACGTTTACAACTTAAATGGAAAATTAGGAAAAGTCTATCATTAGTTCAAGTTGTGGCCTGATTGACAATTGAGTCCACTTGATACACACACACACACACACACACACACACACACACACACACATATATATATATTATATGCAATAGTACCCATTAAATCAATTGCTCTAATCATCGAATGTTGGTACCATGGTGGCATCCATTAGATCGAAAGGAGATAACCGTGAGAGAGAGAGAGAGAGAGAGAGAGAGAGAGAGAGAGAGACTCATGAGTGAAGATTAGTCATGAAGATCATGTGAGTGCAAGTGCAAGTAAGAGAGTAAGAATATTGGGGGGGTGGGGTTTTTTAATTAAAAATGATTTCTTTATCATTTTAAGAAAAGTTGTAGCTTTTAATTAGCTGTGTTTTAGTTAACATGGTCTTGGTCCCTAATGGCATCCTAAGGTTGCAAATGCATTGTATCATTTAGTGATGCAAGCAACTTGTAGGTAATCAACTCTCATCCATAAATCACTTTCGTTAAAAAAAATTAACCTATGAAATAATATGGTTGGATCTTTTCCATGTCAACTATACAAACATGTGTACCAATCCGATAATTATATGACCAAATAAAAGTAATTTTATGTTCATACTGCATTTAAATTGGTATAAATAATTCACTTGTTAAGTGAATTAAATTTAGAAATATTTATAGCACGCACCAATGATTATAATAAATCCTTGAAGACATCCATACATGCAACTTGCATGTAATCATTCTCATCCATAAATCATATTCAATTGGATATTTTTCATGTCAACCATAGATAAATGTGTACCAATCCAATGATTATATGACCAAATAAGAGCAATTTTATGTTCATGATACATTCAAACTAGGAAAAATAATTCGCTAGTTTAGTTTAAATTAAATTTAGAAAAAGTTATAGGTAGGCACCGATAGTTATAATAAAATTACAGTTATCCACCTATTAATTATCTAATTACAATTACACCTTATTAATTTTGTAATACTCTCATTTATGTACTTGGTCAAAGAGTTAACAAAGATAGTTATTTGAATGACTAAATTATCCATTTCAGTTGTATATTGATTTGGCCTTTTAAAGAAATGCTTACTTGTGTGTTATTACAAAAAAGTGTAACTTTGGATGAAGTGGATAGGACTTAATGTGGACAAGCTTAATTTATCCCATCCATAAGTGAGCCACATTGTGTTTCCACTAGAGATAAAAAAAGAAATTAGACCAACTTAAAACTTGGGTGGACCCCACCATTAAAATTGTCCAAATTGTGTGCAGGGTTCATAATGGGTATACATGCAACTCAATCCACTCTTCCTAACATTTCACACTAGGATAAAGGGATGCCTTGAAAATTAGGACATTTCAAGACCTATGTGGGGGAACGTGAATTTAGAGTTATATGCATGATTTACACCTATGGTGTGGCTCTCCTAGGAATTAAATTGGACTAATAATAAGGATGAATGCTGAAAATGTGGCAGACAGAATGGATCTTATACATGTTCCTCCTAAGTAGGGCTCGTTTAGCACAAGTCATGCCTGGTGTATGATTGAGCTTACATAGGCTAGAGATAATCATTTTGTTTCTAAATTGAAATCATTCACAACACAGGTTAGAAAAAAAAATGTTTTAGATGATAACCATAATGTGAAATTCACTTTGCACTTTGTCCATCAGATGATAATCTTTATGTTCACTTTACAAGTAAAAGATTAGCCAACAAAAACTGAGATAGGCAACACTAATGAGAATAATGTAAATTTGTGCTTAAAACCTTTGAGTTTTGTGGCCTGCTTGAATTTTATATCGGGATGACTTCTTCTTCTTATTTTTATTTTTTATTTTTTATTTTTGTTGCCTTCATCTAGGTGAGACTCTTGATAAATGAGTTTGATGAAATATAAACATCATGGTGGCCCCACACACAAACTTAGACTTAGCATCCCATCCACATTGTCCCTGTGGTATGGTTAGCCTAAGTCATGGATTTGGCTGATTTTTTGCTGCAAAGCCCAGCATTGAGTGCATCTGATGGATGGAGAAGATTTCACATGTACAATACAATGGGCCCAAAGATATTAGATATTTTATATACTACCTAAAATAGGCATTGAATTATTTTTTAAGAACTTGTGAAGCATTCCCTTAGGGCTCGTTTGAATTCATGTAAAGGAATGGAAAGGAAATATTAATATTTCTCATTTAACTTTTCATTATTTGTTAACCCTTTCTTTGTGTGAATTTATAGGAAGCATCATTTCTCATCATTTCTCAATTTCTTTTTTTTTTTTTAAGAAAAAAGCATGAATTTATTTTCCTGCTCGCATATCTATGAAGGCATTTTCCCCCGATATAAGGAAAATGAATTTCTCAAGAGTTAAGCCCAAATGTACCACCATCCAATTTCAATTGCCTCGCATGTGCCATGTGTTAATGAGCCATATGAGCCATTATCCACATGCAGTTATGCCCCTCACATGCCACTATACCAGATGTGCCAATGTGTCAGAAGTGTCACCATTCTTCTTTTCTAGCGTCCCACATGTGCTAATGTGCCACATGTAACACCATCCATCCTTCTTCTTTTTTTACACACACACACACACACACACACACACACACGCTAGTGGAATTTCACCACCTATGGATACTCGAACCCTTGACTTGGTGTTGAAACTCCTGAGAGTCTACCACCCCAGCAAGAGTAAGGATCCTCTCTTGTGCCCACATATGCTAATGTGCCACACGTATCGCCATTCATTTTCTCTTGCACCCTATATGACTAAAGCACTCCACATGTGCCATCTTTCATATGTAATCACTCCAAATACGTCACATATGCCAATGGTGCTAATGTGCACAAGTGCTGCCATCTAACTTCCGATGCCCATGTGACAAATGTGTTGATGCGTGACTTGATGTGCGTCTTATGCCAACATGTGCCACTATCCATCCTCAAGCATTCCACGTTTGCTAATCTAGCACATTCTAATGGCCACCTAGATTTTTTTTTCTCAAGAAAGTTTTTTTTTTTTTTTTTGGTGTATACCAAACAACAAAATTTGAAATTAGATCTTAAATTTCTAAGAAAGTCTTGTTATAAAATAAAAAATAAAAGAATATTTCACTTCCCACATTTTCTTGAAAAATAAGGTTCTCCATGAAATATCATTCCCTTTCCTATGCTTTTCATGAATCCGAATAGGCCCTTAAAGAAATCCTAAAACAAAAGAGGCTTAATGCACATGGTTTTGATAAGAAGCCAGCCCCTTACTATGATTAACATACCAAGGTTGTTACACATTGACTACATCTAAATGAAGATCTTAACTGTTTGTGTTCTAGATTCTATGCTGCAAAATCCATGCCAAGAAATATTAGTTGTACAGGTGATTGTGCATGCCCATGAACATGGACATTTAAACATAAATTTTTTATATTTCATATTTAAATCCAAGATTCAAAGGTTAGAATCATCAATGAGGCATGATTGTAAGAACATAGCTTTTATATGGTAGAAATGAGGACATGAACGACTCATATCAACCTAAGATGCAATACGATGGAAAAACAGTCACCATAACGTAATGTGGCATGGGCAATGCACAGACCATAACTTGTTAACTTACCTTTTATAAATAAAAATAAAAATAAAAAATAAAAATAAAAAATTAGAAAAGGTTTGCTTGTCATTTAAATTACTTAAATGTTAATCCTTTGACTAAGTCTATGAAAGAAAGTGAATCCTTACTCATGCCTCGGTAGTAGACAAACAAGAGTTTCAACATGAGATCATGAGTTCGAGTACCAATTGTAATGAAATCTCATTATGGTGTGAGTGTGTGTAAAAAAATTAAGTCTATCAAAGAAAGTATCATAATGTTAATGTAATTAGCTAACTATCAGATATATGAATGTAATTAAACCTTTAATACAAGTGTATGATGTCCTTAAACTAATATAGTGTGCCGTATATCATATCATATATCACACTCTGCAAGAGTATCAAAGCTTTGGAAGATGGATTGCAACGAGTGACCCATACTAAAAAGGGTAAAATCATCATTTCATACATCTTTACATGTTTCAGTCTCATTTTAAAAAGGGTAAAATTATCATTTCATGCAGGGTGTCTTTATGTTTCGGGTTCTGCACATACGATACTTTTTAGGACTATGCTGATATATATGTTATAATTGCACTGCACATTTTTTGCTAGCTTATTTTAGAGTATCAACCTAAACATGAGGTAGGGCCAAATCTCATGTAGACCCACCGAAATAGTGAGAATATTAACCCCCCTCGTTGAAATCTTTCTAAGCCCACCATGATGTTTATTTGCCATCTAACATGTTCATAACATTGAAATCTTTCTAAGCCCACCATGATGTTTATTTGCCATCTAACCTGTTCATAAGGTTACTCTCAATTAAAGGAAAACACAAATATCAACTTAATCTATAGCTTCTAAGGGCTTTAATAGGTTTTTAATGGTTACGTGTTCAATCTCCACTGTTTTGTGGTGCGGTCCACTTGGGCTTTGGATCTGCCTCATATTTAGGCTCACATAGTAAAACGGGTTGATGAAATGAATGAACAAAGTGCATATAACACATACATCATGTGGGACTACATAGCTTAGGGTTGCAAGAATCTATAGAGCTGAGGACTACTACAAAATTCCTAAATCATTTAGGAACGGTTTTCAACCATGGCTAAATAGGGTGTCGCAAACAATTAGGGACGGTTGAAAACCGTCGCAAATTTTTAATTTCAAAATCATTTTTATATCCTCAATTTTTTGGAACGGTAGTACTTTTTCTTATTTAGGGACAATTTTAAACCAAAAAACTATGCAACTACAAGCAAAAGCAAATAAAATTGTAGCAGCACATTATAGAATTTTAAGCACATGGGAAAAGCCTGCATCAATAGTAAAGATTCACCAAAATGCACAGTGAATAAACCTCGACACAAAAAAAAAAAAAAAAAACGTCCAAGTTGATATAACCTCTTCTCCAAAACAGGCATGTATTTGAAGTCAAATTGACTATATACCCTAGGAGGGATCAATGTCAATGGCCAAAGAAGATGGGGATTGGTGGTGGGGGCCACTGAAGAGGACAGATAGATTGGAAGGGGATTGGAGATCAAGGGCAGGGTTGGAAGAGGAAAACAGGAAAGGAAATGGAGAGGGGAAGGGGGAGATTGTCCGAGGAGGAGAAGAAATTACGGTTAGGGTTTGTGGGGGGTTTGTATTCTTTGAGGAAGCCACTGTTGCAAATAGGACAGACAAGATTAGAGGAAGGTAATGGGGTTATGGATGCAGTGTGATTGCATTGGCAGTAGGGCTAGGGCCTTTTTTTAACATGTAAAATGGTTTCAAACGGTTCCAAATTTGGAACGGTCTAAATCTGCTCCTACACCAAAGATGTTGCCGTTCCAAATTTGTAATATCGGTGCAGTGCTACAAGCGGATCTCTTTTTAAATGCTACATGCATCTGCGTTCCAAAGTTTTTCTTGTTTAAAAGATTATATGCATCTGCATTCTTTAAACATGGAAGGGTGACTAAAATGCAACCTAAGAAGGTAGAGGATATCCACGGTATCCTAGGCTTTGAGTATGTGCTGCTGTGGCCCTTCCTAGGAATTAGTCCCCCTAGTATACACAACTCAGCTACCCAACTTGGAATGGGTGAGCCATCATCATAGCCTATGGGCCCCACTCTTTTAGCTCAATCAACCATCGTTGTCTTTTCTTTTGATTTACAAGTTTTATTTAACGGTCCAATCAATATGAAAAAGCTCATATGGCATGAAAAAAAGAAGAAAATAGTAATAAAATTCCAAATTAAGTAGGGAAGGGATACTTAATTATCTCAATAAATCAAAGATCCACCGTAAAATTGTTTTGATGCCGTTGAAAGACGGCTCAAATGGGTAGGTCCATAGGATATAACGGTCTACAGGATGTTGGAACCTTCGCAAAAGATGAAGATGAACGGTGAATTCATCAAAGGTCCACTTTATTACTATACAAGTAGAAAGGTTGACAACTCACCTCTAATCTATGAGGAAAAGAAAATAGAAATAATTGTAAAATATTTGAAATAATTTTATTGATGATGAAAAATGAGTTTACGACTCTTTAAATAAGGCTATAAACCCTATGGAGAAGTTTCGGAATCATACTGTAACTAACACTCCTAGAAATCATGACTTACTATATATAGTAAATGGTCGTGATTTCCAGTAGACCTCATGGTCTTCGGCCAAAAATAGTAAGTGTCTTGTTTGGCTCAACCATGCCATTCTCCTACTTATTCTAAGCACTTTTCATGTGGGAACACAACTGCTAAAGCCCAATGGATGAAGAGTTATACTCAAACTAAAACTTACTACAAATAATTAAAGATGATATTAAGATAGGAATTCGACCCTTGATATGATGGTATCTCATAAATTTGGCATGCAAAACGTGGTGTAGCAAGTTGGGTGGCTAAAGTAGCTTGTCCTACCCCAAAATCATATATGGTACATTCGGTAGCTCATTTTGGTTTGTGAGATGCATCCGTTTTAAGTTTCAATGGTCCGGATCACTTTTATCGTCGATTGGGCCTTTTCTAATCTATCTTAGCCATGAAAGTGTCCGCCACGTGCTCTGATCCAACTTTTTAGTATCTCCCTTATCCAAATTTAAAGTTAAAATCCATTTGAAATTTAAAAATATGACAATAATAGGAAGATGTGTGGGACCCACCTACTTAGTGATTACCTACAAATGGGCCCACAAACCCACATGTAATAGAATGTTCAAGAAGGGAGGGCCCACATCAAGGTGATAAAAACATGTTGATCTGATGGTCTACAAATCCTCGTGGGGTCCATCAAGAAGGGAGATGAGAAGTCCAGACATCCCACCTTTGGCGCTTTACGTTCGATGTGTACCGTTGATGTATTTTCATCTTAACCGTCTTTTTGCCGTTGCCGATTGGAATATATCTGGACTGTTATATATGGAGGAACTTTAGGGGTCCCTGTAAATGTTGAGGCCCATCAGATCAACGGACCGGATCACCCATCCCTAGAGAGAAGGATGACTGTCCATAGTCACACCTGTTTAGGTTCCTCGTCCTATTTTGGTTGGTGGAAAAAAAGTGGGACCCGACGATCCTGACCATCAATTGTACAATTAAGGTTAAGATGCTCAGTTGTCCACTTCAATCATCTGAATCAGATGGTCAAGATCGTCTGGTCGGTATGAATTTCGGGTTCTCATCCATCCACAATGGATGCCCATGTCTATGACGGATGGGACCCCACAACTTCAAAATGGTGGGAAACCAGAAACATAGTCTCTCCCCCCACATGCTTTCCACCCTGTCCTGGGAGGTGGGCCCCACAATCTCAAGTCTAAGGAAATAGGAAAATTGTGGGAGGTGGGGCCCGCACCCTTTCCTGAGGGGTGGTTGTGGGAGGTGGGCCCCACAATTTTCAGTAGTCAAGGAAATAGAAATAATCAAAGCTGATCACAACGAATAAAGGTGACCTAATAAAGATGCCAGAGGGAGGAAAGCCTGCTTACGAGGAAACCAGGGGCGATTGGATCATGGTTTTAAAACAGCGTACGTGTGGGGCCCACGATCGTACGGATACGCATGATAAGGTGGTCCCCTCTCATCCCTTAAGAAAGTAGTCGCCCTATGGTCCAGTCCTGTCTCACTTTTGTCCAAGGCCCAGTATAAACTTAACAAAATCAGGTGATAGTTTATTGCCATTTTCTAAATGGCGTGTTGGCCATTCACCTCTAGATCATTCAATATGGTTCAGTGATCGAAACCGTTTATATAATGGGCCTCACCTTAGAAAGGTATACCCAGAAAAATTGTAATGAAATATCTCAACCGTTGGATTTTTCACAGGTTAATGAGGCCGTCCATATTTAAAGAAAAAGGGTTAGATGAAGGGTTGAAATATTCCAACCTAATTTTATCTTTCAATTATTTTCCAAGCATCCAGGGGTGATAACCATGGTTTGGATAATTGGAAGATGATCCTGCCTACTATGAACTCCCATTGTTATTAAGGGTGCATATGGGTCGGTTCCAAACCGTTCTTGATGATTCCAGGATTTTTTGAACCGTTAGCACTCTAGAACTGAACCGAAACCGAACCGTGAAAACCGGTTCAGTTTCGGATCAATTCTGAGCTTATTTAAAATCTAGCCCAATTGATATGAATTATTGGGGCCCATTATGATGCATAAATACATTCCTGGTTATGTACTGGAAACAATGGAAGTGTTGTCTAGTGTCTCCTATAATTGAAACCTTCCTAAGGCCCATCATGATGAAAATATTTCATCCACACCATACATACAGAGGACCATAACACCTAAGACAGTTGAGGTGCTGATGTCCAACATTAAAACCTCTCTGGTCTAGAGGTGCTGACATCCAGCATTAAAACTTTCAAGTTCACTGGGCCATGGCCCACTAGATGTATATGTTTTATCCTTTTTTTATTTCCAACAGTAAAATGTTTTAAATATTTCAATACAACGAAACTTTTGGGACATGACATATCTCAATGGGGCGCTTCAAATCAACGGTTTTAATCAAGTTCAACTGTGAACCTGTTGCTTTTGAGACATGGCATATCTCAATGGGGCGCTTCAGATCAACGGCTTTGATTAAGTTCAACCAGGAACCCCATGGCACTCTGTACATAATCCTACATTTTGGTAAAATGACAACGAGCATGACAATAGAAACTTAGATGGTCCTGAACTTGCTTTAAAGTGTCATTCAGTTCCTAGTTCGGTTCTACGGTTCAGGTCAACGGTTCAGTTCGGATCTACATGCTCCTAAACCGGAACCGAATCGTATCCAACGGTTTTTTGATTTTTGGAACCAGAATCCGTGTATTCTAAAACTAGACCAAACTGGACCGCTTGATCGATTCCGGTCCAGTTCCACGATTTTACTGATTTGATGTGCACCCTTAATTATTCAAAAAGGTAATCTTATATTTTAATCTTGAGTTAAAGATTGCAAACTAAAAAATCATATTATGCATAAGTCTCGGAGAGGTGAGGTCCCCCTCCTCCAGTTACCACTGTTTCCTTTGGTGCGGTCCAAGTGAGAATTATATTTACTTTATTTTTTATATTATGATATGAAATAATCTTGAAAAATATAAGTGAATTGCGGGGTGGATAGGACGCGTCATGTCTGGGTTCTCAGAGCACTGCCACTAATCATGTCAGGACCCACTCGCAACTGACAACTGCCAGTAGGCAGCTACCAGGAGTACTGTCAGCAGCCATGTAGTAGCCACCTCACTGCTGACAGCCGTAAGAAGCCACCTACTCACGGAAGTTTGTTGACATGGGGAAGTCATGTCGGTCTAATCACGAGGTATGTGTTATAAACCGTCTATCACTTTGGCGAGCTCGTCTTAAGGCTCGACACTAAAAAAAACCAAGGCAGGTTTAACTATTAAGTAAACCACACTGATACTTCAGGTCTTTTTGACTTTACGAACAGATAGGATGAAAAACAAACGTTATCATGAGTCCTGCTAATTTTTTTACAGCGAAAGTTATTATCTCCACTGCTATTGGATAATGTTCTAAAATAATAACTAAAAATAGATAAACATTATAGATATAATAAATACATGACTGTGGGGCCATAAATCTCCTTTAAACAGGGATTATACCTTGGAGCTCGAGGAGCGTCGGAGCTCGTCTTCGCACAACACGTACCTATAGCAGCTGGTGTGTGGTACACTAGCCAATCAGCTTCCCCTACTGACATTGTCGGTACACAACCGTGTTGTCGGCTATTTTGTACCTCACACCAACTATATAGCTGATGTATATACATGTCATGCGAAGATGAGCATTGACGGTCCTTGATCTCCGAGTTGGGTTCAAAGGAGATCAAAGTTACATGGGCTCCACAATGATGTATTTATTATATTTACACCGTTCATTTATTTTTAAAGATCATTTTAGAGCATTGTTCAAAAAATGAATCATATCCAAAGATCATCTGGACCACACCACAAATAGCAGCGGAGATAATGATTTTCACCGTTAAAAAATTCATAGGGCCCACCATAACATTTATTTTCCATCTAATCTGTTCATAAGTTCACAAAGACCTAAGTTAAGAGGAAAAACAAATTTTATATTGATGTAAAACTTCTGTGACCTCAAAAAGGGTTTCAATGGTAGATGTTCAATCCCCCCCTGCTTTTTGTAGTGTGGTCCACTTTATTGTTAGATCTGTCTTATTTTTCGTCTCAAGCTTTAAGAAGAGCTCATAAAATGGATGGACAGTTTGAATATAAGACATACCTCATGATCCAACTTACAAAACTTATTAACATCAATACAGCAACTATATAACTGGTGTGAGGTACACTAGCCAATCTGCTTTCGCCGGCTATATAGTTGGTGTAGATACTTGTCATGTCAAGACAAGCACCAAAGCTCCTTGAGCTCCAAGTTGTGCGACCGGTTCAAAGGGGAGGTGGATTGGCCGGTTCAAAGGGGAGCACCTTGTTTTAGTTAATTCTCTAAAATGATCTCCACAAAATAGATGAATGGTGTGGATATAATAAATACATCACTGTGAGGCTCATGTAACTTTGATCTCTTCAAACTGTTCTTACAACTCGGAGCTCGAGGAGCATTGGCGCTCGTTTTCACACGACACGTATCTACACCAGCTATACGTGTGGTACAGTAGCCAATCTACTTCCGTTCAAAGGAGATTAAAGTTACATGGCCCCACAATGATATATTTATTATATCAACACCGTTTATCCATTTTTGGAGATCATTTTAAAGTATTACACAAAAAATGAATCATTTCCAAAGCTCAAATGGACCACACCGAAAATAGCAATGAGGATAACAATTTTCACTATTAAAAAATTCGTAGGGCCCACCATAATGTTTATTCCAAATTGATCCGAAACGTCTATGACCCCCGAAAGGGTTTCAATGGTAGACATTCAATCCCCCTCTGCTTTTTGGGTGTGGTCCAATTGATCTTTAGAACTGTCTTAATTTTTGATTGAAGCCTTAAGACGAGCTCGCCGAATGGATGGACAGTTTGGATATAACACATACCTATTGATAGGACCCACGAGACTTGCTTACGTCAATACATATAGCTTGGTGCGTGGTACACCAGCCAATCCGCTTCCGGCGTCCGTTGCCCCTCCACACAGGTCGTGCATCGGACGCGGATTATCTAGGAAGCAGATTGTGCAGTAACATAAGTGTACTGCCTAAACTTTGTGAGGTTTATCATGATTTATGTATCTTACTCACCCTGTTCATCTATTTTATGGAATAAATTTAGAGTTCTAGCCCAAAAATGAATCATGTCAAATGCTCAAATAGGTCACACCACGTAAAACAATGTGAATTGTACATATACGGTTGAAAAATTCTTGGGAGCCATAGAAGTTTTGGATCAAGTTTATTTTTATGTTTTCCCTTCATCCATGTTGGTAAGAGTTTTTGAACACATTGTATGACAAATAAACATCACTGTGGGGCCTAACAAGATTTCAACTGTGGAAATCATTATTCCCCATGTTTCCTGTAGTATGATCCGCTTGATCTTTGGATATTCTTCAATTTTGGGCTCAACGCCATAAATTATATGGAAAAATGGATGGACGGCGTGGATAGATTACATACATTCACAATAGAGCCAACTGAGTTTACTCAGTAAGATAAGAGCATACTGAGTAACTCAGTACGCAATCCGATTTCGATTACCTACTGACAGCCGCCTGTAGCGAAATCACTACTCAGGTGACGTCACCAAGTTTTGTGGCCCTGGAGTATGATTTGTGACCACACCGTTCGCCCATTTGGAGAGATCATTGTAAGGCATAAGCCAGAGAATGAGGCAGATCCAAAGCTTAAGTGAATCCCACCACATAAAACATTGGAGATTGAACATCTACCGTTAAAACCTTCCGGGGGCTAAGAAGTTTTCAATTAAACTGATATTTGTGTTTTTCCCTTCGTCCATGCCGATGTTAACTTAGGAATAAGTTAGATCCCGGGGAGTTCAAGGAGGCGTAGGATTCAACGGTGGCATCACCGTCCCTGCTGTTTTTTTGTGGTGGGTCTACTTGAGCTTTTACTCATGCAGTAAAATGATATCTCCAAATGGATGGACGGTGTGGATACAACTTATACATATATAGGGCCTAGCGAACTTGGTGACGTTGCTTTCGGTAGCTAATCCACGTCCCCCATGCACCTGAATGTCTCGCCAATCGAGCCTATTCTGTTGGTGAGTCCTATTATGGATGATGGCCCACTGTACAAAAGATTCCCTGATTGAATAACATAGTACGCAATTTCTTCTTTCAATTACACCCTACTTTTTTTTTTTTTAAAGACAAGGGATTCCTTATTTACTTAAAAAGAGCACGTGGCCTAAGGAATAGAAAAAGGGTCCTTAGCCCAGGTTAAGGAGATGGGTTAAGGAGATAGAGCAAGAAGCAAGGAGAAAGAAATAAACCCCAAACCTAGCATGGGAAAGCTCACGACCTAAGGCAAGGAAATGAGAGCAAAAGAAAAAAAAACACTTGGAAAGAAAGAAAATCCACATCTCCCATGGAGAAAAAAGATAAAGAAAAAGAAAAAGAAAAAGTCTGCACCCTTGGTTAAAAAAAGAAAAAAGGAACTAAAGATAGGAGAAGAGGAAAAGAGATATAAAGAGGATTGACTTAGGGGTAGTTTGGCACCGGGGATTTAAAGGGATTTGAGGGGATTCCCCTGATTATTTGGCACCATAAAGTAACTCAGGGTTTCAAATCCCCTCAAAAAGGGGGTTTGAAATCCATTGTGAGAGCTGAGATTATACCTAAAATCCTTTCAATAGTTCCAGTGTAACATATGTGTCACCATACTATTATTCTATTGGGCACATGACCCACTAACGAAATCAAAAAATAATTAGATTATCAATTGCATCACTATAATTATTTTAATATTATGATCAACACCGTCCAAACATTGTCCATGTAAATCAATGGTTAAAATTGTTGGTTAGTCACTCGGACATGATCTTGTGCTTGTGGCCCATTTGAGACTTGGAATTACATCATTTTCGGGCAAAGCATATATTTCAGCGGGCTTATTACAACCATTGTGTGAAAAATTACATATCTCACCTATTAGAGATATTAAAGTTGATTTAGTAATTAAATTCAAATCCCTGTAAAAATACCATGCATAACTACTTTTGGATTAAAGTTGATTCACAATCCAAGGTGCCAAATACACTGGAAGGAATTCAAATCCGAGGGATTCTGAATCTAGGGGGTTCCAAATCCACGGTCCCAAACAGGCCTTTAAAGTTATAACTCAGACTCCAACATAATACAAACGGAGGAATTTAATGGAGTGATAAAGAACTTAGATATTTGATTTTTATTTTAATCTTCTAATAATCTTCATCTCTCCACTATTGTTTCTAATTAGAGAATTCAACTAATGGAAAAAAAAAAAAAAGTCTCATACTCTAGGATGAGAAATCCAGATTGGATAAAACTTGATAACAAGCTTGGTTATTTACTTCAATGATGATTCTTGAAATAATGGAGATCAAACGCATAAGATAAAAAATTATAATGGAAAGACTCTTATCTCTTGGCCCTTGATTGTCAACATTGGTGATTGTATACCCTAGACAATCCTAGAAGTAGAGAATGCATGGGAGGCTGATCTTAGTTGGATTGATTTCAGTGCAAGAAAGTGTCTAAGAATGGATCTTATCACATATCTGATTATGATACACTCGATGAAGCCATCTCTCACAATCCTTCTAAATTGGGAGATCTTCCCAGAGACATTCAAAGAGTTTGTAGCATTCGGGAAAGGTTCAAATATCGGAAGATCAAATTGATATCCAAGCGAATCAAGCTGTGGTTTGAACCCAAATCAAGAGAGATAGACACATCGACAATACCATGTTCCAATTCCGTACATCAATTAGAATTAAAAGAATGGGCCCGATCCCGCGACCGTGGTTCGATTGGGATAAAGAGAATGGGAGAATTATATCTGATCTTGTAACGTCCTAAATTTTTGTTATTTTAGATTGCCAAAATCCTTTTAAATTTTTTATATATAACTAACCTACATGGTCATTTACTGACCCTTGATGCTCAAGGTGAGCCTATACATATGTGATACCAATAAAGAACCAAATGAATTCGATTAATCAACCATACGAAGCCAACGAATCCACCCAATTACTTAAACCTCAAGTCTAGTTCATGATTTGTTCATCAGGGCCCAAATCTAGCCAACCTATCACTGACTAATCCGGACAAACATAACTAAATAAAGACCTAGCTAAAGCGAAGACAACTGTGGGTCGGATCTTAATTAATAAAACAAATCAACCAAGTTACTCATTTAGCCTAAAAATTAACAGTTTAAAGTGATCATGACCAAATCACCATTTTCACGGATTGTGAATAGGCCACATTTTTAATATAGTTAATCAAAACCCTAATAATTGCGTACAAAAAATTTTGATACGTAATTCATTCCAGAAATGCCTTGATTATCCAAACGAGTTCTAAACCGCTCGTTATTGGACCGCTAGTTCTGAAACTATAAAATAATGTCCGTCTCACTAGGCTTGATGCCCATTGTGGGTAACGAACCAAGAAAGTACCCATGATTGCTCAACTTGGGTCAGAATCCAAGTGCTTGAGACGCACGAATCCCCTAAGCTGAAATCTAAAAACTTAAGTGAAATAGACCCCTCGTTGTTTCACAAAGTTGTGACCTTCTAACCGTTAATTGCAACAAAACTTGATGTATGAGTTAAGGATATTTCTCTACTCATATCCATATAAATGTGGCCTCGATCGAGCACTGATAGCCATTGATTGCAAGTAGAGTCCTTAAAAGAGCCTTGTGGGTCAAAATCCAGCCCACTAGGGGCATGCATGTTAGAAAAAGGGCCCCCAAGGGCATTTAGACACAAAAATTGAACTATATAAAGCTCAAATACACACTCCCTCACTCCTATTCAAAATTTCAATTGCCAAGGAGAGAGGGAGTGGGGAAAAGTGAGAGAGGGAGCTCCTTTGATTTGGGAGATTTCCCTGTTGTCACTGCTCACGTCGAAGCTCACAACCACGCCCCACTGTAGAGAACGGCTTGACGACAACAGAAAGGTAATCCCCTAGCCTCCTTTAGAATTTGAGCCTTGCGGGCTGTCACATGCGCCCTTATGAGCTAACCTATTCGACGCAGAACGTCAATCTGTCAATTGCTCGGTCGGTATCCTAGGAGCAGTGCTAGAAAATCATCGAACCACCCCTAGGTGTGGACCATTACCTTTAGGTTGCCAATTATAGAACATATGTCGCAGATAATGATTGTGTAGTGAAATTATGAATTGCATGCAAAACAATGAATAATCTTTAGATGTATTTTCCTCCATGAATTGTGAATTTTGCTTAGAGTAGCTAATATTGATTGCACGCTAGAATAAGCTAGATTTACTGAAATTCTGCACATGTTTTCCATTATCCCTTGACACATGCACTTAAATTGCTTTATCTTTATAAATGCTGCGATGATTTGGGGTAATACATCCACATGTCCAATAGAATGCTTAAATTGAATAGAATATCCTGATTTTATTGTCATACATGTTTGCATACTTCTGGAATAAGTAATGTATATGGCATGCTATTAGATTTCAACCGTCTAGCCCTCCAGGTTGGCTAGTAAACCATAAAACCCACAAGGATAGCCCTATTGGATTGGCTGCCTTAGGCCAATTTGACCAATCTAGGTCGAGCGCGAATAATCGACAGTAGTTTAACTACACGGGATGCTCACACCTAGTGTTAGTTGCGCCATCATTTGCCTGAGTCAGCTGAATTAGTCCACCAATGGCCAGCCATGTGTGTTTACCATGAATGATCGTGCCTGTATGAACGTGGAGCACCCTACATCCCCGGAACGTCCACTGACAACCATTAGCGACACGATCCACAAGTCTCGAGAGATGGGCATGGTGGTATGGGACACTGTGTTTACGTTGTTCGCCTACGCTAGGGTGACGAGCCTCCCCGTAATGACCGCGAGCAAGTCAAATTACAACCCTGCCTATCGTATGAGTTTAGCTGGGAGTGACGAACCCAAACAGATTAAGGATCGTAGGTGTAGGACGGTTACAATCGCCCTAAGCCTCGCGATCGGGTTAGGGCCTTTAATTTCATGAGAGTGCCTTAGTTTCCTTAACTAAACACCCAACTAACATGACCATTGTCGTATTGTATTAGCTGGGTGTGGCGACTCGGCAGTTGAGGTCACATGATGAGGGAGTATTGGTCATTTGCGAATGTAAAGATGGAGCCACTATGAGAGAGTATTCGATGGCGAGAGCATGCATCATATCATAATATCATGTATATGCATTAACAAAATTATCTAGGGACTATATGCTTAAATTGTTTTTCATTAATTGTGCATATGGATTTGATAACTTGAGTAACTTGATGTTAATAGAATGTAACGCCCCGAAAATCCGCACTCGAGTACAAAGAATCTGATCCCGAGTTCCCGGGTGTTAACCTAATGAGAATTCACACGTGTCCTTATTCAGATTCAAATTCATTTCACACACGGATAATCAGAGTAGCGCAATTCGAATTAGCAGATTCAAAGCGAGGTAGATATAACAATAGATTTAGAAATATAGGGCTAAGAGTTAAAAATAAAGTTTCAATTGTGATGATCGCCCAAAATGGGATTATATAAACCACAATCCACAATATACATACCCAAGATAGTTAAAGTGTAAAGCCTTCAGTTTACACCCAATTCTCCAAAACATAATGGCGTTGGCACAACCTGATATGAGCCTACCTGTTTGAGGTCTTACTAGTACCTGCATCAATGATACGTCTAGTTGGTGTTTTGAAACACTGTCCCAAGTGGGAGTGAGTAGCTAACTCAATGGTTCCATTAGTTCTAAGTTACACATGTTATCGACACAATCAGTGCAGTTAATGATATACAAGAAATCAAACAATTCCTAAATACTCTTATTAAATGTGCATATGAAGATATGACATGATGCATGCCCTTTCCAAAAAATACTCCCTCACACGAGACTCCGACCACCTGATTCGCCAATGACAACACTCCTTCAAACACCTGTTTCACCACATTCTAATCTAATGCAATGTGATGAATGATCACATTAGCCGAGTAATTATTAAGTTCAATTCATCCAGCATGTTAGCAAAGTTAGGATACCGATGTTATATCATGAGTCCATATCTAGATCACGTGGCTCATTGCTGCACGTAGCGACTCCTTACCAGTATACCTTGATCCAAATTTAGCTGTCATCCGTTTATCTTACAAATCAACAATTCCAAGGGTATAGTATGATACCTAAATGTATGAGGATCAACCTGGTATGGGTTGTCACCCAAAACCGAATATGATCACTCAATTCCAAGATTGTAACAGCCCACAGTACGCTGCCCCGACTGACTGAAGCGCTATTTTCAAAGGGGGTCCGGATCAGACGGCTCACCTCGACCCACGCTCAGACCACAGCCCGAATAAATAGTGGCTGGGGCATTACAGAGGTGTAGGCTTGTCACATAAAATAAAATAAAAAAACACATAAAGGAAAGGGCTCATCATCCAATTTCATTTACGCCCGTGTCGTTCGAATGGTACTCTAACACGCAACCATCGGGCGGGTAATTTGATGGGGGCCGTATGAACAATAGTTTATCATCTCCATCAGTACTCACTGGTCACTATGGAAGGCTTGTCACCCCAGCATAAGCCGACAGCTCAGACACGGTATCACATACTATCATGCCCGGCTCATGAGTCTTAGGGAGATTGTATCGCACAAATGGTTATGAATGGATACATCCATTGGGAATAGGGTATCCTAGATTCCATTCAATCATGTCATACATTGTGAATATACATGATCAGTGAGCTAGTGGACTAATTTGATGGACCTGGGAGAACCACGACATAATCGGCATTGGGTGAAAGCAATCAGTGTAGTGCAGCTACTGTCGGTCGTCCATGTTCACCCAGGTCGATCAAACAAGCCTAGGGTGGCTAGCCTAACTAGGGTCACCCCTTGGTTTGAGCAATTTACTGACTGACACAACATCTTAGCAATCTTAAGTATTTCTATGGACTAAACTCTATATCATACAATTATAGCATAAATTTCACTATACAACTACTTAGGCATTTCATCGAACACGTGCATATCGATAGATTATTACACTCACTAAAGCATTAAATCAAACGTGTGGGCATGCATAAAGTAATACAATCACTTAGGCAATAAATCAAGCATCTGAACATCGACAAAGCAACACATTCTACTACTTACACATTTCATCGAACATGTGAGAATCCATATCTAACCAATAGTATATAATACAATCAAACATGACATATGAACATGCTAGCTATTAGAACACATTCAACATAAGACACCATTAACTGAGACCCTCAAGGGTCGATAAATGATAACCTAGAGATAATGGTCCGCACCTCGTGATGAACCACTCAACTCACGGTGCTCGTAGGGTTAGGGTGTTAGGAAAACATCGTTGAAAGGCCTAAATAAGCATACAAGCTTGTAAGAATTGGAAGGAATTGAACACAAGACCTAAATCTACAAACATAACTTAATACTTACCTTTAATCATCGCCGTATCGACACCAATGAAGGATAATGTTGCTATAGAGGAGATGAGAGGATGAAGGTGCACAAACCCTCATACTTCCAAGCTCTCCCTCTCTCTTTCTCCTCTTTTTTCCTCTCTCTCTCTTCTCCCTCTTTCCCTTTTTTTTTCTTTTGTTAAAATTCGTATAGGAGGAGGGGGTGACCAAATAAGGGCCTTATATACTGTCAGATGTTGTGCAAATGGCCCTAAGGGCTAGGTTTTCATTATACTAGCCTTATGGGAGAGTTTTTCTAACCTCTAAGGCCCATTATGGGGTGTACATGCTGATATATACCGTAAAATATTTAGCCCTAATGATGATCTACGTTTGGATGCGCCGATCAACAGATATAATTAGAAGTTTATTCAATGATCACTGATAGTCAATTGGGGCCGCGGTTATACAGATATGAGCAGAGAAATATCCTTAACTTGTACCTCGAGTTTAGTTGCGATCTAACGGTTGAAAAGCCACAACTTCGCGAAAGAGCAGAAAGTCTATTTCACTTAAGTTTCAGGCTTTAGCCTAGGATATTTACGCATTTCAAGCACTTGGCCTCTGGCCCAAGTTGCGCAGTTTGGGTATTATCTTGATTCTCCACCTGCGATGGACGTCGAGCCCAACGAGGACATTATTTTATAGTTTCAGGTTTAGTGAGCCACTAACGAGCGGTTTAAAACTTGTTCAGAAAATCGGGGCATTTCTGGAATAAATTAGGTATCAAGATTTCTTATGCGCATTCATTAGGATTTAGATTAACTACGTTTATAGTGTGGCCTATTTTTAATTAGCAGAAATGACGATTCGATCTTAATAACCCTAAACTGTTGATTTTTTTAGGCTAAAGGAGTAATTGGATTAATTTGGTTTGTTAATTAAGATCTGACCCCTACTCGTCTCGGCTTTGGATAGATCTTTATTTAGTTACGGTTGTCTCGATTAGTCAGTGATAGGTCGGCTAGATTTGGACCCTACGTGAGTAAATCGTGTGGGTAAACTCGGTGTTTAAGTGATCAACTAGATTCGTTGGTTTCCTGCGGTTGATTAATCAGATTAGTGTGGTTCTTTATTAGTACCACTTGCGTATAAGCTAACATCAAGTGTTAATGGTCAGTAAATGACAATATAAGTTAATTAAAATGAAAATTTTCAAGGGTTTTTGGAAATCCAAAATAACAAAAATCTAGGACGTTACATAGAACCACTGAGTTGATCACTCACTTTTACTCTGAGACGGTGTTTTAAAACATCAACCAGACTCTATCTTAAATGCAAGTATCACAGAGTCCGACATACTAGACACGACGTTTATAGACTCAGAGGAGAAGTTCTCGTACTTCCAGACGCTGGGCGGGCCATTATAAGCTTTCCTAGGACCTGCGACGAGAACCTAGGGCAAAGATTTTTTTTATTTTTTTGGTATTTTTGGACTGTATGGATTTGTTGGGACGCAGTCCTGTACACTAAGTGTATACGCATCATTTTGCTAGTCATGTTCTAATTTAGTTATGTTGATTTCAGTATACGCTACATGATCCATTTAATTTCTCAAATGCTCATACAGCAAACAAATGAAACTCAAATCAATTATTTCTATAAAGCATAAGTGGCACCCGGGAATTAGGAAGTTGGGCATTACTCGACCCCCAAAATTCAGGGCGTTACAGATCTGGTCTGATAATAGATCAGTATCAAGTGTCAAATCTCTCCAGCATTATGAACCAAGGAGCGAAGGCCCGGGATGGTTAAATGCAAAAGGTGGTTCAATTTAGACCAATCAATGCCTCGATTAGAAGTGCAAGAGGTGGGCCACTAGATGAGTGGCCATGATTGATGATTTAAGTTTGAGATCAACTTTTGAGATTCTCTAATCTTGGCTTGGTTGTCTTCATTAGAGGAATCTTGACATTCTTAGGACTTGTCTCGAATCTATTTAGTGGACCATGAAGATCTCTATAATAGGATCAACTACAAGAAGAAGATCCGAGAAGCCAGCAATATTGAATTTTTCTAAGAGATTCCCCTATCCAGAGCACACAAAAGATCCAACATCAGCGAGGAAACCCAACAAGAGTTTTGCCTCCTTGATGAGTTATAAAAGGAGCACACGAAGAAGAACTCAGAGACCTACATCAAATACATCTACCTACTTTACATTTATCCTTTCAATTTATCTTACCATAACTTAGCCTAGTTCTAGCATAGATCGCCATTGCCTAGCGGCTTTCGCTACAGTAACTTAGGAGTATATTAAATATCCACAACCTTAAATTATAGGGTCATGACCAATTAAGTTCTAATTTAACTAATTATATCCATTCCGTTATATCTTGCTACCTTAAACGTCTGTTTAAAAAGATACATAAGGTATATATCTTTCTTTTACATTTATTTTTTTAGTTATTCAATGCTTTGTCAATTATAATGAGCCATACATTTAAATATTAATAAAATCAGTATTTTTAACTTATTATTATTATTATCTATACATTCTTATCCCTTTAAGAAATATTAAGCGAAAAGTTCCTTAAGTCCATAAAGTGCAATCGGTGGTTGAGAGGATAATTAGTCCTATATCAATATTCAATTCATTCGTCTCAACACGGGAATACTAGCTGTTCAATCAAACCTTATGTTGTATAGACTCTGGCACCGTGCACATTGTGCCTATACACAGGAACCAAACATTGACCCTTATTCACACATGTGACCTTATTTGATTGAATTGGCATCATCGAAACTTTATGGTCCATGATGTTTATAAGCCATCGATACCGTTTATAAGTTAACAAGTTCAGCCCACCTGATGGAAAGCTCAATCCCACACATGCGCCATAATTTTGCACATATGCCTGCGTGTGGATGTGCAGGGTCCCACACGCGTGTGGAATTAGCAAATCTGGTCATTTCAAACCTCAGGTGGATGATAGCGTACCAAATCAATGGGACAGCTGGATGAAAAGTTTTTAACCGTCTGTTTACTATTTACATTGTGGGTAACCTGAGAAGTAGAACTATCGGATTTTTGAGGTAGAAAATCTAAATATTATTTCCAACCAGATAGAAAGCTCAGATCTTTCACATATGCTCATATCAGCCACGTGCGTGTGTGGGTGGACAGGGCTCCATACGCGTGTGGAATTACCAAATCTCACGGTTTGTTGCCAGTCTACAGCTCTTGGATCTGCATGGCTGGCCAATCAAGCCTGTTCATTTGGTGGGCCTTATTATAGATGGCCCATGGTAGAAAGGATTCTTTGATTGAATAACACTAGCACGTACTTTTCCCATTCGAATTTGGACGGTTGACAACACTTTCACGTTTAACCGTCCATTTGAAGGCGACAAATCATAGATGCAGCTGCCCATGGGGGGTGTCTTTTCTATCATGGTTCATCCACTGTGGCATCCATCAGATGAACGGTCCAAAATTACCAACAGATAACCAAGAATATAATAGTGGCAATAACCATTTGGTCTAACCGAACAGCAGCAACATCTAATTAATAGAGGTTTCTATTTTGATTCTGGACCAGTCATTACTTCTGATCCAATCCGTCCATTTTAAGGGCCATAAATCCATAGATCTGCTTATGTGTTAAGCTTGGTTTTTCCATCATGTTTCATCTAGGGGTGGAATTGGGCCCAGCACATGAAGCGCAAGCTCGAGCCCGTTTGGTGGGCCCGGGCCCGGCCCATCCTGCAAAGAAATAGACATTTAGGAAAACGAATCCAACGGTTTAGATGCAATATGCATATGTTTCATGACCGGTGATTGCGAATGATGTATTTGTAGGATACAACACATATACACCTAAAGCCAGGCCCGGCCGTGCTGACCTATCTTGAGCCCATACCCGGCCCACGGGCCAAACTAATAGGTCCAAGGCTCCGCAACCGGTCAAAAGCCGGTGGGGCCCACCTGATCCATTGCCGTCCGTAGTTTCATCAACGGACCACAGTAGCTCCCATCAGATGGATGATCCAGATAACCACCGACCGTACAAATCACGTGTGCTTCTCTTAATTTTGGTATAGTTTATTTGATTTGATGGACGGCTATAGATGGAAATAAATGTATTAGGAATATCTAATCATCCAACGGTTGGGGATTGAGCTTCACATCTTGGACGGCCACAAGCTTGGCCCGCCCACCATACTCCTCAGGCAAAGCTTCCTCTCCAATTTCGTTAATAAAAGCCTGTCGGTCCTCCTCACTGCTTACAATTACAACCTGCATTCATCATCAGAAGTTATGAGATTTGATGTGGACCACTTCAAGATGTTTGGTGTACCAGATTAACACTTAAAATGAAGTGATGCGTATGAAATGTGCCAAAGATCCAAGGTGTTGAACTGGTGGGCCCCACCGTGTAGATCCTCCCCATTCCAAAAATCAGGCCTGGTAAGCCGTGCATTTGCTTTGTGGGCCATTGATTAGTGGCTATGGCCTGATCTTTTGATCTGGGAATCTACATAGAGGAACCCCACCTATTGTCGGTTTGGATCCGGCACGGTTTGACTGGTGACTCCAACACCAGCCAGCTTGCTGGCGTCCAAGCTATGTGGGCCCCATCATGAAGTATGTGTTTTATCCATACCGTCCATCCATTTTCCCGCTCATTTCAGGTAACATACAAGAAAAATGAGGTAGATCCAAATCTCAGGTGGACCACGCCACAGGAAACAGTGGGGATTGAACTCTTCCCCTTGAAAACTTCTTGGGGCCACAGAAGTTTTGGATCAAGCTGATATTTGTGTTTTCCTTTCATCCAGGGTTATGTGACCTAATCAATAGGTAGGATGGCAAATAAACATTACAGTGGGACCTGGGAACCTTTGAACGGTGGGAGTACAATCACCAGCGTTTCTTATGGTGTGGTCCACTTAGAATTTAAATCTGCTTCTTTTTTGGGCTCATGCCCTATAATGATATGGCAAAATAGATGTACAACGTAGATAAAAACACATACATTGTAGTGGGCCCCACAGAGCTTTGACACCAGTTAGCCGGCTGGTGCCCCATCGGCTTGGATCGTGGTCCATTTGCTTTGTGGCCCACTGGCTAGTGGGTATGGCCAGATCTTTTGACCTGGGAATCTATATAGAGGGCCCCACCTATTGTCAGCTTGGATCTTTCACATGAGGTCACATTTGATACATTGGGTGGCATGTAGATGGGCTCCATTGTACATGCTTTTAGGATTTAAGCATAGTTGATTTTACAAAAGGCTACTGATTTTATATTCCAATATCTTTTTCAAAGAGGTTTTAAAAAAGATACCTCAGTGTTAGAGGTGGGCATCGAGTCGAGTTGGACCGAGTTAGGTCCAACTCACCCCAATCAGGTATTGTCAAAATCTTGACCCGAACTCGTTCCGACTCAAGACCGAGTCCGGCTGGCTTGACTCGATCCGAACTGGATCTTGGTTGGACTGATCTAAATTGAGTCCGACTATGTTAGAGATACCGAGTCAGATCGAGTTAGCCTTTGTTTGGATCGGGTCAAAAACTATTGAAGGTCTTGTTTTAACAAACAAGTGTCCATAAATCAGCGGTTAAGAATGTTAAACTAATATGAATTCGGGACCCTGACTTACCTGCAAAAACTCCATTCTACAACTCTCTCTCCATTACAAAAACTCCATTATGCAACTCTCTCTCTCTCTCTCTCTCTCTCTCTCTCTCTCTCTCTCTCTCTCTCTCTCTCTCTCTCTCTCTCTCTCTCTCTCTCCCCAATGGCGTAAAGCAACCTCCAAAAGGCTTCCTTCCTAGCAAACCCATCTCGGGTACAGTGTGGCGTGGGTAGGGTTAGGGTAAAGGGGTGGGTGAAAGGGAAAGTTAAAACTTTGTTTCTATAGTACTCGATTCCGATCCGAGTTGGGTTTCGAATCGGATCCGACCAGATCGGATTTCGGATTGAGTCGAGTCGGGTTACTATGTAACCCAAACTCGACTCCGTTGAGATTCAGATCTGAGTGGGTCTACTCAATTTGAACAAGACCCCAGCATTTGGTTCGGGTCAAGTCGAATCCGCCGAGTTAAGTTGGGTCCTGCCCACCTCTATTCATTGTTGATATGATTAGGGCTATACACGAACCGGGCTAGCCCGGTTAACTCGCTCGACTCGGCCTAACCCGGAACTGAGTTCAGTCCGAGACGGGCCATTTTCTTTAGCTCGAAACTGAGTTCGGGCCGAGTTCGAACAGGTCCCAGTTCGGCCCGACTCGGTTCGAAACCCGACTTGACCTGGCCCGACTCGACTGTTTATATATATCCTAAATCCTTATTCTAATCATTTGAGACAGATAAGTGAGAATGCTGCCCGACCCATGAACTTGCTGTAAGGTCCGAAACTGGCCCGAACTCGCTCGATTGCTGACCGAGCCGAGTTCGGGCTGGACATGTTGACTCGGTGACCGGGCCGAGTTCGGGCTGGACATGTTGGCTCGGTGACCGAACCGGGTTGGGTTCAAGCTGGGTTTGGCTGGTGACCGGGCTGGGCCGGGTTGAGCCCAGTTTGACTCGGTTTGCCAGATGTACACCCCTAGATATAATATCATTTTGCTACCTTAGTTGCCACAAAATGTACTGGTAGCTTAGGTGGGCCCCACTGTAATGTTTACATAAAATCCACCCCAACCATCATGTGTGTTATACTATATTAGACGACGAACCTAAAGATGAGCTACATTGGTGTTTCAGGTAGGCACATGATTGGAAATAGTGTACAGGCCAACACTTGCCCTTCAAACTGTTTTGATTAGTGTGCCTCATGTGAGTCATGGATGGGTATAAATCTTTAGCTACAGGCCTAATAAAGTTGTGTGAAATCTAATGGTTGGAGTGGATTTCATATAATTATCATGGTGGGCCCTGTACAAATCAAGAATGGAAGTCTCTCTCAATCCCAACTATTCACTTTGGTGTGGCCCACCACAATCATAGGTTACCCTGATTTTTTATCTTAGCTTAATATAGGACTAAATATCTAATGGCCAAAGTAGATCGTATATAAGTATTGCAAACATCACGGTGGCCCATCAAAATAAAAAACTGCTTCCATACAATTTTGTTTGTTTGTTTGTTTGTTTTTTCTCTTTTTTTCTGAAACGAGGAGCTGCATGACTTTATTTCTGGTGGAGCCCATGCACAGCATGCGAGATCCACTTTGACCATTAGACGTGTAATTCCAAGAAAAAAAGAAAAAAGAGAAGATGACGACTTGTGATTTAGGTGGACGGCATCAAAGAAAGGCATAAGGAGAGAGACATCTGCCCTTTAATTTTATAGGGCCTGTCAAGATAATTATATAGAATTTCCAACTATTAAATGCTATAAAAATTTTTAGCCAAAGGCCTAAATATCAGGCCCATCCGTGATTCAGGAGGGTCATACCAAAGGAAATAATTTGGAGGGCAATCGTGTACTGTTTCTAATCATGGATGGTGGTGATTTTTGAGCCATTGGCCTAACATGAGTTGACACAAGTGGTGGTGGTTGGGGTGGATTTTATATATGCATCACGGTGGGGCCCAACTAAGCAGCCGATCCATTTGATTGCAGGCCCACCCAACAGTTAAAGAAATGTAATGGGAGGAAGTAGAATGATAATTATATCAATTAATGAGATATTTTTTTGAAAAAGCTACTTGAAGGTAAATTTCATATTAATTAGGTAGTTTTTTGTAAAATTCCTTCGACAATACTCATATAGTGGATGTAATGCCATTCTATCACAATAGAACTCACAGGAGCAGGGCCCATGGAATGAAGGGTATGGATGGCGAGATTAATATGTGCATTTTCCACCATTTATTAAATGGTGGTGGCTCATCCACAATACATGTATGTCAATCTAGATCACCTAAACAACGGACCTAGTTCACTGTGGATGAACCATATCCAAAATCATATGCGGGGGAATAAACTTACCTTCTCAAGGGTTGCCTTCTCAAGAAATCGACAAACCACACTCCAAACACTCACGAAAATCCAGGGCATATTTAAAAGATAGACCTTTGCTAGTCGCTCCGGATAATAAGCCTGTACAAACAAAGGAGAAGAAATACATCATACATCAAATATATATATATATATATATATATATATATATATATATATATGTGTGTGTGTGTGTGTGTGTGTGTGTGTGTGTGTGTGTGTGTCATGGGAACTTACCATGAGGTCGAGTTGTGTAGCCCCACCGTGATGCGTGTTGAACATCTACCCCATCAGTTAGATGCACCATCCCATGGTGGGCCACGAGCTTAAAAAACAAGCCAATCCATGAGTTGGGTGGGCCACAACACATACAAAAGTTGAGAGGGATTATCCTCCCATTAAAACATTCATAATCATTTGTTGGGTCCAGAGATATTTGGTTCACAGATCCAGCCCATTCATTATGTGTGTCCCACTTGGATAATAAGGGGTCAGACCAAGTTTCAGATGCATACAAATTTTAGGTGGGCCCCACCAAGTGATTTTATATGTTTTAGGCATGTCTTCATATGATTTTAGATGGTATGGCCCACATGAGTTCCTTATACGGCTGATTTTTGGGATATGGACCCATCAAATGCACGGTGTTGATGTGACACGCATCACATTGGCCCCACATGACCTCATGGGAAGTTGACTGCACAAAACCATTTCCCATGTGTCAAAACACGTGTGCAAATTCTGAGCTGTCCATAGGTGGGCCACACTACTTTTTTTAAAAAAAAATCTTCTTGACATAGGACCGATCATGGATGACTTTATAAAAGTTAGGGGGGCGGGTGATGCGCATGGGGCAAAAAGGACTTTTCGTGTGATGGTAAACATAGATAATTGAATCAATGTGAACTGAAATGCAATAAAATCATGTGAATTAGATTCCTCTCAAAAGGCTGAGTATTGGATGCAAATGGCTAGATTTTCAAAAGTAGATGTACTGTTTTTATGGCTCACCAGAAGCTTAGAATTCCTTTGCTTTTTGGCTGAACTATATGCTTTAATTGACCTTTTACAATGGTTATGCCAAACGAGAACCAGTGACTCGTGGCGATCCCTGATCGATCACGTAGATCTCGATCCTCCACTCAAGACACGACAGCCTGACATATACTTATTGGGAATATTAAAATTAATTTATTTAATACATTTTGATTACCAACTGCTCAAATGAATGATTGTAATTGGAATACACTGGAATCCAAATTACATTGTAAATTAAATCAATGCAAATTGGAATCCTCAATTATGTTTGGATGCTTATAATTTAAATAATAATAAAAATAGAATTAAAAAATTTATGTTTTAATGCATCTAAAAATGTGTTAAGAAAATTAGTTGTATTACCCAAAACTAGTATATGTGACATTTGACATAACAATTGTAATAAGCTCATTAAAATGCATACTTCAACCAAAAACAAAGGAATTTTGAGTTGGGCGATAAAAGTGGGCCCATTTTAAATACTCCAATTGTTTCTAGCATTTGCATTTGATTTTCAACCTTTTGAAAGGATTTCAATTTACTTGATTTTTTTGTATTCCATTTAACATTTATTCACACCATCAACTTAAATGATCTTTTTAAATTGTTAAGAATAGTATTATCTTGGAGTCTCAGAGTTTTAAGAGTATCATTTTAAAGTCCATTTTTTTCATTGATCAGACATTTTTTTATTATTTTAATAAGTTTATTGTTTCAAAAAAGTATACTATTCCAAGTAAGTTAGGAGTCTATGCATAGAGGGGTTTTTGTCTTTTTACCTTTCTTCATGCTCCCACTGCATAACTTTTGGAATGATAAGTAGCGTATTTGGTGGAAGGCGGGAGGAGGATATCATATTCTTCTTCTTAAAAATAACCATCGAATCTATGAGGAAAATTCCTTTAAAAACTAGAGACAAATTAATATTATTAATATAATGTCTATTTAAAAAGTTATTTGATATGATTTATATAAGCTTTGAACTCTAAATTAGTAATTTTCTAAAATAATAAATTTACTAAAAAAATAGTTGACAGCCTCTAAACTTAAATTCTTTTACATTAGGTCACTTGTCAACTGTTCTTTTAATTTAGTTAGAACTAATGGAATATTGGATCTATAAGTCTCTAATTTTGGAAATTTTGAAATATTAAAATGTAAAATAAAAATAAAATAGAAAATAAAAATTCGAGTAAAAGAGTATTTAGGAAAACTTATTAGAATTTGAGGCATGACAAAAAGTCTATTGGCTTGAAGTTAATTTGCTCTCTTTTACCCGTTGTCCTAGTGCAAGAGGAACACCAGACAATCAACCTCCATAATACCATCTAATATTGTTTCGTCACATCGGTGCACTTAATGCATGAAGATCCGAGCCAAGACTGTCTAACTTGAAGACAAATTGAACTTGAAGTATAGGGAAAACAATTTCTACAAATTCTTTCTTTTAGATAATTAGAGAGTAAAGAGAATCGAATAAGTAAGAACTGAAACTAGGCAAGTCTTTTTATAGACTTCAATGGTCCCCTAAACAGGTGCGTAAGCACCCCCGGCCAGCAGACATTGTTGTTGGGTTTTCCAAAGAGATGACCTTTTGGTTTTCAGCTCTATTAGAAAATTCAAAAGAAATAACTGTCTTGGTTAACCATTGCACAAATCGAAGTTTTAAAAAGTAATAAAACAAATATTTTCACTTTTGACAAGAATACTTGTGCTCACAAGTACTATACCACACCACACCACACCACACCATACTGGGTCCACGGCCCAATGCCCGTGAAGGAGATAACTTCATGCGCACACCACACCACTTCCATGACGCGGCTGAGCATGCACACATACGTGGTTCACAACATAGATTAGGGGTGAATGATACCATAAGCCTAAGGTCCAAGCCTATCGCACCATAAGCTTACGATGGCACCAGACAGCTTTGGGGCCCACCCAATTTATTCACACCATAGGCCTACCATGGAATGGTGCATTTGACTGATGGGATAAATGTTCGACAAGCGTCTCTGTGGAGCACACACAGATAGACCTCATAGTTATTTCCCATGAGCTCAACCTCATAGTAAATTTTCAATATATATATATATATATATACACACACACACACACACACACACACACACACACACACACAAGCGCGAATGCGAACCAGTTCGTACGTACTACAGACGAACTTTTTTGAGAACCCATCATACGTGATGTGGATCTGAAATCTGAACCGTTCATGTGAAGCAGCACCTTCTGAAACCCCCCAAGCTCAAGTTTTACTTTGATCTAAAACTTTTATGGGCCATGAAAAATGAAAACAGTTTCCTCCCTTGATTTGCATTTCTCTTTGCTATGGCCCACTAGAATATTAGATCAGGGTGAAAATTTGGCACGTGACGTTTTATGGGATTCCGAATCACATGGACCGTTCAGATTAGACACCCATGGCACGTGTGCAAAGGTGCGCACGTGCGTAGGTGCACAGGGGAGCATGACTCTATATATATATATATATATGATTGTCCTTAACTTTATCCTTTATCAATTAAAAATATGGCCATTTCACATCTCACACCAACTGCAATATTTAAAAAATAAAACTAAAAATAGCTGCTTTAACCATTAATTTACTTTCTACAGTGTGGCTCGTAAGGTCCAAGCCTATCGCACCATAAGCTTACGATGGCACCAGACAGCTTTGGGGCCCACCCAATTTATTCACACCATCTAACCCTTCTACCTCCAAAAATCCCAACCATAAAAAACTCAGCCTGATGCAAGGTGGGCCACAGTGATCGGAACAAGCTGGAAGGGTTCCTCCACCCCTTTTCTTTTTCTTTTTTTTTCTTTTTTTTTTTTTTTTTGACACACACGCATACCACCACACACTCACGCCGTAGTGGAATTTCACCACCTATGGATACTCGGACCCTCAACCAGGCATTGAAACTCCTGAGAGTCTACCACCGGAGTAAGAGTAACGACCCGCCACCCTTGAATCTCACGGTGGCGCACCTGAATCGAAGAACAGCCTGAATCTTAGCCCGGCCCTTCATCTGGAACGGACGAAGGGTCTAAACGGCCTTGATTATATATGCACCCCATGCTAATCAACGGTGGGATTTCCCTCTCAATATATTCCTGAGTGTTGGATCGAGCTGATTTTTAAGTCAACGGGGTTCTACGAGGTGATGCATTTTATAAACGGTTTGGATTCCGTGAAAACATAACTGGGCCTCACGTCTGCCCGCTACCAACATAAGCTTACAGTACGGCTGGAGGGACGACCATTGATTAAATGGGCCAGATTTTCTGTCCTAGCATACAAAGCTTACCATGATACACCATCTTTCCATCCAACGTGTCATATGTGCAGGACATCCAAACCATAAAGCTCACATGCACAAATTAGGCTGATGTATTTATCAGATGGGCCACACCTATACATTAGGTCAGATCATCATCTGTATATTAAGATTTGATGGTGTGGCCCATCTGATGAGTAGAATCGACCAATCTCTAATAAAGGCTATCATCACGATGGACCCCACCTTTTGCACGGCTTAGATCAATGTGATACTTTGGCATGAACAATGGTGTAGAGTTATAAGCTTAGCATTCAATGGGTAGAGTTGAGAGGCTACTCCTACTTAAACTGAAGTAATCAAATTGCAATTTGATTAAATGGTGCATCCAAACGTGGCCAAAACTAACCTGCAAAAATTGGAAACCTGTGATTAAACCACGAGCGTCGATGTTCTTATATGTAATACCCTGCAAATCAAGCAATCCAACCAGCTTCTCATTTCCCACTTCCCTTCCCCTAACACCACTGTACAAGCCACAAGAAAATATAATAAGAAAAACAACTTTTAAAAAATAAAATAATGATAATAAATTAAAAAACAGTTTGTGGGCCCCACCTATTACCCTTGGCTTCCAAATGGGCCATACCATAAAAAGTCAATGCTTAAAATCTCTAAAATCTCATGTTGTGCGGCCCACCCGAGTTTTTACATGGCCCTACTTTTTGGGTGTCCATTCATCAGGTCGGATGTATCTTCTGTATGGTTAGATAGAATGTACAAAACACAGTGGGGCCCACCTACAATATAGAGGGTTTTTAGTGGTGGCCAACAACATGTAAAATCATTCCTAAAACCTCTAAAATCACTCCTTGTGGACCACCAAGGTTTTGAAATGGCTTGATTATGGTTGTCCATTCATTCCAGCCGGATGTATCTTTTGAATGGGTTAAATGGAATGTACAAATGCCAGCGGACCCCACATAGAATCTAGAGGGTTTTATTGGTGGGCCACACCATGTAAAATCATGTGTCGTGGCCCACTCCAATTTTCAAACGGTCTGATTTTTCGGATGTTCGTTCATCCTTCTCGGATGCATTTTCTGAATGAATTAGATGGAATAATCAAAACAAATTGGACCCCACGTACAATGTGGAATGTTTTTAATGGTGGGTTTCCCCATCCCAACTGTTCCCTGTGATATGGCCCACCTGAGTTTTGGATCTTCCTAGCTTTTGGTTGACAAGGATAAAAACAAGAGGTCCAAACGATGGACGGATTGGATGTCATGAAAACATCCCAGTTGGCCCCACTGTAGGTTAAGCTTAAAGTAGAAAAGTTTCTGAAGGATGGGCCTCTTATAAAATAGGAAAAATCTCATGTGGGCCCACGCTCTTAGTGTGCCACGTGGATGGTCGAATCTCAATCTGGACTGGCCATGGTCGAATCTAAATCTGGTAAGGATGACGATAGGTGAGGTGGTCCTCCGGACCTTGAAGGCCCATATGGACTTGGACCGTGGGCCAGGCATGGACTTCGCATGTATGGTACAATCAATTTTGTTTTTGGGCTTGCACTCAGGTCAGGTCCGACCCAGCCCGGGCCGGCCTGATTTCATGTATACCTGCCCCACAACCGTCCATTTTCATCATGAGCGGATTAGGCGTGGCCCTAACTGTGGGGCTCACCTTGATTTATGTTGTGTATATCCACACCGTCCATCTGTTTTGCCATCTCAATTTAGGGCATGAACCCAAAAATGAAGCGGATCCAGATCTCAAGTGGACCACACCATAGGAAAGAATGGTGATTGAATTCCCACCATTAAAAACTTCCTAAGGCCCACTGTAATGTTTTTTGCCATCAATCCTGTTGATAAGGTCGATGAAGGGAAAAAAAACAAATATCAGCTTGATGAAAAACTTTTGTGGCCCACAAGAAAGTTTTTAGTTATCAATCACCACTTTCCCGTGGTGTGGTCCACCTGAGATTTGGATCTGCTTCATTTTTGGGCTCATGCCCTAAAATGAGCTGGAAAAACAGACGGATGGCGTGGATATACAATTCATACATCAAGATGGGCCCCACAATCAGGTCCGCACCTAATTCACTCCCTCATCGGTCAGGCAAAATGCATCTTGCATCTAGACCATTGCAAGTGTGGCCCACCTGATCAATGAATGGATTAGGAAAATTCACCTCCGGAAATAGGATTTGATCATATTTTGGGCTTGGGCCTTGATCAAACCTGGCCCATTGCCACCGATTCATGTGTGGAAATGCAAGCACGGCCTTCTTCTGTCCACACGTGCCCAGTAGCACATACGCACGAGATCCGGGCCATTGGACAGATGGGTCACACATGATGAGTGGTCTGGATCTCCTACACGTGCTATATTTGTATTTGCCGATCAAGAGCACCATGAATCTCAAGCGAGGATGCCACGATCGTATTTCTCCTTTTTTTTTTTTTTTTCATTCCGTCCATTTGATGGCCATTGATGTGATGGACGGCTATGATCTTTATAATCACCACGACTGGTCCCACACTCTTATCATCCATTGATTATTGGACAGGAATTGTAGGGTCGTGATGCATGGGTATGAACCGTATCCTGATGCACTTCCATTTACATACCAGTGGGGTCCATGATTAAGTGATCCAGACCGTTGATCTGTTGGGATCCACCAAGGCTGAGGGATGCCCCAAAAGATCAGATGATCGTGGCCGTTGAATCATTTTACTTCTTTCTGGACCTTTGATCTTAATTCCAACGACTAGTTCACAAACGATCCAGTCTTCATGGGACACCACGCAAAAATTTACACTGATTGAACGATCTTGACCATTCAATCAATGGTCAGGATCTTTTTCTCCATCAAATAGTAGCTTTACCTGGCAATGGTCTTGTCCAACAAATGAACCACGAATTCTGTAGCACAAATCACAGAAAGAAAAACGGCAAAATCAGATCCAGCTCTATGAAAAAATTGAACGGCTATAAAAAGAGATATTCAACTACGATGGGCCCGAATGTTTGGGTCGGGCTTGGGTCGCGTATCGTATTGTATGTGTTCTCTCCGGACGCGAAACGGGTAGTTCTGTGGGGGTGGCACTGTGATGTATCTGTTTATCTATGCCGTCCATTTCTTTTGTCAAATTATTTTAATGTATGAGAACAAAAATGAGGCGTATCCAACGCTCAAGTGGACCACATCACATATGACTCTTGCATTTAATGCAACCCAAGCTTATTATTTAGTGTGGTCCATTGAGCGTTGGATCTGCCTCATTTTTATGAAGATAAGTGAAAATGATCTGAGAGAAGGAATGGACGGTGTGGATAAACAGATACATTACGGTAGGCCCACCCACAGAACTGCTCGTTCGTGGCTAGAGACGGCGGGGGTAGGACGCAATCCGCGTCCGTTCTCTCCTGGGCGGAGAAAGACACTCAGATAAGCTAGAACTATACAATCCTCGACCCAAGGATATGTACTCGGGCTTTTAGTTTTTCCAATTGAGGGCGTTTCTCGGTGAATGGGACATGCTAGAAAAGTCTTCTCAACGGGATGATCCTAACCTTTCAATTTATGGCTCCAAAATAGATTGTTATAAAGAGAAATACACCAGTGATCCACGCTCAACTAGAAGAAAGGCCTATGATTGATGGCCAGGATCCTTCAATCTGAATTATGTTTTGGCAATAGGTAATCAACGGTCGGGATCAACAGACCAATGGTCTGGATCACTAAAGAATGGACCCACTTGTACAAAGTAAAGGCCCAAGTCTAATGTCCATATCACTCTGTCAAGAATCATATGATTGCACTTCTCAGCTATGTAGCGGCTCACCGTGATGTATGAGTTCCATCCAAACCGTCCATTCGATGCGTCCCCCCAAATGTTCTGTCTGGATACTAAAATCCAACCTGTTTAATAATTCAGGTGGGCCATACCAAACGGAAAAATGTGGGACGCCCCCACCATATAAAATGCCAGATGGAATGTGGAGTTCTCAATGTTGTTTATATTTCATCCAATCCATTCATCGGTTATGTCCCACCAGGACAAAGGCACACGCCTAAATTCAATCCGTTCAAAATTTTAAGTGGACCACAAAAAATGAATATATAGATTTTAGACTCTGTGATATACTGATATGTCCCACCTGAGATTTTTACAGCGATGATGCTTGGGATTACGGTGAACATGACGAGGCACAACAGATGAACGGTTTAGATTCCACAAAAAATACGAGTGGACCCCACACGGCTCAGACGTATGGTAATTAGCATACTTTCAAAGGCATGCGATCATTCCACATATAATTCCATAATAGACAATGGTCCCCATAAGATAAGATAATGCCTTGACAAATTATTGAAATTTTACTAGTATGAAAATCGATATTTGCACCCAAAACTTTAATATCCACACCCATTTCTGACACATTTTTAGAGTGGGCATGGACTTTTCAGCCGAGAGAGGGGCCATTCTGTCGAAATATAGAGGAATAAGGCGTGTAAATATCAGCATCTCGATAAGCTTTTATTTCTACGCAACACGACAGCTACATCAAACCAATATTTCAGGCTATTGTTCGTCGATGTGTGGGGCCCGCTACAATAGGTTTAACAATCCCACACGCATGAGGGGCTGTACATATGCACACGCAGCAGTCAAACGTGCAAATATGAAATACGTGTGTGAGATCTGAGCTATCCATAATGTTGGAAATAATGGTTAGATCTTCTGCTTGAAAAACAAGACAATTTCACTCTTCAGATGGGCTACAAAAGTCGACGGTTAATTTTCTTTTTAGCCGTTCATTTGTTTTGACGAGATGTCACCCACATAAGGGATCATAATGGCATAATTTTTAAGGGACTAGATCTTACCAGCGTAGATCATCTGATGGAAAGCTCAGATCTCATACATGTTTCGAAATTGAGGCACGTGCGCCTGCGTGTGGATGTGAAGTGTTCCCACACGCGTGTGGAATGACCAAGCATCGACGTGAAGAAAAGTCCTGTATGGCTGTATCTTACATGGGTGCCGCTCCACATATGCGGGTGGATCCTGACTGTGGGGCCCACCTTGATGTATATGCCTTACATCCACGCCGTCCATCCGTTTTGATGGTTCATTTTAGGGCATTATCCGAAAAAATTAAAGAGATCCAAATTTCAGGTGGACCACACCACAGGAAACAGTGGTTATTGAGCATTGAAAACTTCTTGTGGGCCAAAAAAGTTTTGGATCAAGCTGATATTATGTGTTCAATTCATCCAGACCTTATCAACAGGTTAGATGGAAAATAACATTTCGTTGGCCCCAAGAAGTTTTTAATGGGTGTATTCAATCACCACTGTTTCCCATGGTGTGGTCCACCTAAGATATATTGGTCTAATATTTCGTTTCACACATTCAAATGATCTTTCAAAACGGATGGACGGAGTGGATTTAATTCAGATACATCAAATGTGTCCCCCACATTCATCAGCGGATCTGCGAATCCACCTAAGCCTCGCCCATCTCATAACCACTCCACGAGCTGAAAGTATTTTATTTTGTACAACCAGGCCCATGACTCACTGATCCAGACGGTTGGTCTCGTACAGCTGCTATGGATGGACCAGGCTTCCTAAACTATCTCAGATAGAAGAATCCGTTCCGCTAATCTTGACCCTTTTCATCTTTTCCAGCTGAATGCGAACGAGTGAACGTCTGTTCTTGGGTTTAAGTTGGAAGGTTAGGATTGTCACTGTGAAGAGAATTTTGGGCCGAAATCCATGCTTGGTGGGGCCCACCTAAAAAAGACAGATTATGTGGTAACTTAACATGGTGAGATTTCTTTGGATGACATGAGACTGTAAGAAATGGGACCAGTGACACAACGGCACATATCAATATATGGCCATGAAATCCTGACCGTAGGTGTTTATTCTCCGTCGTGTGTTTCACTTAAGCCTTTTATCTGCCTCATTTTTGGGTTCATAGTTTAAAATTGTATGGATAAACAGATGGACGGTATGGATAGAAACCCATACATCACGGTGGTCCTCAGAGCCTCAGCCTGTCCTGAGCTCTGATGTGGCTTTCCTGCGCGGGCTACGTGCGTCTCTCGTTATGTTTATGAAAAATCTACTCCGTTCATCCGTTTTTTCAGCTCATTTTAGAAGCTGATACCAAAAATGAGTTGGATTCATAACTCAAATAGGACACACGAGAGAAAACAGGTGGGATTGAACGACTACCGATTAAACCATTCGTATGGCCGCAAAAGAATAAGTGTACTGTGTTTGCAGTTCATCCCAGTGGGAATGAACTTATAAAGGGTTTGGATGGCATATGAACATCAAGGTGGAAGCCAGAAGGGTTTCAACGGTAGACATTTCATTTCCTACTTTTCCCTCTTGTGAGGCCTCCTTTAGTTTTGGATTCTACTCGTTATATCCTTAAAATGAGCAGGCAAAGCGAATGGACGGTGTGGATTTATCACAAACATCACTATGGCCCACCTAGCTTCCCAGCCGTCCGGTTTTTAGGCCGACACGCAAACCACTCGTGCCTTGCTGTGGATGTGTACGGCTCTACACGCGTGTCGAAGATACTATCGTAAACATTACTCAGTTAATAAGGTATCTTAACAAAAACCTTTTTTCAGAAAAGATAGGATAGCCGAATTAGATTCAGGTAGATTTTTTCAAAATATTCCTAAAAATGATGGTATACAGCTTCCCTACGAGCGAATATCTAGCACACGTGTTTAATATCCAAGTCGTACACCAGCTGTCCGACACTATTTAGATTCCCTAGCCCAAAAACCTGGCAGGTTTATTCATCAGATAGACCAGAATAAAAAACAAATGAACAGTGTCCGTTTGTTTCATGCTCTGTCGCGTATCTGATGAGTGGATTGGACTGATTTTTAAGCCAGATAATTCACAGGGTGGGGCCCACCTGATGGACCAATCGGATCTTACATAATCTTGCCATATAGGGACATGCGGTGGCGTGTACGTGCAGGCAGCCCTCAATATCATGAGATGCTAAATAAACGGTCCATATTGGCGATGAGCCGTGGGCCAACCCTAACGTAGTTTACGTGAAAAAATAGTGATGTGATGCTCCTCGACATCGTTTAAATCGTAAAATACTAACCTAACTACCTAACGAAATATAAAAGAAATTAGGTGTAAGCATCTGGTACAATCACTTGCACAGAATCTCCTGTGCAACACACGAAAGGTTGAATACCGCCTATCAAAGATCAGACGGCTGGCTTATGTGGGCACCACCGCTACTTAATTGGCCAGCCTTATGGCCCATACACAACCAGTTTTTTGAGTGGCAGTCCCTCACCGTCCAACAGATCAACAATTAACAGCCGTCAGATCATAGATCGGATGGTCATTATAAGTGGGCAACACCACCTAAAAAGTCAGTGGGCCCCACGTCATCGGTCTGTAAGTCTACCTCATATATAACAAGTGGACGACCAGCATCGTATCAGATCAAAGATCGGACGGTTGCCGAGACAGGGAGACCACAATCATAACCTGATTGGGCTCAAGTTGTTGTCCCCACATACGGCAGCCGTCCAATTTTGATCCGACGGTCTGTGGGCGATTACACCAGATCATCCATATTTAGAGAAGGAAAAGAGGAAATTACTCTTGAATTGAGGTTGATCTTTGGATGGGAAGTGCTTGCTTGCTTTGACGATCAAAAGGGGGTGGCCCACCTTAGTAAGGCCTTGTAAATAAATCTTCCGAGCTTCTAATTCGTCTAAGATCTCCTCTTCAGAGACAAATCCTGAGGGAACAAATTCAGCCCTCCATTTCTCCCACTGCACAAACATCTTTGCAGCCTTGGTGGGGTCCATTGATCTGGCCACCAGGAACCTCAGTAGTGTCGCATCTCCATATTTCTGCACATACCCAAATAAAAATTATCAATGGAAAGCGGTGCATATAACGCACTGTGCACATGAGAGAGAGAGAGAGAGGACCTCTTACCTTTGATGAAGAGCCCAGATCGTCTATTGATCTTGAGAGAGAGAGAGAGAGAGAGAGAGAGAGAGAGGACCTCTTACCTTTGATGAAGAGCCCAGATCGTCTATTGATCTTCTAATCTTGGTCAGTGCAATCTCCTGGTTTTCCTGCAGATTTTGGTCCATTTGAGAGAGAGAGAGAGAGAGAGAGAGAGAGAGAGAGAGGCTTTGGAAAGTATATGTGTGGAGAACAAGGCCAGAAGATTGGGGAGAGGGAAGACTTGTAAACGAGTCTATTAGGACGGACGCGGATTTCCTGCGAAAGCCTTTCGCAGGAGGTTCCTGCGCTGGAAATCTAGGTGGGGACCCACCATAATGGTCATGAGAAATCTACACCGTCCATCCGTTTTTTGAGCTCATTTGAAGACTTGAAACCAAAAATTAGAGGGATCCAAGACTCAAGTGGGCCTCACTAAAGGAAAAGGTGGGTAGGGAAACTCCTACTGTTGAAAACTCCCTGGGGTCGACAGTGATGTTTACATGCCATCCATACCGTTCATAACGTCATTCCTGCTGGGATGAACTGAAAACATAAATATTAGGCTGATTCAAAACTTCCGTGGCTCCATGAATATTTCAACTGTGGAAGTTTAATCCTCACGTTTTCGGCCCACGTGAGTATTGGATCCGGTTAGTTTTTGGTCCCATGTCCTAAAATAATGTCACAAAACTGATGGACCGGGTGGATTTCTCACATACATCACAGAGGTCCCCACCTAGGTTTCCAGCGCAGGAACCTCCTGCGAAAGGCTTTCGCAGAAAATCCGCGTCCAGTCTATTAAACAAAAAAGTTTGCCTTGGTGGGCCACTGGCAGCCGTTGAATACGGTGGATATGGAATAACTGGAATATGGTAGAGCCATCTCTCTGCCATACACGTGGTACGTTTATGCGCAGATCGGTTCTGCACATATGTAGGGTCCTAGCATGGATGGTTCATGTTTTAGAAACCACATTGATTAGGCAATCCTATCCATCGAATCTGCGGTCATAAAATTGACGGTGGGAAACAAAATTTGTTAACTGTTAAAAATGTAGCGGGTAAACTGTAGAAAAAGTAACGGATAGGATTGTGCAGCGGGTTTTAGTTTTAAAATATAAGCCATCCGTGCTGGTGCCGATATATGGTGGGCCGATCAAGACATCAACATGCCTATGTCCAAAGCTCTACTGCATGGAAGCATTATGATACCGGTTGGGTTAGGTAACGGATGAAAATAGACGGCACCAAGAGGGTCTTCGTCAAACGCTAATGGGGCTGGATTACGTGTGGCAGTGACCATGGGGGCCACCTTGATGTATGTATTGGATATCCACACCGTCCATTAGTTTTTCCATCTCATTTTAGGGCATTAGGTAGAAAACGAAGAAAATCAAAATCTGAAGTCAATGATATCACAGGAAAAAGTAGTGATTGACCGTTGAAAACTCACTGTGGGTCACAAAAGTTTTGGATAAAGGTGATATTTATTTATTTTTCATTCATTTAGTTGTCCAAGGTGATATTTATTTATTTTTCATTCATTTAGTTGTGATTGGCCTTATTAATAGGCTGGATGGCAAATAAACATTACTGTGGGTACTACGACGGGCCATAAAAAATTTTCAATGGTAAGCATTCCATCAAAACTCATCCCTTGCTCTTGCTCGGGTGGTAGACCATCGGGAGTTTCAACACCCGGTCAAGGGTTTGGTGAAATCTCGGCGTGAGTGTGTGGGTGTGTGTAAAAAAAAAAAAATCAAAACTCTTTCCTATGGTGTGGTCCACCTAAGATTTGTATCTACTTCATTTTTGGTTTCATATCTTAAATTAAAATGAAAATTACAGTTTAACGATGTGAATATACAATACATACATCAAGGTGGGCCCTATGATCAAGGCTGCACCTAATCTGGTTCCATGCGAATCTACCTGACGCAGATTGGCAGGAAAGACTTTGGCTGGAACTTCCTGCAAGGGAAGTTAGGTGGGGCCCACCATGATGTTTGTGTGAAATCCACCTCAGTCATCCATTTTTTTAAGATTATGTTTAGACATGGCCCAAAATGACACAAATTCAAACTCAAGTGGGACTCACGACAGAGGATTGAACATCCACCGTTGAAGCATTTGTGGGGTCACAGAACTTTTGAATCAGACTAAATTTTTTGTTTTCATTTAATCCAAGTAAGAATGAACTTATGAGTGATGTGGATGACATATAAACATAGCAATGGACCCAGGGATGTTTCAACAGTAAGCATTTACCCAGCCAACATGATTTTTGGTCCCATTTTCTAACATGATCTGAAAACAATGAATGGCTTTTCTTTTTTTTTTGTTTTTTTTATTAGCTTGTTAGTACACCTAGTTCACACTTCACTGTTAGCCACCCCCTCTAGGGAATCGATACGAAGACGTTGGAATCGATAGGAAGACCTCAGTGTTGCAATGAGGTATCTATTACTCAGTCTACCACTTGAGCTATTTATCTGGGGGTAAATTAATTAAAAAGGTTTTTACAGAGCATCTGCGTCCGAATCTCACCCGAACCTCCGACCAGATGGAGGTGGATTAGCCGCTGAAATGAAATTAAGTTCTATTGGGCCCACCATGATGAATGTATTGTCTACATTGGACAAGATCATTTTAAGAGCATGGGCCAAAAAATTAAGTAGATCAAGAGCTTAAATGGGCCCATTACAGAAACCAGTAGGGACAGACTGTTGAAAGCTTCTCAGGGCCCACCGTAATGTTTATTTGAGATCTATAAGTTCACAAAGATATGGACGGATGGAAAACAGAAATATCAGCTTGATTCAAAACTTTTGGAGCCCCAGGAAATTTTTTATGGTAGACATTCAATTCCTACTGTTGTCTGTGCTGGGTCCACTTTAGCTTTTGGATCTATTTCATTTTTGGGATCATGCCTTAAATTAATCTCACCAAATGATGGATATAACGTATACATCATGGTGAGGACCACAAAACTTGGTGACGTCGCTTCATCAGCGTTCCAACCACATCAGTTGACCCCGGAAGGTGCAGCACTGACGCGGATTAGCTACTAACATATTAGCTAGACTGGAAATGGATCGGCTACTCCTCGGTGCTCTGCAGGCCCCACTATTATCCATTTTTACAGATCATTTTAGGGCTTATTCCAAGAATGAGAGGGATATAAATCTCAGGTGGACCACACCACAGGAAAACAATAGTGATTGGATATCCACCATTAAAATCCTCCTAAGGTCCACTCTACTGTTTATTTGACATCCAACCAGTGATTAGATCATACAGACCTAGATGAAGGGACAAAAACAAAGATCAGCTTGATCCACAAATTTTATGGCCCCAAATTTTTTTAAATGGTTGACATTCAATCAACACTGTTTCCCTGTAATGTGGTCCACTTGAGATTGGGATATATCTCATTTTTGGGCTCATACCGTGAAATGATCTAGAAAAATAGGTGGAAGGCATGGATGAAACACATACATCATGGTGGGGCCCATATGGTACCAACCACTAGCCATTGGCTAGTGGCAGGGGGTAGCCAATCCATTCTCAGCTAGGGCTGTACACGAGCAGAGTTAGCTCGGTTAGCTCACTCGACTCGAATTCGACTCAGTTTGAAACTGAGTTCAAGCCAAGTCGAGCTGATATTTTGAGCTCGAAAAAATTTCGAACCGAGTTCGAGCTTGCCCGTGCTCAACTCGACTCGAACCCAACTCGAATCAAACTCGGATCAAACTAGTTCGGTGACTCGGGTACTTTGATATTGATGTTGCTTACCAAGTACTTGATGAAACGACTCAATGAAGTGTCGACTGATGCAAGGAAGGTATGTTTTATCAAATAAATACCATTTTTTCATGACTTTGATGTTGCATATAAGGTGTTTGATGAAATACCTGTAAAATCACTGTTGTTATTTTACATATAGTGAGAATTTGAAGGTGCAGTCCATTTGTTTATGAAAATGATGCATAGACAAACTCGGCTCGAACTGGCCCGAGTTGCTAATCCAACTGAACCGAGCTGGTCAGTCAGGCTCAAGGATCGAGCCGAGCCGAGTTTGAGTTGAGGTCAGCTAGTGGCCGAGTCGAGTCAAGTTATGCCTTGCTCGACTTGGATCAACTCGTGTACACCTCTACTCTCAGCTAGACTTTTTTTTTTCTTTTTTTACCCGACACACCCACCCACCCACGCCATAGTGGGATTTCACCACCTATGGGTATCGAACCCAGGACCTTGTGTTGAAACTCCTCAGAGTCTACCACTGAGGTAAGGACTCGAACCCTCTCAGCTAGACTCGAGTTTTGGGGGCCGATGATCATATACTTGTTTTATCCACACCATCTATCAATTTGGAGAGCATTTTAATGCATGAGCCAAAGAATGAGTCAAATCGAAGATCGAGTGGACCTACCACATAAAATATTGGGGTGAGTGACACCCACCATTGAAAATTTACTAGGATCCACTATGATGTTTATATGAGATCCAACCTATTTATAAGTTAACAAAGACATGCACGGAGAGAAAATACAAATATCAGCTTTACGGAAAACTTTTATGGCCCTTAAAAGTTTTTAATGGTAGGTGTTCAATCTCCACTATTTTCTATAGTGGGGGTTCACTCGAGCTTTGGATTTGACTAATTCTTTGGCTCATGCCCTAAAATGACATCTCCATATTAATGGACAGTGTGGATACAACATATATATTATTGGTGGTTCACGCCCCAAAAATCATCACCCGAGTACAGAGACCACGGCCCTGAGTTCCCAGATGTGAACCAAATGAAACACACGAATGACCTCGTTTATATTCACATTCATTCCACATGCGAATAATTAGAGCAGCGCAATTTAACTTAGCGGATCCAAAGCGAAGTAGAGATAACAAAAATCTATAAATATAAGGCTAACAGTCAAAGTATCATCTCAATAATAATGTTTACCCAAATGGGGACTAGACAAGCCACAATGAGCATTTTACAAAATAACTAATAGAGTCCACCCAGGTAGGGACTCCAAATATACAGATCCTCAAAATGTACAACATGAAGAGAGGTAAGACACTCCGCCCAAGCTTGCCTATCTGTCAACTAGAAGTATGGGGCGCAATCAACGGGGTCCACTATGTCTCGTCTAATATGTTGGTCTCGGCGGTACCTGCATCCATAGTATTGTTATTTCGACAAGAAACAAATGCATTCAATTTGGGAGAATTTATTCAATGGTAACAAAAAAAGAATGAGAGAACACTCATCACAAAGTATCTTATTCATTCTGAGTTCATTAGCATCCTCGCATTTCCCTTGATTCTAAAAATATAGTACAATCAATTAACACAATGAATCGATGTAATGAATAAAAGAAAAGGAAGTTTAATGACAATTTTAGCAGCATTTCGACGCTTTTGATGTTCATCGCAAAGGCAGATGGGTTGTGCGGACTTGAAGCCCTTGATTTGGCCATGCAATAGGCATTGATTATCCTTCCACTCCTGGAGCGAGCTCTCTCTCTATGCTTCACATTTCCTTTACTTTTCCTTTATGAATCCGAAAACTGGCACACTTAATCAAGGAAGGGGTATTCTGAGCAAAAACACTGGTGCACAATCTAGGAGAATCTGGAAACTTCACGAACTTAGATTGTATGGGTGCGCAATTGAGGAAACGGCAGATGCTTCTCAAACTTGGGTTGTACCATAATTCTGTTGTGCCACCTTTCTATTGTGCGGATCTTCCATCATACCCAACTTTCCCCTCTCCTCTGGGAGCTCATTGTGACTCTCCAACTTCTATCTTCTCTCACTTCTCTTTCTTGCTTCTCTCTCTCATTGCTCTCTCCAAATGAAGATGGAAGAGAGGTATTCATAGACATCCAATAGGTGTAAAGATCATCTATTTGAAGGTAGGAGCACACGAGCTTTAGCCAAGGTGGAGCGCACAAGGCTTACTTCAGGACAAAAGTCCATGGAGAATGATGCACTATGCATTAGGACAAGAGTCCCTCTCAAAGTGGCGCAAAAGTCATGCATTAGGACAGACTTCCTCTCAAAGTGGCACAGAAGACATGCATTAGGACAGACTTCCTTTCAAAGTGGCGTAAAAGCCATCCTTCATGACAAGGTTCTATGAGAAGTGGCGCATAAATCTTGTCTTTAGGACAGGATTCCATAAGAAGTAGCGCACAAAGCCTGTCTTCAGGACAGGATTCCATCAGAAATGGCGCACAAAGCCTGTCTTCAGGATAAGCTTCCACCAGAAGTGGCGTAAAAAGCCTGTCTTTAAGATAGGGTTACATGAGAAGTGGTGCACAAAGCCTGTCTTCAGGACAGGTTCCATCAGAAGTGGCACACAAAGCATGTCCTCAGGATAGGCTTCCACCAGAAATGGCTCAAAAAGCCTCCCCTTTGGACAAGAGTCCACTTAAAGTGGCGTAGGAAGGCTTGTCCTTAGGACATGAGCCCACACAATGGGGCGCAGAAAGGTTTGTCCTTCAGACAAATGCGCACGACACCTTCCTCTCTATCTTCAATTGCGCGCAATCCTATCCATCGATTAGGCACAATGATTAGGCAATCCTATCCATCGAATCTGTGGTCATTAAATTGACGGTGGAAAACAAAATTTGTTAACTATTAAAAATGTAGTGGGTAAACTGTAGAAAAAGTAACGGATAGGATTATGCAGCGGGTTTTAGTTTTAAAATATAAGCCATCCGAATGTTAATGCCGATATATGGTGGGCGATCAAGACATCAACATGCCTATGTCCAACGCTCTACTGCATGGAAGCATTATGATACCGGTTGGGTTAGGTAACGGATGGAAATAGATGGCACCAAGAGGGTCTTCACCAAATGCTAATGGAGCTGGATTAGGTGTGGCAGTGACCATGGGGGCTACCTTGATGTATGTATTGGATATCCACACTGTCCATTAGTTTTTCCATCTCATTTTAGGGTATTAGGTAGAAAATGAAGAAAATCGAAATCTCAGGTCAACGAAATCACAGGAAAAAGTAGTGTTTGACCGTTGATAACTTAATGTGGGTCACAAAAGTTTTGGATAAAGGTGATATTTATTTTTTTTTCATTCATTTAGTTGTGATTGGCCTTATCAATAGGCTGGATGGCAAAAACATTACTGTGGGTACTACAACAGGCCATAAAAAGTTTTCAATGGTAAGCATTCAATCAAAACTCATCCCTTGCTATTGCTAGGGTGGTAGACCATCGGGAGTTTCAACACCCGGTCAAGGGTTTGGTGAAAGCTCACTACGGCGTGAGTGTGTGGGTGTGTGTAAAAGAAAAAAAACAAAATCAAAACCCTTTCCTATGGTGTGGTCCACCTAAGAGTTGTATCTACTTCATTTTTGGTTTCATATCTTAAATTAAAATGAAAATTACAGATGAATGGTGTGAATATACAATACATACATCAAGGTGGGCCCTATGATCAAGGCTGCACCTAATCTGGTCCCATGCGAATCTACCGGACGCAGATTGGCAGGCTGCAACTTCCTGCGAGGGAAGTTAGGTGGGGCCCACCATGATGTTTGTGTGAAATCCACCTCAGTCATTCATTTTTTTAAGATTATGTTTAGACATGGCTCAAAATGACACAAATTCAAACTCAAGTGGGACTTACGACAGAGGATTGAACATCCACCGTTGAAGCATTTGTGGGGTCACATAACTTTTGAATCAGACTAAATTTTTTGTTTTCATTTAATCCAAGTAGGAATGAACTTATGAGTGATGTGGATGACATATAAATATAGCAATGGACCCAGGGTTGTTTCAACAGTAAGCATTTACCTAGCCAACATGATTTTTGGTCCCATTTTCTAACATGATCTGAAAACAATGAATGGCTTCTTTTTTTCTTTTTTTTTTAGCTTGTTAGTACACCCACTCCCAGTTCACACTTCACTGTTAGCCACCCCTCCAGGAAATCGATGCGAAGACCTCAGTGTTGAAATGAGGTATCTTTTACTGAGTCTACCACTTGAGCTACTTGTCTGGGTGTAAAATAATTAGAAAGGTTTTTACAGAGCATCTGCGTCCGAATCTCACCCGAACCTCCGACCAGACGGAGGTGGATTAGCCGCTGAAATGAAATTACTTAAGTTCTATTGGGCCCCACCATGATGAATGTATTGTATACATTTGACAAGATCATTTTAAGAGCATGGGCCAAAAAATAAGTAGATCAAGAGCTTAAATGGACCCATTGCAGAAACCAGTTAGGACAGACTGTTGAAAGCTTCTCAGGGCCCACCGTGATGTTTATTTGAGATCTATAAGTTCACAAAGATATGGACGGATGGAAAACAGAAATATCAGCTTGATTCAAAACTTTTGGAGCCCCAGGAAAATTCTAATGGTAGACAGTCTATTCCTGCTGTTGTCTGTGCTGGGTCCACTTTAGCTTTTGGATCTACTTCATTTTTGGAATCATGCCTTAAATTAATCTCACTAAATGATGGATATAACGTATACATCATGGTGAGGACCACAAAACTTGGTCGCGTCGCTTCAGCAGCGTTCCAACCACATCAGTTGACCCCGGCAGGTGCAGCACTGACGCGGATTAGCTACTAACATATTAGCTAGACTGGAAATGGATCGGCTACTCTTCGGTGCTCTGCGGGCCCACTATCATCCAGTTTTACAGATCATTTTACGGCTTGATTCTAAGAATGAGAGGGATATAAATCTCAGGTGGACCACACCAAAGGAAAACAATAGTGATTGGATATCCACCATTAAAATCCTCCTAAGGTCCACTCTACTGTTTATTTGACATCCAACCAGTGATTAGATCATACAGACCTAGATGAAGGGACAAAAACAAAGATCAGCTTGATCCACAAATTTTATGGCCCCAAATTTTTTTTAATGGTTGACATTCAATCAACACTGTTTCCCTGTAATGTGGTCCACATGAGATTGGGATATATCTCATTTTTGGGCTCATACCGTAAAATGATCTATAAAAATAGATGGAAGGCATGGATGAAACACATACATCACGGTGGGGCCCATATAGCACCAACCACTAGCCATTACCTAGGGGCAGGGGGTAGCCAATCCGTTCTCAGCTAGGGCTGTACACTAGAAGAGTTAGCTCGGTTAGCTCACTCGGCTCGTCTCAACTTGAATTCAACTCAGTTTGAAACTAAGTTCGAGCCAAGTCGAGCTGATATTTTGAGCTCAAAAAAATTTCGAACCGAGTTTGAGCTTGCCCGAGCTCAACTCGACTCGAACCCAACTCGAATCGAACTTGGATCGAACCAATTCGGTGACTCGGATACTTTGATATTGATGTTGCTCACCAAGTGTTTGATGAAACGACTCAATGAAGTGTCGACTGGTGCAAGGAAGGTACGTTTTATCAAATAAATACCATTTTTTCATGATTTTTATGTTGCATATAAGGTGTTTGATGAAATACTTGTAAAATCACTGCTATTGTTTTACATATAGTGAGAATTTGAAGGTGCAGTCCATTTGTTTGTGAAAATGATGCATAGACAAACTCGGCTCGAACTGGCCCGAGCTATTGATCCAACCGAGCCGAGTTGACCAATCAGGCTCAAGGACCAAGCCGAGCCAAGTTTGAGTTGAGGTCAGCTAGTGGCCGAGTCGAGTCAAGTTATGCCTAGCTTGATTTGGATCGACTCGTGTACACCTCTATTCTCAGCTAGACTTTTTTTTTTTACCCGACACACCCACCCACGCACGCCGTAGTGGGATTTCACCACCTATGGGTATCGAACCCAGGACCTTGTGTTGAAACTTCTCAGAGTCTACCACTGAGGTAAGGACTCGAACCCTCTCAGCTAGACTCAAAATTTTATGGGCCGACGATCATATACGTGTTTTATCCACACCGTCTATCAATTTGGAGAGCATTTTAATGCATGAGCCAAAGAATGAGTCAAATCGAAGATCAAGTGGACCTACCACATAAAATATTGGGGTGAGTGACACCCACCATTGAAAATTTACTAGGATCCACTTTGATGTTTATATGAGATCCAACCTATTTAGACGTTAACAAAGACATGCACGGAGAGAAAATACAAATATCAGCTTTACAGAAAACTTTTATCGCCCTTAAATGTTTTTAATGGTAGGTGTTCAATCTCCGCTATTTTATATAGTGGGGGTTCACTCGAGCTTTGGATTTGACTAATTCTTTGGCTCATGCCCTAAAATGACATCTTCATATCAATGGACGGTGTGGATACAACATATATATTATGGTGGTTCACGCCCCAAAAATCATCACTTGAGTACAAAGACCACGGCCCTGAGTTCCTAGATGTGAACCAAATGAAATGCACGAATGACTTCGTTTATATTCACATTCATTCCACATGCGAATAATTAGAGCAGCGCAATTTAACTTAGCGGATCCAAAGCGAAGTAGAGATAACAAAAATCTATAAATATAAGGCTAACAGTCAAAGTATCATCCCAATAATAATGTCCACCCAAATGGGGACTAGACAAGCCACAATGAGCATTCTACAAAATAACTAATAGAGTCCACCCAGTTAGGGACTCCAAATATACAGATTCTCAAAATGTACAACAAGAAGAGAGGTAAGACACTCCGCCCAAGCTTGCCATCTGTCAACTAGAAGTATGGGGCGCCATCAACGGGGTCCACTATGTCTCATCTAATATGTTGGTCTCGACGGTACCTGCATCAATAGTATTGTTGTTTCGAAAAAAAATAAATGCATTCGATTCGGGAGAATTTATTCAATGGTAACAAAGAAAGAATGAGAGAACACTCATCACAAAGTATCTTATTCATTCTAAGTTCATTAACATCCTCGCATTTCCCTTGATTCTGAAAATAGAGTACAATCAATTAACGCAATGAATCGATATAATGAATGAAAGAAAATGCAGTTTAATGGCAATTTTAGTTCATCGCAAAGGCAGATGGGTTGTGCGGACTTGAAGCCCTTGATTTGGCCACGCGATAGGCATTGATCATCCTTCCACTCCTGGAGCGAGCTCTCTCTCTATGCTTCACATTTCCTTTACTTTCCCTTTATGAATCCGAAAACTGGCGCACTTGATCAAGGAAGGGGTATTCTGGGTAAAAACACTAGTGCACAATTTAGGAGAATCTGGAAACTTCACGAACTTGGATTGTATGGGTGCGCAACTGAGGAAACGGCGAATGCTTCTTAAACTTGGGTTGTGCCATAATTCCGTTGTGACACCTTTCTGTTGTACAAATCTTCCATCATACTCCACTTTCCTCTCTCCTCTGGGAGCTCCTTGAGACTCTCCAACTTTTATCTTCTCTCACTTCTCTTTCTCGCTTCTCTCTCTCACTGCCCTCTCCAAATGAAGATGGGAGAGAGGTATTCATAGACATCCCACAGGTGTAGAGATCATTTGTCTGAAGGTAGGAGCGCACAAGCTTTAGCCAAGGTGGAGCGCACAAGGCTTACTTCAGGACAAAAGTCCATGGAGAATGGCGCACCATGCATTAGGACAAGAGTCCCTCTCAAAGTGGCGCAGAAGCCATGCATTAGGATAGACTTCCTCTCAAAGTGGTGCAGAAGGCATGCATTAGGACATACTTCCTTTCAAAGTGGCGCAAAAGCCATCCTTCAGGACAAGGTTTTATGAGAAGTGGTGCATAAAACTTGTCTTTAGGACAGGATTCCATGAGAAGTGGCGCACAAAGCCTATCTTCAGGACAGTGTTCCATCAGAAGTGACGCACAAAGCCTGTCTTCAGGACAAGCTTTCACCAGAAGTGGCGCAAAAAGCCTGTCTTTAGGACAGGATTACATGAGAAGTGGCGCATAAAACCTATCGTCAGGACAGGGTTCCATCAGAAGTGGCACACAAAGCATGTCTTTAGGACAGGCTTCCACCAGAAATGACACAAAAAGCCCTCCCCTTTGGATAAGAGTCCACTTAAAGTGGCGTAGGAAGGCTTGTCCTTAAGACATGAGCCCACACAAAGTGGCGCAGAAAGGCTTGTCCTTCAGACAAATGCGCACAACACCTTCCTCTTTATCTTCAATTACACGCAATCGCGCAAAGCCTTTCTCTTCCCTTCAGTTGCGCACAATCGCGCAAAGCCTTGTATTTGGATAAGGGTCCATGAGGAATGGCGAAAAAGCTACTTTTAAGATAGACTTCCACACAAAATGGCACAAATCCCTTTCTCTCATTTAGTTGCGGGCAACCGCGCAAGACCTCTCCTTCTCTCATTTAGTTGCGCGCAACCCCGCAGGACCTCTCCTTCTCTCATTCAGTTGCGCACAAACACGTAAGACCTCTCTCAAACATGGAGCACGCAACCTACTTCCATCCTCTCTTCTATTCTCACTTCCATCCCCCTTAAATGATGCATGGGGAGGGGTATTTATAGGCCTCCCAGCCTCCTCACTCCTTAAATAGTGGTGATCACCACCACTTCTCCCTTAAGATAATACCCAACCTTCTTCCTTAAACAGTGGTGTTCACCCACTTCTTTCTTAAATAGTGGTGTTCAACCACTTTTTCCTTAATACAAAGCAACATCCATCCCTCCTTTCCTTAAGACAAGGCTTCCAATGCACCTCTTCTCCTTATTTCCTTAAAACAAAGCACAATTGTCCTTCATACCAGGTGGCCCATAAGGCTTTCTTCAAGAGGAGGGGTACATAACAGAGATGGAGACTGGCACGCCTATCCATACACCATAGGAGAACTTCAACTCATGCACTAGAAAGATAAAATATTTTTTATGCCTCAACAATTGTCTAATTGGTGTTTTAAAACATAGTCTTGGGCAGGAGTGAGTAACTAACTCAGTGGTTTCATTAGTTATAAGTTACACATGTTATCAACTTAATCAGTGTAGGTAAAGATAACATACAAAACAAACAATTCTTAAGTTAGTTATTTAATGTATGATGCGATGTTATGCGCAATGGTTGGGCTCGAAGCACAACCCACTAATAATTTTCATGATAATATTCGCAATGGTTGGCCTGCAACACAACCCACAAATATTGTCATGATGTTATGCATGATTAACTAAGTTATTATTATTTTCGGTTCAAATAGCAGGTTAGCGAAACTAAGATATCGACGTTAATTACATCACAAGTCCTTATTCGGATCACTTAGTTCGTTGCGGCACGTAATGACTCTTCAATAGTATCTCTTGATCCAAATTTAGGTATCACCCGTTATATCTCACAAATCTACCATTCCAAAGGTACGACATGATACCCAAATATATGAGGATCAACCCAGTATGGGTCATCACCCAACCACCGAGTATGATCACTCAGTTATGAGGTGCGAGCTTATCACATAAAACCAAATCATCGTAAAGGAAATGGCTCATCACCCAATTCCATTCATGCCTAGATTGTTCGAATGATACTTTGGCACGGAACCATCAACCGAGTAATTTGACAAGGGTCTTTCGAACAATAATCTATCACTTCTGTTAGTTCTCACTGGCCACTACAGGGAGGCTCTTCACCCCAGCATAAGTCGACAGCTTGAAAACGGTATCTCATACCACCATGCTCGGTTCATGAGTCTTAGTGGGACCATATCGCACTAATAGTTATGAGTGGACTCATCCACTGAGAATGAGGTATTGTAAGTGCTATAGTTTATATCCCTGTCTGTTGTCAAATTTGTGGTGCCAAAATCATTGTTATATATAATTTATGGTGCCAAAATCATTGTTATATATACCTTGCATAAGTGAAGCTCTCTCAAGGATCAACATTCATAAACAAGCCAAAGCTCACAGAATGCAAGAACTACTCACAAAACAAGACTCGCTGCAAGACTTCAAGAAGAGTACAAGACAGTTTGTAAAGAACTCAAGACTCTTCCAAGATTGAGCTACATCAAGATTTCAAGATCGATCTACATCAAGACTTCAAGGCTCATACTTCAAGGTCACTTGTTCCTAATGTTTCAATGTCCTTACTTCATGGTTGAGGTTTGACTGACCATAGGTTGACCTTAGAAGTAGGTTATTTTGGATACATAAGTTGAATGTTATTTTACATGAGTTTGGTCTGTTCTTCGACTAGTCCTAGAGTTGCTTCGACCAGTCAAAGAAATTCCTCGATCAGTCGTGAGTTTGTTACAAATTTCAGATAAAATCTGTTAGGCTTCGACTAGTCCAGAAATCTGTTCGACCAGTCGAAGGAACAGTGTCGACTACATCTTCGACCTGTCGAAAATCTTCGACTCAAAATACAGCGATGTTTTATAGGTTCTTCGACCGGTCGAAGGAAACCTACGACCAGTCGAAGGTGACCTACGACCAGTCGAAGGAGACCTTCGACCAGTCGTAGAACGGTCAGAGCTTATCCCGCCGGATCTTTCAAATATCTGTTATTGCTTCGACTAGTCGAAGAGCTCCCTAGACCAGTCAAAGACGCGATCTGCTCACCTATAAATAGTGCACGAATCTCAGAAGAAATCATCGAATTAATTAATCCATTCAAGCCAATCTTCGTCGAACTTCTGAGAGATAATTCTGTGCTCCATCTAAGCTAAGTGTGCTTATTTAATATTCTCTTTCCTTAGCTTTATTTAATTGATTTTGTTTCTGCTATTCCAATCTAATTTGATAAGAGGAATTGTTATTCCCTTTCTTTGGAATCAAAATCAATTAAGGTAAGCCCTATTTGGTTTAATTTAAAATCTATTAGAATTAGAACCATTGTAATTGAGTACTGGACATTGAACTTGGACATTCAATCATCTACTCTGATTTGGTTCTACCGGGCTGCTACAACGAAGGAGATAATCAGGTATTTTACATTTAATTGTAAATTCCTTTCTGTTTTGGTTTCGTTCAAGATTTGCCAGAAAAATCTTGTTGTATTGGTTATCTGAGGAGAGCCAGGAAAACTCAGAAGAGGGGTTTTTTTAATTGTGTAAGCCCACAGACAAAGACACAATTGTAAAGGTTTTGGGTGAACCTGAGAAAACCTATTTTTAGTGAACGCTAATATCCCCTGTGTGAGGATATTAGGAGTGGAGTAGCATTTTGTGTGGCTGTTGTTTAACAGTTGGTGAACACACAGGCGAACCACTATAATCCCTTGTGTTGTGGTTGAATGATTTATTCTTCTGATCTTTAATTATTCTTTTATGGGATGTATGTATGGTGGTGAATGTTGTAATCATTTAATTCAAGCATTGTGAGAATGTTGTAATAGTTTAGAATTTATTTTCTGCTATTACTTTTCAGCTTGATTTTCAATTTCTTTTAAAAGTTGTTCCAGCAAGGTTGCCCTGCCATTTTTATGGTGTATGGCTGTCCTTAGAACAATACATTTGTAATTACAATTTATTCAGTTTGTATTTATTTCTGTATTCCTCTTCAATTTGAGATTTGATACAAAGATCTTTCTAGAAATAAGGTTGTCCTACCATAAACTCTGGTTTTTGGTGTAAGGTTGTCCTTAGAACAACATTTGTATCAACCTCTCAAGATCTGAATTTTGAGGTTATTTTACTTTCCTGCATTGTGATTTATTTTGGCTATCATATTCTTTTTAATTTCGCTGTTATAAGTTTTATTTGGCATTGTCCTATTCACCCCCCCTCTAGGACATATAGCTAGGCCTTTTCAAGTGGTATCAGAGCCTAATAGCTCATTTTTATTCTTGGATTTAATTCCTGAGCTAACGATTTAAGCTATTTAAGATGTCAAATTTTGATAGTCTTTCAGTCACAAGGCCTCCACCCTTTGATGGCTCCAACTATGCCTATTGGAAAGCCAGAATGAGGATCTTCCTCAAATCAATGGATGAAAATGTGTGGCAAGCCACAGTGACTGAATGGAATCCTCCTATCATGGAAGTTACTATGGTTGATGGTTCAAAATCTATGAAAGTCACACCATATTACCAATGGACCACTCTTCAGAAAAGTGAGAGTAGTGCAAATGCTAAAGCACTAAATGCAATTACTTGCGCACTATCACCGGATGAGTTCAAAAGAATCATTTCCTGTGATACTGCAAAGCAAGCTTGGGATATATTAGAAATGACACACGAGGGTACTACAATTGTCAAAAAATCTAAAGTCCAACTCCTCACAACCAGATTTGAAGAAATTCATATGGAGGAAAATGAAATGTTTATGGACTTTTACACTAGATTGAATGACATTGTAAACTCAGTGTGGGGTCTTGGCAATAAAATCCTAGAAAGTAAAGTGTGTGCAAAAATATTACGCTCACTTCCTGAAGGGTTCAATTCTAAAGTAACCGCGATCCAGGAACTTCGTGATACGGATAATATGAGGGTAGAAGAACTAGTTGGTTCACTACAAACCTACGAGTTAAACTTTAAAGCTCCTAAAGGTAAATCTATCGCACTAAAATCTTCTAAATGTAATTCAGAAGAAAATTCTGATTCAGAAGATGATATGGCTCTTTTAGCTAAGAAATTTTACAAGATTTTCAAAAGCAAGAAAAAGGTTGATTCTCAAAAATCAAATGAGAAGAAGAAGTTTAGACCCAAATCTCGAAAATTTTTGAAAGATAGTCAATGTTACAACTGTCAAGAATATGGGCACTTAGCAAAGAGATGTCCTAAAAGGGACAAACCCAAGAAGAATGGTATGTTGGCTACATGGGATGAATCATCTGATTCTAAAGGTTCTTCTGAATCAAAAGATTCTGAAACTGAGTCGGGCGATGAAGTTAAAGCTCTTATGACTCTAGTCAAATTCACATTTTCAGATAATGACTCAACAAGTGAAGAAAATCTGAGTAGTGAATGTGAAAATGAAGATGATCTTCAAGACGCTTACAATGCCCTATATAAGGAAAGTTGTAAAATTGCTGTCAAACTTAAACTTCAAAAAGAAAAGTTTTCTAAACTCAAAAATTGTTTTGAATCACTTGTCTTAGAAAAATCACAAATTTCAGATTGTTTTGAAAAATCAAAATGCGATTTGGATTTCAAAAACTCTCTAATTATTGATTTAAAATCTGAAATTGAGAAACTTAAAACTGAAGTATCTTCTCTTCTAAGTCAAAAGGACACATAGAAATATGCCCAAGGTGATCCAAAGTTAGAGAAACTATTATCCGGATCAAGAAAATGTGGCGATCGATCCGGGTTGGGCTATGATAAAATCTACCTCTTAAACAAAAGTATACTCCTATGTTTGTTAAAGGAGAGTCCTCAAACTCAAAAGGGAAAAGTACTTATCAAGATTTTTCTAGAAATTCAAAAACTTTTCAAAAACCTAGAAGCAGCCATGTCAACTCTAATCAGAAATGAAATCCACTAGCTGAAAAGATAGTTGATTTACTCAAGGAGCTCTTAAAATCTAACTCTATAGGTCATTCCAACAAATATACACAAAAGAAGACCAACTATGTTCCTAAACCTAAAATAGTTATGAAAGGGGTTCCTAAAGTTACCTGCTTGGTTGCTCACACTGCTTTCAAAGCAACAAGTCATTCAAAGTGGTACCTAGATAGTGGATGCTCCAGGCATATGTCAGGTGACAAAGCTTTATTCACGGATCTGAAAGATATGACTGATGGTTCAGTCACATTTGGTGATGGTAGCAACTGCAAGATTATAGGCCAAGGTACGGTTCAACTTTTTAATCTTCCTGTGTTTAAAAATGTTTTATATATTGAAGGCTTAAAACATAACTTGCTTAGTATATCTCAAATATGTGATAATAACCATATGTTCGGTTTTCTAATCAAAGCTGTGAGATACTAAACAATAAGGGTTCTGTAATATTAACTAGACGTAGAACGTCTGAAAATTGCTATATTATTAGTGAATCCAGCTCATCTAATCAAACATGTTACATGGTCCATACAGACGAGACTGATTTATGGCACAAACGTCTTGGACATGTACATTATCGAAATTTATATAGATTGAGCAAACGAGAACTTGTAAGAGGTTTACCCAAACTTCAAAAATTAGATAAAATATGTGGTGAGTGCCAGATAGGCAAACAAACAAAGAACTCACACAAAAAGGTGAATTCAAATACCACATCAAGACCACTCGAACTTCTCCACATGGATCTGATAGGACCTACCAGAACAGAAAGTCGTGGTGGGAAAAAGTATATCCTAGTAATAGTTGATGACTTTACCAGATTCACTTAGGTAGTCTTCTTAAGGGATAAATCTGAAACCCTTGAAGAAGTTAGAAAAGTTCTCAAAAGGATTCAAACTGAAAAATCTTCTCAAATCAGTAAAATTCGTAGGATCATGGATATGAATTTGAGAATAGCAATTTTGAGAAGTTCTGTACCAACCAAGGAATATTACATGAATTCTCTGCTCCCAAAACTCCACAACAAAATAGAATTGTAGAAAGAAAGAATAGGGTGCTTCAAGAAATGGCTAATGTCATGTTGAATAGCATGAAGCTCTCTAAAAATCTTTGGGCTGAAGCAGTCAACACAGCTTGCTATATTATTAACCGAGTCTACACTAGCAAAGATAATAATAAAACGGCTTACGAATTGTGGTTCAATAAAAAGCCTACTGTTAAATACTTTCGAGTTTTTGGCAGCAAGTGCTATATTTTACGTGATCGTGAAAATTTGGAAAAATTTGATACGAAGAGTGATGAAGGTATTTTTCTAGGATATTCCTTAAATAGTCGAGCTTATAGGGTTCTAAACAAAAGGACTGGTGTGATTCAAGAATCCATTAATGTTGTCATTGATGATCACTTAAACACGCCAATTTCTAATTCAGATAATGATGAAGTACTAATCATTGATAAACCTGATACTTCATCGAATCAGACTGATTCTGAGTTGAGGACTGTTAAGGATCATCCAACCACACAAATTCTTGGAAACCCTCTCACCGGTGTTCGCACCACCGTAGACAACTTGAGGATATATGTAATTATGTATGTTTTACATCCCAAATAGAACCATCTAACGCAAAAGAAGCTCTTGCTGATGAGAACTGGATTGTTGCGATACAAGAAGAACTCAACCAATTCGTAAGAAATGATGTTTGGTATCTCGTACCAAGACCTAAAGATAAACACATCATTAGAACAAAATGGATTTTTAAAAATAAGTCTGACGAGTGTGGAAATATAATTAGAAACAAGGCTAAACTAGTGGTACAAGGTTATACTCAAATTGAAGGGATTGATTTCGATGAAACCTTTGCACCAGTAGCACGTCTTGAATCTATCAGACTATTTATATCCATTGCATGTTTTAGAAAGATAAAGATCTATCAGATGGATGTGAAAAGTGTTTTTCTAAATGGCGATTTACATGAAGAAGTCTATGTTGAACAGCCAATGGGTTTTGAAGATTCTAAAAATATTGATTATGTATATCGGCTTAAAAAGGCACTTTATAGATTAAAACAAGCTCCTAGGGCATGGTATGAGAAACTAACGAAATTTCTTTTAAGTCATAATTTTCAAATGGGATCTGTTGATAAAACTCTGTTTGTTAAAAAACATAATAATCATATCTTAATGGTGCAGATTTATGTTGGTGATATCATTTATGGATCAACTTGTACTGACTTGACTACTAAGTTTGCAGATTTGATGAAATCACAGTTCGAAATGAGCATGGTTGGGGAATTGACTTATTTCCTTAGATTGCAAGTAAAGCAACAACCTGAAGGAATATTCATTTCTCAATCTAAGTATGCTTTGAATCTAATCAAGAGATTTGGATTTGAGAATGTCAAGAATTTCGATACTCCTATGAGTACTACCCTGAAACTCTCAAAAGACTCTAATAGTAAAAATGTTGACTCAAAACTTTATCGGAGTATGATTGGTAGTTTGTTATATTTAACTGCTAGTAGACCTGATATTTCTCTAAGTGTTGGTATTTGCGCAAGATATCAATTTGATCCAAAAGAATCTCACTTGATTGTTGTCAAGCGAATTATTAGATATGTCGCAAGTACTGTAAATCTCGGTCTCTGGTATCCTCATGAGACTAGTGTCCAATTAGCTGGGTACTCGGATGCTAACTGGGCTGGTAATCTAGATGATAGAAAATCAACCAATGGTGGTTGTTTTTACATTGGAAAGTGTCTAGTTTCTTGGTTTAGTAAGAAACAAAATTCTATATCACTTTCAACAGCTGAAGCTGAGTAATGCATGTACACAGCTTGTTTGGATGCAACGAATGCTAAGTGATTATGGAATTAAACAGGATTCTATGTTATTACATTGTGATAATTCCAGTGCGATAAATATTTCAAAAAATCCTATTCAGCATTCTCGTACTAAGCACATTGACATTAGATTTCATTATATAAGGGAATTAGTAGAAGAAAAAGTTATATCTCTAGAATATATTCCTACCGAAGATCAACGAGCTGACATTTTCACAAAACCTCTCGATAAAAGCAGGTTCAAAAAGATGAAATTTGATCTTGGCATGTGCATTTTAAATTGATTATTTATGCCTTCTTGTATTATAGTGTATATATTTGCTAGATTGAATTCCAATTTTTGTATAATTTGCAAGAAATATGAATTTTTTAGGCATTCTTCGACCAGTCGTGAGTATACACGACCAGTCGTCCTACAACCGGTCATAGATACCCACGACCAGTCGTAGAACTCGGGGTTCACTTAAATTTGAGGATTTTTACTTTCTTCCTCATTTTCATTTTCTTCTCCTTGGAGCCGTGCGTCGACTTGTCGAACCCATCTTTCTTGTTCTTCAAGGTCAGTGTTCCAAATCCCATTTTTCTTGCAGATTTGTGTCTAGATTATTTTCTTTTCAAGCTTTAAGCTTTCTATTTTGAATTTCATTGAGATTTGGGATTTGAATTTTGAAAAATCTATTTTGTGTAAACCCACTTCTCAATCCTTTGCAACTTCTTAATTCCTTGATATCCTTGTTGCAAATGGCTTCTAGAGGTAGAAAAACTACCTCCCGTGGTCCTTCTTCTTCCTCCAGATCGACCGCTATCTCTAAACGTCATCTTCTTGTTCCCAATGATGATCCATCATATGTTAGGGACATTAGATTACGTAATGTTATTGTTGAACATCCTGTTGATGTTAATCATATTGTACCTTTTGACATCCTTCCTATGCTTGAAGCTGTAGGTTGGGTTAACTTATTACATTGGGGTGGGCCTGCATACCGGTCCATTGCCCAAACCATGTTTACATGTATTAGTGCTTTCTCACAGGATAATTTAACTTTTAAAATATCTACTAGAGAAGGGCCTTTTGACGTTGATCATCATTTAATTTCAGCCCTTATGGACATTCCTGTGAATGATGAGGGTATTCCTATCCATAACTTAACTGATAAACCCTCAATGTCTGAAAAACGCATGTTCATTAGAGACTTGTACAACATGGATGTTCAATGGACTTAAAAAGGAAATGCGCTCCCCGCAAGGTATTTGTTACCCAAGTACAGAATTCTTCACAAAATCTTTGTGTCTAATCTGTATCCTCGTTCGGGTAATAAAACTGACTTGACTTCGTTTATGGTTCGTGTTATCCATGCTATTTCCAATGGTACTCGGATTTGTTTACCATCCTTAATCTGTCATTTCATTTTTTAGTTTAGACTTCATCCTGGTCATAGTTACATTCCTTTTGTCTATTTAATGACTGTATTGGCTACACATATGTTAGTTGATATGCCGGCTGATGAGGCACCTATCCATCATCTGATCTTCAACAATACTAATATCAATAAGATGAAGCTGGATCTACTTCCTGAACAAGGAGGTGGTGGTGGTGGTGGTGGTCATGAAGAAGCTGGTGATGACATTAATATGGATGACATTTTTGAGGAACTGGATTCTGACTCAGCAAATGATCCAGATTTTAAACCATCTGATGTTGATGCACGTCTAAGTGCATTAGAGGGTAAAGTTGAGAATATAAATGTAAAGTTGGAAAACATGTCTGTTGCTCATGATTTACAATTCAAGTACATGTGCAAATATCTTAGGCGATTGAACAAAGGAATGCACCAACTTAATCCCTCTATTCCTGCTCCATCATCTGGTTCTGGTTCTGACTAGTTTTTATGTGACTTCTGGTCTATAATAACTTTATAACTTAGCACTTGGTTGACTGATTTTGAGTTAGATACTATCTATGTTTTATGCTGGATATTTATTCTATGTGAAGTTATGCTGTTTTGCTATACTCTCATAACTCCTCATGTTTACTCTCATATATCCCTTTATTTAGTTCTCCTTTGTCATATTGTGACAAAAAGGGGGAGAATGGTTTGTTCTTAATGATGTGATTGTGAGAGGAGTAGTATTGGTTATGTTACTCAGGGGGAGTATGTTTGAGCTAGTTGAATGAAACTGGTTGAATGTTGAATGTTGAATTTTGAATATTGATTTGCAGGTAAGTCAGTTGATATGACCTGGTTCATAACTCTTTAACCAGTTGTTTTACTTTATGTTGATATTGTTATGTGTTTTGTCACTAATTTGACAAAGAGGGAGATTGTAAGTGCTATAGTTTATATCCCTGTCTGTTGTCAAATTTGTGGTGCCAAAATCATTGTTATATATAATTTGTGGTGCCAAAATCATTGTTATATATACCTTGCATAAGTGAAGCTCTCTCAAGGATCAACATTCATAAACAAGCCAAAGCTCACAACAAGCAAAGCTCACAAGTACAAGGATCAATCTTGAATGCAAGACTCGCTGCAAGACTTCAAGAAGAGTACAAGGCAGTTTGTAAAGAACTCAAGACTCTTCCAAGATTGAGCTACATCAAGATTTCAAGATCGATCTACATCAAGACTTCAAGGCTCATACTTCAAGGTCACTTGTTCCTAATGTTTCAATGTCCTTACTTCATGGTTGAGGTTTGACTGACATAGGTTGACCTTAGAAGTAGGTCATTTTGGATACATGAGTCGAATGTTATTTTACATGAGTTTGGTCTGTTCTTCGACTAGTCCTAGAGTTGCTTCGACCAGTCTAAGAAATTCCTCGATCAGTCGTGAGTTTGTTACAAATTTCGGATAAAATCTATTAGGCTTCGACTAGTCTAGAAATCTGTTCGACCAGTCAAAGGAACAGTGTCGACTGCATCTTCGACCTGTCGAAAATCTTCGACTCAAAATACAGCGATGTTTTATAGGTTCTTCAACCGGTCGAAGGTGACCTACGACCAGTCGAAGGAGACCTTCAACCAGTCGTAGAACGGTCAGAGCTTATCCCGCTGGATCTTTCAAATATCTGTTATTGCTTCGACTAGTCGAAGAGCTCCCTAGACCAGTCGAAGACACGATCTGCTCACCTATAAATAGTGCACGAATCTCAGAAGAAATCATCGAATTAATTAATCCATTCAAGCCAATCTTCGTCGAACTTCTGAGAGATAATTCTGTGCTCCATCTAAGCCAAGTGTGCTTATTTAATATTCTCTTTCCTTAGCTTTATTTAATTGATTTTGTTTCTGCTATTCCAATCTAATTTGATAAGAGGAATTGTTATTCCCTTTCTTTGGAATCAAAATCAATTAAGGCAAGCCCTATTTGGTTTAATTTAAAATCTATTAGAATTAGAACCATTGTAATTGAGTACTGGACATTGAACTTGGACATTCAATCATCTACTCTGATTTGGTTCTACCGGGCTGCTACAACGAAGGAGATAATCAGGTATTTTACATTTAATTGCAAATTTCTTTCTGTTTTGGTTTCGTTCAAGATTTGCCAGAAAAATCTTGTTGTATTGGTTATCTGAGGAGAGCCAGGAAAACTCAGAAGAGGGGTTTTTTTAATTGTGTAAGCCCACAGACAAAGACACAATTGTAAAGGTTTTGGGTGAACCTGGAAAAACCTATTTTTAGTGAACGCTAATATCCCCTGTGTGAGGATATTAGGAGTGGAGTAGCATTTTGTGTGGCTGTTGTTTAACAGTTGGTGAACACACAGGCGAACCACTATAATCCCTTGTGTTGTGGTTGAATGATTTATTCTTCTGATCTTTAATTATTCTTTTATGGGATGTATGTATGGTGGTAAATGTTGTAATCATTTAATTCAAGCATTGTGAGAATGTTGTAATAGTTTAGAACTTATTTTCTGCTATTACTTTTTCAGCTTGATTTTCAATTTCTTTTAAAAGTTGTTCCAGCAAGGTTGCCCTGCCATTTTTATGGTGTATGGCTGTCCCTAGAACAATACATTTGTAATTACAATTTATTCAGTTTGTATTTATTTCTGTATTCCTCTTCGATTTGAGATTTGATACAAAGATCTTTCTAGAAATAAGGTTGTCCTACCATAAACTCTGGTTTTTTGTGTAAGGTTGTCCTTAGAACAATATTTGTATCAACCTCTCAAGATCTGAATTTTGAGGTTATTTTACTTTCCTGCATTGTGATTTATTTTGGCTATCATATTCTTTTTAATTCCGCTGTTATAAGTTTTATTTGGCATTGTCCTATTCACCCCCCCTCTAGGACATATAGTTAGGCCTTTTCAGGTATCTTATATTCAATTAGGCCATGTCATACATTGTAAACATACATGATCAATTGGCTAGTGAACTAATTTAATTAACCTAGGAGAACCCCGGTGCAACCGACATTGGGCGCAAGCATACAATGTAGTCCAGATATTGTCGGTCATTCATGTTCAACATGGGTTGAACGAACAAGCCTAGGGTGGCCAACCTAACTCAGGCCACCCCTTGGTTTGGACGATTTACCGACTGACCCAACATCATAAGCAATTTCAACATCAATAAAAGCTAACAATTCATTAGACAATCATGATAAGATTTTATATGAACCTTAAATTTAATAACTAATCACTCAAACATTTCATCAAACATGTGAGCATCAATAATACAATACAATCACATAAGCATTTCATTGAACATGTAAGTGTCAATAATTCAAGTAATAGCATATGTTTCAATCAAAATTGAAATATGGACATATTAACATATACCAAGCCATCTATAAGAATAAATTATTAACTGAGACCCTCAAGGGTTAATAAAAGATAACTTATGAATAATGATCTATACCTTAAGAGAGGACTATGCTATCCAATCACACTACGATTAAAGGTTTAGAAAAAATCATCGATTCCTATATAAACATTAAGATTTAGTGTGAAATTCATGAAAATGAATGTAGAAAGACTTAGATTGGGAAGTGAAATCTAAATCTTACCTCCGATTATCAATGTAAGGAATTCGACGAAGAATTCAAGAGTGCTCGGGCTTTCGTTGAAGGGGAGAACGGCAAATGGGTGCACAACCCTCACATACACTATCTTTCTCTCCTCTCTCTTCTATTTTTCTCTTCTTTCTCTTCTCTTTCTTTATTTCTCTATTTCTTTCCCAATCTTAGGGTACAAATTCGTATGGGGAGAGGGGGTGCCCAAATGAGGGCCTTATATAATGCCAAAAGTGGTCCAAATGGCCATAAGGGCTAAGTTTTCATTATACAAGCCATATAGGAGGGTGTTTCTAATCTTTAGGGGCCACTAAGGGGTGTGGGGGGTCGATATACATCGTAAGATAGTCGGCCCTAGTGATGATCTGCGTATGGATATGATCAATGTGTTATTTGGATGTGCTGATCGACGGGTATAATCAAAAGTCACTTCGATGGCCACCGATGGTCGATCCGAGTAGCAGCTATACGGATATGTATGGCATATTAACTTGGATTAGCGCTATAAATTTGGTCACAATCTAACAGTCCGAAAGCCACAACTTTGGCAAAGATCGGATACACACAACTAACTTAAGTAATTGATTAATTTTGAAAATATTCACACATCTTATGACTAGCCTTACGAGACTAAGTTAAGCGATTCAAAATACGATCTCGAATCGATGTCTCGAGATGGACATGAAACCCGCTAAGATGAACATCATTTTATAGTCTCGGGTTTAGTGGCTCACTAATGAGCAGTTTAACACTTACCCTTTCTCTACCCGACCGAACCCATGCCACCTGAGCTCTCTCTCTCTCTCTCTCTCTCTCTCTCTCTCTCTCTCAGCCACCAGCACTGCTTATCAGAGCTCTCCCTCTCCATTTCCCTCTGTCTCCCTCTCACAGCCACCGCGCCGCTCGCCCTAGCTCTCCCTCTCCTTTTCTCTATCTCCCTCTCACAGCCACCGCGCCGCTCGCCCTAGCTCTCCCTCTCCTTTTCTCTATCTCCCTCTCTCAGCTACCGCACTGCTCGCTCGAGCTCTCCCTCTCCCTGTCACCTGCTTGCCCCTGCTCGCCTATCCAGCAGTCTTGCCCTGCCCCGGTCACCCCCACTCGACTGTCCGGCGATCCTTGCCCTACCTGGTTGACCTTGCTCGACTGTCCAGCGTTCCTACTTGACCGTCTAGTGTCTCTGCCCTACCTGTTCGCCCCTGTTCGACTGTCTGATAGTCCTAGCCCTGCCCGGTCGACCCTACTCGACTGTCCAACGATCCTACCCTGCCCGATCGCCCCTACTCGACTGTCTGGTGGTCTTTGCCCTGCTTGTTCACCCCTGCTTGACTTTTCAGTGGTCCCTACTCTGCCCAGTCATCCCTGCTCGATTGTCCAACGGTCCTGTCCTGCCCCAGTCGCCCCTGCTCGAGTGTCCGGCCATCCCTGCCCTGCCCGGTTACCCCTGCTTGACTGTTGGGCAGTCTCTACCCTGCTCAAGTGTCTGGCCGCCCCTGCCCTGCCGGTCGCCCTGCCCTTACCGTAACTCGCCAATCCGACCGCCGGTAAACAGTCGAACTCAATATTTATTTATTTATTACATTATATAAATTATAAATATTATTTGGTAGGTATGAACTTGATATAAATAAGCTTGAGATGGACATTCCTCTAGAAATTTCACACCTGAATAATCTTAACTCCTCGATGTTGTGTACTATAAATGGATGATTAATTGATTATGAAAGGAAATACAACAAGAGTAATGGAATTCAATCTTAATTGATTATAAATAAAAATATAATCTTAACTTCTCGATATTAAGGATCTTGCAAACTTAAAATTAAAAAATCAAGTATGCTATGTATATCCACAAATTGAGGATAATAGAATTCTTCGACCTATTAAATTACAATAATATGATCTTCCACCCATAATGTGGACAACAATACTTGGGCTCTTATATCATACAATCGGTGCCACATATTAGTGATGACCATAAATGATTTTAGTATGGTATCCATAAATTTGTTTTAAATTGGGGTGATTGGATGTGCCCTAAATATTTTGATTACCAATATCATAATGTATTGTCATTGTAATTATTGATAATTGCATTTTCTTTTATTTGACTAATGGCTTTCGCAGTAGGGTATTATGATTTTCATAAACCATAAAGATTGTGGTTGGTTGGCGTATATGTTCGAATCACTTTTAGTGTAATATTTATTAATTTATTTTTAAATATTTTATTGTTATAATTATAGTATAGGATAATCAGTTGCCCATTTGAGGATTTCTATGTTGTTAGAAATAAACTCAGTATGTTTTTGGATGCATAGAAATTCTTAAATTGTCCATTTTTGGATAGTTCAATGTTGGATAAATAAGAATGCTTTCATTTATTCTAATTTAAATGCACATGCTTGTTTCGGTTCGTCTCTCCTATTCTCTCTGGATATATTGCTTACATTTATTTCCTTATCAAATATCCACACTTAGTGTTGATAGTTGATGTGGGAATCAAATACAATATTAATATATTCTGGAGATATAAGGGGAGATGCTGCCGAAATTTTGGCATGACATTTAAATTGAATAATGAAAGCATTACAATCTATTCAACATTGAATATGTGACTAATTTAGACACTTAAAAAATTGTTAAAAATTTATATGACATTTATATACATACCACTTGTATTAATAAGTGCTATAAAATTACTTTCCTATCTTTATATTTATAGATGGCTAGTGAGGAGGAAATTTCAACTACCCATGGTGCCGGTGCGTCAGCCATATTTCCTCTTATTGTTGAAGGAGAGGGGTTTTCAATAGCAACTACAATTAAAGGAAAGAAAAGATCAGCTGTGTGGGATAATTTTGAAGAAATTTTAGTTTATAATGTGCTTAAGATCAGATGATGCACTGTAAAGCACTGTACAGTAAAAATCCTGGGGGGTCAATTACTCATTTAAATAAACATAGGCAAAGTTGTTCAAAGAGACCAAAAATTCTACTTCCAATTTAACAATTATTATCCTTTAGCAAGTTTGAAGAAGATGTGTCTCAAAGTAAACTTTCCACCCATAAGTTTGAAAAAAAAAGAAGCTGAAGGAGTGGTATGTAAGACTTGTGATAGTTGATGAACAACCATTTAAAATGATAGAGAGTAAAGTTTTCATAAGATACAGTAAATTCCTTAATCCTCAAGTTGAGAATGTCTCCCGTGTTACTGTGAAAAGGGAATGTATGAAGATGTACATAAGTGAAAAAATAAAACTGAAAGCAGTTTTGAAATCAATCTCAAGGGTAAGTTTGACTTCTGATTTGTGGATGGCGTCTAATCAAAGAAATAGATACATTTCATTAACCACACACTATGTTAATGAATATTGAAAACTTTGCAAGAAAATATTGAACTTCCGCCACCTTTCACCTCCCCATACCGGTTTGATTATTTCAGATTGCATTTATAACTATCTACGAGATTGAGGCATTGAAATAAAGTCTCTTCAATAACTTTAGATAATAATTCAATAAATGATAGTGTAATAACATTCTTACGTAACCAGTTCAAGGCAACTAGCATTTTATTTTTTTACGAAAAAATATTTCAAGTTCGGTGTTGTGTCCACATACTAAACCTAATTGTATAAGAATAGCTGAAAACAATTAACCAAACTATGGAAAATGTGAGGGAGAGTGTAAAGTACATAAGGGGCTCACATTCAAGATTGAGTATATTGAATGACATATTCCAACGTTTGAATGCGAAGTCTCAAAAAAATGTTGATGTTAGATGTATGCACACGTTAGAATTTGACTTTTGAAATGTTTAATTCGACCATGGAATTGGAACTTGCATTTTCAGAATATGCAACGCATGATAGAACGTATGCTTGGTTGCCTACTGAAGAAGATTGTAGCAAAGCAAGAGAAGTTCACAAGTTTTTCAAAATTTTTTTACTACTGCACGAAGATATTTTTTAAAAATAAGTATCCCACGGTAAATATATTTTTTCCATCTGTTTCGAAGATTAAGGAAGCCCTAAGGAAAAGTGATAGTGAAGGTCCACATTTTCTACAACTTATGACACTTGGTATGTAAATGAAATTCGATAAGTACTGAGATGAATGTCATTTGTTAATGGCTTTAATGGTTATCCTTGATCCTCGGTTCAAGATGAGTTATTTTAAGTTCATCTTTATGAAGATTTATTCTGATCAAATGGAAGTAACTGAAACATCGAAGGTTCGTTATGCAATTGAAGAATTGTACAATACATAAACAACCACAAGAAACACACCAAGTGATAAAGAAGTTAAAGCTCATGCTACTACAAGCTCTAACATCATGCTCGACGATGAATACATGTCTTTCTTAACAAAAGAAAATACAAACAATGAAACAAAAGAATCAGAGTTAGACTTGTATCTCAAAGAGTCAATCGTAACGCGGCAGAATTCAGACTTTAATGTTTTAGAGTGGTGGAAAATGAGAGTTAGTAAATGAAAATATCTTACACTATCGGCGATGGCACGGGACATATTGTCAATTCTTATTTCAACGGTAGTATCAAAAGCTGTTTTCAACATAGCGAGTAGGGTCGTGAGCGAGAATCGAAGCTTCCTTGCACCAGATACAATTGAAGCATTAATTTATACACAAGATTAGCTACGTCCGAGTTGGGGAGGTAACGGTTTTGATATTAATGAGGAAGATGAGGAGGAGATGAAATCTCAAGATGCAGCACGTGCAACAATAGCAACATGAATGATTTTGTAATGCATACTTTTTATTTTATGTTATGTTGATGGATGTTATAATTGCAATGCATTAATGACTTTTATTTCAATTGCATATAATGCTTTTGTTTATATTATAATTCATATTTCATTATTACTTTTATATCTCATGTTTTTCCAACACAAACTGTAGATATGTATTCAAGTGAACCATCGACCAACGTTTGAGACTATGGTTCCTTAGTTCACTCTCTGAAGTCTGGAAAGTTGAAGATTTTATGTCATTTGTGTGTGGCCAAGTTTGTTAACAAAACTAATCTGCTCAAGTTACACTTATCATGTCAGGGTGGAGATGCAAAACCGTATCCTAAAGCCTGAAAGGAAATTCAACTTCTTTTTCAGACACTTATTGATTCAAATAAAAAACCTTTCACTCCCCCATCCAAACTTTTTAAGGTAGAGGAAGCTAGATTATTAACATTAGAAGAAGAACAATTCTAACTCACCTTCAAACGTAGTATGGAAGAGACTTTTACACATCAACAATGTCCTCCAAGACAATATGATGTTGAAGCAGGTTCAAGCTGCATGAATAAAAAGAAAAAGAATTTAAGTTTTTTGGTGCATTTTACTAGACGTTGCGAACTACATATAAATCTGCTCATAAATAAAGTTTGAAAATTCTAATTCAAACTATACAGGAGGACGATAAAAAGCTATAATACCCCGAACTTCTCAATACTCGAGTATTGAAAGTTCTCGAATATTACCATGAAATTTAACGTGATATATACATCTGTACGATACCAATCTAACTATTCTAACCTTATATCTATCCCCTGACACGAATCCAACCATTGGGAATGACCTCCATTCAATAGACTAAGCCATTCGACCGTTTATTTTAAGACAAGATCATCCATCATGTGATTTGACATAGGCACTTTCCCTTAAATAAATTGGCGAATAACTCTTTATCCATAAAGACTTAGATTTAGGTTCATTTGTAAGAATTGTTTAGAAATGTGCCTACAACTATGGAGAACCATTAGATTTCACAAAACTCTTAGATTAATAATAATTATAAAAATGTTATTAACCTCGACCCCTGAATTCTAAATCACATGTTCTCCTGATCCGTTTCATACGAAATTTTATACTAGACCTAATTATCATAAATCGACCGTATATTTCAAATCTCGGCCCTTGGATCAATAAGTTCAATGACTAAAACAAAGATCCATCACAAGTGTACCCCACTGGGAGATCGAATCTAACCCAAAATTGGGGCCATGAGCCACCACAACCTGCTTAAACGAACGGATGGAAGGGATTCATCAAGGATATCATTGAAGGACCCAAAATCGAAGGTGCATGTGCACCTACTAGTGACATCTGCAAAACACATAAACCAAAGCCCGGTCAAACCATGTTTGACCAAACTACTCCCAAAGAGAAAATTCCCATCCCTCATTTCTCACTCCCACCTTCAGGAATTCAAAACCAAGCAACCCCCACTGATGAAGATGGGACCCACCTCCAAGATTATGATAAGAAATCTGAACCGTCCATCAGGTGCAGCTTTTACCTCCGACCAAGATCCAGCAAGTCGCGCCAGGAACAAATTAGAAATCGTCCCCACCCTTTCAAACATTCGGATCATTATAGCAAGATTAACTTGATGGGCCATACCGAACTTAGATCAAAGGCATCTCGTCCTATCCAAGATTTCACAACGAAGCTAATGGATGGAGTAGATTTTCCAGACGTTCGTGATCGTGGACCCCATCATTAACACAAGAAAAGCCTTCCACATCAAACGCGAATGGTGAGGAATCCGAATAAAATTGAGCACATTGGACGGCCAACCCTTGAATCACAATCCCAATCTCTACTGTCTAAGTCCCTGAAAGGATAAATCCAACTGCTTCCACGAAGTTGGATCGAGAAGATCGAATCGATGGCCACCCCGACTTCAGTCAATATGCAAGCCTCTTTCCAACTTTTGCTGCGCAGAAAACTGGACCACGTAAATACATATGTTAAGGGTCCTGCGAAAGATTTCGCAGGAAGAGTCTGGAATGACTCACCCCGCCGCTATAAAATAACAGCACTCCTCCAGCAGTTGGAGGAAACATAGCAAGAAGAAAGGAAAGAGAGAGAGAGAGAGAGAGAGAGAGAGAGAGAGACGAAGCTCGAGCCCTGTTACGAGCTACCTCATTTGGGATTTGACGGATGGAGATCTAGTCCATCCATACTCTCTCTCTGGCCATCAAGAAAGAGAAGGAGAAAGTCGTGATTAGCAACCCACTGGATTGGATCACCGGGCTAAGACTCAGAGCTAAACGAGGTAAGTTGTTCACTTATCTAACAACCTGGTTTAAGTTTTAGATTTAAGTATTTAATTATTTCACCCTAGATCTACATTGCGGGCCTAACCCTAACCATCTATCTTAACTACACAAACTATGTATTATTAGGATCTAACCACACAGAGTATGTTAATCATGATTAGATCTTGGTTGTAACGTACGAACACCAAACCGTAGCAATTAGAAGGCGGCTTATCTTGAAAGGTGAGGGTTTTATCTTTTAAACTTACGGTACTTTAAGTTGATATGCTTTACCTTACCTATTACATACTATGTTTTCATGTTGCTATAGTTTCTTTCCTGCAATTATTTAATTTATCATCAACAATTATCTATCCTTTTGGGAATTATGATTGATCTTTATGAATTTATGTAAAGCGATGGATACAGGCCCTGCCCTTTCCTTTATCAATTTGTTGAGTTAATCCTTGCTACTCTTCTTTTTATTGAGTTGGTCATTGTCACTCTCCTTATTATTGAGTTGGTCATTGCCACTCTCCTATTTGTTGAGTTAACCATTGCTACTCTCATTTTATTGAGTTGACCATTGTCACTCTCCTCTTTGTGAGTTAGTTATTGCTACTTTCTTCCTTACTTTACTAGCCTTGTGCTATTTACCTTTGAAGCTTGGGTGTGTGTCATGATATTCCAGAACCCCCATGATTCGGCTTTGTCTTTTATAAGTACAAGTGATGTTTTAAGAGGTATCACAACTAGTAATTCAAATATTTTATCATGGACGTAACGCGCTCTGGGTAGAAACCCTCATTCCATGGGTTTTATGTAGTGGTGTACAAATCGACATAAGTAATTCGCAATACGTGTTACATCACTTCTGAGATTTGACGTCGCAAATAGTCGCTTTATGAACAAATCGTGTCACATAATTCATTCAACTCATGTGTTGTGCTGCCTTGAAGTGTTTATGTAAATCCACGGTAGTATTGGCCATGACGGCGAATATCCGAAGTTATTTGATGCGGGTTGAGTTGAGTTTTCTATGAATCGTATCACAACTAGTGATTCAAATATTTTATCATGGACGTAACGTGCTCTGAGTAGAGACTCTTTTAGTCAACGCATAATTCCATGGGTTTTAGGTAGTGGTGCACAAATCGATATAAGTAATACGCAATACATATTACATCACTTCCAGGATTAGACGTCGTAAATAGTCGTTTTATGAACAAATCGTATCATGTAATTCATTTGACTCATGTATTGTGCCGCCTTGAGGTGTTCATATAAATCTACGGTAACGTTGGCCATGACGGCGAATATTCGAAGTTATTGGATGCGGGTCGAGTCAGGTTTTCTACGAATCGTATTCCACCTTGTGATGATCATTATATATAATAAGTCACACATACTTTGCTGGCATGCATCTCATGTAAGTTGTTTGCGCATACTGATACTTCTTGTAGTAGTAGAATACGAGACGTATCAAAACCTTTATATAACTTTTATAAATCTCTTGAATTATTGTTAATATTAAAGGATAACCATCACTATGAGTAAGTCATTAACCCTTTCCAACCGCACAAATGATGCAGGTGACGTACAGATTGAAGACTTAGAGGACAATCTCTCTATGAAAGATTATACTGAAAGAATAAGAAGATAGTTTTATGATTTAGTTTTATACTTCTACTGCGAACTCGATAAATGTAATAAGCTCCATTGAGAGGGCATTTGATTATTTACTGAATTCTTTTACTTTGATAAAATAATCAAACAGTCTATTTTATTCTCGTGAATGTTACCTTTATGAATGTATCTAGATGTGATATAAATAAAAAAAATAAAAATTAAAAAAAAGGTGCGATTTTCAAAATATCCAATTTATACATTATTAACACCTGATTTCCTTGAGCACAAGTATAAACTCTGGCCGTGAAATATCAAGATGTTATAAAAGCTCTCTCCACCTTCTGATTTGGGAGAGGTGAATGAGTGTGGATATGAAGAATTGAATAGTAGCTCGAGCTCGGCAAACGAATCTCTTCTCTAGTAGTAATTAGTATATAATGACAGTAAAATAAAATTTAAAATTTAAAAAAAAAAAAAAAAAACAAACAAACAAACTTTTCTAATGTTGTTGACGTATTGAAAATTGTAACAAAAACATTTTTAGTTTTCAGTTTGTATTTTTTTTTAAATTTCTGCTTTATTGTGTTATTATTAATGTTATGTCCAATTACAATTTGATCTCATCTCAAAAACTCAACCCGAACTTGATCTCATCTCGAAAACTCAACTTGAACTGATCTTATATCGAAAACTCAACTCAAATTCAAATTCGATATCTCAAAAACTTGAACTCTGCTCAAAAGCACAAACTCAAACTCGGCTCAAACTATGCTGATCTGCTGACTGAGCTGAGTCGAGCTGGACATAGTGGGTCGATCACCGAGCCGAGCCGAATACGAGCCGGGGGTAGCCGATGATCGAGAGCCAATGTACACCACTAGTTATCACTAGGACTTGATTTAGGGTATAATTCCAAAAATGAGATCAATCTAAGGCTGAAGTGGACCACACGACAAGAAGCAATGGTCATATCGACGCCCACAGTTGAAACCTTCCTACAGCCAACTATGATATTTATTTTCCATCCAACTTGTGATGAAGGTGAAACAAAAATATCATCCTATCATCCTGATTTAAAACTTTTGTGGTTCCTAGGAATTTTTTTAATGGCAAGTGTTTAATCCTATCCGTGTGTTTCACTTGAGCCTTGGATTTGCCTCATTTTTTGGGCTTTTAACCTAAAATGATATGGAGAGGTGGATGGCTGGTGTAGATAAACCCGTACATCATGGTGGCCCCTCAGAGCCTCGACCTGCTCCCAGCTCGGGACAAGGGTAGTACCCCATTCATGTTGGTTTAAAAGTTGTCAAGTACACACATGACCGACGCCATCTCTCGAAGCAACACTCGTATCCAATTAAATCCTGTAACGTCAAGTGAGCATGAATACTAACAAAAAAATCTATATCCAGCTATAACTATCGTGGCCCATGAGCTTCTAAATAATCTGCAGCATCTCTTCCAAAGAGGGTGTAAAACATCATAGTTGTATTGGGCCCACCAAGTTGTATATTTAAAATTGGCCCCTTCCATCATGTGTGAATACTAATGTTATCCGTTCATACTATCAGCTCAACGCAAAATCTAGATGGAAGTTGGGACAGTGTGGCCGCCTGAGTTTTGGATCGCATCTTTCCTTCATCCTTGTCAACCACACCTGACGAACGCCTTAAAATGCAAGATACACATGATGGTGACCCTACACACAAGCCTATAATCAGTCTGGCTATTGAACTGACGTCACCACGTTCTTTGGGCCCCACCATGATGTATGTGATGTATCCACACCATCCATCCACTTTTAAAGATCATTTTGGCTCATGATCCAAAGAATGAGGCAGATCCAAATCTTAACTGGACCCCACCACAGAAAACAGTGGGGAGAGTGATGCCCACCGTTGAAACCTTCCTAGAGCCACCTTGATGTTTATGTTTATTTGAGATCAAACCTGTTTATAAGTTATTTGAGATCCAACCTGTTTATAAGTTAAGACAGACATGGAATAAGGGAAAAAATAAATATCAGTTTGATCGAAAACTTCTGTGGCCCAATGAAGCTTTTAATGGTAGGCGTTCAATCCCCTACTGTTTTCTATGGTGGGATCCACTCGAGCTTTAGATATGCCCCATTCTTTGGATCATGCCCTAAAATTATCTCTCCAAATGAATGGACGGAGTGGATACAACATATACACTATGGTGGGGCCCACGGAACGTGGTGATGTCACTTCAGTAGTGAGACTCGCTACTGTCGAGTTCAGTAGCTAATCCGCTTCCCATGGCCTATACAGGTGTATATACTTAATTCCAGTTTTCTGTTGGTAAAAGTCTTCGGCCATATAGTGGAGGATCTTGCCCCAATTTTTTTTGACATGAACGGACCCTAGTGCCCACTTTTAGTTAGATGATTGTAACCATTTCGTTGATGACCGTTGGACGATTCTAAGTATTTAATATGTGGCTTAAAAATAGACGGTCTAGATTAATAATACTGAAAAAGCTTCAATCATTGTACCACCTATCATGTAGGCCCCACATTTGACACTTTTATCAAGCATTTATAAACATTTGATTTAGAACTAGAAAAATGGATGTCAAAATTAATTTAGAAACGATGTGGACGTTCAAAAATCACTTAAGTTGGAAGATTGTAACCACTTCACCAATGACCATTGGAGGCTTCAAAGTATTTAATTGGTGGGTTTTTAGATTAATAATACTTAAAAAGCCATGATTATTGATTTAAACCATCCATCATGTGGGCCCCACCTTTGAATGATCATAACTCTCAATGCCTTTTTTTTCTCAAAAATTTATAAACATTTGACGGACAACTAGGAAATGGATGTCAAAATTGATTTAGAAATGATGTGAACGTTCAAAAATCACTTGAATTATTGAAACCACTTCACTAATGACCATTGGACAACTCAAAATATTTAATCTATGGCTTGAAAATAGACGTTTTAGATTACTAATACCAAAAAAGCTCCGATCATCAATTCAAACCACTTGTCATGTGGGCACCACCTTTAAATGATCATAACTCTCAAGACACTTTTGTTGAAAATTTATAAACATTTGACCGACAACCAGGAAATGGATGTCAAATTTTGATTTAGAAATGATGTGGACGTTCAAAAATCACTTTAATTAGACTATTGTAGCCACTTTACTAATGACCATTGGATGATTTGAATGGTTTGAAAATGGGCGCTTTAGATTAATAGTACTGACAAAGCTCCATTCAACTATTTAAACTACCCATCCATCATGTAAGCCCAAGCATTTATAAACATTTGACCAACAACCAAGAAATGGATGTCAAAATTGATTTAGAAATGATGTCGATGTATAAAAATCCATTGAATGATTGCAATCACTTCACTAATAACCATTGGAAAATTCAAAGTATTTAATAAGTGGCTTAAAAATATATGCTTTAGATTAATACTGAAAAAGCTTCGATCATCCATATAAACCACCCATAATATTAGGCCCAACCTTTGAATGATCATAACTCTCAAGGCACTTTTCTCAAGCATTATAAACATTTGACTGACAACCAGGAAAATAGATGTCAACATTGATTTAGAAATGATGTGGATGGTCAAAAATCACTTTAGTTGTATGATTGTAACCAATTCACGAATGACCATTGGACTATTCAAAGTATTTAATTGGTGGCTTAAAAATGAACGATTTAGATTAATACTTAAAAAAACTTCAAGCATCCATTAAAACCATTCATCATGCAGGTCCCACCTTTGAATGATCATAACTCTCAGGACACTTTTGTTGAGTATTTAAAAACATTTGATTAACAGCTAGGGAAATGGATGTCAAAATTGATTTAGAATCCATGTAGACATTAGACTCGAAGTATTTAACTGGTGGCTTAAAAATGGACGCTTAAGGTAAATAAATAATAATACTGAAAATGCTTCGATCATCAATTTGAAACACACGTCATGTAGGCCCCACCTTTGAATGGCCATAACACACAAGACACTTTTGTCGAGCATTTATAAACATTTGATGGACAAATAGGTAAATGGATGTAAAAATTAATTTAAAATACCTGTGGATGTTAAAAAATCACTTTAGTTTGATGATTGTAATCACTTTGTTAATGACCATTGGATGATTCCCAGTATTTAATCAGTGGCTAAAAAATGGACAGTTTTGAGTTAATAATACTGAAAAAGCTTTGATCATCGATTTAAACCACCTGTCACATAGGCCCCACCTTTGAATGACCATAACTAGAGCTGTACGCAAGCCAAACCGAGTCAAGCTTGGCACAGCTCGGCTCCGCCAGCAGGCTACCCCATCTCAAACTCAGCTCAGTCTTCAACCCTGACTGGCCAGATCAACTCGGCTTGGTTAGCAGCTTGAGCTGAGCCTGAGCTCGATCTTTTGAGCAAAGTTCGAGTTTAGGTTTTAGGGTTTTTAATTGTTGAGGGTCAAATATTGCATATCAGACCCAGTTGTTACCTGGATTTACAAACATAGTATTGTTTAACGACCTGACTTAATCATGTTTGTGATGCAGGGTGTATTCACGAGCTTGGACTGGAAAAGGGTACTAAAAGCATGGATTTAACGGTCTGAAGTCACCAAGGAAAGCGACGGACCCTAGGAGACCAAGATCGACAGATTTGCACACCAAGGATCCAAGAAAATCGAGAAATTGAAGCTCAAGTGGCCTGAAAAGTGTCCAGAATGCAAGATCATAGGGTTCCCACCATCTGATCAGTTCGAAACTCTATACGTGGCCTGAGGACCATAAATGAACCGTACACGTAAAATTTCATCCATTGGATCGCTGTGAAAGTGGCCCAACGGACAGATCAGCCCACAAATTACTGATCTGGGGCCCACCTGATCTCTGGATACACCTCATCTTCGGTCTCAATGTCTTAAATCATGTGAAGAACCAGATGGTCGGAGCAGATATTTCATATACCTCAAGGTGGGACCCACCTTAAGTGGTGTGTGTGCACAGCATACGTGCATTCGCGGTACACTGGACCAGGGTCTCCCGGTCAACAAAGGAGACCCGTCTCCTTCTCCTTCTCCAGCGCGGACAACCAACTTTCGCACCTATGCCCGGCGATTTTAGCTTGTGGGCCACCATGCCACCTCAATGATCTAATCAGCACCGTCCATCAGAGTCCCAAGGGCCCTCTTATCACAACCTAAGTGGCAAAATTCCAAGAACATCGAAAATAGGTTCTCAAACCATGTAAACGCAGGTTAGACGGTCGAAAGATTCAACAGGTGGGCTACCACGGTTTTTGATCCAAAACTGATCAGGACTGACCGGTTTTTCATGAGGAAGCTAATGGACGGAGCTGATTTTCTAGAAGATTTCCATAGTGGCCCCACTGATTATCGCACTTCCGTGGAATCCGAAGCAGAGACGGAAAATCATAAACAGGGGCTCGGGTTGGATTCTTGTGGCCCACAAAGATCATCTAGATGGATGATCCAAGCTGTCCAGTGGGTCCAAGGAATGATTTCAACAAGAACCATAGTGTTCTTTTGCAACCATGCACAACAGCGAGATTGGAAGATGGGAGGAAAGGACGCCACGTTGATTGATATTGCGGCCCACCTAAGATTTGGATTCATTCCATATTTTGCCTCATGGCCTAAATCGGTCCTACAAATCCATTAAACGTCTCTGATCTTCAAAAGAACCACTATAAATGGGCCCCATCAACACCAGTGCCGAACGCGGAACTGGCTCTGTTTCGCAGCCGACAGGTGAGATGATCGTGCAGCCCATCAGTTGTGATCGGATGAAAGATCTGATCCATCTAGATGAAAGCTGAGGCAGATTTGACTAGCCCCAAGAAGATGGTTGGCCAAAATGGACGGCCAACCAGAGACAAACACGGGACACGCCCACAATTCTTGTGGAGTAAAAACAGGGAATGGTGTTGTTTTCGGATTGGGATTGCGTAAGCTAGGTTGGTGGCCGACCTAGATGCCTTCTTTTACTTATATAAAGGAGGCAGCGGAGGAGTTTTGGGGGAGAAAGGATTGTGGAGACTCTTTTGAAGGCTCGGTTTTGGGGTTTTAGGCAGAGGGACGTGGGCTGGGCTTTCTGCTGAGACGTGGCTGGAAGGAGGAGGCCGTGGGAGTACAGGGGAGATTTGGGGAAGTGAGCAAAAGGAGGAAGCTGGTTTCTCTCTTTCCTTGTTCTTTTCTTTCCTTTGTTATTTTATTTATTTATTTTGTTGCTTTGTTTTAGCCCATTCATGTGTGGCTAAACCTCTTAGCTAGGGCTAAGAGGTGAAGCCTGTAGTGAGATGAGAGAGTCTACTTTGTGCCTTTAAAATTCATAAACTGAATTTGATTTAGTTAATTATTAAAGAAATATTTTTCTTAGTCTTTAATGGTCTGTTGTGACTGAAATTACAATGGGTTTGCAATGGCTTTGAATATTTCTTTCCCCTTTTTATGTTTATAAAGTCAGGAAGCCCTGTTATCCATCATTATTCCATGGATATGGTAGGATGACAGTACCCTTCCTGATCTTCATACATTGTTGATTGGTTGGTAATTAGTATAATCCTGTTGTTTGCTTTGTCTCCTGGGCATGGTTGGATGATGGAATCCATTCTAATTCATACACCTTTCATCTTGTGAAGACTAGATCAAGTAGGTTCAGTTTGATTTCCATGATTTCTGAAGCAGGCATAATTTCTCCCTGATCTCTACAAGTAGATCCTCTGAAACCCTAGTTTCCTTCCTCAGAATTCCTTAAAGTTTTAGATAATTATTCCACAATTGTTTCTTAAATTTTATTTGGTTTAGATCATATCTTAGTCTAGTTCTATTTCTACCTAGTTTCAGGAAACGTACAAGTTCAGTCCCTGTGGATTCGACCTCGGTCTTACCGAGTTTATTACTACATCACAACCCTATATTTGGGGAGTGAACATTAATGTGTGTGTGTGTGTATAATTTATTTAAATATATAAATGTTTACAAAATATTTATATTAAGTGAATATTTTAAGTGAAACCGATCCAAGTCAAATAGATTTGCACCAAGTCAAGTTCTGAGCCAAGTCGAGTCGAGCTCTATCTAGCTTGGACTCGGCTTGAAATTTTTTCGAGCTCAACTTGGCTCGAACTCAGTTTCAAGCCGAGTCCAGCTTTTCCGAGTCAAGTTAACTCGGTTAGTGTACAGCTCTAACCATAACTCTCACCAACACTATTATTGAGCATTTATAAACATTCAACTGATGACTAGGAAAATGGAACTCGAAATTAATTTTAAAATGATGTGATCATTGATCTGGACCATCGTCTATCACTCGTGATTAATGATAGCTCTCAAGAATCACTTCCATTGGATTATTCCTTCCACCCAATCAATGGCAAGTGGTTTCGGCTGCTTATCCTTGAAAAAACAAAAAAAAAAAAACTTGGTAGCTGGAAGAGACATGATTCAACCAAGGGCCCCTCATGTGAGACTGTGGAACAAGTCTTAGAGATTTGAGCAGACAACAAGTGATAGAGGCCATTCATCAAGTAGGGTACACTTTCTACAGCCAGGATTGATGCTCCAATAACTGACATCTACCATGGAAGACTAAACTTGAACAGCACCATTATCTTCTCCAAACAAGGGAGAAAAAAAGATTTCTAAGACAAGGCATTTACTCTTCCCAGAGACAATTTAAGACTTCCCATAACCCATACAGAGAGCATGCTCCATCATCACCAGCAGCTATGACACATATAGCCAGTACCCATTTTTCGTTTTCTTTTTTCTCCTTTCTCTATTGAAGAGTTCAGAGAAGTCTAGCATCTTACCTCTGGTTTGTTGGGGAGCAGACTGGGAAAATCCAATTCCAGCCTGGCACAATGAATGGTCCTGAGAATACAAGAATAATAATGAAGAGATGCTTCACATGGATTTTCTTCCCACTTGGACGCCACCCATTGATTTGTAACAGGGAGTTTGAAATGCCCGTCCATTGCTGCAAGGCATGGCAACTGGTAAGAATCTTATGTCAGATGCCCGCCAGAAAGACATGACACATTCATACATAGGCAGATGCCATCCATATGAATGGAAAACATACAAACATGCATTTACTGAAACATAGATAAGCATAAGGCACACTTTTATCAATCAAAACATGTTAAGAAGATGTCATCCAGATGTCATGGATTTTATGTTAGATGTGAGACATGACGGATGCCAGATGTTAAGGATTTTATGTTAGATGTACGGCGGAAAGCGTCAAGACATTACATATACTTTTTAAGCTAAGCCATGGTTTCATGTGTTGGTTCCAATATCAGATGTAGATTGTACACATGAGGTATAGCACAATTCATGGATCATATGCCATCAAACACATTTGCATGCATGAACATTCGGCATTACGGTACATGTATGTACACAATCACACATACATGATGTATGCACACTTAGATATGAAAGAGTTAAGGATCATATTCACACAGAATAGCTCCACAGTGATAATATATGCATCAAATCCTGTACATGGACATAAAGAGATCTATAGTGATTAAACAAACATCCACATATATACATGAATGCTCTGGTGAGATGGGCGGTCAAACCATAGATCTAAAACCCGGTGACCCAACTCGAAACTCAGCCAAGTCAGCGGGATTTCAAAGCCAGGCCACATAGGAAACTTGATGGAGAACGTGACTGAGTCTTGAATCAGTGGACTCGCAAAAACTCGAACCAAGTCACTCGCCTGAAACAGCTCTTTTTTGGTAAAAAGAAGTCTGATGCATTTCAAACCTGCAACCTCCATGAGATAGGAGAACACCTGTAAAAAAATGCACCACATGCCATACTTGTGAAAGTTAATGATAAGTTATATATATTTTACATGTTCAGAACCATTTTAAAAATTTATTATTGCTTTATTAACAATTTACTGACTAAATACTATGTCAAGTCAAGTAGACCCGACCCAGGACATCAACTTGAGTTTTCAGATCCTTAAATATTCAAACATAAAAGCTACATGCGAACTTGTGAAGATAATTCAAATACATACCAAAAAATTATATAAAAACCATGAGTGTGAGTGGCATACATCAACATGCATGCACATAGTTTCATGGGTTGCAGGCATTCATGATACAAACACACCACAATTCCACTCCAGAGTAGGAGACCCAATCAAGTTTGGCTTGGTGATCTAATCAGGGGTTAGTCTTGCAACAACTTTGCTGGCTCAGGCAAATTACTTATTTAATAAATGAGGTATCATACACTGCTCGAACCAAAAAGTGTGCGGTACTTTACACTTATCTGTTTGTTCGAGTGGGATCAAGTGGAGACCATGGATCAGCCGTAGGGGTATACACGAACCGAGCTAGCTCGGTTAGCTCGCTCGACTCGACTCGAAAAAGCTCGATTCGACTTGGTTCGAAGCTGAGTTCGAGCAGGCCCCAGCTCGACTCGACTGGGATCGAATCCAGCTCGAATCGAACTCGGATCGAACTAGTTCGGTGACTCGGTTACTTTGCCATTGATGTTGCTCACCAACTGTTTGATAAAATGCCTCAACGAAATGTGGCTGGTGGCAAGGAAGGTACGTACATGAAACAAATACCTTTTTTCTTTTTGTTTTTTTTTTTTTGTTTTTATGTTACTTAAAAGGTGTTTAAGAAAATACCTGTAAAACCATTGCCCTGTTTGTAAAACAGTGGGATTTTGAAGTTGCAGTTCAGGTGTTTGTGGAAATGCCTCAATGGCAAACTCAGCTCGATCTTGGCTCGAACTCAGCCCGAGCTGGCCCGAGCTGCTGACCGAACCGGGCCGAGTTCGAGCTGAGGTCAGCCACTGTTCGAGCCGAGTCGAGCTGAGGCCAGCTCGACTCGGTTTGACTCCATGTACACCCCTAATCAGCCATCCAAAACATAGATTTGACAGGCATCCCTGTGCATGGGGCTTGAACCAAAAACACAGCAGACTGGAAATCCTAACCATGGAATATTGGGCTTTTTGGGGGTTGAATGTGAATAGTTTTTTTTTTTCCAAGCGATGACGACTTTATTGATAAAGGGCCGAAGCCAAAGAATACAGAGAAAAGAAAAAAGCATTTACAATTCTGGCCACAAGACAGGAAACTGATCGATGCCTAAAACATTAGATACACTTGCCCATTCCATGACATTCGATTTCCCCCTATTAAAAACTTCCGAAAGATGCCCCTTTCCATTCCTGAAACAACAGTTATTTCTTTCCAACCAAATGTTCCAAATCCCAGCTAGTAGACATATATGCAAAAGGTTGAATGTGAATAGTTGCTGTATTTTCTTTATTAACTGCCTCTTTGTTGGCCACATATCAAAGGATCAGGGTTGTTCCAATCTAAGGGATGTGCAGTGCATGGGCCATCAATAGGTGGGCCCATAATATGATTAGTTTGGATCACTGAAACATGGGTCCCAATCATACAAACTGAAAAACCAAACAGTGGTGTCCAAACTTTCACCCGGCCATTGTATTTCTAAGCTCTTAATGATAATACCTGTTAAAACACTCTTTATCTAGTTGATTCTTTGGAATATTCAGTACTCCCCATTGGACCAACAATCTGAACCACTGAACCATATGCATGGACTGGTGGCATACAAGATCCACGCCCTATGCATCAGGACATAATAACTACTCTTAATATCATAATAATCAACTCTGGTAAAATTTAAGCTCAATAACAAGGTCATTTATTGAACATAAGGATATTTTGGTGAATTAATACCATAATTAATGAGAGAGAGAGAGAGAGCTCTTATGTCATCTCCACGAGGGTCAGCTCATACTTTAATTTCACCAAATAATTATCGCATTTATTAAATCACCCAAAAATTAGACACATGCTTTTCCATCATTTGGTGAAAATCATTGCATGATTTGTTGATTAGAATTAAAATGGCTGGTTTAGACGTGGGAAAAATAAAAAATAAAAATTTGAGGGTAATAACAGTGTTTTCTGGGAAACCCAATTTCTAGAAAAGAAAATGAGAATGAAAAGCCATTTCCCCTTATTGTTTTTCAACATGATTTTCTTGAAATTTTTTTCCTCAAATCCAAATATGTTGTTTTTAAAAATTTTAATTAAAAAAAAAAAAAAGAAAAGAAAAAAAAAAAAGGAATTTTTCATAACATTTTTACTCAAAAGACGAAAGGTGACACGTGTGCACTAAAGATGGGTTGTGGCACATTTGTCAAAGTGTCTCATGTGATACATCAGTACATGTAGGACATTGGCACGTATGAGAAGCTTGAAGATGGATGGTGGCACATGTTGCACATATGGCATGTTGACACGTGTGGCACATGTGGAGTGCTTAAAGGGCAGTGCATGTGACACAATTGCACATGTGCTACATTTGCACGTAGAGTACTTGAAGATGAGGGTAGCACATTGGGCATGTGGCATGTTGGCACACTTGATAATGTTTTAGGTGTCGCATGTGGCACATTGGCATATGTATGGTGCTTTAAGATGGATTGTGACACATGGCGTAGGGCACATTGGCACATGTGGGGAACTTGAATGGATGTCTACACATGTGGAACACATGAAGGTGGTCGTTGGCACATGTTGCATATGTTGCACATTGGCACATGTTGCATAGATGAAGTGCTAAATGATGGACAATGGCCATGTGGCACATGTGGCAAAATAGGATGTGGCATGTAGGGTGTTTGAAGATGAGGCAGGCACATTGGGGTGTGGCACTTTTTTTTTGAGGGATTATGTGATGCATGTGGCACATTGAAACCCAAATCATTATAAGATGGGCAATGGCACATGTTGTATATGTGGCACAATGGCATGTGTGGCACTTTAAGATGGATGGTTGTACATGCAACACGTGGCACATTGGCACGTGGCGCACTTGAAGATGGGTGAATGCACATGCGGAGCACTTAAAAAATGGGCAATGGCCCATGGAGAAACCGTGTGGAGTACTTTATGAAAGGGTGGTTGTTTCCTCTCATTTCCCATAATTTCTTGGAATGATGTTTCCCAAGTCTAGGCAAGAGAATGAAAAAAGGACATTTTTGAAAGGAAAAAAAAAAATGAGAAGAAAATGAAAATGGCATTTTTAAAAAATTTACAAAAACAAACAACGGAAATTTCATTTTCATGGAAATGATGTTTCCTCAATTTATATTTCAACGAATCCAAACAGGCACAAAAAGAATGCATTTCCATGTGAAACAAGTGTTATTAAATGCTCAGGCTGAAAAGGTTTTACAGTAGCATTCTAGTCTTTATTTTGAGCAAGTGGAAGCAAGTAGGTCACACAGTTCAGTGGTCAAAGAATTGATGTTAGACCGTATTGTGGATGGCCAATGCACCAAAAAATCACAGATTGGAGGAAATCCTTTAACAGAATAGTCAAAGAGATACTTAAGAGCCAAAATACATGAATGGGTTCACATTCAGGCAAGAAAATGGCCAAATATTATACAGCTAAGATCTTCCAATCTGGGGATTATTGGTGCATAGGCCATCCACAGTGAGGCCCATCATATCAATATTTTGGATTCTTGAACCAGCATCCCACTTTTTATAGGCCACCATGGACCCCACTTGTACAAACTGAGAACCCGAATGGTAGTGGACAACATTTCAACCAGAGAATTGTGTGATAACACCTCATGAAAGAAAGGGATGTTGATGCGAAAGAGAGGAGAACTCAAGGCAAAATTGGAGTTCAGGAATTACACCGTACTGCTCATCAGCAATGTACAGTTTGCTGACACAGGATTCCATACAATTGCAGCCTGTGGTTTGGAGATCCACAGGTAAATCTGCTGGGATCCACCCTGGATTTGGGATCCCCCATAAATCTTCTAGACTGGAAAGATTACAATCATTTGATATGGTGGCGCATAAATAGACGGTTATGAGAAAGAAAATATGGCAGTGGACCACATTCAATGAAGACAGGTAAAATATTGAATGGTTAGGATCTTTGAAAACAGGAGTCACAGGTCATCCCCTCTGAAAAAATGAGGATCCACATGAACATTTCAGAGGACAGAACCATGAGCCCCGCATGTACATGATCATGTGCATCAGCAAACTATAAATTGGCTGATGAGCAGGACCTCATAAGAGTTATCTACCCATGTGGAGTAATAAAGGAAGCATGTACACTGAGAACTAAATTACCTATTTGGAGAGAACGCTCATCAGATCCCCCGAAGAAAAATGCTGCATTGCCAGGATGCCAACTTTTGCATTCCCCATAACATCCATACTGTGCTCCTGCTTCACTCTATCTCCATTGCTGTCTGCACACATCTTGTCATGGCTCAGGTCACTCGTGGCTGATTCAATGTCATCCACAGCAAACCTGCTGGGGATGCAAGTCCCTTTGCCAACAAAGCCAAGATTCCTTCCCTGCCCTTGCTCCTGCAGTACAGCTGTCCTTGTGGTATAAGAACCAGGAATCTCACGGATGTTGGGCACAGGCCCTGGCAATCTGCTGGAAGAATTGATATTCATGCCCGCATTCTGCGCCCGCCAACCTGTGCTGCTCTCAGCACGGATCAGGCCAGATGATACTGATGGTGAGACCTGTACGTCTGGGATTGAGTACCCACTTAGCATGTCCACATTCTTGAAATCCCTATCTGGGACCTGTCCAGAACCCAACAATGCATTATTTGATTGAGAAGGAAGTAGGCTGTAGTCGACAATGGAACTACTGTTAAAGCCAGAGCTTTGGTTGATCAGAACGGGATTGTTTCTGGGCTGGAAACCATTTGAAGATTGAGACGGGGCTATGAGGCAAGATGGTTGTACATTGATGATGTGGCTAGACTCTGGAAGCGCAGATGACTGCTGCTGCTGTAGCATCTGCACAAGCCGGTTACTATTCTGAGGATTCAGCCCTCCCATGCTGCTAATGGAACCTGCTGTGCCAAGGTGAGTAGTTGGCCACGTTGCAAATGCTGAATGAATATCCTCAATAGATATCCTTGGTTGAGAAAATTGTTTGGTATCGCTGGATTGGCATTTTAATATAGGCTGACCAAACGCCACACCACGTTCAACAGGACTGCACTTGGGTCCTTGTAGTGATGCTTGTAGAAGGGCATGCTGGTCCATTCCAGCCAAGATTAAACTTCCCGTAGGCCGGCCGAAGAGTTCTGCATGCAGGGCAGCCAGTGTTTGTGATGGAATTTGGCCCGAGGCAGCCAATGCTTGGAGATCATGCCTACCTAGAGAACCCAATTTTGCACTGGGTTCTACAGGCCCACCAAAGGAACCAGCGATTGCATCCTGGTGTTGGGCTACTCCACTTAATCTCTTCAAATAAAGTCTGAATTTCTGTGATTGAAACCAGAGTCACACTATTCAGATAAGAAGAACCACCTAAAGTAGTATGTTAAACTACTGAAGAATAATAACCATATTTTACTCAAAGTTTTGCAGGGGGAAAAAACAAAAAAGGCCAAGCCAGTACACCAATCCTACTTTGGAAGGTTAGGAAACATGTGAGTATGTGCATGTCGGTGGGTGGAAATATTCAAACTTGTGACTGTCACAGCCTGCAAATTTTCATGATGTGCTCAACGAAACAAACATATAGCAGAGTTCACTAGTCCCACATACAACCCTCAACACGAAAATCTGCATGCAGCCACATGTTCAAATATTGCGTGTAAAAAATTCAATCCTTGTGTAAGTCAGGACCCACAATGTGCACCACGTGACCAAAAGCTCAGGCTGTTTAACTGTCAGTTAGGCCACACACGTACCTAAACAACATATTGTCTGAAAAATTTGCATCATTTCATACATGCACACCTGATTGTTTCATGTGCACTTTTCATTAGAACACAAGCATGGGTGGATAGTTAGCAAAGTTCACTTTTTATTTAATCTCAAAGTACCCTTTTTAGAACAAAACTTGTTTACAAAGAAATAGTTGGAGACCTTTATTCAAATTAGGAAACTGTGGTGTACAAAGTCTTTAAATATACTGGTGTATATGCATTGTTTGAAGTATCCCATATATTATCGATAATATCCCCAATATTATCTGAATCTCCACCTCGGCAATACCGATAACACTGGTAATATTAGAATTCTAGGAATCGTCGATATATCGCCAGGTATCGCAAATGTATCAATATTGCCAGTGTATCGCCAATATTTTTGACTCTGTAAATTCCAGCTCGATGATACCGATAACACTGTAGTGTCAGAAATTCCAGACATCGGCGATACGTCGCCAAGTATAACCAATGTATCAATATCACCAAGGTATCACCAATATTTTTTCCTGTGTAAATACCAGGTGTTGCTTGTATCGCCAATATTTTCGACTATATAAATTCCAGGTGTTGCTTGCATCAGCAATGTATCAGCAATATTTCAAAAACATCGCCAATGTATCGATATCGCCAAAAAATTGTTTATTAAAAAATTTTCCGTTTCAAATTTTTTTCTATAGGTGCATGGTTGTATGATGAAATGCATGTTTATATGTGTTTATATACATACATGCATGCATGGATGGATGGATCATAGATGGATGGATGTATGTATGCATGGATGGTTGGTTGGATGGATGGATGGATGTGTGTGTGTGTGTACACGCATACATGCATGGATGGTTGGTTGGATGGATGGATGGATGTGTGTGTGTGTGTGCACGCATACATGCATGGATGGGTGGATCATGCATGTGTTTGTATGTATGTATGTATGTGCATGCATGGATGGATCATGCATGTGTTTGTGTGTATGTATGTGCATGCATGGATGGATGGTTGGATCCACCATTTTCCCCATGTTCCCCTAATATTCAACAATACATGCATTTAGGCCCCATTAAAGGGAAACTTGTTATATTATTCCTAAATATGCAAATATGCGTCTTTTTTGCTATTATTTGATTCTTAAGTATGGAAATATGTATATTTTAGCATCTCTTGAAGTATCATTGAAATGTTCCACCATTTCCCCCATTTTTCTCTAATGTTTCCCTGAGTCATGCTTTTCCCCCATTAAAGATAAACTTAATATGTGTCTTTTTTTGCAATTATTTGATTCCTAAATATGTAAATATGTGTATTTTATCATCTCCTGAAGTTTCATTGAGAAATTCCACCATTTCCTCGTGTTTCCTCAACATTTCCCTCAATCAGCGATACATTTCCAGGAATCAGCGATAATATCAGCAATATCAATACATGTTTCCATATCCCCAGCCAGCAATACATGTAATGATACTGATACTATGAACACTGAACATATGTATGGTGTAGAGACAGTTATTTTTAATGATAAATGACTCAGCTTTTAAAACTTGTGATTGGTTATGTTGTGAATTTGACGGTGCATGAGTAGGGATAATATCGGTGATAGTGATACATGTTTCCATATCCCCACCCAGCGATACATGTAATGATACCGATAATACGAACACTGAGCATATGTATGGTATAGAGACTTGGTTTTTTTTAATGATAAATGACTCGACTTTTAAAGCTTGTGAGTGGTTATGTTGTGAATTTGATGTTGTATGAGCTAGTCATGGAATGCCTAGTTCTATCCTTTTAATATAGTGGTATGATACCCTAGGTCTATATTTATCTATTTCTTCTCATATTTCCTCTTCTCCATTCCTAGTGGTAATAAATGACCAACTGAAATAATGAATGAGTAGCATGTGCCACCAAGAAGAAAGCCGTTGATGGATGCAATCGAACCTGCAAATGACTTGCAACGTTTTCCCTGGTTAGACCTGGAACATTCATCAGTTCAAGAATTCTCTTCGGGACAGCCTCTGCAAGCAAAAATAATAAAATACAAATCAACATGCAGCAACAAAATTGTTTTCAAATGCACTATAACCTGTAATTAGAATGACATCATGCAGCAAATCAACAGGCAACAAAATTCATGAGAAAGAAATTTAAAAAAAAAAAAAAAAAATGGGATATTCAGGGTGCATACTGTCAATTCCAAGTTGATTTACAGCACTGACAAATTGCTGATGGAGTTCTACCGACCAAACTACACGTGGTTTCTTTGAGGTAGAAGGATCGTCACTATCCAGCTCACCATCATCTTCATCTTCTTTAACATCCCTTCTCTTTTTCTGAACTTTCCAGTTACCATCCGTTCCTTCATTGACGGAGGAAGCATACTCAGCATCATCACCTACCCGTCTATTTCGATCAGTGTCTTCGACACTACCCGAATGTTCTAGTTCTTTACTTCCATTCCACTTTTTTCTAATAACATGCTGCCATATATTCTTCAGTTCTTCTATGCGGACAGGCTTAATTAAATAATCACAAGCACCATGTTTGATTCCTCTCATCACTGCACTGGTTCTCCCATCTGCGGACATCACTGATGAAAAAATAAAATAAAATCTCTTGTTAGTTTATAGAACACCAGATCTAACAAAATTAGAGTAGAATGAATATTACTTACTGATAACAGGCAAATCCATTTCCAGCCCAACATGTTCAAGGAGTCTAAATCCATCCATGTCAGGCATATGAACATCACTTATTACAATGTCAAAACCACCCTTCTCCCCCCGAAGCAGAGATAAAGCAATCGTAGCTCGGCAGCAAGTTGTCACTGCAGGGATCAGAAAACTTTGTTGTCAGTACATCTGGTAGGTATATTTCCATAAAAGCAATTTGATAGGGAACTTAGCTACACGAATATTCTAGTCACCCATGAAACCAGAAACCATAATAGGCTAGTCCTGAATAATTCATTAAAATCAAAAAAGCTGCAATTGAAAAGATCCCAATAACAAATTGTCAATTTCCATATTCAAATATTTCCTAACACTAACAGAAGAAACATGGATTATGGATGAAGGCACAAAAACTGCCTTCTTACGTATCTCAGGAAGTGGAATATTCCCCATTAAATGCAGCAACCAATTGATGAGGATACAAGAAGGAAATAATGAATTGAAACTTAACATTTCGGACTGTAATAAGGAGACAAGTAATGCCTGAAGCTAGTCACAATTTCAGCACCACATAACAACATAGTGATACCATGAGGGTAAAACAGTAGTAACCTTATTCACAAGTACACTCGCATATCCCTATAAAATTGTTCCATCTAAAATGGTTCCACCTATTTTATCCTCTCAGCAATAATCTGGTCCCTCTGTGTGTGTGTGTGTGTGTGCGTGTGTGTGTGTGTGTGTGTTAGCAGAGAGCAAACAAATGCATCTTCAGATATAGTGTCAGTTGATGTCAACAGTACTTGTTGATCACAAAAGGCGTGAAGGGCTACAGACTCACCAGAAAAGTTATCCTAGTTACGGAAAAAAGATTTTGATCGACCAAAAATATTGATGTGGAAATCAATCACCACCTTCATCCCCTCCCGTAACTCTCAAATTGATTTGTTTCCTCTTCCTCACAGGCTCATGAATAACCAAAAAGGCATTAATCAGCTACTCTCATCACAGGTAGGAGCAACATTTTTTACCATACAGCAAAGAGAGCATCAACAACAATATGAATGATGTCATCCAGTGAGGTTGGTGACCAAAAGTCTTTGGAGCTTCAACATTAGTGGTGACTTTTGCTAATTAAACATGTTTGAGGTGGGTTTTTACATCTGAAATTTCAAAATAAAAAGTCAGTGTTTTTCGTTTCTCTTGGAGCATTTTGATCTTTCTGAGATCTAAAATTGGTATTGTCCAATGTCAATAGATATTCCACATTAAATGGCAGTGGTTCCGAGTTGATCCAACAGGCATTGGTAAACCTGTGGCTTTTCTTTTGTAAACCACTGTTACCCCCACCCTATTTTTGTTGGTTTTCAACGGGAATAGAATAAATCTATTTGATCTCTTACCGTTCAGTGTAGTGATTTAGAATTGTCTTAGTAATGCAGCCGAGGAGTGGATCCCACAAAAGCCTAAGAGTGGGATCTGAGCCCCACAATCTGTCCAAACAGTTTGTGAACCCCTAAATAGTTTGATCAATGTGTGCCCCACTTGAGTGGTCAATCAGTGAGGGTTGTAAACTAGAATTTTGAGGGTAGTGATTTAGGGATAAATCTATTTGATATCTTTCTTATCTTTGAGGGTACGGCCTTAGAATTGTCTTGATGATGCAGCATAGGAGTCAGCAGTTCCCTATCTCTTTTTTTTCTGTACTTCTTTTTGTGGTTAGTAACGATTCATTAAAGGAAAGAGATAGACCATACCCATAAAGGCAATGATCATATCGCCAACATATTGTGTTCTATGGTTCTACCTATTTATCATGTGGGTGATGGTATTGAACAAAGAAAAAGAAATGCATTAGCAGGTAGTGGAAAATCATCCTCATATGTAGTAATTGTTGACATCAACAGTATCAACTACAGACTCACCAGAGAAGTGATGGGGACATCACGCGCACGCGCACGCGCCCCACCCTACGCACATATGCAAGGAGGAAGGCCCCACTATCGATCTAGATCGATGACGACCTCTATGGAGGACCTTTTAGTTAGGGGGTTGTGCTATGGAGCATTGGAGTGGACCCGATCATCATAGGGATTCCACCATTAGATCTCATGATCGTGGCCCACTACCCTAGATGATCTAGGATTTTGAGTTTTGGTTATTATCGCTATTAGGAACATCATGAACGGTTTTGATTGTGTTGATTAATTGTTATTTTTCTTACTTCGTCTCTAAGTAATAGTGTGCGCACAAGGCGCGGCTTTTGGGGTTTAGGGTTTTTCTTATAAATAGGCAACCCCATGTAGGTTTTTTCATTGAAGATTATGAATAAAATTCTGCGTTTTCCTGCTTCTCTAATTCTCTGAGTTGTGAAAATCTAATTAGGTGAGAAACTCTCCCTTCTTCAAAGGGCTAACTACCGTGGTGCGAAGCCACACCCATCCCAAATCGCCCCCACCTCCTACCCTCAATATTCATCATCTCCCACAGCCATCCCATCATCAAATCCACCCCCTTTTGCAGTCGATCCTTCCTCTACAGCAGATTTGCAGAATCAGGCCCTCCAAGAGGGCTGAAACTTCGATGAAGCACTATGCACAGACCGAATGACCGATCGGCCCGAAACTTGGTGTGTGGGTGGTCCACCCCTGGCCGACTAACCCCATGCTGTCCCTTTTTGGGTTCGTGGGCCCCACACACGTGCGGGCAGAATCCCACGCACATGCGTCTAGGCTAGATTGTTGTCCACGTGTGTGGACTATTTTCAAGTTCTCTCTCTCCTCTAATCCTCTCCTCTCTCGCCTTAAATCCCTAACCCCAACCCTAGATAATCCCAAATTCCAAGTTCTATTCCACTTTTGCAAACCCTAGGCTTTCCCGAATTGAAACATATGAATCCCTTGGATTGGGGAATAATTCTTTGAAAGAGTGGATGAATCTACTCTCCTTTGAGCATTGTTTGGTCTATGATTTTTAATTGATCCAGCCCTAACATGTGTAGGCTTGGACCCTCATAGATTCCCCTTGTCGAATGCTTAATCTTATGTGGGATGTGGAATTTTTGTGATTGTTTCTAAATGAGTATGATCTAAAGCCTGAAATCTAGCGTATCACGTTTAACTTTCATGTCCTGCATCAAGAAGTGTTCTACATTGTTAGGGAAAAATAATTCTACTCAAATATAAATATAGATGCCAAAATCAATTGTAATATGTATAGCTTCATCTGCTACCATAACCATAAACTGAAGAACTTGCTCTTCCTCACAGGCTCTTGAATAACCAATCAGGTGTTCACTACTCTAGTCAGTTGGGCGAAACATCTTGACCATACAGCCATCCAATCCAATGAAACAGGGGCATGTGCCAACCCAAAGGTCTTTGAAGCTTCAAGATTTGTGGTCATCTTTTGCTAATTCTCTATGCATGTTTGAGTTTGGTTTTGTCAATTTCTGAAATTTTGAAACAGAAGTAAGTCACTAATCTTTCTCTTAGAGTGTGGTAAGTTGCAACCGTTTTGAGATCTAACATTGTTATTGTTCAGTGTTGTTAAAGCTGATTAATATGGGTTGTATGAAAATACAGCCCACCTAATCCTCCTTTTTATCGTTCCTCTCGTTATGCATATTTTATATTCTTAGGGGCTTATATTGTAAATTGTATCAAGTGGGGGGTATTTTTGGTATTTTGGTTTTATAACTTGAGTGGATAAAAGCAAGTGGGTGGGGATGTCCAGTCCTAACCCTCTCCGGTAATCGATCAAGCTGAGATCTTCTTCTAGTCTCCTACCTCTTAAATCTCTTTTTTCTTTTCCATTTTTTTCCTTTTCATTCTCTCTTGGGTTGAGCATCCCTTAAGGAACCTAGGGTTTCTTTTCTTTGGTGTTTTGGCCTCTTATATAGTCTACATGTGAAGAGTGTGGTGATAAGTATTGGAAACTGCAGAAACACCCAGATATGAATCAAGCAAAGTACACGCAATCGCACAGACCAAATAAGAACAATTCGAATTTTATGCAAAAAAACCCTTAAGGGAAAAAACCACAGCACAAGCGACGAGTAATGCACTATGAAAGTAGAAATTACAAGAGATAGTAGGTTACCGATTCGAACAAACCTTGAATCTCTTTTCACAAGCCCTAGCTATGCACTTGAACCCTTAGGAACGAATTAAAAAGCCCTAATACACCTCTCTCACTCCCAAATCCCGATTACACTTGATATATATAGTGTCACAGCCAGACTAGGAAACAACTTACGCACTTACTCAATTCTGCACATATTCAACCTTCTATTATCCATATTGCCCACATAATCTAAATCCACATAGCCTACTAGCTTAAGCCCTGATTTTTCAAATGTTAGGACATAATCTTGTGTACCTCGAATATATCGAAGTAGTCATTTCACTGCCTCCTAGTGTTGCTTGTCGGGGTTAGACATGTATCGGCTAACAACATCCACTGCATGTGAAATATCCAGTCTACTACAGATCATGGCATACATTAAGCTGTCAACTACACTCAAATAAGGCACACGAGACATATCATGTTTTTCTTCATCGATTTTAGGACATTGTTTAGGCGATAGCTTAAAATGAGTCATGTGAAGAATGCTAACCGGCTTTGCCTCATCCATCACATACTTCATCAATACCTTGTCAATTTATTCTGCCTGAGATAATCATAGCCTGTTCCTCTTCCTATCTCTGTGTATGTCAATGCCAATAACCGTTTTTGTAGCCCCTAGACCTTTAATCTCTAATTTCCCTGATAACTAAGTCTTCATTATGTCGATCTCAGACATGTTATGACTGACAATAAGCATGTCTTCGACATACAAAACCAGGATGGCATCGACAGACCCTGTTACTGACAGATTTAAGACATCAACAACAGTGACTGTTATGCATTCTAGTGTGTGAACATGGAAGTGTTAGGCTGATTTCTGCTTCATGCATTAAGCTTTTATCATGTTGGAATGTGCGACTGGACTAATCATCGCTTCGGGAGTAGTGCAAGCAGTTTCTCAAGTTTTCTTGTCTTTTTATGGTATTAAATTTGGCTCTAATTGAGATGTAGCATAAATAAAGAGCATAGACTTAGTTAAGTGAATCCATCCGACTTTTAGGAAGCTCAAATTACCTCTACTAAGTCAAATGAAGCTAACTATCTCCAGTGATCCAAATCTATACAAATTTTCTCAATGGCCAAGGGAAAGCTAAAATGTTTGACCATGGAGAAACCTGATGAAAGTAACAGTAAGTATGATGAATGGATTCAAGAGTATGGTCATATTATGATTTATGACATGGTTGTGGAACAATATGGAAACATCCATGACTGAGAAAGTGATATTTTTGGATATGGGAAAAGAAGTTTGGGATACTTTGTGTGAGATGTATTTATCAGAGAACAACATTTCTCGTATCTGTTAGTTGTTTGAAGAAATCTTCACATTCCAACAAGGGAATAAATCCCTAGGTGAATATTTCTCAAAAATCAAAAGGAATGTGGGAAGAGCTAAATGTGCATCAGCTAATTAGCAATCTAAGGGTCTGTTTGGGCGGTGGGATTAGAAGGGATTAGGTGGGATGGGATTCATGTGGTCCTGTGCCAATTCCACTACACGTTTGGGAAGAATGGAAAAGCTTGGAATTGCATTAAATAGAATTGCATTGGGTCCCATGCCAATTTCAGTCAATGTTAGCAAGTTGTTGTAGGTCCCACCATGATGTGTGGGCTATATCCATACCGTCCACCCATTCATTGAGATTATTCTAGAGCATGGGCCAAAAAATCGGGTAAATCTAATACTCAAGTGGACCCCACCATAGAAAGCAACGGGGATTGAATAATTACCGTTGAAAACTTCTTTGAGGCAACATTAGTTTTGGATCTACCTCATTTTTAGGCCCATGCCATAAAATGAGGTTACAAAACAAATGAACAGTTTAGATATAACAAATGTGTGTTATTCTCAATAATTCAAATGATGGTGGGTATATCCATTCAATGTACCACCGTAGGATCAACAAAGCAGGGCATTAATCTTATCCCATGACAAGAGGGGACAATCCCTGCCATGGGTAATAATGATGTTTTTTGAATCCCATCCCACCTAATCCCTTCTAATCCCACTGCCCAAACAGACCCTAAGGAAGTAACTACAGCAACATGAAGAGTTTCGTGTAACCAAGTTCTTGCCTAATAGAGACCAAAATATGAGCCAATGTGACCGCAAATCATTGGTGATGAAGAAGTTTACGCCAATCTTCAGTATGTATCCTTTGATTTTAATGTCAAGTCTAGTGGAACCATGACAGATTCGCATTAGTGTCATATGTTGGACGAGGAGGAGGTCGTGGACAACAAGATAATCAAGGTGGTAGAGGTGATCATAATGATTTTGGTGGAGGTCATGGGCCTCGAAAGTGTACTCATAGTGGGCTAACTAATCACACAATGGAGAGGTGTTGGGATATCCATGGCAAACCAACATGAGCTAATCAAACCTCTTATTCTAAAGAGAATAGTGGATCTCGTCTGACTAGTCCTATGACTAGTAGCATCTCAACCGTCCACTCCCTCCAAAGATGTGGCCACACAGACTAAGGATGAGTACACCAAATTATTGAAAACTCAACCTTACCTCCGATGCCTCTTTTTCTTTTACAACTATGTTTGTAAACTCAACTATAACTTGTTTAGCCTCTTAATCTCCTGCTTCATGGGATACTACCTCTAGAGCATGATCACGTGAAAGGTGAATCCAGTGCCTTATCCTTCGTTACTTCGACAGTGACGAGTTCACTTGTTACTTTGGCAGATGATACCCTATCCAAAGTATGTGTGGTAGGTATAGTTAATGCTAGTCCCTCACTATGATTGTCGTTTGTGCTTTTTGTCCTTAAATTCACCTTTAGTTTTATATCAGCTAGTAAACTCACTAAATCTCTTAATTGCTTTGTAGCATTTTATTGGTCACACTAATTTTTTCCAAGATCCAAAGACAAAGACGAGATTAGGAGAGGGCATGAACATGGTGTACTTTACTATCTTGATCGTGATCTAGTTAGACCAAAAACACAAACAAGTATCTCTCCTTACTAGTGGCACTATCATCTTGATCACCCATCTTTGAAGATTCTCAATAGTATTGTGTTGTCATTATCCAGTGTGTTAGAGTTAGAATGTGAGGTGTGTGAGCTGAGTAAACATCATAAGATCTCTTTTTCTCCATAAGTGAAAAAGCATAGTAAAGTTCCATTTACTTTAGTACATTTAGATATTTGGGGTTTTCTTTTGATCTCTAGTATGTTAGGAAAGTATTTTGTTACTTTTGTTGATAATTTTTCCCAAATCACTTCACTTTATTTAATGAAAGATCGATCTAAGTTACTTTCTATTTTTTAAAACGTTTCATATGGAGGTGTAGAACCAATTCATTTCCAACTTGTGTGTTTGCTTCGATCTGACCATGCAATAGTGTATGTATCAAATTACTTTTAATTCATATTTATTTGGACATGGCCTTGGATCAAACATCGGGTATTTACACTCTACAACAAAACGACGTTGTTAAAAGGAAAAATCATCACTTGTTAGAAGTTATTTGAACATTGTTAATGCATATGAATGTTCCAAATGTCTTTTGAAGTGATGTTGTTCTACTTGCACGCAACTTAATTAATCGCATGTCTTCCTCCATTCTAGCGGGTCAATCACATCATCCTGTTTTATTCGAAGTATTTTGTATCTATTACAATATGGCCATAAAGGCCAATACGTATAAGTAATGGCTGTGACCGTTATGTGATACAAGGGTGAAACGGGGTAGTTGGTTTTTTGAAACCGTAACGGCCGTTATGGGGCATAACGACCATTATCTCTATAAAGGTTTTAAAAAAACGGTTATTTTTTCTCTTTAAATCTATTTTTCTCCTTTTTTTTTCCTTTTCACATTTCGAAACTTTCCTAGATTGTTTTACAGCAGATTTCAACCACTCTTACTACAGTCTACAGTTTTTAAGATTAAAATCATAGATTGAAGCGATTGTACGAATACAAGCCCAAGGGCCATTTTTTCAACAAAAAAAAAATGTAGTATTTATTCCTTTTTCCCGATTTCTAGTTCTAATGCTTGATTGTGAAGTGTATATATTAGAGACACATAACCAAACTATGTTCATAAATTCACCAGACAACCAGATACAACACTCTCACCAAAGAGTGGACTTTTACGCTACCATTTTTTTTGAAAGTTGACTGTTATGCTGCCATAAACATGTTTTTAAAAATTTTATAAAAAAAAAAAAAAAAAAAATGAATACATATTTGGAATATTTACATTATTTCGAATTTTCTAAATATTTTTTCAAAATTTTTCAAGCATAAAAATATTTCAAACATTATGGGGGTCATAACAATCGTTACGCCCCCATGTCGGTAACATTGATCATTACGGCACCATTACCAATACAGAATTTTGGGTGCATGTGCTTTGTTCATAGATTTTATTTCCTAAGATTCCACGATTTTTTCTTTCCCCTAGAGTTTTTGGGTGCATGTGCTTTGTCCATAGATTAGAGTAAGTTTTGATGTATTAGATCCCCAAGTAATAGAATCTGTGATTCTTGGGCATTCCAGAATACAGAGAAGTTATAGGTGTTACAGTCCTAGTTTTCGTAAACGAATCGTGTGTGGCAATATTACCTTCTTTGAATCTATGCTATTCTTTTTAGATGAGTCAAAGCTCATGCAATGAAAGATCTTTAGTCCTCTTCTACGATGTCAATGCCTCTTCCCTTAGAGGTTCATCCCATATCAAATCACTTTCTTCCATAGGTTAGTCTCTTCCTACAATTGAACCTACTCTCAAGGTTTGCTAAAGACGGAAGAAGGGAGATAGTGAAGTTGTCCATGACTTGCCATCCACCACATCTTCCAAGCCTTTTGATCTTAAACCTAATGAATTCTTATAATCTTCCTACTGCACAGAGGAAAGGTGTCTTGTACTGAACATCATATTTCTAGATTTGACTCTTTTCTTCCAGATTTCTCGAATTTGCATTATCTCTTTCCTCGCATTCTAATCCTAAGTCATATCAGGAAGCCTTGTATCATGAGGGGTGCAAGCAAGCTATGGAAGAAGTGATAATTTCTCTTCATTGTACTGGTACTTGGGAATTGACCTATCTTCCCACTAGCAAGCGTGATGTTGGACACAAGTGGGTGTATGCCGCTTAGTTTTGACCTCATGGAACATTCGAAAGATTTAAAGCTCGATTAGTTGCTAAGGTATACACTCGTAAAACTCTCAAAATTGATTACACTGAGACATTCTCTCTAATTGCTAAGATCAATTCCATTCGTGTTATTCTCTCAATTGTAGTTAACCAGGGCTGGTCTTTATTTCAATTTGACATTAAAAACGCCTTTCTTCATGGAAATCCAGAAGAAGTCTATATGAAGCAACCACTGGGTTTGTTGCTCAGGGGAAGTCAAATAAAGAGTGTAAGCTTCATAAGGCGGTCTATGGGTTGGAGCAATCACCACAGGCGTGTTTGGATAAGTTCATTAAGGTTGTGTTGGCCTATGGGTTACAGAGGAGTTAGGTTGATCACTTGGTCTTCATACAGTGGGCTGCGTCTGGGCTAAATGTGTTGGTTGTGTACGTAGACGATATTGTAGTCATAGGTAGTGACAATAGAGGAATTGAAGAACTCAAGCAAGACCTTCAACATGATTTTTTTAACAAAAGGTTTTGGTCATCTTTGGTATTTCCTAGGGATAGAGTTTCTCGAATTAAAAGAAGGGGTTAATATATCACAACGAATATATACCTTAGATTCACTTAGAGAAAGAATGTCTCCTTAGTGATACGCTTGTCGATACACCAATGGATCCTAATCACAAAAAAGGGAGTGATCAAGGAGAAATAGTTGACGACTCGGAAAGGTATATTAGATTGGTTGGAAAAGTTATTTACTTGATTATTACCTGACCAAACATATCGTATGTTGTTAATGTGGTAACTCAGTTCTTCATTTTCCTATATCTCCATATTTCGATGCAGTTGTCGGGATTTTGCGGTGTCTCAAGGGAACTCCAGGTCAAGGAATCTTATATAAGCGACATGATCATCTCCAAGTTACTAAGTATTCTACTTGTGCAGGTTCGTGATCTCATCAGCAGTCAACAACCGGATATTGTACATTTATAGGAGGAAATTTAGTCACACGGAAGTGTAAGAAGCAAAGTGTAATAGCAAGATCTAGTGCAAAAGCAAAATATAAGACCATGGCACATACCATGTGTGAGCTTGTATAGGTAAAAAAGTTATTACAAGAGATGGGTTTTACTGTATATTTGCAAATATAGCTGTTTAGTGATTTAGAATTTTCTTAATGATGCAACCAAAGTGCATTCCCATGAAAGCTTAGGATTGAGACATGGGCCCCATGATCCATCCAGACAATTCTGTGAGCCCATATAATGGTCTCATCAATATGTGGACCCCACATGAGCGGTTTATCAGTTAGGATAGTGACTAGAAATGTTAGGCTAGTTATTTAGAATTGGCATGATGAGGCAGCTTAGGAGTCAGGACAGAGTCCAACAAAAGTCTAGGCACAATCTGTCTGGAATTTCCTGTGCGCCCTGATAATGGTCTAAATAACATGTGGACCATAGACATGACGCAGTCAAACCACAGGTCGATGAGTCCATCAAGTTTTTTTATTATTTCATTACTAAAGTTCGAGTTTGTCATGAGTTGTGGAACAAATTTGCCTTATATTATTTTTGTCATTTACAAATTCCTTTGCAGGATACTACCTAAAGATGTGTGGCCTGCGATCATCCTGTGGACCATTCTCAAATTCTTCTTGGAAGACTGTAGATTATGGTTGTGCAAAGTGTGAACCACAGCAGCAACAGACTCGGGTGACGGAATGGAGAAGCATCGATTTCAAAATGTTTCTTAGTATAAACAGGTAGGAAATTGTTGGCAGTCATATAGGCTCTTTGGGGGGAAGAGGAACAGTAGGTTTTTTTGGAATTAAAGTGGTACGGTATCGGAGGTGTTCAAAAGGGCAAAGCTAGATGTAGTGGGATGGGCCTCTTGTCTAAAGGTTATTGATGTTTGTCTTCCTTGTTCGTGTTGCAGCTGCAGTTTTTGCCTTAGATTTTTCTTTAGCTTTTCTCTTCAATAAAAGTTCAATATCTAAAGAAAGAAAAACAGGTAGCCAATGGGAGCAGAAGCACAGGTTTGGAATACGATTCAAAGTAGGAGCAGCACCTGTGTAGAAGGATCGTGAAAGCAAGCTGTGGATACAGAATTGAGATGTGATCCATGATGCAAGAAATAATACCCATTCTTTCCGGAGTGATGGGAAGAGGTACATGTATAAGGAGCTCACAAGTTCCATGAAGCCTCAAAAAGAAGAAATGCAAGAAAATTTGATAAATGAACCGAAAGAAGTGCCAACAAATTAATTTGCAAATGATCTACAGATGGATCAACGATCGAATTGACCAAAGAATTATCGAAAGGATCTGCTGATAGATCAATGGCTAGACTTGCATCAGATGAAGGACCAAGACTTGAATCAACTTGTTGGTCTCATGGTATATCCCAACACAGAGAATGATATCAGGAAATGATATTTGTTTATAAACTCTTCTGTCAAGTGGGTAACACTGGGAATAGCTAGAAATGATATTGTGAAATTTGTGGCACCAAATGGGCATACAATATGCATGGGATTTGCTGCTTCAAACCAGAGGGTTTGTAGACAAATCACAGAACAAAGCAACAGATAGATTGACAATTGGATTGATGAAAGAATTGACAGCAAGATTAAGGGTCAGATCGACAAATCTCAATAAGAGATGTTAATGATGATATCGGCATGTTGAGCACCCTGCAACTACAATCAAAACAGCCAATTCGAAGATCAATGATGAGATGGTAGAAGCAAGGATGATTATGATCCATGAGAAGCCAAAAGTGGCAAGATAACACACCGGTTTAAGATCTAGTGATAATCATGTCAATTCAACAGTAGGGCCTTTATTCACTCCCACCAAAGCCAACGGAGACAAGACATCAGGCGAACCATGTCAATGGAGGCATGCAGAGATCCAAACTTACGAGCAAGTTCTTCCCATTGGAAGAGACTAAGGCAGCCTAGGTGTGAATCCCATTAAAGCCTCTGCCTAGGCCCAATGATATGTTAGATCAGATTCTTGGTCCCCATGATATATCCTGATAGATTTTTTTGGCCCCTAAATAATGGCCTAGTCAATCTAGGGGCCTCACAAGTGGTCAATCAGTTAGTGGACCATGCATGATCCAAATTTGAGGGCAAGTTCTTCCCACTGGGAGAGACTGAAGCAGCCTAGGTGTGAATCCCATTAAAGCCTATGTACTGTAGGCCCAATGATTTGTGAGATCAGAATCTTGGCCCCCATGATATATCCTGATAGATTTTTTGGCCCCTAAATAATGGCCTGGTCAATCTAGAGGCCTCATGAGTAGGGGTGTACATCGAGTCGAACCGAGTCGAGCTGGCCTCAGCTCGACTCGGCTCGAACACTGGCTGACCTCGGCTCGGCTCGGTCCTCGAGCCTGACTGGCCAGCTCGGCTCGGCTCGGTTCGGTCAGCAGCTCGGGCCGAGTTCGAGCCAAGATCACCATTGAGGCATTTCCACAAACACCTGAACTGCAACTTCAAAAACCCACTGTTTTATAAACACTTCTAAGTAACATAAAAACCCTACAATCTCTAGAAGTTACTAACTATACTGCACATTCATGGCTTTACACAATTGAAAAAACTTTCATCTCATCAAGCTGCTACGACCAAGGGTTAGAAGCAGCAAACCACAAAGAAAGGACAGAACAGAGAGCAAACTTACCAACATTCGCCTGTTTTTCTGCCAATGTTGCAACTGTTCCTGCTGTGTGCGTTTGAGTGTACTGGGTGCATTTGACCGCCTATCACTCTCTAATGAAGGTTTCAAATCTCTTCCCACTCCAAGCTGGATTCAATCCGAGTCGATTCGAGCTGGGGCCTGCTCGAACTCGGCTCGAACTCATTTTCAAGCTCAAAAAATCAGCTCGACTCAGCTTGAACTCGGCTTCGAACTGAGTCGAATCGAGCTTTTTCGAGTCGAGTCGAGTCGAGTCGAGCTAGCTCGGTTCATGTACACCCCTACTCATGAGTGGTCAATCAGTTAGTGGACCACGCACATAATGTAGTCAAACTGTGAGTCCAGATGTCCAGAGGACTTATTGTTTAATTAGTTGTTAAGAGTTGGAGCTTGTCATGACTTGTTGAGTTAGTTTCCCTTTGCATGCACCAAGAACTTTGTAGACAAAACACATCCGTCCCAAGGTTTTAAGACTCGATCAAGTCCCATGCTACTCGTCCAAGCCGACTCAGACTCAGTTGAACCCAATCATGTTCGATACCACAAGTCACCCAGCTAGTTCAACCACGATTTGGGCGAGTCTTGTCTCGACTCAAGAACAACTTACTAGAAAACCTACCCATAACCAGTTTCCTAAAGGCCTCGAATTCTACACATGCATAATGCACAAGAAACCCAAACCAACTTCTTGGTTTCTCTCCACATGAATAAAGAGATCTGGTACATGTAGGCTCTCTCGTACATGTATAAGACCACATCATGTGGTGCTCAGTGGATGCTCAATCTAGTTGATCCAAACCATATATAAAAATCCTTGCCTGGATATGAATGACATGTGTGGCCCACTTTGGAATAATGTGGGCATTCTCCCACATAGGATCACGTGTCACCATAACATACAATGAATAGGATATATGGTATGTACTCTATGAGTTTGAACATTTTACTAGATACTTAAAATGGATTATGAACAATAACCTCAATAATCTGGTCTACTAAGAGTATTGATATAGGACAGTGGCAATCGTTACTACATTAATCGAAATGGGGTCAAAGATGATCAAAGAAATGAGCACTCCCAATGGCATGGATACTTTTAGTTTAGAAGTGTGGTATGGCAATTACATGCCAGGTATGGTCACGCATGCTAATTCCAAGTGGTTTAAAAATCTCTACCAAGAGATGCCTTACCATTCTGTCCATTCACCCTACGCATAAACATTGATTTCTTTTTTGCTTTTTAACACTACCAGGGATAGAACCCTGGATCACTCACACTACAATGTCTCTACCAGCTCATCTAACAAGCAGTAGACAACAAAAAATACAATGTCATAAAACCAGAATCATCAACTGACTTGAATAAACAGGAATGTATACACAACTATAATGTTTGTTTATATAAACTCCCACTAACCAAACATCACTCAAGGAAGTAATCTCTTGGCTTGCAGGTGCAAAGTAATCTACAAACACCTGATGACTCTAATGCCGATTTGGAAGGCAATAACCTTCGCTTATGGATGAAGCTATAAGCTCTTTCTAACTTGTAAACACTTACAGGAAGACAGACAACATGGAAAAAAGTTACACCTAAAACTCACTTTCAGGTGTAAGTCGTTTACAAGTTATAACCTTACAGGCATCCAAACGGCCCCTACGCATGCCATGAAGATGGAGCTGCATTCAACTTCAATAACGCAAGCCGAATAACAGCATTCTAATATAGTATCATATCTAACGCCCTAACCCTAGAATTTCCATCCCTCCACTAAAACCACCATTTCCTCCAAGCACCAAGGGAAGTATATCAAATTGCCCGAGAATTGCGAAAATCAGACAAAATGCAGAGCCAAACGGACCTTGATACAGGCATTTCCTAAGCATCTGCTCCAAGATCTTCAGGCACGCCATGTCATCGTCCACGACAAGAACTCTCAGCCCGACCGGGAACTGGTCGGGCACAGCGCCCTCCGTCTTACAAGATCCGAAGCTGCTCGCCGCTGTCGTCCTATGGCTCGACGCCGGCAGCTTCTGCAGAGTATCCATTGCAGATTTCAATGGAATCAAGCTCCTTTTTAAAAACAAACCCTCAGAGGCCCCTCCTCTTCACCCTGGCGTAATTATAGTCATTGGATCTTCTGATGCGGTGGATCGGACCGTCGATTGGCATCGATTCCGTTCCGTGGACGGATTTCCGCCGGATCTTCGCAGAAAAATGCTGGAATCAGCGCTGTCTGATTAGAATCTAGCGCAGAAATGCTGAAATTTCGCTTTCGGGGTTCGTTTTCTCCGATTTTTGCTAGATCTGCTCGAAGAAAAAGAAGAAGAAGCTTATTACAGCGGGGAATGGTCCGTGCGTACGAATGTACGGCTTTTTACCATACATTCTATCCATGTGGGGCCCAGTTTTGATGTTTGATTTCCATCCAACCATCCGTTAGATGCGTCCAACAATTTTCGGTCTAGAAATTCAAGTCTAGTAAATAACTCAAGTGGGCCACACCAAGAGAATAATGAGGGGCATTGAAGAAGGGGGACGACCACCGTACAACCTTCCAAATAGAATGTAGGGTCCATATTACATGTCATCCATCCCATTCATCAGTTGCTACGCACTATCAAGAAGGGATGTAGCTAAAATAAATCTATTAAAATTTTTAGATACGCCACAACAGGTGATTATATAGATTTTAGGCGTGATTATACATTGCTCTCTGCAGTGCTCCCAAATGGGCCTTTGATAAGAATTATTATTGATTTTACGGATTTAATGAATATGGTCACTAGATGCACGGTTTAGATTACTTGTATAAATCATTTGTGGGCCCCACACAGCTTGTAAGTATGCCAATCGCTATACGTTAAAACGCATGGGATCATTCCCACGCTACACGACACGGGCGCCTCGGACTGTCTACCATATGCGTTACCCAGTGTTTTTAGTAAGGAAGCGGATTAGGGGAGACCCCGAATACACCCGAGACAGTGTGGACCTCATTGCGTGGACCACCTTGATGTATGTATTTTGTATCCACTCCTTTCATCAGTTTTTTCAGATCATTTTAAGTTATTTTATAAAAAATATATGTATATAATATATCTAATCATTAGGTGGACCATATCGTAGGAAATAGTGGTGATTAACCATTAATGGACCACAAAAGTTCTGCATCAAAATGATATTTTTTAAACTTTTCATCTAGTTTATGTAACTTTATCAAAAGATTGGATGTTGAATAAACATTACTGAAATATTAAGGTACCCTCTAAGAAGTTTTTAATGGTAGGCCGTTCAATCACTCATTTTTGCTAATGGTATGGTCTACCTGAGATTTAGATATACTTCATTTTTGGAATAATGCCCTAAAATAATCTGATAAAACGGATTCACGGCTTAGATACATAATATATACATCAAGGTGGGACCTACGGTGAGAGCCATACCATCTTCGGTGAGGCCGGAGTCTCACCTAATCCGCTCCCGTTTAGTAACTGATGGCCACTCAAATTCTCCGTACGGACGCGGATTGGCTGGGACAGGTTGAGTAGCGAGACCGGCTACCGAAGTGACCTCCCAAGTTTTGTAAGCCCTATCATGATGTATGTTTGGTATCCACACCTCCCATACATTTGAAGATATGATACTAAGTTATGCTCCAAATAATGAGTCAGATTCAAAGCTTAAGTGGATCCCACTGCAGAAAACTGTGGGGAGAGTGACGCCCAGCATTAAAATTTTCTACGGGCTACAAAAGTTTCCGATCAACCTAATATTTATGTTTTCCCTTCTTTCATGTATGCGATAACGTATAAACAATGTAGATCTCAAGTAAACATAACGGTGAACCTTAAGAAGTTTTCAACGGTTGTCGTCACTCTCCTCTCTTTTTTCTGTGGTGGGATCCACTCAAGCCTTGGATATGCCTCATTCTTTGGATCATGCCCTACAATGATCTCTCCAATTATATGGACGGTGTGGATACGACACATACATCATGGTGGCCTCCAAAAAACTTAGTGACGTCACCTCAGTATCAAGCCTCGCCACTCAACCTGTCAGTAGCTAATCCGCGCCCATAGGCGTGGTATATACGTACGTCAATCGAGGCTGTCCAACTTGTGAGCTAAATTATTAATGGGGCCCGCACTGGAAATAACACTGATCGGATGATGCTGACAGTCCAATCGATGGTCACTGAATGGATGGTTAGGATCGGCCAAGCAGCGTAGTTTTTTGGGTTGTGCTACGTTGGCATTGTACCAGGGGGAAAGCGGATTGCGTCCTGCCCCCCTGGACGTTAATCCGTTCAGGCGGGTCTATGTGGGGCCCACCGTGATGTGAGGGTTTTATCCACGCCGTCCATCCATTTTTTTCAGGTCATTTAGGGTGTGAAACTTAAAGTTGAGAAGAAAAAGAGCTCAAGTTGACCACGAAGTGGAGATTGAATCCACACCGTTAAAAACTTCTTAGAGCTGCAAAAGTTTTGGATTAAGCTGCTATTTGTGTTTTCCCTTCGTACACGTACACGTGACCTTATGAATAGATTGTACGGCAAATAAACATCACGATTGACTCTACTAAAGTTTCAAAGTTTCAACGGTGAATATCATTATCACCACTGCTTCCTGTGGTGTGGTCCTGTTAAGCTCTGGACCTGCCTCATTTTTAATCATGTCGTAAAATGATGTGAAAAAGTGTATGAACGGCGTGGATAAAACCCAAACATTATTGTGGGCCCCACAGAGCCGCTTGCGGACGGATAAACGTCCAGGCGGGGGCAGGACGCAATCCGCGTGTGGTACCAGGATAGTAGGAAACATTTCAGCTGGGACGCAGCAAATGGCATGAGTGTCGATACATGATCGGTGCCACTAACCAGGTGATGCTGTTTGGCTGGTGACGCTGGGATAGTGGTCGTGGTCTATGGGCCCATCATGACATATGTGTTTTATCCATGCCGTCTATTCATTTTTCAAAACCATTTTAGGGCTTGAACTTTAAAATGAGGTAGATCTAAATCTCAAGTGCACTACACTATAGAAAAACAGTAGGGATTGAATGTCAACCATTAAAAACCTCTTAAGGCCCACCGTGATGTTTATTTGACATCCAACCAGTTGATTTGGTCATGCAGACCTAAGTCAAAGTAAAAAAACAAATATCAACTTGATCAACAACTTTCGTGTCACTTACAAGTTTCTAATGGTGGGCGTTCGTTCAATCTATATTACTTTACATGTATTGTCCACTTGAGATTTGGATCCACCTCATTATTGGGCTCATGCTATAAAATGATCTGAAAAAATAATCACTCGTGAATGAAGCAGTTCCGTTGCGTGGTCCCATAGGGCAGCGACCACTGGCCATTAACTAGTACCAGTGGCGGATTAGCTAAAGGTTGAGTAGGGAATGACATCACCAAGTTCTGTGGGGCCCACCATAATGTAAGTGTTGTATTTACGCTGTCCATCCATTTGGAGAGATTATTTTAGGGCATTATCCAAAGAATGAGGCAGATCCAAAGCTGGAGTGGACCCCAGCATAGAAAACAATGGGGAGAGTGGCATCCACTATTGAAACCTTCCTAAGGTCGACCATAATTAGAGGTGGGCATATTGGACCCGATCCGATGGATCCGACCCAATCCAACCCGACTCGACCCGTTCCGAACAGAACCGACTGCCAAAATCAGGTCTGATCGAGTCTATCCGTCCAGATCCGATCGTTTTTCGGGTCGGGGTCGGATAATGGTGTATCCGGACAGATCCGATCCGATAACTCGAACCGAAATGACCCAGACCGACCCAACCCAACCCGACCCGGAGCGGGTAGTCGGGTAGTATAAATACATTTTTTTATACCCCTAAATCTCTTACCCTATTTCTAACATATTTCTTTTCTTTCTTCCATCATGGTGGGGCCCATAGAGCACTGTCCAGCAGCCGGTCCTCTCCGATAGTGTCAGTATCCAATCCCTCTCCAAATCAAAGCTATTCGTCGCTCGGATGGGCCACATGCCATGCACGGTTTCAATCCTCCACAAATAAGAAGGTGTCTCAGACGTGTGGGGTCACATGGGTCTTAGCACCTTTTCTACATATATGATACTCGGCAATGTATGGCACTTGATACGCGTGGACTCAGAATTATTCACTCGATTTATATTAACTAAAAAATTTGAGTTGACCATGCACCGTATTTCCTCCATGAGAAAACCCGAGATCAGATTGGTTGGACAGTCTTATCATCTGATCCGTAAAAACTTGTTTGTGGAAATAAGACCATTGGATTTTATAACCGTCCCACAAATGTCTCCACCATTCCTCGTAAGATAATCAAATAAGCTTAATCTCTTGTTCATAATAAATCTTCCCCATATACAATAATTTGGTAGGTTTAATTGGACTACTCATATGACACATCTGCAATTTCTGAGTGCCTGTGTATGATCCATCACACTCCATCGGAGTATTAAATTTTCTCGTAACTGCAATTCAGGCGAAATCAAATTGCGTACTGAGTAACCTTACCGTACTCAGTAAACTTAGTTGGGCCCACCGTGAATGTATATGTTTAATCCACGTCGTCCATACAATTTTTTAGCTCATTTAAGGGGATGAACCCAAAATTTAAGAATATCCAAACCTCAAATGTATCATACCACAGGAAACAGTGGTAGTAATGATTTTTCACTGTTGAAACCTTTATGTGCCCCACAGTGATGTTTACTTTCCATCCAACCTGTTCATAAGATCTTACAGACATGGATGAACGGTAAACACAAATATAAGCTTGATAAAAAACTTCTGTGGCCCATAAGAATATTTTCAACGGTGGACACTCAGTTCACACTATTTCCTGTAGTGTGGTCAATTCAAGCTTCGGATATAATTCATATTTTGTCTCTAGCACTAAAATTATCAGGCAAAATGGATGGACGGAGTGGATTAAATATATAAATCATGGTGAACCTCGAAGAGTTTACTGAGTACGCTAAGCCTACTGAGTTACTCAGTTCCGTTTCCAATTTAAGCTCTATAGCGGTTTCGAGCAAAGCAATGGGCTGGAAAGCAGTTTTAAGTAAAAACATGGGCGCTCGAGCTCCGAGTTGTATGAACAGTTCAAAGGATATCAAAGTTACATGGGCCCCACAGTGATGTATTTATTATATCTACATCGTTCATATATTTTTAGAGATCATCGTAGAGTATTATGTAAAAAATTATTAATATCTAAAGATCATCTGGACCACACCACAAGTGGCAGCAACGAATGATTTTCACCATTAAATATTTCGTGTGGTCCACTTGATAGTTAGATCCGTCTTATTTTTCATCGTAAGCCTTATGACGAGCTCGCCAAATGGATGGACGGTTTAGATATAACACATACCTCACGATAAGACCCACGAAACTTGCTAAGGTCGTTACAGCAAGTCCCCACTCACTGTATTAAAAAAAAAAAAGTTAGAGTGCTTTCGTGCAGTGCACGTTAATATATATGTTCGGTAAAAACATCAATACAGTAACGGAAAGTTTTTAAAAGCCATGTGGGGCCCACCTTGATGTATATGTTTTATCTAAGCCATTCATCCATTTTGACATATCAATTTAGGCTTTGAGCAAAAAATTAGTATATATTAAAGGTTGAAGTGGACCACATTATATGAAAAGTTAAATTAAATTCACACATATCCGAATCATACCCAACTCGATCCGATTCGGTTTCTCTGACCGGTCGAACTCGGTTCGGGTCAGGTGAATCATGTATCGGATCTGTTTGGGTTAGGTGACCCGGATTTGATTCCGGATCTAATCGAGTTCGGGTCAAACCATTGTCATTTCGGATCTGATCGAGTTGAACACAATCCGCTCCAATCCAGACCGATGCCCACCTCTAACCATAATGTTTATTTCAGATCCAACTTACATGAAAGAAGGGAAAACACAAATATCAAGTTGATTGAAAACTTTTGTTGCCCTTAGAAGTTTTTAATGGAGGGCATCACTCTCCCCACTGTTTTCTGTGGTGTGGTTCACTCAAACTTTGGATCTGATTCATTCTTTGGACCATGTCCTAATATGATCTCTACAAATGGATGAACGGTGTGGATACAAAACATACATAATGGTGGGGCCTACAGAACATAGGGGTGAAAGTTGGGCGGGTTCAACCCGACCGACCCGACATTGGGTTAGGCTTGGGCAGGATGCATTGGGTTTGATCTCGGGCTTGGGTCATACAAACACTAACTCGATAAAACTTAGGTTGGGCTTGGGTTGAGGTCTCGAGTTACCCAACCCAGATCAATATATAAGTTCCTTATAAATTAATTATAATTGAGTGCGGATCGTCCGTGTTGAAGGCACAGGAAATTCCAATGCCTTTGGGTTTAATTGGTCCACGTCATTTCCGATGACTCAAGCTAACATGATAATCGGATTTCACTCTCCCCTATAGATTGCTTGATGCACAATATGACTTTTAAAGGAGCAGTAGTGCTGTATTATAGTTTGTTTGTTTAGAAAAAATAAACTTCTTTACCATAAATAACTACATAGGATGTGCATTGAAAATATAATAGACTAATGTAATAATAAAAATATTAGCATATATCTACCCGACCAACCCGACCGAGCCCGTACGAGTTGGGCTTGGGTTGAGAATTCCCAACCCGATGTTGGGTTGGGTTGGGTTAGGGTTGAGGTACAGGAACATTCGGTTGGGCTAGGGTTAAGCACCAACCTGACCAACCCGACTTTCTGCCCTAACAAAACTTGGTGATGTCATTTCAGTAACGAGTTTGACTACTCAACCTGTAAATAGTTAATTCGTGTCCTATCTATGTCTCTAGCCAATCTGCAACCCAATACATGTCCTCAAAATTTGTGAGGGCATTTTAAATGCCCTGGTGGACCGAAAAGCACGCTATTACATTCATCCTAGTCTTGTAATGTTACATGGGCACGGATTGGGTATTATCTCCACTAGGAAGGGTACTGTCCACCTCTACCTAAGTTAGAGACCGACAATCATATCAAGGGCTCTGTTGGGTCACATTGATGTATATATATGTTTTAGCCACATCATCAATCTATTTTGACATATCATTTTAAAGCATGAGCTTAAAAAGAGGCAAATTGACATTTGAAGTGGACCACACCTCAGTAGGAAGCAGCAAGGATTGAATTCCTACATTGAAAACTTCTTATGCCCACCATGTTTATTGTCATCTAACCTATTCATAAGGTCACATAGACATATATGAAGGAGAAATATAAATATCAGCTTATCCAAAAATTATGCCAGTTTTCAAACTTTCAATCCCTGCTTCTTCATATGGTGTGGTCCATCTAATTTTTCAATATGCCTCCTTTTCAGGCTCCTCCCTAAAATGATATGTCAAAATGAATGAACGGCGTAGATAAAACGTATACATCATGGTGGGCTCCCACAGTGCCCCTAATAGGACCATCCTTCTCTAGCTAGGTCCTAGTGGGGAGTGGATTAGGTGAGACCCATGTCCACCAAGGTGGGTGGGATCCCTACCTGTGGGGCTCACAGTGATGTATGTGCCCTAAATCCACATTGTTCAACAATTTTCAAATCTCATTTTAGGGCATGATCCCAAAAATGAAGCATGCCCAAATCTTAAATGGACCTCACCACTTGAAACAATCATGATTGAATCCCCACCATTAAAAACTTCATGGAGTCCACTAGAATGTTTATTTGTCATCCAACATGTTAATAAGGTCACAAATACCTATATGAAGAGACCACTCAAATATCATCTTGATCCAAAAGCTTTTGTGACCTGTAAGAAATTTTTAATGGTCATGGTCTATTTAAGATTTGGATATGCTTCAATTTTTGGATCATGCCCTAAAATGAGTTTTCAATATAAACAGACAGGCTATATATAATCACATACATCAAAGTGGGCTCCACAGTTAAGGATCCCACGCACCTCGATGGATTGTCGCACCCACCCCGAACCAATGGATTGGTATGAACTAATTTTATTTATTGGGAGCAGAAGTAACCATTTTACTGCTTCCCAATGTTACTTATCAGGATTTAACATTTATCTACTACAACATCAACTACATGTGAAATATATGGTCTCGTACAAACCATGGCATACATAAGACTGTATGTATGCCATCATAGTACCTGGACGAAAAAATCAAGAGGTTTTCCAAAGATATCTACGTAAGAGCGGGTCAGCACAAGAGAAAAACCAACAAAAATAAAAATAAAAATACAAATAGCACAAATGAAATCCTACCTACACCACTTTCGCAGGTACTCTCGATTGCATTTAGCATATGCAACAAGCCTTTAAACCCCTAGGTTGCCCCTAGTGGACGAGTTTGAGTCTCGTGAGGGTTTGCAGTAATATTACCCACAAACATTGAACTAACTAACGAAATGAAATAAAGAGCTGGGTTGCCTCCCAGGAGCGCTAAGTTTACCGTCTTTAGCCAGACAAATAAAGCAACTTCCTTAGTCCTATAAAAGCGATAAACCTATCTATACCTCCATCAGACTAGGAGATCAATCCTGGTAAACAGGATCGGTCAGAGGTATGGACATGTCCTCTGAATCAAATTTCTCGACAAATGGTTTCAATCGATGTCCATTGACTTTAAACTCCTTGCCATTGTCGGGATCTCTAATTTCAACGGCCCCATGAGGAAAAACAGTAACAACAATGTAAGGGCCGGTCCAACGAGATCGAAGCTTACCCGGAAAGAGATATAATCGAGAATTGTACAAAAGGACCTTCTGACCAGGCGTGAATGATTTTCGCAAAATGTGTTGGTCATGAAATGCTTTCATCTTGTCCTTGTAAATTCTCGAATTATCGTACGCATCATTCCGGATTTCCTCCAGTTCATTTAATTGAAGTTTGCGTAGCGAGCCAGCGTTGTCCAGATTGAAATTAAGATTTTTGATCGCCCAGTACGCTTTATGTTCCAGCTCCACAGGCAAGTGACAAGCTTTCCCATAGATAAGTCTAAAGGGAGACATTCCAATAGGGGTTTTAAAGGCAGTACGGTATGCCCATAAAGCATCGGTCAATCGAATTGACCAATCCTTACGATCAGGGTTAACCGTTTTCTCTAGGATATGTTTGATCTCCCTATTGGAAATCTCGGCTTGTCCACTTATCTGTGGATGGTATGGGATGCTCACCTTATTAGAGATACCGTATTTCTTCATTAAGCTCTCGAATGGTCTATTACAAAAGTGTGAGCCCCCATCACTAATGATGGCTCGAGGCGTTCCGAATCGAGAAAAGATGTTTTCTTTTAGAAATTTAATGACCGTGCGATGGTCATTAGTTCGACACGGAATCGCTTCAACCCATTTAGTGACATAGTCCACGGTGAGCAAAATATACAGATTTCCAAAAGATTGGGGGAATGGTCCCATGAAATCGATGCCCCAGCAATCAAATGCTTCAATGATAAGGATGGGATTCAAAGGCATCATATTTCAACGGGACAATGCTCCCAATTTCTGACAACGCTCACAAGCTTTGCAAAACTCATGAGTGTCCCTAAACATAGTGGGCCAGTAAAAGCCACACTGCAGAATCTTGGCCGTGGTCTTTTTAGCAGAAAAGTGACCACCACAGGCCTCTGAGTGACAGAAGGAGATGACGCTCTGATGCTCATCGTCTAGTACACATCTCCTTAGAATTTGGTCTGGGCAATATTTAAATAAATAAGGATCATCCCAGAAAAACTTGCGCACCTCGGTGAAAATTTTCTTCTTATCTTGCGCAGTCCACTGTGTCGGTATGGCACCTGTAGCAAGATAATTAGCAATATCAGCAAACCAAGGTGAATGGGAGACTCTGAACAGTTGTTCATCAGGGAACATGTCGTTGATATGGGTCGTCTCAAGGGGATCAGCGGTATTAAGGCGAGAAAGGTGATCGGCCACAACGTTTTCTACTCCCTTTTTATCTTTAATTTCCAAATCAAATTCTTGGAGTAGAAGAATCCATCGTATCAAGCGGGGCTTAGAATCATTCTTAGAAAGAAGATACTTCAGTGCCGCATGATCTGTATAGATAATGATCTTGGATCCGATCAGGTATGACCTAAATTTGTCCAAAGCGAACACTACGGCTAAGAGTTCCTTTTCCGTAGTCGAGTAGTTCACCTGGGCAGAATTTAAAGTTCTACTTGCGTAATGGATGACGTAGGGCCTCTTATCTTTTCTCTGGCCTAAGACCGCCCCAAGCGCATAATCAGAAGCGTCGCACATAAGCTCAAAAGGAAGGCTCCAGTCGGGTGGCTGCATGATGGGTGCAGTGGTTAATGTGCCCTTAAGCTTGGTGAAAGCTTCTTGGCATTGCTCAGTCCACTCGTACAGAGCATCCTTTTGAAGAAGATTACATAAAGGACGAGAGAGGAGACTAAAGTCCTTTATGAATCACCTGTAAAATCCTGCGTGTCCTAAGAAGGATCGCACGTCTCTGATGTTCTTGGGTGGAGGTAGGTTAGAGATAAGATCGATTTTTGCCTTATCTACCTCGATTCCCTTGGACGAGATGATATGCCCAAGGACAATTCCCTTCTGAACCATGAAATGATACTTCTCCCAATTAAGTACCAAGTTCTTTTCTTCACATCTTTTCAGCACACATTTAAGACTTTCCAAGCACTTCTGAAAGATGGACCGTATACAGAGAAACCATCCATGAAGACCTCTAGATATTGCCCCACCATATCAGAAAAGATATTAAGCATACATCGCTGAAAGGTGGCAGGGGCATTACATTGTCCGAATGGCATCCTTCGATAAGCAAAGGTGCCATAGGGACATGTAAATGTGGTCTTTTCCTGGTCTTCAGGGGCTATCTCTATCTGGTTGTAGCCCGAATACCCATCAAGAAAACTGTAATAAGAATGACCAGCTAACCTTTCCAGGATCTGATCAATGAATGGTAGAGGAAAGTGGTCTTTCCTCGTGACGGTATTCAACTTCCTGTAGTCAATGCACATTCTCCAACCAGTAGTGACTCTAGTTGGCACGAGTTCATTATTAGCATTGGCTACGATGGTGATTTCGGACTTCTTAGGGACCACTTGAGTTGGACTCACCCATTGACTATCAGATATAGGGTATATAATACCCACGTCCAATAGTTTAAGAACCTCGGCTTTAACCACTTCCTTCATGTTTGGATTTAGTCTACGTTGTGGTTGCCGAGCGGTTTTTGCATTATCCTCAAGATATATGCAGTGAGTACATATTGAGGGATCGATTCCCTTGAGGTCCGCTATCGTCCATCCCAGGGCTCCTTTATGCTCAATGAGAGTAGATATGAGCATACTCTCCTGTTCTTTCTCCAGGTGGGCAGAGATCACCACCGGGTATGTCTCATCTTGACCCAAATAGGCATATTTTAAATCAGAGGGCAAAGGTTTTAGGTCAAGCTTCGACGGTTTGAGGTTAGACGGTAGAGGCACTACATCGGTTTGTGGCAATTCTTCAAATTGTGGCCTCCACCGGTTAACTTCAAGTACCGGTGCAGTATCAAACAAGGCGCACGTCTCCCTAATTATGTCATCATCAAAATCATGGAAGTGGGCCAGGCACGTCTCCAGATGGTCGGAGGATAAGGTCAGCGGTGTCGTATCTTCCACGAAAGAGTCAATCATGTTAATGTCGTGGAAATCGTCATCATCCTCTGAGTTGCTGCCGTTATTGAAAAAAATGTTTGACTCCAATGTCAAATTTCCAAAAGACATAGTCATGACACCATTCCTGCAATTGATAATTGCATTTGACGTGGCAAGGAATGGGCGACCAAGAATGACGGGAATCTGAGTGCTCATGTGATTGATGGGTTCGGTGTCCAGGATGATAAAGTCTACAGGGTAGTAAAATCTATCGACCTGGACTAACACATCCTCAATTATCCATCTTGGTACACGAACAGAGCAATCAGCAAGTTGTAGTGTGGTTAGGGTGGGTTTTAATTCACCCAAACCTAACTGTTTGTATACCGAGTAGGGAATCAGATTGACGCTCGCTCCTAAGTCAAGAAGTGCGTGATCAATTCGATGGTTCCCGATTACACATGATATGGTTGGGCTACAGGGATCCTTGAATTTCTGTGGCACATCTTGCTTCAGGATGGCACTCACTTTCTCAGTCAAGAAGATTTTCTTTTGAATAATTTTCCGTCTTTTGGTCGTGCATAAGTCTTTCAGGAATTTGGCATATGAAGGTATCTGTTTAACGACATCAAGTAGAGGAATGTTGACTTTCACTTGTTTCAACACCTCTAGGATATCCTGAGAGTTAGAGAGAGGTTTTGGTGTAACCAACCGTTGGGGGAATGGAGCAACTGGCTTCTCTAGAAGTTCCGGTTCTACTTTTTGTGGGGCATCACTGGATCCATCATTGTTGTCCTCTTCTGGTTCTTGAGGCTTTTCGGGCCTAACCGGAAGAGTTTTATCAATGATCTTCCCACTCCTAAGAGTGGTGATGGATTTAGCATGCCCCATCTGATTTGAAGAGTTGGGATCATTAATCTCGTACTGCGGTTTATGATTGGGGAGAGGTTGTGCAGGAAGCATCCCCTTTTCTATAACCGTCATACGAGAATCTATGTTTTACATAAAATCTGTAATTCCCCGCATTGCCTGAGCCAGCTCTTGTATGGGATTTTGAACCGGTTCTTCTTGAGGTTTCACTTGATTTGGATTTTGATTGAAGAAACCTGGAGGAGTAGTCGTCTGTCCATTCCTCCAACTAAAGTTTGGATGATTTTTCCAGCCAGGGTTGTATGTATTGGAGTTAGGTCCAGTAAAAGGTCTTTGATAATTATTTACGGCATTGGCTTGTTCATTCAACACTCCTCGAAAGGCAGGTATTGTAGGACAGTTTTCAGTTGTGTGAATGTTGCAATCACAGATGCCGCAAACAATTTCATTGACCTTATCCTTCTTTCCTTCCATGGCCTCAACTTTCCTTATGAGCGTAGTCACTTTACACTTGAGATCATCCTCTTCTTTCAAGAGATATAATCCACCTTTCTCCTTTAATTGAGTCGGCCTAGACGTGGTGTTCGACTTTGGGTAATAGTCCCAAGATTGTGTTTTTTCAGCCAAACTGTCGAGGTAGTCCCATACCTCGTCGACATCTTTATTAATGAACTCTCCATTACACATTGTCTCGACCATTTAGCGCATGGAAGATGTCAGTCCATCGTAGAAAAAATTTGTAATGCGCCACGTTTCAAATCCGTGTTGTGGGCATGAACTAACCAAATCTTTGAACATTTCCCAACATTGGAAGAATGTTTCATCTTCCTTTTGGGCAAAGTTCATAATTGCTTTTCTGAGGGTAATCGTTTTATGATGTGGGAAGAATTTTTTATGAATTCCCTCTGCATGTCGTTCCATGTGCCAATGGATCTAGGACGCAGTGAATGTAACCACGTCTTAGCTTTCTCTTTTAAGGAAAAAGGAAAGAGTTTCAGCCTAATTGTATCCTCAGATACATTAGGAAAACATAATGTAGCTATAATCTCATCGAACTCTTTCAAATGTAAGTATAGACTTTCTGATTCAAGTCCATGAAATTTGGGAAGGAGTTGGATAACTCCTGGCTTGATGTCCATTTGTCCTGTGTTTTCAGGAAAAATCATGCATGAGGGTGTACTCACTCCCGCCGGTTGTAGATAATCTCGTAAAGTACAAGGCGGGGGTGTCTGTTGCACCTCATTCTCATCTTGGGTATTCTCCATCCTGGGTGGAAGTAGAGGAGGTTGGTCTTCAGCCATAACTTCACTTAACTCAGGGAATTTCGAGTGGTGTCTAGTCCTGCGATGGATAGTCAACCCCTCAACCAATCCTCCTTCAGTCAAGAGACGTCGAGTGTTGTCACGGGCCCACTTGGGCATGAAACACTTGTAGCCCTCAATTAAATTCGAACGAAAAGAAAATCTAGAAAGAAGGAGAGAGAGAGAGAGTTGGAAAGAAATTACCAAATTGAAGCCCCTAAGTTAAGGACCTGCAAAATAAAACAAAAATAAGTTAGATTCTAAAAAGGAGAAAAAACAATCCTTTAAAAGAAAGATAACAGTAAACTGATTTCTAAAAAAAAATAGAAACTTCTAAAATAAATTAGGAAAGTCCTAAACTAGAAAGTAAATTACTAAAAGAGAACTGAAAAATAGAAAGTAAGGAAGGAGCTTACCGAATTAGAAATTTCTATCTTAAAGGCCTACAAAATAGGAAGGTTAGTTTCTAAACAAAAATTCTAAAAATAAATTAGGAAACAAATTAGATTCTAAGAGAGTTAGAATTAGAGAGTTACTAAAATAAAAATAGAAAGTTAATTTCTAAAAAGGGAAAGAAATAACCTAATTTCTAAAAATAAACTATTTCCTACAGAAGGGAGAGTACTAGAATTAAAAAAAATTTCTAAAATTTTAAACCCTAATTCTAAAAAATAAGAAAAAGTAGAGAGATTAGGAAGGAATTACCAATTGAGAAACTTATGTCAAGATCCTATAAAACAGGAAACAAGTTAGTTTTGAACTCAAATAAAAATAAATAAAAAACTAAGGTTAGTAAAATCCTAATCTTAAACTAATCCTAAAACCAATTAATTTCAGAGAATCGTAACCGTCAGTCCCCGGCAACGGCGCCAAAAACTTGTTCACTCCCCAAGTATAGGGTTGTGATGTAGTAATAAACTCGGTAAGACCGAGGTCGAATCCACAGGGACTGATACCTGTACGTTATCTGAAACCAAGTAGAACTAGAACTAGACTAAGATGTGATCTAAACCAAATAGAATTTAAGAAATAATTGTGGAATAATTATCTAAAACTTTAAGGAATTCAGAGGAAGGAAACTAGGGATTCAGAGGATCCACTTGTAGAGATCAGGGAGATCTTATGCCTGCATCAAGGATTATGGAATTCAAACTGAACTTACTTGATCTGGTTTTCAAGAGATGAAAGGTATATGAATTAGAATGGATTCCATCATCTAACCATGCCCAGGAGACAAAGCAAACAATAGGATTAAACTAATTACCAACCAATCAACAATGTATGAAGATCAGGAAGGGTACTGTCATCCTACCATGCCCATGGAACAATGATGAACAACAGGCTTCCTGACTTCATAAACATAAAAAAGGGGAAAAAGAAATACTCAAAGCCATTGCAAACCCATTGTAATTTCAGTCACAACAGACCATTAAAGACTAGGAAAATATTCCTTTTATAATCAACTTAAAATCAAATTCAGTTCAGAAATTTAAATTAAAGGCACAAAGTAAGATCTCCCATCTCGCTACAGGCTTCACCTCTTAGCCCTAGCTAAGAGGTTTAGCCACACATGAATGGGCTAAGTCTTAAAAAATGAAAAAAATATAAAGGAAAAGAAGAAGAAAAACCAGGCTGCTTCACTTCTCTCTCTCCATTCCTCAGCTTTTTCTTCTTTTCTTCTTCTTTTCTTCCGTTCCTTCAAAGCCAACCCAGACGTCCAGCCCAAGCCACCCCTGTCTTCCCGTTCCAACCACCACCCATTGACAGCAGCCAAAACCGAGCCCTCCTGCTCCAGCGCTCTCCCTTCACTGTTTTCCTCTTTCCTTTACAAACGTTTCTCGGATTTCCTCCCCGGCAGCCTGCCATCCACCCAGCCACGGCCTCCTTTAATGCTCCTCACGGAACTGCTGTTGAGTCCTGCTAGAATTAGGCTGCGGAAGCTGGAGACTCCAAGCACGCCCTCTGCTGCGAGATACCTCACGCAGTCAGGAGTTCGGCGTCTCCACTCTTCTTCTTCTTTGCTTTCTTTCCAGAAGGACCGCGTCCTCTGGGGGTGTTTTGACAGAACCACATGATGAATGGTTCGGATCAGCCGTCCGATCGCCGTTGAGATCATGTAACGGCCCGCAAAAATCGAGCAGCGTCCGGCGCTAAAACAGGGCCTGCGAAAGGCTTTCGCTGTGACTTGGTGGGGCTCAATACTGACAGTGATGGAGAAATCCACGCCGTCCATCGGTTTTCTCCCGAAATTTCGGTCGGGAAAGGATGGTTTCTGTAGGTTCTTGTGCGGCCCATTGTACTCACTCAAATCACCGTTCATCCTATGTTGTGCATCGATCTTCGTGTTTGCATCTGCATGGGGCCAAAAGGTCACTTAGATGAGGGTTATAGCTACCCCACTGGACGAATGAACGGTGTGGATCATCTAAATCCATGATGATGGTGGCCCACTGCTACTTCCCGCGGTCGGCTGCGCGTGAAAGAAAAACAGAGATCGTTTCCTTCTCTGTTTGTGAAAGAGTTCGAGTCCAGGACGGTTTGACCGTCCTGGAGTTTCCGTGCACGCCTGGTGCACCCATGCTGTACATGTGCAATGCACATGTGGGTCCCATGCTGATGTATATGAGAGATCAGCTCCGTCCAACCTGGTTGCCATATGATTTAAATGGTTGACACCAAAATTGAAGTATTTCAAGATATCAGGCGGGCCCCAGATTGATAAGTTGTGGGCTGATCTGTCCGTTGGGACATTTTCAAAAAGATCCAATGGCTGATTTTCGACGTGTACGGTTAATTTATGGTCCTCAGGCCATGTATGAAGTTTCGAACCAAGCGGATGGTGGAAACTTTGTGATCTTGCAATCTGGCTGACTTTCAGGCCACTTGAGCTTCAGTTTCTCAATTTTCTTGGACCCCTGGCGTGTAATTTCTTCGATCTTTGTCCCCTGGAGTCCGTCCCTTGCCCTTGGTAATGCTTGAGCTTTAAATCCATGCTTTTCACATGCTTTCCAGCCCATGCTCGTACACATACTCTGCATCATAAATACGATTAAATCAGGTCATTAACCGGCATCATGCTTTTAAATCCAGGAAATAATTGGGGTCTAATATGCAGTATTTGACCCTCAACAATCGTCTATGGAGAACCCCCGACAAAACTTGCATTAGGTGTAAGGCATCCCACATAATTTCAACTATTGTTGGTCATCTGATCGAACCCAAGGGCTAACAATCTCAAATGCATGGTTGTGATATATTAATAACTTAGTGAAATCGAGGTTGAATCTTCAGGGAATGGGGAACACAACTTAGAACTAATCAAATGTAAAAAAATATCTGGTTTTTAATCCAACAAATAGGTTAAAGGGTTTTAAAATAATAATAAATAAAAGACTAAGGATTCAGGAATCCACTTATAACAATTACAATATCTCATTCATCATTTTAGTATATAACTCAATTAGAATCGAAGTCCTATCATATCTAATTAGAAGATAATTTTATTAAACTCATCATCAACACTAATAAGAATATGAATTCAATTGAATGATTCTCTCATGAAGCACTTTGATCTCAATCGCGGAAAATTAAAAGCGCCTAAAGCACCCTTAGGCAACAATAGATGAATCAATTATACAGATTAAATTCTTCTATAATTTAGGATAAATATTTGTTAAATCAAAGCATTCATTATACTTGTGGGGTACAACAAATTCAGAAATAAATAACTCAAAGACTTAAAAGTAAATCTAAATCAATTTCAACCTGCTACAATCATTCAGACCAATGTTATTAAATTAAATAAATTAAATATTGCATTTGCACTTATACTACAAGCTTCATCTTTTAACCTTAGCTAAGAGATTAGCCTAATATGGCTAATATTTTAGAAATAAAATAAAAGTTAAACTAAAATCAAATGATTGAAGAAGAATGACACCTTTGTGTAAGCTCCGCCAACCCTAGGCCTTTATCACAAGCCCTAATTCGTATATAAGAAAGCTTAGAACACCCTTTTAAATAGAAAAAATTTGCACCAACTTGAAACTGACTTCAAATTTACGCATTTATGTTATGTTTTGTTATGTTTTAGTCGCACCGACAACTACTTTCATTAGCACCAAACATCACTTTGGTCGCATCATCTACGTCTCTCAATTGCAGCCGAATTTGTTCAATATTCTTCTGAAGTTTGCCTCCCTTAAGTCGCATCGAACTCTCATTCGGTGATACCAAACATGGCTTTGATCGAACCAAATTAACTCTAAAAATCACAATTTCTTCGTGGATGAAACCAACCTCAAGTGGGACCAAATAGTTTGTTATATTTGTTGACGTGCATTGTGATTTTTTAGTCTTTTCTTCATCATTTGTCCTTGATTTTCTTAGATCTTTAGATGTAAATTCTTCATTAATGTCCTTCAAATCTTCAATTCATCATCATCTTCAGCTTTACCTCTTTTTGAGCTTTAAATCTATCTTTTAAGTATTATTTCATCTTTAAGTCAAAAATCTCATTCAATGTAGAAAACATATATAATTATATTAAATTAACACTTAAATACCAGGAAAGCTAATGCAATTGAGAGGATAAATATGCAATATTTAGACGTTATTATCGTCCGGGTTCAACTTCAATCCATTGAACAAGCCTGGGTTGCAGACCCAAGGCGGGCCACCCACTTAAACAATTTATAACACTTAATATACGACAATAGCAAATTAGATTATCAAAATATAATCATAAACACGAAGTAAATTCAATACCATACCTAGGTATAACAATTGAATACATATCTAAATCAGTACAATCCAACCAACATCAACATAATCTGACATATACCAACACATAATAATTGAACACCTGTACAAATTAGTATAATTTAACCTACATTAACACAATTTGATATATATCAATATTTCTTAACATTCGACATCAAAGAGCTCTAATATTATAAATTCCATATCACTTAAGTATTTCATCGAATATGTTATTAACCAAATAGCAAACAGACACGTTTAATCATCTACAATGTCAGGTAGAAGCTTGAGGGTATATCTTCACCTTAGAGTCGATAATGCACAATTTGGATACTACCCTAGTGTCAAAATTTTGAGAAAAATATTTCAAACCCTAATTCATTAGCAATTTTATTGTTAATAACTTAAATTCTAACCTAATTAGACTTTAATCAATGGTTAAGGATTTTACTTAACTTAATTCGAGCAAACTCCAACTCGTTTCAATGAGTTAAGACTTATAATTAGCATACGATGACATTCACACGGGGTTACATCCAGATATAACTTCCACAGTAGCATGAACCACTCTAAATTGACAAATGGAGGTCCAAGACCAAGTATGTATAGAACTCTAATGTTAGTATTTTCAATTTTTTTTAAGAAATGAAAAGAGTTTTGAGGAAAAATCTGATTCCTAAACCAAAATAAAAGGGCTAGGGTAGGATTCATGAAATTCTAATACTAAAGGGATTGAATTTGGGAACTAATATTCATTTCTAACATCCGAATCCAAATGAGGTGGATCTAAAGAAGAAATTGGTGATTCCTACAGCTTGGTTGAAGCACTAACAACCCACAAAAATAAAGAATCGCAAATACAACTCTCACAATACTTTCTCTCTTACTCTTTCTCTTCTTCTCATTCTCTCTCATTTTTTCTCCTTCTCTTTATCTCAAATCCTAGAAAATTTGGATCTCCACAAATGGGATGTATTTATAGTGTCAGAAGTGGTGCTTTTATCCCTAAGGGCTAGGTTTCTTGCCATATGACCCTATTGGGGGTTGGTTTTAGCATTTAGGGCCCACTGGAGGGCATACAAGTTGATTTACGGCATTGGATGGTTGCCTTGAGTGGTGATATACGCAAAATTTCGATCGCTCTAAAAATCAGATACATCAATCAATGATTATGATCAAAGGTCAATTCAATAGTTACCAATCATCATTGGTGCCGCGACTATACAAATATGTATAGGATATTAACATAAATTAGTGTCTTTAATTTGATTATGTTCTAAACGTCCAAAAGTCACAACTTCGGTAAAGTTCAGGTGAGAATAATTAACTTGAGTTTTTTATAGTTTCATATAGTTTTTTGGGGCATCCACACACTTCATATACTCACCTCACAAGCCCAAGTTAAACGATTTGAGCCGCAATATTGGTTGTTCATCCCATGATAGATGTCAAGCCCGTAAAAATGAACGTATTTCTATAGTTTCAAGTTTAGTGGCCCACCAACGAGCGGTCTAAAGCTTGTTTAATTGATTCAACTATTTTTGGAATGAATTGAGTAACAAGATTTCTCGTGCATGACATGTAGAGTTTAGATTAGCTAAACACAGTGGCTTCTCGTAATTAGCAAAAATGGTGATTCGGTCTTAATCACCCTAACCAAGAGCACTCATTCGATCAAAATGAATTTTTTTTAAATAGTAAAATATACTAAAATTTAAAAAAATCTAATTTAATCACGCTAAATGATTACTGGTATGATTAGAAGTAATTCCTAAGAAGACACCGAGTACTAATACTCTAAGATTTATTTTTTCACAAAAAAGACATGTCCAGTTCATCAACAACTTGCAATTGCAGAAAATTTCAATTTCAATAGGTCTATTGCTTATAATGTTTTTAGCACTTTTAATTTTTAAATTAATTTTAAAATTTTTTTGGTAACTCATCACCAAGTCTACTTTAGCCCATCAAATTTTATTATATTTCGAGTTCCAGAAAAATTATAAAAATTTCAGAAGTATCAGATGTCTGAAATTAATAATTTTCTATATAGCTTCTAAAATGTCTTAAAATCAATCTCGTTGGAGGTTTTTTATTATTATAAAATTAGACTCGTCAAGTTTTGTTTTAACTTTTGAATCACCTTAATCGGATTTATATTGAAGAAGATATGTAATTTTGAATTCATTGTATTGAAACTATCCATTGTTCTATGTCGTTGTTCATTGTTGTCCAAGGATGATCGGTTGTTCGATGCTATGATCATTCAAAGCAATATTATTGAATCAATTTCTGTTCTCGGCCGTGACGATGTCGGACAGATCAAAGTCATTTTTAGTGAACCAGGCTAGGCCGATGTCTTTATTTTGAAAGGAATTGGAAGAATGGTTAGATTTATTGGCATAGAGGAAAAAGAAAAAGTTCATACATCATGTGAATATGCAGGTGATCTTAAAATATAATATATTATGCCGACCATAGAAAGAATGAAGATCAGAAGAAATGATAGGATTGTAGTGAAGAAATGTAAGTATTCACAAAACTGCATTTGGAGTAACCATATAGGTTCTCCACTGTGATAAAAACATTTGATTGTTGCTTTATGCATATCACGATATAGATGGCCAAGCACAAATGGAGCGAGAGCTAGTCATTATCCTTGAGCTAGTGCCTCGGGCAAATGAACATACTCTTTTATGATTTGTACGATGTTCGCATAGAGAAGATAACAACAAATCCACATCAACATGAACGTTGTATGTTTCAGATCATCAACTTTAGCATGATTACTGTGTTAAAGAAGCATAAAGTTAGAGTAAGCTTTTTCATTTTTGTCTGGAAGATCGAAGCAATGGTCATCATTTTGAGCGAAACTTGGGAAGACTGCTTCACCAAATGGAAGAAGATAAGTGAAAGCATATACATCCATGATTATTGGACTCATCGAAATAGAAGGTGTTGGTCAATGAGCTCTAGAATGTTGAAGCTATAGTAAGGAGGGATGTGTATGTTGGAAATTTAAAAAGAGAAAGCCTGGTGCATTCATAAATGTCGGTTTATCTCCATATATCATCGTGTTGTTGGGTTACACGATTATACCATTCTGCCCATCATTTCATTGGTCTCAATCATGATTTTTAAGCTTTGGAGACATTCGTAATATCTGAAAAGTTGGATTGTAGTAATAGTTTTTCACCTGGATAGCCTAGGAAGAATTTGTCTATCGTCAAAATCTCTTAGTGAGTGATTTTGAGGTGAAAGGCTGGTTCAAGCGAAAGGAATGATCATTAATCGAAAGGAACATCGAAGATGATATATTATATAATCTTTTGAGAGAGATTATCAAGTTCCCTGATGAAATCTTTGTAATGGAAGGTTGGAAGAGCAAATGACGAAAAAGTGACCACGATGGTGATAGAGTTTCCTAAAAAGAAAAGAGAAATAAAAAGGCAAGAGGCGTAGAAAATTAAAACTGATTCAAAATTACGTATATATTGGTCAAAAATATGCACATTAATAAGAGGATAATTATTATAAATTATAATATTTGATCATTTGTATGTGTCACAATAACAACTGTGGGAAAACAAAATCATCATTTGAGTTTTCATCTCGACCGAACATAATCAATTAGGAGTTGACACGTGGAAGGAGGAGCCGATAAATTTATTGCATTGAGCAATGGACCACCATCACTTTCGCTTTTTTGCCCAAAAGTGAAGTGACGTGGGGGGCAATGTTGTACCTTATCATTCCTGTAAGAACTAATTAGGAAATGACACGTGTCATTGCATGAGAAGTATATAGCATGCATATGATCTGCAAGGATATTTCGATCGCGTGTTATAGAAATAACAACTGGCACCGTTGAATAATACACGCCAGCGTGGGTGAGCAATAAAAGACAATGTGGTCGAGAGAAAAGCGATGCTGAAGCAGTTACCAGGACAAGTGTCCAAGAAGAGTCTGGAAGGCCGTAGTGGTGTTGAAACATATGCTGTAACAGATCAAACATGAGAAGAAGCATATAGATGGATATCTAAAAGAATTCTATAAATAGTAAAAGAATTCAACGAAGCAAAGTGTCTCATACCAACCCAATTAAACAAATCAAATCTATCAGTTATCCTTTATGCTCTTTAGCATAATTAGTCTTTTACATTCCTTAGTGTAACAAGTAGCCTAATCTTACATTAAGAATTACGATAATCCAGTAGTTGTAATCCTTAGCTGTAATCCAACTCTATGCTCATATATAAGACGATTTTCACTTAAATTTTCTCTTTTAGAAAGATGCTTTGCGGTTACTCCTCTGCAATTGAATGTAAGTGTTTCCTTTTTGTTTGTTTTTTTATCTGAAAGTCCTTTCTTATGGAAGGCAGGGTGCAACCCATTCTCGGAGGACAAACCAACCTTCCGATAATCACCTAAGCATTTTAAACAACATTTTACGAGTAGTTGAATAGGTGACCGATCTTCTTCGATCTCAGTCATATACGGTCAATTTTGACATATCTGCCTATCTTAGCACTTGGGGTCAAAGTTATTTCATTGGAATTGAGCTGCATAATCATTTTTAGCACACCCACGCATATCACTTGTGATCGAATTCTAAAATTAAGAGGTAATAAGGGTACATGATTAAAACACGCCAACTGACAGTCCATATTGAGCTAGGGCTAAATAGTAACTAAGTGTTGGCTTTGCGCTAAGTGTTGGCTTTGCGTTAAGTGTCAACTTTGTACAAATACGACACTGCTACCACCAACTTTGCACAAAGCTAGTGGCGGCTCTGCTGGAAGCAGGTTTTATGCACTAGCCTAATTAAGGAACTCCAACAGAGGCTTATTTGCTCGCATCTCTTTAGCAATGGTTCATTTTGCCCAATCTTGACATTGATGCCAAAGCCCAAGGCTTGGGAGAATTGAACTTGCTTAAATCCCATCCATTCAGCGTTACATGTTCCTCTCCAATTGCCTATAAATGGGATCCTACACTCTCAAGTGAAAAGAGGATGGGGTCTGGTGAGAGAGATTAGATAGAGGATTTGCAACAAAAAGAAGAAGAAGTGAGAGACAGAGAAAGAGAAGGCCGTGGCCAGAGGCAGAGCTTCTACCCCTGACCTCTACTATCCAAAAGCCAGGAGGCCTGACTTCCCTCTTATTCTCTCGATCTCTTCTATTCTCTCAATCTCTTCGATATCTTCTAATTTTTTAAAAAATTTCAAAGCCAATCTTGTATTCTGGATTATCCTTTTCTAGTCTGTATATTTAAACCCAACTGCTTTGAACACCTGAGGTAGTAGGCTATAACACCCTATACTTTTTGGTACTCAGGTGTTACCATGAGAACCTAATTTAGTATAAATGCAAACCCAATTTAGCTAAACACTTACTCACCCATTAAGGGTAAACTTCACCCGTAGATCAAGCCATCAATCCGTCATCTTTCAAGATGGACCATCACACCACAAGAGAAGGTTATTTTTAGGGTTTTAACCTCCTCGATAAGCAGACCAAACCATCCATTATCTACGTTAGACTTTGGATCATAAGATCCACTGTTTATTGCGTTCTTAATACCTTAATTATCAAACCATACAAGCTAACTAATCAACGCTTAACCAACTCATAAATTCTCTCTAAAATTAATTAAGAATCCACGAAACCTTAATTTCAGATCTAAAGACGATCTGACCGTCAAATCGACAGAAATCCGCAATAAAACCCAAAAAGGACAAACGTTATGTGGCTTATCCATGTAAGATGACATCGATTTAAAATAAATAGTAGCCCTAATTGACTCACCAGTTGGATGAACGGATCTAATTATCGGATTGGATCATAAATTGTCATTGGATTAACAATGAATAACACTTAAAGGCCATCTATCAATTGATGTGGCCCACCTAAGCTTGGATCTGCACCTACCTTGGACTAGATGCCCAAATTGGATCCCTATAACATGATGATCGGAGCAGATCTATCAAAGACATCTCTGTGGGCCCCATCTTTGAGGTGTGTACACATGGAGTGCATACACTCAAGGTGCATTGGATCAGGAGACCCGGTCAAACTGGGTCTGACACGACGAAAAAGGCAAAAGACAAGGGAGCTTTCTCCCTGCCTCCCTCTCGAGAAGATTTTAAACGAACAACATCCGTTTGGATGCGAGCACAACCCACCGTGATCATCTCCCTAGATGATCTGAACCGTCTATCAGATGCAGGTGGTGATCCTGACCCCAACCCCATGTTTCACATATGTTGAGACGCACGTGTGTGCACATGATTTCTAGGAAAGGACGAGTTGTGCGTGCGATTTTTTTCCTGAAACGGAATCTTCCTCTTTCCAAGTTGGCAATCCGCATGCGTCCGCCGCAGGAAATCTTAGCCCTCCACCTTAGCGAATCTCAACCATTCAATTCGAGCTAGCCCTAGGGCCATTCAATTCGAGCTAGCCCTAGGGCATCCGTAGCTACCATTTAAATCCTTCTGTCGCCGCTGCCTGTTGAATCCATACACATTAAGTGAAAACGCTAACGACCGTCCGTTTCGAGTGTCCCACAGTGATCATGGGACTTATCCACACCGTTCAATCGCTGTTGATCATCAAATCAGCCCTCCGATGATGACCCACCATTAACGGCCAGGTCATCTTCTCCATTGGCCGAAAGAGCCCACCGACATTATGTGGGCCCCATTGTCTGATCTGGGATGATCATTCGATGGACCATGACGTCAGAACTCTGCCTGTGGCCCTAGATTTCATCCATGCAAGCCGGATCGAGTGTGCGATCCATGATCTCTAGTAGCTTGAAGACATTAAACTGCAACTAATCCAGGGGATTAGTTGCATTAAAAAATAATTGAGGAGACCTATAAAAGACTCCTGTTAGGGTAACCCATCTAAAAAAAAGGGAAATTAAAAAAAAAGGAAATGAAAGAGTGAGAGAGTTGACTGTCGCTCGCCACAGCCGTAGCCGCACCGGCTCAAGTCGGGCTGACTCATTCTGTCACGCCCCAAACCCGAAAATCGGATTTACAGGAATCCCGATTGCCGAATCTGGTGCCGACAGCCTCCGTAGTACCCCATTCTCGGCTCCCAACGCCCATATACCAAGTTCCGATCCTGGGATCCTACAAGGAGGATTTTCCAACGCTCATTTATCTCATAAGAGGCATAACCACAAGTTTACCCAAATCACAAAGGCAACATCATCATCACATATCTACTAATATAAACATTAGAATACAATACTGAAAGGGAAATACATATGTTAAAATCAAAATTTCAGAAGTCAGCTACATGCTTCAAGCTCCACGCTGCTGCAACTTAACATTACCTGCACGCATCTATCGTGCATAAGCTTATAGAAAGCTTAGAGGGTGGTGAAAGTGTGTGCGCAAGATAAGTGCCAAACACACAAATACAATGTCACAATCATACAATGTCAGAAATACAGGTAAGATCATGAATCATACGATATCAGAGTAAGCAGAAATACTGACAAGTCCATGAGTCAAACAATGTCAGGGTACACAATACAGATCAACTATGCAAATGAGGAGTCATAAAGAACCAAATATCAGATGTTGTATCTAGACCATATAAATGCGGAAACATAGTAACCAAAAATACCATATGCCATGGATATAATGTTATATGCGGTGCGAATGGAATGACCATGCTAGAGTGTGAAGTCGGGATGATAGTACGTAGTATCACAGGCTATGGGGGTCCATCACAAGGGACTTCTATCCAAATCAGTCCCATACCTAAATTTGGATAGTCAGACTCAATGTGGTAAACTCCTGATCTCAGGTTAGTCACGCGCCCCAACCAAAATCTTAGTCATTGCGAAGGCATACATAACAAATAGTTGCGCACCACTAGCCCGAGTGGATAGTGAATGAATGAGTATGCAACTCCTGCTTAATAAGTCCACATATTAGTACTATTCATCTCTGGGATCATCACTGGGGTCTAGTACACTCTACACCAGCTTGCCGCCCCATCAAGCGCACAACTAGGTAAGTGAAAAAGACCTCACTATCCGCCTGGCCAGAGTTGACCAATATCTACTTGACACGTCGATAGTGGACCCATTCACGAGCTGGTTAAACTCAGCCTAGCTATGCCTACTCCCTCAGGCGGGTAAGGTCACAGTCCCTCCCAACCGACCACGACACAGTGGGAGACGCGGCCTACGAGTATATGACCCTCATGCGCTCATATATATCCACTCGGTCTCGACGTTGGGGCGTCCTCTGGTACTAAGAGGGTTTAAAAATTTTCACCCAAGGCTATCTATAGTAGCTTGATACTTGAACCAAACATTTTTGGTGTCTCATCTGGCCATCCACAATATGCCTGTGAAGGCTATGACCCTCATGTCGCTAGGGCATACAATAATCACAACACAATGCAAGATGCATGAGTCATACAATCCGTCATGCATCAATCCTTCGTATACCGTGCGCTCATGTGAGATAACTTCCACCTATCAGTGAATCTCATAACAACCTGCCTAATGACATATGCAATGGTTAACCATATCTCATAACAAATATGCAGATGATGTGCATGGGCATGTATCATGATGCTATGCTGTCACATACTCATAATTGATATCAATAACTGACATCGACAATCGACTTCGACAATGTGGACATTTAACCAACATTGCCTCCAAGGAATGACGCACATAGAGCCTAACATATAGTGGACTCATGGCTTCATACAAGGGTCAAATATATAACACCATGGGCCTCACTCAAGAGCTTAATATACATTATGATGAGCCTTTTACATGAGCCTAACATACATCACAATGGGCCTCACTCAAGAGCTTAATATACATTATGATGAGCCTTTTACATGGGCCTAACATACATCACAATGGGCTCCATTGCCTGGCCCTCAAATGCACCAAAATGGGCCTCATCACATAGGCCTAATATACATCACATTGGGCCTTAAAAATAGGTTGAATACTCATCACAATGGACCTCAAATACAAACCGCATATACATCACATTAGGCTTCGACAATCGAAATCGGCCTCAATAATTGGCCTATACAATTGGTCTCGACAATCGGAATCATCAATCAGAATCGGCCTCGACAATCGGAATCGACCTCGACAATTGGAACCGGCCTCGATAATCAGAATTGGCCTCGACAATCGGCCTTGACAATCAGCCTCGACAAACGAAATCGGCCTCAATAATCGTGATCGACAATCAGAATTGGCCTCGACAATCAGAATCAGCCTCGACAATCGGACTCAGCCTCGATAATCAGAATCGACAATTTGAATTAGTCTTGACAATCGGCCTTGACAAACGAAATCGGCCTCGTCAATCGGACTCAGCCTCGACAATCGGAATCAACCTCGACATACGAAATCGACCTCAACAATTGGTCTCGACAATCTGAATCAGCCTTGACAAATGGAATCGGCCTCGTCAATCGGACTCAGCCTCGACAATCGGCCTCAACATACAGAATCGGCCTCGACAATCAGACTCGACACACGAAATCGACCTCGTCGATCGGACTCGGCTTCGACAATTGGGATCGGCCTTGACAATCAACCTCGATACACGAAATCGGCCTCATCGATCAGACTTGGCCTCAACAATTGGAATCGATAATCAGGATCAGCCTTGACAATCAGCCTTGACAATCGGAATCGGCCTCGTCGATTGGACTTAGCCTTGACAATCGGAATCGACAATTGGGGTCGGCCTTGACAATAAGCCTTGACAATCGAAATCGGCCTCGACAATCGACTTATAAATAAGGCGGGGTCCATAGATGAACAGTCGATCAACCACAATATAAAGATCGGCCCTCGGCCGTGGTCATATCAAATCCGATAACATGGAGCCACCCGTCTATGGCGAATGGGGCCCACTAATTAGGGTTAATCCACAAGAGAATAGTGAGAATGAGACTATCAAGGCCCAAGGGAAGGTCACAATGTGGACATTCAACCATTATTACCCATCGATGTGGTCATTTAACCAACATTGCTCTCAAGGAGTGGCCCACATAGGGCCAAACATATAGTGAGCCCATGACCTCATACAAGGGCCTAATATACATCACTTGGGCCTCATACAAGGGCCATATACATACCACATCGGGCCTCGCCATATGGGCATCATATACATCGCAGGTGGGCCGTAAATATACATCACAGGTGGGCCTTGCACATGGGCCAAGCCATGACCCATGGGCCTCATATACAACAAGTGGGCCGCATCAATGGGCCGCACCAACTACACCATTCATCTATTTTATAGATCATCATAGAGCATTTCTCAAGAATGAAGCATATCGAAAGATCATCTGAACCACACCCTGAATAGTGGCGGAGATGAAGATTGAAAGATCAACTAGACCATACCACGAATAACAGTGGTGATAATGATTTTCCACCATTGAAATTCCAGTGGGCCCACCATAGTATTCATTTTCCATCTACTCCGTTCATAAGGTCATAAAGACCTGAACTAAGAGGATAAACAAATATCAGATTGGTCCAAAACTGCTGTAACCCAAAGGGTTTCAATGGTAGGCATTTAAAACCCACTGCTCCCTGTACTGTGGTCCACCTGCTAACTGGATCGGTCTTATTTCCAGTCTTAAGCTTAAGACAAGCTAACCAAATGGATGAGCAGTAGAGATACGACACATGCATCATGGTGGGGCCGGTCGCCAAATGGACGGTCTAGATGGGATACGCACACCAGTTGTGGGTCCCACTGAACTGTCTGACGTCCTAGGGCCATATGCAGGCATATATATATTATATTATATAATATAATATGATATGATATGATATAATATAATATAATATATTATAATATAACATATATACATGAATTATTAAAAAAAAAAAAAACCACCGTCCAGACCCCTCCAAATGTTCTGGACGGTGCTGATTAGTGCATAAATCATGGTGGGTCCTCACATAAGAGTGGCCCACCATAGCATTATTAATATAAAATATTATATTATATGATATATATATATGTACACACGTGTGAGTGTGGGAGGGTGGCAGTGTCAACGACCTGATGAATGGACGGATGGATGTATACATACATCACAGTGGCTACTCAAATCTCTTGCCCGTCCCAGCTATTATTGGATGGACGGTTGATATGAAACACAGACATCAAGGTGGGGTCCACTAGCGTGGCCCACCAAAAGAAGCCAGACATCCAGCGTCCTGGACGGACGGCTGGATGTAGGACCACCGCTGGATGTATGGACGGTGAGGGTAAATCACATGCATCATGGTGGTGCCACGTGGGTGGGCCACCATGATTTAGATCAAGATGATATTCGTGTTTTCCCTCCGTCCAGACCTAGTGTCTGGATGGTCTGGATGACATAAACATCACGTGGGGGTTCCACGTGGATGAATGGCCTGGATTTTATTATATTATTATTATTTTGGTTAGCTTGTTAGTACACACCCATGTCAGTACACAAACTCCATGTTAGCCACACCCTACTGCCATCACGTCCAGCGTCCAGGGACGCTGGACGGCATGGATATAGCACAGGCATCATGGTGGGTCCCACACGAACGTGGCCCACCTTATTTGAATCGTTCTAATGTTTGTGTTTTTCCTTTCCGTCTAGGCCCGGTAACTGGCTGAACTATGTAGATCAACACATCCATCAGGTGGGTCCCACAAAGGTGGATGGCATGGATAAGATACCTACTTCATGGTGGGCCACACACTCGTCATCAACATCAGCAGAAGAAAAGGAGAAAGAGAGAGAGAGAGAGAGATAGAGATTGGTGTAGTGGAGGGACCCCACCATTATGGGCCCCTCATATAATTACATCACATAGATCAAAATGGGTCCCACCTATAAGTGGACCCTCAAATGCAAATCGACGGCAGATCACCTACCTATCGGCCTTCTTCTTGAGCTCCTTAGACTCTTATGCTCATTGCCTTCAACTTTGATGGAGGTTGATGGAGATTGGAAGGTTGAGATGGGAGATGAGAGAGTATGAAGGCGGGACACACATGTTGTTTTGGGAGAGCTTGGGAAGGCTTGGACATGTGATATTTTTGTTGCTTGGAAATGAAGAGGGAAAATGAGAGGGAGAGAGAAGTGATGGGTGAAAAGTGATGGGATGATGGGTGTTATAAGAAAGGTATGGGCTTAGTTGAAAATTTGTGTAAAAAGGGAATGGGTAGGGAAAGAGAGAGTTGACTTAGGGAAAAAGAGTGATGGTTGCTTGCACTTGAGGTATGGAGTGTACTTGACTTGATTGATTGATTGATGAGACATGTTATAGAGATTCTCTCAGAATTCGCAAGGCGTGGTGTTTCTTTGGAATGAACGCGGGCCCACATCTCCTGGTCTGGGTATCGGATCGGTGCACGAGTCGCGGCGTTGGAACTGCGGTGACGGCGCGGTCGTTAGGATATAAGTTTCGAGTCGAGTCGACTCTGATATGCAGGACTCGGCTAGGGATCGCGCGCAAACATCGGATACAGGTCGAGGGTTACCGGAATTCGACTGGGAAGACCACGGAAGCCTACAGAACGGTACGGTCTAGGATACGGGTCTTACACATTCTAGGCGTTACTGGAAGCAACAGAGGGAGAGAGAAGAAAGGAAAGAGAGGAAGAGAAACGAGAAGGAGAAAGAGAAGGAGAAGGAGAGTGTGACTGTGCTGCCACATCGAGCTGGGCCAAGAAGAAGTTGCTGCTGAGCTTGAGCTCGGGTCGAGTTAACAGAGGCTGGGTCGAGGTCTATTCTTGGGATGGTCCAGCTATCTTGTTGGACGGTGCAAAGGAAATAGAGAGAGAGAGAAGAAGAAGAGGGAGATAAAGAGTAGAAAAGAAAGGAATGCATGGGAGAGAGAGAAATGAGAGAACGAGTGTGGAGTGGAGTCGCACTACTGTTTGAAGGTGAGTCAAGGATGGCTACACCAGGCCGCTGTCCAAGCTTGGGTTGAGTCCCGACTTGGTCCACACCCTCCTTGGAAGGAAGAAGAGATGTAAGGAGAGGTGGTTGATCACCACCAATTGTTAAGCCCGTGTTCTAGTGTCCATTTCATTCCGTAAGATCTCGCGGTCCTTCCAGTCAAATCTCAGCGACTTGCGACCCTTAAATTTCATTTGCGCATGACCTTGAGTTTCATCCTGTAAACCCGAAGCGATTTAGCCCTAAACCTACGCCATTGCGACCGCGTCGTCGCCGTGATTCCGACGACGCGTCTGGTGCGCCAATCCGACGTCTAGATCATAAGTTGTGGCCCGCGCACTATAAAGGTCGTGGACCGCATGTTGCGGGACCCACTTATCATATGGCACCATTCTCAACTGGGGTGACATCATCCAAAGTCATCATTGCTTTTTAGTCAAAGCATTGATTGTCTTACACCTCATTATGGCATGCCTCCTTACAATTAATGATGGCCTTACAAAGCCATCATTACATATCTCTCTCTTACCCCTCTCTCTCCTTCTCCATTTCTATTTTGCTTGAAATCTCCAACCGGCCATGAAAGCTCCCACATCTAGCAACTTCAAGCTTTAGCCTCTCCTAATCCAACCATCCAAATCCCATCTCCACCGTTAAAATCCCTCCCTTGAAGCTGAGAAGACCGAAGGTGGAAGGAGAAGGAGATCTAGAGCCTTGAGGTGGGTGCTTCTTTCTCTCTCTCTCTTTCCTTATTTCTTTGTAATGGTGTGGCCGTGTGGCCCACTTAAATGGACCCCACCTTGGTGTATGTCTCATCCACACCATCCCATACATTTGGTGGCCCACCTGAGCAAGGCCCACCTAGATATATGTTGTATTCAAAACCCATCCAGCGTCTTCAGTGAAGGGTGAACGGACAGTGTGGTCCTGTTCGTCAAAGCAAGGATATCAGTTTGAAAAAAAAAAAAAACAATAATAATAATAAAATTGGGTGGACCCCTCATGCAGGCCCCACCTTGATGTATCGGTCTAATCCACGCTGTCCATTCCGTTCCCTAGTTCAATTTAGACGTTGAGCCAAAATATAAGGCCAATCTGATTATTGGGCGGGCCATGCCATAGGGAAAACAGTTGCTTTACTGTTAAAAACTAATCTGATGTTCTTATACACCAAAATATCATGGATATTGGGCTTGATAGGTCTGTTTTGATCCATGGGATCTAACAGCTGGGACGGATTTCCCTAACGTGGGTCCCGGATGTGAAAAACCTTAAGAAAACGATTTAAAAAAAAAAAAAAAAACAAAGAAGGGAGGCTGCTGCAGCAGGCGCTGCTGCTGTCAGCAGCTGCGCTGGCGTGAAGAACAGGCTGGACCTCACGGCCCAGCTGTGGGCCCCACTGTGAAGCGTTTCGGACATCAACACCGTGCATTTGGCACGTCCCTTTTAAATTATGGGATAACCCAAAAATCAACCGTATACGGAACTTAGGTGGGCCACAGAATCTAAAATCATGTAAAGACAAGCCTAAAACATATAAAAATACCTGGTGGGGGCCTACCTGAAATTTGGATACGGCTGAAAGACCTCTGGACCCTTCATTCAAGTGGGACACCCGCAATGGGTGGGCTGGATTTGTAAACCCCATCTCAGTGGGCCTGATAATGATTATGAATGTTTTCGATGGAGGATAGCCTTCTTAACTGTTGTATCTGGTGCGGCCCACACAAGTCACGGACTGACTTGATTTTTGAGTCCTAGGCCCATGCTGGAATGGTGCATCTGACTGATGGGTTAGATGTTTGGCAAACATCAACGGTGGGGCCCACACAGCTCGATGAGCACGCTATACCTTTTCCTATATATATGGTGGGCCGTGCATGAACCCACCTCTGCTGTGTCTGTGGTTGTGTCAGAGAAGGAAAATAATAATAATAATAATAAAATAAAATAAAAAAGGAAAGAAAAGAGGAGAGGCAGCCACGTGCTGCTCTCTCTCTCTCTCTCTCTCTTTCTCTCTCTTTGAACTTCAGCGGGCTGTAGGCCCCACATGATGTATGTGTTTTGGCACGCCGTCCATCTGTTTCGTTGGTGGGGGCCACTGTCATCCGGGGACAGCGAATTCTGTGGGTCCCACCCACTATATATATTATAGTATATATTATATATTATATACCATATATATTTTATAATATGTGTACGGTGGTGGGCCCTACGTGGGACCCACCTTTGCCCTCCTAGTACAGCCAGCTGTGGTGTAGCAGCCATCTAGCTACTCCTTTATTGGCAGCAGGCCCAACATTATGTATATCGGCACTGCCTACTATTTGAACGGTGGGGCCCACCATGATGTAAGTGTTGTATCCATGCCGTCCAACCAATTGTGAGATCATTTTACAGCATGGGAAGATAGTGGTGAGTCAGATCTAAAGTTCAAGTGGACCCCACCATTTAAATAGTAGATAGTGACATCCACCCTTCAAACTTTTAAGGGCCATGGTAGTTTCCAATTAAGCTGATATTGTTTTCACTCCATTTATCCCTATGTTATCTTATGAATAGGTCGGGTCTTAAAATACATAAGGGCGGGCCCGACTTGATATATATGAGACCCACCGATGCGACCTATTTGATATACATGAAGCCGATGGTGTGACCCATATAATGCGGCCCATGTGAGGTGGCCCACTTAACATATGAGGCCCAGGTGCGAGGTCCACCTGTTGTGTATTCGAGGCCCAATGAGATGTATGTTGGCTCATATGACGAGGCCTATGTGACGTAAATGAGGCCCATCGTGATTGTACGTAATGCCAAGGGCCACTATGCGTATGGCTCTATGTGGGCCACTCCTTGGGAGTAATGTTGGTTAGATATCCACATTGATAAGCAAGGATGGTTGGATGTCCACATTGTGACATTTCCTTAGGTTTTGTTAGGTCCATTCTCATCATTCTCTTAATGTGTTAACCCTAATCAGTGGGCCCCATTCACTATAGACGGATGACTCCATGCTATCGGATTTGATATAACCACGGTTGAGTGTCGATCTTTATACTATGGTTGATCGGCTGATTATTTATGGACCCCGCTTTATTTATCTACTGATTACCGGTGCCAGTTATCGAGGCCGACGCCGATTATCGACGCTGATTACCGATTTTGATTGTCATGACCGATTTACCGATTCTAATTATCGATCGATCCGATTGTCATGACCGATTTGTCGATTCTGATTATCGATCGATCCGATTGTCGTGATCGATTTGCCGATTCTAATTATCGATCGACCCGATTGTCGTGACCGATTTGCCGATTCTGATTATCGATCGATCCGATTGTCGTGACTGATTTGCCGACTCTGATTATCGATCGATCCCGATTGTCGTGACCGATTTGCTGATTCTGATTATCGATCGATCCGATTGTCATGACCGATTTACCGATTCTGATTATCAATCGATCCGATTGTCGTGATCGATTTGCTGATTCTGATTATCGATCGATCCGATTGTCGTGACCGATTTACCGATTCCGATTAGCGATCGAGGCTGATTATCGTGACCGATTTACCGATTTTGATTATCGATCGATCCCAATTGTCGAGGCCAAGTTTTATAGCCGATTTCGATTGTCAAGGTCGATTGTTTAGGCCGACTCCGATTGTTGAGGCCGATTCCAAGTGTCAATTCCGATTGTCGAGACCTATATGATGTATATGCGAACCGTAGTCGAGGCCTACTGCGATGTATTCATGGCCCATGGGCAAGGCCCATTGTGGTGTATTTGTGGCCTATGGGCAAGGCCATTGTGATATGTATTAGGCCCATGATGTGTGACGCATTTGATGTATTCGTGACCCATGTGTAGGGCTCACATTTCAGGTATTTAAAGCCCATGAGCAGGGCCTACCTGTTGTGTATATGTGGCCCTTGAGTAAGGCCCATGGTGTTATATATTAGGTCCTTGAGTGAAGCCATGAGTCTACTATATATTAGGCTTTATGTGGGTCATTCCTTGAGGGTAATGCTGGTTAAATGTCCACATTGTCGAGATCGATTGTCGATGCCGGTTCTTGATACCGATTATGAGTATATGACAACATAGTATCATGATACATGCCCATACGCATCATCTGCATGTTTGTTATGAGATGTGATTGACCATTGCATATGCTGTATGGTAAGTTGTTCATGAGGCTTCCTGATAGGCGGAGTGCCTGACATGAGAGCACGACATGTGCAGGATTGATGCATGATTGGACTGTGTGACTCATGCATCTCGCATTTATGTGACATGAACATCGTACGCCCTAGCGACATCAGGGCCATAGCCTCCACAGTATTTTGTGGATGGCAGATGGGACACCGGAAATCTGTTCTACATGGGGTGCTATAGATATCCCTGGGTGAAAGTCCCTAAACCCTCTTGGTTCTAGAGGTTGCTCCAACGTCTAGACCGAGTGGATGCATGAGCGCATGAGGGCCGTATACCGTTAGGCCGCGTCTCCCACTGTGTCGTGGTCGGTTGGAAGGGGGTACGGCCTTACCTGCCCGAGAGGAGGGGGCAATGCTAGGCTGAGTCTGACCAGCTCGAGGAATGGGTCCGCTATCGACGAGCCGGACCCGATATTGGTAGGCGGATAGTGAGGTCTCTTCCACTCACCTTGTTGCACGCGATGGGGCGGCAATCTGGTTTGGAGTGTAATAGACCCCGGTGATTTTCCAGAGAGGAACTGTACTGATATGTGGACTTATTGAGCAGGCGTTGCATACTCATTCATTCATTCATTCACTATCCACTCGGGCTGGTGGTGCGCAACTATTTGTTACGTGTACATTCGCATGACTAGGATTTCGGTTGGGCGCGCGACTAACCTGAGATCAGGGGTTTACCACATTGAGTCTGAATATCCAAATTTAGGTATGGGACTGGTTTGGATAGAAGTCCCTTGTGATGGACCCCGTGACCTGCGATACTACGTACTATCATCCCGACTTCACACTCTAGCATGGTCATTCCATTTGCACCGCATGTCACATTACATTCGCAACATATGGTAACTGGGGTTACTATGTTTATGCATTTATACGGCATAGATACGACTGACAGTATTCGTGGACTCATCAGGATTTGTATATTGTATTTGCATCATCGGCATCTGATATTTGGCTTGCTATCTCCGCATTGCATAGCTGATCTGCATTGCTTCATCAATATATGATATTGTTTTGATCATATTTCTGTATCGTATAGTCTGGATAAGGCTGATGGTATTTATGGCCCTATCAGTAGGTTTTCGCATTACTCTAACATCATATCTTGTCAGTATTTCTATTTATTCCATTGTCTGATTCATGGCATTGTATTGCATACTTGGCACTTACCTTATGCACACACTTTCACCACCCACTAAGCTTTCTATAAGCTTATGCACGATAGATGCATGCAGGTGATGTTAGGTTGCAGCAACATTGAGCCTGAAGCGTGCAGCGGTCTTCTGGAGCTTTCATTTATTTTATATATGTATTTCCCTTTCAGTTTTGTACTCAAACGATTATATTAGTGGATATGTGATGATGATGTTGCTTTTGTGATTTGGGTGATCTTATGGTTATGCTCATTACGAGATAAATGTACGTTGAAAAATCCTCCTTGTAGGATCCCAGGATCGGAATCTGGCGTATATACGCTGGGAGCTGAGAATGGGGTATTACGGAGGCTGTCAGCACCGGATTCGGCGATCGGGAATTTTGTGAGCCCGATTTTCGAGTTTGGGGCGTGACACCAATGGCAACCAACGAGTTGGCTCGGTTGATCTTCACCGAGTTAGACTGAGTTGCTACCCCAGTGGGTCCACTCAAGCTCCGTTTGAGTCTAGAAGTTGCTGGACCTATCTGAGAATAGAAGGAAGAAGAGAATAGAGGGAGAAAGAAGATGGAGAAGGAAGGAAGGAAGGAGAGTTGCTGAGTTAACTCGGTTTAAAACTAAGTCAAGTAGCTTGCAAGTCAAGATTAACTCTTGAATAAGAATTAGAAGCTTTCTAACACCTCAATTAGATTTTAGAAATTGGGAAAGTCGAGTTAGAACCAAATTATTTGGGTATGTGTCTCTCAAAAATTCCATCATTATTCTAATCAAAAGTTAATTATTGTCGTCAATATTCTTGTTTGAATATAGGAGTTTGTTCTCTCCAATTCCACTTTTAATCTCACTACGACTCTATACTAGACCACGTGCATGTGATTCATTCATAAGGTGATGACTCACCCTTTGAGCTTCCCACTCATTAATCTAATCATAGATTATGCCTTAATCCCTCTCATTTAGTATCTCCTAAGTTACTTGATTGAGTTACTTATCTTGCTATGCGAATATGTTAATATGTTGTACAATTGATTCCTACGTTAGATAATGGGCATGTCTCTTTAATCTTTAGCATGTATAGATGATTGATGTTCACATGCTATTTCCGTATGCACCACCTGTTAATTAATTGGATGTTTGCTACTTGCAATTATTTGATGGATTAAATGAAACTTATTGGGGACCCACCATCTTGCAGTCCCTATTTGCCTTACGCGGTTTGGATCGTACATTTGCCTTACACGGCGTGGACCACATATTTACCCTCATGACTTTGATGAATATTGGTGCCCTTTTGTGGCTTATTGCTTATATTTGCATATCTTGTTGATTTTTGAGTCATTATGTGGAGTCTGTTATGATTTCTGGGTGGAGTCGAAGTTCGCTTGTTGACTTTCTAGCCATCTTGCGGATTTCATATGATTTTCGAATGATGTTGGAGTTCTTTTGTGGATTCTCTCTACATCTTGCGGTGTTCAGTCGTGTAGTGATTTTCGGGTGGAGCAAGACTTCGCTTATCAATTTTCTAGCCATCTTGCGGAGTTCACGTACGATATGATTTTTGGGTGGTCTAAAGTTTGCATGTTGATTTTCTCTTCATCTTACAGAGTTTAGTCGTACCATGATTTTCGAGTGGAGCTTGAGTTCCCTTATCGATTTTCTAGTCATTTTGTGAAGTTCACGTACGACATGATTTTGGAATGAAGTAGATATCTGTATATTGATTCCTATTATGTGGAGTTCGTTATGATTTTTGGGTGGAGCAAGAGTTCGCTTATCGATTTGCCATCTTGCAGAGTTCATATGATTTTCGAATAATGTTGGAATGCCCCTTGTTGGTTCTCTCTTCACCTTGCGGTGTTCAGTCGTACCATGATTTTCAGGTGGAGCGGGAGTTCGCTTATCGATTTTCTAGCTATCTTAGGAGTTCACGTACGATATGATTTCTGGGTGAAGTGGAGATTTAAAGCTTGATTTTCTAGTCACCTTGTGGAGTTCACTTGTACTGTGATTTTCGGGTGAAGCAGGAGTTCGCTTATCGATTTTCTAGCCATCTTACGGAGTTTACGTACAATGTGATTTTTTAGGTGTAATAAAAAGTTGTATGATTGATTATTTGACTATTTGGACACATTCACTTGCATTACGATTGCTATTATGTTCTGTTAATAGTGAGATTATGTTGATAGGTTTAATTTTTGAGTATATGATCATGATTATAAATTGTGCTGTTTAATATATTCATTCTCATAATTTGTGATCTATCTTGGATTATGAATGATGAGTGTATAATCTTAGAGAGTACTCTTCACTGCGATAGCCATTGATGCTATCAAACCGTAACAATTGATGCAGGTGTAGATCGATCCGATGTTATTCACTGGGTTGTTAGAGCAGACGGGTAGTTGAGGAGTTAGACGGGGTCCATATGGCCCATATTGAGCTCCATCATTAGATGATAGATTTCTATCTTTATTTAATGAACTTTGTTATTTAGGATTGTATAAGTCCCGTATGGGCGCTACATTTGGATATTTATGGTGATTGAAATATTTTTATATAATGCATGGTTTACTCCGCCAACATTTACTGCTAACTCTGATATTTGATAAGCGGTTCAAATTTAGACTGAATTTTTTAGGTTAACATTCGAGTTTTTGAAAAATGAGTCGTATACTCGGGTTTCGAAAACCGGGGCGTTACATAGGCGCTGATCTGACATCACGTAAAGTATGCTTTAGAGTTGTCTCTCTTGAGGATCTTCTATATCAGAATACATGACTTAAAGGAGTAACCAAAAACTCTGTGTTCTTTTTCTTTTCCCTATTTCTATTGGAAAATCTTTTTTCTATCGTTACCATTTCATTTTTAATTATCTTTTATAGTTTAGACATCTAAAGCTTACTATTTTATCGAAAGTTCTTTTATTTCCCTTTAAAAGCATGTGACCTGGAAAAATAGAGAAAATGGAGCCTAACCTCTTCTTTTCTGTAACTAAGGCCCTTATCCAGAATCCATGGCACAGATCAAATCAAAAGTCACTCGAATCAAGAATTCTTTTGTTTTTTCTGATCTCAAGGTGATTTCACGAATTTTAGCCAATCATGGATTCTGAAGCATTTATCTTAGCTAGTGGCGACTTCAAAATAGTGCTCAGTCGGGCCATTCCATCCATCTTGTAAAATGTAATGTATAACTCGGAACCATATCGGGCTATTACAAACTAAGTGCACCCCCCTCCTTTGTTTGAGGCTTAGCATCCAACGAATACGGGCATGTTACATGAGGTGTTACGAATAATATGAGTATAATTATTAGCTTTTCTTTTCAACCTTTCTACGAAGTTCAGGTATGGAAGCCTTAACTATGTGTTCTACTTGATCTGGATAGACTTCGGATCTGGGCCTTCATAGTTACTGTTTGTATCACCCAAGCACATAAAATCATTAACCTCTCTTCTTAACCCCTCCGTGAGGTTTGAGTATGAATGTCTTACCTATGGGTTTCACTAGATTTGAACAGACTTTGAATTCAGGCTTTCATACGCGATCGCCTGTATCAACTGAGTGTTCAGTATTCTAGGTTTACGAAAAATATATGCTTTGTAACTTGTCGAGTATCTGGATCCTATCATATCAAAAATCTGAATAAATTCTAATTTTATATGTATCACTGTGTGTGTGCCCACATACACAAGCATACACACACGTTCGACTAATGCAATTATAAGATGGTATAACATAGATGCTTAGTGGATAGCCTCGAAAAAGTTTTTCTACTTGTGTTCAGCGGTGTGAAGACTTCCCAGGGCCTAACGTGATATATGTGTCTTATCCACGCCATCTGCCAATTTTTGTAGCTCATTTTAGTGCATGAAATCAAATCCGTTGCATTTTCAAACTTCAAGTGGACCCTAGCATAAGATCCCACGGGACCCTACCTCAGTGATGTTTATTTGTCATCGAACCTATTCATATAGTGGTCATCATATGGTCACACGAAGCTAAATGAAAGGAAATCACAAATATGAGTTTGATCCAAACCTTTTGTAGCCCTTAGAAGTTTTAATGGTAGGCATTGAATCTCCACTGTTTCACACAGTGTGGTCTACTTGAGATTTGGATATACTTTGATTTTGGTCTCATGCTCCAAGATGAGTTGGAAAAAATGGATGGATGGTGCAGATTAAACACATACTTAGGCCTGCAGAGTCTTCACTCCACGGCCGTGGGTAGTGACCTCTTCGCTACACAATCCACATCCCACTAGGGACGCAAATTAGACACTGACAAGTTGAGTAGGCAGATTCGCTACTGAAGTGACATCATTAAGTCTAATGAACCTTACTATATGATATGTGTTATATCCACACCATCCATTCATTTGAAGAGATTATTTTAAATCATGAACCAAAGAATGAGACTGATCCAAAGAGCAAGTGGACTCCAGATAACAGTGGGGACAGTGACACCAACCCTTAAAACCTTCCTGGAGTCCACGATGATGTCTATTTGAAATCCAATCTATTAATAAATTAACACAAACATGGAAGAAGGTAAAACACGATTATCAGCTTGATCGAAAACTTTTGGGCCAAGAAGTTTTTTTATGCTAGGCGTTCAATCCCCACTGCTTTCTATGGTAGGGTTCACTTGAGCTTTTAGTCTACCTCATTTTTTTTTATTGTCTCATATCTTAAAATGATCTCTCAAAATGGATGGACATTACAGATATAACACATACACCATGATGCGGAAGAGGTTCACGGATTGGCCGGTGTACCACACAACAGTTATATAACTCCTGTATTGATGTTAGCAAGCTCCTGGGTTCCATGATGAGGTATGTGTTATATCCAAACCGTCCATCCATTTGGCGAGCTCATCTAAATGCTTGAGCCGAAAAATAAGACAAATCTAAAAATCAAGTGGATCACACTTCAAAAAGTAGTGGGAGATTAAATGTTTACTATTGAAACCTCTCGGGGTAACAGAAGTTTCGGATCAATATGAAATTTTTTTGACCTTATTAACAGATTGTATGGAAAATAAATGTTATGGTGGGCCCTATGAATTTTTTAACGGTGAGAATCATTATCTTCGCTGTTATTTTTGGTGCGGTCTATTTGAGTTTTGGATATATTTCTTTTTTTTTTCTAATGCTCTAAAATGATCTGTAAAAAAGGAAGAACGGTGTGGATATAATAAATACATCATTATGGGTCCATTTAATTTTGATCTCATTTGAACAGTTCGTACAAGTCTGAGCATAAGGAGCGACGGTGCTCGGCTTCGCATGACAGGTATCTACACCAGCTATATAGCTGGTGTGGTCCACCAGCCAATCCTCTACCTCATGATGCGGAGTAAAGATTCCTTGATTTTTTTTAACACATGCACACACACCCTACACACTTGCGCTCGTTGAATTTCACCACCTATGGATACTTAAACCCTTGATTGGGTGTTGAAACTCCTGAGAGTCTACCATCCGAGCAAGAGTAAGGATCCGTATTATTATGATGGTTGTTGTAATTTAATTGAACCATATTATTATACATTACATTTAATTATACGTTATTAACTGCCATGTACCGATGATAATACAGGAAAGTAGTAAAGTCATGCTCGACCCAAATAGAAGATTCGGACTAACAAACTGGTGACGTCACCATAGTTGCAAGGTCAGTATTGACCTTGTCTATGGCTAAGTCGTGTCCACCACAGAGTTATGCGTCTGGTACTAAAGTCTCCGCACAATCCCCGACGCGGATTAGATATTTATAATGTTAGCAGTGAATTGGCTAGTGAAGTGACGTCACCAAATTTTCTCTTCCATAATATATGTGTTGTATCAATACCATCCATCCATTGGAAGAGATCATTTTAGGGCATGAGCCAAAGGATAAGGCAGATCCATGGCTCAAATGGACCCACCATAGAAAACTATGGGGACAGAGACACCCACCATTCAAAACTTCCTATGATCCCAAGTTTTGATATTTGTGTTTTCCCTTCGTCAAAATGATATTTGTGTTTTCCCTTTTTCTATCTCTATGTTTACTTATGAACAAGTTGGATCTCAAAAATAGGTAGCCATAGTAATGTTTCAACGGTGGGTGTCATTGCTCCACTATTTTGTTGTGGGGTCCACTTAAGATTTACATCTACCTCATTCATTGGCTCATACCATAAAATGATCTCTCCAAATGGATGGACGGTATGGATACATCACATACATCATGGTAGGGCCCACAAAGCTTGGTGACGCCACTGCCGTAGCGAATTCCCTCTGGACATTATCAGACTCGCTATGAAGTTATGTCACCAAGTTATGTGAGACCCACCATGATATATGTGTTTTATCCACACCATCCATCCACTTGGAGAGATCATTTTAGGGCATGAGACAAAGAATGAGTCAGATCCAAATTCGAAGTCGACCCCACCACATAAAATAGTGGGAATAGTGACGCCCACCGTTGAAAACTTCCTAAGGTCCACTATGATGTTTATCCGAGATCCAACCTGTTCATAAGTTAAGACAAACATGAAAAAAGGGAAAACACAAATTTCGGCTTCATTGAAAACTTTCATGGCCTTAGAAATCTTTAATAGTGGGCATTACTCTCTCCACTGTTTTCTGTGGTGGGGTCCACTAGAGCTTTGGATCTGACTCATTCTTTGGATCATGCCCTAAATTGATATCTCCAAATGAATAGACGGTGTGGATATAACACATATATCATGGTGGGTCCTACATAACTTGATGACGCCACTTCAGTAGTGAGTCTCCCTGCCACCAGCCCATGGGTAGAGCTGGGCATGGGTTTGGATTGGATCGGATTGGGTCCAACTTGTAAGGCTCGTATCCTAGTTCATACTGTTCCGTCAACTCCCGTGATCATTCCCGACGAATCCCGGCATCCCGCAACCTATGATCGACATTTGCGCGCAACCTTAAGTCGTATCCCATAGATCTGAGCTGACTCAATCCACTTGTACCATTGCAACCGCACTGTCGCCATAGTTCTGACGCTGCGTATTACGCGCCGAGGCGATACTCGGGCCAGGAGATGTGGGCCCGCGATTAGTTTGAGAAAACACCGTGCATTTGCAATATCAAGAGAATCTTTACAACATGTCAAATCATTCCCATCAATCACCTCTCATGTCAAGTACAAAACCACATCCCTAAGCAACCCCAAAGTCAAAGCAACCCATCCCTCACATGTCAAAGTACACATCACTCATCACTCACCTTTTCACCCATCACACCCATCCCTCTCTCTTACAACCTCTCTCTCTCTCTCTCCCATTCTCCCAAGTAAGAGAGGTGCACGTCCAAGCTCTCCCAAGTGAGAAAAGTGAGTTGTGTGTGGCCCACTTCCTCTCCCAAAATCCTTCCTCCTAACCCTTCATCTCTCATCATCTTCCATCAAAGAGGGACACAAGGAGATCGGTGTTCCATCGGACCAAGAAGATCAAACGGTGGGTGCTTCATATACCTAGATTTAATGTTTTGATGATGGGTCAAGTGAGGCCTACCGATTGATGGTATGCATCTCACTTTGGACCTTAGGTGTGGCCAATGGCCCACCTTAATCCTCATGATCATTCCATGATGGGACCATTTTTCATGGACCCCATCATGACGTTTATTTTCCTCATATGAATAAGGTCATTTAGACCTTGCATTTTGGTGGAGAAAGGATCTCCACCGTTGATTTTGATCAGTGGGCCCACATGGATTGTGACCCACTTGATATATGTTTTGATGTTTGGAAGGGAGGGCCCATAGTGTCAGGGTCCCTCCATCACTTGGTCTTTCTCACACACTCTCTCTCTCTCTCTTTCATATCTTTAGTGTGATGATGTGGTCGTGTGGCCCACCCGGATGGACCCCACCTTAATGTGTGTCTTATCTACACCATCCAGCCATTTGGTAGCCCACCTGTAGCACGTCTGTAGGTGGGGCCCACCTTATATATATGTGTTACCCAAACTGTCCAGCGTCCAGGGACGCTGGACGTGGCTTGATAGTGAAGTGTGAATTGACAGTGAGGTGTACCGTCCAGCAACAAAAAACAGATATCAGCTTGATTCCAAACTTGGGGTGGGCTGCTCATGTAGGCCCCACCTTGATGTATAAATTAAATCCATGCCGTTCATCTAATTTCCCAGATCATTTTAGGCATTGAGCCAAAAAATGAAACTAATCTAAATCCCGGGTGGGCCATACCACAAATGTTAAGGGGTTGGGTTACCCACGTCATTTCCTACTTTTTGCATATGAGGTTTGGAGTGAGTTTTTACTCTTGGAACTTATATTGATGTATTTCTTAGATCCACACCATACGTCCATTTTCTGGCACATTTTAGCCGTAAAGCCCAAAAATCTACTCGATCCAACTATAAGTAAACTACACCACAACCGATGGTGGTAGTGGGAGCACCCCTCACGTCAACCATGTGGACGTAGGGTGGGGGTGTCCCAGACCCTACCTTGATGTATTTGTTTAATCCATGATGTCCACCACCTTCCCCATGTAGTTTTTGGCTATAAGTCAAAAAATGAGACAAATCTTAGTTCTTAGTAGGCCGCACCGAGGGAAACAAAGTCCTACTGTTGGAATTTTCTAATACCTACTGTTGTGTGTATAAGTGGTGGACCTATCCTGTAACATCCCGTCTAATCGGTACAGTGTCCTGAGGCGTCCACGTAGGACTTTTCCGCAGGACCGAACATTTGAAACGTTCGCGGCAGGGATGCCATGAGCTAATTAATCTAGGATTAGCCCCTTTGCCTATACCGGACAGGCCATGGCAAGACCAAGTGCGGGCCGCCAAGCCGGATGACCATTTACAATGAGCTACAGTCCGTCCGGGCTGTACCGCGATGCCGGAAGGTCAGAAAAATCTAGAAACTTAGGGGGTCATAGGGCTCACTGGGCTTGTGGTCCATCGCGGACCGCGGACCCGGCAGACGCTCAGAAGTGGGATCTGGCACTGACTTAATGCACCGCAACTATGCCAGGACCAATCTGGCGCTGGCAAATGGAACCAAGATTCCAGGTTATCCGACCATTGGATCTCTTCCGTATTTACCGTGGAGGCCTAATGGATTTTTCTGTGCCTATCCACCAACTCTGAGACCCGATCGTGGGCCGGTCACCGTCGATCACAAATCGGACCCGTGCGGTCAAACCCCTGGTCCGATCGTCCCCAAATTTTACGTGGCCCTTCATCAGGCCATGAAGCACCCATCCTAGAAATCTCATAGCCTGAGGACCACCAGAATTACTCAAATCACTAGAATGGACCCCACAGGGCCGTTTCAAGATCAAAGCCTTTGACTCAAACCCCACTTTCGTCTATCCGTTTATTCTCAAATTTTACACGGGCCCTAGACGGGCCATAAGGCACCTACCTACCGAATTTGGTGGCCAAAGGAGCATTAGGGCCACGCCAACCCCGAAAATGTCCCTTGTAGGCTATTTTGGGAATATGAGGGAACTTAAGGCCAAAGGGGCCAAGTCTAGGAAATAAACCCAATCCCTCATAACTCCCTCTCCCATTTGCTACAACCACCAAGAGAGTAAAGGGGAGTAAAGAGGAGAAGAGAGAGAGAAGGAGGAGATCAAGGTGGACCCTAGATCAAGGTGGGCCCCAAGAAAGCCAACCCTTCCAACACTTTGCCACTCTTACAAGGAAAAAACCCTTTTTCTTAACCTCAACAACTATCCGTGGGTTGCCTAGGTGAGTTTATCACCCATCCTTCTTGAAGTTCATGTAGTAATGTGGATTTGAGTTGGAAATCTAACATGCAATAGCTTGATTTAGGGATTTCGGCCGTTCCACCCGAAAGCCCTCTTTCCTAGGGCGTTTCCCGAGTCTCCATCGAGCCATAGGTGCGGACTATTACTCCTAGGTGGCCTAGCACCAATTACAATATGAGTTTAATGATTATGATTGTTGGTTGATGCATTTAGAGAGTGTAGAGAAAACCTAGGGATGTATGCCTATTGTAATGGTATGAAATTGTGTGTTTTTGTTCGATTTCCTCACATGATGCTATTCGTGTTTCTCGCATGACTTGTTGAAATTTGATGACTGCTTGTTGATGGCTTGATGGATTGCTCATAAGATTGATGCCCTATAATATGCATGCCCTATTTGCTACATGTGTAATTTGTCTTCATGAGTTGTAGGAAGTGAGCAACTTCCCCACCAACACATCCAACACACATGCCTCATTGCTCATAAAATGTTAGCTTGCTTATTTGGTGAATCTGGACTATGCGATTGATGTATGAGAACATGATAATCTTGCCTGCTGATACTCCTGTCCGTTAACATGTTGTGGACCACCATTCAAACCTTGCGGTTGGCCAAGGAAACAAGGAAAGCTAAGGAGGGCTCGTTGGTAGGACCGCCTTGAGGCTAAACCCTCAGATTTGGGCGAGCGTGTGTGGGCGGCTGTAGTTAAACTACGTGAGTTGCTTGCACCCGATGTCGTTCCGCCACACGCTTGCCTGGACTCATGCGGTCTAGCCTACTGTTTGGCCAACCCCGATTGTTAACCCTGTTTGCTCACATTTGTATGGAACCTGGGACTCCCCACAACCATTGTAGCCCAATGACAACCCACTCGAAATCGGCCCACAGCCTCCTGAGCCGGGCATGGTGGAATGGGACACTGTGTCCGAGCTGTCGGCCTACGCTGGGGTACCGCACCTCCCCGTAGTGACCGCGAGCGATCCCTTCCTCTTGGCACTCCTCATGTGCTTGAAGTCGGGGATGAGGAACCCGACGGGATCACGGACCGCGGGGCCTCGGCCTCACGTATTGGGGGGTCTTGGCCTCGCAACCAGTTTGGGCATTAATTAGATGGGGTGTTCCAGATTCTCAAATCTGCTGGATGAATGAACCTAACTAATAACTCGGCTAACACGACCGCATCGCATCACATTAGTTAGGTTGGCGACTCGGCAGTCGAGGTCGCACTGAGGGAGTGTTGGCATTGGCGATCGTTAAATGGTGTCGCACGACGGAGTGTTGGGCGAGGGCATACATCATATCATCCTGCATGCATGCGTATTAACAAGACTAGACAGATGCTGATGATTGATCGCTTTTCATTAAATTCTTATTACGATTGATGCTTGTTATAACTTATGGCTAATAGCACCCACTGAGTTGATCACTCACTCCCACTCTGGAACGGTGTTTTAAAACACCAACCAGACCCTTTCATAGATGCAGGTGACTCAGGACTGGAGGAGCCTAGCGAGGTGAGCTTGGACGAGGAGTTGGAGCTGTCATACTTCCAGCTGATGGAGGGTTCGTCGCCAGCATGAGAGGCGGGATAGGATGGCTGAGTGCTGGGCTCAGTCTCATTCTTTTGAGACGTCATATTCTTTTGTTATTTTGGGTGGGCAGCGCCTTGCATGACCCATTTATATTTTTGACTTGTATTTGTATACGTCAGACCTCTTCAGTTCAGCAGACATGTGTGTTCATGTTTCATGTACAGGGGACTCCAAACCGCGCAACTCGAACAGATTGAATGCACACTAATGAATATCTGTTAATAGGACTCTTGGAAACTCGGGAGTCGAGCGGATGCCCGACCCCCGATTTTCAGGGCGTTGCAAGTTGGTATCAGAGCATGGTTTGGAGGCAACTGGACCATGGGTTATGAGCTCGAGAACGCGTCCGCTGACCTGAGAGGGTATGTATTAGAACGCCCAACCGTGATTTAAGATGTTAGGATACATCCCAAGCCCGAACCGGCCATCTCGGGTGGATGGTAAGATTTTGTTTGGTATTGGGATTGAGTTAGCAAAGGGAGGTAGCAACGCTGGAAAATGGGTCCAGGAGTCGTGCCAGACCTCAACCCATTAATAGGTATGAGCTAGAGATTGAATGATTGGACGGTCAGAGGCAACACCTACATGCGGATGAGTTGATTTTGGGCAAAATTTGATAGTACCCGCCTGATTTAGGATGGGGACTTAGGAGTGAATGAGATTGTACCAGACGTAGTGGAATGGGAGAAAAATAAGTTTTTGACCCATAAGCGATAAGAATCTCCCACAGGGGATAGGACCATTGCGTAGATCAGGTCGTTCTACCCCAAATTCATATATAGTACTTCCCGGGGAGTCATTCCCACGCCTGGGAATGTCGGATTTCATCCGAGCCCCTACACTGGCGTGCTCACCCCGCTGACCCGCGTGCTCGCCCCGCCGGACGTCCAGAGAACGGGCGTGCTCGCCCCGCCGGTCGTCCAGAGCACGGGCGTGCTCGCCCCACCGACCGCGTGGTCGCCCCGCCCGACCCGCTTGGCCGCCCCTTCACGGGCGTAGTCGCCCCGCCGCCCGTCCAGCAGCCCGCGTAGCCACCCCGCCGAACCGGTGTGGTCACCCCGCCGGACCACCCACTCCCCTATTTCAAAGAAATTCGAAAATGGGGTGGGCCCCACTGTTTTGGTGGCCTTAAAACCTAACCACCCCACTTCATTTTTCCTTATTTGCCTCTTCTATTAGCCTCTATCTCTCTCATTTCCACCCACTCACCCTCTCCTTCATCCAAACCCTCTTTCATTCTCCTTCTTCCTCTTCCATTTTTCTTCTTCCTCTTCTAGAACCCATCCCCAACAACTTCCCATCTCCTTCATTCACCCTTCATCATAGACAATTGAAACCCATTCCATCTTCATCTTCAAAACCTATCCCATCTTCAAGTTCACCCTCAACACCCAACATTCCCTCAACTCCATTTTCTTAAACCACTTCCAATCTTCCTCAAAACCTATGCCCTTGACCCACTTCCACCCCTTGCAAATCCATTCCCAAGCCCCATTTTCTTTCAAATCCCCCATCTCAAAGCCATACCCCAACCCATAATTCCTCCATTCCCTCACAAATCCGTCCCCAGAAACTCAAACCCTACCCCTTTCTCCAAGATCCACTATATTTTCCTAGGACAATGGCATTCTTCACCACCATTGCCGCATTCTTCTCTATTCCGGTGCTCTTATCTCTCATGGGGAAGAAAAGGGCGGCTCCTGAGAAAGCGGGGCTGAGCCGAGAGCGGCGGAGCAAGAAGAAGGCCGATCTGAAGGGAAGGGCAAGCTCGGAGTCCCGATCCAAGAGGCGGAACGATCCCCAAAGGGATGAAGCGCTAGTCGAAGATTTGGGAAATTTCCGCGTGCGTCCGGTCACTTTCGAGGCCTCGGTGGAAGAGCATCTGCTAGGTAATAATCCTTTGCTCAACCGGCTCATGGAAAAGGATTGGGGCCCCATGTTTTATGTAAGCAGACAGGCCGATGTGGGGCAGGCCAGAATGTTTTACACCCGGATCAGGAATCCCCGATTTGAGCCTCTTGGATTCGATGTTATAGTGCGAGGCGAGAAAGTCCACTTAGGAGTAGAGGACTTCGCCGAGATTCTGGGAGTACCGCAGGGGGAGGTGCATATTGATGAAGCAAAGCTCGAATCGAGAGAGGTACGTGATGAACGGACTCGTTTCCTATGTGGCCAAGCAACCCCTTGGAGGCGGGATGTCGGCTTGTACGCAACAAACATGATTCCCAAATATCTGGTGCTTCACCGCGTAGCCACTCATAATATATACCCGAGGTTGAGAAATCGCACCGAGTGCACCCGCTACATGGCAGAGTTCTTATATCAGGTGGGCCGAGGGGCAAATGTCTGTGCCCCTAGCATGGTGCTCCACCAGATTGTGAAGGCCGCAAGAGCGGCACGGAAGGACACAGTTCTCCCATTTGGCCGCCTAGCCTGCCACATTGCCACTTAATATGGGATTGGCGGATCAGACGGAAATCCCGTGCCAATTGAAGTCCTGGGAGACAAGCTGCTGAACTCTATGGGAGTGGGACCCAGACAAAAACAAGCCTACATGGAGGAATTCGGAGATGCCGATGAGGAGGAAGAGGAAGATGGCGAAGAAGGCGAAGACGACGAAGATGATGGAAGCGGGCAGGGGGAGGTAGGAGCTGAAAATGCTGAAGGGACTGAGCCAATTGAGGGGATCCAGGAGGTTGGTAGAGAACCAACTATCACTCCAGACGTGCTTGCGCGCTTGGATGCGCTTGACCCTAGGATGGCCAGGATCGAAGAGAACCAGGCGAAGCAAGAGAAATGGAACAAAAAAATGTATCGAGCCATAAAGGCTTTGATCTGTTGCAGCAAGGGTGAAGAAGCGCCGCCACTTTCGCCTGATTCAGACGAGTAGCAACACGGCGCTACTGACGATTAGTAGTTAGGTTAAGTTGTTTGAAATCTAATCTTATGTACTGATGGATGCTTAGAAGTTTGTTTCAACTAGCTTGTACTTTCTTTCTATTTAGCATGACTAGTAATCTGTGTGATCCATGCTGCAACATGTATTGGGCCATACTCATGGCATTTTGGAATCAATATGAAATTATGGATTGCCTCGAAAAATTTCTTATTGCCATGTAAATGCTTATATGAATCACGCCTACACACACCAGGATTGTATGTGAATCTTGCATTTCTGCGCGTAAACTAGGCATGGGCGATGTTTTAGCATCTAACCCATCCAAGGATATTTTACAGGAATGCCTCCTCGACCTAAGGGCCGGTTCGTCCGCCTACCTCATGGCGGCCTAGTTGAGAGGGACTTCCTTCCTGACGATCCGCAAGGTCCCCTTAGCGGAAATGGATCTCAAAATACGGGTAGCACTACCCAAGAGGCGGCCCCGAGTGCACCGCCACAGTCGGCCGCGGCATCTGAACCTCCTCCACCGCCGGCTATGGACCGAGTAGACCAGATGTTGCTCCTCATGCAACAACAACAACAAATGATGGTCACTAATATGCAGCAACAGCAGCAGATGATGGCCACTATGATGGGGGCCATGGCTCAGAATATGGGAGTGTCGCAGCAGGCGCCACCTGGTCAACCCGCACCCGCAAGCAACATGGGTAACTTGTTTGAGCGATTCCAGCGGTATAGGCCGCCTACGTTCGCTGGCACCCACCGCCCTGAGGAAGCGGAGTATTGGCTTAATCAGGTCACCAAACTACTTAGGCCTCTCCACTTTACTGAAGCAGAGAGTGTGGAGCTTCTTTCCTACCTCTTCGAAAAAGAGGCAGACTTGTGGTGGGAAAGCGTTCTCCGCTCCATCCCTGAGGGCCACATATGGACGTGGGAGGAGTTTGAGGCCCGTTTCAATGTAAAGTATCTCCCTCAAACTTACCAGCATGAGAGGGAGAATGAGTTTCTCCGCCTTCAGCAAGGGGGGATGAGCGTGGCCCAATACGAGAACCGTTTCACGGAACTCTCCCGCTATGCTTCCGAAATGATTGCGAGCGAAGCAATCAAGATGAGGCGGTTCACGACAGGACTGAGGAGCGGTATTCGCTCCAAGATATGCTGTATCTGTAAGACCCGTGTCCTAATCCGTACTGTTCCGTTAGCTTCCGCGATCCTTCCGGTCAAATTCCGGCAACCTTCGCACCGTATTCGGTATTTACGCACGATCCTAAGCTAGGTCCCGCGCATCGACGTCGGCTTGGTCTGAAAGTTATATCATAGCGACCGCGTCGTCGCCGCGGTTCCAACGCCGTGACTTGCGCACCGAACTGATACCCAGGCAAGAAGATGCCGATCAGCGTTTATTCCGAAGAAACACCGCGCGTTGCGGATTTCGAGGGAATCTCTACAATTAGTCCCATCAATCAACCATTAAAGCATCCCATACCTCAAGTACAACAACCCATCACCACCTTTTACAAAAGTCCACCATTCTTTCCACCTCACCACTCCTCTTTTCCAAATTTCAACAACAACCATACACCTTTTCACAATTTTCAACCCAAACCATCCCCCATCACTCCATCACCCATCTCTTTCTCTCTCTCTCCCTCCCTTTACAACTATCTCTCTTATTCTTTTTTTTCAAAAAAAAATCCAAATCCAAGAGAGAGCACCATGAGTCCCCCATGGTGAGAAAACTTCATTTGTGAGGTCCACCTTTCCCACCCCTTCATCTCTCATCTCAACCATCCATTTCCCATCTTCCTCCATCAAAGAGGAGCTCAAGGATCTAAGGAAGCCAAGGGAGCAAGAAGATCAAGTGGTGGGTGCCTTGATAGGGTAGATTTTCATATTTTTAAGATGGGCCAAGTGAGGCCAACCGATCAATGGTTTGGATCTCACTTTGGACCCTAAGATGTGGCCGATGGCCCACTTGGATCATCATGATCATTTCATGATGGGGCCATTCTCCATGGACCCCATCATGATGTTTATTTTCTTGTATGTTTAGGGTCATCTAGACCGTTTAATTTGGTGGAGAAGGGATCTCCACCGTTGGATTTAATTTTTAATGGGCCACATAAAATGGGACCCACTTGATGTATGATTTAGTGCAAGGGAGGGCCCATAGTGCCGGGGTCCCTCCATCACACGGTCTCACTCTCTATCTCTCTCCCTTTTTATTTTTAATTGTTTTATTTTTATTTTTATTTTTATTTTTATGAGGTTATGTGTGGCCCACTTGAATGGACCCCACCATAGGGTATGTATTCCATCCAACTCACCTACGAGTGGGGCCCACCTTGTGTGTAGTATACACACCATCCTCCATGAGGTGGCCCACATAAGCAAGGCCCACCTCTAGTATATTTGGAGAGAGTCCAGCGTCCAGGGACGCTGGACGTTTCATGGAAAAGGTAAAAGAAAAAAAATATAATTGCTTGGTTTGGGGATGGCCCACTGGTGTAGGCTCCACCTTGATGTATGTATTAAATCCATGCCGTCCATTCCTTTCCCAAATCTGTTTTAGGCGTTGAGCCAAAAGATAGGGTTAATCAGACCTTCGGGCGGGCCATACCATACCAAATGGCGGTTTTCACCATTGAAACCTTCCCTAATTTCCTGTACGCCAAAACATGTCCGATATTGGACTTGAACTGCTCGTGGTGAGCCATGGGAGAGCACTGGACGGAGTGGATTATTGCATCACGGTAGCCAGTAGGTAATGCTATTTTCAATAAATAAATAAATAACAGCTATTATGTTCTCCTGGGCCCAACCCATCCCATTTTTTCCATTTTCTGTTTATTTCCCTTCCATGAGAACAATGTCAATCAACTGTCATAAGGTCGTACCATCATTTCATATGGTGGGCCCCTACCTGACATGGGCTCACCCCAAAAATCAGCTCGATCCAAGGCTCAGGTGGCCCACACCGTTTGAAACAGCGGGATTTAACCCCTACCTTTGAAACCCTTTTGGGGCCCACAGAAGTCTAGGATCAAAATGAAATTTGTTTCTACCCTTCATCTAAGGCCCACTGGCCTTATCAAGGGGTTGGATGACATATAAACATTATGGTGGGCCCCACATGGAGCCCACATTGATGTATGTGCTTCATTCCCACCGTCCGCCTGGACGGTGGACGTGGACCCACTGTGACGTGTGTGGGCCCACTGTGATGAGTGTGTGGGCCCACTGTGATGTGTGTGCGTGTGTGTATATATATATATATATAATATTATATTTCATATAATATTATATACATGTATTATGTATATATATTATATACTATATACATATTATATACTATATTATATGTATATATTTTTTTACTAATGTGGAGGCCCGTGATTGAGGCCCACCTCAGTACTTGTGACCCATGGTTGAGGCCCACTTTGATGTATATAAAAGGCCCATGGGTCGAGGCCCATTCAATGTATTAGAGGCCCATGGGTCGAGGCCATTTAATGTATTAGGGGCCCATGGGTCGAGGCCCATTTGATGTAATGGGGCCAATGAGTTGAGGCCCATTTGATGTGCACATGGGGCCCAATTGGTGAGGCCCATTTGATACATATAAGGCCCAGGTGAGTAGACCCATTTGATGTACATATGGAGCCCAACTGTCGAGGCCCATTTGACACGTGTAAGGCCCATAAGCTTAGGCCTATTTGATATGTTCTAACCCCGGGTTATAACCCATTGCAATGTACATAAGGCCCATTGGTGTGGCCCACTTAATGAATATAAGGCCCATATGACTTGGCTAATTTGATGTATTTAAGGGCCCAATGGATGTACCTAAGGTCCATTGCAATGTGTGATCCCAAAATAACTTATGAAATGATATTTGTGGCAGTCGTGCCTTAGGAGCAATGTTGGTTTGACGTCCACATTGTAAGTGTAGTGTGGTTAAATGTCCGCATTATGACTTTCCCTTGAGCCATTGATAGGCCCATATGTGTAATATGTAGGCCGTCTAGGCCCGTCTTCATTATGAGCATCATCCACCCCATATGACATATTTAATTCCATGATTCATGATCATATGCATCATACGTATGCTTGATATGAGAAATGACTGATCATAGCATAGCCTTCGGGCAGATTGTTTAGGGGCTCCCGTACAGGGGATGTTGCCCTACATGAGCGCACGATACGCGCAGGAATTGCTGCATGACTGAATAGTGTGATTCATGCATTCGCATTGTGTGGTATAGTTACTGTACGCCCTAGCGACATCAGGGCCGTAGCCTCCACAGACGTATCGTGGTTGGCAGGATTGGATACCGGAAATACTGTTCTACATGGGGTGCGATAGATATCCCTGGGTGAAAGTCCCTAAACCCTTATGGTACCAGGAGGTTGCTCCAACGTCTAGACCGAGTGGATGCATGAGCGCTGATTGCCGATTACCAGACGGTTGCGTTTTCCACTGTGTCGTGGTCGGTTGGAAGGGGGTGCGGCCTTACCCGCCCGAGAGTAGGGGGCAATGCTAGGCTGAGTTTGACCAGCTCGAGGAATGAGTCCGCTATTGACGAGCCGAGCCCGATATTGGCAGGCGGATAGTGAGGTCTTTTCCACTCACCTTATTGCGCGCGATGGGGCGGCAATCTGGCTTGGAGTGTACTAGACCCCGGTGATATTCCAGATTTGAGCCGTATTGACATGTGGACTTAGATGAGGATTTGTATGCTTGACTTGCATTTCGCATTGCATGGCCTTGGTATGGCCGACATCATTCTTTGCACCGCATGGCCTTGGTACGGCTAATGAGATTCTTAGCATACATTAGCATTTTCCGCATTACTCTGATACTGCATGACTACATTATCACCTTGGGCATACACTTTCACCACCCTCTAAGCTTTCTATAAGCTTATGCACGACCGTTGCGTGCAGGTGACGTTGGATCGCAGCAGCGCTGAGGCTTGGACGCGTGGCTGATCTTCTTTTGGAGTTTTGGTCTATCTTCATTGTATTTCCCTTATGCTCATTGTACTTGGAAAGTTTTTGATTATAGTGGAAATGTGATGGAGTTTTTGGTTGTTGTTTGTGGGTTATGCCTTTGGTTATGCTTATTACGAATCAAACTGATGTACAAAATCCTCCTTGTAGCATCCCAGGATCGGAACCTGGCGAATGGGCGCTGGGAGCCGAGAATGGGGTTCTACGGAGGCTGTCGGCGCCGGATTCGGCGATCGGGAATTTTGTGAGCCCGGTCTCCGAGTTTGGGGCGTGACAGTATCAACATCAGGACGTACGCCGAGCTCGTCGAAATGTCTATTAGGGCGGAGCAGGATGAGGAGCGGGTTGCCCGAAGCCGCTCACAGTTAGGGCCGCGAAACAGGGTGGACGGACCGTCCTCCTCTTTTACAGGAAAAAGGACTCGTCCTAGCTCACCACCCCGACTGGCCGCCGCACCGGCCCCTTCAACGCGACCGGCCGAGACATGTACTTATTGCAGAAGGGCGGGACATTTCGAGCCCTACTGTTTTATGAGGATGAGAGACCTCGGGTTTACTCCGCCGCAACGCAACATTAGGCCTCCACAGTCGGCCTTACAGATTTCGCCCCTGCGAGCAATGGGGCCAAGTCAACAATTTCGGCGTCCACCACCGCCTCAAGTTAGACAGCCACCGCGGCCCATGCAACGGCCAAATTTTCCACAACAGGCTCGGGTGCATGCCCTAGCAGTTGAGGGCCAAGACGCTGCTATCCCCACTCCTACGGCCTTTGAGGTGACAGCCCACATCCAAGGTACTCCCATATTCCTTTTAGTGGACACCGGGTCCACCGCTTCCCTCATATCGCATGCGACTGTTAAGCACTTGGGGCTACGCCCTAGCCCCTTCGTGGGAGTAAAGATCATTGCGGCTGCCGGCACTTTTGCAGAGGCAACAAGGATATGTCATAGTTGTCCCATCGACTTGGGATGCAAGGTAGCCCACGTGGATTTGATAGTGACCAAAATCTTCCACTACGACGTCATCCTGGGCATGGATTGGTTGACAATGATGAAAGCAGAAATCGATTGCGATGGCAAAACAGTGAAGATATTTGAGGATGACGGCTCTTCCCTCACGTTCCCGGTACAGGTCAGCTACGAACGCAGGATTTCGTGTTATGCATCACTGGAGGATGGATATTCTGGGCCCTCGATAACGGACACACCCGTGGTCCAGGATTTTTGGGACGTATTCAAAAACATACCTGGACTACCACCTCGATGTGAGATAGACTTCACGATCGAGCTAGTCCCTGGAGCCAAGCCCGTCTCCTTGCCTACCTACCGCATGCCTCCATGTGAGATGGAAGAATTACGGACTTAAATTGACGACTTGCTAGAGTCGGGTTTCATCAGACCCAGCGTGTCGCCATGGGGAGCCCCAGTCCTATTCGTAAAGAAGAAGGATGGCTCTTTGCGGCTATGCGTGGATTACAGAAAGCTGAACCAAATGACTGTTCGAAACAAATATCCGTTGCCTAGAATCGACGATTTGTTCGACCAGTTGAGGGGTGCTCAATACTTCTCCAAGATCGATCTAAAGTCTGGGTACCATCAGTTGCGAGTTAGGGATGAGGATATTCAGAAAACGGCCTTCAGGACCTGCTTTGGCCATTATGAGTTCCTAGTTATGCCATTTGGACTCACCAACGCTCCAGCGGTCTTCATGGACCTCATGAACAGAATCCTTAGGCCCTTTTTATACCGATTTGTTATCGTGTTTATCGATGACATATTAATCTATTCAAAGAGCCGTGAAAAGCATGGAGAGCATTTAAGAGCAGTCTTCGAAACCCTGGAGAAAAATCAACTGTTTGTGCAGTTTAGAAAATGCGCCTTCTGGAAGGAGGAGATCAAGTTTCTGGGACATGTTGTGTCTAAGGAAGGGATATCGGTGGATCTCGCCAAGGTGGCGGCGGTACAGGGTTGGAAGCAACCGAAATCGGTTACAGAAGTGCGAAGCTTCCTTGGTCTTGCAGGCTATTACCGCAGATTCATTAAGGACTTCTCGAATATAGCTCGGCCACTATCCCAGTTAACCCGGAAGGATCTCAAATTTGCCTGGAATGAAAAGGCGGAGGTGGCGTTCCAAGAGTTGAAGGACAGGTTGACATCAGCTCCTGTACTTGTGCTACCCGAGCAAGGGGTCAAGTACACCGTTTATACCGACGCCTCTCATGTGGGTTTAGGTTGCGTACTCATGCAAAAAGACAGGGCGATTGCTTATGCGTCTCGACAGTTAAGGAAGCATGAGGAGAACTACCCTACTCATGACCTTGAGCTTGCGGCGGTGGTTTTCGCATTGAAGATATGGAGACACTATCTCTATGGTGAGGAATTTGAGCTCTTCTCTGATCACAAGAGCCTCAAATACATCTTCACCCAGAAAGACCTGAACATGAGACAGCGTCGCTGGATGGAGACGTTGAAAGACTTCAAGTTTGAAGTCTCATATCATCCTGGCAAAGCCAACTTGGTGGCAGATGCCTTAAGTCACAAGAAGACAATTGAATTTGCGGCCCCGTTAATGGTGAGAGAGTGGGACATGGTGGAGTTCGTTCGGGACTTCGACATGAAGCTAACGGTGGAAGAACCATATGAATTCATAGCTCATGTTCAAGCCCAGCCAATGATTGACAGTAAAATCATTGAAGCCCAAAGGAGCGACGAGCTATTGAGGAAGATGAGGGAAGGGACAAAGAATGATGAGAAGTCCGAATGGAGGGTCGGTATCGACGGGGGATTGCGGTACCGAGGCCGCCTTTGTGTTCCAAACCTCCAGGGATTGCGAGAAGAAGTTCTAAATGCCGCCCACAATTCCAAGTTAGCGATGCATCCTGGTAGTACAAAGATGTACCGGGACCTAAAGCGAACCTATTGGTGGGACAACATGAAAAAGGAAATAGCAGAATATGTATCCCGATGCCTCACCTGTCAACAAGTTAAGGCCGAACACCGCCGACCACCGGGCCTATTGCAGCCCATGCCTATAGCGGAATGGAAGTGGGACTTCATATCCATGGACTTCATTGCCGGTTTACCCAAGACTAGAAAGGGGCACGACTCGATATGGGTGATTGTGGACAGGCTAACCAAATCAGCCCACTTCCTGCCAATCAAGACTTCTAGCTCCGCCGATGACTTAGCTAAACTGTATATCAAGGAGATAGTGCGGCTCCATGGCGTCCCATTGGAGATTGTGTCGGACCGGGATGCTCGTTTCACGTCGATCTTTTGGACCCGCATTCAAGAAGCTATGGGAGCAAAACTGAAGTTTAGTACCGCCTTCCACCCACAAACAGATGGGCAAACCGAGCGGGTAAACCAGATTTTGGAAGACATGTTGCGCGCTTGTGTTCTGGACTTCCAGGAGAGTTGGGACAATTGCCTCCCATATGCCGAGTTCGCCTACAACAATAGCTTCCAAGCTAGCATCGGAATGGCACCATACGAGGCCTTGTATGGGCGTCCATGCCGAGCTCCGCATTGTTGGGAGGAAATTGGCGAGAAGGGTTTGCTCGGGCCGGACCTGGTACGGATCACGACTGAAAAGATTGGAATTATCCGGCGCCGCCTCTTGACGGCTCAAAGCAGACAGAAAAGCTATGCCGACACAAGGCGAAGGGACTTGGAATTTGAAGCTGGGGACCATGTATTTCTCAAGATCTCCCCAATGAAGGGCGTTTTGCGCTTTGGCAAGAAAGGGAAGCTTGCGCCACGGTTCATCGGGCCATTCCAGATTTTGGACCGTGTGGGTGCGGTCGCCTATCGCTTGGCCCTACCCACACCTCTAGCCGGAGTGCATAACGTCTTCCACGTATCAATGTTGAAGAAGTACGTCCCCGATCCTTTGCATATCATCAAGTGGGAGTAGGTGGAACTTAAGGAAAACGCCACTTACATTCTTCGGCCCACTCGAATACTTGATAGGAAGGAGCAAGTCTTACGCAACAAGGTTATTCCGTTGGTCAAGGTACTATGGACACATCACGATGAAGAAGAGGCCACTTGGGAGACGGAAGTGGAAGTCCGCAAGCATTACCCATCCCTGCTTCAGCAATATGATCAGGTACAAATTTCGAGGACGAAATTTATTTGTAAGGGGGGTAGATTGTAACATCCCGTCCAATCGGTACAGTGTCCTGAGGCGTCCACGTAGGACTTTTCCACAGGACTAAACATCTGAAACGTTCGCGGCAGGGATGCCATGAGCTAATTAATCTAGGATTAGCCCCTTGGCCTGTACCGGACAGGCCATGGCAAGACCAAGTGCGGGCCGCCAAGCCGGATGACCATTTACAATGAGCTACAGTCCGTCCGGGCTGTACCGCGACGCCGGAAGGTCAGAAAAATCTAGAAACTTAGGGGGTCATAGGGCTCACTGGGCTTGTGGTCCATTGCGACCGCAGACCCGGCAGACACTCAGAAGTGGGATCTGGCACTGACTTAATGCACCGCAACTATGCCAGGACCAATCTGGCGCTGGCAAATGGAACTAAGATTCCAGGTTATCCGACCATTGGATCTCTTCCGTATTTACCGTGGAGGCCTAATGGATTTTCCTGTGCCTGTCCACCAACTCTGGGACCCGATCGTGGGCCGGTCACCGTCGATCACAAATCGGACCAGTGCGGTCAAACCCCTGGTCCGATCGTCCCCAAATTTTACGTGGCCCTTCATCAGGCCATGAAACACCAATCCTAGAAATCTCATAGCCTGAGGACCACCAGAATTACTCAAATCACTAGAATGGACCCCATAGGGCCGTTTCAAGATCAAAGCCTTTGACTCAAACCCCGCTTTCGTCTATCCGTTTATTCCCAAATTTTACACGGGCCCTAGACGGGCCATAAGGCACCTACCCACCGAATTTGGTGGCCAAAGGAGCATTAGGGTCACGCCAACCCCGAAAATGTCCCTTGTAGGCTATTTTGGGAATATGAGGGAACTTAAGGTCAAAGGGGCCAAGTCTAGGAAATAAACCCAATCTCTCATAACTCCCTCTCCCATTTGCTACAACCACCAAGAGAGTAAAGGGGAGTAAAGAGGAGAAGAGAGAGAGAAGGAGGAGATCAAGGTGGACCCTAGATCAAGGTGGGCCCCAAGAAAGCCAACCCTTCCAACACTTTGCCACTCTTGCAAGGAGAAAATCCTTTTTCTTAACCTCAACAACTATCCGTGGGTTGCCTAGGTGAGTTTATCATCCATCCTTCTTGAAGTTCATGTAGTAATGTGGATTTGAGTTGGAAATCTAACATGCAATAGCTTGATTTAGGGATTCCGGCCGTTCCACCCGAAAGCCCTCTTTCCTAGGGCGTTTCTCGAGTCTCCATCGAGCCATAGGTGCGGACTATTACTCCTAGGTGACCTAGCACCAATTACAATATGAGTTTAATGATTATGATTGTTGGTTGATGCATTTAGAGAGTGTAGAGAAAACCTAGGGATGTATGCCTATTGTAATGGTATGAAATTGTGTATTTTTGTTCGATTTCCTCACATGATGTTATTCGTGTTTCTCACATGACTTGTTGAAATTTGATGACTGCTTGTTGATGGCTTGATGGATTGCTCATAAGATTGATGCCCTATAATATGCATGCCCTATGTGCTACGTGTAATTTGTCTTCATGAGTTGTAGGAAGTGAGCAACTTCCCCACCAACACATCCAACACACATGCCCCATTGCTCATAAAATGTTAGCTTGCTTATTTGGTGAATCTGGACTATGCGATTGATGTATGAGAACATGATAATCTTGCCTGCTGATACTCCTGTCCGTTGACATGTTGTGGACCACCATTCAAACCTTACGGTTGTCCAAGGAAACAAGGAAAGCTAAGGAGGGCTCGTTGGTAGGACCGCCTTGAGGCTAAACCCTCAGATTTGGGCGAGCGTGTGTGGGCGGCTGTAGTTAGACTACGTGGGTTGCTTGCACCCGATGTCGTTCCGCCACACGCTTGCCTGGACTCATGCGGTCTAGCCTACTGTTTGGCCAACCCCGATTGTTAACCCTGTTTGCTCACATTTGTATGGAACCTGGGACTCCCCACAACTATTGTAGCCCAACGACAACCCACTCGAAATCGGCCCACAGCCTCGTGAGCCGGGCATGGTGGAATGGGACACTGTGTCCGAGCTGTCAGCCTATGCTGGCGTACCGCACCTCCCCGTAGTGACCGCGAGCGATCCCTTCCTCTTGGCACTCCTCATGTGCTTGAAGTCGGGGATGAGGAACCCGACGGGATCACGGACCGCGGGGCCTCGGCCTCACGCATTGGAGGATCTTGGCCTCGCAACCAGTTTAGGGCATTAATTAGATGGGGTGTGCCAGATTCCCAAATCTGCCGGATGAATGAACCTAACTAATAACTCGGCTAACACGACCGCATCGCATCGCATTAGTTAGGTTGGCGACTCGGCAGTCGAGGTCGCACTGAGGGAGTGTTGGCATTGGCGATCGTTAGATGGTGTCGCACGAGGGAGTGTTGGGCGAGGGCATCTATCATATCATCCTTCATGCATGCGTATTAACAAGACTAGACAGATGCTGATGATTGATCGCTTTTCATTAAATTCTTATTACGATTGATGCTTGTTATAACTTATGGCTAATAGCACCCACTGAGTTGATCACTCACTCCCACTCTGGGACGGTGTTTTAAAACACCAACCAGACCCTTTCATAGATGCAGATGACTCAGGACTGGAGGAGCCTAGCGAGGTGAGCCTGGACGAGGAGTTGGAGCTGTCATACTTCCAGTTGATGGAGGGTTCGCCGCCAGCATGAGAGGCGGGATAGGATGGCTGAGCGCTGGGCTCAGTCTCATTCTTTTGGGACGTCATATTCTTTTGTTATTTTGGGTGGGCAGCGCCTTGCGAGACCCATTTATATTTTTGACTTGTATTTGTATACGTCAGACCTCTTCAGTTCAGCAGACATGTGTGTTCATGTTTCATGTACAGGGGACTCCAAACTGCGCAACTCAAACAGATTGAATGCACACTAATGAATATCTGTTAATAGGACTCTCGGAAACTCGGGAGTCGAGCGGATGCACGACCCCCGATTTTCAGGGCATTACATATCCATTATTAGACTCCTTTGGTCCATAAAGAGCTGGTCGATATAATAGACGGAATGAATTATCCACTAGTGGACCCCACATAGTAGAATAAAATAAAAATAAAGGAAGAAAGAGAAGAAGAAAAAAGGTAAGTCCCTGGACTCTATTGTCCAGTGACGGTGAGGGTGGAAACCTTACTGGGTTGCCACCACATGTGGACCCCACCATGATGAATTTGTTTAATTCACAACTTCCACCATCTCCTCCTTATAATTTTAGGCCATGTGCCAAATTTTGAGGCAAATATGAGTCTCGAGTGGGCCGTACTAAGGGTATTGATGCCCATCTGTTGAAACACTCTAGGGCCCTCTTTGGAGTCCCTTGTCATCCAAACCAATCCTAGTCAGAGTCTATTTGACCTCATTCGAGGTGGCCAAGACGGTGAATGAATTAGATTATCACTTGGGGTGGCTCACATGGCAGGAAACAGTGGTGTTGAACGTCTACCATTGAAACCCTTTTCTGGGTCTAGAAGTTTTGTATCATTATGAAATTTGTTTTTCCTCTTCATACGGGTCTGTGTTACCTTATCAACAGATTGAATGGAAAATCAACGTTATGGTGGGCCCCACGTGGGACCCACCTGTTATTTGGAAGTGGATTGGTTGGCATACCACACACCAGCAGGCGGCTGGTGTGATTGGCGTCAGCAAGTTCTGGTGGACCACACCTTGATGTACGTGGTGTATTTGCACTAGCCAGCAAATTGGACGGTGGGCTACACCTTAATGTCTTTATTATATCCACATCGTCAATCCCTAGATGTGGGTTCCACCTTGACGGATGTACTCTAATTCAACCATCTGTCCAACGTCCAGGTATGGATGCTGGACTCTGTTTATATAATAATTATATATTATTATATTATATATATGTATTGTATATATATATGAACGTGGTGGGCCCCATATGGGACCCACGTTGATGTATTTATATAATATATTGTATATAATATTATATTATATACGTGGTGGGTTCACGTTGATATATATATTATATCTGGTGGGCCTCACGTGGGACCCACCTTGACGCAAGTATCTTATACCCAAACTGTCCGTATTTGGCCGGTGGTGGGTGCAGCACACTGTGATGTAAGTGTAATCCACTCTGTCGGTCCAATAAGGGAATGTGGACCGCACCTTTGATATGTTTATGGCCCATCTGTGAGGCCCACCTTTGATATGTTTATGGCCCATCTATGAGGCCCACCTTTGATATGTTTATGGCCCGTTGTTGAGACCCACCTTGATGTGTGTGAGGCCCATTGTTGAGGCCCACCTTGATGTGTATGAGGCCCATTGTTGAGGCCCACCTTGATGTGTATGAGGCCCATTGTTGATGCCCACCTTGATGTATATGAGGCCCGTTGTTGAGGCCCACCTTGATGTGTATGAGGCCCATTGTTGAGGCCCACCTTTATATATATATATAGATGAGGCCCATTGTGAGGTATGCGAGGCCCATGGGTTATGGCCCATTGCAATGTATGTAAGGCCCAATTAGTGCGGCCTATTCGATGTATATATAAGGCCTATGTGATTAGGCCCACTATAAGTTTGGCCCCACGAGGGCCACTCATTGAGAGCAATGTTGGTTGAATGTCCACATTAATGGGCAATGACGGTTAAATGTCCTCATTGTGACCTTCCCTTCGGCCCTTTGTTAAGTTGATTACCGATTCTGCTTGTCGAGGCCGATTATTAGTGCCGATTATCAATACCGATTATTGATACCGATTATGAGTATGTGACAACATAGCATCATGATACATGCCCATACGCATCATCCGCATGTTTGTTATGATGTGTGGTTGACCATTGCATATGTCATTGGGTAGATTGTTATGAGACTCCCTGATAGGCGGAGGTTATCTCACGTGAGCACACAGTATGCACAAGACTGATGCGTGATTGGATTGTATGACTCATGCATATTGCATTGTGACTTATGATTACTATACGCCCTAGCGACATTAGGGCCGTAGCCTCCACAGGCATATTGTGGATGGCCAGATGGGACACCGAAAATCTGTTTGAGCATCGGCCTACCATAAATAGCCCTGGGTGAAAATTCCTAAAACCCTCTTGGTACCAGAGGCGCCCAACGTCGAGACCGAGTGGATATACATGAGCGCCCGAGTGCCAAATACCAGGAGGTCGTGTCTCCCACTGTGCCATGGTCGGTTGGGAGGGGGTGTGGCCTTACTCGCCTGAGGGAGTAGGCATAGTTAGGCTGAGTTTGACCAGCTTGAGGAATGGGTCCGCTATCGACGAGCCGGGTAGGTATTGACAGACTACTTGCTAGGCGGATAGTGTGGTCTCTTCCACTTACCTAGTTGTGCGCTTGATGGGGCGGCAGTTAGCGTGGAGTGTACTAGACCCCGGTGATGATCCCAGAGAGGAACCATACTGATATGTGGACTTATTGAGCAAGAATTGCATATTCATTCATTCATTTATTCATGATCCACTCGGGCTGGTGGTGCACAACTATTTGTTACGTGTACCTTTGCATAGCTAGGATTTCGGTTGGGCGTGCGACTAACCTGAGACCAGGAGTTTACCACATTGAGTCTGACTATCCAAATTTGGGTATGGGACTGGTTTGGATAGAAGTCCCTTGTGATGGACCCCGTAGCTTGCAATACCACATACTATCATCCCGACCTCACACTCTGGCTTGGTCATTTCATTCGCATCGCATATTGCATCCGCATTCATATGGCATTTTGGGTCGTTATGTTTTCTATACTTATATGGCCTAGACGGACTTAATAGGATTTACATATTGCATTATACCCTCTGCATATGATATTTGGCTCTCTATGACTCCTCATTTACATTGCAGATCTGTATTGCGTATTCTGATATTATATGACTCATGGACTTACCAGTATATTTCCGCTTACTCTGATTACTAAGATATCGTATGATTCATGGTCTTGTCAGTATTTCCGCTTATTCCGATGATGTATGATTTATGGGCTTTATGGTATACTTGACACTTACCTTGTGCATACACTTTCAACACCCTCTAAGCTTTCTATAAGCTTATGCACGATAGATGCATGCAGGTGGCGTTAGGTTGTAGCAGCGTTGAGCTTGGAGTGTGCAGCTGTCTTTTGGAGCATTGATTTCAATATATGTATTTCCCTTTCAGCATTGTATTCAAATGATTATATTAGTGGATATGTGATGATGATGTTGCCTTTATAATTTGGGTATACTTGTGGTTATGCTTCTTATGAGACAAATGTACGTTGGAAATCCTAGGATCGGAACCTAGCGTATGAACGCTGGGAGCCGAGAATGGGGTACTACGGAGGCTGTCGGCACCGACTTCGGCCATCGGATTCTTGTGAATTCGATTTTCGGGTTTTGGGGCATGACACAACTCGACCCGATCCGAAGTCTCAATGGCCTAACCTGAATTCGATCCGATCCGGGATTGAGTCCGGGTCACCTGACTCGGACCGATCTGATGTATAGTTGACCTGACCCGAACCGAGTCCAACTCGGTCAGTGAAACCGAGTCGGATCGGGTTCGGTAGGATTCAAATCGTATGAATTTAATCCAAATGTTTTATGTGGTGTGGTCTACTTCAACCTTTAATATACCATCTTTTTGTGCTCAAGGCCTAAAATGATATGTTAAAATGGATGAACGGCTTAGATAAAACATATACATCAAGGTGGGCCCCACATGACTCTGAAAGAATACTTCATTACCGTATATACACTTTTACCGGACATGTGTTACGTGCCCTGCTCATAAGTCCATTGAATACTTTTTCACGTGACTTGCTGTAACAGGAAAGGAATGGCTACCAGCCCGGTGGATGGTGGCCGGTGCTCTGTGGGTCCCACCATGATGTATGTGCTTCATCCATTTCATTCATCCATTTTTAAAGATAATTTTAGAGCCTAATCCCAAAATTGAGAGGGATATAAATCTCTGGTACACCACACCACAGTAAAACAATAATGATTGGATATCCACCATTAAAATCCTCCTAAGGCTCACTGTACTATTTATTTGAAATACGGTTTGTTAATTAGGTCATACAGGCCCAGATAAAGGAAAAAACAAATATCCGCTTGATCCCAAACTTTTATGGCCCCCAAAAGGTTTTTAATGGTCAACGCTTATTCAATAATGTTTCTTGCAATGTGGTCCACTTGAGATTGAGATATACCTTAGTTTTGGTCTCATACCATAAAATTATATGGAAAAATAGATGGACGACATGGATGAAACACATAAATCATGGTGGGGCCCACAGAGCACTGACCACCAGCCACTGGCTGGTGGCAGGGGGAGTAGCCAATCCGCGTCTTGCTGTAACTACGTTAGCAAGTTCTGTGGGTCTGATCATGGGGTATGTGTTATATCCAAACCATCCATCCTTTTGGCGAGCTTGTCATAAGGCTTGAGACGGAAAATAAGACAGATCTAACTATCAAGTGGAGCACACGAAATGTTTAACGATGAAAATCATTCTCTGCTGCTATTTGTGGTGTGGTCCAGATGATCTTTTGATATTATTCATTTTTTTTATGATGCTCTCCAATGATCTCTAAAAATATATGAACGGTGTAGATATAATAAATACATCACTGTGGGGCCCATATAACTTTGATCTCCATTGTACTGTTCGTACAACTCGGAGCTCGAGGAGCGTCCGTCTCGTCTTTGCACGCCACATACCTAGCCAGCTACAGCTAGCCTAGGCTAGGGCAGTAGCTGGTGTCAGTGGTGTGTGGTACTGACACTCCTCCCTGAGTCCCTGTGTTCGGTGATCTGTGGGGCCCACAATGGTGTATGTATTTCATTGATGCCGTTTATCCATTTTTATAAATTATTTTAAGGGTTGATACAAAATATTAGAGGGATAAAAAATCTCAGGTGGACCACACCACAGGAAAACAATAATGATTGGATATCCTCCATTAAAATCCTCCTAAGGCTCCGGATCGGGTTGGATCTGATCGGATCCGATCCATTCGGATCGGGTTTTGGACCGAATCGGTCCGGATTGACGACGACCCGATCCCGATCTGAAAATCATTTGGATCTGAAATACCAAACTCGATTTGCACCGATTCAGACCATCGGTTTGGTTAAGATCGGGTCAAATCCACCGGATTGGATCTGATTTGCCTAGCTTTACCCGTGGGAAACGAATTGGCTACTCCCCCTGCCACCAGCCCAGTGGCTGATGGTCGTTGCGCTGTGGCCCCTGCCATGAAGTATGTGTTTCATCCATTCCGTTTTTAGAGATCATTTTATGGCTTGATCCCAAAAACGAGAGGGATATAAATCTCAGCTGGACCACAACACAAGAAAATAAATATCCACCATTAAAATTCTCCTAATGCCCACTGTACTGTTTATTTGACATCCAATCTGTTGATTAGGTTATACAGACCCATATAAAGGGAAAAAACAAAGATAAGTTTGATCCAAAACTTTGATGGCCCCTAAAATGTTTTTTATCGCCAACATTCATTCAACACTATTTCCTATAATGTGGTCCATTTGAGATTGTTATATACCTCATTTTTGTTTCATATCATAAAATGATATATAAAAATAGATGGAAGGCATGGATGAAACACATGCATCATGATGGGTCCACAGAGCACCTACCACTGGCCATTGGCTGGGGGCAGGGGGGGTAGCCAATCCGTTTCCCCATCCGTAGAGGTGGGCATGTATGACCCGATCCAGTGGATCCGACCCGATCCGACCAGATCCAACCCGATTCGAACCGAACCGACGACCTGGATCGGTGCGGTTCGAGTAGGATCAGTCTGATCTGACCGTACATCGGATCGGGTTCGGTTCAATGTCAATCCGGATCGATCCGATCCGATCCGATCAGATCCGATCCACCATTTTCCTCATGTGTAAACATCTCCCCTCTCATTTTATTTCTACCACTCATCTACTCCCTCCAACAAAACAATGGGTTCAACCCCTAAAATGATCTAGAAAAATGAATGGACGGTGTGGATCAACTACATGCATTCAAGGTGGGCCCACTTGCATTCACACTTAGAGTTGGGCAACGTCGTGTTGCCTGGATAAGCTCAAAAGCTCAAATGGGTTTCTTGTATCACACGCAATATAATGAAAACATTGGAAAGTGACAGATAGGTTGAGTAGCGAGCGAGACTCCTGCTGAAGTCACGTCACCAGGTTATGTGGGACCCACCATGATGTATGTGTTGTATCCACACTGTCCATCAATTTGTAGAGATCATTTTAGGCCATGAGATAGAATAAGTAAGATCTAGATTTAAAGTGGACCCCACCACAAAAAACAGTGGGAAGAGTGACTCTACCGTTGAAGCCTTCCTAAGGTCCACTATGATGTTTATCTGGGATCCAATGTGTTCACAAGTTAAGACAGACATGAAAGAAGGAAAAACACAAAATTCGGTTTGATCGAAAACTTTTGTGGGCCTTAGAAAAATTTAATAGTGGCGTCACTCTCTCCACTATTTTTTGTGGTGGGGTCCATTTGAGCTTTGGATCTGACTCATTCTTTGGCTCCTGCCTAAATCGATATCTCCAAGTGAATGGATGGTGTGGATACAACACATATATCATGGTGGGTCCCACAAAACTTGGTCACGTCACTTCGGCAGGGAGTCTAGCTACTAAACTTGTTAGTAGCTAATCCGCATCCCACACGGCCAGCCACTCCCCCCGTCACCAGCTCCGTGGCTGGTGGTCGGTGCTATGTGGGCCCCACCATGATGTATGCTTTTCATCCATTCCGTTGATCAATTTTTAAAGATAATTTTATGGCTTAATCCCAAAAATGATAGGGATATAAATATCAGGTGGACCACACCATATGAAAACAATAACAATTGGATATCCACCATTAAAATCCTCGTAAGGCCCACTATACTGTTTATTTGACATCCAAATGATCCAATCTTTTGAATAGGTCATACGGTCCCATATGAAGAGAAAAAACAAAGATCAGCTTGATTCAAAACTTTTATGGCCCCCAAAATGTTTTTAATGGTCCACCCTCATTCAACACTATTTCCTGTAATGTGGTCCACATGAGATTTGGATATACCTCATTTTTGGATTCATATCGTACAAGGATATGCAAAAATAGATGGATTACATGGATTAAACATATACATCATGATGGGGCCCACATAGCACCGACTACCAGCCATTGGCTAGTGTCAAGGGGAGTAGACTAGTCCATCCGTTTCCCACGGCCACACGCAAGCTAGACAGGGTGACAGCCTGTTGCTGTAGATGCGTGTCGTGCGAAGACGAGCGCGTACGCACCTCGAGCTCTGAGTTGTACAAACGGCTCAAATGAGATCAAAGTTACATGGGCCCCACCATAACATTTATTTTCCATCTAATCCGTTAATAATTTTAAAAATACATAGATGAAGTGGAAAAACAAATTTCATATTGATCCGAAACTTTTGTGATTTGGAAAGGGTTTCAATGGTAAATGATCAATCCCCCACTGTTTTTTCCAGTGTGGTCCAATTGATCTTTAGATTTGTCTTATTTTTCAGCTCAAGCCTTAAGACAAGCTCTCCAAATGTATGGATGGTTTGGATATAACACATACCTCCACCACCGGCCACTTCTCTCTTCCAATCCGAACTATACCCAACTCCATCCGATTCGGTTTTTCTAACAAAGTCGGACTCGGTTCGGGTCAGACAAGTAACGCATCGGATCGGATCGAGTCAGATGACCCGGACTCGGTCCCTAATCAGATTGAGTTCGGATCAAGCTATGTGGAATCCGGACCGAGTCGAGTTGGACCCAATCCAATCCAACTCGGTCCGATGTACCGCTGGACGTGCCATCCGTGTGGGCTTATTCCGGTATTTTAATGACAGGAGTCATCTACCACATCTGTTGTGGGAAGCCCATGCAACACCCATCACTTTGGGGAGTGCTGGGTCCCACAGTTATCTTCACGTACAATCTGGTGCGTCCATCAGTTGAGAAATCTCATATCCACTGTAACCAACAAATATTGGATGGCCGATTCAGTTCTCATTATGGGAAACAATGTAAAGTCAGGCCAAAAACATTATATTCAATATATGTGGCCCACCTTAGTATTAAATCAATCTGATCACTTATTCATATTCATTTTAGTGTATCTCACGTGATGAACGGATTGGATGGCACATAAAAAGGACGGAAGCCCCGTTAAGGTTTCCATGGTAGGCGTACCATCGCCACTGTTCTATACGGTGTGGCCTACCTGAGTTTAAACCACCCTGATTATTGGCATATGATCATAAAATGAGGTTTTTAAACTGATGCACGGACTAGATTTCACACAAATATCACGGTGGGCCTAAAGAAATCATGCGTCGCACGCTCTTTTTACACAAGGCAATGTACGGGATTCCGTTTCGGCACTTTGGCTCGCATCGGCGTCAGAACCCAAAATCCGAAAGAGTCGTGATTCAGCGAGCGGTCCCTCATGTGAGTGGCAGAACACGTGTCATAGATCCATATGTACTGGACACGTGTCATAGATTCAAATGTACTGGACACGTGTCATAGATCCAGACCATTTATAACGTGAGATGCACCGTAAACGTGCCATTATCCGTAAATAATTTTGGTTTCCCGAAATCAAGGGTCAAACTTGCATGAAAAAAGATGGACGGTTAGAAAAAGGTCCAACAATAAAACACCGTGCATATGCCTGGCTCGATTGATGAATGTACTCCAATGATATTTGGTATATGTTATTTTCAATGAATGTTCAGGATCTCAGATACGTGTTTCTCACGCACGGATCTCTGACACGTATTCGGCCTTTACGTGAGGGGCCGCTCATTGATTACGACTCACGGAGCAAGATATTTATCTCAGAAATATCTTAATGACACGTGTCGGTTATCACGGGACGCGGTTGACCGTTACTGGGCGGTTATAACTTTACTCCTCTTTGTTGTTGAAACTACCAAAATGCCACGGTGTTGTTAAGTTCTACGTCCATTTTTTCTAGCTAAATGTGAAAACGAGAAAAAGTTTGATACTCTGACTGACCACCCATACGCGGGAGACAAGCGATATACACGTGGCGCAAAAGTAGTCCAATAAAAACTGTCCTAACAGTGGGTCACACATGGTTCGTGATCCGAAATAACATTCAAGGGTCACTACAACTGTGTTATTAGTGCCCAAAGAATGGATGGTTAAAAATGAAAATAGGCAATGGCCCATCAATAAAAGGATAAGATCATCTAATTATTCTCATTTTCAGAAAATGCTACATATATAACATGTTGCAGTATTGGAGCGGTTTGGATTGAGTTATATTCACACCACGTTCAAATTTTCAGAGTGAATGTGCATGAATGGTTATACTCTTTCAGTGTATCAAATAACCGCATTAAAACTGAAAACTACCTGCGCCGTTGAGCAAGAAGAAAACTTTCATACATTTCAAGGCACTTGAAAGTTACTTAAAATTTGCATGCCTGTTAAGATATTCAGAATCAACCGTCCAAATCATGGATATTAGTTTGGATGTAATATAAATTAAACTTATTTTATCATCAAATATTAGAATGATGGATATTTATTGTATGGTTTATCATTATAATCGCAGCCTTATCCTAACTATTCCGGCCCAACACATAAATCCTTTTTATAATTTTACCTCATTGGGTTCAAATGGTTTATCATTTTATACCATTGTTTAAAAAAATCATTTAGAGTTTGTAACTTGGACTAACTCACTTTATTTAAGCAGTGAAGCTCTTGATATCTGTTATACATGATTAAATACCATTTGCAAATTTCTAAAATGCATTTATTTCTAATTTTATTATTCTTTGCTCACCACTCATTTATCTTAACATCCCTATTATAACTACACTAATCTCATAAATATATTTCCTAACTATTCAATATTATATTTCATAAAACATAGTCTTTTAAATTAAGTAACAGCTAACAATTATATAAAACCTTAATGGTACCTTTTCATTTCTTCCAGCAACCTGAGATCCATGGATGGCATCCTTCTAAATCTCTTCACTACTAGGAATTATCAACTTAAGATATTGAAAATACTTGTCTTAAGAAATTTCTTAGTACATATATTAGCTAATTCCATGTTTCCTCTTCTATTGTTATTAAAATAATATTTTGATTTTAATTGGACTAATTATATATATTTTTAATGTTTTAAAGCATTCCCCAACAATTTACTTTATATTTACACCTTCCTCATCTATCACATAAAAACAAATTTGAATTGTTGATTTTACAAAGCGACTTATTGATTTTACAAAGCGACTTACGTGATCATTTTCAAATTAATTATTAATAAAAAAATTATAAATCTAATTTGCTTAACCATGTTAATCAATCATTATGATTTTTGATATAATGCTAAACTTACAAATGTTATAGATTCTTCAGTGGGAATTTTATTAATCATGAGAACATTATGACAGTCCAACTCACCGTCATCCCTACTAAATAGACTTATATATTGGTAAATCAAAGTAATTAATCAAATTAGCGTTCTCAATCCTTTCAAGTCTAAATACGACAAGCACATGAATTGGAAGCTTCTAACGAGTAATATAAAACAACTTCACTGGTAGATCCTGTCAATCTCTACCCTTTAGGCATTTTCGTAATTTTACTGAAAACGAGTGGCGTTATGCCCGCCCTCGTCATACATATAAATACTCTCAGTGCTCGAAGCGATATCTCATTTCCATTTGAGAGAGGAGAGAGAGAGGAAGGGAGGTAGGGGGAGAGAGAGAGAGGGAGAGAGAGATTGCTTTCACCGCCGATGGAGAAAGCTGCAGCGCACAGCTACGGGAAGCGGCTAAGGTGCGCCGGGGCGGAAGATGACCAGAGCGAGCTCCCCCTGAAGCGCGGCGTCTTCTTCTACCCGGTGATGCCGGCCTTCGTCGTCTCCGACGCCCTCGAGCCCGATTTCCCCATCATCTACGTCAACACCATCTTCGAGATCTTCACCGGATACCGGGCCGATGAGGTCCTCGGTCGGAACTGGTATGTCGAATTCCGTCAAAATTCCATCTCTGTCCTTCCGTGAATCGAATTTTTATTTGCTTGGATGTTTCTGTATGGTATAGGTTTTGGGAATTTTTAGTTTGGGTTAGGGTGATTTTCTAATTTTGATGATGGAAGGATGAAATTTAGCGGTGTTGCTTATTGTGTAAATATAATTCACATCATGATGAAGGATGAGATTATGCTGCGGTTCCAATCTGACCGTCCGAATCCTGGGTCACAATGAGGATGTTGCATGGTTCGCAGATCGAACTGATTGGATGGTTGTAACTGGCCGATCTGTCTTCTTCGAATAGATGGTTGAAAAGTAGAATCATCAATGGTTTAAATTCAATAGATTGTTGGAGCAGTTCAATTGGTGTGGTTTTTGGTCTATGCCTGATCCACTGCAGGAACCATGATTTGGATAGTTGTATGATATACACGTATACCATATGTAATGAATGTAATGTAGGGGCATTTTCACACCGAGCTTGAGTGGGGTGGCCTGTGGGATGCAGGTCACACTTAAGGAGGGCGGACTGTGTGAGACGGGTCCCATCCGTGTGAGGCGGAACCCATGTGATGTGGGGCCCACGAGGGGGTTTGGCGAGGTCTTAACCTATGCGATGTGGGGCTGGGCTATGAGATAAAGGGATTGATTCGCGATGCTCTATCAGTTGAAGCTTTTAGAGCAAGTGGTTAATTGTCCTCCATCAAAGTGGTATCAGAGCGGGAGGTCTCGTGTTCAAGACTTCTCACTAGGGGTGATGTGACGTATATCATCTCCTCAATCCAAGAGCTTTTAAGCCCCCTCTTTACCTCATAAAATTTACCATGGAAATTGGCCTTTTTTTTTTTTTTTTTTTTTTTCTATTTTTGTTGTTTGGCAGCCCACCTCATTTCCAGGGAAAATGATTGACTTGGTGTATGTATCAATAAAATATTTGTGATCCATGGTCTATCTTTGTTGTTGCAGATTCATGAATTGGGTTAAGATTGACTAATGGTGGGCTCCGCATAGTTAAGATCATTTAATGATGGGGCCCATGAGGAAATGCACACGGTTAAGATTGACTAACCATAGCCCCATATGGAAATACACATGGTTAAGATAGACTATTGACAGGTCCTATGTGATTGAGATCATCTAACGATGAGCTCCATGTGGAAATAAAAATGGTTAGGATCGACTAATGGACGGCAAATGGTTAAGATTGTCTATGATGGCCCCCCTTTCAAAAACATTCATATTAGGATTGACTAATGATGGGGTTTTCACTTGGTTAAGATCATCTAATAATGAGCCCCACATATAAATGCACATGGTCATGATTAGCTAATGACAGGCTCTATGCTGGAATACGCATGGTTACAATCGACTAACCATGGCCCCACATGGTTCAGATTAACTAACAATGGGCCCCACAGGCCCACATGGGTAAGATCATCTAACAATGGGCTCCACATGGAAATGCACATGATTAGGATCGACTAATGATGGATCCCACATGGTTAAGATCATCCAACATTTGGCTCCATGTGGAAGTACACATGGTTAGGATCAACTAATAGGGGTTAAGATCATCTAATGATGGGCTCTATGTGGAAATACACATGGTTAAGATCATCTAATGATGGGCTCTATGTGGAAATACACACGGTTATGATCGATTAACATGGGCTCTACATGGTTAAGTTCATCCAATGATCAACCCCACATGGATCAACAAATGGCTGCAATTGACTAATAGTAGGCCCCACATGGTTAAGATCGTCTAATGATGGCCCTACATGAAAAACACATGGTTACAAATGGATAATGTTGGGTCCCACATGGCTAAGATCTAACAATGGGCCCCACATAAAAAGTGGTGCGGATTGATTAATAATGGGCTTTGCATGGAAATATAAGTGGTTGGAATTGATTGACGATGGGTCCCACGTGTTTAAGATCATCTAAATGGTGAGGGAAACAAAGTAGGGTTGAGAATCTGAGATTGCCATTAAAGAAGGAAAGAAAGAAAGAAAAGAAAAGTAGGGTTGAGATGGGGAAGGAGGAATGAATTTTCCTCAGATGTAGGCTGAACCCCATCAACTAGGCCTGGGTCCATTGGGCCCAAGCATATACCTCACAGTTGGCTCATCAAGCACAACATACAGTAAGAGAACCAAGCCTCCCAATTGGGCAGCATAATCCAATCAGCCAACCATATGCAAAAACTAGTGGGCTTTTTTAGAATTTCATTAGATTTTTTTGTTTATTTGGCATCTGTCTTTGATTAATCTTTCTATTTTTGTAATAAAACCTTAGTTGTCAATGATACTAAGAAAGTAAGGAGATGTCATGACAATAAAAACAGACTTTCCTTCCTTGTAAGTCCAAGAAGTCTATTTAAGGGCCTCGCATGTTCTCAAGACAGTTTCAAATTCAATAAAATTCTGGATTTATTCTCTACTTTAGTTGTGATTCTCATGCTAACCTTAGCTTGGAGGTGTCTACGTAGGGCGGATCCTTCTCATCAACCGGCTGTTTCGGATTGGTATTAAAGAAGGTTTTGACAGCTGGATGACTTGCTTGATTTAGATTGGGAAAATCATGTGGATTTAATGAAACATGTGCTATGGCTCGAATCCATAGTCAATCCTATTTCCGATAGGAAAAGTTAATTGAGTACAAATTATCCAAAAGTTTTGGATCAACAGCCACTAGGCGTCAAACCGACAAGGGGAGACTGTTCCGAAATTTCGGCAGACATCTACCCTCATAAACCAGTCCTAGACCTTTTCCCATTCAGCCCCAATCAACCCTTTTGCCGTAGTCAGACCTCATATGTAACCCTTGAACTCCTAATTTCATCACCCCTATAACCCCTCAAATTCAACCCATTAAAATTTCAAATCCAGCCCCTGTTCTCAACCTAATCCTTGAACTAGTCCAAGACACACCATTCGAACAACCATCATTCCCCAACTTTGTTCCATTCGATTGCCCCATAGCAGGTCTGTTATAGACCTGTATCAAGCACAAACAGTCCTCTATTCTAGCCCACAAACTGCCCTATATTTTTTTCATTAACAACTGATAATCAACCTGGATATTTTGTCCATTAACAGCTGATAATCAACCTGGATATTTTGTCCATTACGTTGTCGACGTTGCACTCTTGGAAGATGGAAGATCATAAAGTAAGCATGGCATGTGTGGTGGCATGTATGCCTTGTATATGCATGTAACAAAGCTCCACTCCACTGCGACTGTACTTTTCAAGGTGAGTTTTTGCAGAGTTTCATTGGTATGATTAGGGTTTTGTTGAGAGTTGTGGGGTGAGACGATTTGGACAACTTCAACAATGGTTGGAGAGAATGAGAAAACTCCAACAATCATGAGTAAAGAATGGGATAGTTCTGGCACTGATGAGAAGATGCCACTAATTTCTTTTTTTTCCTTCTTCCAACTGAAATCCTGTTTGTAGCTGAGGAAGAAACCCATGTTTTGGTATTCAAGACCATCCATTTTGGGTTTCCATTGGTATTAAAGCCCAGAATCTTGAGCTTCCTCAACCAAGATAAATCCAGTTCATTTTCAGATTTTTCTTTTAGGTTTCTGACGTCAATAAAGAAAGAAAAGGAAGAAGAAAATGATGGGAGAGGGAAAATGAAGAAGACTCGTTCCTTTCAATTTGCCTTTCTGGACTCTGTGTTATCTCCTCCCTATTTATAATATTTTTTCTTGTACCATTTGCCGATCATGATCATGTTCTGTAAATCTGCCAAAGTTTGTAGGAGACAAGGTTGACCCTAGATCCCAGGTTGTTTGTTTGTTTTGTGTCCCTTTCTCAGAATGCATGGAAAGCTTTCAATCTTCAAAAATGATGTTGACATTTCCTAAGAAACATTTTTAACTGATTGGTAGATGGGGCACACAAATTTTTTCTTGCGAGAACAACATTCCTCTTCTCAGGGCATAGGAGATTAGTTTATATTGGAATGCTGAGGTATCGATGAGACAATCCTTCATCGACCTTACTGAATCAAGAATATCATTCAACATCTTGATTTGGAGGACTCTAATGAGTCCTCGTATCTATGATTTATGCCTTGGAGGAGGTTCATCCCCTTTCTTTGAAATTCTACTTTAAATTTGCAATAAGCAGTGCAGGAAAAGAAACAGAGGGATTGGAAAAGGAATAGAACCAGATTTTGGTTGGTCCTACTGATGGTGGAATGCAAATTGAACGTTAGAATTAAGTGGGGGCCTATGGGGGATGTGGAAAGATACAAGGTCTGTTTGGTTGCCTACGGAAATCATGAACGGGTCTGATTTTGGGAAGACATTTGTCCCCATTATCAAGATGAAAAGAATTAGAGATTCCATTTATATGGCTCCTGCAAAAATTTGCAGCTGCTCCAACTTTCAACTTTACATTGAGAACACCTTCCTGCACAAGATCTTGTAGTGGATGTATTACATTGATAGTTCTTGTGTTTGGTTCTCATTGAAGGATAACCCAAGGTCTCTACCAGCTTGAAATGGCTATTTGAGTGCTAAACTAAGCTCTTCCTTGGCTCATAAAATTGAATATGGTAGTAGTTCTATAAAAACGATACCCTAGCAATCGCTTGAAGAAAGGTGCTGCGTATTTGTTAATTGTCTATTCTTTGTTTAGTTTCTCTGATGTGTTTAGTTACCATTCATACCTAAAATGTTCCTTTCTTTTTCAAGCATGTACTTGTTGCAGCCAACCATGATGGAAGAATTAAAGACTTTGGAAAACTATAAAATTGGGGAATCAGTTGATCTTACCGAAGGAAACAGTTGCTGGATACAAAAGGATCTTCAAGATTTAGTGGAGGTGTGATGTTATTAGTTATTACTGAAAGACAAGCTTTGTCATTGCAAAGGGTTATTTTGAGAGTGGGATATTGATTTTGAGAAAGCTTTTTCCCTATTGACAACCATATGAAGTATCTTTCCTGACTGCAATTAAGGGTGGTTAGTTCCTATTTAATTACAAGAGCTAATTCCTTAACAGAGAACACGTGGAGAGTATGTATGGACATTGCACTTGGGGTGCTTCCAACAAAAGGGGTTGGAAAATTCAATGGCTTAACGATATGCATTCCGAACCAGGCCCACTGTGCTTTGTTTACTGAGTTCACTATAGCTTAAGTAGGCTTTGTGATAAACAGAAATGATGAAACACTGTTTCTCAAGTATTCCGATAAACAGAATCTTATCTATTTAATGATCATGGTTGCTTGATCTAGAAAAGAAACTTAGAGAGGTGTTCACTAAAATTTTGGAAACCTAGAATGCTTATTTTTAAGCTTGTTCCAAAGATGTCATTTTCATTTGTGCAGCCCTCGATCATTCTGAGAAATGTGCAACTGTGCAATTCTTACTGGGAGTTTTTATGGTACTGTACTTGAAGCTTATAGAAATGGAATAGAACTCGAGGGTGACCTTTTCCATCATTTAAAAACTCATAGGCAGTGGGCTACTCAACATATCTGATTTTCACCAGACCTGATCTTTACTATTGGATTTATAAGCCAATTCATGCAATGTATTAAACATATTTCCTGAGTCACAGGGCAGTTTTAATTGTCTAGGGGCATTTATGTCGTTGCAAGTTGTGGAGCTGCATGCTTGCTTGTAAATTCCAGTTGGATAAAAGATAAGATAATTCGATCTTGAACAACTCTGGTTCAGTTGGAGCTGCATGCTTGCTTGTAAATTCCAGTTGGATAAAAGATAAGATAATTCGTTCTTGAACAACTCTGGTTCAGTACTTACCACTTACACAGCATTTGAGTACCTTCAAATCACAGTTGGGTGGAATAGATTTCTGCACCAAATTGATAACCTGCCTTGTCCATCTTTTATTTTAGGGTACATAAAACCTTATTCAAGAGAGGGAGGGAGGAAGAATCAAGAAAACAAAATGTTTAACCTTGCTGCTAAGGCCCTTATCTTGCCAATAAACGGCAAACGCAAAGGTTCAACCCATTCTTTAGAAACCCAAGTGATGATATCCTAGGAAGCCTCTTGCACAATTAGAGACCTATACAAAAGCCATAGAAAATATGAAGGCCCTCTCAAAGAGCCTTAGCTTTTGCCTTCCTCATGCCCTAACATGCTTAGTTTTCTGTCATCTAGCTGAAATTCTACCAGTTAGTACTCTCATTCAATTGTTAGGAAAATGTCCCTTAGGTCCTCAAAAGAGGAGGAGAGCATGGTCGCTTTGTGAGATGAGTGGCAATTGAAACGAGTTAAGTTTGCTAATTGGTTGCATTTCGACTTGGGGATAAGTGTTCTAGAAGACTTTGCTGCCTTGCTACCTCTACATGACTTGGATATGGGGGAGGGGACCTGAGTGGAAGCTAAAGTGAAGGCTCTTTGGGATCTCCTTTTATTTCCGACTCTTGTAGTTGTCCATTCATTGTGGAAGGGCCCTCTTTGGAAAAAATCTCTTGGGTTTTTGAAGAATGTGTAGAACCTTGGTGTTGCTGTTTATTGGGAAGATAAAGGCCACATAATATAATTTAATATTCTTCTCCCTGCTCAACAGAAGCTTTCTATGCCGGCATTACCTGAAGGTGTAGAGGCTATGCCTTATAATTTTGACTTCCACAATCTCTCTGGAGGGCCACCCATGAGTGGTGGTGTCATTTGCATTGTAGGTCCACTCTTTCAAAGGAGCTTTTGAAAGAAATCATTTCTGGCACCACGGTTCCTTTAAACTCTTTGCAGGCTAAAGCCCGACCGATGATGGAACCTTCTTCAAAGAGATGGGTGAAACTGTTCTTATGGGCTGGTTTGGTGTTGAGCTGTCAACTCGCTCTATTTGTAATCATCTCCCTGTCCTTTCAAAAGAAATACTTTTTCAGGCGGGTTGGCCTCAAACATTTCTGCCAGAAATGTTGTTCGAGTTTACTTCCAAAAGCAGCCTTAGCTATGGGAAGATTTATTATTATTATTTTTCTTAATCCGTAACAGTGATGGATGCCTGGGGGTTTGGTAGTCCATTATTGGCTTGCTACTTCTTGTAGGTTGTCTAATTCATTTTTTGGCAGTGTTCTGTGAATTTGGAGGCATCATGGTTGAACTTTGATGGTCAAATTTCCCAGCAGATATTGATTTTCCACCTGTTGATCTCTCTCTGTTTTTTTTTGGCTTTGGTTTGTGGTGTTGATCCACGATAATTCGTGCTGCTAAGGTTGCTTTCTGCAAGGAGGTTAGTTGAATCTTCTAGGGTTACTTCACAGACAGTTGTCTTTGACCAAACCCCTCACTTTTGCAAGTGATTGCCAATTTCAGTGTAAATCTGTGCAGTCTGCCATCCTTTAGTGAAACAATTGAAAAAAATAATTAAAATTTTAAGCATAGAGACTTCTGCTAAGCCAACACATACCTCTACATGTGGCGATATGTACCAACCTGGCAGATGTGTGGCACATTGCCGTGCATCAGTTGAGCCTTTCTGTGCAAATGATCTTGACCAAAAAAAGGCTGGTCCACTCAGTAGGGCGGGCGCACATAAGAGTGAGTGTGGACATTGGGCAAAAAAAAAAATGGAACCATCTACTGTTCTTGGACATGCATGCCCAACCTCCGGACTTGATCAGCCATATTTTTGTGCCAGGCCATGTACATGGTGGCTTCAATGGTTCAACCTGATCTCGGATGTACAGCTGTCAAGCTGCATGTGGAGAGGTTATGCGGGTCATTGCAAGTAAAACATAAGGTCCAGGTAGCAGATAGTGCCAGTCCTCTGCCTTCCCCACACCATCGGTATTTAGTAGGATGTTCAAAATTTGTGCATTCCAAATTGATATTGTTACTTGTTATAAAGCTTATTAGGTTTTCTTTTAAATTCTTATTTTGATGTCTTGTCAGCTTTATTTGCATCACTCTACAAAAGTCCACAGGTCCTCATAGTCTGATAATTTAACACGGAGGTTGATTGCATTTCGAATCTGTAGTGGCTCACAGTGGAAATCTTCCTTTCAGCCGCTTCTTACAGTTTAGAGATCCACGTGCACAAAGGCGGCATCCATTGGTGGATCCTGTGGTTGTCTCGGACATCCGTAGATGTCTTGAGGAAGGAATCGAGTTCCAAGGTGAGCTTCTCAACTTCCGAAAGGATGGTACTCCCTTGATGAACAGGCTACGTCTCACACCCATACACGGGGACGATGGCGTTGTGACGCATATTATAGGCATTCAGATGTTCTCTGAAGCAAAGATAGATCTGAACCGTTCATCGTATCCAGTCTTCAAGCAGTCTTCTTATCAGTTGTCTGACGAGTCGTGCGGAGAGACTCCAACGTGTGAGCAAGCACCGAACAGCCAGCACCTCAACATCTGTGGGATACTTCAGCTCTCTGATGAAGTCCTAGCCCACAATATTCTATCGCGCTTGACACCTAGAGATGTTGCATCTGTCGGGTCGGTCTGTACAAGGTTTCGCCAGCTGACGAAAAATGAGCATCTTCGTAAAATGGTATGCCAAAATGCATGGGGAAGAGAAGTGACTGGTACATTGGAGCTGATGACCAAGAGATTAGGGTGGGGCCGTCTTGCAAGGGAGTTGACCACACTTGAAGCAGCCGCATGGAAGAAGCTGACTGTTGGTGGTGCTGTGGAGCCTTCACGCTGCAATTTCAGTGCATGTGCAGTTGGGAACCGGCTTGTGCTATTTGGAGGGGAAGGGGTGAACATGCAGCCAATGGACGATACTTTTGTTCTCAATCTAGACGCGGTGAATCCCGAATGGCGGCGAGTGAAAGTAGCCTCATCCCCGCCTGGGCGATGGGGCCACACACTTTCGTGCCTGAACGACTCATGGCTAGTGGTTTTCGGGGGATGCGGGCGGCAGGGATTGCTAAATGACGTCTTCGTATTGGACTTGGATGCCCAACAACCAGCATGGAAGGAAGTTGCTGGAGAAGGCCCCCCACTTCCCAGATCATGGCATAGCTCGTGCACCGTCGATGGCTCGAAGCTGGTTGTTTCAGGTGGATGCACGGACGCTGGTGTACTCCTGAGTGACACATTTCTACTGGATCTTACCAAGGATAAGCCAATGTGGAGGGAGATACCATCGTCGTTTGCCCCAGCCTCGAGGCTGGGACACACACTCTCAGTTTATGGAAGGACAAAGATTCTGATGTTTGGTGGACTGGCCAAGAGAGGGCCTCTGAGACTAAGATCATCTGAGGCATACACAATTGATTTGGAAGACGATGAGCCTCAGTGGAGGCAATTGGGGGGTAGTGGGTTCCCAGGTGTGGGCAACCAGAGTGTTGCGGCCCCTCCACCCAGACTTGACCATGTAGCTGTAAGCATGCCTTGTGGGAGAATCATCATCTTCGGTGGATCCATCGCAGGTCTGCACTCCCCATCGCAGCTGTTCCTTCTGGACCCTTCGGACGATAAGCCCACATGGCGGATTCTTAATGTTCCTGGGCAGCCACCAAAATTCGCATGGGGCCATAGTACTTGTGTGGTTGGAGGGACTCGAGTCCTGGTTTTGGGTGGTCATACCGGCGAGGAGTGGATATTAAATGAGCTACATGAGCTGTGCCTGGCGAGCAGACCAGATTTGGACCCGTGATCATCGAGCGTAAGCATCATCACCACCGTCCGAAGAGCATATTTTGCAGCTTAATACATGTTAGTCTTGAGCTCAGAATTTTACTTTCATCCTTGTAGTTTGCAATTTTATTTGCTGAGATGTTTTGAGTCTTATGTTTTGTAGCTTCTGCAAATGTTGTTGTTGTTGCTGCTGCTGCTGCTGTTGTCGTCATCCCTTGAGTCCGAGTTTATTGTAATATATCATCCCTTGAGTCCGAGTCTATTGTAATATATGAGACTGTATGTCCTGTAAAGACTGTTGTCTTGTTTGTTTTTGTTTCTCCTGATGTCAACTGAACGAGTATCTCTGAGCCTGCATGCACCTTTACATGCTGCCATGAGGCATGTTTGGGCCTATGAGTGCAATGGGAGTTGACTTATGCGGCCCAGTTGTTGAATTGATCCACATGAATTCTGAACCCAGGTCAGCTGCAGTTGGCCCACCCGACGTGAGGTTTCATGTCTGTTGTGGTGTGGCTGCATGTAGAGGGGCATGTGGTCTTGAGCAAAGCTCTCTCATTTGAATAGGCTTTTTATGTAATGCTAGTCCTAGTCTCCTAGGCACAAAAGTGTGATGCTGCTCTTGGTCGCGCAGATCATGCTGTCTAAATAAACCGTTTAGGTGGGCCATCCATCATGAACACGAAGATTTCAATCCCCTTGATATTCAGCCACAGGCCCTCTTTGGGAGTTGCAATCTAATGAATCGGCGTAGGGTTTGGATTCTAGCTTTTTTGAAGCCACATCTCACTGATGGCTTGGCCCAACCACAGAAGGAAGCCTTCCTCTTTCAACGTAGAAAAGCCCATAGCAAATCCCAGGGGACAATACAGTTCTCTTTCGATCCAGGTAGAGGCAGTCTGCATCTTCACTGACATGTCTATTTCACCAAGTCTTTTCAAGACAAGCCCAGGTCATCATGCTCTCTTCAGCTGAAACTAAAGGTGAGAGAGATGGGAGCTATCTGGGCCCATGATATCGGATAAGGATAATTAGTCAGCATTCCAAAATATCTTGGTAAATGATCATTATCTCTACGATGACATGGCAATTTATTCCATGCACGCCAGTACATCTCCTAACGTGCCTAGGCCAAGGTTCGACAGCAACTAGGGGTGGCAATGGTGGCAATAAGCCGGGTTTAGGTCCGGAATATGAGCAATCACGCCCATGTCTGCCAATGGGTACATGCCTGAAATGAGTAGCCACACTCATACATAACAAGGAGTTCGCCTATTAGAGTATTGGTTACCCATGTATGATTTGAAATTTAGGCAAAAAAAGAAAAAAGAAAAAAAACCCTCAATGCGAGCTTTCATAGCAGAAATTAGAACACTACGAAATCTCTTTGAAAATATAAAACTATTTTAGATTGAAAATTGGATGGCATACATATTGAAGACACCAGTCTCCAGTTGGACAGCATGCACGCTACAAACACAACCTGGGCCATTGCAAAGTAATGTAGAATAAAATTATCCTACAATGCTAAAGAGGAACCAGCCTCTCTCTTTTTTTTTTTTTTCTTTTCTTTTACAGTAGTTTTATGAATTTAAGAAGTGCTAATCATACTAACTAATTAGTAATTACATATTCTAAATTAAACAGAAAATTGGGCATATATAAATATATAGTATTTAATACAATCAGGTTCATGGATGGCAAGGCATTCCACACCCGATCCAATTAATGAACAGGCTTAAATTAAAACCTAAACCCAGACCCACCCACACCCATCCAGGACTATGTTGGGGTTGGCTCAGGCACCTGTTGGGCTTATGTGGCCCATTGCTATCCTTTAAACAACATGACTGAAGCAAGTGAACCACATGCATGTCTTGCTTGCAGAAGGGATCATAAGGAAAAGAAATGGCATGATAGATTTGAAAAAAAAAAAAAAAAAACCTTTATCATGAATCCTGACAATGTGACAGTTTAAACTTATGTAGGAAATTTCTGAACAGTGTGATAGTGGAATAGCGGAACAAGAACCATGTAGCTGACTTAATTAGTTGGTATATGGTTAGATTATGACAACAACGATGATAAATACAAAAAAGAAAAGAAAAAAAAAAGTAACATAAAAAGGTAAATATACTGTCACAGGGGCACTGCAAAATTATTGAAATGAGTGCGTTTTAAGGCTCTAGCTTGTAAGAGTGAGAGGTCCATTGTTCATTCCATTTACCTATTTGGGCTTGGACCCCACCGTGCATGGACCAAAGTCCTCCATAATAGGAAGATCCTAACCACCACCCATGGTTCTTTTTTTTGGGTGAATGTGGACCTTGCTGCATTACTGTTCTTGACTGTTCATTTTCTGTCCATGTCCACCAATCTTATCTTTTCCTTAAAAAAAAAAAAAAGGTAATTTTTGAAAAGGTAAATAATCCCAGATGCCCACACCACTTTAACTCATGGTAGGATCAGGCTGGGTGGGTCCAAGCGTGATGTGTGTATGAAATCCATACCACCGATTGTGTGCTTCCCCTCATTTTTACTCTAGAACCTGAAAATCATGCCAATCGAAAACTCAGGTGAGCCACTCCTCAGGGAACAATGCAAAATGATAACTTACACCTTAACTTTATGTAGTGTGGTTCACTTGAGTTCTGAAATTGACATATTTTTGGGATACCCCTTCATCTTGGTCTGAATTGAATGGATTAGATGGTAAAACCACACCCCGGTGGGCCCATGCGCACAACCTTCACAAGGAATCAGGAAGAAGTTTCAATGGGCACTCATCCACTCCTAACTATTCCCCCCGGTGTGGCCCACCAGAGTTTTGGGCTGGCCTGATTTTTTTTTTTTATATTTTTTTTCTGGCTCCAGGCCAACCATGAGAGGGTGCACCAGATGTTTAGAGTGGACCTAATACATAAATCATGGTGTGTCCATTTTGCTCCACACACTGATATCAAAACTCTTACAGAAATAGCCATCATGTTTGAAAAAATGAATGTACATTCCCCAGCGTTTTTGAAAGACACCTACCTCTTGCAGCATTATTTTCTCATGGATCCAAAAAAGAATAAACAATTAATTGGGAATGGGAGCGTGTTCATACGTGTGTGTATTTGTGTGTTAGAGAGTTCACATGAGTGCACACGTTGGATGCCGGCATGCATCCCATTTTTCTTCATTTCCAAGCCACAGAGTCGATCTCATCCCGAGCTGACTTATATAGCTCAAGCCGCTTAGCTATGCCCTCCCTCTTCTCCATCAGTGCCGGGTCCTCGTCTAGCATTGCTCCCAGTTGCTTCTTCTGCACACACGTGTCAAAGTCTTGTTAGCTTTGTAGTTTTAAACATACTTCAGTAATCCGAAAACTAAACTAGATGTTCAGCCGAGTCGGGTTGACTTGAAGACTTCACCTGACTTGACTTAATATTTAATGAATCCTAAATAAAAAATTTAAGATTGTGGATAGATGTTTAAAATAGTTATATCCTGTGTATGCAATATAAATAGTCACCTAAAGCCACAATATCAATGATACAAAAATGGTTAAGGCTGTTAAATCTGGATTTTATGAGGATTTGAATCTCACCTCGGCATATTTAATTTTTAATAAATTCTCGCCCACTTAGTGACCTGGTGTTAATCATGCCAAGTCGTGTTGAGTAGACCAAGCCACCAAGTCGGATACAGTACTGGGTTTCCCACAGACTCAGCTTGAACTCTTACTGAATCGAGTTGATGCAGCTAAGTTTCTAGTTGAGTCAGTGAGTATTAAAGCTATGTTTTTAAACTTGGGAGCTCCACACATGTGCCAGCATAGCACGATAAATCGAGATCTATTTCATTCATCAAAATGGCACCACTATATTGATATCTTAGCCCAATAATTAGGTTGATCCACTGGTCAGGTGGATCCATGGGGACCTGACTCAAGCTGTGGATGCAAGCCGGGCTGCAGCTAAATTGCATGAATCCATAAGCTTGATCCACGTTCACACCCACAAGAGCACATCAGGTGTCAATGCAGTAGATGTGTGCTTTGCTGGCTGGCCTGGTCACTAGGTGTGACAGATGTACGGAATGAATGTGGACTGTTGGTCAATCCTTTTAACTGTCCGTTTTCCTTGTAGACATGTGGCCCACCCTATGATTGGACCAGCCTTGTTCTTGGGGGCATGGCAAATACGCCATGGGTCCCGCCTGTTCAATGAATGTCTGAATCTCTCCCATATGTAACAGCCTCATGCTTTGTTGAACCTGGAAAGTTCATGGTGATTTTTTTTCTTGGAAATAAAATGGATTGATGGTGCAATTCGACCAAGTCGACTCAGGTCCAAATTCCAATAAGATCTGGTTTTGGCACCACACTTCAGTATTGAAAATAGAGTATGCTTGGCCTGATTCATCCGAGTCACCCTTTGACTCAACTTAGGACCAAACTAATCAAAGTCACACCAAGTCCAAAAACCATGATAATAAAGAGGTATCCAAAACATGGAAATGGATAAGAGCACATAGAAAAGGTAGTCCATGAAGTTTCATTGCCTAAAGTAGTGGAATCCAACCATTTATTGGGTGCATACTGAATTGGATGGATCTCATCACTAGATCATATGGCAGTTCTTGGACTCATGGTTTTAAGACTTGGATGAGTCTGATGCCAATCGTCTGAGTCAACTCGGAGGCAATCCAGTTTGATACCACGAGTAAAAAAGCATTAAAGAAAAAAGCCTAGTGTGGGTCAAAGAAGTATGAGAAAATCCTGCACATAAAACAAGTTAAAATATAGAAAGAAAAGGAAGAAGGGATATTGAAAATTGAACCTCTCTACCCCCAACTTGAGCATAAAAATGGTTGAGCAGTGACCGCTTCGCCTCTCGGACTTGGCAGTAAACGACGGCCTTGGGGATTGAATTCTTCAGTGTATCGCATACCATGCCAACATAAGATGACACATTGGATCCTGAAACCAGATCATGGGATGCCACATAAGCAGAGCCACATGTGTACTTTAAAGGCTTGTAGAATGCTGCTGTGGATGTGTCACAAGCCACATTGCACCGTGTCGATGGCATGCACCATGCTAATGGTATGAGTCATGTGCCGAGCCATAAATATAGTTCTGTAGATGAATTACATGCCTCATCCTTGGTTTGTACAAGTGTGGGACATGGTCTGCTGATCCAGACCATCAACGATAAGCACCACCGTGTATAGAGGACCCTCCAAAAACCTCCCTGATATGAGGTATATATGCAGCAATGGTCTATATTCAACTGAAAAATGGCCAGAACTTGGATTGGCTAGTGTCTTGCAATGAAGTCGTATGGGGCCTGGCCTATCTATGTTGAGGCCAGTTCTCGATTCTTGATCAATGTACACTGGGTCCCACATGTCTAAAACAAGGGATCAAGTATATAATTCATATCCAAGCTAAGAGCTGGCCATTCATGTTGAGACCAGTTCTTGATCAATGAATGATGGGCCCCATTTGTCCAAAGGACACCAAAGGATACTATTCATATCATTTCTGTATAGGGAATGTTAAGCAATATACCAATCCTCCTGAGGTGGTTATCAGCATATCTATCCATTGTTGGCGCTGTTGAATTTCCAGCTTTATCGCCCTCTAATGGAAGCTTCCGGAAGAACTCAACTGTCAGGTAACTGGACTCCATCTCCACCAGCCGAAGAACAGTCTTCCGGCTATCTTCACGGAATCTCTCCAAGGCTTCTGTAGCTGCAGCTGCTATGTCGGCTTGAAGTGTTGGAAACCGTTTCAATTCCTTTCAAATTCCATAGATAAAAACTTAAGCAACAAAAGAACATAGTTTGTGAAAATGGACACTATACAATGGAATGCATGTGAAGAAGACAACTGCTATCTGAATCATGGGAAGGTAATGGGTGCAGATCTAGGGACTCAAAATCAACAAAAAATGCAATTGGTTGTTTCCTTGGAGAGGAATTATATGATACTCTACCTGACGATATGCACATCATACTAGGGTTTTCAGTTTGTACAATTCTGGCCCAGGCACCATGCTACAGAAATTTCCTCGTTAGGACAATTCCGACCTTTTGATGGCAGAATGGAGTAGATGGTTAAGAAGAGAAATACAGCAACCATCGACATTCAATTAATAGAAGGCCTGAGCATATTTGGCTAGGATCTTACAATCTGGGAAAGTTTTGGAGGCATGGTCAATCCGGGTGGCTCCCAGTAGAACAATGGTCCAGATCGTTTAACCATCAGCATTATTTTTTACCCACTGAAAAACTGGTACACTGTCCACATCCTCGAGCTGAGGATCCTATAATTCCTCCACCCAAAGGAAATAATCAAAGTGCTTAAGCCTACAAAGAGCTTATTACATAGTTACATGCAAACCTCCACATCACAAAATTATATGGCTTCAAACACCATTTCTACTCTTGTTAAGGATCACACAGGACTCAAGAACAAAACGATGGGATTATGCATCATTGTCTATGGGTACTCACATATATGCATGCAGTTGAGCTTGCACGTGTACATATGATGTATGTGATGTAAATGCACACTAATTTCTCACATTGATTCAGTGTTTTATTGTGCGCATGGTAATCTTCTCGCTTTGAATATTATGCATTTTTTTAATAACACTAAATGGCCAGTATCCTAGTTGGCCAAGGATCAACAGATCATCATCATCCACATCTAAGCCTTTTCCAAACTAATTGTGGTTGGCTATATGAATCTTGTTCCATTTGGATTCATGATGGAAGTTATGGCATAAGTTTGATGCTGGCTGCCAACCCAATGCAACCCTCTTCATTTATCCAGGCTTGGGTCTTGCAACGAGGGCACAAAATTCCCAAAGGCACTATGTAATAGACTATTACATAGGTTGATTACAATCAAGCATGCAATAGTCTATCATATTAGGTTGATTACAATTAACGAGAAAGGCCAGAAGAAGATAGCAAGGATCCTTGAAATCAAGAGTCATGAAGTCTATTCATTTGTGATAATGTTTATAGGTGGGTCAGCAACTCAACCTCCACTAGCATCATATGTGGGGCCCATAGCTATTTTGTGTGACTAACTAATCAAGTGTGACCCTTCATGTGTGTGGGTGCTTCATACTTATCAGTACCCAGCAACTTTCCCTCATGACCTTACTCTGATTGCTCACCCTTTGGGGCGTGGACGTAATAGTTGGGTTGGGGGTCAATACTTAATGGGACTGTTCGCATGAAAGGGGTGTCAATGTGAGCCTTTTCCCTTGGGATCCTAGAACCTGCACAAGTAGGTTGATGTTTGGTGGGCAGTTGATAGTAAAACTAAGCTAATTTTCTATCGAAAAAGTCAACCCCAAAATTGTTGGGAGAAAGGATAAGATGATGATGATAAAAATAACTAAGTTTTTATGTGTAACTTGAGAAGAGCCCCACTCACACATCACAACTCTCCTTGAGATTACATAGAAGAATCCTATAGTCTTTGACATGCTCCTACACAATGCAGGTTTTGTAATTTCGAACATTCAGAACTCTCCGTGAAGAGTTGCAACCCTTTTGACTTTCTCAATTATTTTGCATTACTGCTCATGAACGTTAATCGCCCGTTAAAAAATCAGTGTTAGTTTTTACGTTAACATAAAAGGCTATTTAGAAACGGCTCTAGATAATCAAGGCATCATCTATAGTATCAAAGATTGTTTAGGAACAACCTGGTGCAGATTGCTCATTCAAAGAAAAGATAGAAGTACTACGAAGGTTATATGAACGGTAATAAATCTCAATGAGGATAGACTAGTGTCCATCAATTTCTTTCACATGTCAGTGGCTCGCTTTTTGCACATGCCACATGCACAATATCTGAATCGATCATCAAGTAGGCTCTACCATGGATGGGCCATTACGCTGAAAATCATATTGATTGGACAATCCTAGACATTATATTAGATAAGTTGTCTGTCAATGGGTAATAGGATCTGCAGGTACATGAGATTCCTGATCCAATTTAAACAGATTCAGATTCTAAAATTGGACCTTTAAATACTCAGGTAGGGTTTGAGTACCTGATTGATAATTGGGTCGAGCACTAAATCAAATATATATACTAATAACAAAAGAGCTGATCACATATGGGCAAGGTACCACAACTTGTGGCACCGTAGCATCATTTCCGCCAAGATGCCACTTGTGTAGAACACTGGTACCATGAAAAAGTAGGCCCCACCATGAAGATCACCTGGGACACAAATCACTTTCTCCACATCAGGTGGGCCATACCGATGAATCAATGGACAACCAATGGTCTGATTCAACACATTTGACTTGCAGCCCACCTACTAAGAAGATCAGCATGATGTGGTGGGGCTACCGTTTTCATGGTACTGATGTCCTCCACAAGTGGCATGTTGGCAGGAAAGATGGTGTGGTACCACAAATCTGTAGAGAGATCTATGTTTTATGTGGTAGTGCATGTGGTTTTATGTAGCCATGTGGAGTACTAAGCACAAGTGGCATCTTTCCTTCTCTTTTTCCCTCTAACCAACCTCTCTCTCTCTCTCTCTCTCTCTCTCTCTCTCTCTCCACCCTCCAACTATCTACTATATTGCCGTACCCTTGCTTCCATGTGATCAAGTCTCTAATCGCCACCACCACCATCATCTAAGCCTTATCCAAACTAATTGGGTTGGCTACATGAATCCTGTTCCGCTATTCCACTCTATCAGGGACCATTATCCTCAATTAAACCATAGGTGGTCAAGTTTTCTTACTTGCTCCAGCCACATCCTTTTGGGCCTTTTCCTTTCCCTTTCAGTGCCTTCAACTCACTCCTAACTAGTGCTGTTATTGGTCTCTATTACACATGGCCAAACCATATAAGTCTACTAATTATTGCTGCTACTAAATTCCCTCACAGGTATTCATTTCTAATTCTATTCTTCCACATCTAGCCACTTATCCATCTCAAAATCCTCATTCAGCCACACTAATCCTATGAACATGTTGTTCCTTAACTTCCCAACATTTTGTCCTAAAAATTTTCCCTTCAGTTTGATTGCTATGCGGCCATCACATGAAACTCTAGAGGCATATCTCCACTCCAACCACCAGTTCTAATTCTATGAGTAACGCCCTTCTCAATCTCTCCACTCTCATGACCAAGATATCGATAATGGTCATTTTGGGGGTACTTCTTGGTCAACAATCTTGACTAATTCCCCATTTCCACTCCTATTGTCACTAAAATTACATTTCATACACTCTATTTTAGTCCACCTAATTTTAAAAGCGTTAGATTCTAAAGCATCGTCCATAGTTCTAGCTTTGTGTTTACCCCTCCCTCGTCTCGTCATTCAACACCGTCATTTGCAAACAACATACACCATTGGACCTGCTCCCATAAATGCCTCATTAACTTGTCCATAAAGAAGCTCAATGCCTTTCAAGCCTACAACAATTTGAAACTCACCTGTCTCGCCACCAGTAGTCCTCACATTTATTACTGCTCCTTTATACATATCCTTAATTATGTCAATATATTTTGTGGAGATCCTTCCACCTTTCCATATATTTCTCCATCAGTTGTTGAAGTAGGAAAATAGCATCAATGGTTGACCTTCTTGGCATAAATCTGAACTGATTTTTTTATACATTCCAACTAAACTAAAGTAGTGTCTTTAATTAGATTACCAGTACTGGAACAAAATAAATGAGTTATTAACCAAATAAGCTATTCTAATGACCTAGAAAAGTTGCAAGTGACTCAATAGGATAGATTCACCAAGCTCACACTTCTTCGAATATCGAGGATTTAGAAGGCAAAGAATCATAAAAAAATGGTTTCAAGAATTTCCTACTTCAACATCATTATCATAGCTATAAATAAGTTTTCTTGTAAAGTGAATTTGATCTATAAATCAATCTTATGTCTCAATTGTTGCTTAATCAATCTCTCATGAAGTTTCTTCTCATTGTATCCACTAACTCCATACTCTTTCCAATTAACATTCCGACATTCCATGTTGAAGGTAAATCTAATTTTCATGGACTAACTTCTTTACCCTCACTCATCCAAAATGATGTGGGAACATAGATCAAAATATTGGTATCGTATTGCCTGTCTTGAAAAAAATGGTCCATATCGGCCACTGATATGTCACATGTGCATCGGTCTGATACGCGCATAAAAAGACACCACCAACTTTGATTTTTCACCTTTTTCCCCCACTCTTTTCCTTCTTGTTTCAGTTTTCCTTTGATCAGAGATTGTTCTATGCCCAGTTCTGACTAGATCTACACATGTTTTGAAGATCAAAACAAGTATTTTGGGCTTGAATTGAAGTATTGAACGTTGGGTGCCTGATTTGAGGGAAAAAATGGTAAAAAACCTTCTTTTATATATATATATATATATATATTGTTGTAATCATGTCAGATCAACATGATAACCGTGAATCGATCAAATCATGCTTGATTGGTGTTCGATTTGGAAAATTTTCACTCTTTTTTTTTTTTTTTTTTTCGATTTTTGTTGTGATATTTTATGAAAATGTTAGAAATGTTCTTTCAAAAAAAAAAACTTTTTCAAGTAATTGCTGTAATGATGTATGAAGACAATGTTAATACTATAGATCTAAAACTTCTACACATTCATTGCTTAAATAACAATTTCACAGCATTTTTTTTTTTTTTTTTTGTATTTTCAGGCCAATTTAGCGCATTTTCTATTTATTTATTTTTCATAAATAAGCTAGGGAATGAATCGAATGATAGATCTAGGTAAATTTATGTTTTTCAAACATAGATTTACCATTTGCTACTAGATTATTATTAGTTTTTTGTATTTTCAGGCCATTTTAGACCTTTTTTGGATTTTTTTTCTTCCAAAAATCAGTTTGCGGAAATGAAAAGAACTTGTCGTTTGAACATAGATCTACCATCTATGAGCTGTAATTTTATTATTATTATTATTATTTTGTATTTAATTTTCAACCTTTTTAATTTTTTAAGTAACCAGTTTGGAGAAATGGGCATATGGATGAAATGGCAGATGAATACATTCACTCTTTTTTGTTTTTTTAATCATTTTTTTACTTAATTTTTAATTTTTTAAATAGTTGGATGTTATCATTGTCTTTATTTATTTATTTTTTATTTTAGTTGCTTTGTGAATTCATGTGTTTAGTTAATTAGTTTATTAAGTTTGTAACACAATTTCTCTTTATTTTGGTGTTTTTGCTGAGTGGACTGGCGATTGTGGATACCATCTTGTAAACTTGCAATAGGCTACTAGGTTGGGGTGTATTGGTGTTGTGGGCACTTGTTGTGTGGAGTGTGTGGACCTGTTACTGTGTTTGTTGGGTTGGACCGTTGGAGATTCGGGTCGGTGCTAGGGCTTGACAGTTGAGGTTGAAAAAATGGCCGAGAATGACAGCGAAGATGTAGGGTGGCAGCACGGTGTAAGAATATGAGGAAGTAGGCAACAAATTATGTGCAAAATATTGTAATAAGTGTGTGAGTGGGGGCATAACCAGCCTAAAACAACACTTGGCCCATCAAAAGGGTCGAGTTTCTGGGTGTCCAAGTGCCCCTAAGGAAGGGAGCAAATGAAATAAACTTGGAAGAAATTGAAGGGAAAAGGTAATGAGGGAGAAGGAGAACAAGGCTACCCTTGACACGTGTCTAGCATAGGTATTTGGTGCTAAGTCAGATGTTGGTGATGCTAAGGACATTGAGTCAAGGGCAAACTCAGATAGGGATATTACGATAGCGAGAAAAGAAAGTTTACGAGCTGTTCATGATGATGAACAATGATGTTGGATGTTTGGGAGGACTAGTTCGATGCATGATTTGGTGGGGAGTAGTGGGGTGTTGAGATATAAGTTTATAAGGGCCTCTTTGTAATAACAGGAATGAGGGGCTTATTTATACTTTCTTTATAAGGTTTTTATAAAAGAATGAGAATAGGGTAGCCGACCCTAACTTCTCCTTTTCTCTTTTCATTCTTCTTCTATCTTCTTTCTCCTGCTCTCTTCTTCCTTTCCCTCTTTCAATCTTCCAGTCCTAGCACCTACCCTCATCTTTTACTTGGTGTTAGAGCGAGGTTTAGGAGTTTTGGGTGGGACCCATTGCTGACATCATCATGTCATACGGGTGACATAAGCAGTGTACTGTCTTCTAGGTCCATTGACTCCTTCTCATTCTCATTGGGGCAGGAAGCCAGTGCCTAAAGCAGGGGCCTAGCCTAGTGCACCAACCAACGCCGAATCCCCAAGGATTCCCGGAAGAAAAGAATCCGGTTCGGGTTCAAGCTTTCCCCAGCCCCTTCTCATCAACGGACTCTTGACATATACGAAGGAGTGCGGTTCGTTCGACAAATTCCTACCTCTATATCTATCTTTGAGATATTTGGATTTTTCAAAACTCCATGGACATGCAGAAGAGAAATGCTATCCCCACTCGGACCAAGACATCACTTTTACCAAAAGTGGATTCAAAATCACGGGATCAGTAGATGTCACAGATGATGAATCCTTTTTTTTTAAAACCTCTGTCACTCTATCTTTGTTAGTGTCGTCTATAATGATTGCCAAAAGGGTTGGAAGGGATCCGTATTTGTTGTTCAGGTTGATCAGAGGGTGCAGAAATAGCTAGAACTAAATGCAGAAAGTATGGAACGCCGGCCGCCTAGCTCGTTCTTCTTTGAGATCTGGATAGAGTCGGGGGAAGCATGGATTTTAGTAGTTGTTGTTCTTGTTTCTTTAGTACCTTCAGTAGTCCCTATACCTATCATGTTCCTTGGATTATTCACAAGCGGGATTCAAGCTCTTATTTTTGGAGCCGCCCGGTGGTGTGGTACGTAGTGGTGATAGTATGCCCTGCCAAAACGGCTCCGAAACAAACAAAAAGGTGTGTGCCGCACTCACGAGGGACTACCAGTGATATACTGGAGGAAGGTGGGGATGACGTCAAGTCTACATGGCCCTTATGGGCTGGGCCACACACGTGCTACAAGGATATTCAGCGACTAATTCATCAAGAATTTTCTGTCCCTACATGAGAATAAGGGTCACAAGCTGGGGTTCCATAGAAAGAGGGTGCTTTAACTGAGTTGCCTACTAGCTTCGTCTGAGAGTCAGTCAGTAAGAATCAACAGTGCACAAATTCATGACATTTACCTTCCCCATGACATTCAACGATTCCTACAAGATGAAGACGCTTATGTTAATCGAATAACACAAGGGGACTTGGGAGACAAAACAGGTCATAAAAGGCCTTAAAGATTCAATCCAGCAATGGGTTTCCCTACAGCTACCTGATACGAAAGCTTAAATACAGACCAGAAGCAAGAAAGGCCCTAAACGGGCAAGGTAGATGGTCGCAAATAAAAGCGCTAATGTCACGACCAGTCTTTAAATTGTTAAAGCTTCCATAAAAGCCAGAACTTCCTACTCTGCTCTCACGTTCATATACCATAGCCATTGGGAAGAGGACCGAACGGAACCGTTAGTGGCTGGGAAACTGAGATCCCGCGGAGAATCAAAATGGATGGAGAAAAGTATGGCATTCAAAAGGGAGCAAGCCATGTGCAAGAATCACGCCGATCAGATGATCCTAACCCTTTGAATGGGGCCAAGTTATAACCGTCTATTGTTTATGGGCCATATATTACAGGGTTAGAATAATCAAACCAAAGTGATACTTTGGAATGATAAGCAATACAAAGTGGGATCTACCACATATATGTTTCAAGACGATGATTTGACCTATTTTGATTCTCTATCCCAAGTTTGCACCATAATTGTGGTGAAAATGTTTGCACTTGATAATTTTCCTACACGTACACACACATATATGTGCGTTTGCTAATTTCCCACCTTTATGGGGATGTTAGCAATGTCCCCAAACCATTTAAATGACACGTGGGATGCCCAATCATCAATCAGGATGGTTCATTCAATAGTACTGTAGGGAGCAAGCTATGGTGCAAGAATCACGCCATTCGGATGATCCTAACCCTCTGAATGAGGCCGAGTACAAAGATAATAGGTTTTCCCATATCTGTGACATCTGTGCATAAAATAAAGTTCATGCTAACAATTCTCTCAAAATAAATATTGCTCACTTGTGTTTCAGCAATCGACTTCCGGACAAGTTCCTTTAAGATGAAGTGTACCTGACATAAGCATGCCCTAATTAGGAAAATGAACTAAAATTGCTGGAACATAAATTTAAGGAAGTTGATCTGAACTTGTTTGAAGCAATTTAAATATGGAAGCAGAAAAAGGGTGTTACAGCATCAACTGAGGCTTCAGCTGGGCCTTTAAAGAAGCCGAGAGAACCGTCAATGAGCCTTCTGTATCCTTGTTCTGGTGCAATCAAATGGGGCTGGTAGCCATCAGCTTCTGAAATAACTTTGCGAACATTTTGTAAAGAGAGATGGCGATCAAATGGGAGCTTTCTAAGGGCAGCTGGTAACTGGTTGTCAAAAACCCCATATATCCGGTCTCCACCTGCTCGTCTGAAAGCAACACATTCTTGCATAAATAGACTTTTAATAAGAAGTTAAAAAGAAGAAAATGAACTTTATACATTTTATATGTGTAGTAGCTAAAAAGTGGATTAAAAAAAAATTAAGAAAAAATATTTTCTCCTAATAACCATGTGCGTGTGTGGACTGGTGTCAAGCACAGGAATTTTCAAAATGGGTGCATATATTAGCTAGGAACAGTCATTTATAGTGTAGTACATGGGAGGAACAGTGCAATGCTGTACATGTGCCCATGCATCAAATACTTGTATCCTACATATATGCTAGAAATGTATGTCCAGCAAGCATGCAACATGGCAATTCTTTCCAAAAACTGAGTCTTTGTTACATACAATTCATGCTGGCTAGTGTATTGGTTCAGAGTTTTTTCTATTTCTAGCAACTTCTTGCAAAGTAGCCATAATTCCTTCAGCTAACCACTATGTTTTCTGGACTTATGCATCCTTGTTCTATCCAGTGTTCGACAAGGTATTCTGTATCGGTAATGGTGGCCGTAGCGGTCACCACCATTACCGATACGGGTATTGGCCATAACGGCTGATACAGGGGCGTAACGACCATTTCGACCCCCGTAACTGTGGAAAGTTTTCTTTTGCCCGAAAAATTCTGAAAATTTATTTAGAAAATCAAGAATAATGTAAATATTTCAAATATGTATTCATTTTTTGTTTTGAACATGCTTATGGTAGTGTAACGGTCCACTCTTTGGTGAGAGTGCTGTATCGGGCTGTCTAGTGAATTGTTTAATATGATTATGTCTCTAATGTTTACACATCACAATCAAGCATTAGAACTAGAAATAAGAAAGAAGGCATAAATATTGCTTTTTAAATTTTTTTCAAAAAAGGCTCTCGCAGATCGAACATGATTTACAGAAAAAAAAATTAATTGAAAATAAAAAATGCTCACCGGATCGAACATGTGGGATATATCCCACTACTTGTGCGTTTCGTATCACACAGGTGGGATATAAGAAATATCATGGTCGATATTTAAAACACTGGTTCTATCAACCAATCAACTAAAAATAAAATAACCAAGAGTGGCATGTTTGACATTCAAAAGGAAACTCTCCGTGGCATGTAAGTTTTCAGTAAATACAGAAAAGATGCCCAATGCACATACCCTCCATCAAGATGCTCTTTAAATACACGATCAAATGCACGGCACATATCCAAAATTGTGTACAGCTGGGCCTGTAGGTACAGAAGATGAACACCACAGTAAATAAACAGACGGTTTATCCCATTCTAAATAGTTAACAAAAATGATTTTCAAATAAGTTTCTTAAATTTTACCCCGGCATCAACTCCAATAGGCCTGCCGAGATGGTCAAGCTCTGCTTCAAGGTCAGCAATTGTTTTATTAATTAAAGCTATAATGCTCGGTATGCGTTGCCTGATTACAGCCTCCAAATGCTGCATAAAAAGCAGCCGATTGTTGGAATTTTGTTTCAAAATTCAATAAATCCATGTAGGTAAAATCCTCAAAATAACTGGGACCCACATTTGACAGAAGTTTTGCAAGATACTCCGAACCCATTTTGTTTGCCAAGTGTCCATAATCAGGACTAGATTGGAAGTATTCACGCTCCCTTCGGCGAGCAGCAATCATGTCAACATTCTTGTTGATATCTGCTTGTGAGCGGTTGACAATTCCAACCCAAGGATGCTGCAGACGGTATGCTTTTCCTTCAAGGACCTTAAACAGGCATAAATAACAATAAGTTTAAGTGCACATAAATAATTTGCCAACTTGATCAAAGTAAAATAACCATGCAATAATATTCCCAAAACAGCACTCTCAATTAAGCAACAAAAAACTGTGATGGGCACAATTGCAATGTAACAGAGTCAATATAGCAAGGAATCAGGAACCCGGGCCTTGCAATTTAGGGTGTGCTAAGGCTCCCAGTCGGCAGTCCTGTACATGTAGGAAATATGGTTTGGTGATCCAATGACTCCCTCTGCGGATGGGGTGTACCCAAAACTCTCACAGATTGGAAGATCTTAACCGTTTTGGTTGCCGACCTACAGTTAGGAAGTCTTAAGAAAAAAGATACGGCAACTGTCCACCAATGGTCTCCGGCTCCTCAGGTAAGTTGCCAGAGACACATCCCCACAAAAGAATGATGTGGGCTTTGTGTCCGGCGTGCCTTACCTTACCTTACCTTACCGCCTGGATGCTCCTATTTCCAAGGCTACCGATGTTCCTATTTCCAAGGCTACCAAAAACAAAAATGTCCACATTCAATGGAAAAAGGGGCAAAGATCAAGGGGATAACATCTCCCAATCTGGGAGATTTTTTGGGCATCCCCCATCCACAGTGGGGCCCATTGTCTGGATAACTGAACCATGGGCGCAAATGTACATAATTGAAAGCACCAATGAACTGTGCATTTCTCAAGGTTTGGGTTCCTCTAACATAAAGTGCCATGCATATTTGGAGCTATAAGCACAATTGCAATCAGATGTGTAATGGATAACTGCCTACATCCTGAGCATTGGTGCCCTTGTCCATCAGATCAAGTTTTGTTAACACTCCAAATGTTCTTTCACCTGAAAAAAGAGAAAGAATCACCAATACATACAAAACAAAGTAAACAAATACCCATAACAAATCTGTGCTATGGGAAAGTTCTTACATAATTTGCAACATACATGACATATTTCACAGTACCTGAAGGATCGACTTCACGTGCAAGCTTTATAGCATCTGAAGTTGCAATATCTTGATTAGCTGGAGAAATGGCCAATATGATGGAATTCGGCTACAATAAATGGAAAAGAAAATCAGTTTGCAGCATTCAAATAGTCAACCAGCAAATTGTTGTAACAATATTTAGACAGAAGAATATGCAAAGATTGATAATGAAGACACCGGTAGGCAATTTATAGATAGAAGAATGTTGCATAATCTATCAAAAAAAAAAAAAAAAAAAAAAAAAAAAGAAAAAGAAAAAAAAAAGAAAGAAAAAAGAAAAAAGAAAAAAGAAGAAGAAGATGTGCACAAGGACAAACAACATATTAGCTTTTGAAAGAGAATTTCATCATATAAACAGTCAGCTAAGTAATCTTCTCAGACCTTAAAGGCACATACAATTAAGGAAGAAACCAATGAGCATAGAGAAATTGAGATGCAATTCTCAGCACCTTTGCTGAGTGTTTCATATTATCTCATCATATCTCACCTTTTCAACATAAGACCGAACCATGTTTTCAATATCTTCAACAATGCTCTCTGGCTGTCCCTCTGCAAAGACAATAACCATTATTTTCCAGAATAAAGAAACCACTACTTGTTTAACATAAAGAATGCTGAAGCGATTGACTTTTGAAAGAATTACCTATAGCAACTTTTGTCAGCCCAGGTAGATCTATGAGTGTTAAGTTCACAACTGCAAAAGAAAATAAAGCAATTAATGGACAAACATAATAACAATGGGAGCCCAAGAAAAGCCTACACAAAAGGCGTAGTATATCCTCTTAGAATATGAGAGAGAAGAATTGCAGGAAAACAAACAGCTTCCATGGCAAAAAGAATTCCAATTGAAACAAAATAAACATAGAATCTAGGGAGTACATTGTGATAATCCTCCCTTTTGACAAGTCAGAAACTCAAACTCTTACTATTTGGGAGAGCATACATTCAACTTAATCTAAATCAGATTTGTAGTCCACATGAACTTGAAACATGCTGATTCATGGGTATGGCGCATTGACAAGCTTATTGATGGCCCAATATTATGATGCTGATCATCTTTATCCAATTCTATAACGCATGTTCTCAAATGCATTCTTTGAACAATAAAATAGTCAAAACATTTTGTTGCCACAAGAGAGTTATCTCCATTCAAGCCAAGGAGATCTTTGAAACTCAAGATTCTCCCCAAACCAGCCTTTGATCACTACCCTATTCTCTTAGAAGTCAACGAAATCAATTGGGGCTCGAAACCCTTCAAGTTTGAGCTTGCTTAGCTTGAAGTGGAGAGTTTTCACTCTCTAGTTGCTGAATGGTGGGTCTCTTTTATGATTGAGGGTCGCCTTGGTTTTTTTCATTCCAAAAAATTGCAGATGTTGAAGATTAAACTCAAAGCTTGGCATCGTGAGATTTTTAGCCAAAGGGAATAGGAGATGGTGTCTCCTCTCTACAAGATTCAGTGTCTGGATATCAAGGGAGAAGGAGGCTAGTTGTCGGAGGAAGATCTTTCGTTGAGAGCTAAGTTGTCTGCTAACTATTCTTCCTGCCTTATGGAGGAAGAGATAAAATGGCGTCAATGTTCCCAGGTAGTATGGAAGGAAGGAGATAAAAACATAATTTTTCCACGGGATAGCTAGTGCTAGAGCACCTGCAACAGTATCTCTTCGCTCTTGGTGGACAATGAAATGTTACTGACAAAGATCACATATGTGGTTCTATTGTCAGCTTCTATTCTCTCCTCCTTTCGGATGAAGGCAAGGATCATTCTAAGTTAGATAATTTGGAATTTGACAATATCTCTCAAGAAGAAGTAAATTCTCTTGAGAACGATCCTTTTGGACGATATTGAGCAGCTAGTCTAAGATCTCAGACGGGACAAATCGCTAGGTCTTGATGGGTTCCCATTGGCCTTTTTCTAGTCTTTCTAGGATCTGGCTAAGATGAACCTGATGAAGACATCCAAGTACCATACTAGAGGAAGAGGGTTGGGCCAGTCTCCTTATAGCTAGACTACTATTACATGGGGCCCACTTGGCCCAATTCACATTCCTAACCACGTTGGAGACCCCACATGCATGTTCATGCATCTTTGAAGACCCCATACTGGGAAGATGTATGTGGGCTGCATACAGGAGATTGATGGACATGGTGATCAGACCGTTGGATCATTATCATTGAGCATCTTGATCATGGACCCCCATGGGCCACAAAATAATTTACTTTAGATTATTTACATGCTTCGTTACTTTTGGTGTAACTTATATTTGTGTTAACATTAGGGAGTTCGGAACAACTATTAATTTATTAAGAGTCTTTATGTTGAGAATCTTATCTGAGAGCGCCTTTTGTAAAATGTCTTTTCTGAGACTATAAAAGAGAAAAGGGGGTGTGTGGAGCCCTAATACCATTATTTTGAAAAAAAAAAGCTTTGTGTTTTCTCTTCTTCATGTGATTTGAAAAATACTCAATGTGATTTGGAGCTTGGATGTGGTGTGATTCCATTCCCCATTCAATGAAGGTGCGAGACTTCCATATATCATCTTCCTTCTCCCTTCCTTTCTATCCAAAAGAGGTTTTTTTTTCCAAAAACTTCATCTTTCTTATTCCCTTTCTATTTAAAACTATCCAAATCATCTTTTTCTTCAACTTTTCATCATCCAACTTCAACCCCAGCCGAAATTAATCATTGAGGACCCCAAAATCCCTAAATTCCCTAATCCAAAACCTTATTTCCCCTCTACCAATACCTAAATCCATCAATCCCCTCAGCCAATTGATGAGGACATCACTTCACGTACACCTTTGCGTACATATTAGAGGCGGCGGGCCACACCGATTTCTCTATGGTTAGGCGAGTACCCTTGATCATGTGAAGACCCCATGTGCATGTGCGAGCATCTGAAAGACCCCACACTGGGAAGATATACAAGGGCTGCTTTAGGGAGTGGTTTGGACCGTCAGATTCGAGAGACATGACAATTGGGCCATTGGATCACACAGATCACATGATCGGGCCATTGATTGTAGATTGTCTTCATCAGTTTTTAGACTTTATCATCTTTTAGGATTTTGTTTATGATTACTTTATGTTTGGATACCTTATGAGTGATTTTAGTTGATTTTTCTTTAGACTAGGGCATTCTCATCAAATTTCATAAGACAGTGTTGAATTTGTAATTTTTGAAAGTTATTGAAGCTATAAAAGAAGGGGGGGGGGGGTGGCGGTGGTGTGACCTCTCTTCACTAGGTTTTTTTGAGAAAAAAAGAAGAAGAGAAAAGCTCTTTTCTTCTTCTTCCATCTTCATGTGATTTGGAAGGAAGATTGGTGCGAAGTTAATCTTTATTAATAGAGGTGTGAGGTCTCCATCTATCACTCTCATTATCATCCCCTCATCAACCATTGAGGTATTCTTCAAGTTGTTCAATTTTCTCCATCCCAAACCTTCCCCATTCTTCCAATCCTTCATCCTTCCACACTTATCGACGAACCAAACCCTCACAACCTAGCCCACACGTGTGACCGTATGACCACACGTGTGAATCCATAGGGTTGGCTATATGGCCACTTTCTTGTCCCATTGGTTTTCCATTACCCTTACATCAAAACCCTACTCTTCTTAACCCTAAACCTATAAATCTCTAATTTTTCTATTTCCCCAAATTACCAAACCATAATTCTACACATCCTTCAATTAAGCCCAAATCCTTACAACCATTCTATCCAAAACCCTAATTCCTTTATCCTAGTACCTAAACCCTTTAACCCCTCTACCCAATTACCCTATTAATCCTAATTCCAAGTTTTCCCTAATTTTTCCTAAACCCTAATTTCACCCTATATAATATTTTAGGCCTTCTCCTTTAAAATAGGCTTTACCCTATGCTACTTGGATGTCCCTACATCCATTAGATCGTAGTTTCCTTTATTTAATGGCCCTGTAGGATGATGCTTGTTAACCTAAGCTAGAATCACGCATGATCTTCTTTTGGGATTTTGATACTTGTGATGATGATAGCAAGTTTTGTGTTTTTTATTAATTAAGTTAATTTTGCTGCTTGTTCTCACACAATATTTAAGTTCATGCATCAGTCCTACATCAATTTGGTATCAAAGTCCATAGGTTTAGCATAAGATTTTTGTGTTGCATCTAGGTTAGAGTCACATCTGGAGTTAGTAGATCATACATTGCATATAGGATCATATTGCTGATTTATTTATTTATTTTTTTGTCATAGTTGGGAGAGTATCTTATTGTTTCTAGTGTGTCCAGTTTGATCTTTAGGTTGGTTTTATCATTGTCATAACATTGTCTAGGACCTAGGGTTTCCTTTTGGAGTTTCCTTGTGTATGCCACTCGTTCGAGACGTGGTTTTAGTCTACAACCCATAATGAATGTAGAGCAAATTGCCGAGGCACTTAATGCTATCAATAACCATCTGACGACCACTGAAGCGCACAATAGAACCACTACCACTTAATTAACCGCGACCAATGTGCGCGTCAATCAACTTGAGGCCTTCTTACAGGCAAACCCTGGCACTGGTGAAGATATTCAATCTTAGGCTGAAGATCAAGTTGAGGGCGTGGTCATGGCCAAGGCGTTGGTCGTGTTGAGCACAAGTGCCACCACAACGTGAGGAGCGTTATGACTGTCATGATCTAGATGCACAAGTCATGAAGGGTGTAAAAGTTGAGGCTCCCAGTTTTGATGGTCGCTTGGACCCTAAAGCATTCCTTGATTAGGTGGCAAACATGGACCACTATTTTGAGTGGTATGATATGTCTGATGCTCATCAAGTGAGATTTGACAAGATGAAGTTAGTGGGCCAAGCCAAACCTTTTTGGACCAATATGGAGTGTAAAATTGAAAGGAGAGAACCCCCAGTTGCGCACTAGGCTGAAATGAAAGATATCCTTAAAGAAAAGTATCTCCCTCTTTCTTATCGCCGGAGGCTTTTAGACCAGTGGCAGGCCTTGCGCCAAGGACCCATGACTGTGTCAAATTACATCGTTAGGTTCGAGGAATACATGATGCGATGTGACATTGAGGAAGACCCGATGATTACATTGTCCAGATTCAGGAGGGGCATCTAATTCGCGATCCAACGAGAACTTTATTCTCGTGACATTGGCACATTAGAGCACATGTACCAAGTAGTGCAAGACATAGAACACTATCTCAAAGCACTAGTTGATAAGCGTTATGACTCTCGGGATCCAAGTATCAAGACTTACCCTCAAGGGACTAAGCCTAACATGGGGAGTCAGTCTAGACCCTAAATTGGTTTCCAGTCTAACCTTAGAGATGTTAAAGGAAAATGGATAGCAAGCGTTAGCTCTAGGGGAGGTGAACAAATGCGATGCTTCAATTGCCAAGGATTTGGTCACTTTGCGCATTAGTGTCCCTCAAAAGATAGGAACAAGGCCCTAGTGATTGACGATGGTGAGGAAGAAGGAGATAAATAGGGCGATTTTGAAGAAATCTATCAGCCTAATATCACTGGTGCTAGTGATGAGGAAGCAGAATAAGAAGAGACCACACCAGTTGCAGTAGTCAGGTGCGCCTTGACCAATGCTATGAAGAACGATGACTGGCGTTGGACTACAATATTTTACACCTATGCAAAATGTGGAGAGAAGAATTGTAAGGTGATCGTCGATAATGGTAGCTGTACCAATGTGGTCTCCACTAACACTTTATCCCGTCTGGGTTTGAAACCTAAAATGTACCCTCAGCCCTATAGTGTCATGGGTGGATGCATCCTCCATGCTTGTTATCCAATGATGTCTTGTTCCTGTTAACTTTGGATACTGTCTAGATTTGATGTGGTGCGACGTTTTACCTATAGATGTTAGACACATCATTTTGGGACAGCTTTGGTTATTTGACTATGATGTGACAATATACAGCCGCTTAAATGTGTGCTTATGCATCAAGACAATAAGATCACTCTAGTTCCTCTCCCACCAAAAAGCAATGCAAAGAAGAAGCTGAGGGGAAGTCGAGTAATCCAAGGGATACGAGGAAATGTGTGCTTATGCATCAAGACAATAAGATCACTCTAGTTCCTCTCCCACCAAAAAGCAATGCAAAGAAGAAGCTGAGGGGAAGTCGAGTAATCCAAGGGATACGAGGAAATTCCAACCTAAGTCTCTTCATGTTATCAACGCCAAGGAGTTTGAGAGAAAGACTATGGTGGATTTGATGGTGTGCGCCTTAGTGGCTAGAGAAGTTACACCCGAGGTTAGTATAGAGGGACCCCCTAAGGTGAAGCCGATTGTGATGAGTTTCATGATATATTTCCAGAGGACTTACCAGATGAGCTTTTACCCATGAGGGACATCCAACATGCCATTGATCTTGTCCTTGAGTCGACTATACCAAACCTTCCACATCATCGAATGAACCCTACGGAGCATACAAAGTTAAAGAGGCAAGTAGATGAGCTCCTTAGAAATGGTTTCATTCAAGAGAGTTTGAGTTCATGTGCTGTGTCAGCGCTTCTCACACTCAAGAAAGATGGCACATGTGTGTGGACAGTAGAGCGATCAACAAAATCATGGTCAAGTACCAATTTCCCATACCGCGTCTTGATGATATGTTAGACATGATGGCGGGTGCCACAATCTTGTCGAAGATTGACATCAAGAGCGGGTATCACTAAATATGTATACACCCAGGAGACGAGTGGAAGACAACCTTCAAGACGAAGGATGGACTATACGAGTGGCTAGTCATGCCGTTTGGCTTGACTAACGCCCCGAGTACATTTATGAGAGTGATGATCAAGGTGTTGAGACCCTTTATGGGTAAGTTCCTTATGGAGTATTTTGATGACATTCTTATCTATAACACATCAAAGGAACAATATCTCCACCATCTGAGGCAAGTTTGCGGGGTCCTCAAAACTGAGAAGTTCTACACCAACCTTAAGAAGTGCACATTCATGTCAAAAAACGTTATCTTCTTAGGGTTCATCGTATCATCTGAGAGCACAAGAGCAGACCTTGAGAAAGTCAGGGCCATAGTTGAGTGGCTTGAACCGCGCAATATTTAAGAGGTGTGAAGCTTTCATGGCTTATCAACTTTTTATAGGTGGTTCATTAGAGATTTAGCTCTATCGTGGCTCCCATCACGGATTACATCAAGAAAGGGGAGTTTGTATGGACTAAAGCTGCCTCTAAAGCATTTAAGGAGATTAAGGGAAAGATGAGTGAAGCCCCTGTCATGCGCCTTCCATACTTTTCTAAAGTCTTTGAGGTTACGTGTGATGCATCTAGGGTAGGTATAGGTGGAGTGCTTAGTCAGAAAGGGCACCTCGTTGCTTAGTTTAGTGAGAAGTTGAATAAGGCAAAGCAGCGGTATTTCACCTATGACAAAGAGTTCTATGTGGTTGTCCAATCCTTGCGCCATTGGCGGCATTATTTATTACCGCAAGAATTTATCTTGTTCTCTGACTATGAGGCATTATGTTACCTCATTCCCAAAAGAAACTAAGCCCTAGGCATGCTGAATGGGTCCAATTTCTTTAGGAATATTCCTTTGTTCTTAAACATAAGGCTAGGGTCAAGAACAAACCTATTGATGCCTTTAGTCGTCGTGTGACACTACTCCATAGTATGAGAGTGGAAGTGACTTGGTTTAATCGGTTGAGAGAAGAGTATCTTACATGCCCAGACTTTGGTGATTTGTATACGTCACTACGAGATGGTCAGTCGACCGACAATCGCGGGTTTGTCATCATCAATGAGTTCCTATTTAAAGGTGACAAACTCTGCATTCTCCATACCTCCCTCCATGATTTCCTAGCTTGAGAACTTCATGCAGGAGGGGTAGCCGGTCATTTGGGGAGGGACAAGACCATTGCTCTTGTGGAGAATAGATTTTATTGGCGAAGTCTCAAGCAAGATGTAGTCAAGATCATTAAGCAATATAGGACTTGCTAATTGACAAAGCGAAGAAAGAAAAATACAGGATTGTATACACCTTTGCCAGTACCCTATGCTCCGTGGTATGACATTAGTATGGATTCATATTAGGCTTACCAAAAACTATCAAGAAACACGATTCCATATTTGTGGTTGTGGACCATTTTTCCAAAATGGCCCATTTCATTCCGTGCTCGAAAACGTCAGATGCCTCTAACGTGGCTAAGCTTTTCTTTGGAGAGGTAGTGCGTTTACATGGTCTACCTATGACCATAGTGTCTGATCGTTATGTACGCTTTATGAGCTATTTTTGGAAGACACTATGGCACATGATGGGGACAAGGCTTCAATTTTCATCTGCCTATCACCCTCAAACAGACGGTCAGACTGAGGTTGTCAATAGGAGTCTGGGAAACTTTCTTAAATGCCTTGTGGGTGATCACGTCAGAACTTGGGATACTGTTTTGCCTATAGCCGAATTAGCATATAATAGTTCCATTAATAGGCCCATAGGCATGAGTCCATTTGAGGTTGTGCATGGCTATAAACCTAGGAAACCTGTAAATCTCATACCTATGTCTGTGTCCCATAGGCCATCTAAGTCAGTACATGAGTTTACATGTCACATACATGAGTTGCATAGTGAGATCAGGAAGCGAATAAACGCAAGGAATGAAAAATACAAAGCATTTACTGACTCTCATCGCAGGTTTCATGAATTCCAAGTAGAAGATTACGTCATAGTTTGTATGAAGCCTGAATGGTTGCCACATGGGGCCGTTAAAAAGTTACAAGTGCATAGTGCAGGACTATACAAAATACTGCAGAAAATGGGTTCTAATGCGTATGTGGTAGACATTCCACCTACCATGGGAATTAGCTCTACTTCTAATGTGAAAGATCTAGTACGATACAAGGGCCTTACTACTTCGCCTTCTGATCCATTCTCAGGCCCTCCCACAGATCATTACCTAGTCCCAAACCCATGGCCCCTACCTGACCAATCATCCCAACCTTTGCCACCCTTACCCTCATTGCCTGCTCGAAGTGAACAAGTTGAAGACATATTGGATGCATAAGCGGTTTCCACTCGCCATGAGGGATTTCAGAAATTCCACGTTAAGTGGAAGCACAAGCCGATTTCATATAGTACTTGGATTACAGAGGGCGAGCTACAATATTTGGATCCAGACATCTTGGAGCGCTACAGGAATTTTAGTCCGCCTAAGGCGAACTCTTCTCAGTCGAGGAGAGATGATGAGGACATTACTTCATGTACACCTTTGCGTACATATCAAATGAGGAGGTGGGCTGCACTAATTTCCTTGTGGTTAGGCGAGTACCAATGATCATGTGAAAACCCCATGTGCATGTGTGACATTTGGAAAACCCCGGACTGGGAAGATGCATATGGGTTGCTTTAGAGAGTGGTTTGGACTGTCAGATTCGGAGGGGGGGTATCAAACGCTTAAATTTGGTTAATTTTGCTCTTTCGGGCAAATAGTAGGGGTATCAATGGGTCGAGTTGCCGCCTCGGACTCCCAAGGCCTAGCCTGCCTTGAGCCTTAAACTTCAAGCTCGTTTATAAACAGGCCGAGCTTGGACTAGGATGTTTAGAAGCCCATTGGCCCGGCCCGTTAGGGTTTAAACCGTCCTTTCGAGAGTGCGGATGAGGTGAGGCAAGTGTTTCAACTTATGGTGAGGTCCTGACCATGGGGCCCACCTCGATGTAAATGTTGTATATTGACGTCATCCATCCAGTTTTCTAGCTCATTTTAGGACAGTATCAAAAATGAGACAGATCCAAATCTCAGGTGGACCATACCAGAGGAAAAGAATGGTGATTGAATGCCCACCATTAAAAGCTTCCTAGGGCCCACTATAATGTTTATTTGCCATCCAACCTGTTGATAAGGTCACACAGACCTAGATAATGGGAAAACACAAATAGAAGCTTGATCCACAAACTTAGTGGCCCCTAAATAGTTTTTAATGATGGGAATTCAATCCATATTGTATGGTACACCTTAGTTTGGATCTGCCTCATTTTTGGGACTATGCCCTAAAGTGAGGTGGAAAAATAGATGGACAACATGGATATACAACACGTGCATCGAGGTGGCTCCCACGGTCAGGGTCTCACCCAGTAAGTCGTTACCCCTGGATTTTTAATGCATTAAATATTGATAAATGAGAAGAGAGGAATCGGGAAAGGACCAATTAGTGTGTCACCCCATGTTATGCTTAGGGACCAAAAATCAAACCCATATGTATTTCAAGTGGACCACATAATTGGAACCAGTGTAAATGGCAATGCTTACTCTTTAAACTACTTCCCTTCTTATGGGCCATCTAAATAACTGATGGGGTTGAGTTTGGGCCCCAGCCCTAAAATTTGGTGTGGTATCTAATGGTTAGAGTGAATTTTCTATAATCATCATAGTGGGTCCTGCAAATATCAAGGGTGGACGTCACACTCTTGACTGTTTCCTTTGGTATGGACCACCTAAATCACTAGTTAGCCTAAAATTTTGGCTATCCACCTAAAGTAGGATTATCCATCTAATGTTTGGAGTGGATCTCACACATCATGAGGGAGCCATTTTACGTGCATCTTACGCATCAAGAGGGAGGGAAATTATTTCCCACATCTATTGGAAAAGTAGTTGGTGGCTTGGGTGGGCTCTGCCTTGATGTTGATGTGAAATCCACGCTATTCATCAAGTGTGTCACCATGTTAGGTCAATGGTCCAAAAATCAGCCCCGTACTTAATTTGAGTGGGCCACACAATTGGAAAAAGTATACAGGGCAAGGGTCACCCTCCGAACTATTTCCCTTGGTGTGGTCCACCTGAATCTTGGATGGGCCCCAATTTTCAGCCATGTGCCTAAATATCGGCGTGGCATCTAATTGTTGGAGTGGATTTTATATAATTATCATGGTGGGCACTATAATAATCAAGGGTGGACGTCTCTCTCGTAACTGTTTTCTTTAGTGTGGCCCACCTGAATCATAGTTAAGACTAATCTTTTCATCCTTGGCCTAGAACAGTGGGCCCCTTTAAAAATCAAGGGCGTCCGACAAAACTTCACTGAGCGGGTCGGGCCCAGGCTGGACGTTTTTTGGCCCGTCACGGGCCCGCGCCGTGTTTGGGCTAACCTTGAAAGATGCGGGCGGGGCTTGGACAAAGGTTGGCCCATCCCTACCCCAGCCCGTTGACACCCCTAGCAAATGGGTGTGGCATTTTGGTAAGGGATTAGTTTATGGAGATCTATCATCTCTATTAAATATGGTTATTCTCGCATGGGATGGTGAACCAAAAAGACTTCCTTTTATTGATCATCCTTTATTTGGAAAGGAATTGCCCTAGTGGTCTCCTTAGTGTTCGAAGGTCTAGGTTTTTTTCGTGGGTAATGGAGAAAGGATTAGATTTTGGGAGGATATCTGGTGTGGACATTGCTCACTTAGATCTGGCCTCCCTCTATCCTGATGTGAATATTTCCGTACTAACTACTTCTCAGGCAGTGGTGAGGATGGGATCTAGCTTCCCCTATTCAGAAGGGACTTATGGGATTATGAGATTATTAGCTTAGCGAGTCCCTTGTCTCATTTGTACGGTGTGTGTCACTCCTCCTAGAGAGAAAGATTCATTGATTTGGAGACAGTAGTTTGGGATCTTTTTCAATTCAGTCTTTCTATAGCATCCTTTCTAAGTTTGTACCTTCATGCATCTACTATCACATGGGTCAAGTCTTGTCCTAGCACAAGGAGAACAAAATGCTGGCAAAAAGGATTGAATAGATAATCTACCCGCCTCTCCAATCTCCACACCCAACCATCTCACTCGGTTATAGAAGAGACATGACTCTGCAGCAGATTACATTTGCCAATCATCTCTTTTAATTATTCATGTGTCAAATTCCTGCAGCAAGGAACCCAGACCACAGGGCCACCCAAGAACGGGAAGCACTATGAAATGAGGATTTCCTTCTCCGAAGTAAACTGCCCGAACCTTGGGTACAAACTAGAAAGAGCCTATCCACACACCAAATATCCTCCAAGAATCTCATGTGAGAACCACCTCCAACCACAAAAGATATTTCCTTCTTGAAAGTGTTAGTTGTCTTAGAAATAGCCTTCTTGAAAGGGTCAATTATCCTAGAATTAACTAGAAAGCAAAAAAACATTGCTAGAATGCAAGAAGACAGGAGTAGTGTTAGAAATGGGAAAAAGAACAAAAGAGAAAGGTAAAATGAGAAGGAAGAGGCAACAAGGAGAATGGTAATTGAAAAGGAAAAAAGAGGAAACGAAAAGAACATTAAGAAGGAATAAAATGAGAAAATGGAAGTATTCAGAAATCAGAACAAGAAAACATAAGTGAAACCTTAGGAAGGAGAGACTAAAAAGATGATGAGTGATAGATAGAAGAAACGATAGCTAGAATAGATGCAAGGTAATAACAAAAGCAACAAACAAAAACACTAAGTGAAACCTTAGGTTGATGTCTTCTCCATCATGGCAAGAGCACAAACAAACAGAATGCATTAGTATATTCCATTTGCCCGTTCTATTCCTTCGATGTTGAGTTATATTATGTATGACAAACAAAAGTTAAGGGTTGAATGAATTTCCTTCTTCTTCTTCTTCTTCTTCTTCTTCTTTTTTCCACAAATGAAGAAATAGAACTTAAAATAAATAAAAAATAAAAAATAAAAAAAATAAAAAATAAATAAAGAACCAAAAGAACCAAAAGAATAAAGGAAAATAAAACAAAAATCTGGGACAAACAAAATGCCTCAAATCATGGAGTTACTTCTCATCAGATGCATCTCCATCTCCATCTCCATCTCCCAAGCATTAAACCTACTTTGTATTTGAAGGCCATCGTAAATCAAGTAACCCGTCCTAAGAATATTATTTTGATGCAGGATGATGGAAATTATCCTAGGATGCAAGATGAGAGATGGTACACTCGAGTAGGTCCTCTGATGTCCCCATCAAATTTCCAGCTGACCAAATGAGAAGAGTCGAGCAAATGACTGTTATCTACTACGGCTATATCTAAGGCAACACCATGTGGTGAAAAGGATTGTCCACTTTTTTACCATGAACATCAATAAGTGGGGCAGTTTCAGGGGAGTTCATTGTGTGCTTTATTTCCTCTCCCTATGAATCAGGGAAATTGCAATGAAGGGAATAAGAGAACCAAAGTGAATTGGCTCATAGGATATAATAACGTCCAAGATTCATGTGGTGCATATTTGTCATTGAAATTTCAAATGTAACCATTCAATGGGAAGCACAGGTTGAAACAGTCATGAAGTTCATGTCACATCCTTTATGTTTGTGTGGTTCAGCTCAACCTAAAATGCAATAATAGGCCGCATGTTATAGATCTAATTTTAGTCACATATTTCATCATTAATTTTATCATGCAACAAAAATTTCCAAGTGGCCAAACATGTTTAACTCCAGCTGTGCCCTAGATGTGTGTGAGTGTGTGCCACAGGTGGGGGGAGGGGGGCGTTGGTACCTTTAATACATGTAAGGCATGGATGCTTAGCTTTTATTACATGATACAAATACCAAATCCAACATATGGCACGCAAAACAGGTTTTTATTTTAATTTTTTAAGAATTAAGCAGAACAGGTCAAAAGATAACAATCCTTGTAAAACAGACAAAAATAGAATTCATGCATCTCATAAAACTAAATACAGCTAGTAACCAAGAGGCAGATGCATGTGTAGATACCAACCATTTGGAGAGTAAATGCTTAGATGAATTGGAATGTTCGATATGTTTTTTGATTTTCCAGTTATACGGTCAGTTTCATCTTGAATCTCCTTCCGCACATAGGCTACAAAGCACAAGGAATGATCAGTACAAACTTTCAATTAGTGCAATGATTTTTTTATACTTGCAATAAATAAAGGCAATAAGAAGAGGAAAAAGCGTTCATGGTGACATATTTCAAACCCAAAACAATTACTCACAACTTTATATCTCCTAAACCCAGTTAGATACCCCAAATTTGGTCTATCTAAAGGAATCCTAATCTGAAAAACTACGATAACAAAATGATATCAATTTCCATAATTATTATTAGCCTTTTCCTAGCTATGGCTGGCTTTATGAATCCCTATTACAAAAACCCAAACTTGGACCTACTAAACCAATTGAATTTAATGAAATTAATAGCACTCTCTTCTAGGGAGGATCTGTAGACACCCGTTATTAGGCAAATATAAACTTGATCACAAAGATCAATTTCTAGAAGCTGGGTTGGATGCAAGGTATTCCGTATCGGTAACGGTGGCCATAACGGTCACCACCATTACTGATATGGGTATCGGTCCTAACGGCCGATATGAGGACGTAACGACCATTACAACCCCCGTAACGGTTCAAAAAAATGTTTTGTTCAAAAAATTCTGAAAAAATATTTAGAAAATCTAGAATAATGTAAATAGTCCAAATTTGTATCCATTTTTTGTTTTGAACATGTTTATGGTAGCATTATGGTCCACTCTTTGGTGAGAGTGTTGTATTGGCTTGTCTGGTGAATTTATAAACATAGTTATGTATCTCTAATGTTTATACATCACAATCAAGCAAATTTTATTTTTATTTTTGATAGGTAAAAATTATAATTAAAATCACAATCAAGCATTAGAATTATAAATCGGAAAAAAATTGTTCTGTAACGGTAACGGTGGTAGTAACGGCTACCACCGTTACCTTTACGATACGGGTCGTAACGGCTGTTACAGCCCCCGTAACGGCTGTTACGGTCTCTTTTTTTTATTAAAAAAAAATCCCGAAAAACATGTATCTGCCCTGTAATGTTGATTAAAAAGTATGGAAAACCTGTATCTGCCCCATAACAGATAATTACGGGGTTGTTATGGCCTTTATAGGGACGTAAGTAACGAGCCGTTAACGGCATGTTATTTTTTTTCCATAACGGCTGTTACGGCCCCGTAACGTGTAACGGTTGCCACCGTTACCTTTACGTAACGGCCTTTACGGCACACCATGGAAAAAATGCATATATACCACTTTTTTGAAAAAAATGACCATCAGGGCTTCTATTCGCCCAAATCGCTTCAATTTACTTAGATGGTTTGGTCGTGTGCAACAGAGATCAAGAACTGCTCGGTTAGGAGTGAGTTGGTAAAAGCTGAAGGCTGTAAAAGAGCAAGGGGAAGGCCCAAAAGGACGTGGGTGAAGGTAATAAGAAAAGACGTGATGGCCTATGGTCTAATTGAAGTTATGGCCCTCGATAGAGTGGAATGGTAGACAAGTATTCATGTAGCGGACCCCAATTAGTGGGGATAAAGCTTAGATGATGATAAAGTGGCCATAATGTTGCTCACAGTGACCATTACAAACTGCGGAATACAGTAGATGGAAGTCATAATCACCATTAAATTAAAGAAACTCCTAAAATCAAATGATACAAGTGAGGGGAAAAAAAAAAACTAAAAGCTTGATCTTTTAGATATTTCTTACCAAAATCAGTAAGTCTCTTCTTTGGCGCATGAAGAAACTCTGCATACTCCTGCCCCCCCTCTGTCTTGTGAAGTTGCAACACCAAAGGCCTCCTTGTAACGATACCTTTCAATTCAAATAACAGTAAGAAAAAAAGAAGAAGAGAAAATGCAAACAAGGACCTATAAAAGTTTCCTTGTTTGGGAATCCTGTCCATCCAATCAATAGAATTTAGCTTGTTCTCGCATACTGTTTGGAAGTACTAGTTTTTGTAGGATTACCCAATTCTTGGCCCACACATTGTCCATTTCATTTGACCAGCACTCTGCAAAGATGGGGTTCATCATTCAGTGATCTGGACATTTCATCTAATTGATGGGTGGGTGATGCACCAAAAAAGACAATCCTCCACAATACAACCCCAGACATCTGACAGGGGACATTCTCCTGTTGCAAATGGATAGTTGGCTATATTTTTTTTCCAAACCGTCCATTTCTATGCCAATTAGCAGATGCATATGATTGTATGGTAAAGGAATTATTTGCAGAATCGCCCATCCGCGGTGCAGCCCAGCAGACGAACAATCCCGATCACTGAAATGTGGGTACCACATTTTTTTGAAAGACAATTGTGATCCCCAGATGTATGTAGTACTGGTTTAAATGGAAATGTCAGTAATTTCAAGCAAAACATTAAAGCATAAAAATATTCAAATTTTCAGAACAAAGTCAAAAGGACGGAGAGAGACTGAGAGAGCATCGAATCGGACATTACCAGATCCACGTGGCAAGAAATCTCTCCCCACAATGCTCTCCAAGACAGACGATTTCCCCGAGCTCTAAAATCCCAAAACCAACCCAAAAAGGAAAAAAATCAGAAACCCTAACCGCAACCCTAAAAAAAATCCAGAACAGAAGAGGAGATTTGGGAAAGGAAATCACCTGCCCGCCGACGACAGCAACGGATGGGAGCGCTTCCCAAAGCGACATTCCCTCACCGCCATAATCGCCGAGAACAGTGCAAGCTCTCTGAATTCTATTAACCAGACCTATCAGGCTCTCCATCGTCGCCATTTGGGATCGGAATCGCTACAGATCGGATCTGGCGCGGGCGCGACAGAAGGAGATCTGAAATTCCTTTCTCTACTCTTGCTATCTGCCTGTAGAAGAACGGATCTCAAATGAGATATATCTGGATTGCGATTGGAAGAAATAATGTTCTGAGATCTGCATTGCGATTTTAGATCGAGAGAAGAAGAAAAAAAAACTCACGAGGAAAGAACGTTTGCTTTCTTTCAAGATCTCCAAATGCACAGAGAGACGAGAAACGGAAAAAACAGTTACGATGTGATTAGTTTGTATTTTAGGGGAGTTATTTATACTCTGGCAGAGTGTGCCAGTTGATACTCCGGCACTAATATTTTCTATAGGTGGGAATTATAAATCAAAGGAAACGGTCCAAACTTTGGAAATTATGTCAGATAGTAAATCTTATAAAATTAAGATTTATCGAAAAATTATGAGCTCTGATTAATTTTCATTTGTTTATTGAATTCAGACCGTTAATTATTTTTTGTTTCTCCCATCTAGTAAATACAATCAAACGAATTTTTAGATTATTAAATCCCTTTTATTTCGTTTCATTTTCGCTTGAATTTTGACAGTTCGGAAATGTTGATTCCAAACGCAGTCCTCAAGCGCCAAATAGAACCCCACACGTGACAATCTGGAACATGTGTGAGCGACCCGGATAGTTGTCGAACGGACGCGGATTGCGTACTCACACTGTCAGTAGCGAAGTGGCTACTGGACGGTTCTATGTGGGTCCCGCAATGATGTATATGTTCTATCCACGCGGTTCATCCATTTTGGGTCATTAATTTAGATCATGTGCCCAAAAATGAGTATGTGAAGATCCAAGAGGGACCACACCACAGGGAAGTAGTGGTGATTGAACCTTCACCATTGAAAATTTCTTAGGGCCTAGTGTAATATTTATTTTCCATCCAACCTGTTGATTAGGTGACAAAGACCTGGATGAAGGGAAAAAACAAATATCAACCTGATCCAAAACTTTTGTGGCCCACAGGAAGTTTTTAACGGTGGTCGTTCAATCACCACTGTTTCATGTAGTGTGGTCCACCTGATATTTTGACCTATCTCATTTTTTAGATCATGCCCTAAAATGATCTGGAAAATGAATATACGGCATGGATAAAACGCTTACATCATAGTTGGGCCACACAGCACCGTCCAGTAGCCAGTCGCTACTGACAGCGACCGTAGGCAAACTGCGTCCTTATCAGACGATCCTCCGGATGTATTTGTCCGAGATTCCTTGGATCGGTATCAGGAAGGCGGAAGCGGATTGGCTGGTGTACCACACACCAGCTATATAGCTAGTGTAAGTACGTGTCGTGCGTAGACGAGGGCTGACCGAGTTGTACGAACGGCTCAAAGTAGAAGTGACATGGCCCCCCAAAATGATGTATTTATTATATCCACACCCTTCATCTATTTTTAGAGATCATTTTAGAGCATGAACCAAAAAAAGAATAATATAAGAAGCTCAACTGGACCACACCACAAATAGCAGTGGGATAATGATTTTCACTGTTAAAACATTCGTAGGGCCCACAATAACGTTTATTTTCCATCCAATCTGTTCATAAGGTCACAAATACAAGGATGAATAGGAAAAACGAATATCATATTGATCCAAAACTTCCGTGGCCCCCAAAAGGGTTTCAATGGTAGACGTTTAATTTCCCACTGCTTTTTGCAGTGTGGTCCACTTGATCTTCAGATCGTTCTTATTTTTAGTCTCAAGACTGACGACTAGATCGCCAAGTGGATGGACAGGTTGGATATAATACGTACCTCATGATGGACCAACAGAACTTGCTTACAGCAATACATCAGCTATATAGCTGGTGTGTGGTGCACCAGCCAATCCGCTTCCAAGGAAGGCTTAGTGATGATGTGTTGATTAACGGAAGGGGATTACCGGCAGTAGCTGGCACGACGTGGCCCAATCGGTGGGGCCCACTGTGATGTATGTGTTTTATCCACCGTTTTGTCAGATCATTTGAGCACAGAATTAAGCAGATTCGAAGCTCAAGTTGGACACTCCACAGAAAATGGACGGCCACCGTTGAAATTTTTTTGGAAGCTATAGAAGTTTTGGATCAATCTTATATTTGTGTTTTCCCTTCGTCAATGTCTGCGTGACCTTTAGGAACCAGTTGGATGGCGATTAAAACATCATGGTTGGCACTAAGAAGTTTCCAATGGTAGGCCTTCAATCCCCACTTTTTTTTCTGTGGTGTGGCCCACTTGAGATTTGGATATATATTATTTTTGGGCTCACACCATAAAATAATCTGAGAAAACGGATGAATGAAGTGGATAAAGTACATATATTACAGTAGGCCCCACAGACCTTTGGGCAACGTCGTGCCGTATGGATATCCCTGTGGCGGGTGCCGCAGGCAATCCACTTCCTTGATTAACATGCACGTTGAATAGGACGCAGTCCGCGTCCTCACGCCGATTGCGTCCAACCCCCGGCCGTCTCCGGATGGGAACTGGCAGGAGCTTTGAGTGGACATCGTGGTGTAAGGTTATTATCCATACTATTCATCCATTTTTTAGTATCATTTTAGAGTATAAGCCCAAAAATGAGGCAGATCCAAGTCTCAAGTGGACCACACCACAGGAAGCAGCGGTTGTAATGATTCTCACCATTGAAACTTTTCTAGGGCCTGCCATGATGTTTATTTACCATCCAAATAATTCATAAAGTTACGTAGACCTAGATGAAGAGAAATCACATATATTAACTCCATCCAAAATGTTTGTGGCCCCAAGAAGTTTTCAACGGTAAGAGTTTAATCCCCATTGTTTAGTCCATTTGAGCCTTGGATCTGCCTCATTTTTAAGTTTATATCGTAAAATGATAGGAAAAAAATGGATGGACGGTCTGGATAAGACCCATACATAATGGTGTCCACTCAAAGCTCCTGCCTGTTCCCAGCCAGAGACGGGCCAGGGTATGACGCAATCCGCGTCCGTTGAACTGGGGCCGTCAATGGTCCGGTTCAGATAGTCGAAAATCCGGGCCGAAGCCAACCCCAAGCCGAACCGTTAACAGCTCTAGTTGAATCTGGACCTTTCGTTATCATTACAGGAGAATTGGATGGTCCATGGATGCAATCGATTTTTGGGTTAGGAACATTTCCTGTGGTAAGAACGTCCAAAATTTCTCAAACGTGTGGTAATTTGTCACGTGTGAGACATTTGTGCTCGGCGCTTGTAGATGGGGGCGTATGGAATTAGCATTCCTTGTATTGAGATTTGAGAGCTTAGGAATTATATCACGTGAAATTCACGTGGAGAGAGAGCCAGCGACCATAGGAGGTTCCGTGGTTTCCCTGGGAGCGGATTACGTGCGGCCTTGACCGTGGAGCCCACCTTGGTGTATTCATTGCATATCCACTCCGTCCATTCGTTTTTACATATCATTTGAGTGTATGATCTTAAAAACTGAAGTAGATAAAAATATTATATGGACCACACCAATGGAAAAAAATAAATTGATCACAAAAATCTTTTTGTAGCCCACAAAAGTTTTAGATCATGCTCATATTTGATTTTTCCCTTCATCCAGTTTCTTCCTGACATTATCAACAGGTTGGACGGAAAATAAAAATTACCGAGACATTACGGTGGGCCTTAGGAAGTTTTTAATGGTGGATGTTCAATCCCACTGTTTTCCAATGGCATGGTCAACCGTAGATTTGTATCTGCTTCATGTTTGAGTTCATGCCATAAAATAAGTTGGAAAAATGTATGCACGACGTCCATACAATACATACCGTGTTGAGTGAGGTGGGCCGCACGTAATCCACTCTTCGTTTCACTGGGATTAGCTACTGACAAGTTGTAACGCCCTGAAAATTGGGGGTCGTGCATACACTCGACTCCAAGTTTCCGGGTATCACTTTTACTGTTTTTGCATTTAATTAGGTTTAATGCGCAGTATGGAATTACTTGTAGCATGAGTCATAATCATCACTAGTCTACTGGAATGGAAATGACTGAATGTATATAAGTCCAAAAATATAACAATGGGTCGCAAAAGGCGTTGCCCAATAAAATTACAAAAAATATGTCAAAAAAGAATGATGTGCTGAATCCAACACCCAGCGATCCAAAATCCATCTACTAGGCCGATGGAGAATCACCCATCAGTTGGAAGTAGGACAGCTCGTCCTCCTCATCAAGACTCGCACCGCCAGGCTCCTCGTACTCTGCGTCACCTGCAACTACTGAATAGTCTGGTTGGTGTTTTAAAATACCGTCCCAGAGTGGGAGCGAGTGATCAACTCAGTGGATGCTATTAGTCTTAAGTTATAACAAATATTAATTATATTATGAATTTAATGAAAGATAAACATTCATAAATACTTAACTAATCTTGTTAATGCAGGTGCATGATAAATGATATGTTGCATGACCTCGCAACAACACTCCCTCGAGCGACTCTATTTAACGATCGCGTATGACCAACACTCTCTCATTGCGACCTCAACTACTGAGTTACCAACCTAACTAGTGCGATGCAATCGTGATCTGTTATCCGTGTTTTTAATTAGTTCTGTCCAACCAGTAGATTGGGAAAACTAGTACACTCCATGTATCAATGCCCTCAACTGGTTACGAGGCCAAGGCCCCTTAACGCGCAAGGCCAAGACCCCGCGATCCTTGATCCCGTCGGGTTCCCTATCCTTGACTTCAAGCACATGGGGAGTACTGAGCAGAGGGATCACTCGCGGTCACTATAGGGAGGCTCGTCACCCCAGCGTAGGCCGGTAGCTTAGACACAGTGTCCCATTCCACCATGCCCCCCTCTCGAGTCAGTGGATCGGTTTCAATTGGTTATCAATGGGCTTCAATGGTTGAAGGGTGTTCCAGGTTCCATACAGGCGTGAGCAGACAAGGTTAACAAACATAGTTGGTCAATAAGTAGACTAGACCGCACAAGTTCAGACGAGTACGTGACAAACGACTTCGGGTATAAGCGACCTATGTAGTTCAACTACTGTCGCCGATATGCACCTGCCCAAATCCACGGGTTTAGCCTTAGGATAGTCCTACCAACAGGACCACCGTCTGTCACATCAGATTCCCGACCAACCTAGGAGTTCGATGGTATTCAATAACACTTCAACAATCAGGGTTTATCTACTAACACAAACGATATCATGCATTCATATTTCCAAACATAAAAATTCAAATTTTCTACAATGCAAATGCTAACAATATTATGAAATAAAGGTGCATGTGTGTTGTGTGGGTTAGTGAGGAAACCAAACATTTCATATATCTCATAGTACAAAAATACGGTTAGTGCATCAAACATATTATAAGGAAACATCATAAAAGAATCGAGCAAAGAATGTACAAGCAATCATCAAATTCATACTCAATCATATTGAGAAACATCAAACATTCCATAATCATTCCATATTGATTTGGGGATGACCTAAAGTATAAGGTCTTATCTAGGTTTCTCTAGATTACCCAAATATATCACCCAATAAGCAAAATCATTAGATTCATATTAAAATTGGTGTTAGGTCACCTAAGAATAATAGTCCGCACCTATGAATCGTTGAAAGCTATAGGAAATGATCTAGGGTTGCCAAACTCGCAGGCGGATTCGTAAAGATCCTAAGTCAAAGGAACTTGTATGTTATGATTACATGCAAATCCTAGCTCAACATTTTTCAAAAAAATGGGTGCTTACTGAAATTCGGTAAAGACTACTTTAGTTGAAGTAGGAATTTGTCAATATGTCCTTGGGGGGGGGGGGGGAATAGGACTTTTAAAGTTTTTTATGATTTATTTAAAATCTATTGTGTTAATCCTAACAACAAGCTCATATTAGGATTACTTCAAAAGTAACTCTACTATCTTCCAAGCCCGGTAGAGGATCCAATCACAAAGTATTTAATAAGTGAACAATACGCAAACTAGTTTATGATGGATATGATTGTGTATGTGTGTGAGGTGTGATCTCAGATATTCAGATATGAAAATATTAAAGCAAATCACACAAATAAAAGAATAGCAATCTCAAACACAATCATTTTTATAGTGGTTCGACTACTTGTTTACTCCACTCCCGGTAACCGCACTCAACCCTTGAGTGTACCGGATTTCACTAAGGAGGTTTCACAGCAGTTCACCTCAAATCTAAAGTTTTAAATCAGGTTCACCTTTAACATTTACAAGCTACACTAAGGCTGACTGTTTATGCTCTCATGAGCAAGGGTCAACACAACGCACCCACTTTTAGGCATACGGGCCAATGATCTTCCATAAGACCCTAACTGAGGTTTCACATAGTTCACCTCTAACCTAAGGTTTTAGATAGGTTCACCTTCAACCGGATGTTTATGCTCTCCACAGAGCAAGGGTCCACACAACGCACTCACCACATACACTCCCGCCAGAGGCCTCCTACGAGGGCTTGTAAGGGTGAGAAACACCTTAGACCTAATCCTACAGAGGAATGATCAAAGGGTCCTCTGGACTCTAGTTACTTACAGATAAGTGGATGAGTCTCATTCAGCTCGTCGATGAAGATCTCCTCCTTTGTTGATAAAGAGTCTTCTGCTCCCTTGATCTGCAACTCAAAAGATGTACCAATATATGGCAACGGGTTGGGTCAAGGTTATGATGGAATCCTGCGCTCTAAATGTTTTCCTATTAGGAAGATGGAGTGATTCCAATCATCTATGTATTCAAGGCATCCCAGCTTACTGATTTGCCATTAAGGTAGTAGGTAGAGGATCCTTGAATGCAGAAGTTCATTCCCTAATCCACTCTATTGAATATCAATGATGAGGGTGAATTGGAGGATGAACTTCCTTAAGAGAAAGGGCTTTGGGTATATGATCTAAGGTAAAACACTCAAAAACACTCTCCTCTTTCTCTGCCAACAAAAATAGACAAGCTCTCTTTATATAGGCAAAAGGTTCAAACGGATATAAAACAGTCACATTTATGATAGAGTTCGATATCATCGAACAGTGATATCACCGAGCGTATACTCTCGAATGCATCAACTGGCCGCTCAATGACACTAACTCAAATGTCATATGCTTTTGAAACATTTTACCAGCTGGTCGAGGGAATCGAAATACGTATCGATGTCATCAAATTTCGAACTCCGATATCATCGATGAGAGGATCGATTCATCGACACTTGAAAATGAGAGAGACTTGCTATAAAATATTTCAGGTTTATAAGAATGATCAAGGGACATTCGAGATCATCGGAATTTGAATGTCGATGATATCGATAGCGTGTCGATGCATCGATAAATCAAAAGAATTTTCGTTTAAGCTTGCTGTACAGTTTCTGTCCCTGTTCGATGCCATCGAAACCTTACCGATATCATCGATATTTGAATATCGATTCTATCGAGTGCTCCTCGATCGCAGATAAACAAACCTGAAATAATTACTGGAGAACTTAGGCGCTCATGACCGATAACATCGAGAGTCTTCTGATATCATCGAGATTTGAACTTCGATGGTATCGAGAACGACTTCGATATATCGATGCACATATAATTTTCTTAAGTAAAAGCAGGGGCCCCGGAGGTCTGTCTGTTGATATTATCGAGTCACCTTCGATGGACTCGAGATTCAAATATCAATGATATCGATAGGTATATCGATACATCGATAAATCAGTCTAGATGAGTATGTGGTTGTTGGACATATTTTGTTCTCATTTCGATGATATTATTTAAGCATCGAGGACATCGACAGCACAGGTCGATTCTATCGAGCAGTGTATCGATAAAATCGACAAAGCAAGAAAACTTAGAGAATTTTCTGATTTTGAAAAAAGTTTTCTCAACTTTAAAACTCTATGATGTTCTAGTTTGTTTTAAGGGTTCATATACCTAGTATTTTGGGACATGGGATGTGAGGCTTAGATTTACCTGAGGCAAGCTTGCACACATCCCGGTTGAGGCAGACGCTTGAATTGATCTTCCTATGAGGCTCTGCAGTCTATCCTACTCAACATTCACGCTAATTGACAAACCAGGGCACTTTCACTTACCTCCCCAATTGGTTGGAATCGAGCTTGGAGTTGTGGATGTGGGAGAAAGGAAGGAGATTTGCCAAAGTTCTAAGTTTCCTTGGGCCCCTCCAACATCACTCTCCTTCACTCTCTTCTTCCTTTCTTCTTTCTCCCCTTTCTCTCTTCTCTCTTTACTCTCACCCTTCTCTTTGGTTGTTGGAGTAATGGTGGGAGTATGAGAGAATGAGCCTTATGGCTTTATTTCTTAGGATTGGGCCTATTGGCCTTAAGTTTCAACAATTGCCCCAAATGGCCCTGTGGGGGCCCCTTTTTGCTTTGGGGCAGCCTTGTCACCCCTTTGGCAACCAAATTTGGTGAGTAGGTGTCTTATGGCTCGATGAGAGGCTGCGCAAAATTTGGGAGCAATTAGATATGAGGTTTGATCGTACAGTTCCGATATATAAATGGCCCTATGGGGTCCATTCTGGCCGTTGGGGCGGTTCTGATGGCCCCCTGGCTATGAAATTTATAGGATAAGTGTTCCATGTCTCGATGAAGGGCCGTGCAAAATTTGAAGGTAAACAGATGCGGGGTTTTATCGTACTGGTCCGATTTGCGATCAACGGTCACTGTTTCACGATCGGGTTCCAGTTTTTGTGGACGGGTGTAGAAAAATACGTTAGACCTTCACCGTAAATGTAGAAGAGATCTGATGGCTGCAAAGCCTGGTATCTCAGTTTTCTTTGCAAGCATCAGATTTTAATTTTAGCCTTTGGGTCGAGGTTGGGGTGAGTTGCGTTTGGCAAGTGCCGTTGGGACAGCGTGGATAATAAATTTCTAGGCGTCTACTAAGCCTGTGGTCCACGATGTACCACAAGCCTAGCGAGATCTGATGTTTCTCCAAATTTTTAATTTTTTTGACCTTCCTCAGCTGTTGTACGGCTCGTACAGGCTGTTGCCAAGTATAAACAACTTATCTGGCTTGACGGCCCGCACACGGTCTGATTATAACCAGAATGGTCCACCTTAATGGGCTAATCTTGGGTTAATTTATTTGTGGTACCCCACCTACGAGTGGTTTAAGCAAACGGTCCTGCGACAAATCCTATGCGGACGCCTCCATACACTATTCTGGTTGAACAGTATGTTACACAAGTTGAGTAGCTAGACTCCTTACTGAAGTGACGTCACAAAGTTACATGCGTCCCACCATGATCTATGTTTTGTATCCACATTGTTCATCCATTTGGAGAGATCATTTTAGGGTATGAGGAAAAGAATGAGTTAGATTCAACTCTTGAGTGGACCCACCACACAAAAAAAATAGAGAGAGTGACGCCCACCCTTAAAAACTTTTTAAGGGTCACAAAAGTTTTAGATAAAGCTGATATTTGTGTTCTCCTTTCTTTCATGTTATTGTTAACTTATGAACTGGTTGGATCTTAAATAAACATTATGGTGGACCTTCGAAAGGTTTCAACGGTAGGCGTCACTCTCCCTACTGTTTTCTGTGGTCGGGTCCACTCTAGATTTTGATCTACCTCATTCTTTGACTCATTCCCCTAAAATGATCTCTCCAAATGGATGAACTGTGTGGATATATAACATCTACATCATGGTGGGGTCAACAGAACTTGATGACGTCACTTCAATAGCCAGTCTCGTTACTCAGCCTGTCAGTAGCTCATCCGCGTCCCGTTTCACTAGGGTTAAAATTGGGACCAGCCCACCGGCGCTCCGCTTTTTGAACCGGCCTTGGAATTATTAGCTTTGCCTGTGGGCTGGACTTGGGCTGGCATGTACTCCCTGACCAGCTGTTGGGTTGGTAGTGACCCCTTCAGTACCCAGCTCTGTACTGGTTGGTACGGGAAAAGTTGTATGGGCCTACCATGATCTATCTATTTTATTGACGCCGTCCATTCATACTGCAAGCTCATATTGGTGTATGATCTTAAAAATGAGTCATATCCAAAGTTCAAGTGGACCACACTATAGGAAGAGTGGGATAGTGACATCCACAGTTGAAACCTTTCTAGGGCTCACTGCTACGTTTATTTTCAATCCAACCTGTTCATAAAGTTACGTAAACTTGGATGAAGGGAAAACATAAAAATCAACTTGACTCAAAACTTATATGGCCCATGATAAATTTTCAACGGTAGGCATTCAATCCCAACTGTTTCCTATTGTGTAGTCCATTTGAGCTTTTGATCTACTCATTTTTGGCATGATGCCCTAAAATGATATGGAAAAATGGATGAACGGCATGGATAAAATACAAACATCATGGTGGGGCCCGCAGAGCTTCGACCAGTACCGAACTTGGTACTGGAGGGATCACTACAGAATCTGATTCAACAATTTCGCGCGTGCATGTGTTCTCCTTCTGGGAGCGGCTTAGCTGTTACCCGGGTAACACCCAACCTAAGTGGGTGTTACCCTTACCGTGTGGGCCCCACCTTGATGAATGTATTGTATATCTACTCTGACCATCCATTTTATCGTCTCATTTCATGAAGTTATTCCAAAAATTAAGCATATTCATATCTCCGATGGACCACACCACTGTAGAGTAGGCACCGGAAGTTTTGGATCAAGCTGATATTTGTATTTACCATTCATCCATGTCCTGTTGACTTATAAACGGGTTGGATGGAAAATAAACATTACATATTTTCTTATAGTGGGCCATGGGAAGCTTTTAACGGTGAGCGTTGGATCACCACTATTTTATGTGGTGTGGTCCACCTGAGATTTTAATCTACTTAAATGTTGGGACCACACCACTATTTTATGTGGTGTGGTCCACCTGAGATTTTAATCTACTTAAATGTTGGGACCACACCACTATTTTATGTGGTGTGGTCCACCTGAGATTTTAATCTACTTAAATGTTGGGATCACGTACTTAAATGGGCTGGAAAAACGGATGGACGGCGTTGATATACAGTACATTCATCAAGGTAGGCCCCACGGTAACGGTAATAGGCTAATCGGCTCCCTCTCCTGCTGTCCATAGTCAGCAAAACTCCACTTTGAACAATTTATTTTTAAAAACAAAAAACTCGTAGAATAGATTTTAATTCAAAACATATAGAATTAAAAATAATATTTTGTCTGAGCGAAGTAAATTAAAACAATTTTTTCTCAAAATAAATATTTTGTAGCCTATTTAGTAAATAAAGATATTTAGTTGTTCACCAACTATCGATAGAACAGAGCAGAATCTTAATATTTCTTAGTGAAAAGTCGGTTTAGATAGCGACTACCTGACTACTTGAAAGGGATTTTTACCACAAAAATTTTCAACTTTTTTTAAAGAATTAAATTATAAAAATACTCTTATTTATTTATTTTTCCATTTAAAAATAGTGAAACAAAAGACTTGTGGGGCCCATGCTACATGTATGACATCTAATACTTAGCGTGGTTATAGTGAATTCTCAAAATCAACATGGTATGTAACTCAATAAAGCATTGTAAGGGAAGACATATTGCCCATCTGGAGCTATTTGGCAATTCGTATAGGCCAAAAGTGACTGGTAGGAATTAGATTTCCATCAGCCACGTGTTGCTGATCTAGACCGACAAATGGCGTCCAATGGCAGCTGGAGTGGCATATACACTTCAAAATTTGTAAAATATGATGGGCCTGAAACGTCTCTGTAACACCTGGCCCAATCAGAACAGTGTCTTGAGGCGTTCACATGGGATTTGTTGCAGGACCGCTCAATTAAACCGCTTGTGTGAGGGGTACCACTAACAAATTAACCCGGGTTACCCCATTAAGGTAGTCGAGACTGGTTACGTTCGGACCAAGTGTGGGCCGTTAAGCTAGATAGCCTGTTTGTATATGGCAACAACCTGTGCGGGCTATGCAATGGCCAAGGAAGGTCAGAAAATTTCAAAAATTGGGTAGTCTGTAGACCTCACTAGGCTTGTGGTCTATTATGGGCCACAGACTCAGCAGACGCTTAGAAATTAATTATCCGCGCTATCCTGACGGCACTTGCCAAGCACAACTCACCCCGGCCCTAGCCCAAAGGCTAGAATTTTAAATCACTGGCTTTTTTAATAAAACTAAGATATTAGACATTTCAGCGGTCGGATTTCTTCTAAATTTACGTCGAAGGCCGAAAATATTTTCTACGCCTGTCCACAAAATCTGAACCTTGATCATGGAACGGTGATCGTTGATCGCAATTCGGTCCCTTGTGGCAAAACCAACATCCGTTTGCCCTCAAATTTTACACGGCCCTTCATCGGGCCATGGAGTAGTATCCTATAAATTTCATGGCCAGGGGGCCATCAGAGCCGCCCCAACAGCCAGAAATGGACCCCACAGGCCCATTTAAAGATCAGAATCGTATGATAAAACACATTCGTTTGTCTTCAAATTTTGCACAGCCCCTCATCGGGCCATGGGACACCTACACTCCAAATTTGGTGGCCAAGGGGGTGACAGAGCAACCCCAGCAGCCAAAGAGGGGTCCCATAGGGCCATTGATGGAAATAAATAGAACTTAAGGCCATTTGGCCCAAAAATTCAGGATATATGATCCTTTAGCACCCACTCTCACCCACTCTCACCATTTTTCAGCAACAAGAGAGAGAAAAGAGAGAGGACAGAAAGAAGAGAGGAAGAAGTGAGAGAAGGAGAGTGTAATTGGTGGTGGGGCCAAAGGAAAACTTGGAAGCTTGGAGAATCCTTTCCTCTTCCCCATATCCACGACTACAAGCATAATTTTCAACTGGTTGGGGAGGTAACCACTCATCTTCTCTAGAATTTCTTTGTGTTGAGCTAGGTCTTGCATGTCATCTTAACATGCAAATGCCTTTGACTCAGGACCTCGGCCAATCGACCCGCGAGTTCGACACTTCTAGGTGGTTCTCTCAAGTTCTCAATAATCCATAGGTGCAGACTATTATCCTTGGTAGCCAAGTACAATTTTAGGATAAATTTAATGATTATGGATGTTAGGGTGATGTGCATGAGTAATCTAGAGAAAACCTAACCAAGAACCTACATGATAGGTCCTCCCAAATTACATGAAATGATTAAGTGTTGTTTGTTTGTTCTTCAACATGATTGGACATGAATTTGGTGTTGCATGTTCATCTCATACATGATTCTGGTATAATTTTTCTTTTGGCATGCATGATTGCATTTAGAGCTGGGCAATCCTGACCCGATCCGACCAGATCCGACCCGATTCGATGGCCTGAATCGATGCAAATCGAGTAAGTTGGGCTAGATCCGAATGCTTTTCGGGTCAGGTTCGGATCCATGCCTACCTGGACTGATCCGATCTGGAATCCGATTCGATCCGAACCGACCCAATCCAGATGTTTGTGTTTAGTTCATTCTGTTCATCCATTTTTAAAGTTCATGTCATTGCTTGATACCAAAATTGAGAGGAATATAGATCTCAGGTGGACCACACCACATGAAAACAGTAGCGGTTGGATATACACCATTAAAATCCTCCAAGGCCTATTATACTGTTTATTTGACATCTAAGGCCTACTATAATATTTATTTGACATCCAATCCGTTGATTAGGTCATACAGTCCGAGAGGAAGAGAAAAACCAAAGATAAGCTTGATCCAAAACTTTTGTGGCCCTCAAAATATTTTTAATGGTCGACTCTCATTCAACATTGTTTCTTGTAATGTGGTCCACTTGAGAATTGGATATACCTAATTTTTAGACACATATTGTAAAATGATCTGTAAAAATATATGGATGACATGGATGAAACACATACGTCATGGTGGGGCCCACATAGCATTGACCATGTCAGGGGGCGTACCTGTCGGTTTCCCTCTCCGTGCGCCCACATGATGTCTATCTGACATCCAGCTGCTATATTTCAGCGTACCACACCCAGCTATATAGCCTATATAGGTACGTGTCGTGAGAAGATGACATTGACGCTCCTCGAGCTCTGAGTTGTACGAACCGTTCAAAGGATATCAAAGTTACATGGTCCACCGTGATGTATTTATTATATCTATATCGTTCATATATTTTTAGATATCATTATAGAGCATTATCCAAAAAATAAATAATATCCAAAGATCATCTGGACCACACCATAGATAGTAGCAGAGAATGATTTTCACCGTTAAACAATTCGTGTGGTCCCCACGACAGTTAGATCTGTCTTATTTTTTGTCTTAAGCCTTAAGACGAGCTCACCAAATGGATGGATGGTTTGGATATAACACATACCCTCGTGCTTATATACAACAAGTGATGTGCTTATAATACAGAAGTTATATACAACAAGGGACGTGCTTGCGTGAAAAGGACGGCACTGCACTTTTGTGCAGTGTGCAGTGCACATCAACGTTGTAATACATATGGGGAAAGCACGGATACAGTTTTTCAGAGTTATGTGGGGCCCACCTTGCTGTATATGTTTTATCTAAGCCGTTCATCCATTTTGACATATCATTTTAGGCCTTGAGAAAAAAATGTGGTATATTGAAGGCTGAAGTGGACCTCACCACATGAAACAGTTGAATTAAATTTAAACGATCCAAATCGTACTAAACCCGATCCGACTCGGTTTCCCTAACCAAATCGGACTCGGTTCGGGTCAGACCAACCATGCATCGGATCGGTCCGAGTTAGGTGACTTGGACTCGGTCTCAGATCGGATCGAGTTCGAATCAGGTCGTAGAGATTTCGGATCGGATCGGGTTATACCCAATCCGATCCAATCCGGACTGATGCCCAGCTCTAATTGCATTATTCCTTGTTGTATTCTTGTGTTAGGAGTGATATATAGTTCTTAGTCTTTTCAATAACCGTAACGTCCCGTCCAACCAGAACAGAGTCCTGGGGCGCCCACGTAGGATTTGCCACAGGACCATTCGCTTAAACCACTTGTGGTGGGGTACCACAAGCTAATTAACCTAGGATTGATCCCTTTGAGTAGACCAGTTTGGTCATGATTGGACCAAGAGCGGGCCGTCAATCCAGATGGCTATCTACACTTAGCAGCAGCCCGTGTGGGCAATACAACGACCATGGAAGGTTAGAAAAATCTAAAAATTTAGGAAACCGTAGATCTCACTGGGCTTGTGGTCCATCGTGGACCACGGACCCAGTGGACACCCAGAAATAAATTATCCATGTCGTCCCAATGGTACTTACCAAATACAACCCACCAAGGCCAGAGTTGAAATCTGGTACTCGTAAGTGAAACTGAGATTCCAAGCTTTCCAGCGGTCGGATCTCTTTTACATTTACGATGAAGGTCTAATGTATTGTTCTACGCCCGTCCATAGAATCTGGGACCCGATCGTGGAAAGATGACCGTTGACCGCAAATCGGACCCGTACGTCAAACCTCATATCCGATTGTTCCCAAATTTTGCATGGCCTTTTGTTGAGCCATGGAGCACCTATCCTATAAGTTTCATGGCCAGAGGGCCACCAGAATTGCCCCAACAACCGGAATGGACCCCACAGGGCCATTTAAAGATCGGAACCGTATGATCAAACCCCATATTCGGTCATCCGTTTGTTCCCAAACTTTGCATGACCCCTCATCAGGCCATGAGACACCTACACACCAAATTTGGTGGTCAAGGGGATGTTAGGGCCGCCCCTAAGGCAATATGGAGTCCTAGAGGGTCATTGTGGGCATTTAAGGACACTTAAGGCCAAAGGGCCCAAGTCTAGGAAATAAAGCCCTATCTCTCTCATAACTCCCTCCTTTATTACAACCACCAAGGAGTAAAGAGAGAGCAAAAGAGCAAAGAGGAGAGAGGGTGTGTGAAGGAGAGTTAGGTGGACCTTTGATCGAGGTGAGGCCCAAGGAAACCAAATCTTACAACTCCCTACCTCTTCTCCAAGAAGAAACCCTCCTCCACGAGCCCACATTCGTCCCATTGATCATTTAGGTAAATCCCTCATCCATTTTTCTTGAAACCCATGCGTTGAGAAGGGTTTCGCTTGGATCTCTAACATGCAAGTGCTTGCTTTAGGGATTCCGACCGATCAACCTCAAAGCCTTCATTCCTAGGTTGTTTTCTAAATCTCCAACGATCCATAGGTGCAGACTATTGTTCTTAGGTGGTCTAGCACCAATTTTAGTATGAGTTTAATGATTTTGCTTGCTTAGATGATGCATTTGGAGAATCTAGACAAACCTAGGGAAGACCCTACCCTTGATCCTATCGATTCACATGGAATGGTTATGGAATGTTGTTGCCTTTCATATGATTTGGTTTAAACGGATGATTGCATATACTTGTCTTGTTTGGTTCTCATATGATGTTGCCTCATAGTATGTATGATCCATTAACTCTTGTGTAATTTGGTTCTATTAGGTATAGGAAGTGTTTAGCTTCCTCACTAACTCACACAAAACACATGCACTCTTGTTTCATGATATTGGTAGCTTTGCTTGATAGAAAAATCTAAATTGTATGTTGAGAAAATATGAAACATGATATTGTTTTATGCTAGATGATAACCTTGCAAGTTGGAATGCTATAGATTACCATCAAATCCTTAGGTTGGTCAGGAATATGAGGAGAGTGAAGGTGGTCCCATTGGTAGGACTGTCCTGAGGTTAAACCCATGGATTTGGGCAGTTGCATGTGGGCGACAGTAGTTAGGCTACATGGGTCGCTCGTACCCGATGTCGTTTGTCCCGTACTCGCCTAAACTCATGCGGTTTAGCTTACTTACTGACCAACCTTGTTCATTAACCCTGTTTGCTCACATATGCATGAAACCTAGAACACCCTTCAACCATTGAAGCCCATTGTAAAACATTTGAAATCGATCCACTGACTCGAGAGTCAGGCATGGTGGAATGAGACATTGTGTTCGAGCTGTCGACCTACGCTGGGGTGACGCGCCTCCCCGTAGTGACCGCGAGTGATCCCACATTTCAACACTCTCTATGTGCTTGAAGTCGGGGATGGGGAACCTGACGGGATCAAGGATCGCGGGGTCTTGGCCTCACACGTTGGGGGGTCTTAGCCTTGCAACTAGTTAAGGGCATTGATATGTGGGGTGTATCAGATTCACCAACATGCTGAATGAATGAACTTAACTAAGAATTCGGCTAACACGATCGCATTGCATTGCACTAGTTAGAGTGGCGACTCGGCAGTCGAGGTCGCTCTGAGGGAGTGTTAGTCATACGCGATTGTTAGATGGAGTCGCTCGAGGGAGTGTTGTGGTGAGGGCATGCATCATGCCATCTGTCATGCTTGCACATTAATAAGAATAGTTAGGTGTTTATGAATGATTACTTTTCATTAAATTCATAATATAACTGATGCTTGTTACAACTTAAGATTAATAGCACCCACTGAGTTGATCACTCACTCCCACTTTGGGACGGTGTTTTAAAACACCAACTAGACTCTCCCTTAGATGCAGGTGATGCTGAGTATGAGGAGCCTGGCGATAGGAACCTCGAGGAGGAGGACGAGCTGTCTTACTTCCAGCTGATGGGCAGTTTTCCATCAGCTTGATAGGCAAGATTTGGATCGCTGAGTAGTGGGCTCAGCTCTATTCTTTTTGGACATATCATTCTTTTTGTAGTTTTTGTTGGGCAACGCCTCATGCGATCCATTTATATTTTTGGACCTGTATATATACTAGATCTCTTTCATTTTAGTAGACTTGTGTGGTTATGCTTCATGTTCCAGAAAATTCTAGGCTGCGCATTTAAACCTGATTAAACGCATATAAATGAAAAATGGTTATAAGTGACACTTGAAAACTCGGGAGTCGCGTGTATGCATAACCCCCGATTTCCAGAGCATTACAAGTTAGTATCAGAGCAATGATTTGGGATTTATTGGGCCATGGGTCATGAAGCCACTAACGCGTCCGCTGACTTGAGAGTAAACACAGTAGAGACTTAGGAATATGGGAACTATCCTAGACCCCGAACCAGTAATCGTAGATGAAGAGTAGGTATTCCAACGAATTGGGATCGGGGAGCGAGAGAGTGTAGCGTCGCAAGGAATCGGGTCCCAGAGTCCTGCAGTATATCAGCGCATTCATAGGAACGAGCCGAAAACCGAAGGATTTGACGATCGAAGCTAACATCCAAGTCCAAGTGGGCTAGATCCGGGACAAATTTGATGGTCCGGACACATCCGAGGATAGAGACTTAGGGGTGAATGTCGATTTATCGAAATTAGTGGAAACAACAGAAAATTTTGATTTCGGCCCCTCACGGGGGGAATCTCACGAAACGAATAGGCCCACTACATAGACCGACTTCTCCTACCCCAAATTTATATATGGTACTTTTTCGGGGGCCTCACCGGCGCCCAAAAATTAAAAAATAAGGAGTCTCGATCTCAGATACCCGGCGTGCCCGCGCCCAAACATACAGTGGGCCGGCGTGCCCGCTCCCACCAGTCGCCCCCACACCCACGCCTCAGTGAGCTGGCGTGCCCATGCCGGGACCTCTAGCGTGCTAGCGTGCCCATGCCCGGCCGGCGTGGCCACGCCCAGGCAAATTCGTACGTCCTCTCCCCATTTACACCATGCACTTGTGTGGGGCCCACTTTCCTTGCAAATAAAGGCTCTATAGCCTTATTTTCTTCCATCTCATTCCTCTCCATTGCTCCCAAAACCTTTAGCAAGCCTCTCCCTTCCCCATTCTCAAAATTCACCTCCTTTCTCCAACCTTATGAGGAAGAAGAGACTGACTCCCGCCGAGCCGGGACTGAGCCGAGAAAGGCGAAGTAAGCAAAGGGCCGATCCAAAGGGGAAGGAAGTCACGGCAGTCCGATCCAAGCGCAAAAATGACTCTCAAAGGGCTCTCGCGATTCAAGCATCCCAACCACCCATTGAAGATACGAAAAATTTCCACGTACGCAGTATCGCCTTCGAAGCCTCCGTGGAGGAGCATCTGTTCAATAAGTACGCCCTACTCGGTCGGCTTATGGAGAAGGGATGGGGTCCGATATTCTATGTAGACTCTCAGGCAGATGAAGGTCAAGCTAGGCTTTCTACATGCGGATTAGAAACCCTCAATTCAAGCCACTGGGCTTTGACCTGGTTATGGGAGCAAGAGGTTCCCAATTGGGGTGGAGGTCATTGTCGGCATACTAGGAGTGCCACTAGGGGAGGTCCAAATCAACGAGAAGGATTTGGATACAAGTCGAGCCCATAAGGTGCGGACCCACTTTTTGTGTGAACAGGTTACCCAGTGGAAGCGGGCAGAGCAAGAGGTCGATCTGAGCTCGACCAACCTTAGCCCCGAGTACCGAGTGCTTCACCGCATCTACACCCAGAATGTGTATCCAAGGCTACTAAACCGCTCTGAGTGTTCCCGCTATATGGTAAAGTTCCTATATGAAGTGGGTCAGGGAGTAGATGCATGCCTCCCCAGCATAGTACCCCACTAGATTGTGCGGGCCGCAAGAGCTACGAGGAAGAGTGCGTGCCTTCCATTTGGTCGCCTAGTCTGTCGGTTGGCTCAACAATACGGGGTGGGCGGATCGGATGGAAATCCGGTTCCAACACAGCTACTGGGCAACGACATGTTGAATAAGATGGGAATAGGCCCCAAGTAGGGACAAGCCCACATCGACAAATACGGGGATGCTGATGAAGAGGAAGAGGAGAGTGACGAGAGTAGCGAGGATGAGAATGAGAATGAAGATGAGGGTGGAGCTGAGGGGGCCGAGCGAACTGAGGAGATTGAAGAAGTTGGTAGGGAGCCCCTTACCATCCCAGGTATACGCGAGTGCTTGGATGTGCTCCAGGCCGAGGTATCGGAGATCAAGAAGAACCAAGCAAGGATCGTGCAGAACCAAGTGAAGTAGGACAAGTGGAACAAGAAGATATACCGGGCCATAAAGACCCTAATCTGCTGCCGGAAGGGGGAGGAAGCACCTCTGTTCTCGTCTAACTCGGAATAATAGTAGTTTTAACTCAACGAATAGCTAGTGGTTTGCTTTAAGTCGATTAGGTCCAGTTGCATGTACTGAGGGGTAGTTAAGACCTTTGCTTAATTAGATTATATTTCCTTTACGCTTAGCCTATCTAGTAATGCTTATAATCCATACTGTAACATGTAACTGGCCATACCAATGGTGTTTTGAAATCAATGTGAATGTGTGAATTGCCTTGAAATACCTTCTTGTCGTGAATTGCATCGTGTGTGTGGTTACTTATATGTTCTGGATGGGACCCGTAGATCTTGTATGTATGTGGGTGGCTTATGTTTAAATAATGCTTTAGTGATTAACACTCTAACGAATTCCTTTCCAGGAACGATGCCCCCTAGGAGTGAAGCTCGTTATGTCCGCCTCCCTCATGGCGGCTTGGTCGAGAGGGACCAAATCCCCAATGATCAACAAAACCCCCAAGGGGCGACCGGTTCCTAGAACACGGGGAGCATCACCCAAGAGGCGGCCCCGAATGCACCACCACCGCAAGCTGCAACACCCACACCTGCCCTGCCACAGGCCATAGATCAAATGGGCCAGATGTTGCTTCTCATGTAAAAACAACAACAGATGATGGCCACCATGATGGGGGCCATGGCCCACAACATGGGAACGCAACACACGAAACAACCTGCTATGGCCGCACCCGCAACCAACATAAGTAACCTATTTAAGTGGTTCCAACAGTATAGGTCGTCCACTTTTGCGGGTACTTACCGCCCGGAGGAAGTGGAATATTGGCTCAACCGAGTCACCAAACTACTTAGCCTCTCCACTGTTCGGATGCAGAGAATGTCGAGCTTCTCTCGTACCTCTTTGAGAAGGAGGTGGATTTGTGGTGGGAGAGTGTTCTCCGGTCTGTTCCCGAGAACCACGTATGGACGTGGGAGGCGTTCGAGGCCTGCTTCAATCAGAAGTACCTCCCTCAAGCATACCGGCATGAGAAAGAAAATGAATTCATACGCCTCCAATAGGGAGGGATGTCGGTGGTGCAGTATGAGAACCGCTTCACCGAACTCTCGCGCTACGCTCCACAAATAGTTGCTGAAGAGGTGACTAAGATGCGGCGGTTTACAGAGGGCTTGAGGAGCGGTATGCGCTTGAAGATGTGTTATGCAAGTATCCAGACCTATGCCGAGCTCGTAGAGATGTCCATACTGGTGGAACAGGATGAGGAGCGAATCTCATGGACCTGTTCATAGTTAGGGCTACGAAGCAGGATGGAGTAACCGTCCTCTTCTTTTATAGGAAAAAGGCCGCGACCTAACTCTCCACCTAGGCCTGTTACCCTACCGGCCCCTTCTACATGACCTACCCAGATATGTGACTATTACAAGAGGTCGGGTCATTCTAGGCCATACTATTTTACAAGGATGAGGGATCTCGGCTTCACGCCTCCTCAGCGCAACAACAGATCCCCTCAGCAGGCATTGCAGATTCTGCCTTTATGGACGATGGGGCCTAGCCAGTAGTTCCGTCGTCCTCCTGCACCTCAAGCTAGGCCGCCACAACGGCCCATGCAGCAACCAAACTTTTCACAATAGGCACAGGTACATGCATTAGCGGCCGAGGGCTAAGATATAGCCATCCCCACTTCTACAGCCTTCGAGGTGACAGCTCACATACAAGGTACTCCCATATTTATGTTGGTGGACACCGGGTCCACTGCTTCTCTCATTTCACATGCAACCGTCAAGCATTTAGGACTACACCCCACTCCATTCGTTGGAGTAAAGATCATAGCCATCGCCGGTACTTTCTCAGAAGCAACGAAGATATGTCGTGACTGCCCCATTGACTTAGGATGCAAGGTGGCGATTGTGGATTTAATAGTGACCAAGATCTTCCATTATGACGTCATCCTGGACATGGACTGGTTGGCTATGATGAAGGTAGAAATTGACTGTGACAGTCTAACAGTGAGAATATACGAGGATGACGGCACTTCCCTCACATTCCCAGTCCAGGTTAGCCACGATCGTAGGATTTTGTGTTATGCTTCATTGGAGGACGATTATGAAGGGCCCTCGATAACATGCACACCCATGGTCCAAGATTTTTGGGACGTGTTTAAGGCCATACCTGAACTTTCACCTCGACGTGAGATAGACTTCACGATCGATCTGACTCCGGGTACCAAGCCCATCTCCTTGCCTACTTACCGTATGCCCACATGTGAGATGGAAGAACTAAGATCTCAAATTGACAAATTGCTAGAGTCAGGCTTCATCCGGCCCAGCCTATCACCATGGGGAGCCCCGGTCTTACTTGTGAGGAAGAAGGATGACTCATTACGTCTATGCGTAGATTACAGGAGATTGAACCAAGTGACGGTTCGGAACAAGTACCCGTTGCCCAGAATTGACGATTTATTCAACTAGTTGAGGGGTGCTCAATGCTTCTTAAAAATTGATCTACAATCAGGGTACCACCAGCTGTGAGTCAGGGAGGAGGATATATAGAAAATGACTTTCAGAACCTGTTTTGGCCTTGATGAGTTCCTAGTTATGTCGTTCAGGCTCACTAATGCTCCAGCGGTATTCATGGACCTCATGAACAAAGTCTTTAGGACGTTCTTATACAGATTCGTCATCGTGTTCATTGACGACATATTGATTTATTTAAAAAGACGTGAATAGCATGAAGAACATTTAAGGGCAATCTTCGAGACCCTAGAGAAAAATCAATTGTTTGCTCAATTTAGGAAATGCGTCTTTTGGAAGGAGGAGGTCAAATTTCTTAGACATGTAGTGTCCAAAGAAGGTATATCCGTAGATCTCGCTAAGGTGGCGGCTGTACAAGATTAGAAGCAACCAAAGTCGATTACGGAAGTGAGAAGCTTTCTCGGTCTCGCCGGATATTATCGAAGATTCATTAAAGACTTTTCGAAGATAGCCCAACCGCTATCCCAGCTTAAGCGGAAGGACCTCAAATTCGCCTGGAATGAGGAGGAGGCTACCTTCCAAAAGTTGATGGACACCTATACTTGTGTTACTTGAGTAAGGGGTCAAGTGCACCGTCTACACGGACGCCTCTCGAGTGGGCTTGGGTTGTGTACTCATGCAAAAGGATAGGGTAATTGCTTACGCATCTCGACAGCTAAAGAAGCATGAGAAGAACTACCATACCCATGACCTCTAGCTCACGGCAGTGGTGTTTGCATTGAAGATATGGAGGCATTATCTCTATGGCGAGGAGTTTGAGCTCTTTTGTGATCATAAGAGTCTCAAGTATATCTTCACCTAAAGGGATCTGAACATGAGACAACGTCGCTGGATGGAAATGTTGAAAGACTTCAAGTTCGATATCTCATATCATTCTAGCAAGGCCAATTTAGTGGTGGACGCCTTCACTCGTAAAAAGATAATCGAATTTACCGCCCCGCTAATGGTAAGAGAGTGGGACATGGTGGACTTTGTACGGGACTTCGACATGAAGCTAACCGTGGAGGAACCATATGAGGTTATAGCCCACATTCAGGCCCAGCCAATGATTAACAGTAAAATCATTGAAGCCCATGAGGACGATGAGCTTTTAGGAAAGATGAGAGAGAGGGCAAAGAGCGATGTGAAGTCCGAATGGAGAGTCAGCACCGATAGGGGATTGCGGTACCGAGGCCGCCTTTGTGTCTCAAATCTTCAGGGGTTACGAGAAGAAGTTCTAAATGCCGCTCACAACTCCAAGTTGGCGATGCATCCTAGTAGTACTAAAATGTACTGGGATCTTAAGTGAAACTATTGGTGGGACAACATGAAGAAGGAAATAGCGGAGTATGTGTCCCAATGCCTCACCTGTCAATAAGTCAAGGCCAAACACCGCCGACCACAGGCTTTTTGCAGCCCATGCCCATAGTAGAATGGAAATGGGACTTCATATCTATGGACTTCATTTCCCGCTTTCCCAAGACTAGGAATGGGCATGATTCGATATGGGTGATGATTTAGCCAAGTTGTATATCAAGGAGATAGTGCGACTCCATGGCGTCTCATTAGAAATTATGTCAGATCGCGACACTCGTTTCACGTTGATTTTCTGGACTCGCATCTAAGAAGCCATGGGAGTGAAGTTGAAGTTTAGCACCGCCTTCCACCCGCAGACAGATGGGCAAACTGAGTGGGTGAACTAGATATTAGAAGACATGTTGCGAGCTTGTGTACTGGACTTTCAGGAGAGTTGGGATGACTGTCTCCCGTATGCCGAGTTCACCTATAACAATAGCTTCTAGGCTAGCATTGGTATGATGCCTTACGAGGCTTCATATGGGCGTCCGTGCTGAGCCCCGCATTGTTAGGAAGAAATTAGCGAGAAAAGCTTGCTAGGACTGGATTTGGTGCGGATTACGACCGAGAAGATTGGAATTATCCGGCGCCGCCTCTTGACGGCTCAAAACAGGCAGAAAAGCTATGCTGACACAAGGTAGAGGGACTTAGAATTTGAAACTGGGGACTATGTATTTCTCAAAATCTCCTCAATGAAGGGTGTTTTACGCTTCGGCAAGAAGGGAAAGCTCACGCCACGATTCATTGGGTGCTTCCAGATTTTAGACCGAGTTGGTGCGGTTGCCTATCACTTGGCCCTACCCACGCCTCTCGCCGGAGTGCATAACGTCTTCCATGTATCAATGTTGAAGAAGTACATCCCCGATCCTTCACACATCATCAAGTGGGAGCATGTGGAGCTCAAGAAAAATGCCACATACATTCTCCAACCCACTCAAATCCTGGATAGGAAGGAGCAGGTCCTACGCAACAAGGTCAACCTATTGGTCAAAGAACTATGGACCCATCACAATGAAGAAGATGCCACTTGGGAGATAGAAGCAAAAATCTGCAAACATTACCCCAGCCTTCTTCAGCAATACGAACAGGTACAAATTTCAAGGATAAAATTTATTTATAAGGCGGGTAGATTGTAACGTCCCGTCCAACCAGAACAATGTCCTGAGGCACCCACGTAGGATTTACGGCAGGACCATTCGCTTAAACTACTTGTGGTGGGGTACCACAAGTAAATTAACCTAGGATTAACCCCTTTGAGTAGACTAGTCTGGTCATGATCGGACTAAGAGTGGGCCGTCAAGCCAGATAGCCGTCAACATTTAGCAGCAGCCTGTGCGAGCCATACAGCGACCAAGGAAGGTCAGAAAAAGCTAAAAATTTAGGGAACCATAGATTTCACTGGGCTTGTGGTCCATCGTAGACCACAGACCCAGTGGACACCCAGAAATAAATTATCTATGTCATCTCAATGGCACTTGCCAAATGCAACCCACCAAGGCTAGAGTTGAAATCTGGCACTCGTAAGTGAAATTGAGATTCCAGGCTTTCCAGCCATCGGATCTCTTCTACATTTACGGTGAAGGTCTAATGTATTGTTCTACGCCCGTCCATAGAATCTGGGACCCGATCGTGGAACGGTGACTGTTGACCGCAAATCAGACCCGTACGACCAAACCCCATATCCGATTGTTCCTAAATTTTGCATGGCCCTTCATCGGGCCACGGAGCACCCATCGTATAAGTTTCATGGCTAGAAGGCCACCAAAACTACCCCAACAACCGGAATGGACCCCACAGGGCCATTTAAAGATCGGAACTGTATGATCAAACCCCATATTCGGTCATCTGTTTGCTCCCAAACTTTGCATGACCCCTCATCGGGCCATGAGACACCTACACACCAAATTTGGTGGCCAAGGGGATGTTAGAGCCGCCCCTGAGCCAATATGGAGTCCTAAAGAGTCATTGTGGGCATTTAAGGAAACTTAAGGCCAAAGGGCCCAAGTCTAGGAAATAAAACCCTAGCTCTCTCATAACTCTCTCCTTTGATATAAACACCAAGGAGTAAAGAGAGAGAAAGAGAGTGTGAAGGAGAGCTAGGTGATCTTTAGATCGAGGTGGGGCCCAAGGAAACTAAACCTTACAACTCCCTACCTCTTCTCCAAGAAGAAACCCTCCTCCACGACCGCACATTCATCTCGTTGATCATTTAGGTAAATCCTTCATCCCTTTTTCTTGAAACCCATGTGTTGAGAAGGGTTTGGCTTGGATCTCTAACATGCAAGTGCTTGCTTTAGGGATTCCGGCCGATCGACCTCAAAGCCCTCATTCCTAGGTCGTTTTCCAAGTCTCCAACGATCCATAGGTGCGGACTATTGTTCTTAGGTGGCCTAGCACCAATTTTAGTATGAGTTTAATGATTTTGCTTGCTTGGATGATGCATTTGGAGAATCTAGACAAACCTAGGGAAGACCCTACCCTTGATCCTATCGATTCACATGAAATGGTTATGGAATGTTGTTGCCTTTCGTATGATTTGGTTTAAATGGATGATTGCATGTACTTGTCGTGTTTAATTCTCATATGATGTTGCCTTATAGCATGTATGATCCATTAACTCTTGTGTAATTTGGTTCTATTAGGTATAGGAAGTGCTTAGCTTCCTCACTAACCCACACAAAACACATGCACTCTTGTTTCATGATATTGGTAGCTTTGCTTGATAGGAAAATCTAAATTGCATGTTGAAAAAATATGAAACATGATATTATTTTATGCTAGATGATAACCCTTCTAGTTAGAATATTATAGATTATCATCAAATCCTTGGGTTAGTCAGGAATATGAGGAGAGTGAAGGTGGTCCCGTTGGTAGGACTGTCCTGAGGTTAAACCCATGGATTTGGGCGATTACTTATGGGCGACAGTAGTTAGGCTATATGGGTCACTTGTACCCAATGTCGTTTGTCCCGTACTCGCTTAAACTCGTGCGGTCTAGCCTACTTACTGACTAACCTTGTTCATTAACCATGTTTGTTCACATATGCATGGAACCTGGAACATCCTTCAACCATTGGAGCCCATTGCCAACCATTTAAAATCGATCCACTAACTCGAAAGCTGGGCATGGTGGAATGAGACATTGTGTTCAAGCTGTCGGCCTACGCTGGGGTGATGCGCCTCCCCATAGTGACTGCGAGCGATCCCACATTTCAGCACTCCCCATGTGCTTGAAGTCAGGGATAGAGAACCCGACGGGATTAAGGATCGCGGAGTCTTGGCCTCACACGTTTCAGGGTCTTGGCCTCGCAACTAGTTAAGGGCATTAATACGTGGGGTGTATCAGATTCTCCAACCTGCTGGATGAATGAACTTTATTAAAAACTCGGCTAACATGATCGTATTGCATCGCATTAGTTAGGGTGGTGACTCGGCAGTCAAGGTCGCTCTGAGGGAGTGTTGGTCATACGCGATCGTTAGATGGAGTCGCTCGAGAGAGTGTTGTGGCGAGGGCATGCATTATACCATCTGTCATACTTGTGCATTAATAAGAATAGTTAGGTGTTTATGAATGATTGCTTTTCATTAAATTTATAATATAATTGATGCTTGTTACAACTTAAGATTAATAGCACCCACTAAGTTAATCACCCACTCCCACTCTGGGATGGTTTTTTAAAACACCAACCAAACTCTCCCTTAGATGCAGGTGATGTTGAGTATGAGGAGCCTGGCGGCGGAAACCTCGGGGAGGAGGATGAGCTGTCTTACTTCCAACTGATGGGCGTTTCTTTATTGGCTTGATAGGCAGGATTTGGATCGCTAAGCAGTTGGCTCAGCTCTATTCTTTTTGGACATATCATTCTTTTTATGGTCTTTGTTGGGCAATACCTCGTGCGACCCATTTATATTTTTGGACCTGTATATATACTAGATCTCTTTCATTTCAGTAGACTTGTGTGGTTGTGCTTCATGTTTTAAGAAATTTCAGGCTGCGCATTTAAACCTGATTAAACGCATATCAATGAAAATTAGTTATAAGTGACACTCGAGAACTTGGGAGCCGAGTGTATGCACAACCCCCAATTTTTAGGGCGTTACAGTAACCCAGCACAACACACATACACATTAATTTCGTACTAATGAGAATAGTTACATTTAAAAAAAAAATTAAATTTTTATGCTCGATGTATTGTCTGCATGACTTCACTTGTGTTAGAAGATGAACCCTGAATTGTTGAAGTGTTATTGAATACCATCAAACTCCTAGGTTGGTCAGGGAACTGAGGTGGGAGAAGGTGGTCTCGTTAGTAGGACCATCCTATAGCTAGACCAGCGGATTTGGGCAGATGCGAATGAGCGACAGTAGTTGGACTACATGGGTTACTTGTACCCGATGTTGTCCGTCACGTACTCGCCTGAACTTGCATGATCTAGTCCACTTACTGACAAACCATGTTTGTTAACCATGCCTACTTATGCCTGTAAGGAATCTGAAACACCCCTCGCCCACTGAAGCCCATTAATAACCATTTGAAATCAATCAACTGTCTCGAGAGCCGGGCATGGTGAAATGAGACATTGTGACCGAGCTGTCGGCCTATGCTGGGGTGACGAGCCTCCCCGTAGTGACTGTAAGCGATGTCACTTCCCAGCACTCCCCATGTGCTTGAAATCGGGGATGGGAAACTCGATGGGATCAAGGATTGCGGGGTCCTGGCCTCGCACATTGAGGGGTCTTGGCCTCGTAACTAGTTGAGGGCATTGATACGGTGGGGTGTACCAGTTTTCTCAATCTACTGGATGAACGAAATTAATTAAAGACTCGGCTAACACGATCATGATCGCATCGTATTAGTTAGGTTGGTGACTCGGCAGTTGAGGTCGCAATGAGGGAGCGTTGGTCATGTACGATCGTTAGAGTCACTCGAGGGAGTGTTATTGCGAGGTCATGCATCACGTCATAATTCATGCATATGCATGAACAAGATTAGCTATGGATTTATGAATGTTTTGTCTTTCATTAAATTCATCATAGAATTGATTCTTGTTGTAACCTAAGACTAATAACACCCACTAAGTTGATTACTCACTCCCACTCTGGGACGGTGTTTTAAAACACTAACCAGACTCTTCAATAGTTGCAAGTGATGCTGAGCTTAATGAGCCATGCGGCGCGAGCATTGATGAGAAGGATGAGTTCTCCTACTTCCAGCTGATGGGTGGTTTGCCGTAGATTTAGTGGGCGGATTTTGGATTGCTAAGTAGGGGACTTAGCGCACTATTCTTTTGGGCTTGCTATTTTTTGTATTTTGCCGGGCAATGCCTTGTGCAACTCGTGTATATATTTTGTAGACTTGTATTTATTACCCGCTTTCATTTCAGTAGACTAGTTATGATTGTGATTCATGTTCCAAGCAATTTCATACTGCTCATTAAACTAGATTAAACATAAATAGTAAATTTTGGTTATAAGTGACACCCCGGAACTTGGGAGTTGAGTGCATGCACGACTTCCAATTTTTAGGGTGTTACAGTCTCCTTGTGGGTTGTGTAGGCTTGTATCATACCTGATGGGGTTTCCTCCTTAGTTCAAAGGAGAGATAGTGCAGCCGGTTGAAAATCGGAGTATTTAACCGCGCTGTTCGACCAATCGAGTGGACTGCTCGACTAGTCGAGTGAACAGTGCTCGACCAGTTGAGGGTCACTTGACTCAAAGTCTGGCGAGCTCAGTGAACAATGTTCGACCAGTCGAGGGCCTGTTTCGACCGGTCGAGTGAATAATCTCGACCAGTCGAGGACTTAACTAGTCGAGGCTACGCAAATTTGAGTCCGAATCTTGCGCGGACTGTGAAAATTTGAGGCCCTTTCACAAGGGGTACGAAAGGAAGTTACCTAAACTATGAATAGGAGTGCCTAGGGCTTTTCTAGGCAATGCAAGAGGGTTCCCTAAAGCTTTGCAAGGGTTTGCTGAAGGATTTAGGGCTATCAAAGGTGAGAGAGAGAGAGAGAGAGAAAGCTTATGGAAGGGAGTCGACGTCTCAGCGCTTATACGTCCTCGTGATCGGTGGGAGCTCTGCGTTTTCTTTTTATTCTCTTATTGTTTATCGACTCCTGTATGAGTGAAGAAGGTTTGATCCAAGCGGTGTGTGCTTATGATCGGTTGTAACATTCTACTTGATAGTGGATTGTTGATCTAGACGAGGTCCTATAGTTTTTACCTCTTTGAGGGTTTTCCATGTAAAATATCTTGTGTCGTGTGGTTTATGCTTTGAATGTTTTTATTACTTTATTATCCTATAATTCTGGTGTTTTGTGAGGCTAGATCCTAAGGTTTTGTGCAAGGCCCCCAACAAAGTGGTATCAGAGAGCTAAGTTCATTGAACGGAGTATGATCAGTTCTGAATTATGGAAAGTGGCTCATCAAGGATGATCAGCGTTAATGGTTCTAACTGGACCATATGGAAGGCTAAGATGGAGGACTTACTTTATTGCAAGGACCTGTATTATCCAAGTTTAGGCATGTAACATCCTGGATTTTCACTGTTTTGGATTTCCAAAAATTCTTGAAAATATTTTTTCATGTAATTAACTTATAATACCACTTAATGGCCATTAGCACTCACTGTTAGTATATACAGGGGTGAAACCAGTAAAGAACCGCACAAGTTAAATTAATCAACCGTAGGAAGCCACCGAATCCACCCGATCACTTGAACATCAGGCGTAGCCCCATGATTTACTCACATAGGACCCAAATCTAACCGACCCATCTCTAACTAATCAAGACAATCATGACTAAATTAAAGATCTAACCGGGGCTGAATTAGATAAGGCCCGGATCTTGACTAATAGACCAAATCAACCCTGTTACTCTTTTAACGTAAAACCGACGTTTTAGAGTAATCATGACTAAATCTCTACTTTCACTGGTTATAAATAGGCCACACTATGAACATAGTTAATCCAAACTCTAATTATCGCCCACGAGAAATCTCGATACCCAATTCATTCCAAAAATGTCCCGATTTCCTGAACAAGCTCTAGACCGCTCGTTGGTGGGCCACTAGTTACAAAATTATAGAGCAATGTCTGTCTTACTGGGCTTGACATCCATTGTGAGAGTCGGACTTGTGAATGGTCCAGAACTGCTCAACTTGAGCTAAAGGATGAGTGCAAGAGAAGTGCAAATACCCTAAAGGAAGAAGCTAAAACTTAAGTGAATTGGGTCATCCACTCTTATGCACAGTTGAGAGTTTCGGACCGTCGGTTTGCAACCAAACTTCACACATGGAGTAAGGATATTTTTTTGCTCATATCCATATAACCGCGGCCCCGATTGACCATCGGTGACCGTTAAACAGACTTCCAATCATATTCGTTGATTGGCACATCCAAATGGCAGGCCGATCGTATCCATACGTAGATCATCATTAGGGCTAACTATCCTACGGTGTATATCGACTTGTACACCCCATAGTGGGCCCTAGAGGCTAAAAAATTCTCCTATAGGGCTAGTATAGTAAAAACCCAACACTTGGGGCCATTTGCACCAAATCTGGCATTATAAAAGGGGCTTCTTTTGGGCACCCCTCTCCCCATACGATTTTGCCCTAGAAAAAGGAAAGAGAGAAGAGAGAAAAGGGAGAAAGAAGAAAGGAAGAAGAGAGGAAGGGAGAGTGAAGAAGAGGGAAGGTAGGCCATAGCTCTAGTGGGGCCCAAAGGAGACCGATTCTTGCAACTCCTCACCTCTTCCTCAACAAATCCTTCACCCACAACCGGAAGAGCCCCTCTCCACCGATTGAGTAGGTAAAACCCTCATCTCTTAGAAATCCCTCATGTTGAGGGTGGATTCACATGGGATTCTAACATGCAAGTACATTGTCTTAGGATTCCGGCCGATCGACACCGAGTTCGGCGTTCCTAGGTCATTTTTCAAGTCTTCAACGATCCATAGGTACGAACTATTAACCTTAGGTGGCCTAGCACTAATTATAGTATGAGTCTAATGATTTTGTTTGTTTGAATGATGCATTTGGAGAATCTAGGAAAAAATCTAGGAATTGTATGGTTGTTTGGAATTGTATGGAATTGTATGTCATATTGATTTCCTCATATGATGTTGTTCTTTCCTCTCACATGATTTGGTACAAATTGATGATCTCATCTTTATGTCTTGTTTGGTTTTCTTTATATGATGTTGCCTTATAGCATGTATGCCTTATTAATCCTTGTGCAAATTGGCTCTATGAGATGTAGGAAGTGCTTAACTTCCTCACCAACCCACACAACACATATGCACCTTTATTCATGATATTGTTAGCCTCTCTTGCTAGGAGATTCTGAATTGTATGTTGAGGAGTATGAGAACATGATGTTGTTTATGCTAGTTGATAACCCTGTTAGCTGGCATGTTATGAATCACCACCCAAACCCTTGGGTTGGTCAGGAATACAAGGAGAGCTAAGGCGGCCCCGTTGGTAGGACCGTCTTGAGGCTAAACCCATAGATTTGGGCAAGTGCATGTGGGTGACAGTAGTTAGACTACATGGGTCGCTCTCACCCGATGTCGTTCCGCCACGTACTTGCCTGAACTCATGCGGTCTAGTTTACTGGCTGACCAACCTTGTTTGTTAACCCTGTTTGCTCATACTGATGAAACCTGGCACACCCTACAATCGTTGTAGCCCATCGATAACCACCTGAAGCCGATCCACCGACTCATGAGCCGGACATGGTGGAATGGGAAACCGTGGCTGAGCTGTCGGCCTGGGTGAAGTGCCTCCCCGTAGTGACCACGAGCAATCCCTTTCTTAGCACTCCCCATGTGCTTGAAGTCGGGGATGGGGAACCCAACGAGATCAAGGATTGGGTTGTAAGACCCGTGTCTAAGTCCGTACCGTTCCGTTGGCTTCTGCGGTCCTTCCGGTCGAATTCTAGCAACCTTCGCACTGTATCCGATGATTGCGCACAATCCTAAGCTGAGTCCTGCATAGCAAAGATGACTCGACCCAAAACTTGTATCATAGCGACCGTGCCGTCGCCGCGGTTCCAATGCCGTGACTCGCGCACCGAACCGATGCCCAGACCAAGAGATGTGGGCCAGCGTTCTTTCCGAAGAAAACGCCGCGCGTTATGAATATCGAGGGAATCTCTACGATATGTCTCATCAATCAATCAATCAATCAATGTCAAGTACAACCATACCCCAAGTACAATAACCCATCCCTACTTTTTTCAAAAGTCCACTCTCTCTCCACCTCACCATCCCTCTTTTACAATTTTCAAACAAACCCATCCCCTTTTTCAAAAAAATCAAACTCACCCATACCTCTCATCCCCTTCCTTACATCATCCCATCTCTTTTATTATTTTCCCTCTCTCATTCCATCTCTTCACTTCTAAGCAACTAAGAACCCCAAACGTCCAAGCCTCCCCAACTCTCCCCAAAGCCAAGTATGGCCCACCCTCTCATCTCTTATCCACACTATCAAAATCCCATCAACCACCATTAAAAGTAAAGCCAAGGAGCATAGAAGGCTAAGGGAACAAGGAGGAGGCCTAGGGGTGGGTGATCCTTGAGTTTCTACTGTTGATTTCATGATTTTAGTGGGACCCAATTTGATGTATGTGTTGCAATCATATAAGGGACCCATAGTGGCGGGGTCCCTCCATCTACACCACTCATTTCTCTCTTTTTCTCTCTCTCTCTCTCTCTCTCTCTCTCTCTCTCTCTTTCTCCTTCTTTGGTGTGATGTCTTGTGACCACCATGTGCAAGGCAATCTTGGTCGCCCGATCGTGAGGCCCACCTTGTAGTGGGTCTATTAGAGGGCCAAGATGAAGGAAGACACAAATATCATGTTGATCCAACCGGTGGGCCACATTCATGTGGGACCCACCTTGATGTGTGGGCCATGTCCACGTGGGACCCACCACAATGTGTGTATCCACGCCGTCCAGCATCTTGGACACTAGACAGTGGCTAACATGGAGTGCATGCACTGACGTGGGTGTGTACTTCAAGCTAAAAATAATAATAATAATAATAATATAAAAAGTACCTTTGGAGTGGGCCACTCATGTAGGCCCCACCTTGATGTTTTTATATAATCCAAGCTGTCCATTTTGTTCCCCAGCTCATTTTATGCGTTGAGCCAAAAAATGAAGTTGATCCCTTTTTTGGCGGGCCATACCATAAGAAACAGTGGTGTTTACCGTTGAAAACCACCTGGATCTTTTTACTCGCCAAAAACAAGTCGTATATTGGACTCATTTGGTCAGTCTTGGACCGTGGAATCCAATGGCTGGAGTGGATTTATCTGATGAGGTCCCTACAGGAGAAAAACTGTAGAATTTTGAATTTTTAAAAAAATAAAAAAACAAAAATAGTAGCAGCAGCGCTGCTGCTGTCAAGACGCAACAGGCGCTGCCTGTGGCTGGCGAATGGACGACGGGCTGGCCTTCACGGCTCCAGCTGTAGGCCCCACCGTGATGCGTTTCGAACATTAACACCATGCATTTGATGGGTCCCCTCGGACTAGGAGGCCGCCCCAAAAATCAGCTGTATAGGGAACTCAGGTGGGCCACACCATTTAAAATCATGTGAAGACATGCCTAAACATATAAAAACACTTAGTGGGGCCTACCTGAAATTTGGATGCGGTTGAAACTTGGTCTGAACCCTCAGCCAAGTGGGACACACATAATGGGTGGGTTGGATTTGTGAACCACATCAAGGTGGACTCCCTATCCACGTGATAAATATATATATATATATATATATATATATATATATATATATATATATATATATATATATATATATATATATATAATGAATGAAAAAAAATATCATGGTGGGCTCCCTGACCATGTGACCCTATCAACAGGTTGTATGGCAAATAAACGTTACGGTGGGCCCCAGTCCCACCTAGGTCCACGTGACCTTATGAACTGTTGGATGGCAGATAAATATCACAGTGGGCCCCCAGGTCCACGTGACCTTATGAACAGATTGGATGCAAATAAACAATACAGTGGGCCCTACCCTGGTCCAAGTGACCTTATGAATAGATTCGATGATAAATAAATATTACAGTGGGCCCTACCCTAGTCCACGTGACCTTATGAACAGTTGGATTGCAAACTAAACATTATGTTGGGCCCTAGGTTGGTTGGAAAATAAACATTATGTTGGGCCCTAGGTTGGTTAGAAAATAAACATTATGTTGGGCCCTAGGTTGGTTGGAAAATAAACATTATGTTGGGCCCTAGGTTGGGTGGAAAATAAACATTTTGGTGGGCCCCAGGTTAGGTGGGAAATAAACATTATGGTGGGTCCTACTTGGGACCCACTTGTGTATGAATTGTGTCCACACCTTTCATCAGTGTGGACCTCCACCATGAAGTATGTGATTTATCTATGCCTTCCGTCCCTATGGGACCTACCATGATGCATATGTTTCATCTTAACCGTCCAACCATTTTGGAGGATATTTTAAGGCCATGTGATAAGGCTCATCTTGGTGTGTTTGTGGGTCGTCCGTCGAGGCCCACCTTGAGACATACAAGGCCCACTTTGATTTGTATAAGGCCCATATTATAAGGCCCATTGTGATGTATGCAAGGCCCATGTAACTAGGCCCATCTTGATGCATTTGTGGCTCGTCGTTGAGGCCCACCTTGATATATATATATATATATATATATATATATATATATATATATATATATATATATATATATGAGACCCATGTATGAGGCCCATTTGATGTACTGGAGGCCCATGGGTCAAGGCCTAATAAGACGTACATAAGACCCATTATAGTGTGATTCCACTATGGTATATGTGTTGATTTTATAGCGGGCTATACCTTGGGAGCAATGATGGTTTGATGTCCACATTGTAAGGATGATGCTGGTTAAATGTCCGCATTGTCACTCTCTCCCTAGGGCCCATTAATAGGTCCATACCTGTAGCATATAGGCCATCTAGGCCCATCTTCGTTTTGATCAGAGCCCATCACCACGTAACATGTATAGTATAGATCCATGATTCATGATCATACGCATCATATGTATGCCTGATATGAGAAGTGACTGATCATAGTATATGCCTTCGGGTAGATCGTTTATGGGCTCCCTGGCAGGCGGAGCTGCCCCACATGAGCGCTCGGTATGCGCAGGATTGTTGCATATCTGATAGTATGATTCATGCACTTGCATTAGTGTAATTGTGATTACTGTATGTCCTAGTGACATCAGGGCCATAGCCTCCACAGACACATCGTGAGTGACTGGATTGGATACCAAAAATATTGTTACTAAGCATCGAAGTGTCATAGATGTCCCTGGGTGAAAATCTCTAAACCCGATGGTACCAAAGGATGACTCCAACGTCGAGACCGAGTGGATATATGAGCGCACGAGGGCCGAATACCAGGAGGCCGCGTCTCCCATTGTGTCGTGGTCGGTTGGAAATGGGTGTAGCCTTACTCGCCCGAGGGTAGGGGACAATACTAGGCTGAGTTTGACTAGCTCATGAATGGGTCCGCTATCATCATGCCTGATAGGTATTGGCAGACTATTGGTCAGGCGGATAGTGAGGTTTCTTATGCTCACTTGGACTGTGCGGCTAGGAGAGTGGCAGTGCCACTTGGAGTGTACTAAACCCCGGTTATTATCCAGAATGAGAACTGTACTGATACATGATGAGGATTGGCATGCTTGAGTTGTATCTCATATTGTATGGCCGTATTATGGCCGATAACATTCATATCTTGCACTGCATAGCCTTGGTACGGCTGATTGCATTCATGTACTCATCACCATGATTCTGCATTACTCTGACATTACATTCTGAGCACATTTATATTGCGCACACACTTACACCACCCTCTAAGCTTTTTATAAGCTTATGCACGATCGATGCATGCAGGTGACGCCAGGACGCAGTCGCAGCCATAGTCTCGCCACAGTTGAAGCGTGCAGCCGAGCTTCTGGAGTTTTGTTACTTTCACTATATTATATTTCCCTTTCATACGCATTGTACTCAAAAGTTTTGATCATAGTGGATTTTGTGATGGTGTTCTTGTGGTTATTGTTCGTGGGTTATGCTTTTGGTTATGCTCATTACGAATTAAATTGATATTAGAAATTCTCCTTGTAGGATCCCAGGATCAGAACCTGGTAAATGGGTGCCGAGAGCTGAGAATGGGATTCTACAAAGGCTGTCGGCGCCGAATTCGGCGATCGAGAATTTTGTGAGCCCGATTTCTAAGTTTGGGGCATAACAGTGGTGCCCTCGCCTAGCACGTTGAGGGGCCTTGGCATCGCAATCAGTTGAAGGCATTGAAATGTGGGGTGTATCGGATTCCCCAACCTACTGGATGAATGTACTTAACTAGGAACTCAGCTAACACGATCACATTGCATCACACTAGTTCGGGTGGCGACTCGACAGTCGAGGTCGCTCTGAGGGAGTGTTGGTCATACGCAATCGTTAAATGGAGTCGCTCGAGGAAGTGTTGTGGCGAGGGCATGCATCATATCATCTGTTATGCATGCGCATTAATAAGATTAGTTAGGTGTTTATGAATGATTGCTTTTCATTAAATTCATAATATAACTGATGCTTGTTACAACTTAAGACTAATAGCACCCACTGAGTTGATCACTCACTCCCACTCTGGGATGGTGTTTTAAAACACCAACCAGACTTGCCTGTAGATGCAGGTGATGCTGAGTATGAGGAGCCTGACGATGCGAGTCTCGAGGAGGAGGACAAGTTCTCCTACTTTCAGTTGATGAGCGGGTCTTCATCGGCTCAGTAGATGGGACGTTGGATGCTAAGTAGTGGACTTAGCTTTATTCTTTTGGACATACTATTCTTTTGATGATTTTTGTTGGGTAACGCTTGTGCGACCCATTATATATTCTTTTGGACTTGTATATATACTTGATCTCTTTTATTTCAGTAGACTCATGTCTTTGTGCTTCATGTTCTAGAAAATTTCAGGCTACGCATTTAAACTTAATTTAAGCACATATTAATGAAAAACTGATTATAAGTGATCCCGGGAACTCTGGAGTCGAGTGTATGCACAACCCCCGATTTTCAGGGCGTTACAAGGCATATCAACAAAATCCAAGGATATGTCTGATAATGATTGAAAGAAGCTGGACCGGAAGGCGGTGGGGTTTATTAGACAATGGTTGGATGATTCCGTGTTCCACCATGTGTCTATGAAGACCTCAGCCGCTAGCCTATGGCTGAAACTGCAAGGGCTGTATGAGAGGAAGATAGCTGGCAATAAGATTTTCCTGATATGATGACTTGTGAATATCAAGTTCAAAGATGGTAGTTCTGTGGCTAAGCACATGAATGATGTCAACAATATAGTGAACCAGCTCTCTGCTATGAAGATGGTCCTAGATAATAAATTACAGGCTCTGTTATTGCTTAGCTCATTGCCTGATAGTTAGGAGACATTGGTGGTGTCTCCAAGTAACTCCATGCTAGACGGAAAGGTATCCACGGAACAGGTAACTAGCTGTCTCTTCAATGAGGATACAATGAGGAAGTCTCAGGGGTCTACTCAGCAAGAGGCCCTTGTGACACAAGAACGGGGGAGAGGAAAGAACAGAAAGGGTGAAAAAGTCCGAGATAAATCAAGAGGCAAGTCGAATACCAGAAAAGATGTTGAATGCTGGAATTGTGGCAAGAATGGCTACTATAAGCATAAATGTTGTAAGAATAAGAACGAGAAGAAAGGAAAAGGAAAGGAGAAGGAATATGAATCAAGCTCCACTGCAGTCGCTTTAGATGGCGACATTGTACTTATTGTTTCAACAGATCATGATGTATGTCTCACGGCTACGAGTTAGGATATCGACTGGGTGATAGACTCGGGAGCCTCATTTCATGTGACTACACACAGAGATTTCTTCACAAGCTATAAGTCAGGTGACTATAGGACCGTGAAGATGAGAAATTCTGGCATATCGAAGATCGTAGAGGTCGGTGATATTTGTGTGAAGACCGATGTGGCTGCGCATTAGTTCTCAGGGATGTGAGACACATTCCAAACTTTCGCCTTAACTTGATGTCGATGGAAATGTTGGATGATGATAGCTATGAAAGTCGATTTGTTAGTGGGCATTGGAAGCTCATTAAGGGTTCATTGATCGCAGCCAGAGGAAAGAAGTGTTGCACCCTTTACAAGGCAAGTATCAATGTGTGCAAGGGTGGGTTGAACATAGTGAAAGATTCAGCTATTGACATGTGGCATGGGTGTTTAGGCCACATGAGTGAGAAAGGGCTTTAGGTATTAGCGAGGAAGCGGCTCCTTCCAGACATGACAGGTATACCTCTCAAATCCTGTCTTGATTGTTTATCAGAGAAACAACATAGAATTTCATTTATTAAATCTGCTTCTCATGTTAATAAAGTGCATGCATTAGATTTAGTTTATTCTGATGTTTGTGGTCTTATGAGAACAAAAACCATGGGTGGAGCATTGCATTTTGTTACTTTTATAGATGATGCATCTAGGAGGGTTTGGGTTTATACTTTGAAATCTAAGAACGAGGTCTTTGGTGTGTTTAAATTATTTCATGTTATGGTCGAGAGAGAGACAGGTAGATCATTGAAGTCCATCCGCACTGACAATGGTGGTGAATACATCGGTGACTTCCATGAATATTGTAAGTCCTTGGGTATACAGCATGAACAGACAGTTCCCATGACCCCCCAGCATAATGGTGTAGCTAAGCGAATGAATCGCACCATTGTTGAGAGAATCAAATACATGTTATCCCATGCAAAGTTGCCCAAGACGTTCTGGGGAGAAGCAATGCACACGGCAGTATATTTAATAAACAGGTCTCCATCAGCCCCGTTAAATAGAGAAGTACCCTAGAAGGTATGAACTAGATAGGATCCATCGTACAGTCATCTCAGGGTGTTTAGATGCAGGGCATCCGTGCACGTACCAAAGGACGAGAGGTCGAAGCTCGATATGAAGATCAGGCAGTGTGTGTTCTTAGGGTATGGTGATGAAAAGTTCAGCAACAGATTGTGGGATCCGACCGAGAAGAAGCTCATCAGGAGGAGAGATGTGGTTTTCTTTGAATATCAGTGTATAGAAGACATTAGTAAGCTAGAGAAGAACCAACCTAGTTTAGGTAAGCTAGAGGATATGGATCCGGTTATTCCTCCTGTGGTGCCTGACAATGGGGGAGTATAGCAAGGTGCAGAGGACGAGGGAGTTCCTACAGAAGATGGACTGGGGGAGCAGCCCCCACTTGATCCACTTGTTGAGCCACACGTGAGGAGGTCATCTAGGGACAGACAACTGTCCAAGAGGTACTCACCACATGAATACATTATAGTCACTGATGGGGGAGAGCTAGTAGAATATTCTAAGGCCCTAACCGACGAGCATAAGGGGGAGTGGTTGAAAGCTATACAAGAGGAGATGAAATCCTTGCATAATAATCACACCTATGATATAGTAAAACTGCCTAAGGGCAAGAAAGCTCTGAGCAACAAGTGGGTGTTCAGAAAGAAGATTGAGTAGAAGAATTCACAGATAAGATTTAAGGCCAGACTTGTAGTGAAAGGGTTCGGTCAGAGGAAAGGTATAGACTTTGAGGAGATATTCTCACCAGTGGTGAAGATGACATCCATACGGGTGTTGCTTGGGTTGGCGGCTAGCATGGATCTGAAGATAGAGCAGTTAGATGTTAAAACTGTCTTTCTCCATGGTGACCTGGAAGAAGAGATCTACATGCACCAACCAGAGGGGTTCGAAGTCAAAGGCAAAGAGCATATGGTGTGTAGGCTGAGGAAGAGCTTGTATTGTCTAAAATAAGCTCCAAGGCAATGTTATAAGAAATTCGACTCATTCATGTTACAGCATGGGTATGACAGAACGGAGTCGGACCACTGTGTGTTCACGCGTAAGTTCTCAGATGGTGATTTCTTAGTTCTGCTGTTATACGTTGATGACATGCTCATCATGGGAAAAGACATCAAGAAGATCGACAGGCTGAAATAAGAGTTGGGTAATTCGTTTGCGATGAAAGACTTGGGCCCAGCTAAACAGATCCTAGGAATGGAGATAACCCGTGACAGAAGCAGCAGGAAGCTTTGGCTATCACAAGAGTGGTATATTGAGAAAGTTCTAGAGTAGTTTAATATGAATGCAGCGAAGCCAGTCAGTACTCCACTGGATGGTCACTTCAGATTGAGTGACAGGCAATGTCCCAAGACGAAGGCATAGGTGGATGAGATGCAAAAGATACCCTACGTACCAGCAGTAAGAAGTTTGATGTATGCTATGGTGTGTACACGTCCAAACATAGCATATGCGGTTGGTGTTGTCAACCGGTATCTTGTCAATCCTGGCAAAGAGCATTGGGCAGCGGTGAAGTGGATACCGTGGTATCTAAGAGGTTCATCCAGGTTGAGCCTATGCTATGATGACAGTAAACCTGTATTAGAAGGCTACACAGATACAGATATGACAGGTGACATAAACTCCAGAAGTCTACATCGGGGTTCATGTTCACGTTTGGAGGAGGAGTGGTCTCTTGGCAGAGTAAGCTACAGAAGGTCGTAGTATTGTCGACAACAGAAGCCGAGTACATTGCGATCACAGAGGCATGTAAAGAGATGCTTTGGATGAAGAGGTTCCTACAGGAACTTAGCCTGAAGTAGGAGCAGCACGTGGTCTATTGCGATAGTCAAAGTGCTATACACTTGAGCAAGAATTCAAGTCTGCACTCCAAGTCAAAGCACATAGAGATTCGATATCACTGGATTAGGGATCCTTTGGAACAAAAGTTGTTACAGCTTGAGAAGGTCCACACAAACGATAATGGGTCAGACATGATGACCAAGGCTTTGCTCAAGGGCAAGTTTGAGGTTTGTAGAAATCGGGCTGACTTGAAGAATGCGAATTCCTCCTGAGTCGGAAAGGGAGAGATTTTATGGGGTTTCCTCCCAAGTTCAGAGGACAGATAGTACAGCCGGTTGAAAATCGGAGTGTTTCACCGTGTTGTTCGATTAGTCAAGTGGCCTTCTCAACTAGTCGAGTGAACAGTGCTCGACCAGTCGAGGGTCACTCGACTCAAAGTCCAGTGAGCTCAGTGAACATTGCTTGACCAGTCGAGGGCTTATCCCGACCGGTCGAGTGAACAGTCTCGACTAATCGAGGCTACACAGATTTGAGTCCAGATCTTGTGCGGACTGCGAAAATCTGAGGGCCTTTCGTAAGGGGTGCGAAAGGGAGTTGCCTAAACTATAAATAGGGGTGCCTAGGACTTTTCTAGGTAATACAAGAGAGTTCCTTAAAGCTTTGCAAGGGTTTGCCAAAGGGTTTAAGGCTATCAAAGGTGAGAGAGAAAAAAAAAGAGAGGAAGCATGTGAAAAGGAGTCGACATCTCAGCACATCTACGTCCTCATGATCGGTGAGATCTCTCCGTTTTCTTTTTATTCTCTTATTGTTTATCCACTCCTGCGTGAGTGAAGAAGGTTTGATCGAAGCAGTGTGTGCTTGTGATCGGTTGTAATGTTTTACTTGATAGTGGATTGTTGATCTGAACGAGGTCCCGTGGTTTTTAACTCTTTGAGGGTTTTCTACGTAAAATCTCTTGTAGTGTGTGGTTTATGTTTTGATCGTTTTCATTGCTTTATTATCCCATAATTCTGGTGTTTTGGGAGGCTAGATCCTAAGGTTTTGTGCAATGCCCCTAATAATACCGACTATCTTGAAAATGTGCTTATCTACTATGTCAACAACCGGCGGGAATCCAATCATGTCTATAAATACGGAGCTAACCTCCCTTATTTAGAATAATAAGGAAGGGCTATTAATAATCATGATCAAGGAGAGGCATCCACAACTAAGCGTTGGAGAGGTTTAGGTAGGGTTTCAGAAGCCATATGTAACGCCTTAAAACCCAACACATGAGTATGGAGAATCAGATCCTGAATTCGAGGGTGTTAACCAAATGTCTATTGGTGCACTGACCCCAATTCTGGTAGTGCCCCAATTTTCACTGCTTAAGTACAATTCTCTCGCGGCGAAAATTTGAGTGCCGCCTGAGGATTCTGCACATTGGGGTACTTCCCACGTATACACGTAGTTCAGATTAACATTTATCGATACACAAACATCAAAGTAGCACATATTATTATAACGGATATCCATAGATAAGTAAAGGTAATTAAATCATAAAGTAGCTAGCAAACAACCATATAAAAAGTGTGTAAATCCAAAAAGGCGCCCATAGGGACTATCACAAACCATAAATAATTCTAATGTATGAGACATGCAAAAGTCAAAGAGAGACTAAAAATCTATTAGCTCGAGCTTCTATAGCTTAACCAAACTAGTGTCGCGCCGCTCTGATCATCTAACTTATCGCAAAGCTCCTACCCAAATGTCTTAAGCTCCTCGCTACCAATTACCATCATCAACTGCTTTTTTTTTTTTGAAAATTCAAATCATGAATGGCCAACTCAGTAAGAAATCTATCTAAGATTACACAACAACATATTAATCAAGTATAGTTTTAGGAAGTACACACTCAACATAATAACAATTATAATACAACTTTGTTTAAATGTATGAATGCATGAATGTTCATCACTCTAGGGATGCTCATCCAGCTGGTATTTTGAGGTAGCCACCAACGAAATTCCTTGAAGAGCAACTGGCTCTGATACTATTTTAAATTACGTGGAATAATCTACCACGACGCGTGCAAAAGCTTGGCGGAGCTATAGAATTATGGCTAAGTCCTATAGGGGGTGACTAGGACCAATTAAAAATTATTTACCTAATTAATACAATTACCAATTAAAAACTAATCAAGACAAATTAACACTAAGGCTTTCAAGCCAAAGTGAGTCCAATCACATAGACTATAAGAGATATGCCAATTAAGCAACTAGTCTATATAGATAGTGTACTTGTGTATGCTTTGCAAATTAAATGGTTAGTATATAATTTAATTCAAGCGTTCATATGATTTAATTAATTAAATACATAATTATGAATATAATTGTGCTCAATGACAATCACAAACACAAGCATGTATAGTGGTTCGGTTTCCATACTCCACTCTCAGTGAATGCACTTTCCTTAAATGTACCATTATCACTATTGGAGCTTTTCAATAGGTTCACCCCTAACCTTTATAGCCCTACACAAAGACGTAAGCATGCACTCCTATCGAAGGCTCCCTTAGAGACTTAGTTGATTTTTTAAACAGCTAACCAACAACCATAGCCCTAATCAAAAGACCTACATTTACTCCCGCAGGAGGCCACACGAAGACTAATATGTACGCACCCATATCTGATGAATTCGACCATATACAAGAGCCTAGGTCCTAGATAAGAACCTATTTAAGTTTGGGTCAGAAACTCTTACACCCAATCCTACACAAGGAAAGAGTATATGGAATCACACTTAACAAATTACTTATCGGATTGAGCTCATTTATAGCACCTTATATAGAAATCTTGATCGATATACTCTCATATGCTTCAATCAACTCCCCTTGTGCTCTCCCGTTCTTTGAAGTCAGTATTCTTCCACTTTCTTGAATCGCTTACCTTGCACTTGATGCTCCAATAAAGCTACCAATGTAATGAGAGTTGGGTAGAATCTTTTACACCTAATAATGTGAGTAGGTTCCTAGTATGAATTCACCTAAATGGATACTCTAGAGGTTGATACATATTAGGATTTGTCTATGGAATTGATGTCTAAACTCTTGAAAAGGCTTAAGATCATGTTCTTATTATAAAGGAGCTTGAAATGTTCATTAATATGAAAAATCACTAAGAAGAGAGCATGAATCCTTTTGGAATAGAGCCTAAGAGGTTTAGTAGATCTTGGGCTACACTAGGGTCTCTAAAATGCCAAAATTCATGCTTTGTATAAAGATTCAAATACAATATTTATAAAGAAAAGAATCCAACGGATCTCTAATGGCTAGCCTCAATCGGTCAACCAAGGGTCATCGATCGATCGAGCTCCACCGAAATAGTTCAGTAAACTCACTAGATATTTTTGGAGATGTACGATCAATCGAGTTCGATCAATATCGATTGAGGAAATGCTCAATCGCTCGATCGATCGACAAACTCATTGAAGAGTTGGCTGGTTTATGTAGTTTATTTTCTAGCAACTCGGGACCTCTATAACCAATCTAAGCATATTATAAATGAGCTTATAAGGCTATGTGATGATTAAATGAAGGTTTACCTTTTAAGGTTGGGATCATCTAGAGGTTAATATTGTTTTAAGTCGAGGTTAGGGTCACTAAGATACCTCAATATACATGTTCTTCACATCCTTATGCTCTATGTCTTAATGTGTCTTTGATCTTTAGCTTCCAAGGGCTCAACCGACATATTGATACATAAACACACATGATTGATAAACATGTGCACAAATAAATGTACTAACACCATTTAGATGGCACCATTGCTCGACATAAAGGTCAACTTGTTGTTAAAGGATTCACTTAGAAATTGGGTTGATAATACGATACAATCTCTAGTGGCAAAGCTCACCTCGCTTTATACTATTTATTTTCATGCATCGAAACTAACTTCTTTATCAGCCTAACATCAAGAACACTTTCTTACATAGAGACCGACATGAGGAAATATACATGCACTTACCTACAGAATTTCAGCCCCTTAGATCCGAAGGTAAGGTGTGCAAACTAAAAAATGCTCTATACAGTCTCAAGCAATCACCTTGTGCTTGGTTTGAGTACTTCAATATTGTCATGGTTAAAATTGAATTTCAAAGATGTGCCTCTTATAAATTTTTTTTTTTTTAAAAGAAGCATGGTTCTTCTATGACTATCATCATTATTTACGTGGATGACATTGTAGTGACCAGCAATAATTCGGATGTGGTCTCCTCTTTTAAGACTTTTTTAGTTTTCTAGTTGAAATTAAAGACCTTGGGTCACAACGTTATTTTCTTGGTATTGAAGTTGTTCATTCCATTGATAGTATCTTTATTTCTCAAAGAAAACATGCACAAGATCTCTTGAAAACCACTAGCATGCTTAGATCACGTCCTACAGAAACACATATTGACATGAATCACTAGTTATTTTCATAAGAGTTTGGTCATCTTGATGATCATGTTTCATATTAAAAAATTAGTTGGAAAGCTTATTTATCTATTTGTCACCTGCCTTGATATTGCTCGAAAAAGTAAAAAATGACTATAACTAAAGGATCTCACTGGTGGTTTGTCCCATGGACCGATACTCAGTTTTTGCAGAAAAGCGAGCAACAACTAATTGTTTTTTACTTTTTTGAGAAACTAAATTACCATCAACACTTGAAAAAGTAAAAAACAATTAGTTGTTGCTTGTTCTTCTACAGAAACTAAGTATCGGTCCATGGGACACACCACCAGTGAGATCCTTTGGTTATAGTCATTTTTTTCTAGGTTGGATGTTTTGATTAGGCATATTCTCTTTTTTAGTAACAATCAAGCAGTGATTCACATCTCCTCAAATCCGATACTCCATAAGCATCCCAAACATATATAAGTTGATTGTCACTTTATGCGGGAAAAAACTATCGTCTAGCATTATTAGTACTCATCACCTTTCTTCTAAAGATCAACTCGCAGATGTCTTCACTAAAGTGGTTGTTGGAATAGGTTTGTTTGATATTGTATTTAATCTAGGCAAGCGTGACTTTTATGTTCCAACTTGAGAGGGAGTATTAGAGTAAGTGGTGTGCATGTACACCATGGTAGTGTGTCATCCTTCAGACTACCAAACTATTTTTTATCATTTTGTGATAAATAAGAGGGGAGAATGGCAAAAACCCTAAATTTCTAATTTCTCACATTCTCAACCAGTTATGTTAGTAATTACTGATAAATGAGCCATGATGACAAATGGTCAGTGTTTGTTAAAATTGAAAATATATTAGTTAACTCCAACCAACTTACATTGACATAATGTCAGTGTGAGTCTTTTCCTTTCTAAGGTAATTATAGGTTAAAGTTATGATTTTAATATGGTGTTGCAGAATGATAGCTCGACTTTACGGTGCTCCACCGGTATATATCTCCACACATACCTACATGAGGTATGGTTTACAAGAAGGGTTCCATGGCAAGAGATGGGCCACCTTTTCTCTCCCTCTATCATCACACCTTCTCTCTTGTCCTCCATCTTCTAAACTCATTCGCTTCGTCTCTCTCATATTTTTTTTTGATACAGTGTTGTAGGTTCTTACAATCTTTAAGAACATGGGCGCCTTGAAGCTTCTCACAATGATGGGGAAGCACAACCTTATTCTTCATAAAGATCGATCTCATTACCCTTCATAAATGTCAAACCAGAGACCATCTAAATAGGGAGACAATGATCATCATAACTCATTTTAAGAACTGACATCATGTTATGTTGGTTAATTTTCATTATTCATAATACCCAGGTATAAGCCCCAACCTTTAATTCATTATCATCTAACTCCTCAATCAACAACACTTTAAGAATTTTCCTTATTGATTTTGATAGATTAAAGGAGAAAACTTGTCATTCTTGAGGCATCATGGAGGTTGATTATATTAGAAGCGATATGCAAAATAGTATATATGTTTATACAATGAATTTTTCATTACATGAAGATGGAGATGATTTTGTGACACGAACTATGCTCTAATCGACATAGATTTTTTAATCAGATGATATATTTTATGTCTGCATGATTAAAGATGAAAATTAGAGGTATACTCTATCGGATATGGAGTATGTATTGATAGCATTTTATGCTTCTTTTTTTTGTAAAACCTATATCCATATACATAATAATGTGGAAAAGGCATATGTATTAGATATTGATGTTTGCGTTCATTCTTATTTTATCCATATTACCTTTTGATGGCTTTGCATTCGGACTGATTTTCTCATTCTACATTAATGGCCCCTATAGATTTTAGTGTTATTTGTACCTTGATATTTTGATAAGCCCCTATAATATGAACATGATACTTTTCACTTTTATTTTCTATCTGATCTTCTGATTATCTTCTCTATTTACTATGTGCATATTAAAGTTATCTTCTGAGTATCATCTAATCTTCTAATGATTGTGACATACCAATATAAATTTGAGAATACTAATGTCATTATCGAATACGATATCTTGTAACACATCTCGAGTTTGAATTTCCCTCATTACAAGTCCTGTATCGTGTGTCCCAATGCATGTATTACTACTTTATATATGCAACTTATGTCTGAAATGTTGGATCCCTTCCATGCATCATATTGCTTTTATGTTATCCTAACCAACTAAAGTATACCCAAAAAAATGCATTAATCAATGGCTCACGAGGAATAGAAATTTTATCATTGGTCAATATAATGACAAAACTAAAAATTCATTCTCTTATTTTTATTTTTATTTTTTTATGTAATGTTGCTCATCTGGTCATGGAGGGGCCTCCTTTATGTAGATAGGGAACAATATAGTGGCAAATATAGATATATAGTTCTGCCTATTATGTATAAATGCATCGTCGTATTTATACAAGGTAGTCAATATGTCCCTCTAATAGATACATTGTCTAATGTGATGGATGACACATATACTGCCATGGCATACATATACATGAACTACACGATAACTTCATCTCGTCTGAGGGTCAATTGTATTGGGCAATATGGACTGTATAAATTCGTATGTGTTTGAATTATCTAATGAATAGGTTTGAGGATATAGGTCTGATCGTAGTAGACCAGGAAGACTTCTATCGACCTACAAACCATGATATGAATAGCCTTTGATCAACATTGTTGAGTAATGGATTAACCTCTATGTGCGATCTCCATAGTGAAAAATAAAGTATATTGAATGGTTTGCATTGATTAGATATCACAGGACTTTGAAATTACCACTTTCATAAATAATTTTTAAACAATGTAGATTAATAGAAGAAATTCATATACGAAATGTAAGGTGTTGTAACTGGTTTTAATAACTATAATACAAGTTCCATTACTATTAGATTTATTATGATCAACATGTGATATTAAGCCCCCCCATATGTATAAATAAATATAGTAGCTATTTTGATTGTGAGTTTTAATACTATGGACATCCTGCTCAGCAAACCGCCGACCTATCTTAAATCAGAATAGATGACTTGAGAGTTTGGAACCCTTAAAATGCTTACTGAATCAACTCAAAATCTAAATCCAGAATAAAGAAATAAGCCCCACAGGGCCACTAAGCTTCATATGAAAATTTAAAAAGTACACCCTACCTGGGTGGTAATAATGTTATCACCCTATGCCTTTTTATACTAAGAGGACAATAGGACATTACAAAATTGCAACAAGTATAGGCAACAATAATATTGACAGTTAGGCACATGTTAACATGTCCAAATATGACAAGGGGTCCTCAAGGTTGTTGAGTTCAAAAGTGCAAAAACTATGGAAAGGCGGCAATAACATCTTTAAAAATCTAGGCAGATCCCAAGATCTCTCCCAACATTTTTTCAGATGTTGGTAGAGAAAAACCAGTGGCCCGGCAGAATAATATTGTCACCCAAGTGTATAACAGTTATTTTACCTCCCTAAAAAGGTGAAATTACTTATTTTACCACTTATCAAAGAATATTCATGGTAGCACATTTCCTCCAATTGATCAAATCATTTCACACAAAATATTACCCTCTAAATTACTAATAATTACTAAAACATCAAGCCAACCTCTATAAATATGGGCCTCTCATTTCATATAATAACTAACAAGAGACACTCAACAATAAGGAAAGACTCTTGTAAGAGTGAGTGTACCTCATCCAAGCCCTCCAACCCAATTTATACTAGCATCCATGTCATCTCTACGGTTCAAGATTGATAGAGTATAGCCAAATTCCAAAATATACGATCATCTCCTCTTAGGAAGAGTACCCAAGCTTTCCTTCTCCCATATCTCCATGTGCACAAGCAGTAATCCGACCATCCATTTATTTTTATTTTGTCTTTACATTTTATATATCCTCCCTTTCACACACCCCCTTACTTATAGTTTGGGTAACTTTGATTGTATGATCTATACTTTGTTGAACTTTAATATCCTGGTGTATTATAAGTCAAGTCTCACTTAATCATTAACATCTTGTATTTGTCCTTCTTTTCTTTACTTTCTTACCACCACTATTTTCTCAAAATCACATATATTAAGACATTATAATTCTTAGTGGTAATTTAAATTAGTAGCCTACTAGTTTATAACATTTTTATATATTTTGAATCATTAGCATATAGCATTTTTCATTCTTTTCTTTCATCCTCTTATTGCTACTATCCACTCAAGCCTACCCTAAGCTGGGACGTTGCAATCTCCTTAGTGGTTATTTGTGTGAGTAGTGGCTCACTGGTTAATTTTTTACATTGTTGGCAACCAGCTAATTTGTCAGTATAAGGGCTTTTAGAACCTCGAAAATCCTCAAAAATCTTAAATTCTATAGTTAGGTTGCCTAACACCTTCTCTTACTGTCACTGAGGTCCTTACCTAAAATCCTCTATCACAAACTTTATTCAAGAGTTATCTTAAGTTGGAGTGTCTCTAATTCCCTAACCTAAGGAGATTATATGGGTCTATCTGAGCGATTCCAAGTCATTCAAACATATTGTTCTAAGTCCACACCATATCTATATAAAACCAAGCTAATAAGAGCGAGACACATCTTAGTGCATATGCCACACACGGGATGGCGTCCACAAATACATAAGTATTCAGTAATAGATATGTGTTATAACTATGATCGTGTGCGTTTTGTAGTCCATAATGTAATTTGCTTATTTAACGTAACAAAAGTTGATTACTCATGTTCTCACATTTGCATATATTCAACTAAATGTATATTACCCTATTAAAGTGTAGACAATGGAGGTTGTTAATTGGACAAAGACGGGGTTGTTATAGCTGCAACAACGCTTGTAACTACTTCTTACGTCATGATAGTTGTCAAGTATTGTTGCCACTACATTCTAAGACTTCCACTAAGGCTATGGCATTTAGAGTGAACTACACATAATTAAGGCAATTGATAATAATTGTATGACCCAATTAAGAATGAGTAGAAACACCTTTTATCTTTGTACTATAATGAGGGAGAAAATATATTAGACGATACAAAAAGAGTTACTCTTGAAGAAAAAAATATTTATTTTCCTCTATGATGTAAAAAATAATGCCTCAAATAGAGGTATTAGACATCGATTCATTCGTTTTACAAAAATTGTGTGTCAGTATTTTAATAAGGTGCTAGATCTAATTGTGTCATTATAACTAGATTTTATAAAGCAATCTGAACTAAAGACACCTCTCAGATAGTATCAATTCCAACATGAAGTACATACTTTCAAGCATATGACTATAGTTTCTACCTTTATAGTAAGGTATGTCATATTTCATGCAATTAATACACTAATTTATAACCATATTTTATTTATGATTGTATTGGTGCAATTAATGATCACTCTTTTTTTCTCTTTAGGCCATTATGGAGTTCACGACCTTTCTTACTTTACCATGTATTGGTGTCATAATTATATAATTTCTAGTCTTTTGATTTTTGACACGTGTCCTCTAGAAATGATATCCCCGATTCTTTACGTTTTCCTTCTGTCAATTGTATGGTTGTAGGGATTTCATCTTGTTCTTTCATACGGCGTATTACCATGTATCGGCTTACTAACCGTTGGATTTGACGCAATTAGATCAAGTGTATATCACCATGTAATAAAATCCATCTTTGATTTGGTCCATTTTTTTGTTGTCATTCTTTTTCCAAGCCATGGATGGGATGGTTAGGGTTGCCTAGCAAACGTGATTCTACATAATCATAAGCAATCTATGATGATCCCAACTGATAGATGGATCAAATTGTTGATTGGACCTATTTTCATGTAAATGATCTTGACAATCCGAATTTAAAGCTTGTTATCATATGGTTACAATTGTCAGGTCGGTGTGATATGTAGACCATGAATTGTGTTAGACTAGTGGACAATTTAGATCAATCAATTGGACTATTTGTAGGTCCCAATACAACTAGGAGAACAATAATTTAATAGGCATTAAGAACACCGGAGCATTTCCCTTCTTTGGAAATCTCACCTCTTTTTTCTTTGAAAACAATAGATAATGCTTGAACAATGTGAGTGCATCAGGTGACATGTTGGCATCGTTTAAAGAGGTTTGTTATAATACATCCGGTATAGGTATAGGATAGATTTCGATTACAACCATTGGATCTAGGGTCATATTCAATAATACAAACCGTTGATCCAATGAAACACAATCATGAATGGGGTTGTCTCAAATATTTGCAAGTTTTGATATTAGATCTTCGAAATAATGGCCCATGATGCAATGATCAAGGAGATGGTCCACGTTTAGGGAAAAATAATAATTAAAGTGCTTAAGTGCTCTATTCAGACAATTCCATTAGTAGGCAGATTCCATCTTCAATGGGGCCCACAATAGACACCCCACCCCAAGCTAATAAGCTAATTGATTTTGAAGGAATGGATGAACAACCAAACCCCAATCATAAACCCTAACCCTAGAAGCCTAAACCCTAGGAACCTCAGTCCTAAACCCTAGACTAAGCCCATTCAACCAAGTTAGCCTAACCCTAAACCCTAAACTCAGCTCATTCAACCTAGTCAACCCAGTTAGCCTAATCTTAAACCTTAGGAACCCAAAACCCTAAATCCTTAAGTCGACTCGATGAGTCAACTCGCCCGGTCAGCCTACCCAATCCAGCAACCCAGTTAACTCACCTAGTGAAGCCCAAAACTAAGCCCGAACCCAAACCCAAAATAAGCCCAATCGGAGAAATGGTCGAAACCTCAAAGCAGCAACATTCACAGTAGAGTCTCCACTCGCTTGGAGGATGTTGCCTGCCAAATCAGGGAGTCTAAGTGGCACTTCCCCTCTTTGGGGCAACGTCTCTTAAACATGTGGAGCTCTCCTTTTTTTAGCCTTAAGTGTGTGGTTGAGATGTATTTACTCAAATGTCCATCTCCTTATCCAAAATTTTCCTTTTACCACATCAGCCAACTTATAAGATGATGTCATGCGGTAATCTCCAATCACAGCCTTTCAAATAATTTTTGCCCCTAGGATCACCAGGAAATACCGAAAAATCGGGTCAAGAGACTATAAATAGTCTACTTCCCTTCTCATTTAAAACACACCCACGCATCCCAGAAACGTCAAAAATCATATTTCTCATTTCAAAGGCAACACCCTTTAAGGTCCATTCCTCTACCAATGAAAGTGAAAGTGAGAAAGAAAGAGAGAGCCCATTCCTGGTCTAGCCTAGCCAAAGTCTAAACCTCTTGAGCCACCTAAGTTCAAATCTAGGTCACTCAATATAACCTTGCGACACTACCATTCATCCAACCATTCAAGTTTCTATCAGTTTCATCGGATCAGTGCATTATCATCGTGCAACATTTATTCCCTTCTCAACCCCCTTACTCCACATATACATCAGCACCGTAGTGCTTTTTCATTATTTTCTCACATCAAACTAGAGGGCGTATGCTCTAAGGCTTGCCGATATAATCGGATCTTGCCCGTCAAAAACCTTAACCAGTTTGCCGTTATTTTAGCATATACATTGCATTACATCATTTTCTCGTATCTAACTGGTGGGCATAAGCTTTGAGATCTGCCAATATAATTGCAACAGGTCCACCAGAAACCTTAGCCGGTTGGCTGTCATTTTATCATAAGCATCAATACGGCATCAAATATCCAATACATATATACTTTGCTTCCTGCACTTGATTATTTTGAAAGTATGCTCCGTGGCTTGCCAATATAGTCGGATCCTGCCTATCAGAAACTCGGATCGACCAATAATCACATCTATTATATCGCATTACATTTTCTACACGTGAAAACTATCCTTATTCTTCAAAAATTAGTCAGATCTTGTGAAGTAAAGATTGTACATCCGTATGAGCAGAGTGGGTGCCTAACACTTTTTCTCTCTATAACTGTGGTCCATTACTTAGAATCTATGGAACGTAAGCTCACGAGTCATCTTAGGGTTTAGGATTTTTGAGTTCTCAATCTTAAGCATTTCTACGAGATCTAACCAACTATAGAATTGTAATAATTGGTTATTAGCGACTCTGGTCAAATATTATACTATTTATCTCCTTTAATGAAAACCCTCGAGCGAGGCAACCAATGAAAAGAAGAGAGTATATCTTCATACCCTTAGGAAATCCGCCCTCCAGCGTCCATACCCATCTTATAAAGGATCACTGAACATGACCTCAGATTCAACGACTATAGCCCCAACTCATCTTATTGCATAATTTAAAAGTACATCATATCTTATGGTGCTATTATGCAATTTTTCGAGTTTTTTTTTATGACAATGGCCTTATGGTATGACAGAATCATGGTTTCAACCACCCTTCTCTAAACCTTTTTTTCCCCGAGGGCACTTTTTGAATTTTTTTCATAATAAAAATACTCTTCTACCAGCTGCTCCATCGTACGGTGGTAGCTTGTCTGGTAAGTTGCGAAGGGCTTTTCGAAGAGGGGATTGTGTCACTAAAGCATGAATGAGCACAATCCTTGGCCAATCTGTTATGTTCATTTATTTCGAAGTATCATGGGACATTGGAGGGTATTGATTTCATCTTCATCTGAGACCTCTCGTGGCCCCCAAATAGAGATAATGATAGCTTCTCTCTTACAGTTGTTTTTCCTGTTGTGGTCCATCCCTGATATCTTCTCCATCCCTGATATCTTCTTCCCTCATTCTTGGGGCCATGCCCTGAAATTATTTCCTCGAACTAATGGGCCAAGTAGTTTTCACCAGGAAGTCATGGTGGGCCCCACAAAAATAGTCTGAAAACCAATATTGGGGCTAGACAGAAATTTCTAAGGCATTTCATTTTTTTCGAAAGTTTTTTTAGAGAGAGGGGACCCCCCTAAGAAGGCCATTAAGACTGTTGCTACTACCTCTGTGGAACCCACTCTAGCGAGCTTCCAGCATGTATTTGGTGTCATTCCCTTCATTCTGGTGAACTTCTGAGTGTTTTTTAAAAGATTTCCAGTCACACTCATCAACGTAGAAGGTACGGCGACCAAATATAGATTTAGTTACAATAATAATGGCTTTTGTGTGTTGTTTTTGTTTTTGTTACTAGGTATCAATGACAGGAGTTTGTTAAAATGAGGGCGTGGTGGTTTCATCTATATTTTTTTTTATGAATTGTGGGAGTTTGTAAAAGGTATGAATCTTAAAATGGATGAATGTTGTAATGGATGAATTTTGAAATGGAAAATATTGTAATGGATGGATGTAATGAATGTTGAAATGAATTAATGTTGTAATGGATGACTATTGCAATGGATGAATGTTGTAGCATAAAAATGTTGAAATGGAAGACAGTTGTAATGGATGAATGTTCAGATGGAATAATGTTGTATTGTGGATCACCGATACTCACTTTGGATCGTTGATATTCACTATTGGTCGTCAATATTCATTGTGGATCGCCGATACTCATTGTGGGTCGTCGATACTTACTGTGGGTCATTGATACTCATTGTGGGTCCCCGATATTCACCGTAGATCACTGTTATTCACTATGGATCGTCAATCCCAAGAAAACGGTCATAACTCCCTCATTACATGTCTGATTGGAGTGATCTTGTGCTCGTTAGAAAAATAATTTGATGAACTTTTTAATGGATTTGGAATCACCTCATTTGGACAACATTTGATAGCCTAAAAGTGAGCCCAAATTTCATCATGGCGTGGATCGTACCTAGAAATGAGAACGAGAGTAATCTCACGAAAACCGTCATAACTCACTTTGTTACATGTCCGATTGGGGTGATAATATACTTGTTGGAAAGATAATTTGATGACTTTAAAATAAATTTTGAATCATAATATTTGGACACCATTTGATAACCCAAAAGTGTGCCCAAAGTTCAACATGGCATAGATCATACCTTGAAATGAGAGCGAAAACAATCATAATTCCCTTGTTGCAGGTCTGATTGGGGTGATATTAGGCTCTTTGGAAAAATAATTTGATAAACTTTCAAATGTATTTGGAATCATCTCACTTGAAGCACTGGAATTGCACTTGGTGCACTAGGATCATAGGTGTGATCGAAGTCCCCAATTGCACTCCTGATGTAGGACTTTCATCCAAATTCATTCAACACTCATCAAAAGGTAAAAACTATCATATTAACACAATTTTAAAAAAATACATAATACTCATACATACAATTCATTGCCCAACTGACACTTACAAGTAAATAGAAGTATAAAATCATGAAAAAATAAATGTAAAATTCCTATACTAATCATTTTTCTTCATCTTTCTAAAAAATTAATCTCCGTGTGGTTGGTTTTGAGTCCATCTCCTTTCCCATCAATGTGACTAGGGCATACGAATTGCTTTCTTGTACCTTTACTTCCTCCCGTAAAGGTGACCCTATCGAAAACACACAACAGAGATCATTAGACTAAGCTCAACAATGATCTTATCGAAAATGAACGATGGAGATCCTTGGACTAAGATCAATGGGAATCCTATCGAAAATGCAACGGAGATTCATAAACAATATCAGAGATCCATAAAATGTATTGGAGATTCCACTTTTTGGATATCAAATGGTGTCCAAATAAGATGATTTCAAATCCATTTGAAAGTTCATCAAATTATTTTTCCATTGAGCACAAGATCACCCGAATCGAATATGTAACGATGGAATTATGACCGTTTTCATGGGATCGACAATCCATATTAAATATCGGCTATCCATAATACAACATTCATCCATTACAGCATTCTTCCATCTCAACATTCATCCATTACAACATTCTTCCATTTCAACATTCTTCCACTACAACATTCATCCATTACAACATCTTTCCCTTTAAAAATTTATCTATTACAACATTCATCCATTACAAAATTCATCTTTTTTATAAACTCTAATTATTTATGCCCAACAAAAAAAGAAGTAAAAAAACAACTATACATGAAACCACCACACCCTCCTCATTTTCACAAACTCTTACCATTGATATCTACCAACAAAAACAAAAACATCACACAAAAAAACCACTATTATCTTAACATAAACTTACCTTTGGGTATCAGAGCTTCTACGCCAAAGAGTGTAACCGGAATCTTTTATAATTTTTTTTATTTAAAAAATAAAATTAAAAAAATAAAAATAAAAAAATTAAAACCTCATTTTTCAACTTGGAGACTATACTAAACTTTGTCGGATATTGTCATGGTCCCCCAGAGAGTGTGGTGGAACTCTGTACAACTATTGACCATCGTGAAACCTTTGCTACTTGTATGGTCCTTTCCTATAAGAAAAACAAAGGAAAGAAAAAGAAAAAGGCCAAATGGCCTTCCTATAGCAGGTCCCACCATAAGAACCCATCAGACATCTTATATGGAGCCCATTGGCTTGTCACGAAGCAAATCCAACCCATCCAAATGAAATGGGTTTTAATTTTATTTCATCAGCCCAAGTTTGAGGGCAAAAATCATCATGAATGGACCACACCAGAAGAAACAATTTAGAATTAATGAATAACATTAATGCTATTGTAGGTAATAGAGAACTTCATAATAATGCCGAAAAAAATACCATTGTGTAACTCATGATTGTCCGATTATGAACGGATCAAATCGGCCAAGGGATGGGCCCAATCCTTATTTTAGTAGGGCCCATACTCCCATTTTGAAAAAGACCTTCCGAGACATGCAGCCACCATACCGGCCCAAAAGGATTTTTGTCCTAAAAAAAAAACCGTGCCCCCTGTGCTAAAAAGGCAAGGTTTGCAAAGGAGACCAGAACCTTGATTCCTTCTTACCATAGATAGGTTCATTGTCATAATTTTCCCTTCAATCTTTCAATTGTTTTATGACAATGGGCTTATGGTAGGCCTCCCTCCTCTAAACCTTATCTTTCTCTCATAGTATGTCTTCTTCCCTCGTTCTTAGAGCATGTAAATTTCTACGGCATTCCTAAACCGTTCGTTTATGTAGCCCCCACTCCATGGCTCATACCCCAAAAATCTTCCATGTGAGTGGGATTTTCATGAGATCCACCCCGTTCATCAGGTTCGCTGCCTCATATTGGGATGGAACATCCACTGTTAGTTTTGTGCAGGGCCTACCACTGGTATTTATATACCATCCGATTCCATTCATTTGATGTGCCTCATCAGGATTAAAGGAAATCAACCCCAATTTTGGGATCAAGGTTAAATGAGTGGTCCTCCTGATGTAGAGGGTGGATTTTATGCCTGTTAAATATTTTCAGCACATTAGAGAAATTTAAAACCGTTAGGCCTACGGGTTTAAGAAAGGGGAAAATGCCCAATACTATAGAGCTTGGATCTTCAAATCCCAGGGATGTTCTATGAATGGGGTGGGTCATCCAAGTTATAGACTAACATATCAATGGTTCAGATCTCTCAAAACCAAAGCATACTGTACTAACTCCCAGCCCATTAGATCAACAATCTGGACCAACAAAACAGTGCAAACCCCAACACGCTGCTCTGAATGGACTCCATCCATAGGTCACCAATGAAGAGAATATACTGCAGACGTTGCCATGTGCAGTGACACACTATACTTCCGATGGACCACCACGGGTGGGCCATAGATCATCGATCTTACTGTTAAGAGAATCAAAAATTTTAAAAACCCACTCTTAACTGCTCCACGGACCTTTTCTCATCTTGAACGATTTCCGTCATAACATCCACATGAAAAGTTGTTGAAAATTGCCAAATCACGTATCATGGGAGGGAATGGTAATGCAAGATTTTGAATAAGGGGAGCTGTACAGTGCAGCCAGTTGCAGATGATCATTCCCCATCTTTGGCAACACCAAATTCACCAAAGTACAGAGAGAGAGAGAGAGAGAGAGAGAGAGAGGCATGAAACCACCACTGATCTGATTACAAAAATATTCACAACCTTGAGAATTCAACAACCATCACACTACTGCAAATTACAAATTAGAATAGCGAATCCTAACCATCCTATACAACCAAGCAAGCACAATTTCCAAAAAAAAAAAAAACTGCCCAAAGGTTAGCCAACGTTGTTGTCCTTTTCTTGCTAACTTCAATACAACCAGTCAAGTCAGATGTGGACCGTATCTCCCTCCAGATCTTGTTTTCCCAAACTCCATGATCGCGAGGTTGTCAGCCCACCAGTTATCATCATAAAATTAATGAAGAAAACGAAAGAAATGAAGCCTCTGTGGATAGTCCTTACTGGCTTGCAACGGAGTTTCATGTCATTGGAGGCTCCGCATCGACCCGCTTCGTGATACACTTCTGCACAAACAGCAATTCAGCTAGCTTTTATTGATGGTAAGAGAACAATATCATTATCATCAGGATGAGAGAGAGAATATCATTATCATCAGGATGAGAGAGAGAGAGAGAGAGAGAGAGAGAGCAGCACAGCAGCATGTCTAATGAGGACTTGTTCATCTAGACTGGCCAACCAGATTTGCAAAATAAGGCCACAACAGAAAGATCATTTGGGGCAAAAACTAGAATTTTTGAATCACCATGAAGACGACATTGTTGACCTCAATGGCAACCAATGGGTAAGATGCAATTTAAGGATTTAGACCACCTAAGGAGTGTACTAGTCTGATTTTCTCTATAGGTGCTATTTATGACGCCCTCCTCAGATTTCTAGACAAGTGGCATTTTGGCGAGAAAGAAAGTGTTGTGCATGGAAGTTCACATACAGCACTGGAAAACATCTCTTAGGGGTGTTGGATACAGAGAATGCTAGTGTATTGTGTATGTGATTAGTGGCCCCTTTTAGTGTAAGTGCATGTGCACACTTCCCTCTTCTCCTGCAGTGCACTATATGCTTTATTATATTAAAATATTATGTGTTAGGGCAAGCAAGCCTAACACAACATCTCTCCCAAGCTCTCCTTCTTCTCTCTCAATATTCTCCTCTATTATTATCATCAAATCATTCTCTACTTTGGATTGGTGAGAGACAAATACTTCCCTCTCTCTCAGTTTTTCTTTTTTCTGCCGGCGGTGCCAGCAAAGGGAGGAGAGGAAAAAGAGAGATGAGAGTCAAAATGCAAATGCCAAAAAGGCTTTCTTTTCTTTCTTTTCTTTTTGCTTTAGTCATCTTCCAGCCTTCAACAACTTTTAAATTGCAGTTTACCAAACTAACTTTTGTCACATAAGTAGCTGATTTGCTGCTGTCAGCAAAATAACTGACTTACCAAAGGTGTATCCAAACGCGATCAGGCCTAACAGACACAATGCAACCTTGACAAGGGGACCAGTTGTATGCGGTGGAGTTTGCCAAATGAACAAACCAAATTTGTTTTCTAGTGCCATTCACAATTCTCCAAAAGAATTTAGTTACAGGCCTGTTTGGGAAGCAGGAAAGTGTTATGTGGAAAACAATTTTCCGCAGAAAACTAAATTTCCACTGTTTTCGAATGTGGAAAACGTATTTCCAAAATTGGTGGGAAAAATCAGTTTTCCATTGAAAATTTTTCCTTGTCAGAACCATCCGAAATTATATTTCCAAATCACAAGACAAACTCGCAAAAGTCTCCTCCTTTTCCATCTTTTTTTCTCTTCTCATCTCAAAGTTGACAATAGAAAATGGGCAACACATCATGGATGGTCCAAATAAGTGACCAGACTATATCTCCATTATAATCAATATGGCCCCTTTATCCTAGCCATTGATCAGATGGTTAGGATACATGGGCGAAATCACCTAATCAAAGTGATTTTTACGAGGGATTGATAATCAAAGATGGGCCCCTATGATACATGGTTAAGATCATTGATTGGACATTTTCTATTATAATCGAAGAAGGGCCCCACATAATAGATCGTCTAGATCACTGATTGGACATTTTCTATTATGATAAATATGAACTATCAATTTTGCTAGCCATTGATCAGATGGTTATCATCATATGATCAAAATAACTTTTAATAAGGCACATGCAATGATGAACAATCCATATAAATTATCGAACCTCATCCATTTTCCTTTCCATTGATGGGATGGTTAGGAAGTGATTTTCTGGGAGGGATCTATCATCAGAGATAACCAATGTTTTAAATATCATTATTGCGTAATGTATCCCCCCTTGGGATACGGATACATATCGGTTATCGCATGGGATGTATTGGTTGTATCGCATAATGTATCGTTGTTGTTGGAAAAAATGGGAACAATGGGAAATTGGTCGAATTTTTCAAGGAAACTTCAAGGATTGTTGAAAAAGACATCAATACACACTTAGAAATCAAAACAATAATAATAATTTTAAAAAAAAAAAAGTGCACATAATAGGGTTTTCCTTTGCATGTGGTCCTTACCGGCACTATCCAACTGAACCGATGTATATTTAAAGTCTATTCATATAATTAATAAACGTAAGAAGACATGTATGGAAACACAAGCAATGCATTCAAAAGCAAAAGAAGAATCACTAGATCTGGTTACATGTTTGCTTTTGTGTTTGGATACAAAGATTGCAACTAATTTGCGAGAAATTGAGAAATTTTTATTTTTCCCAATTTCCACAACTTACCCATCTCCCCCAAATCTCCGAATTGAAGCTTCAAATCCATGGTTTTTCATGGAAAACATGAAGAACCATAAATTAGTAACCATTTGACATTGATTTAACGTGATTTACTGTCAAACAACCATTTACTCCAAAAGCTTAAGCTGTCAGAGTGTGGTGTATCAATGTATATCAAGGGACTTTATCACTTTAACACCCCCCCCCCCCCCCCTCTGCACGCGCGGGGTGGGAATTCCGCACGGGAACATACTGACAAGGGTGGAGGGACACTCACACCATAAATAGGCCGGGCTTAATTTCCGGTCCCTGGGCCGGACCTGATATTCTTGACCCCCCGTGGGAGAATAATATATTTGCTGCTCTCGAGAGTCGAACATAGGACCTTCCTCTCTGATACCATGTCAAACAACCATTTACTCCAAAAGCTTAAGCTGTCAGAGTATGGTGTATCAATGTTTATCACTTTAACATTTACAACAAAAAATGGATCGAAAATTGAAAAATGTTCACCGGATCGAATAGGTGGGATATATCGGCACTACCTATACATTTCGTATCACACAGGTGGGATACAAGATATATTGTGGGAAATATCGGCCGATATCGTCGATATTTAAAACACTAGAGATAACTACATGGGATGAACAGTCCAGATCACTGATTGAAATTATCTATTTCTAATAAATATGGACCATTCATTTTCCTAAGCTTATCCTAGGGTTAGGATCATCTGGTCAAAGTGACTTTTTTTAGGATGGGTCGATACACATCAAAGGTGGGGCCTCAGATGATGGATGGCCCAAATCAAAGGTGGTGTAGTGATGGTTTTAGTGGTGGCAATAGAGGACATAGATTTCCTTGGAATTCCCAAACATGCCCTAAGGGACTGATAGTTGTTATTACATTGTGAATTGATGGGAAACTAAACATCAATCTATCTTAGAAAATCAAGCTAGTGGCTGATATGATTTTCACCTTCTGGCAATCATATGAAGGCTTTAATGGATCAAAGATCTTTTGCCCTTAGGGGTGCAGAACAGATATATAAATAGGGCCTAGGAGCAAGGAAAGTCTTAAAAAACTTTCATTTTTCAAGCAAATGCATGTTCAAAACAAGTTACCAAAAGTCAACCAACCTAAATTTAAGCCAAATCAATTGCATCAACAAGTTTCTAAGAAAATGGACAGGACAGGTCATACAAACATCACAGCAGGCCCCACAAAACGAATGGTTGTACAACAAACTCATTCTACGGTGTTGCACAGAATCGGCTTCCCAAAGAGGAAAAAATGAAAAGGAGTATATGTAGCCTAAATTAATCATCAAACCAACCAAATAAAATAGAACTAAGTAATTGAGATTGAGAGTTAGAAACGTACCTCTATTTATTTTCAAATCAACCAAAAAATGCAAATCTCAAGCTGCACAACCGTATGGACATGGAATGGGGGAATCTTGATTCCTCCTTTGTTTAGGCTCCAATGCACATGAAATTTTAGCCAGAGGATTGGGAGTATGGACTAGGAGAATCAAATCATGTATTTTGGGGGCCGAAGTGGTATTTGTGTTGGAAGAGTAGGTTCTTTGGTTTATTTGAATTCAAAAGAAAAGTCAGTTTATTGCCTTTATTTTTAGGGGGGTGGGGGGGTTGGGCAGCTTGCCACCACATTTAATGGGGGACGGATCAAGCAAAGGAGGACACGCGCAACTGGTCAACGGTGAAAGGCAAAAAATCGGCAAAAGGACCTTTCAGCCTTGATAAAGCCAATATCCCCTTCGATTGCAAAGGATCTGAAAGAGGTTTTTCTTTTTTAAATTCGGGAATGTTACTGAGGTGTTTATCCCAAAGCTACAGAACTCTAAGCATGGCAGGGCTTAACGTTCATTCATTTCTAGCATCCCAACCACTCACAGAAAGCATTTTAGGTAATGGATGGCAGGAAGCCTAGAGGGAGAGTGGTCGCAATGCAGGAGGCCAAAGGACATCAAGGGGTAAAATTTTCTTGCTCCCCCAGCAGATGGGATAAATAGGAGTGTCCATACCCACCAGGCCCACATTGGTGGGGGTTCTGGGGTGCCATCCAAAGATTGACCTATAGGGTCTAGACTACAGGGTAGAATCTGTTTATGCTAGGAAGGACAAAGCTGTGAGATTCCCAAAAGAGGTGGTTTGGCATTTGGGCTTGGTAGGTAAGGCCTTTCATGGGGGGATTTCAATTCTTCAGGTGACCGATGCTGTTAGGGTTTCCCTGTTAGGAGAATCCAAAATTTTGGTGGCCAGACTCTTTGGGGAGAGATGTGATCGTCACTTTCTTCTCGGATTCCACTCTGCGCCATGCCATGTGTTTCAAGAGTGTTGAGTTTTGGTGCCCCTCAAACGGCGCCATGCCATGTGTTTCAAGAGTGTTGAGTTTTGGTGCCCCTCAAACGTGATCTTGAACAAGGGTTCCTAGATCCAACTCTACAGCATACCGGTGCATGCTTGGTGAGAGCCTGTGATGGTCTAGCTACAAGCAAGATTTAGAAGGGTTATATTGCTTGACAAGCAAACTTGGGTCAGATGTCTTTTTCTGTTCACCAACATCTGCATACTTTTGGGGCTGGAAGCGGCGGTTGGAAGGGTAGCAAACTTACAAGTTGGGGGATTTCTCGTTTCCAATCATCACTCACCTGGGGAATCCATCTTTGATCAGAGCCAATGGATTGAATCTCTGGGGACTCGGTGCTGCTGTTATATCCTCAAAGGGCATTTCTCACGCAGACAAGGGTTTCGATTTGAGTTGGGGACTCGGGAACAGCAGAGAAGCACCATTAATGGCAGACTGTGTTGACTGTTGTCTCTATGGGGAAACCTAGCAACCAAGCTACAATATGAGGCATCCTGATGGCTGGCATGGACAAATGACCTTGCATGAGCAAAGGGGGAGTCAAATGGGACATGGGACGGTTAACAAGGAGTCAGGACTTCAAATGGATTCAATTCCATTCATGGGGTCTGGTCAACTTTATTAGGCGAGTGCTTCTTCAACTGTCCAAAGTGGACAGTTGTCATCTATAGGAGTGGCATTTTGCAACAACGGACTCAGTTCGGTCTCCTTTGGACGCGCATCAGGAGTCTCCCAATGTGCATGGTGGCGGTATGTCAAATGGAGGAGGCACCTCACATCCCAATGTCAGGAGGCTAAGGGTACAGAGACTCAGCATAGGTGTCCAGATGAGGTCATTTTATCAGGCCCAGTAATAAGCTTGGACCCTCGTTCTTTGGCTAGAGAGTTAACAAATGAGTTGGCAGCTCGCGAAATAACCTCAAAACTGGTTGGACCCTAGTTCACTCTAGCACTAATCTCATTGACAATAAAACTTCTCTTCCAAGGAAACCTGTGTGATGAAGATACCCAAGAAATGGCACTCTTTTAGTCTTCTTCCATCAACAAGCGGCCATTGAAGTTTCAAATGAGTTAAATGTTCATGAGAGTGGCTTTCAACTCAGCTCTATTTGAATCACTAACTCTAGCTCGTCCAGAGGACACCATCTTGACCACACCATGATCGTCCTAGACCACTCACCCAATTCTGTACCAACCACAAATATTGATGGAGTATCCATCAGCATGCAACTTCAACCAACCCATAGGCAAAGGCTTCAAACTAGCTTTTCCTTCGGTGGTTTACTGAAGTCTTTTATAATATCCAACCATTTCCTTGGTAACCCTAACTTCTATATGCCATGAAACATCTTAGGAACAAGACCAAGCTGCCAAATTGGATTTAGGGCCAATTTGGTAGTAGCAAGAGTTTAGCCATGGATAGTCTGCCTAGGTCAAGCTCATCCTAGTCTTGTTTGTCTGGATCATCCTATCATCAAGGTATTTTGTAATGGTAATGGTGACCATAATGGCCACCACCGTTACCTTTACGATATGGGGTGTAACGACCGTTACGAGGACCATAATGGATTGTTACAGCCTCTTTTCTTTATTGAAAAAATAATAATCCGAAAAAACCTGTATCGGCCCCATAACGGTCCATTACAGGGCCGTTACGGCCTTTACAGGATGCGTGACAAGTCGTTACAAGGTTTGTTACAGCCTTTATAGGTCATTTTTTCTATTACGGTCTTTACGACCCTGTAACATGTAACAGTTGCAACCGTTACCTTTACGTAATGGCCTTTACGGCACACCATGCCTATTATGGACTAAGGGGTTATTTGGTAGCAACAAAGGTTTAGTCTCTGACTAGTTAATCTGAGATATGCTTCATATCCATGGTTTGTCTACTACTTTTTTTACACAAAAACTAAAAAAACATAAGGACAAGTTGTTTAAGTTTGCGATGTTAGAAGACATTTGTTGTTCCTAAAAAGTCTTGAGACTTGTTTATCCTCGTTATGGTACACACTGGACTATTCTCTTGTTACGCATGTGCCCATGTACCAACATCTATCTTCAAGCACCACAAATGTGCCACATTCAACTCTCATCCCCTTCATGTGCCACATTTACCACATGTGTCAAGTTGTACATGCGATGTATGTGCCAAGTGTGCCACTATACATCATCAAGCATCCTACATGTACCCCATGTGTCATTGTCCATCATCAAGCATTCTGCTTGTGCCACATATGCCATCAGACATTTTCAAGTGCCAAATATGCCCAGTTTTCAACATGCACGTGTTGCATGTGACAACTAATCCCTATTCCAGGATCTTGTCAAACAACATGTGAATAATTAATCCAAGACTATAATTGTACAAAGCATGAAGCAAACTAATGCTAGATTTGGGTACGAGAGGGCGGAAAGTGTTTGTTTCAAAATGTTATCAAGTCTAAATATTTAGGACATCAAGTGCGACTTTAAAGTGTAATTTGAAGCCAAGGAGATGCTTGGTTAGAAGGATCATGCGACTAAGTACTAAGTACCAGACAGCATGACCTATACAGATAAGATCAAGACAAGGCTAACTTAGATAGGTTGTCCAAGATTAAGCTTTTGCTACTACCAAATAGGCTCTAACTAAATCTCATGTTGGTTTTCAAACACTTGGAATAAGTAATTGTTTTTCGACACATGCAGTGCATGTGCACATTGAAAACTTGGCATATGCGGCATACATAATACTTGAAAATGTACAATAGCATATGAGGCACGTGTGGAGTGCTTGCAGATATACAATGGCACATGTAGCACATTTGGGCTTGACAATGTATGGTAGCACATATAGCACATGCATCGCATGCACAACTTGACACATGTGGTGAATGCACACATAAAGGGCACTCAAAGCTTGCATGTATCACGCTTGTGTCAATTGAAGATGGAAGGTAGAACGTTTGGCACGTGGCACATGTGTATCATAAGAGAATGGTACAGTGTGTACCATAACAAGGACAAGTACGTCTCAAGATTTTTTTTAGGAACAATAAAGGCTCATTGATGATAAAAAAAGAAACTTAGAAAATTTATCCCTTTTTTTTGTAAGTTTTCCATATAGAAAAAGTAGTAGAAAAACCATGTACAAAAGGCTTATCCCAAACTAACTAGACAGGGACTGAACTTTTGTTGCTACTCAACAACCCCTTAAATATTTCCTTAACATGCTCCAAAGAGTAGGAAACACCATAAGAAATTCTTTTGAATGCTCACGCCAAATGCCCCACATAATAGACAGGAACCATGCATCATAAGATCCTACCTCTCTAATCAAAGCACCCAAAAGTCCAACAAACCCCAAAATGGCTTTGCAATGCAAGAATGAAGGGTCCATCGATTCTTATCATTCCAGTACATATAACATATGTTCAAGAGAACCTAACTCCCTCTTACAAATTATTTATTTGTAAGGATTTTGTTGGCAACCATTATCCAACAAACACCTCCACTCTATGGAGCCCCACACTTCTGAACATGGGAGCTCCATCGATTCTTTATCATTCCAATACATAAAACATATGTTCGAGAGAACCTAACCCCTTACAAATTATTTATTTGTAAGGATTTTGTTGGCAACCATTATCCAACAAATACCTCCACTCTAGGAAGCCCCACACTTTTGAACACGTGAGCTTATGAGGAAGGTCGAAGGCTAAGGCCTTAAAAAATCTTTAGTTGAGAAGATACCAGGGGTGTACGGAGCTCAAATTCTTTCATCCACTTATTTCGAGGGAGATAAATGTCCTTTAGAGTGCCCAACAAATCTGATAGCATCTAAATCTCCTCGTCAAGAAGATTCCCTCTTACATGAATATTCCAAACCAACTTGCATATAATTTCATAACAATCCTTGGTGACCGTGTCATTGAGAGAGACCCAAAAGAGCTCGGGGAACCTTAGCGGCAAGGGAGATTCCCCCTAAAAAAAAATCCTCCCAAAATCAAACAACATCTTTAACGCGCTCTTTATAACCAATTCCATCCATAAATACCTTACCCACACCTTCATTAGTTTTGACATACAACAATATGAGCTTCCAAGCCAAAGAACCTCTACTCGATGTAATGTTGCCTACAGCCCACCTTAATTCCTCCCCATGCTTGCAATGATCCCCTTTGAGCTTTCAAAACATCCTGAATAAGACCCCATTAAAAGGAATTGGAAAGTGTACCAAAGAGATCATGGTGTGCCGTAATGGTCATTACGGGGTCGTAAAGGTAACAGTGGCAACCGTTACACTTTAAATGGAAAAAATGAACCATCACCAACATTATGGCCCCCATAACAGCCCATTACACCCCCCGTAATGGCCGTAATGGTTCGTTATGGGGCAGATATAGGTTTTTCGGGGTTTTTCCATTTTTTTTTAAGAGAGAGAGAGAGAGAGAGAGAGACCATAACGACCATTATGGCCCGTATCGCAAAGGTAACGGTGGTGGTTGTTACAGCCACCATTACCATTACGTAATACCTTGAAAGAGATACATCCCACCATCAATTTATCCACACGCTATCAAGTTCCATTCTCAATGTATAGACGAGAAAATCCCATTCCAAAATCCAAATATAGACTTCAAGATATGATACATCAATGGCATGGATTGTGCCACTAGACATTCATCCAATGGTTCAAGACCCCTCTAGACCTTCTAGGTTACTCTACACAAATCTAATTACCAACACTCCATAGAGGACTCTAGACTCTTCCAAAGGCCTCCATATGAGGCTAAAAAGGTCCAACCTGCTCTAGAACTTTCTACACACTCCTATTGTGTATCACTTGCCTGCTATATACATGTCGAGCCGAAAATGGTCAGGTCCATGAGGTTAAGCCTCTGTTTTGTGACATTACCTATTTCCATTATTATCTACAAAAAGACAATTGGTCTGCTCGCCAACATTAGATGACAACCACCCCCATCAAGATAATTACAATGGGAGGAATAGGGGATAACATGGACTGTGCATGTAAAGAATTACAAAAAAATAGGAGGAATTACAAGGTCTTGATGCTTCAGAACATGGACAGTTCCTTATGCATCTATTTGTAAAAGTGGAGACCACGTTTTAGTTATCCAAGACATTGATATAATGGACTGAACCATGGATGCACAATGTCCAAAAAACTTCTAGATTTGACAATTAAATCCATTCTATGGGTATTAATATGGGTAGCTATGGTGTTTTCTCCTATATCATTCATTTATTGGATAATAATCCAAGGCTTAGAATCATCTCATTTGGGAGTTCGTTTAGACATACCCATCCATTGTTTTCCTTCAAATAAACAGTTTGGATCTCTGAACCGGCATACATGTACGAACAAGCAGACAATGACTACCAACGCACTAACTCTACCATCTCCACTCAACCACTCCAATGATCCAAGTAAGACCAAGATGTTGATTGATCAGCAATCTTCCTAGCGATCCAAATGGTCACCATCAACACGGCACTACACTTTGGGATTCATCATTATTAATCTATACTAGTGTTCCAAATAATTCCAATATTATCAATATTTATCAGGTGGCCGATATAGATTCTAGAGTTTTAAAAAATTACTACTATAGGAAATAATATTGCTCGTATCACCAAAATATAGCCAAGATTATCAATATTGCCAATATATCGCTGACCCGCTAGTACAAATATTTACATGTACCAGCGATATCACCAATGTTATCACCAGTGTTTCAAATAGCACGCATAGGGTAGCATAGCCCTAGTGCTACGTAGCGTACTAAATAGCGTAAATCTGCTACAGGGGTCATAGCGTAAGCCAGCTATGTAGAGTCAATGAACGTAGTGTATGCGACAATGTATTTTTTTATCATTTTATTTATTTAATTTTTTTATGTTTTCCTTGTATCTAATGTAGATGAATGTGACACTTGTATTGTATTTCATACTTTTTAACCTGTGGGATTTTTATTTCTTTTCATGCTTGTGACTTGTGGTTTCAATTAGACACTCTTAATTAAAGTGCTTTGCTTAGAAAGGTGTTGATGTGATAATTATTTGATTTGGTTTGTATGTGGATTGGCTTTTGATGAATGATAATTAATGACTTGTTTGAACATGCTTATCCTTGCAAAAATGAATAATCTTTTAAGCATTTATATTTTATTTTTTTCATTTTTTCTTACTATTTATCATTTCTTCTTATTTTTAAATTAAAAAATAGAAGTATTGTGTATCCACAGGGATTAATCTCACTTCAAAAAAGAGGTAGGGACACCTTGTGTCTTCAAAATAATAATAATAATAATAATAATAGAAGTATTGTGTAGATTACACAACAAGATACACTATTTACGCTACACGCTACAGAGGGTTGAGCGCTACACAACGTGCTACCGCTATTTAAAACCCTGGTTATCACAAATACAAGGGATATAATTGAATGATTTAAAAATTAAGTAAAATAAATTAAAATTTCTGTTTATTTTTTAAAAGATAATTATGTTGTTTCATAATAATGTATGCATGTGTGGATGAATGTATGCATTTATGGACGTATCATGTATGTATGTAGGAATGGATGGATGGATGGCTCATGTATGTATTCATGGATGGATGGATGGATGCATGGATGTATCATGTATGTATGTAGTGGGGACGGAGTTGACTACTACTTCGAGCTGCCTTGTAAAGCGATGCAAGAGTATGCTTCTTTATTCTCTTTACTTTGTGGATGTGTTGCTTATGTTTTATTACTTGCATTGTATGATATTTGAATGATATGATCTCATTTTGGTTATAGTTGCACTACTTTTTATTGACAACATATGGTTTAGAAATGCAATGTACAACTTCTAAGTTTCCTTCAAATCTCACACAGATACACCACATTGACCAAATTGACAAAGAGTGAGCCATTAATAAGCTTGTGCAAATGGAATGGAGAACTTTTAAGTTTCCTCGTAGAAGAAATCCTTGGGAACTAGACTTCTAGGCATAATTATTGCAACATCTTCCACATAGACTATAGCTTCAACCCATAGAGCACATGATTCCTAACTAATGCTCAGTGCCTATAAATCACAATAGTATGATTTTCTCCATTCTAAGGGAACTTGTTTCTAAAATTTGATGTGCTCTAATCAGAACCATCCAATTCTCAAAAAGGATCCAAAAGTGGACTCAGTTGCTGGTCAACGGAAGATTAGACCCATCCGAGGGTCTCATTGATGATCAAACGACCCAAGGGGTAAACTGACAGTCCAGATGGATGATATGTAACAAATCAAGGGTCCAATTGGACTTTCAAGCCCCTAGATCCAATCAAATGGCCAAATAGTAGTTGATTAGACTTGGGGCCAAGGTGTGCCGTAAAGACTGTTACGGGGCCACCTTACGTAAAGGTTGTTGTGGACAACTTATGTAAAAGAGGGATGATCCTCCCTAACGTTTGTCCGTTGTGCTATAAAGCCGAAGAATCAGTAAATTGTTAAATTATCCATTGTGAGTTTGCGTCAAAGATTTGGGAGGAGTTTGTTAGGAAACTTGGTTTTTACTAGGTAACGTCACGTTCTATTGAAGCATTGTTCGAATCCTGGCATGAAGGAGGCAAAGAGGAGATGGTAAGCAAAGTATGGCATATCTTCTTGCTGGATTATGGGTGTTTTGGCTTGAAAGAAACGATCGTTGTTTTCGGAATCGGAAAAAGTCCCCCGGAGAGGTCTACAGAGTGGTAAAGGAGTCAGTTATAGATTGGGCGGCCGATGCAGAGTTCATTGGGGCTGACCAATTCTCTAGTATTTAGGCAGAGTTGTAATCGGTTGCTTGTGCTTGTGTTTCTCTCTCTCCTTTTTAGTTTTTTGTATTCTGTTGGCTTTGGCCTCTTTTTTTCTCAATAAAATTGTCACCGTTTCATAAAAAAGAGGGTCGTAATAACCGTTATGGAAAAAATGACCTGTAACCACTGTCAATTGCCCGTAATGCCTCCCGTAAAGGGCATGTAACTGCCCCATAATGGTCCGTCACAGGGTAGATATAGGTTTTTCAATTTTTTGTCAACATTACAAAGTAGAAATATGTTTATGGGTTTTTCAGTTTTTTTTTTTTTTCAACATTACAGAGTAGATATATGTTTATTGGTTTTTTTTTCAAAGAAAAAATGAGACCTTAACGCCCGTTACAAGGGTTGTAATAACCGTTATGACCTATCTCATAAAGGTAACGGTGTTGGCCATTATGGCCACCGTTACCATTACAGAATACCTTACTTCAATTCACAGGTCTAACCAACTGAATTTCCTAGGGTTCTATACAAACAATATAAATAAAGAAAGGAGAATGTACAAGCATTAAGCCTAACTGGTTGTGTGTACATGGATATTTGGATAGTTTTTGGATTTCCTTTATTAGCTTGGTTTTCTTTGTTTTCTCTGTATCAACATTAATAGGCCAGTTTGAATTATATACAACCCATTTCCTATGATTAGTGTTTTCAATATCAGCATCAACGCCCAAGGTGTTCCAAAATGGTAACGGTGACCGTAACGGCCACCACCATTACCGTTATGATACAAGCCGTAACAGCCATTACAGCCCCCATATCGACCATTATGGCCCTTTTTTTATTTTTTGAAAAAACTGTTACAGGACCATTACGAGGTTGTTACGAAACCGTTACAAGGCCTTTATGGCATGTAACAGCCATTACAGTCATTTTGACCCTATAACGCGTAACGGTCATGACCATTACCGTTACGTAACCGATTTTAAATACCTTGATCACGTCCTTGGGACATGGAAACATATCGGGTATTGCATGGAAATATCACATGGGAAACATTGAGAATAGAGTTGTACACGAGCAGAGTTAGCTCGGTAACTCGCTCAACTCGACTCGAAAAAGCTCGACTCAACTCGGCTTGAAATGAGTTCGAGCCGAGCATGAGCTGATTTTTGTTGCTCGAAATGAGTTTGAGCCGAGCACGAGCTTGACCCTGCTCGACTCGGCTCGACTCGAATAGTTACTCGAAATCGACTCGACTCGGCATTCTAATTTCAAAACCCTAAGCCCTAACCCCATTGCCCATCTCTCCCAGCGCCCGTTCAAAAAAAAAAAAAAACCCTCACCCTCTCTCAACCATCCCATCGGCCATCCGGCCCATCCCAGCGCTCGTTCGGTGTTCCCCTATCTCCGGTCATCCCAGCGCTCGTTCTCCTCTCCCATCGGCCGTCCCAGCGGGTCGATCACCCTGTCCGGCTGTCTCTCTTCTTCCCTCACCTGTCCGGCGACCTTTCTGGTGGCCACAGCAACAAGCAACCGTTCGGTTCTCTCTCTCTCTCTCTCTCTCTCTCTCTCTCTCTCTCTCTCTCTCTCTCTCGCATTGCCCTGTCCGGTGCCAGTCGTCCCTACCACTCGTCCCTGCCCCGCTCGGTAAGTACCTTTGATTCCTAGTTGTTCTAAAAATCACTTTGATTAGATAATTTAATCAATAGATTAATGGCTTATTTAACAAACTAGAAATCCTCTGTAATCAATGGTTGTCATTCCACCATATAATAGTTTTCTGATCAATGAAGTTTTTCTCATTGAGTATGATTGACTGCAATCCTGTTGGCTGTTGCCCCTTTTTCTGTCCATATTTGTTCAAATTAGTTGTTTTATATCATCCAATCAATGTGAAGTTTGGTCTATGCCCCACTCACTAGCACAACAGCTGAATGAACGATTCAGATCTCCTCCACATTTTCCACATGTACACATTACTTTGGTCACCCAGGCATGAGATCACTATCCTATGAAATGTGGGAGCTTCCTGTTCTTATTGTTTCTTTAGATGTATGACGTTTACTTATAGTTATGATAAAAATCAGTTTGTACTGGTGGGGTCCATGATTCAGTTATCCAAGCTGTTGATAGAGTGGGATCAATGTGGATGGGCCTTGCACCAAATTTCCCAGAAAGATCCTAGAAATGAAGTGTTTGAGCATTTTTAGTTGAGTGTGGGTTGTTGATGTATTTTCTTTTTCAACTGCTGGAGGCATATTGAAGTGTTGAGATTTTCTTATTCAAATGTTTTGACCACCATGGGCCCCACTTGTACAAACAGGACGTCCAACTTATGTCTAGATGTTCCTTGTTAGGAAATTATAAGAAAGGATCTACTTGTGGCTGGATGGAAGAATCCAAAATGCGGATGAGGAAAACCCTATGGTATTTGCAAGAAATTTTAAAGAAATGCAAAACTGTAGAATCCAATAGGTTATTATATTTGCAAGAAATTGTAGAATACTTTAATATAGAAATGTGAGAAGGTCATTAGTTAAATAGTGAGAGTTGCTTTTTATAAGAGGGAAAATTGACATTGGTTCCTTTGGGAAATGGTTTTATAGGCCTATTTGATTAGGGATAAATTGGTAGAAGCAAACAATTTCCCTTGGATTTTGATATATTCCTTTGTTTAGACTAACATAATAAGAGAAGAAAATGCATCTACTTTCTTTAACAAGGGACTATAGCCCCCCCACCGTTTTTTATTTTCCTCAAGTTAAATGGTAGACAAAATGCATCTACTTTCTTTAACAAGGGACTATTTGATTAGATAATTTACTATTGACCTTCTTATTCAATTCCAAGCTCTCAACGACCCGTTTGATAGAAGAGGTAACATCTCTAGCCGTGCTCTCTGAGCAGTAGCTCCTTTGGAGCCCGCTTTCGCGTCGGACCAAGGGTCTTAGTGTGGAACTACCAGATCAGCCCGTTGAGTCTAAAAGAGAGACGCAATGTTTTTTATTTTTGTTACCTAGTCTTAATTTAGCGTGGATATCTTTTATTTTTATAAATGTTTTTAACAGTTATTCTTTCAGCCTGCTCTTTTGTTTGCATAGATATTAATTATTTTTATTGTTCTAGTTGTAGTATAGGATAATCAGTTGCCCATTTGAGGATTTCTATGTTGTCAGACATAGATTCAGTATGTTCTTGGATACATAGAAATTCTCAAATTGTTCCTTTTTGGACAGTTCAGGGTTAAATAGATTGTAATGTCTTCATTTATTCTAATTTAAATGCATATGCCTGTTCTGGTTTCGTCTCTCCTTTTTCTCTCTGGATATATTTCCTGCATTTATTTCCGTCGTCAAATGTCCACACTTTGTGTTGATGATTGACATGGGAATCAAATACAGGATTAATATATTCTGGAGAGATAAGGGGAGATGCTGCCGGAATTTCGGCGTAGCATTTAGAATGAAAAATTAAGGCATTACAATCTATCCAACCTTGAATGGGTGACTGATTTAGACAGTTAAGTAAGTATACCCGTCTAGCAGTCTAGGTATAGCCGTATAACATATCAAGAACTTTATTTTATAGATGACTAGTCAAGACGAAAGCCCAAATACCCCCGGAATGGGTGCATCAACCACATCTCCTCTAATCGTAGAGGGAGACACGTCAACTGCAGGCAAAAGGAAGAAGAAGATATCAGCAGTGTGGGATGACTTCGAAGAAGTGACAGTTAACGGTGTAAAGAAGATAAAGTGTAATCATTGCAAAGGGTTATACAACAAGATTCCAGGAGGATCTATGACACATCTAAGCAGACATTTGAATACGTGTCCTGAGAGACCAAAACTCCCTCCTCCCGGCCAACAATTGATGTCATTTACGAAGTCAGAAGGGGATGACTTACAAGGCGTAGTGTCCACTCATAAGTTTGACAAAGAGAAGCTGAATGAGCAGTATGCTAGATTAGTGATTCTGGAAGAAAAACCTTTCAGAATGATAGAAAGTAAAGGGTTGAGGTCTTTCTGTCAATTCCTTAATCCTCGAGCCAAGAATGTCTCTCGCGTCAGTGCAAAGAGAGTGCATGAAGATATACGCAAAGGAGAAGATGAAACTCAAAAAAGTTTTGCCTTCAGTGTCCAGAATAGGTTTGACGTCTGATTTATGGACGGTGTCTAATCAAAGAAAAGAATATATTTCATTAACTGATCACTATGTAGATAAGGATTGGAAACTCTGCAAGAGAATTTTGAACTTCCGCAACCCTCCTCCTCCACATACTAGTTTACTTATTTCAGATTGCATCTACAGTTGTCTAGAAGGTTGGGGCATTAAGAGGAAAATTTTAGCAATAAGTTTAGCCAATGCTTCAGCAAATGACAGTGTCATTTCATGCTTATGTAATCAATTCAGGGCTACAGGAAATTTATTTTTTTGAAGGAAAAATATTTCAAGTCTGAGATGTTGTGCCCATATTCTAAATTTGATTGTACAAGAAGGGTTGAAGAAATTGACAACACTATAAAGAACATAAGAGAAAGTGTGAAATATAAAAGAGGGTCACCATCGAGACTGAGTGTATGGAATGACATCATCCAACGTTTGAATGTGTCATCTAAAAAAACGTTGAAGTTGGATGTGTGTACACGTTGGAACTTGACCTATGAAATGTTAAATATGGCAATGGAATTACGGTTTACATTTCCTGAATATGCGGCGTGTGACAGAACGTATTCTTGGTTGCCGAGCACAGATGATTGAGCCCAAGCAAAACAAGTTCACACCTTTCTCAAAGTTTTCTACGATTGTACGAAGATTTTTTCCGGGAATCAGTATCCAACCGCGAATCTGTTTCTTCCTTTTCTTTGAAAGATTAAGGATGCTCTCCAGAAAAATGCCAGTGCGGGTCCAAATTTCATACGCCAGATGACGGTATGAAGACGAAGTTCGATACATACTAGGACAAATGTCATCTGTTGATGTCCTTAGCAGTTGTTCTTGATCCTCGTTGTAATATGAGGCTGGTTAAGTTTATTTTCATGAAAATTTATCCTGCTGAAAGAGCGGCAACAGAGACGTCCAAGGTTCGTCAAGCCCTTGAAGATTTGTACAATTCATATGTTACTACTTCACCTGCAGCGGGTGTTGAAGAAACTAGAGATGCGGATGTTTCTATACCTGGGGTTGGTAATGAAGATGTGCTAAATGAATACATATCATACTTGGCACAAAAACGAATAGGAGTTGAGACTAAGGAATCAGAGCTAGAAATATACCCCAATGAGTCAATCATAGTGCGATCCGAATTTGATGTGTTGGAATTGTGGAAGATGAGGGTTAGTGAATCAAGATGCCCTACATTATCTGTGATGGCACGGGACATTATCAATACCAATTTCAACAGTGACATCAGAATCCGCATTCAGCACAAGGAGCAGGGTTGTGAGCAAGTATCGAAGCTCACTTTCGCCAAATACAGTTGAAGCGTTGATTTGTACGGAAGATTGGTTGCGCCCGATATGGGGAGGAGATATGAATAATGATGAAGAATAAGAGATTGAGATTCGTGACGAGTCTCTACTTGCAGATCGGTAATTATTTTCGGTTTTTCAATTCTTTTTGGTTGAATGTTGAATGATCTGTAATATTATTTAACTTGAAACATGAAAGTGTTAGAATATGGTTTGTAAGACTTTGATATTTATGTACTCGCTACTGTTCATTTGTTTTTATTTTTGATACATTTATATTGTTTTTATTTTGTTCCTATATCATGTTCAAATTATTTATCAATATTCTGATTTCTTTTATTAAAAATTGAGTGTAGATATGTCGTCATCTGACCCATCGACAAACATTTGGGTACGCTTCCCTAGTTGAATCACCACCAAAGTTTGGAAGAACAAAGATTAAGTGTGGTTTGTGTGGCACAAAGTTTGTAAACAAGACTAATCGTTTTCGCTTACACTTATCATGTCGAGGTGGTGATGCAAAACCATGCCCCAATGCCCCTAAAGATGTCCAAATTTTTTTTCAGGCCCTTTTAGATTCGAATAGAAAACCTTCCACTCCATCCAAACCTTCGGGTTCTGGATCTAGTACACAAATGACATTCACAAGAGATGCAGAGGAAGCCAGATTAAAAGCTTTAAAGGAAGAACAATTCCAACTCGCCTTAAAACAAAGTATAGAAGAAGTTTCGAGTCAAAGACAACACGATGTTGAAGCAGGATCGAGTACGACAAACAAGAAGAAGAAGAATAACAAATTCAAATTCCTCACCCATTTCGATGAATTTAAGGCATTGGGTACAACATACAATTCTTCACATAAAGAAAGTTTGAAAATTCTAGTTCAAAGTGTAAAAGAGCACGAAGGAAATATCTCTTCACCTTCTGACTCAGAGAAAGTGAACCAATATGTATATGAAAAAATAGATAATAGTTCGGATGGATCAGATGACAATACAGGAAGGCACTCCTCTCATTGAGGTTATTAGTTGTAAATTGTCATTTTGAACAATGTAAATATGCAATTATCGAAGTTTTTTAATCGTAAATTATGCATTTTATTTTTATATATTTTATTGCTTTGTTCAACTTCGAATTCCAATTGATAATCGAATTCAAATTCAAATGAATCTCAATTTATAACTCGAACTCGGCTCAAAGCTCGAACTCGTATCTCGATACTCGGCTCGAAAACTCAAACTCGAAACAGGCTCAAAAACTTGAACTTGGACTCGACTCGAAAACTCTGCTCGAATCAACTCGAAATCTGCACGAACTCAGACTCGACTTGACAACTCTACTCGAACTCAGCTCGAAATCTGCTCGAACTCGGACTCGACTCGAAAACTCTGCTCGAACTCGTACGAGCCGAGCACGAGCTGGGCAACCGAGCTCGAAGGTCGAGCTGGGACTCGAGCAGTCCGAGCCGAGCACGAGCTGGGCAATACTCGGCTCAGCTCGACTCGTGTACAGCTCTAATTGAGAAATTAGTCGAATGTTTCAATGAACCTTCAGGGATCTTAAAAAATACATCATTACACACCTAGAACTCAAGAGATCACAAAAAACAAGTACACATATATAAGTTTCCTACCCCCCCAAAAAAATAAAAAATAATAATAAAAAACTCCTCCTGAGTCATCTTACTTCACTCTAACTTCACATGGTGGATAGTTCCAACACCCAAAAATCGACACATCACAACAAATAAACCTCCCTCCTTTTTCCAATTTACAATTTTGCATACTGCAACGAAGGTATTCAATAAAGATAACAGTCGGTGGCCATAACGGCTAGCCTTATGGCTGTTACGATATGGGTTGTTATGGCTCCTATAACGGTTGAAATTCTTTTTAAAGGGGGGAAAAAAAAACCTACCAGGCCCATATCATTTTGTTATGGCTCTGTACCGGCACATAAAAGTTGTTACAAGCCATTTGCGTGCCCTTTTTTTTCCAATTAGGCATTACAACCTTATATCGCATAACGGGCACCATTGTTACTATTAAGTAATGGCCGCTATGCCCATAATGTAACCATTTTTTTAATACCATGACTGCAACTCATTCCTTTGAAGCGTCTTCTTCCTCAACATCTCCAAGATAGGATCCCAAAAACCTAAGGACTCCCCTGTCCAAGAATTCAATAAAGGTGGTCATTACAATACGGTTGAAATTTTTCTTTATGAAAAAAATGTATCAGACCCGTATCAGTTTGTTACAGCCCCGTATCAGCCCTTAAAAACCGTTACAAGCCCGTTTTCAAATCAGGTGTTACGGCCCCATATCACATAACGGGGCACTGCTTACTATTACGTAACAGCCATCACACCTGCGATGTAACCAGTTTTTAACACCATGACTACAACTCCTCCCTTCGAAACATCTTCTCATCTATTTCCTCAACAGCTCCAAGGTAGGAGCCCAGAGACCTAAAAGACTCCTCCATCCAAACATCTAAATGGATACCAAGGAGCCTTACCCAACTTGATACTCTCCCTCTCATTTCCCTTCATCCCAAAAAACCAATCTCCTGACTGGGCCATCAAAGAAGCAATCACTTCCCTCACACATCCTTTCAACCTTCTCTTTGGATGCCAGGTTTATCCACATTTCAAATGAAGACATACTCATTGAAATTTTCCATAAATCCCCCATCTGAATTGAAGTCATTCCTTAACCTCCTCTATTTCCACTTCTTCACCAGATACTTTCGTAACCAACCAAGGTTGGCCTCTGTCTCATTTTAGCTATTGCCTTCATTTCCACCTTAACCAACCCCTCTCCATTGGCTTCTTCTACCCAAGCCCTTTTATTGCCATTTTTTTCTTTTCGTAACTCCCGTCGCCTTTGGATTGGATGTGCACAAATGTCTTGCACACGCGGGTCCTTTGTAAAGGAAAGGTCATCGCCATTGACAAAAGCTACAGCATGAACATTGTCTGCCAAAGAATGGTAGAACATGTGAAGCTCAAGGTGGAAAAGCACCCACAAACCTATTGGATTGTCTGGGTAAATGATGAAACTTATTGGCACCACGTTACGTTGAATCCACATGGAGTGATGTTGTACCAATGAGGGTTTGTAATGTCCCACTTGGTTATCCTGACTGCATGGCAGAGCCGATTAATGAGGACGATCCGCTCAAGCATAGGCACTTCCAAGCTAAGTAAAAGAACCACACAAAGTAGAAAGAAACAATCTAGAAATTTTCATTCAATTCAAAGGTGCCTTAATACTACTCATCATGGGCCCTTATATAAGCTTTGAAACATACATCTAAAGAAAACTCATAATGTCATTGACAACCAATGACTTATTACAAATATAAAAAATAAATAAAAGGAATTTGACTAATGGATTATTCACAGCTGATTGATTTCGCTAGCTAGCTACCTAAATAGGAGGCTTGGGCCTCCGTATTGATAGGCCAGCTATGGGCTTGGGCTTAATGGGCATGGGCCTAGCCCATGGATCGTGGGCCCAGATCAGCCTACATCACTATATCATCATCATGTGCAGTATTGTGGTTTCGTTAACACCTACAAGTTTCGTATGGGAAGGCATAATCCACTATAAGAGGACAAAGACGGAGACCTCCCATAACACAGGAGATGAGGATGACAAGAGTACATGGACTATGACAAAGGCAAGCATGAGGGACGAGGGACAACAAGCAAGATAAGAGGTGCAACTAGTCATCATCATAATCATCAAAGCCTGGTTCCAACTATTTGGTGCCAGCTTTGCAAAAATTGCCTCACGAGTACACACACTAGTTAAATAGGTCCAATGTATTCATCACTATGCATACACATCCTCCTGCACCTCATGCATTTATGAACTTCAATATCATTCTATATGCATATCAGTGTTTTAAATAGCGCTTGTAGCATAGTGCAAAGCGTGCAATGCACTATGTAGCATAGCATAGCCATAACACTACATAGTGCACCCAAATAGCATAACGCCACTATAACTAAGGTATTCCAAAAATGGTTACGTAAATGGTGGTAACCATTACACATTTCAGGGCCATTACGGGAAAAAAAAAATATTTGACCCGTAACAGCTTGTAACGGCCACATAACAGTCTGTTAAAGGGCTAAAATATGTTTTTTTTTTTTTAAAAAAAAAAAAAAATCCACAACGGTTGTTAAGGCCCGTAACATAACAATAACAGTGGTGGCCATTACAACCACCATTACCGTTATGGAATACCTCAAATGTAGCATATGCTATTTGGGGTATAGCGTATGCTAAGCACCTTGTAGCGTATTGCATTGGTAGCACACACTACAATGGAGTTCGGATTAAAAGCCTTCAATCCTTAAAGTTTTGGCTCCAAGGTTTCTTATTAGTTTAGCATGACTAATAAAATGGTGGTGATTGATCCTTCTCACACGTGGCACTGAAGTACAACTATATAGACCATCTAAACTGTGGGTCCTACAGTGGATGGAGCACATCCCTATAATCACACATACCATGCAATTGTAACTATATGTACAAACATGCCAAGTGCAAGGCTGAAGAGTTATAGCCATTTTAAATGGTGTAAAACTAATACAAGACGCTAGCTGTTTTAAAACATAAGGCTACCGAAAGAAAAGCCCCAACACTTCAAGCCCTTCAACCACACTTCACCACGACCCCGAATTTCTTCCTTTTTATTCTCTCAGCCCACACTACCATCGAAGATAATTTAGCCAATCAATCGGAGCCCTACAAGAAGATCAATTGGCTAAATTTTCAAGAGCATTGGAGCCCAAACAATGCAGAAGATCAATTTCCCCCCTTTTTCATGTCCACATGGCCGTGGATCTCAAGTTTTTTTAAATTAATTTAAAGCTCAAAAGAGGTAAGTTCTTCCCCTTAATCTCTGGTAATGATTTTTTATTTCATTTTGGATGTAGATTTAGGTTATTTTTTGTCCTTTTTTTAGGCAGATTCCTATGCTACATTGTAGAATAAGCTTGTTCTAAAACTCTTTTGCTGTATGGGACCTACTATGATACATGTGTGGCATGGTGTCCAACCTGCCCAGTCCATCATGTGGGCTACCACACTAAACTGGTGTTTCTTGAGTGCTTGTGCATTGTTTTCTGTGGTGTGGCCAATGCAATGGTTGGATAGACCCTTTTTTCTATGGAGGCTGTCCATTCTTTTCTATTTTGTGGCCTGGTATCTAAGCTATGCAGTCAGGTTAATCTAACCACCATGCAGGCCGCCATACAACAGTGGAGGATGACTGTCCATTATTTTTAATGTCATGGCCCACCTAAGGACCTAATTTTTCCAACATCTCACCACCTACTTACACAAGGTGAACATCACACACTATTTAAAACACTGATGTATATGGTGTCAGCTTATCATCTTTTCTCAGGTGCCCCTGTCCAAGTAAAACTTACATACCCTTTCACTAAACAAACATGGGTAAAAAAGAAAATGACATTAATCCCGAAGAATTGTCCCAGAAAGGGATAATACGATAAGCTCCCTGCTGGACACTTGTTCAACCAATACATATCATTGCAGAAGTTAAACTTCATCATTGCTCGAAGCAATTAACCTTTGATTATAATCTGAAAAGGGGATTGAATGTGTTAATCAAGCCAGTCTCAAAATTCTATCACAAAACAGTATGATGTGGGCTTTTTTCTTTTTCTTCTTCTTCTTTTTTTCTTCTTCTATTTTCTTCTTTTTTTCTTTTTTCTTTTTTTGAGAATTTATATGATGTTGTGATATAAATTCAAAATCCGAAACTCTTTTTCTTTCGTTAAAATGTTAGTCTTTCTTCTACCTTTGTCATGTGTACCCTCATGCCGTACATTCTTAAATGTTTTTAACCTATTTCACTATTTTCAAATACAGATTAGTTGGACTGTCTAAACCAACACCTTTCCAATCTTGTGGTATGTCCTTTTTATCTCTGATGTCAATTTCTTTTGAGAGAGGAAAAAAAAAAAAACAATGATACAACAAAGAGGAGGCCATTCACAAACTGCAAGGGGTCTAGAAGCCTCCTCTCCAGCACGAGTATCAGCTTTATCATTCCCTTCCCTAGGAATAAGAAGCCATGGAATGGGGAAAGAACTGCACATCTCTTTCTTCTTCAATCCAGCTCGCCAACCTTCAACGACATCTTCCCTGGAAATATGAGAGCTGTATCCCCATTTTTAATTATGTTTTCAATGAGCAAAGCTATTTAAAAATGTCTTAAGATGAATTTGGTACCAAGGAACTCTCTAGGTTGAAGAATGGTATGATGAACAACTATAGTGGTTTTCAGCTTTCAAACATTCAGGAAAAGAATGTGATTAGTTTAGTACGACGCAAATGTGATTAGTTTAGTACGACGCAGTGAATACCAAGGCAAGCCACAGCACTCCACGAGAGGCATAGGAGAAAGTCTCTTGATTAAACAACAAAAACCTATAGAAACAGAAATAAACAAAGAAGTAACGATAATATATACACATAACAAATCAATAAATTTCAACTATATTTCATTAAAGGTGGGCCCCATATCTTCGTTTGAAACTATCATGCAACTTTCTTTTTGTAGAATGAGAACCAAATAATTGCAACAAATTCGATAAACTGAATGTAACAATTGTAATTACCAGTGCACTTCAGCTGCACATCAGCTTGAAAAAAATGTCATGGGATTAAAGGTGTATGTCTCTCTTGCTGATAGGACCTTGTCTCCAACTCATTCAACTAGGCTTCAAAGGTGAACCCAGTGTTTTAAATAGCACATAGCACAGTGTAGTGTTTGGCCTCTATAGCGTGTAGCGTAAGCTACACGATATTTAATATTGTTTAATTGAAATAATAGAAAAATATGATAAATTTTACAAAATGCATAATTCCTGTGAGTTTTTTACTGTGAATCTGGATTGTTAACCACATGTTTCCATGCGAAATCTGTCTCTTTGCCTTGAAACATCACAAATTCACAATATGGGCCACAATTTGGATGGTCCGGATTGATCCAAGTGCTTTATACATGATATGGACCACAATTTGGATGGTCCAAATTGATCTAATGTGGTGCCACATGTGATGGGGATAAGCACCACCATTTTAAAATAGTTGTTGAACTAGCATAGAAGAAAAACAAGAGAGAGAGAGAGAGATTTCAGGTAGCATACACCACTTGCGCTACACCCTACATGCTCTGTAGCTTACACTACATGCCTTGTAGGTTACACTACACAGCATTTTAGCTATACTACGAGTGCTACCGAAAACACTGGGTGAGCCTAAAGGCATCAGATTAAGCCTCAGGTGGACCTAAAGTCCTTGTCTATTACTAGGGACGGCATGGGCCTCTAATAAGACAAAACAACACCGGAAACCAAAAAAAAAAGACCGAGGAGGCTATAACATTCATAGAGATACTAGAAGTATCGATCAAATAAACTTGAGAGGGCCAAGAAACAATAAAATCATTAAAGTTAGAACCGATCCACTAATTAACAAACAAAAGCATAGTTGTATGCATATCCTAGCCCATAAATAAAGACATGATAAGTGCTAGCATACAGCCTAATCACCAGAAATACAAACAAAAATATCTATCAGGCACCACATACCTCCCAGGAAGCAGTTGGGAACTATTCATAGGACCCTTGGAACTTCCAAACCGCTTAACCCTATTTTCATGCTCTTTGTCGATACGCATGGCAGCTACCTCCTTCTCCATGGCAGCTACTTCTCTCCTCATTTTCTTGGCCTCCACCTCCATCGCTTTTGTCAAAGTGTCTACCTTCTTTGCTAACATCTGACCAAAATAGATTGCAACAAACAGTTATGATTTATAAATTAAAAGCAAGGCACACACTACAAGTTAGCCGAGAGATTATATGGACCTCAATTGCATCATCCTTGTCTTTAAGGCTTTGATCTTTTTCATGCCCAGCTTTCCTCAAAGTGATGACCTCTTTTTGCAGCATGTCATACAATAATCCAGAGACAGTATCCTCTGTATCAACACTAGAGAATTCGTTAGGCTTTTCATCGGGGTTTTCCTTCCAAGTATTATGTGTCTCTCTGTCTCTTGTTCCCTCAGAAGATTTGTTGAGCGAATGGTTTGGTCCTGTCCCGTTTGAGAGGATTTTACCCCTGTCTAATGACCTAGTGCCACCATCGAATGACTTTGATGCCCCTTTTGCATGTTTCAATATTGTACTCGATCCACTAGTCAGTGAAGATCTCAATTGAGAGGATGGTGTTCTCTTAGATAAAAAGCCATTTGAAGTCAATTTAGAGACATTCTCAGCACCACCCAGGGATTGACGACGTGAAGAGCCATTGCTCACACTTCTCCCCTCAGGAGTAGTGCGATTATTACCGTTCACAGATGCTTTCAACCCCTCTTCTAGCACTTTGAGCCGCAATTGATATTTTTCCTGCACAATTGAACAGAAAAACACCAATTCTAGTTTTTCTATAAACTGGCTTATAATGGACTGACAAGCTCCAGTGAGGATACATCACTGTAAAAATAAGTTGCTTACTTTCAACTGTGCTTCATATTTTGCAGTACGCTCTGCAACAGCAAGTTTATCTCGAAGCTGCTGCATTTCTCCCTGTAAAAAGGGAGATGGGTAATAATTACCACCTATGGGAAAAGGAAAACTAAATAGAGCCATACACACAGTTTGACAAAAGATGGAAATACTGAAAAGAGACCAGAGAGAAAAAAAAAAAAACACCCATCAACTGATACCTGCAAGAATCTGCGATCTTCAAGCCATTGTCTTACAGGCATTACTTTATCATTAGCATCTTTCCATTCATTTGCTACCACTACAGCAACCCTATTTGCCGTAACCTTTGCACGAGCCAGTTCTCTGTCAAGGGTCTTCCTCTCCTCCTAAGGAATAGAAAATAAACTTCTTGCGTTAAGTTGAATTCAGAATACTCAACACAAAATGAAAAGTTTATAGATACTCTATGGCCAGAACATTTATAGAGAACAGGTAACTTACATTCATCTCCTGGACTTTCCGTTGGTAATCCCTCACAGCGTTTGCAGCTGCACCACCTGCAAGAACAGCTTCTTCTAGCTCTCTCACAGTTTGGCTGAGCTTTTCAACCTCTGCAACCTTTTGGCGATGCATTTTGTCCAAAATCTTGTTTTCTTCCTAGTGTATATAAGCAATAACATATAAAAATCGATATTAATCACCTCTTATATAATAGAAAAACTCAATTCCACACTTTCATGATGTTGAATGATCTCAGAATACCTGGCAGATCTCGATCTGTTTCATTAACTCTTGGTTCTTGTTTTGTAGATCATCTACTAATGAGGCCTTTGCCAAGGCAATCTGAACAGTCCTTTCTGCTTCCAGTAAAGCTGCTTCTTTTGATTTGGTAAGGCGATCTAATGCCTTGTTGTCATCCTGCAGCTTTGCAATCTGCAAAAGACCAGAACAACTTACCACTGGTGTTAACGATGAGGAGAACTTTATTGTTTCTTTCTTTTCATGGTGTGATGAATGTCAAGCACTCGTGATTGTATAGAGTACATGTTAGATAAAGAACAAATTACCTCCTGCCGAGCAAGCTTTAACTCTGCCTCCAGTGGTGCAAGAATGGCTTCAATGGGTGGCATGTCATCGTCCTTTTGAGCCGCATGAACCCTTCGAAGAGTTGCTTCTGCCGCGAATTGGGCAGCCATTGATGCTTTCTTCTCATCATTTATTTTCTTTATTTCAAGGTTCTGCACAAGGATTTTTCCAAATCAAGAAGGCTCATGGCAAAGAGGGGAAAGAAAACAGAGAGAAATTTTGCAAGGGGGGGAGTTTAGTCCAATACTTTGTTTTCCAGAAGAGATTCAGTCAACTTGAGTTTCTCTTCAACCTTCGACAATTCTTCAGTGAGCTACAAGAAACAACACAGAAAAATGAACTACTGCATATATGATTCTAAAATATCAAATTAGCCCAATAAATCAAATCCAGTTTCAAAAGATACCGATCAACTAGAAAATGAGAAAAGTCAAACTTTCAAGTTTCAACTTCTTTAATTGAGATTGAATGGCCATTGCATTCCAAAATCACAAAACAGAAAAACTGGATGCATTAAAACATTTTTAAAAACTGAAAAAAGAGGTAACAATACAAGATTAACAAAATCCTACCAGTGAAACTAGATGGAAGAGATGCCGAATCACATGAAAACTGCAATAAGCAAAAAGTAATTGCTTGACTGCTTCAACAGAGATAACTACCCAAAAAAGCAGATAATCCAGCAAGTGAAAAAGATATACACCCTTAAGCTGCTCTAAGTGAACTACTAAAAAAGGACCAATTACAAGGAAAAGACAAAAACCATTTGCCAATTCATAACAATAATATCCCAACGCTTCATCAAATGTAACTTGATTATCGTCATATAAGGGCATCTTTGGAATCCTTTAATGTCTGCTCATAGCCCAATTTCTGTTGATCCAACCCTTCTCGTATTAGAATTTGAAAAAGAATGTTTTAGCAGCCCACATTTTAAATTTTGAAGACAAAGGAGTTGCATTTCTGCCCAAATCATTGTGATTTTGGCATAGAGCATCAAATCCATTTTTTCCAAGACCATCCAAATGCAACCCAAATCAATCAATGCAACAAAAATCCCAATTACGATGATTCCAAAAAGACAATGACTCTGACAAAAACGAAAAATCTAAGTGCAGCCGCAAAAAAAAAAAAAAAAGGAAGAAGAAGAAGAAGAAGAAGAAGAAGAAATATAACACCTCTTCAACAGCCTTTTCTCTCAGCCGCTCCGACAACTTCAATGCTTTAATCTCCGCCTGCGCTTCTCCCAATTCCCGATCCTTATCTGCACACCACCAAAAACAAACGCATCACATCCCCATCTAAAAAACCACCGAGAAATACACCACCAGAAGATTCACATTTCCCCACCCCTGACTTCATTCTCGAGCCGATTCAGCTCCACCTTCACCGGATCCGACCCGTGCAGCAGATTTATGAAATCATCAGCGTCCAAGCTCGGCCGAATGGACGCCCGCCGCCTCGAACCCTTCCCATCTCCCTTAAACGATCCTGAAACCGTCAGCTGCTGTGGCGTCAGCATCGACACCACTGCATCGCTACGGACATTGCCGCCGCTGCTGCAGCCAAGCTCCGCCGCGGTCGCCGGACCCTCGCCACCGTCGAAGGGTAGATCGGCCATCACGGATCTGGCGCTCTCACATCCGAATGAGAGCGGAAGATCAAAAGCAGCTCAGATTTGGGACATTAGGGTTGGGAAGAAAAGCTTTTTCTTCTTCTTCTAGGGTTTGGGATTTGAAGCTTTTTCTGATTTCTCTCTTCTGAAACAGCGAGTCGGAGAGAAAGAAGCAAAGAGAGAATAGCCTTTTCTTCTTCCAATGTGAGAGAGAGAGAGAGAGAGCTGTTTTCTTCTGTTCGAGTTCTGTTGGGAGGAGTATTGTAGTGGAATCGGATTGGGGGAGCAATTTGATTTGATACTCCGGGGGACTGTGATGGTTCATACGCATGAGCTGAAATTTGTTTACGTGGCATATACTTAGCTAAATCTAAACCGTTGTTAAAACCGATGTAAATGGATTAATATATTCAACTAAGATTTTCTTAGTGATTCTTAATTCTGTTTAATGTACTTTTCTTTTACATTTTAGCCGTTTACTGTTTCAATCTTATCCGTTTATTTGATATGTAGCAACAACCCGTTGGAGCATTATTTCCCCCTTAGTTTTGATTTATTGGACCATCAAAAGTGGGGTCCATATTTTCTTTACGGTTTAAATTTAGTTTCTTGTATGAAAAATCTGCACTTTGTGAGTTTAGGCGTAGGAAGAAGCATCCTCTCTCAGAGTATCGAAGCTTTTTCTCACTGCGGGAGTAGCCTTCTTTACCTTTCACTTGGGCGTCTGTACTGCGCGGGGTGCGCAGTGTATTCAGCAACTCGACGGTGTGTGGATGGTTGAAGATGGAGGAGTTGGGGTGCGTATCGCGCACAGTGGCGCATAGTAAGCGATCCCCATTTTTTGGGCGCGGACTGGGTACCACCCAATCAGGACGTAGTCACGTAGCTAGAGACAGGCGGTCAGGGGCTATGTGACGCCACCGTTATCGATATATTTTATCCAAGCCGTCCATCTATTTTGAAATATAATTTTAGTTCGTGGTCCCAAAATTTAGGTAGATCAAAGGATCATTGAATCGCAACACGTGAAGCGGTGGTTATTGAACTCTTACCATTGAAAACACCCTACGGCCCACCGTGATATTTATTTTCCATCCATCCTGTTCATAAGGTCACATAGGAATGTATGAAGGGAAAACATAAATATCAGCTTGATCTAAAACTTACGTGGCCTCTAAAAGCTTTCAACGGTGGGATTTAAGTATCCATTGCTCCATGTCGTGTGGTCTAATTGAGCCTTTGATCTACCTACTTTTTAGAATTGTTACCTAAAATGATCCCTCAAAATACATGGACAGTTTGAATAAAAACATATAAATCATAGTCGACCCATAGAGCCCCTGACATGACCGTCCCTCTCTAGCTCGTTCTTGATGGTATAGTACGTACCAATCCGCGACCCATTTGTTGCCATGCCGTGGGCTGCTCTCCCGGTCTATGCTCTCCCGGTCTACAGCACCTGTTTTACACAGACATATGGGACCCTCCGTATTTTATATGTAAATCCACTCCGTCTATCATGTGATAGACATTATTCTAACCGTAGATACAAAATATCAGCCTGGTAGAAAAAAAGAAAATTTTAAAAATTTGATAAACCACATTAACGAGAACAATGTAAAATTGCCCCAAACATATCTAACCTCACACTGTACGGCCACCTAAGCATTTGGGTCAACTTTTTCATTTAGGTCAATTTTATTTTTTTTTTCCTTCATCAGGTGTGTCAGACCTAATTTACAAGTTTTACAGTAAGGATGAACACCATGCCGACCCTAAATTCAAACCTATGATTGGCATCCAATCTCCATTTTCCCCGCAGTGTGGCCCACCTTAATTATATATCTAGGAACTTTTTATATAATTAGGTGTTAGAATTGAGGATGGAATTTGATGGTCCAAATAAATTTTACATAAACAACATGTTACACCCGCGAGTTTGAGCATTTTATATGGGGCTTAGAGGATTAAGTGAGCATGTAGTAAATGAGGAATGCTAGACTAACTCCGGCATAATGATTTTTCATACTCATTGTAACTTAATAAGTGAAAGAGCCGAGACCATAAAAGTAAATGAATGATTTGAGAAAGAAAAAAAAAAAGACAAATGCTTACAAGGACCAAGTGGTTTCAAAAGAAATAGTGGTTTAATGAAATTTACAAGGGTATATATATAACCTTTATATGTAGCAAATTGAGAATTGAAGTAGTGTAGAATTCAGGAGCAACATGTATATATTAGATAATACCTAATGAATGCTCTTAATCTTGTGCATGTATTATGCTTTGTTACAAGTGGCTAGGACCTATGTTCATATCAAGTATACCAATAGCTAAAGGGCCCATTTGATTTTATAAATTCAATATAAATGCCCTGTGGATAACCAATTATTATAATTTCACATGTTTGAAAAAATGCATGAATTTCTACTTTGAAAAACAATCCAAAAGAATTGGCTTAAATTAATGGGCCCCCACCATCATTATATGATATATCCGCATCATTCATCCATTTTATCAGAATATTTTAAGGCATGAGCCGAAAAATGAGGCAGATTCAACATTCAAGTGGCTCACACCAAAGTAAACGGTGGCCCCAATAAGTTTTTAACGGTGGGTGTTCGATTCCCTTTTTACTGTGGTGTAGTCCATTTGAACTTTGAATCTAACTCATTTTTTGGCTCATGCCCTAAGTTCAATTGGCATAACGGATGGACGGTGTGAACAATTTATATACATCACGGTGGTCGCACATATATTTGGTAGCATCCTTGATTTTAGCATCGAAAATATAGGAGTCAAATCAACCCTCAACAATGTGGTAATTACCAAATGAAACAATTATTACCTATTTGTAATGCATTTACATTTACTTTAGAAAATCAAATATGACATAAACATTCATTGAGAATATAAAGAAAACCTATGAATGGTTAGCCTACTCGCCAAACCACGAGGGATGCATGAAACTTTTTGTAATTATAAAGTATTTTTCTACGGAGCATTTCGGCATAGTAGTCCACTTAATGGATGTAAAAACGAGATTCATTGTTCGCATCTTGGGCACTGATATAATGGCCCCAATTATTTAACAAGTATGACAAGAAAGTAATATAATGGAAATTACAATAATCGCTTATCTTTAACGGTTTTCATGGAGAAATGAAATTTTATTTTTAAGAATATAATATTAGAAAAACTCAATTCATTAAATAATGGTTACTTTGAATTTTGTGCTATCAAATTTAAATGATGGAAGTGGCTAATTATTATTATCTAAAATCTACAATTATTTGTCTTTTTACAAATTAAATAGAAGAAAACATTGCATAGAAAAACAAACAACTTTCATTTCTTTTTCTTTACTTTCCACATATCATACAGTCACTAAAAGTGTCATGATTAAAGCATCGATACTCATCGACTATTTCATAATGCACTTACATATGTTTTCTAATTTCACATGCTTGTAGGAGTATTTCATATTCACACATGGTTACATGTACTAAAATGCGATATGTGTGTGAAATCTGAATTATTCCTTTAAGTGAAATATACAATTTAAACTTTCTAACCTAAAAATAATGTCATTTCACACCTCGGGTGACTAGTATACAATAAAAAATAAAAAATAAATGAGATAAAAAATTATATCCATCAATTTACTTTATACATTGTGGCCCACTTGTACGATAAAGCTATATGAAGTAAGAATTTTTTAAACTTATAAAAAAGTTTAAAAGTCACATATATGTTTCATATATGCAAGTGTTCTAAAATCTAAATGTGTAGTACAAACATATTTAGAAATTAACAAACCTCTTATAGAATATTTATTTTGTTAAATATATATTCGTGGGCCACTGATAAAATAATCACGATATATCCTAGGGGGATCTTTAAGGCACCCGTTTGTGTTAAACATAGTACATCATTTTAATGGCATAGATAACATTGCATATCCTTACATATTATCAATGTCATGAAATGGAAAACTGTACATTTAGCCAAGCTTAAGATTCATCAAGACATGATAGGATCTATTCTTATCTCCACCTTATATGTGGTAATGTATGGGAGCTAAGTATTATTCACTATCTTGAGTCAGGATAAGGCTTGCTAAATAAACAATATTGATTTAACAACCATACAATTACATGATTACAAACAACAAGGCGACAAGTGGTTTATAAGTACCATTTTTGTCTGATTCGTATGTTTTAGCTAAAGAGGACCCATCATCAATTCACATGTACTTGCATAATTATTAAACTTTGGGCATTCCGTTAGATCATTATTGACATTGTACATATTTATTTATTAGATTATATTGAAAATTTTCAATACTTGAGTTTATATATTGGATTTTATCATTTCATAATGATGTATGCACATAGAAATTCGAATTGATCATCATAATGAAACGCGGTCAACATTTGTTAATTAAATGCTTGGTTTGCTCACACGATATATATCAGTGTACAGATATGCACAACGGAGTGATGCATATCAAGATGCATGTACATATAAGATGTATGTCCGCATTTATTTATGAGATGATTGCAATGCGATCTCATACAAATTGGCATAATCATCTTCATATTTAGTTAAGATCATGTAAACTTATACATTATAGAGGAGGTGGATTCTCAATTGATCGAATAGATTTTGCATGATGATCACATAAAAAATAAACACATGGTTATTCACAACATGTGAATTGAGCCACGCATGTTGCAAGATCAATTACTCATGAGCAATGGATCAATTCTAGTTTAATTATTGTGTGAATATGTTAGTCCCAAAGGTGACTCTTATGCCCTTTTTTTTACATAAGGCTTACACCCAACTCACACACTCATGCACTTGTGTCACAGTGAGATTTCACCATAATAGGTACTCGAACCCATGACTTCTTGTTGAAACTTTTGTGAGTCTACCATCGATGCATGAGAAAGGATTCGGTAACTCTACACTGTGTTAAAGTGCATATCGTCAATGTTAAAGGTATAGGAAAATTTTGGCACATCATTTCTCATTAGTCCATATCATCGCCAATCACACTGGCTCACATAACACATTGATTTTCTCTCTCATGATAAATTGTATACTACATGCACAATTTTAACTTGTGAAAAATCTCTTGGCCTCACCATGATTTATGTGTTAGGTCTACATTGTCCATTAATTTTTCTAGATCATTCTAAAGCATGAGCTAAAAAATGAGACACATCCAAAGCTCAAGTGAACCGTACCACATAAAGGAGCAAGAATTGAATGATTACTGTTGAAACCTTTGTAAGGTCCACTATGAGGTCTGTTTGTATTTAAGCTTTTAATAAGGTCACATAGACCTCGGTGAAGGGAAAACACAAATATCAACATGAACAAAGCCTTCTGTGGCCTCAAATTTTTTTCAACGGTAGTCGTCTAACTCCCACTATTTGCTATAGTATGGCCCACTTATGCCTTTGATTGCATATTTTTTATCTTATGCACTACATTGGTATGGAGAAGTGGATGGATAGTATGGATCTGACATATAAATCATGATGGGGCCCACATAAATTTCACATGTCAACACCTTTCGATTTTCTTCTCTTTTCAGAATACGTTGCACCCACACAGCCAACAATGAAAATTTTTAAGGTATAAATTTTACATGACCCCACGATGATGTATTTCTTAGATCTACACTATCCATCAATTTTCTCATATCATTCTATAATATGATCCATAAAACTAGGCAGACTCAAAGCTCAAGTGGCCCACACCATATGAAAGATTAGAAATTGACACCCATTGTTAAAAACTTCTTAGGGCCACGGAAGGCTATAATCAAGATGATATTCATGTTTTCCTTTCATTAAGGTTTATGTGGCCTTAGGAACATGTTAGATGGCAAATAAATCTCACAGTTGGCCCTAGGAAGGTTTCAATGATAATTCGTTCAATCCCCACTAATTTTTGCAGTGTGGTCCACTTGAACTTTGGATGTGCCTTATTTTTTGATTGGTGCTCTAGAATTATCTGAAAAAAATTGATGAACGGTGTGGATCTAGCACAAATTATGGTGGGGCCTAGAGAAGTTCCACACCTTAAAAGTTGTGTTGTGTGGTACATAATCTATTTGAAAGAAAAAAAAATTGGCATGTTTTGTGAGTCATTGTCACTGGCAATGACATGTACTGATGAGAAGTGATGGCAGAAGAATTTTCTAAGCACTTAACATAGACGATCTACACTATACATGATAAAGTCATTTAAGGTGACATTACTTTGGTATGCATTCTCAAGGATATCACAGATTCAACTAGGTTATATGCACATTGCAGAAGTAGCCAAATCAAAATCAAATCATGAAAATGGGGTAGAGGAAGATATGTCATGAGATGTCTTAAATTTGTGCATGGAACAGGGGTTCGATTAATCAAGATTTGGGGAGCTTAGGGGGAATTCCAATCGTAGGCTAATCGATTCTAAGATTTGGGGAGGTGAAAACGAGAGTTTTTCGAGTATCGTAAGTGATTTTATCTACTATACTTTTTATTTATATAATAATTCACTATTGCTCTGTGCCGTGGTTTTTTTCCATAGGGGTTTTCTATGTAAAAATTGTGTGTGCTTGTGACTACTTTATTTATGTTTACTTAATCTCGTGTGATCTGAATTTGAGGTTTGTTTCCGCAGATTCCAAACAAGTGGTATCAGAGCTAACATTGGGATTCGATTTTGGATTTACATTATGACAATTAAGGGATTAAACATGAAGTATGAAGAAGATAAGTTTACCAGGGAAAAAGCAACTTCAAACTATGAAATGTGAAAATGAGAGGCCTCCTAGTTTGGTAAAGGCTGCAACATGTACTCATTGGTGTTGAGAAGCGTCTAATGTTTATGTGCGATGAAGAGTAAGAAGAGTTGGATGAAAGAGTGAAACCTCAGTCCAACTATATTTGGCGGATGATGTCCTTTATAATATCCTATATAAAAAAAACTACCACATGACTTTAGAAGAAGTTAGATAAATTGTACGTGATGCAATTATTATTGAATCGTCTATACCTGAAGAAGCAATTATATAATCTGAAAATGGCGAAGGAGTCGAATATTAATCAACGCATCGATACTTTTAATCAGATTATTTGCAAATTGACGAGCGTTGAAGGGAAGATGTATGAGGAAGATTAATCCTTATTTATGTTGAACTCTTTTCCAAAATCTTACAATAACTTCGTAGACACTATATGCCATGGTAGAGAGACTATTGATGTAGAGACTTCCATTTCAGCTCTTCAGTCGAAAGTGTTGAGAAAGGAGGTTAGCAGTTCAGGTTCTTATACGTATGCATTGGCAGCTAGGGGAATAAATTCAAAGCGCGAGAATAGTAATTCGTTGCGTTTATGGTCCAAGTCTAAGGACAATGGGAAGATAAAGTGTTGGAATTTTAGAAGACAGTGGCATATGAAGGATTGTTAGAATTTTAAAGCCCAAAATGGATAGAAGGAAGATGAAGCGACAAAAGAGTCCAATGCAGTGGAGTTAAGCAAGGATGTGGACACTAATGATGTTCTGACCGCATCTGTAAGCCCCGTATCCTAGACCGTACCGTTCCATAGGCTTCCGCGATCTTCCCGGTCAAATTCCGACAACCTTCGACCTTTAACCGGTAATTGCGCGCGACTTGGATTCTCGTGCCATCAACCCGAGTCGACTCAACCCAGGACTCGTACCTTAGCGACCGCATCGTCGCCGCGGTTCCGATGCCGCGACTCGCGCGCTGATGCGATGCTCTGGTTGGGAGATGTGGGCCAGCGTTCGGTGCGAGGAAACGCCGCGCATGCGAATTCCGATGGAATCTCTACAAGGTGTCACATCAATCAATCAATCCCATCAATCCCATCATGTCAAGTACACATCAACTTTCACCATTTCTCAAGCAACCCCCAAAGTCAAAAAGCTCTTACACAACCCATGCTTTTCTTACACCTTTTGCCAAAAAAATCATAAAGTCTCTTACACCCCCATCCCTCTCTCCCATCCATCACTCCATCACCCATCACTCCCTCTCTCTCTCTCCCTTACAAGTCTCTCTCTCATTTTCAACTTTTCAAAGCAACAAAAATGCCATACGTATGAGCCTCTCCCATTCCTCCCAAGCTACATGTGTGGCCCACCTTTCCATCCTTAGATCTCTCATCTCAACCATCCATTTCTCATCTTCCTCCATCTAAGAGAAGCACAAGGAGCTAAGGAAGCCAAGGGAGCAAGAAGATCAAGCGGTGGGTGTTTTGATAGGGTAGATTTTGATATTTTTAAGATGGGCCAAGTGAGGCCAACCGATCAATGGTTTGGATCTCACTTTGGACCCTAAGAAGTGGCCAATGGCCCACTTGGATCATCATGATCATTCCATGATGGGGCCATTCTCCATGGACCCCATCATGATGTTTATTTCCTTGCATGCTTAGGGTCATCTAGACCGTCTATTTTAGTGGAGAAGGGATCTCCACCGTTGGATTTCGATTTCATGGACCCACATATAATGGGACCCACTTGATGTATGATTTAGTGCAAGGGAGGGCCCATAGTGCCGGGGTCCCTCCATCACGCGGATCTCACCCTCTATCTCTCTCTATCCCTCTCTCTTTTATTTTATTTTATTTTAGTTTTTTTTTTTGTGATGATAATGAGGTTATGTAGCCCACTTGAATGGACCCCACCATGAGGTAGGTATTTTATCCAAACCATTTAAAAGTGGGGCCCACTTTATATGTGTAGTACCCTGCCATCCATCCCTTGGTGGCCCACCTAAGCAGGGCCCACCTCCTACGTATATGGAAAGTCCAGCGTCCAGGGACGCTGGACGTTGCTGGAAAGAAAACACAAATATCAGCTTTTTCCCAAGCCTTGGGGTGGTCCACTCATGTAGGCCCCACCTTGATGCATGTATTCAATCCACGCCGTCCATTCCCTTCTTGACCCCATTTTATGCGTTGAGCCGAAAGATGGGATCAATTAGACCTTCGGGTGGGCCATACCATATCAAATGGTGGTTTTCACCATTGAAACCTCCCCTGATTTCCTATACGCCAAAATATGTCCGATATTGGACTTGTTTTGCTCGTGGTGAGCCATGGAAGAACATTGGACGGAGCGGATTGCCTAGATGTGGACCCCACTGGTGAAAACCGCAGGAAAATGGAAATAAAATAAAAAAAATATCACAAACCTTTTTCTGCTTCCAAACAGCCCACGTGATTCACCGGATCGTGAGCGGATTAGTGGGGGAGTCCTTGGCCGTGGCCCCACATTGATGTTTGTGTTGTATATTTATTCCGTCCATCAGTTTTTTCATTTCATTTTAAGGCATGGTCTCAAAAATGTAGGTATATCCCCTCTAGGAAACAGTGGGATTGAACCTCTACCTTTGAAATCCTTCTGGGGTCCACAGAAGTTTTGGATCAGGGTGAAATTTATTTTCACCCTTCATCCAGGCCCACGTGGTCTTACCAACGGGTTGGATGGAACATAAACATTATGGCGGGCCCCACATGGAGCCCACAATGGTGTGTGTGTTTTAAAGCCACCGTCCAGCCGGACGATGGAGCCCACTGTGATGTGTGTGGGTGCGTGTGTGGGTGGGTGCGTGCATGTGTGTGCGCGCGCGTGTGGTGTGTGCGTGTGTGTATATATATATATACATATATATATATATAATATTATATTATATATAATATCATATGTATTATGTATATATATATTATATATTATATCATATTTAATATAATATTGGTGGGAGGCCCACCTCAGTTACTTGCGGCCCATGATTGAGGCCCACTTTGATATGCATGTAAAGCCCATGGGTCGAGGCCCATTGATGTATTAGGGGCCCATGGGTTATGGCCCATTAAAAATGTTTTGGGGCCTATGGGTTTGGGCCCATTTGATGTCCATATGGGGGCTCGATTGGCGAGGCCCATTTGATATACATAAGGCCCATGTGAGTAGGCCCATTGGATGCATTCTAAGGCCCACGGGTTATGGCCTATTGCAATGCACATAAGGCCCATTGGTGTGGCTCATTGATGTGGCTCACTTGATAAACATGAGGCCCATATGATACGGCCCATTTGATGTATTGAAGGCCCAATGGGATATACCTAAGGTTCATTGCAATGTGCAGTCCCTACATGATTTATGTAATGATGTTTACGTCGGGCTATGCCTTGGGAGCAATGGTGGTTTGACGTCCACATTGCAAGTATAGTGTGGTTAAATGTCCGCATTATGACTTTTTCTAGGGCCCATTATTAGGCTCGTACGTCTAATGTGTAGGCCGTCTAGGCCCATCTTTGTTATTATTATCATCCATCCTATATAGCATGTTTAGTTTCATGATTCATGACCATATACATCATACGTATGCTTGATATGAGAAATGACTGATCATCGCATATGCCTTCGGGCAGATTGTTTAGGGGCTCCCGTATAGGGAGTGTTGCCCTACATAAGCGCACGATACGCGCAGGATTGCTGCATGACTGAATAGTGTGATTCATGCATTCGCATTGTGTGATATGGTTACTGTACGCCCTAGCGACATCAGGGCCGTAGCCTCCACAGACGTATCGTGGTTGGCAGGATTGGATACCGAAAATACTGTTCTACATGGGGTACGATAGATATCCCTGAGTGAAAGTCCCTAAACCCTTATGGTATCAGGAGGTTGCTCCAACGTCTAGACCGAGTGGATGCATGAGCGCTGAGTGCCGATTATCAGACGGTTGCGCTTTTCACTGTGTCGTGGTCGGTTGGAAGGGGGTGCGGCCTTACCCGCCCGAGAGTAGGGGGCAATGCTAGGCTGAGTCTGACCAGCTCGAGGAATGGGTCCGCTATTGACGAGCCGAGCCCGATATTGGCAGGCGGATAGTGAGGTCTTTTTCACTCACCTTATTGCGCGCGATGGGGCGGCAATCTGGCTTGGAGTGTACTAAACCCCGGTGATATTCCAGATTTGAGCCGTATTGACATGTGGACTTAGATGAGAATTTGTATGCTTGACTTGCATTTCGCATTGCATGGCCTTGGTATGGCTGACATCATTCTTTGCACCGCATGGCCTTGGTACGACTAATGGGATTCTTGGCATTCATCAGCATGTTCCGCATTACTCTGATACTGCATAACTACATTACCACCTTGAGCATACACTTTCACCACCCTCTAAGCTTTCTATAAGCTTATGCACGACCGTTGCGTGCAGGTGACGTTGGATCGCAGCAGCGCTGAGGCTTGGACGCGTGGCTGTTCATTTTGGAGTTTTTGTTCATCATCCTTGTATTTCCCTTTTATGCTCATTGTACTTGTAAAGTTTTTGATCATAGTAGAAATGTGATAGAGTTTTTGGTTGTTGTTGTGGGTTATGCTTATTACGAATCAAACTGATGTTGAAAATCCTCCTTGTAGCATCCCAGGATCGGAACCTGGCGAATGGGCGCTGGGAGCCGAGAATGGGGTTCTACGGAGGCTGTCGGCGCCGGATTCGGCGATCAGGAATTTTGTGAGCCCGGTTTCCAAGTTTGGGGCGTGACAGCATCTAAATCCAACTATCTCAACAATGAGTAGATTTTGAATTCGGGGGCGTCATACCACATGACCTCGTATTAAGATTGGTTCAACACATACAATGGGCATGATAGTGGCCATGTGTTTATGGGCAATGATGTTGCTTATAAGGTTGTTGGAATTGGATTGGTGTGCATCAGGATGTTTGTTATGATGAAATGTATTTTGACAGATGTGAGACACATTTCTAACCTACGGAAGAATCTGATCACTTTGGGAGCTCTTGAGGCAATTGAGTGTAAATTCATCATGTCATGAAGGTTTTAAAGTGGGCACTCATAATGATAAGGGCACAACTAAATGATAACCTTTATAGGTTGATCAGGAATACTATATCGGGTAGAGTTGCAAGTCTGTAATAGAGTCCATGTCGACACGTTTATGGTATGCACATCTAGACCACATGAGCGAGCACATCATAAGTGATTTTCTAATATTTTCTTGATTCTTGCATTTAAAAGCATTGATTTTGTTATATGTGAGTATTATATATATGGTAAGTGGTCATGATTTAAATTAGACAAACATATTTGTTAAAGAATTATATATTATGTGCATTCTAATATATGGGGGTCATTGCTCGTAGTTTTCAAAGGGGGTCATTATTCATTGTACTATTCATACATGACTGCTCTAGAAAGGTTTGAGTGTACTTTATGAAGTAAAGTCAAATATTTTTGTCACCTTTAACGTGTGGAAGGCGAAGGTAGAAAAATAGTCAGGGCAAAAGTTATAAATTCTTACGACAGATAATGAAAGTGAATTCACTTCAAAGGAATTTAACCAATTTTGTAAAGATGAAGGGATCGTGCGGTATAACACGGTTGCGCACACACTGAAGCGTAACTATGTGGTGGAACAAATGAATTATACTCTCTTAGAGAGAGCCCGAAGTACGTTGAGTAATGTTGGGTTAGGAAATGAACTATGGATTGAGGCCATTAACAGGGCATGTTACTTAGTGAATCAATCCCCATCTAAGCTGATTAATTGTAAAGTTATAGAAGAAGTGGGGAATGGTAATGATGTTGATTACTCATGGCTATGAGTTTTTTGCTACATTACTTACTCACATATATTGTCAATTAAGATATATAAGTTAGACCAATGGGCTAAGAAGTATATATTTGTTGGCTATGATGATTTTATGAATGGATATAAGTTGTATGACCAAGTCACACGAAATATCACGATTAGCCATGACGTCGACCATAGGAAGTTTTTAATGGTGGGCATGTAATCATCATTGTTTCTTGTGGTGTGGTCCACCTGAGATTTATATCTACCCATTTTTGAGCTCACGTCCTAAAATGAGCCGATAAAATGGATGGACGATGTGGATAAGAAAATACATCATGGTGGGCACGTAGAGGTTATTTCAGCACCATTGTATCAGGCGTAAGTGTGGAATCCGAGAACATGATGCTTAAAACCAGTCTAAAGAGGTGGTTTAGCTCAAGTGGGACCCACCATCACCATCATGTATTTTAAACATCCACTCTGAGCATCAGGTGACTGACTCAATTTTAAGCATAAGGTTGAAAAAACCAATCATATTGGTGATTTATGTGGACCTCACAATTAAGAATAGTGTACAGGTAGATGCTCACCCTCCAAACTGTTTACATTGCTTCACGTGGCTCATTTGAATCAATAATGGGTCTAATTTTTGTGTCTCATCCCTAAATTATTGTGTGGTATCTAATGGTTCATGTGGATTTTACATAATCACCAAGGTGGGCCTTGTAAAGAAATTAACAGTGGACATATCTCTCCCTATTGTTTCCTCTGGTGTGGCTCACTTGAATCACAACTTAGCCTTTTTTTAATTTTTTTTTTACCCTGGGCCTAGAAAATGATAGAACATGTAATGGTTGAAGTGAATTTTATGTACACATCACAGTGGACCCATAAAAAAAATATAAGTGGGTTCTAAGTGTTTCATTCAAAATCATGAGTGGCTGGAGACGTGACTCGAGACTTGGATGTACGTGCACGTAACTTCCTGTGCTATGGTTCGTAAGGGATCATTCCTCTCTCTTTGTTAGGAGTGTCAATGGCCAAGCTCGTGCCTAAAAAATCAAAATTTGGAATAGGGTCAGCCAAACGGCCGGACCCAAAACCATTTAAAATCCGGGTCGAGACCTACCCCAGGCCTAACCCATTGACAACCCTATAGAGAGAGAAAAAGTCATAAGTCTAACCGGTTGGATCACAGGTTATGGTCCATCAAAGGATAACTTTTGAACTATTGAGTGAATAAGACATCCAACCCTTCCAATTGGTTGGGCCCACCATTAGGATTGCGTGGTACAAAAATTAGCCACATCTACTCATCAGATGGGTTACACGAAAGAAAATAATATCTATCCATTGAAAAATAGAAAAATACAAGTGTAGTTTTCTTAACGAATGGATGAGGCTTATTTTTTACATAATGAAATCCTCATAGTGGGCCCAACTTACTGGATGGATTGGATGTTGTACCCACATGAAAGGTTGGAAGTTATCCACTAGGTGGATTGTAAGCTGTGGTCCAATTAGGAGGACTTGAGACATTCTCTATGGGATGTGCCAGAAATTAGCTGTATCTATAACCCAGGTGGGTCACACCATCTGAAACCATCGGAAGCCATACCTAAAATATCTCATAACACTTGACGAAGGCCCACCTAAGCTTGGGAACAGCCTAAAATTTGGCATGACACCTCATTCAAGTGGGACACAAACAATTGATGGGTTAGATCTCATTGATCCCTCAATTGTTGTTTGTGGTGTGTCCTCCCTAAGTCAAGGACTATCATAATTTTTAGCCTTATGGCTTACCATGGAATGGTGCATTTGATTGATGGGATGAATGTTTGTCACACATCACAATGGGCCTCACAGAGCTCGACCTTATAGGAACCTGCCATGAGGTTGACCTCATAATACCCTTATGATACAAATGCTCTTTTAATAAGACGTACAAAAGCATATGAAGAAAAATATAAATAGTATTTAATAGGGTTATCTTATAGGCAACAAGTATATTATCCTCCGACTAACTGCATATAATAAGGTTTATCTACCCTTATTTGTCATATGAAATAATATGGTAAGATAATTATAACTATCATGTAACCCCATCTTTCCTGGAAAAGTGTAACTTGTGTTATACATTTGAACATATAAACACTGGCTTGATCTTATAGATTTCCTATCTTGAAAATCAAGTGGATCACTTATTAGGTGGGCCACATATGTACTCTTAGTCTAATTATTGCTATCCTTTTATTTTGATAGGTGGCTATTCCGATGAGTGGATTGAGTTAATTTTTTTGCCATGTGATGTTCATGGTCAGGTCCTTTATTTACATGAATCCAATGTCCCACAAGAATGATAGTCGACTAGAAAGATGTCAGATGAGTAGATTGAGTTAATTTTTTTGCCATGTGATGTTCATAGTCAAGGTCCTTTATTTACACGAATCCAATGTCTCCACAAGAATGATAGTCGACTAGAAAGATGGGGTTGTATGCTAAGTTAGTATACTCCTGCATGTAGGTGATTGTCTCTTTTTGTAATGGGTGTTTTCCAGGTATGATATACAAAATCCTAACTACAAGCCACCATACATGCCATTATACATCCCACCATGCTAGTTGGATGCAATACCTGATGGTGTAAATCTGGTTTCACATCAGGTAGACCGGGACATTAGAAAGATGTGGACGATTGAGAAAAAGTTGACCAAGTTTATTTAAACTTTCTACTTGTTTCTTAAACTATATGCCACATCTAATGAGTGATCATATTTCTAAGGTGAAACAATTACACAATGGGACCCACCTTGATGTATTTGGGCTTATTCTTTGGGTCATGAAGGCACATGTGCTTGTATCACATGTGGGTTAACAAAACTCTAGAAAGACATCCAACTAAATTCTATATTTTTTTTATCAGTAAGTATTCATTGTTTCAACAGGCTAATCTACAATTGTTTAATTTATTGAAACTTTCAATAATTGTATATAATTTTAAAAAATAGCTTTGCTAAGCCCACATGCAGGTTCAATAAATCTCATGCATAGGCCATAGATGAGCTGGCATGGCAATATAAGTATGAGATCTAATCCAAATATCAGAATGGCACCGCTATATTAATGTCCTAATCCAAGAATTATGTTAATCCACTGGTTAGGTGGGCCACAAATGGCAAAACAAATGTATGCCTCTAAAAAACTTGGGCTGATTTTTTCTAATCCATTCACTTATTTTTAAGATTGGGGCCACATTCCGAGTGGATGAGATGTATTTTAGGGGGTGTTTGGATCGATGGTATACTATCAGACATACATGATGGTAAAGTTTTTTTTTTTTTTTTTTTTAAATTTATAGATTTCTTCTTATTAAAAAGAATTCAATACGACATCCCTTTTCCACCTTGGGCGTTTGTATGCACATTGCTTAAGATGCAAACACGTACATTAACGGTTATTCATAGTTTGAGTGTACTTAAAGATAGACTGTATACGAGCAAACATTGTATTAGTGCACTTCTACGAGAATTATTTGCATACTATTAAACATTTTTACATGTGTCTAGGAGCACCATAACTAGGAATGATCACTTTCACTTTTTTTCGTATTCGATGAAAAGCCGACAAAGGATATGGCCAATCTTGCCTATTTTTTATGAAATGATAAGACGGGAAAAATAAATTCGCATTTCCAATAAAGTTTGTCTCTAACCAACCATTTCTTAAATGTAATAATTACACTTTTACTTTCCTTTAAAGTGATGTATGTTCAATCCAAACGCCTCTTTAGGAAAAACATGTTCAAAGCTGGACCAACCTAATGGATTGATTGTATCTTGCACATATGTGTCATGTTAGCACATGTGTGGTGTGTGCATGAGCTTAATCCACTTAATACACGTGTAAGTCTAACAAAGCTTTAAGAAAAATGTGAAGACTCAGCGGGTTCCAATTTAACTTAAATAATTAATATTTTAATACATGTTTGTTGTTTTTTACTAAAAATTTCATCAAGTGTAAAATGACGAAATTATTGTACATGTGTGATGGCCCCTTAATGTGGTCTACCACTACATGAAAAAATGCAAGGGCTACTAACGTTCACTGCCTACCAACCATCTCTCTCTCTCACCTCGTGTTTATAGATAGAGAGAGAGGTGTGCATAATATAGAAGATAAGAAAAAAAGGTGGCGCACACTCACATACTTGATTGAGATTGCATTATGTTGACAAACTATCACTAGCATTGTATTAGGTAAGTGTCATTAAATCATGAAGGCATAGATGCTTGTATCGCATGTGGATTAACAAAACTTTGTCTTGGCTCTTCAAATATCACAATGAATAGGCTTATCTTTTCTTTTACATGGTTAGCTTGAGTATGCCATTGAACTTTGTCTTGGCTCCTCAATTCATCGTCGTCCAATATGTTGCTCTCTCTATAACAACAAAAGCACAACGTGCTATGCTATCTACATGTGCCCTATAGTGTATCAAAATATTGACCTATGCAATTCTTATGTGTGAAGATCTATAAAATAGATTTTAATGTGACTCTTCATCATCTCTCACAAGTCATACCACACAAGAATATATAGCTGAGTGATGAGTCCATAATCACTAAGATACATGTGCCATTGCACGACATTGATTTATAATGACGCAAGGGTTGTATGTCATGAAGTTATTAAATTTATTACACGTGAGTTGCACTATCACATTGTTGTACACTACTATACACATTAACGTCGTTGTGCACCTATCATATTGTTATGAATTTACTTTTTTATGACATGACTTTTTTACACAATAGGCCATTATTTTTACAATTGTTTAATGATCTATAATGTTTTATATAATATGCAAGTTTTAAGAGTAGAATAGATGAGAACAATGTGTATATGAGTATTTGAATATAGCTTTTGATTTTAGTAATTTGTTGTAGATATTATTTGGCAATTGTAATGAATAGATTCTTTTACCCTATATATATATATATATATATATATATATTTCTATTTTGATTGCTTTTGATATACCCAATTGGTTAAGTGAAATTTTTAGGTTGTACTGATAATGATCTTATTGTCTTTTTAATATGTTTAAGTGATGCCATTTCGGCCGCTGATGATAATTGTAGATGGATAAAATTAAAATAAATAGTTTCGGATGATTTTTTTCGATTAATAACTTTGGACACTTTTTATTGTAATTTAGTGAAGGAATAATAACATCTAAATATATTATTTTGAATTTCTTAAAAGGAGATATTTGATAGTAACAACTTTAATGACCGGTGTAAATTGGTTAAAATTCTTTTGAATGAAAAGCATGTGTTATTCATGTTAGAGACCATTACAAATGAAACTAGGATAAAAAATATTAGTGTTCCAATAATTTTTTTTATTTATAAGATTAACGGTATTTCAATTTGATTTGAATTGATTTATGTTATTTGTAATAGCACATCAAGAGTCATATACAAAGCATTGATTAACTATTCTTTTCAAAAAGTTATGATAATCTACGAAAATGAGTCAAATAGCCAGCTACCTTTGCATAGGGAGCTTGTATAGTAAAAATCCCTCTAAGGCCTATCTTAATGTATATGTATGAAATTCACTTCATCCATCATTTTCCTAAAATCATGGTAAGACTTGAGGCCACAAATCATGATGATCTAAAACTCAAATGGGCACACTACGCAAAACAGTGGGGGCGGAGACACCTACTATTAGAACCGTCTTGGGCACACTATGATGTTTATGTGCCATTCAAATCATACATACGGTGAATCCTACCAGGATGAAGGTAGAAACTAAATATCCACCCAATCTAATATTTACGTGAGCCTAAGAAGGTTTCGATTATAAGAGTCCCCATCGCTACTTGTTCTTATGGTGTGGCTGATTTGAGTTTTGAATTGGTCTTTTTTTTGTGATATCTTAACATAAATTAGAGAAAATAATGAATGGAGTGATAGGTGTTAGATGAACTTTATGTTGTATGGGTTCCTTGTCAAAATTATTATTAAAAAGTATACATTTCTACATGTAACTTAGTTAAATGATACAACACCTGATGGGCAGAATGTGTGGCATCCATTCTGCCTGTTAAGCACATATCTCAATTTTAGACCTTAGGACATAAGAAATCAACATGACACACCACCGTGGTGGGCCACATAAGGGGAACAATTGGGAGTGCATACTAACCATAGGTTTGTTTATAGGGTTACTATAGTGTATATTTCACCGAACTTATTGTTTAGGTGTAGGTGTGCCTCATAAGGATAAATGAACACATTGTAAATCAACCTTATCCTAAACTCAAGTTCGTCACACCATTAAAATTAGAAGTTTTGAGTGTGATTTTGTATTACTTCCCGTCAGATCATGTTGATTTTTTATTTGTTAAAAGAACATTAAGAGGTCATATTGATGGAAAAATTAGATGTAAAACACAGTGGGCTCATAGAGGTTGGGTATTGTTCAATTTTTTTTAAAATACATTTTTTTTATTTTCTTTGTATTTTCAATTTTGTTATTTTCTATGGTAACTAATTTATTTGAATGATTAACTAACTCCTATATATAGGCTTTAAACGATAATTGATAACTTTAGGTCCATCATGGACGGGCCATGACCTAGGAGTTACACGGATGAGAAAATTTTGGCCAATGACATTTATCTACTGGATTTGAATGTTGTCCATCATTTCAATGATTCTTTTTTTCTTTTAGATATAACATGGATAACCAAACATCTGCCTTGTGACCTAAAATTAATACCTCCAACTAAAAAAGGCATCAAACAAAATGGACCATTATAATGAAATAGATAAAGTCCTGCTTAATCTAATGGTTGAATATTACATGACTAGGAGATGGATACAGCCAACCATCATTGTAAATATGGTTGATGATTGACTATTAAATTAACCTCATTTAGAATGAGTATGAGTAGGGCACACGATAGAAACAATGTTAAATTGTTTAAGGAATATAATATTATTTTATTGGGGCTGCCTGACCAAAATTAGTTTTGGTCATCACCATGATCGCTTGATGGTAAATGTTGAAAGCCATGACATACATGAAGGTATAGAACAGGCACATTTGAATAGTTTATAATTCATAATTTATATTACTAGTGATTGGGTAATATATCTCATGTAGGCCTACTTGCAATTGGCTGGAATAGAAAGAATGGTTCAGGTATTTAAATAAGTATTGTATCTTATTATAACTTTATTATTAATGAGAGAAATCAAATAACTATAAGATAAGATATTTATCATGCAAGAAGACTTTAATATGAAGAATGACACAAAAAGAGCAAATTATTTAGATTTTCTAACCCTTCAAGGAGTGTGAACATACATCATTGGGAGTGAATCTTCAAACTTGATGTTAGCTTCTCTAATAACCAACATAGAAGACGCTACGTATCGGTAGACTCATAAATTCATTATATTATAAGAAGTTAAAAATTCTCTAGTTTTAATTAAGCATTAGTAATGATTGTTGATACTTATGTGCCAATTTTTTTAAAAGTGTAAATAAGGAAGAAAATAAATATAATAAGTGTTTTGACTAGCTTCTCAATATACTTAAGATATATAATTTTTTTAACTTTTTTAAACAATAAAAATAAAATTTGCCACTTGTACTTGAGAAAGTTAAAAATTACATTGTATATTTAAAAACAATTAGTTAAACTCGGATGGATGTTTAAAGTTCATGTGTAATAAATTGTGATGGGTCCCAAGTTATAGTTAATATCGGATAGGCCTTTTTTTAATATTGTTTGTGATTTTCATACTTCTTTTATATTTTATAATTTTATTTCTATCATCATTGATGAAATTTTATTGAATGAGAATTTATCTATTTATGTCCTAATTAAAAATTTTAGAAAAATATTATTTGTTTATTTTCTTATTTGATGGTTTAATAAATGAGATTTACTATTTATTTTTCTATTTGATTATTGAGTGGATATATATATATATATATATATATATAGTTGTGGATAAATGAATGAATAAATAATATTTTATAAAATAACATTACTTATATGATATTTCTTTTGTATGTAAAATGACTCATTTTGACGATTCATCTTTAAATGACAAATTTATTTTCATTACCACTCTTTATTATTATTATTATTATTATTATTATATTAGCAATAGGATCGCGCTCACTTTATTTTGAAACAGTTTCGATATAGTTTGTTATTGATAGGTAATAGGCACATGAATAAATTGCTTGCAAGTAATCCACATAATTCCATGAGTTGTTTTAAATGTATGTTTTGAATGTATGAACATATATTCTTTAAATTATGAGATGTTTTCCTATAAAAGTGATTGCTAGAAGATTCACTTTATATAAAAATTTAAGAACGAGTGATTATTATTGGGTGACAGCGGAAGCACACAGAGATGAATCACGTGAAGTAATCCAATCACACCAAGCAAGCACAATGCAAACACTCTGAAATTAACGTAGAAAAATCCTTATGGGAAAAAACTATGGTACAAAGCGACAGAAAGCACTATGAAAGCAGAAATTATAAGAGATAGAGAGAATACCTGATTCGAACAAGCCTTAAATGTTCCTTTACAAGCCCTTGAAACCCTATGAATGAATTAAAAAACTTTAGATATGCCATAATCCCGATTACACCTAAATATATAGCCTCTAGGAGAATCTCAATCGAAATCGGAAATAAATCCCGTAAATTCGCAAACATGTAAAAATCTGTACCGAATCGTTCGATGACATTGAACACACTTCGATGTCATCGAAACTTAAACCTTAGATGGCATTGAAGCTACTTCGATGTCATTGAAAAAATACCAAAACGTTCCAGCGACCAGATATGAAAATTTGGATATTACCAATGACATCGACCAGGCCTTCGATGGCATCGAACGGTCTTTGATGATATCATAAAGGGCACCAAAGTGTCCAACAACCAAATCGATTTATTTCAAAAAATCTCAATGACATTGAGTCGACTTCGATGGCATCGAAGCCTGCACGATGGCATCGAACCTGTCATCGACAAACTGATGATACAAATTTAAGACATCTATAAACAATCTCTATCATGTCTTCAATCATCGTGCCTTGCATTAAAGCTCTATGTTATGCACACTCCGTCCTCCTTTTATACATTCGTCAAGCCAAGAGAAGTTGCATATAACTTAAACTCCTATGTAGGAACCACATTGGTGAGCATGTCCACCAGATTTATGCTTATGTGAATCTTTTCCAGAGTCACACCTCCTTCCTTAAGCACTTATCGGATAAAATAGTGACGAACATCAATGTGTTTAGTATATGAATGATAAACAAAGTTTTTAACCAAATTGATAGTGCTCTCACTGTTATAATTAATCAACACAACATCCTTCTAAAGCCCCAACTGATTTATCATGCCTCTCAACCAAACACTTTCTTTAAATACTTTTGTCACTGCCATATACTTCGTTTCGGTTGTAGAAAGAGTCACCATAGACTGAAGTTTCGACATTCAACTGATTGCTCCACCCGCTAGCACAAACGAGTAACTTAAAGTTGACTTTCTAAAATTCATACTACTTCCGTAATCTGAATATACATACCAAACTAACTTGGCCCTTGTTTTTTCAAAAGTTAAGACGTTGACTTTTGTACTACAAATGTATCGAAGTAGCCATTTCACGGCTTCCTAATATTACTTTTTGGGTTTTTCATGTATCTGTCCACAACGCCAACTGCCTGTGAAATATCTAGTCTCGTATAGACCATGACATACATTGAACTGCCCACAACATTCGAATAAAGCACATGAGACATATCTTGCTTTTTCTCATTTGATTTAGGACATTGTTTTGAAGAAAGCTTGAAGTGAGTCGCGTGGGGAATGCTAAACGGCTTTGCCTTGTCCATCCCATAATTAATATATTTCAAAGGTATTTTGCATGTGATAACCAAAGCCCGCTCCTCTTTCTGTTTATATGGATATCTATGTTGAGAACCATCTTTACAGCCCCCAGATCTTTCAACTTGAATGTTCTTGATAATTGAGTCTTCAGTACATCGATTTCAAATATGTTATGACTAGCGATCAACATATCATCAACATACAATACTGGGATGATGAACTAGTCATCATTTAGTATCTTGTAATAGACACAATGATCGTATTCACTCCTATTAGATTTCTGACTCATCATGAAATAATCAATTTTTTTATACCACTGCTTAGGAGACTATTTCAGGCCGTACGACAAGCTTTTTAACTTATAAACCTTATTTTCTATCCATTTAACTTTGTAGCTCTCTAGTTGCTCCATGTAGATATACTTTTCTAATTCCCCATTAAGGAATGCAGTCTCACATCCATCTGTTCTAGCTTGAGATCGTATTAGGCAACCAATGCCAACACAAATATGATAGATACTTGTTTTACAACTAATACAAATATCTCCGTGAAGTCGATTCATTCTCTTTAAGCGTGATCATTCACTACCAATGTTGCCTTGTATCTATCATGTTTCTTCTTAAATATCCACTTACACCTGATCACTTTTCGACCCACTGGAAGCTCTACCAATTCATATATCTCGTTCTTATACAAAGAGTCAATCTCATCGTCCATTGTCACTTTCCACTTTTTAGAATCAGGCTCATCAAGAGCCGCCTATAGAGTAGACGAATTCCCCTCATCTGTAATAAGGGCATGTGCGATATTAGAGTCATCCATGTATTTTGTTGGTAACCTGCGATCTCGCAGTGGATTTCTTATAGGTGGTTGGTTGCTCCACCTGCTCATGTACCTTTGTCTGTGTATACGTCTCAGATTGAGTGTCATCTATGTCAATCTAAATGTCCACGACCAACCTTTCCAGTTCCTTTTGCTCTTCCTAATCATTCTTATAAAATAGGGAGCCTTCGTCGAATTTAACATTCTTGCTAATGATGACTTTACGTGTGACTCGGTCATACAGCCTATATCATTCAAACTACCATTATAGGCAACAAAGATGTACTTTTTGACTTTTTGGTCTAGCTTATCTCTCACAACTGATGGTACATGAGAGTAAGCCTCACAACCAAATATACACAATCTTGAATAGTCTACTTTTTGACCACTCCATACTTCCTATAGAATCTTGCAATCAATCATCATGGAAGGGGAGCGATTCACCAAATAACAAATCGTGTTAACAGCCTCAGTCCATAGGTCATTATCTAATGTAACATTACTAATCATGCATAAGGCTCTCTCCAAGAGAGTCCGATTCATCTGCTCAGCCACACCATTTTGCCAAGCTGTGTGACATATTTTGTTGTGCCTAATGATCCCTTTATCTTTACAAAATTAATTAAATTCAGAGGAGGTAAATTCATCACCATTATCAGTCCTTAAAACTTTTACCTTTTGCCCTATCTGTTTTTCTACTATGGCCTCCATTGTTTAAAATTGGTGAAAACCTCATATTTATATTTCATGAAATAAACTCAAACTTTTTGCGAGTAGTCGTTAATGAATGTGACAAACCATGACAACCTTCCAGCGAAAACTATGAGCGATAACACTCATACATTAGAATGCACATAATTAAGCATTTTCTTACATACATGTTTTTCAAATTTAAAAAATAACCTAGTTTGTTCACCATATATATAATACTTGCATATATTAAAATTAAAGCTTTTAAAATTTGGAGTTAAGAATTAGTTAGAGAGTACCTTCATGCCCCTCTCAATCATGTGGATTAGACGTGCATGCCACATACATGTAATTTGTTACTATAGCTGTAACTCCACCTATTGAAGTGCTTCCAATTAATCTATAAAGATTGTCATGCCTTTGTGCTCTCATAACTACGATTGCCCCTTTATAAAATTTAATGACACCATTAAAACCGGTGAACTTGCACCCAATTGTCTCGAGTGCACCAAGAGATATCAAACTTTTCTTCATTTTAGGAACGTGCCTCACCTTAGTCAAGGTACACTCCATCCCATCAAACATCTTGATACATATAATACCCATAGGCACAACGTTACATGCATTATCATTGCTCATAAATACCTGTCCACCATCGCATTCTTTGTACCTGGTGAACTAGCTCCAATGAAGAGTCATGTGATATGAATCCCCTATGTTCAAGATCCCCTCGTCCCTATGATCATGGTATAAGTATCTGATCATGGATACTGACAACACATCACTTACATTTGTTTCTTCATAAAATGTGGTGGTGTTGGCCTCCCTGGAAGAAGCCTATGAGTTCTCTTTCTTTGCATTAGGATTCGTACAATTCTTCTTCATCTGTCTTGTCATCTAACAATTCTAGAACTTTAACTTGCCCTTACCTTTGCTTTTGGATTTGGATCTTGATCAAGAAGATCCTGTGTTTCATTCAGCATCAGTGGAGGCCCCCATGTTACCATTTTTTCTTTCTCATTGCCTTTTCTTGAAGGGTTGAGGTGACCGTATCTACACAAAGGGTCGAGTTACTGGTGTACAATGTGTCTTTAAAAGACTCATATGAAGTAATGAGTGAATTCAACAAGATACATACTTGATCTTCATCGTCGACCACTACCTCTACATCTAGCAATTTGTAGATCATCTTGTTAAAATTGCTAATGTGAGCCTCAACATCTCCTCCCTCCGTCATCTTAAAGTTGAATGACTGCAGCTTCAAGTGTAGGCAATTTTGAAGGGACTTCTTCGCATAGATGTCCTCTAAATTTGCCTACAAATCTGATGCAGTTTTCTCCCTTAAGACATTGTAGAGAACCTCATTCGTTAAGCACAATTGGATTAAGAATTTCACTTTCTTATCCAGTTTCTTCCATTCATCTTCTTCCATAAATTTCGGTTGCTTCTCAAGGACCTCATCCAATCATTGACCTTCCATAATTTAAAATTATTATTTTTTAGTATTTCTCAACATCAAACTTAGGATTGATAGTGATTGTTACTTACTTTCAGATTTAAGTCTACCCCTAACGTTTAGCTCTAATACCACTTGTTAGGTGACCGCGGAAGCACACAGAGATGAATCGAGTCAAGTAATCCAATCACATCAAGCAAGCACAACACAATTACTCCGAATTTAACGTGAAAAAATCCTTACAAGAAAAAACCACGACACAAAGCGACAGAAATTATAAGAGATAGAGAATACCTGATTCAAATAACCTCAAATCTCCATTTACAAGCCCTTGAAACCCTAATAACGAATTAAAAAGCCTTAGAAACCCCTCAATCTCGATTACACCAAGATATATAGCCTCTAAGAGAAACCCAATCAAAATAAAAAACAAATCTCACAAGTTCATAAATCTGTGAAAATCTGTATCGAATCGTTCAATGACATTGAACACACTTCGATGTTATTGAAACTTAACTTTTAATGACATCAAAAAAATACCAAAATGTTACAACAAGCAAACATGAAAATCTGAATATTATCGATGACATCGACTCTAATGAAATTAAACTGTCTTCAATGGCATCGTAAAGGGCATTAAAGTGTCCAGTAACGAAATCGATGTATTCCAAAAAATCTTGATGACATCGAAGCCTACTCGATGGCATCAAACCTGTCATCGACAGACTGATAAATTACAAATTTAAGACATTTATCAATAATTATTATTATTTAATTAATATTAGGCATTATCAAGATAATTCACTACTTCAAAATCGATTCCAACACCGTGGAAAGACAAGTAGTTGTTGGTTTATAAAAGTTCTCAATACAATTGTGATGCTACATGAAGTGTGCATTTAGCTACCAAAGCTTACTACCTGAAATCTTCTATAACACGACTTAATTTACTTTTAAGGAATGAATTAAATCGATTAATAGGACTCACATTACCACATTTATTTTAAGAATTAAATATGCCATAATATAAGGGCTTTCATCACAAATTATCACTGCAATATGTTGTCTTGATATATGTTCTTGCATATGGTCCTTAGATGAAAATGATATGTTATAAAGTTTCATATATTTTTTAATAATGTTTGTCGAGGAGTTTGTGGTTTCCGAATGTATTTTTTCATTTTGATTCCTAAGTATTTTTATATGTCTATTTTTTTAAAAACTTATTTTTAATAATATAGATAAATACCACCTCATTGACACAAAGTGTCCAAAAATACTTTATTGTCTTGCTTCGTATTAATATGTATGTTACCACCTCAAAGAATTAGGGAAAGGCATTGTAACACCTCAAACTCCACAAGAGTTATTTGATATTCGACATTCAAAATTAAAATTTTGTGTTGAGTATATAATTAAAAAATACTGTAAAAGTTATTTTAAGTTTTACATTGTATATCTTCTTATCCCCATAAAAAATAGGTGAAATTAGTCTTGATAGTATCTGTCCTACGTAACTTCATTAATAAAGAAAAATATAATGGTGAGTTATTTGTATAACTTGCTCTAGAAGTGGATGAAGATGAAGAACATATTGGTTTTGTGTGCTTTATTAGGAAGCCAATGACGTTCATAATCTTGCATCTAGATGACCACCCACTTTTGAAATATATATTTAATGAGTGAATGCTTTAACCATATTGTTATCAAATGGGTTAAAGAGGAGAGGGATTCCTCTGTGTGTCTATGGGGAATATGTGGTAGGACATAATGCCACTAGCCATGGGAGAGTCATGGTCAATGGTTTTAAAGTACCATGAACTTCCATGACCATTTCAGTAAGTTTGAGCAATGCATGATCATGTTTTGTGGTCATCCCATGTAATGAGAACCAATGACGAATTGGGATGGATAATTTTCACCATCCCTGTGTGTAACACCTCGAAATTTCAAGAGTTGAGTAGTCCTCAACTCCCGAGGTTCCGGGCGCTAATGTTGCCCCTTTGGGCAGGAAGTGCGCTAGAGCCCTTGTCATAGGGTGACCACACATTTAAGTGGTGTCATGTAAACGGGTAACGACTTTCAAAATGTTCAGAGCTGTCTAAACCAGAGTTACTAAGGATATGCATTTAAAACTCTCAAGAAATACGTCTATTGTTCTCAAACAAAATACATTGGCCCAATGTACATCTAGAGTGCTCAAAAGTATACGTTCAAAAGAATGGGGCATCCAGGCCCAACATGGATGTCAAAAAGAAAGCAAGTAACACGTAGGCTAAGTCGGCCCGTCAGAGAGCTGGAAGTATGAGAATTCCACCTCCTGGTCCAAATATGCGTATTCGAGTACGTCTACCTCAGTGGTACCTGCATCAAAGGGTTATCTGATTGGTGTTTTAAAATACCGTCCCAGAGTGGGAGTGAATAATCAACTCAGTGGTACTATTAATAATGAGTTACGCATGTTATCAATCCAATCAACACAGGTAAGGATATCAAAGGAAAACAACATTTTCAAATGAATCTTTATCAATATAAGGAATATGAGGTCGTGACATGAACATTTTCTTAACTTGTGCAATGTAAGAAATTCAATTCAGTAGTTAAGCATCTCGTCAATTCTATTTGCCCCGTGGGTTGGGGAAACTGAAGTACCCTCATCTTACTTAGTCTCAATTGGTTGACGGGATCGGAGTGGCAGAAATACTCCTTACTTGCGTCTCGAAATTCGATATCGGCTTCACGACTCGTGCGACAATTCCCCCATTAATAAGAAGCTAACATTAGCTCGACCAATTGGTCTGACCGATCATTATGGACCCGGATGACACAGTCCGGATGTGCAGGGTAAGATGACTCATTGATGAGCAGAGGCTGTTCGCGATCTACATAAAAGTTGTCACTCATGTGCACACGTGAGACAGTCGCAATATCATTGCGGTTAGGAATATCTGATTTATAGCTTCCTTGGTTGCTCAATGGTTACTATGGGGAGGCTCGTCACCCCAGCGTAGGCGATAGCTTGGACATAGTGTCTCATACCACCATGCCCAGCTCATGAGTCTCGTGGATTCTTTTTTGGTTGCGATTCAAAGTGGACTCATCTAGTAGTAACGTGGCTAATCTAGGTTCCTTTCAAGGTTACTCAATCCAAGGTTTTCAAACAACTTATCGACTTTCGAGTTTGGTCGATCCACCTGGGGCACTTCGGCTCGACCGACATTGGTACAAGTATGCCATGTAGTCTGGCTACTGTCGGTCTACCAAGTTCAACCTGGATCGATCGGACAAGCCAAATGCGGTCGGCTTGGACCGAGCCATTCCTTAATTCAGGCAGTTAGTCGACATTCCCGAGGTGAGGAGAAGTCATATATCTCTGCGACTTAGCAATCGTCACGATACGTTTGCATGTTATCACTGTTGGGTTCATACAGGCATTTCATCAAATACATGAGCATCAGTGGAGCTACACATTCATACAATCCTAACAATTAACGCATTCGTAGCATTTGGTGTCCTAACTTTACTTAGGCATTTTATTGAACACTTGATCATTAGTAGAGTTACACATTTATAAAATCCTATCAATTTAACACATGAGTAGCATTTGTTATAATAGCTTTACTTAGGCATTTCATCGAACATATGGACTACAATAGATTTCATGAAACAGACCATTTGTAAATCATTTAAAATAAAATAGCACAACAAGTTTTAAAGCATAGATTACGACCCATGATCGTTATTTGGACCCTCAGGGGTTGATAAAAGGTAACCTAGGGTTAATAGTCCACATCTTTGCGGCGATCCTTCCTCTCTCGGTGGTTTCGAAGGTAAAGTTCAGTGGGGGGAGTAAGAATCTGTACATTAGACGTAGTTTATAAGGAAATTTGGAAAGAGAAGCTTCGATAATCTAGGGTTTGGGTTGAGGGTCGGATCTCACCTTTTCGTGGTTCTAAGGAACTTAAAAGAGGTACCGGTTGTGGCACGGAGTCCTCCAAAAGAAGAGGAAATCAGCGTCCTTTGGTTGGATCCAAAATCTCCTTACTTCCTCTTCTCTTTCCTTCACTTCCTCTCTTAGAAATACCCTAGGTCAGCTAGGGCGTGTTTGGGCGGTGGGATTAGAAGGGATTAGGTGGGATGGGATTAAAAACCATAATTATTACCCATGGCAGGGATTGTCCCCCTGTTGCCATGGGATAAGATTACTGTTATGCTTTGTTGGTAATACGGTGGTACATTTAATGGATATACCCACCATCATTTGAAATTACTAAGAATAACACACATGTGTTATATCTAAACCATTCATTTGTTTTGTAACCTCATTTTATGATATGGGCCTAAAAATGAGATAGATCCAAAACTTATGTGGCCCCAAAGAAGTTTTCAACAATAAGTATTCAATCCCCGTTGCTTTCTATGGTGGGGTCCACTTGAGCTTTAGATTTACCTGATTTTTTGGCCCATGCTCTAAAATAATCTTGAAAAATGGGTGGACGGTGTGGATATAGCCCACACATCATGGTGGGACCTACACAACTTGCTAACATTGAGTGAAATTGGCTCGGGACCCAATGTAATTCCATCTAATCTAATTCCAAGCTTTTCCATTCTTCCCAAACATGGAGTGGAATTGGCACAGGACCATATGAATCCCATCCCACCTAATCCCTTCTAATCCCACTGCCCAAACACGCCCTTAGTAAATTCGTGCAAGGGAGGGGTGTGAGAAAATGGAGTATTTATAACTCCAGTTTTGGTGCAAATGGCCCTAGTGGCACTTGTACTTTCATACTAACCCTATATGGGCCAGTTTTGGTCAGTAGGGTTATGAGGGGAGGCCTACAAGGCAATCCGTGTCTATGGCTATGGATCCTGGTAACGGATAAGTCACAATACATTGCAGGCCAGTGATCAAGCGCCTAAATGGGTCATGAGAGCCCCATTTCGATTCAACGGTGTCCCTTTGCCAGTTGGACACCAGATTGTATGGAATTGGCCAAGATAATAAACCTGACGGATGTTCTAAATCTGGCCAACAACCGAAGGTCTGAACTCCTCAATTCTACAACCGAATGAGGTACTGGCCCCTTTTAATGTGCTAGCCCATTATGTTGGTTACTTGCACTTTGTTATGCACCTAGCTGGCAAGCTCAAGTTGGGCAGTTTCCGAGCACTGTCCTGACTTAATACTCGTGATGGGTGTCAAGCCTGTAAGGGTGCACGCCCTTTCAAGATTTTGGGCCTAACGGGCTGGTGATGCCCGTCTTATGACCGAAACGGCATGTCGGGTCACCCTTAGGAGGATTTTGGCCATTTTGTGTCTATCTCTGGTCTAGTCAATGGTTTAATCTAGTCTCGCTTGTGGACTTACATGGTCGGGGTGATAACTAGTTCACAAATGTCCTAAGTCTGCTAATTCCAGATAGGTTGGTCAACGCGCTTTGACTTGTACGAAAATTTCCAGGACGTTACACTATGCCTTTGTCTTACCAACATATGAGTATTAGTGTTCATTATATTTGTGGGTTTTTATGCTTAATTGGATTAGTCACTTACATTTAAATATGCATAAAGTCTTTGATCAAAAAGGCTGATCATGTTCATTTCATACTAAATCAGTCATGTATTAACTTTGACTAATCCTTTAACGTGATGATCTATGGAGATTTTGAGGTTTAAGTATTATGTGGTTTTGTTCAATATGCAAGATTACAATTATGATTGATATATGAGTATGATTGGGTATATAAATTAATATGCATTTAAAGCTCATATGTTTCAATAAAGATATCCATTGTTTCACTTGAGATACAATATGTGTTAGATTTTAGTGATTGGTTCATCTATCAAGTTGTTTTTTAGTTGGATCCTTACTCTTGCTGGGTTGGTAGACTCTTGGGAGTTTCAACACCCGGTCAAGGGTTCAAGTATCCATAAGTGGTGAAATTCCACAAGCGTGAGTGTGTGTGCGTGTGTTTTTTTTTTAAAAAATTGTTTTTAGTTGTGCTTAACTGTAATGACCCGAAAAATTTCATGCAAGACCCGAGTACTACCTCAAATTCTTTAGAAGTTAATGTGGGTTAACTAGCGCTAAACTCGATTACTTGTGAAATTAGCACCAATCACTTTAAATTTGATCTGCAAGACTCAAAACCTGTAGAATCGTTAGCGCTATGTTACCATGAAATTTAGGATTCAACGCTAAATCCAGTTGCTCTCGGGAGTACTTGAAAACTTTGTATCAGACCTGTACCGCGCGTCGAAAGTCCGATAGCGATGATCTTAGACAATTATGATCATCTTGTTGGGCTTGACAATCACCTCAAAAATCAAGTCCAGATGATGTCCTTAGTCGATTTTCTTAAGTCCGGAGTAAAGAGTGTGAGAAAGGTGAGAAATTAAATATGAATTTATGAAATCTGAGTCGTGTCGCTTGCGCGACGCTTTTAAGCAATTTGACTTTTGGATTCCAACCTAAATTTACCCTCGAATCAGGGAAGATGGCCCAGACATGTCATAGTGCCGCTGGACCTGATCGAGTTTCGGTGACCGTTGAATTGAGATTGGTCCGCCATGAGCGATCTGTAAATTCGATCGGTACAAAAACTCAGCCTGACCTAGATCTATGGTCAGTGAGCTTAAGTCCGACCGCACGTGGAAAATGAACCACCAGAAGCGCTCCGTTGGATCGAAATAGACCCGATTTGGTTATAACCTAAGTATACCTTGGCCCTGGGGCTATTTTCATCAATTTTAAGCCTATATAAAGACCTTAAACCCTCACTCTCAAATTCCATACGAATTTCCTAAACCCTAGTTAAGAGAGAGAGAGAGAGGAAAAGAGAGAGAGTGAGAGAGAAGTTGGTGAATCATCTTGAGATTCTTCCCTGTTATTCTGCGTCCCTAAACCATCACTTCTGAATCGTTATTCCGGCGATTCTAAGTTTATTCTTGGGTAAGTCAATCAAACCCTAACCTGTTTGGGAGCTTAGAATAATCTAAGTGTTGATGTAGCTCTTTTTATTCATGCCTTAGGTTATCTAGTCGCCGTTGACGAAGATTTATCGTCTAAATCTGATCTGTTGCGCACTTCCAGGTTTAAGGTGCATACTATATTCGTATAGGTTATAGTTTTCAAGGCTTTCAATGTCGGTTAATGGTTTATTATTGTTATGGGTGCAATTTCACATGCCAAATGCGATGTTTATATTATGTTCCTGATATATATGAGCTATCTTGAGATTTGTGTATTCCTTGTATATGTAGAAAGTATCGTATACGTATGAAATACGAACATGTGTTTGCCATGATTAATTGTCATGTATTCATGCTAGTTCTATGTGTGTCAACTCCTTGACGAAAGGAATTGTCCAAATGTGTGTTATCACCGACATACGTCATGTATGTTGGAATATGTAGTCTAAGTGTTTGTAGAAATGTCTGAATGATCAAGTGTGTAATATATTATCCTATTTATGGGCGTTGAGAAGAGATTCTCAACTATCTTATTGATGTGTATGATTTTCTACATGTAATTTACATTCTTTGTTGTTAAATTCGGGCACTACTTAGGTGTGAATCCATGTTAAGTTAATATTCATCAAATGCTCACATACTGTATGATAGGAATTTTTGGTCCATTACTGTTCTGAATTGTTGGTATGAATATCTGTTATACTTAAATGTGTTTAGGGCTATGAAATAGTCCAGGGAATCGGTAACAAACTTTGAGTTTGTGGCCGAGGTTGTTTTCGCTACGTAGGACGTGTTTGATGAACCCGAGTCGTATTAGGGTACGGCAGTGGTTTGGCCACACGGAGTGTTTACGCACTCTATGTCGTTCAACTCAAAGTGCGTTCGTGCTAATCGAGCTCGTCAAGTAACCCGATTATCCCGATGGATGTGCACCATGTATCGACGTTATTGTTTGAATCTAGGGTACCAAACTTACCAATGCAATCCCGTTAACCATTGTACCTTAATCCGCTAAGACTCATGAGCCAGGCATAGTGGTATGGGACACCGTGGTCAAGCTGTCGGCCTATGCTGGGGTGACGAGCCTCCCCGTAGTGACCAGTGAGCACACCAGACTCGTGAGCCGATTATGGTGGTATGGGACACTATATTCGTACTGTCGACCTACATTGATTGGTGACGAGCCCTTTGTAGTGACCTCGAACATACCTTGATACTGCATTGAGGCGACGAGCCTTAGCGTAGTAACTAAGGTATGATAGACATGCATTGATTGGTGACGAGCCCTTTGCAGCGACCTAGAATTATATGATCGTATGAGATTGTCTAGGACTGACGACCCTAGAATGGATCACCGTTTGGAAATTGATATGAGGAAGGTACCTTAGCTTCCCAATCCTGCTGTATGAAAATGACTAATAATAACTTGGTAATCATATTCATGCACCGCGTTGCATGTGCTTTGGCGTCGTGGGCACTGCGGGAGGTTGTCATGCGTGCCGTAAGATAAAGACGCTGAGGGAGTGCAGGTGAGAGTATGCATCATTTTTACATACATTCTTGCATTAACAAGAGTAATTAGGATGTGTTGATTGTATTGCCTTATCATTACTGCTTGATTGATTTAATAACATGTTAACTCTTACTGTATAGTTCCACCAAGTTGATCACTCACTCCCACATTCTGGGACGGTGTTTCAACACCAACCAGACTCTGTCTTAGATGCAGATGTTGATGTGACCCCTGAGGCAGAGCAAGAGTATGAGGATAACGATGATGCGTTTTCTTTTATGCAGTTCTCAGGTGGGTTCATGTGAGTCGTGTCCTGATCTACGGGGATTCTGAGTTTTCTTTATAATAGATGATTTCATTTTGATACTTATATTCTGAAAACAAACACTTGTAATTATGACCTGGCAGAGCATACATATCTCAGGGACTTACATAGATATACATATATATTTCTTTAAGTCTTCCGCTTGCAGATTTCACCTATCCCTAAATTATGTTTGCAGTTTGGCTTAATCTACTTCATGTTTTATGCACTCATACAGACAACATACATCCATCATTGCATATGTTGCATAAGTGATGTTTTGAAACTCGGGAGCTGAGTTATGCTCGACCCCCGAATTTCAGGGCGTTACATTAACACTTTAATAGTTTTAAATATTATTTTTTAAAACAAATATTTGTAACCATTGATTTTTTTTATTAAAAATAGTTTTATCAAACTTGATGACCGTCGGATGGTTGAAAGCTTGTTGCCCATCCTTTAGGCTTCTTACATGAGATTTATGGGCCAAAGATAAATGCCGATATTACTAAAGGAATTCGGTCAATTTTGTTAAGTAGATAGGCGAGGTGTTAAAGTCACTTGATATACATTAATTTACCATCCTCTGACGGCTTGAGCCTTTAGATAAAGTGGTTATTTGTCATGGTATCAATAATAAAAAGGGCACAAATCTAAGGTGGGATTTTCACCATTCATATATGTATTTTTTTAATTGATTTTTAAAAAATACATAACACTTCTATTTCTTTTCTAAACACTTTATAAGATAACCACCCATGATGCAGTTCGTTAAAAGTTCATAATAGTTTCTTTGTTTAACTATACAATGAGAACCCATAAGAGAGTTGCGAGACTCCATTGCAAATGCAATGTGATAGTCTTATATTAATATGGGTAATGCTTTTAATGTTAATTGATATTTAAAAATTAGATGATTGATATATATATATATATATATATATATATATATAATATATATATATATATATATATATATATATATATATATATAATATTTTATGTTTTATAGTTAAATGATTTGTTAATGAACATTGTTATAACGCTTTGTTCATATTGAATGAAATTTTAATTTTATCAATTTCTTCATATTATTAAATAAAATTTTACTAATAAAATCTTAATATAACTTATTTAATTATTTAAAAAGATAAATTAAAAATAATTTTTTTATTAACATTTGTGTCATCTAGACAATAGATACAATCAGTGATTCAAATATTAGTGTTAATAAATGTATTACACCCTTGAGATATTGCATGAAAAATATCACATGTATGAGGAATGTATTGCTATTTGAGAGAAATATTAGGAAATGATTGGAATTTTCAATAAAACTTTAGGATATGTTTTCAATATCATAACTAGTTTTTATTTTTTATTTTTATTTTTAGGATCCTAAAATATTTATTATTTGACAAAAGTAATATAACTATATTCATATAATTTACAAATCATAAAATACAAGTATGAAAATAAATTCTTCTAACTAATTGAAGAGAAAATGGACTTTCATGAGTTTTTTCAGATTATTTTTAAAATTTTCAATGGGAGAATATATTGTGATGTATTGTTGATATATAAGACAATGAATCGCATGCATCAATGATAAAAAGAAACTTTATAATAATTATTATTTTTACAAAATATTACAATGTATTAATATACCACGATATATTGGCGAACATTGCGATATTTTGTACAATATGGGAGAAGTTAATAACTCCCCCTATATATTTTATCAACCACATGCGATGTTGATAGTATCGACAAGTACTATCGATATTTAAGTTATTGGAATGAAAGAATTACAAAAGAAAATAAAATAAAATAAAAAACAAAAACAAATTTCCATAACTAGAGTGGAACATGCCACGTGAATTTTGATATTCTCAAATGAAGTTTAAGAGATGTTTAACTTCAATGTTAATGCAAACTAATTTTAGGGAATAAGGCTAAACAAGGAGTGATGCAACTGTTGGTCAGGGTGGGATTCGTGTATATTAAATTTTTTTCCTCACATTAGATAAAGTGATTCAATAGATACCTACATTGAGCTACATTGGCCAATGAACTAGTTAGTGAATTTAGGACCTTGAGCCTTCAATATAAGGTTGAAAGGGTGTTTTAAATCATGTATTTGGAGCCACAGTAACAATTCTTATTCTCGTCCATTTTTTAGCTTAATTTTTTTCTTAAATATTTTTTATATTTTAGTATAGTTTATTGAGAGAATTTTATCAGGTATAAAATATTAAAAATATTTTTTATCAATCAATTAAAAATTTTCAAAATATGATATATAGTCATTAATGAATTATTTTCACTTCTAATTGTTTTTTACAATAAAAATAGGATAAATCGCAAGAAATTAAGAGACTCATGATTTTGGAAACTCATGATATTACGATAATATCACTTGATCAATTTTCTTAGAGAGTATTGTAATATTTTCAAAATTCTCAATGATTTTGTTATAATGCTTATGTTCATTACGTTATAGAGATGTTATGAGAAAAAAGAAGGAAAACAAATAGTTTTATTTACATTTTTTCTTTTTTAAGAAACATAATAAGACAATGAAATCAATTTCCTTTATTCACTCAAACAGTAATTTTTTTTTCCAAAGTGAATTGGTGAAAAATAAAATGTTTCTTTCATGTAACATTTTAATGACAAAATTAGGTGGAAAAGAAGTTTTTGTTTGAAAATTACAATCCAAACATTAAAAAATAGAAAAGAAAGTACTTTATTTCACAATCTATCTAGAAAAATTATCAATACAAGGTATTTCATTTCCTCTATGCTTATATCAATTTTACATATGCTTAGAAACATCTTGGAGGATATGAGATCGAGAGATATCTTTGTATTTAGGACATTCACAGCGCATAATGTGCCAGGGTCCATCTCAGTAACTTAGGATCTTCTAATATGCTATGACCCTATCCACAAGCTCACTTTTCCCTATTTGGATAGGCATAGATTGAGGTTGAGTGCTTGGGTCATTTCTAATGTTACTGAATTAAGCTATTCTTACATTAGTTTTTTATAATTTACTAAATTAGGATCTTCTTACATTGGTCTTTTATACTTTACTCCGTCCTCCAATGTCATATGGAGTGCTATCTCTTTTGTTAACCTGTAAGAGCTTGGAGACAAATGCTTGTGCTTTTAGACCCTACTCAGCTGTCATTTGTAACTTTACTTCTGAAGTCCATAGTCAAGAATTGCTTATCTCTATTTTTTCCTCAGAGTCTTCCTAGCCTATGAAGTTCTATGTGAGATCAAGGACCCACCTTTTAAACCACTTTGATGGTCACACTTACATAATTTGTAAAAGAAATCATGGCCTAATTGATAGGATGATAGGTACCCTCTATCATTGGTCCTCCTGCATCATATTTGTATTGAACTAGCTAGTCTTTCCATTAGTTGATCTATTGAATTCTTATTCTCTAGCCTTGCAGGTGGTCTTTTTCTCACTTCTATCTGACACAAGGTACGGGTCCTTTTGCTTTCATTTTCCATTACAAGGTATGTGTTTTTTTTGCCCCTTAGCCCCTAGTCCAAGTATGTGTTTTACCTTTTGTCTCTCTAGCCTGGGGTGTGCGCCTTTCTTTCTACTTTGCTCGTGTAATTCTTGAGCTTTTATTATTATTATTTTTACACGCGTGGGATTTCACCACCTATGGATAAGCTTAGTAATAATTTTTTGTTGATTTTTCAAAATAAATAAATAAAAATAAAATACACACGCGTACGTCATCAACTTTTTTCCCTCTTATTTTAGTTTCATCTAATTCAAATGGGTATAGGAAAAACTTCATTTCTAGCAAGGTATGATGGATGATGTACATATACTTAGAAATTAATTAGAATTTACAAAATCAAATTAAATTGACTAAATTATAGCCCAAATTTAGATGTATCATGAATACAAAATTAAGCTTATTTAATTATCTAACCATGGAAGCAGTAGATAAATTGTCTTAAGTTTAAAAATGAAAAACATCATGGGTCCTAGGCAGATTGTGTCGTGCCTCGTACAATAATTCGGACAGGGGCTCCATGGAGCTCACAGTGATGTATGGGTTTTATCCACACTGTCCATACATTTTTTTTTTCTTATCATCTTAGAATATTAACTCATCAGAAAGATCTAGAGCTCAAGCAGATCATAGGAAGCAACAATGATAATAACACTAAGGGCCTGTTTATTAACGTCGAATTTTTGCACTTAATACGAAATTGGAAAATATTTCATGTTTAATAGTGTTTGTTAACATTGAAGAAGGAAAGCGCTCCACCATTTTATATCGAAATTTTTCTATGATAGAAGTCTAGCATAATGGGGAATCAAGAATGCGCTCCGTAATTATTATTTTTTAAATCCAAAATTGTCCTTTGTGACAAAGATTTTATCCCTTGCATTATACACATCCCAACTTTTAACATGGGGCATTTCTCTGAGCCCACCATGATTTATGTATTAGATCCACTCCGTCTATCAATTTTTTTTTTTATATCATTCTAAAGTAAGATCCAAAAAAAGATGCACATCCAAAGCTCAAGTCAACTACACCACATAAAGTAATGGGACAGGAACGACTACCGTTAAAACCTTCCTGATGTCCACCATGAAGCTTATTTGCATCAAATCTCTTTATAAGGTCACACAGACCTGGATGAAAGAAAAACATAAAAATTAGCTTGACTAGAGCCTTATGTGGCACAAAGAAGTTTTCAATGATAGGCACCCAATTCCCACAATTCCTTGTAGTGTGCCCCACTTAAGTCTTATATTTGTCTCTTTTTTTTTATCTTAATTTCTAAAATAATATGAAAAATTAAATGGACGGTATGGAAAAAATATATATATCATGGTAGGCCCTATAAAGCCCTTAATTGTATATATTTAGGTAGATCTTGGTGGGGTAGTACGCAATCCCCTCTCAGAATTGGGGTGCGAATTATGTGCAAATGTCTTTTGTAGGAAGTTCTTGTGTGCTGGAATCTTAGGTGAAGCCGACCGTTATATTTGTGATAAATCTAATTTGTCCATCCGTGTTTTGAGATCATTTTAGGACTCGAGACAAAAAATGAGGATGATACAAGACTTAAGTAGGCTGCACTAAAGGAAAAGGTGGGTAGGAAAATTCCTATCGTTGAAACTCTCCGAGGTCGACAAGGATGTTTACATGCCATTAATACGGTTCATAATGTCATTCCTAGTTAGATTAACATGATTGAAAACTTTTGTGGCCCCATGAATATTTTAATTATGGCCATCCAATCCTCACATTTTTGGTTCATTTGAGTATTGGATACAGCTAATTTTTAGCACTATGTCGTAAAATGATCTCACAAAATGGATGGATGGGGTAGGTTTCACCCAAACATCACGGTGGGCCTCACCTAGATTTCTAGTGGTGGAATTCATGGTAAAGTCTTTTCCATGAAATCTGGCTCACATTTGAGGCCTACTGTGAGATATGTGACATCCATACTGTCCATCTATATTGAAAGCTTCTTTTAAGGCATGATTCGAAAAATAAATTAGCTTCAAATCTTAGATGGACCTTTGTATAGGAAACAATGGTGATTGACCATTTAAAAATTCTTTTGGACGACAAAAGCTTTGGATCATGTTGATATTTGTGTCATTTATTCAGCTATTTGTAACCTTTTCAATAGGTCGGATGACATATAGGCATTTCAGTGAAATTTATAGAGTTTTTAAAGATAGGGATTCAATGACAATTGTTTCGTACGGGTAAATGTGTCAAATTAATATATTTCAAATATTTCAAACATTAGTTAACAAATAAGTTATTTTAAATTCTTTATTAGTTTTCCCACTTCAGATTTAGATTTCAGATTGCCTCTTACATTTGAAATCTGCCTCAAATCTATCGTGATGTTTACTTGCCATCCCACCTGTTCAAAAGGTCATATTAACCTTGACAAAAGGCAAACACAAATATCACCTTGATCCAAAACTCCTGCAGTTCTTAAGAAGTTTTTAATAGTATTCATTCAATCCCCATCGTCTGGTACACTTGAGCCTCATTTTTGGGTTTATCTTAAAATGCTCAGGAAAAATGAACTGACGGCGTGGATAAAAATCATACATCATCACTGTGGCCCAAAGCGCCCTGGACGAATTATCGTCCATCTGCCTCCCAAGGGTCATCTTTTCAACTGACAAGTGTACAAGGATCCGAAGTCAGGATCTTTCAACCAACTGGGACTTTATTTTGAACTTGAAATCGGATTGCGCTCAGTAAGCTTTTATCGCACTGGGTAAACTCTGTTGGGCTCATCGTGTATCTACGTAGTATATCCACACCGTCCATCCGTTTTTCAAACTCATTTTAGGGGTTGATCTCAAAATTTAATCATATCCAAAGCTCAAGGGGACCACATCACAGGAAAAAGTGGGAATAATAATTTCCACCGTTGAAACCTTGCTAGTATCCATAGTGACGTTTATTTGTCATTAAACATGTACATAAGATCACACAAATATGGATGAACGGACTAAAAAAATATCAGCCTGATCCAAAACTTATATGGCCACTAAAAAATTTTCAACGGTGGTAGACGTTCAATTCACACTATTTCCTGTGGTGTGGTCCACTTGAACTTTAGATATGTTTTATTTTTGGGTTCAAGCCTAAAATTATCTGGTAAAATGGATGGACGGAATGGATAGAATACATAAATCAACGTCAACCCCACAGGGTTTACTCAATACAAAGTCCGCTTGCTTCGAACTTACGCATGACACGTGTATATTCTCCTGCGTATCAATCGTCATACACAGCCGCAGTATCCAACGACTCCCTCATCGACAAACAACGGAAAACACGGCAATCGTTTGCGGGAATTTTGGATAAGCCACCAGCGTGCACGTGCTCCCAAGCCATCTCACGTGACAAGTGCCAAGAATCTACCTCAGCTGTCCAAATAATCAGCCCTTCATGGACGTGGATTGCGTCCCACCCCGGCCGTTTCGAGCCACGAACAGGCAGTTCTGTGGGCAGGCCCACCGTGATGTATCTGTCTATCCAAGCCGTCCATCCCTTCTCTCGTATCATTTTCAGGTACAAGAACAGAAATCAGGCAGCCTCAAGTGGACCACACCAAATAATAAGCTTGGATGGCATTAAATGCGGCCCGGCCTCACCCAAGACAGTGTGGCCTTATGTGGGGCCCACCTTGATTACATATTCTATATCCACACCGTCCATCCATTCTGATAGATTATTTTAGAGCATGAGCCCCAAAATTAAGTAGATCCAATTTCTGGATCTTTACTCTTGCTCAGGTGGCAGACTCTCAGGAGTTTCAACACCCCATCAAGGGTTCGAGCATCCATTAGTGGTGAAATTCCACTAGCGTGAGTGTGCGGGGGGTGTGTGTGTGTGCGCGCGTGGCAAAAAAAAGAAGAAAAAGGGTGGATCCAACTCTCAGGTGGACCGTATTACAGGAAACCGTGGTGATTGAATACCGTACCATTAAAAACTTCCTAATGCCCACCGTAATTTTTGATAATATTTATTTTCCATCCAATCCATTAAAAGGGTCATATAAACCTAGATAAAAAGAGGAAAATAAATATCAGCTTAATTCAAAACTTATATGGTCCATTAATAGTCAATCACAACTGTCGTCTATGGTATGGTCGAACTGAGAATTAGATCTGCTTGGTTTAGGGTTCATGCTAATCTGGCAAAACAGATGGACATATAAAATATGCACATCAAGGTGGGCCCCATGCCCTGATGGTGGGCATCATCACACTGTGATTATTGTGATCCTCCGAGAAGGGCTCCACCATGTGAAGGGTGTGGATTGACACACACGTATGCCAGACGTAAAAACAGTAGGCTGGACCAATCCTTCAAGATGACAAATATACTGAGATTTTGAAAAGATCGAAATAATATCGTGATAAATACATTGCGAGATTTTCAAAATCTAATCAGGATTTTAGATATCTCATTTTTTATTTATATTTTAATCATATAAATAGAAATTTGAAACTAATTTTATTTTACACAAGATTTTCCCGATATTGATGATATCGCTGAGAAAAAATAAAATTTTGAAAATCTCCCGAGTAATGTCTCAGCTGAGAAATTGCCGAGAACGAGATTTGTCGCTATGGATTACATTCCCGTAAAACGGTAACAAACACACAGCAGCGCGCTTCGTTGGGATGGGCAATGCCCGCATGCACTAAAAAATTGTACGTGTGTGCAGATATCTAACTCAATCGAACGGTCAAAATTTCAGGGCCAACAGCGAATAAGTCATACTCCAAAAATCACATTGATTGGACAACCTTAACCTCTGATTAACGGACATTTGTACATTAGATCTAGACCATTAATTAATTTGTAAACCAACTGCCCAGTTAGGGTGTCAGATCAGAACAGTTTTCGCTTCATGATCACACGATTTGAGATGCTTAAGATGATTTATACGTATGCCAGGTAAACAATACCAGGGGTCACGTGTATGAAGCATCACGGTCTGCCGGAGTACTAAAGCTTTTTCTTAATGGAGCGGATTAGGTGCGGCTCCGGCCTCAACCAAGACAGTGCGGCCCTTACCGCGTGGGGCCATCTTGATGTATTTATTCTATATCCACTCCGTCCATCCGTTTTTACAGATCATTTTAGTCATGATACTAACAATAAAGTAGATAAAAACCTAAGGTGGACCATACATTAGTAAATAGTGGTGATTGACCATTAAAACTTTTTGTGGGACAAAAAGTTGTGGATTAAATAGATATTTATTTTTTCCATTATTCCAGGTATTTGTGACTTTATCAACAGGTTGGATGGAAAATAAACATTACAAAAACATTATGGTGGGCCCTAGGAAATTTTTAATTGTGAGACATTCAATCACCACTGTTCCCTAAAGCATGGTCTACCTGAGTTTTTGGATCTGATTTATTTTTTGGGCAGACCTAAAATGATCTTAAAAAAACGTATGGACGGTGTGGATATATAATACACACATCAAGGTAGGCCCCACGGTAAGTGCCGGACCGTCTACAGTGGGGCTGGGCCGCACCTAATCCGTTCCAAAAGGCTAATGGGCCTTCGGAACGTTGCTCTTCCTTCAAGAATCTACGTTCGATGCCAGCAAAAAATGGTGAGAGAGAGAGAGACAGAGAGAGCACATGCATCCATGCCAGCTTTTGGGCAGACTTCATTTTCAAGCCAGATTTTCAGAGATGTAGACCCCCAGATGGGTATATCAATAAGGAAGAGTTGTATGGTACTCTTCCAGACTATGTTGGATCATACTCATTCATGCTTCTACCGTCCATCCTAGCACATACACATATCACAACCATATAATCGTTATTGAGGACTTCGTTTTGGTTACACAACATCACGAGAATTGGAAATGATCTAAGGGTCCTGATCATTGATCATCTGCCGCGACATGGATAGATCATGCTCATTGATGAGATCATGAGGGGACAGCAGTATGGACGGCTTGGATTGAATGAATATAAGACATGTGGATGGTGGCGGGTACGTGCATGAACATCATCCATCATGCTCTGTCGGATTACTATATAGTCCATTGATATCCATTTACATGTGTACATGATTATAAAAACATACCACTCACCAACCCTCCAGCATCTCATCTTTAGACTTTTTCCCACTCATGTCTACAGACAACCACCTTTGTTTCTAGCTTTCGATACAAATGCATACAAGAAAAAGGTTGGGATGGTCTGGCCCACCTTAAATATCTGCAACACCCATCCCCTCGCTTGCTTCCAACTTTCAAGACAGACCCACGTAATTAAAGGTTGAGAGTGCTGGGTCCCACCTTGGATATCAACATGGGGAGCGGATTAGGTGCGGCCCTACCCCACCCTAGACAGTTCGGCTCTTACTGTGGGGCCCACCTTGATGTATGTATTTTATATCCGTGTGCCGTCCATCTGATTTTCAAGATTGTTTTAGCGTATGAAACGGAAATTGAAATAGATCCAAATCTCAATTGGACCACACCATAGGAAACAATAGTGATTGACCATTAAAAACTTCTTATGTGCCACAAATTTTTTGGATCAAGCTGATATTTGTTTTTTCCCTTCATCTACGTTTATGTGATCTTATCAAAAGGTTGGATGGAAAATAAACACTATGAAAACATTACAGTGGGCCCTAGTTAATTTTTAATGGTGGGTCGTTCAATCACCGCTGTTTCCTATTGCATGGTCCACCTAAGATTTGGATCTGCTTCATTTTTGGTCTCATGCCTAAAATGATCTTCCAAAATGGATGGACAGAACGGATATATATAATACATGAATCAAGTTTGGCCCCACGATAAGGGACACACCGTCTTGGGTGAGGCCGGGGCCGCATCTAATCCGCTCGTACACAACACCCATCTCCTCACTTGTCTGTAACTTTCAATTCAAACACGGGGATGACGGGAGATGTAGGTGTCAATCGGGGCCATTCATATGGTGGGCCCTATCATGGATGACTTGCGTTTGAAAAATTATGCCTACTAGACAATCTCATACGTCAGTTTGATTCAATTTCATGTGCTGAATTTGTGACCATTAAATATTCGCATGTTATACTGTTGATTGAAGTCCACTTAATAGACGGCTAGGATTGCGCAATCTACTTGTTGTTTAGATCATTTGCCATTTGAAGTATGGAAAAGTAGTTGGATGGCCCTGATCGAGACGTATCCTTGACACGTGTATGGCGGAGAGATGACAAAACCAGCCAACCTACAGTTTGCTGATGCACCAGCTTATCTTATTCGCTGGATCCATGCTTTGGTGATCCAAACCGTTGATACGATAGCCCTGTTGAAAATAGATATCTTCAATATATATTTTGGGCTGCTCGATTGGTTGAGGCCCGCTCGACTTGAAGTCCAGCGAGCTTGTTTTTTGGGTGTTGGTGATGCTCGACCAGTCGAGGGTTAGGCTCGACTGGTCGAGCGGGTTGCTCGACCAGTTAAGACCCTCCTTTGACTAATCGAGGGTTACGCAGATCCTGCACAGACTGCGTGAATTTTAAGGTAGTTTTCGGACTTTTTCAAAGGAGGTGCGTAAGTGGAGTTTCCTAAACTATAAATATGGGTCTCAATGGCCATTTTAAAGTATTCTAATGCTTTGTAAAGGGGTTCCAAAGGTTCTTAAAAGAGTTTTAGATTTTTTAAAGGGTGTAGCAAGGATGATATTCGAGGTTGTTCGAATCGGGTAAGTCCTTACTCTTTGTAATTGATGCTTTCATAGTGGAATTTTGTCGCTTTGTGCCGTGATTTTTTCCCAAAAGGGTTTTCCACGTTAAATTTGTGTGTTCTCTTGTATTTGCTTAGTGCCATTGGATTGCTATTCTAGATCTAGATCAGTGTGATTCTGCAGCACAAATTCCCAACAAGGCCTTACTTTTAATGCATTATTGGTCGTAAACAACAAGGGTTGGAAGATTGTAACCGTTCAATTTTGGCCTTTTTACCCCTGAATTTGGACTCTCTCTCTCTACCCTCTATTTGCTAGATACCGTATCAATGGGTGGGATCCTCCACTCTAGAAGGCTTGTGGGCCCATCGATTGGTGAAACTAGCAGATCGATGGTCTGGTCATCAAACCTTGGCCCCATGTGTCAGTATCATTACAGTACACCTCTCCTAATGAAGGGGCTGTAACGGGTGGGACACACTTTGGGGATGCTTGCTCCTGGTATTGGGATGCAAAATTTGTGGTGACCCCAACACCACCTAGCTACGTTATATCAGGATTCTGTGGGCCCATCGTGGATGTATATGTTTTATCAAAGTCGTCCATTTTTTTTTCCAACTCATTTTAGGGCATGACCCAAAATTGAAACATATCCAAAACTCAAGTGGCCACATCAGATGAAACACCAATCATTGAAAACTTCTTTAGGGCCACGAAAGTTCTATAACAAGCTAATATCTGTGTTTTCTTTCATTCAGATTTGTGTGATTTTATGAACAAATTAGATGACAAATAAATATAACTTGAGCTCTAAGAAGGTTTTAATGGTGAGCATAATTATCCCACATTTCCTATAGTCTATAGTCTAGCCCACTTAAGCTTTTGATATACTTAAATTTTAGATTAAAACTCTAAAATGTTGGGGACCGCGAAAGCACAAATAGATGAATCAAGCAAAGTGCTGGTGGCACAACCACGACACAAAGTGATAATAACACATCGTGAAAGTAAAAAATTACAAGAGATAGAGATTACTCCATTCGAACAAGCCTCGAATCACTCAAGCTACACCCTTGAAACCCTATGAACGAATTAAAAAGTTTTTATATACCCTATATTCCCGATTACACCCATATATATATATCATTTAGATGAATCACAATATAAATATGAAACAAATTCCGCACTCATGTGCCTCTGCGTAACTCTGCATGATCATTCAATGTCACTTCAATAGTATCGAACAACCTTCAATGACATCGAATCTCTTCATTGTCATCGAACTAAACGCCAAAACATTCTAACAACTAAATATGTATTTTCTGAATTTCCTTGATGGTATTTCAATGTCATCGACGGTGGCTCGTTGATGGCATTAAACCCTTTCGATGGCATTGAGCAAGACACTTAAAGCGTTCAACAACCAATCGTGAAATTTTTGGATTTTTCCGATGGCATCGAACAATTGTCAATGTCATCGAATAGCTCTCAATGACATTAAACACTCTATCAATGGCATTGACAGACTATGTTGCTGAAAGATTTGAGACATCAATAACATAAAATAAGCTACCAAAATGAAGGAATGGCGTATACATTACGGTGGGCTCTACAATAGTCCTGACACATGGAGTTAGGTGTAGTAGTTGCCAATCTTGCCTATCACCTTATGCTCCCTCTGCCATAGGGACCCGGAGCCATTGTCTGCTGGACAACAATAACTCTACTGAATAGGGTAGACTGGACAAATAAGTTCAAAAAGTGTGTATCATAGTCTTGAAACACAGCTGGATGTCGAAATCCTTTACTGTATCGAGCATCTTTTACTCTGCAATTATCATTTGGTGATTATTTCTTATGGCTTGTGCTTCAGAGCATTCACAATTACATTTGCCTTTCTTCCATGATATTGAAAGTTAATTTCTTTCAGAAATTTTATTCATTTGCACTGGAGAAAGTTCAACTCTCTATAAAATAACAGTTACTTAAAATTCTTGTAGTTACTGAAGAACTCAAATTCCTTTCCATACAAGTAGTGTTTCCACATCCACATCCTTCATCCTTTCCCATTACAGATTGATCCAGACCATCCATCTAGGCATCTACTAGGTCCACCAACAACACCTGTCTACATGGCAAAAGGTCCTGCCAATCAGCTATCCTCACAAATCTAGACCGTCATTTCTAACCTTTGTGCAGCACTCAGATCTCATACAACAAAAAAGGTGTATATGGAAGGGGTGGGACCCACCTCGATCTCATTGTCCAAGGATGAAGTAAAATTCTTCGAATGTTGGGACATTATGCTATTTTTGGTGCCCTGTCTGTGAAAAGGAAATGTGACCGAAGAATGCGAAAAGAAACGGAAGTAACAGTACTGGAAAGCAGATATGTGAAAATCGTCATCATGAGAATAAGAAGCCTGTGAAAAATCATTTTCCATGGATTTTCTTTGATGATAATCTACACGGAGCTGTGACTTCTACTTTACAACCCATAGATTATAATGGCTCCCACAACATGTTTGGAATTATGGTATTCGTACTTAGACTCTTCTACCACGTGGTGATGTATAAATGGAAGTGGATTGCATACTGAGCAAACTCTGTGGGGCCCACTGTGATGTCTATATCCTATCCACGCTGTTCATCTATTTTCCCGGACAATTTTAATTTAAACTATATGGAAAGCTCAGGTTGACCATAACACAAGAAAGACTGTGAATTGAATGCCTACCGTTGAAAACTTATTAGGATAAAAAAAGTTTTGAATCAAGCTGATATTTGTGTTTTCCCTTCATCCAGGTTTATATGACATTATTAACAGGTTGGATGGAAAATAAACATCAGTCGGTCCTAGGAATGTTTCGACGGTGCTACTGCTTCGTATGGTGTGGTCCACTTGAGCCTTGGATCTACCCGCTCATTATCTAAAATCTAAAAAGATATGAAAAAAATGAATGGATGGTATGGATACAATCCATGCATCACGCCTGAGATTGGATCAAGTAGGTAGTACCCAATCCACCTCCCCTAAAGACTGAGTTGCTACTGCCAAGAGCTCTATGTGGCCCACCGTAATATATATGAATTATCCACATCGTTCATCCATTTTGCTAGATTATTTTAAGGTTACGAGACAAACAATACTGATCCAAAGATCAAGTGGACCACTATAGAAAACAGTGGAAATTAAACGCTTACTGTTGAAAATTGGACCATGTAAGTTTTTGATCAAACTGATATTTGTGGGGCCCACTGAGTAAGTCTAATGAGCAAACTCTGTGGGCCACCATAATTTATGTATTTTATCCACTTCTTTAGTCCATTTTATCATATATTTTTAAGGCTTGAGCTAAAAATGAAGCTTCTTAGGGCATATTTGTATTTTCCCTTCATCTGATCTTATGAATGAGTTAAATGACAAATAAATATCACGGTAGGCCTTAGAAAGGTTTTTACAGTGGAAATCATTATTCCCACTGTTTCGTGGTGTGGTCCACTTGAGCTTTGGATATGCTTCAATTTTGGGTTCAACCCCGAAAATTAGCTAGATGAAAAATAACTGTGATCCTTAGGAAAAGGTTTTTTTTTTTTTTTTTTTCCACACGCATATACACCCCCACACACTCGCGCCGCAGGGGATTTCACCACTTATGGATACTTGAACCCTTGACCGGGTGTTGAAACTCCTGAGAGTCTACCACCCGAGCAAGAGCAAGGATCCGTGATCCTTAGAAACGTTTCAACAGTGGCTTCATTGTCACTGCTGTTTCCTGTGGCATGGTGTGGCTCACGTGAGCCTTGGATCTGCCTCCTTTGGGGCCTCGTGCCTTAAAATGTTTATTAACATAGATGGATGGTGGATAAAACACATACATCACAGTGGGCCCCATGGAGCCCCAACAGACACAATCTGACCGGATGGGACACAATCACTTCGGTCAAAATGGGAGTGGATTAGGTGCAGGCCCGGCCCCACCCAAGATAGTGTGGCCCTTAACATGGGGCCCACCTTGATGTTCTCTGCCCATGCCTTCTATCCATTTTGACTATTATTTTAGGGCATGACACAAAAAATGAAGAAGATTCAAATCTCAAGTGGAGGATACTTTAGGAAACAGTGGTAATTAAAAACTTTTCAGTTGTTTATACTTGGCCTGACGCGGTCTAGATTACCTAGTGATAAGCTGCCATGTGATAACATAACCTAAGAAAAAACAAGTCTACTTAGAGTTGTACACATGTTTGCAATAGAAAAGACATAATTTGCAGAACATGTAACTGACGTACGATATGATGTGACCTTTTGCATATGCATAAAGCGGATTCTTGGCGATTTAATTCATGCATGACGTAGTTGTCCTAAATAAGAAATAGATCAATACATAAATGAAAATTTTCCAAGGATGATTAGTAATTTCTTGGAGGTAGTATGGAATTATGAGTAATTAATGGGAAGTATATCTGAAATTAGAAACAAATCATATACAATGTCACTATATTTCAAAGATTTCAAATTCTATTAGGACATGTCTCTTGTGAGATAAAAAATTCACACAATCATATGTAGCCAAGCCTATATAAGTAGCACTAGATGAAGAGCTACATGCTATCGCCACACACAATCAATCTCTCTACGGTGCAAAACCGTTTATTCTTAGTTTTTAACCTCCTAACTTAGACACTCAACTTTTATCCAACCACAATGCAACAAGTACAAAGCCTTTTAGTTTAGTTAAATCCACTAATGTTTAGTACTTTTGCTGCAATACACCTTGGGAGTAGGTTAAATATTTACGACCACCGTAATCGGATCACCGATCACCAAGTTCTTACTTGGCAAATCACCAGTCATATCTTGCTAACTTTACATCACAACCGCCTGATCTTTTCCATGGCCGTATTGCCAACACAAGTAGTAATATGTATTTATTTTCTTTGCTTAGTTTATTTTTTTTCGCTGATTGTATTGTCCTTACATTCCAAATTAAATTAACAATTAGTCTTTTTTAATATTGTACATTCATTATTAATTCACCGAGAAATCTGAGATTGTATTACTATTAAAAAAAAGTCCTTAGCTCAAGTAAAAAAAGATCCCATTTTGAAGGACTAATCCCTTTTTTAAAATTGCCTGATCATTGTAATAATTGGTGGCTGAAGAGTCATATCAACTTTCACAGGTCTGATCATAATTCGACCAATTTGGCGCTTGTGGTCACAAGTGTCCGTTGGATTTGAGTTGAATAACTCTAGTACATTTGGTACTATTCGCGATCACACACATTTGATTGAATTTGGTTCATTCATTACACATGTGGCCACACGTTTGGATTGAACAACAATACAAGGGCCCACCATGATGTTACGATAATATTTATTTGCATACCAACGCGTTGATAAAATCAAATAAATCTACATGAAAAGAAAAAACAAGTGGAAAAGAAAAAATTAAGCACCAACTTAATTCAAAACTTGTGTAGCCCATTAATGAACAATCACCACAGTTTCCTATAACATGGTCCACTTGAGAATTGGATCTATATCATAGTTGGGCTCATACCTAAAATTATCTGACAAAATGGATGGACAGAATGGATATATAATACATAGATCAAGCTGGGCATCACAGTAATGGCCGCCCCTAATATGCCCCGTGAAAATATGCCACCTGGTCCATATTATTATTATTATTTACATGATGGAAATTTCAAATCATCAGATAATCAAAGTATAACCGATGCGATGACTTGAAATGTAGCTAGTGGGCCACACACTCAAATCTTGCCCTTGCAAGCAACATGATCATGTTTCATGCCATGTATACATCTTATTTAGGAATTAGACAGCATCCATGTTATAGGATGTCGACTAGGGGCCATATGCTTAATGGTCTGATGATCCGAATTCTCCATCAGTAACTAACACCGAACTGGTGAATGTGACTACGTAGTTGAAGTTAACAACAAAAAATAGAAAAAATTTAGTGGTTCCCATTGGAAATATAAAATCCAAATGTCAGGATCATTTAATAAAGGATGATGATGGGATAATGGCTTTTGTATGATAATAACTAAAACATGGACGTTTCAAATAATCTGAATATCTTAGCATGTGGGGCCCAATTGATTGTGGCTTGTATCAGCTTTTGAGTCACAGCAAGGCAAAAAGAACTTGTGGCCTTATTATCATACAGTTAGTAGATACGGCACACAATACATGTGGAGAGAGGAAGTGGTTTTCAAGACATTAGAGAGAGGAGTGGAGAAGATGATGTGAAGGAGAGTTTATACTCTGGTTGGGTGTAATGGTTGATACTTGGGCACTTTAAAATTGTACCTATGTATATTAATTCAATTAAACTGTCCAAGCTGTGGAATGAATTTAGTTTTGGCTATCCATTGAATGTCTACTAATCAGTAAATTAGGAAATTCAATTAATGTAAGACTCTTGGTTAAGAACCATCCAGATCAATGCCAATGAGTTGTACGGTTTAGTGTAAATTTATCATATGTCATATGTTTAATTTCTTAGTGCCGGCACGTCAACTATCGTACTCTTCCAGAGTATCATAGTTCTCTTGTAGGTAGACAGGGAAGGTCTCACACACAATAGATGAAAAAACGTGCAACTAGCTGTGTGTGGGGTTTACTATGGTGTCATGACAATTATATGTCATATGTTTAATTTCTTAGTGCCGGCACATCAACTATTGTACTCTTCCGGAGTATCATAGTTCTCTTGTAGGTAGACAGGGAAGGTCTCACACACAACTGATGAAAAAACGTGCAACTAGCTGTGTGTGGGGCTTACCATGGTGTCATGACAATCCAATGGTAGAAAACAATACACGTCATCCAATCCCTCCAATCACAAGGCCACTTGGCCACCCAGATACCTCCAGATTCATCTGGTGGCCTAATTTATGCTTGGATCATCAAGATTATGGACGGATTGAATGCTATTCTTACACTACGGTGGGCCCCACACTATGACTAGTTGCAGATGGAACTAGCTGAAGGGGAGAGTTTCCCTTTAAAACCATCTTCCTTTTGTTTTAAATTCCTATCAAATCTTTCAGTTTAAAACCCTTTCCACATACTTCTATAAAACATGGTTTCATGGTGTGGTTCGACCTGAGAAACAGGGCCAGGACCGAAGTTTCAGACCCTTTAGTAATCGGGTTAGGCTCAGGGTTCCTTTAAGACCCGACAGCCCAACCGGTACCCAACCCAGCCCAGTCTCGCGTTTGGGCTGGGTTCATTATCGAGCTGTGTATTATTATCAAGGACCGTGCTTGGACGTATCTGTTTTGGCTCATCACAGGCTCAGGCCAGGATCAGGTGTAGGTTTTAATTAGTGGCGACAGGCCTCGGCTGTCGAAAGTCCAGACAGTTGACAGTCCTAATCCAATAGCTACTCGCCTACAAATTTTTGTCATTGCAACTCTTATCTTCCCTACACCTCTCTGAGTGCTACCTCACCACATGAAATTGTCTTTCCCACAAAAAATGATGTAGATTCAAAGCTCAAGTGGACCCATCATAGGTAACAATGGAACGCACACCATTGAGAACTTTTGGAGGACCACGAGGCTTTAAAAAAAAAAAAAAAAAACATTTATCAAGCTGGTATTTGTGTTTTCCCTTCCTCTAGGTCCATGTGACCTTTTGAACATAGATGGCAAATAAACATTGCGTTGTGGCCCTATTGTGGCCCTCGGAAGGTTTCAACGGTGGCGTCATTATCACTACCGCTTCTTGTGGTGTGGTGTGGCTTACTTGAGCTTTAAATCTGCCTCCTTTTTGGGCTCATGCCTTAAAATGGTATGTTAACATGGATGGACGGCGTGAATAAACACATACATCATGGTGGGCCCCACAAAGTCCCTGGCAAGGGTAGTACGCAATCCACTTCCATCAAAATGGGAGTAGATCTGGCCCCACCCAAGACGGTGTGGCCCTTAATGTGGGGTTCATCTATTTTTCCAAATCATTTTAGGACATGAGCCCAAAAATGAATAAGATTCAAATCTCAAGTGGACCATACTATAGAAAATAGTGATGAGTGAATGCCCTATATACCATTAAAAACTTCCTAGGGCCCACCGTAATGCTTCCATAATGTTTATTTTCCAACCACCCTATTGATTAAGGTCACCAGCTTGATCCAAAACTTTTATAGCCTATTAATAGACAATCACCACTATTTCATGATATGGTCCACTTTAGAATTGGATTTGCTTCATTTTTGGGCTCATGTCCTAAAATTATTTGGCAAAACAGAAGGACAAAATGGATATAGAATACATACATCAAGGTGGGCCCCAACCTTTCTGCACTTAATTTACCCCTTGTCAAAATGTGCGATTTGACATGTGATTTATTGTTATTTTTTACATGATGGACATTTCAAATCATCAAATAATCAAAGCGAACTAATGTGATGACTTCGCATGTAGCCAGTGGTCCATGTTGGGGAATTACAGATGTAAACCCCAAATTCAAATCACACAATGAAAGATAAATGTGAACAAAAAGCATGTACAATAACACACAAATTTTATGTGGAAAAACCCTCACGGGAAAAACCATGGCACAAAGCGACAATGATTCCTTATCAAAATGAATTATAAGAGATTAAATGAACTTACAGATGCGAGAACCCTTCTCAAAACCCTAGCCCCTCTCTAGAGCATGCCATTCGATCTCCTTATTAACCCTAATCCTGCATTACACCCATAGATACACACACACACACCCACCTAGAATAGAAAATGAAACACCCAATTTCACAAAACTACGTGCGTCGTTGATCTAATCATCAATTAATCAAGAAATCCTCGATCGATCGAGCATGTTCAATTGAATTTATTCAAAACACTCTAGAGACCAATTTGTTTAATCTGAGGTTCACTCGATTAATCGAGCAATCTGTTCAAACGATCAAATATCTGTTTATGTACATATTAAAGACAGAAAATAATATCCGTCATGGCTTCAATCATCCCGAACCACAACTCCAAGCTTCATCTCTAATCGTCTCCATCATAGCTTCACCATCGTCGCTTCCCATATACAATCCATCTCCATTAAACATTTGCTAGACCTAGAGAAGTCGAACATAATTTGAACTTCTTTGTAGGAATTACCTTTTTAAGCATATCTTTTAAATTTACGCTCGTGTGGATCTTCTCAAGAGTTACATTGTCTTCCTCAAGCACTTATTAAATAAAATGATGACGAACATCAATATGATTAGTACGTGAATGATATACTAAATTCTTTGCCAAATTGATTGCACTTTCGCTGTCACAATTAATTGACACAGTCTTCTACTGAAGCCCAAGCTTATTCATCATTCCTCTAACCAATCATATTCTTTAAATGCATCCGTTATTGCTATGTACTCAGCTTCGATTGTAAAAAGAACAATCACATACTGAAGCTTCGACATCCAATTGATCGTTCCACCCTCAGCATAAATAAGTAATTGAAAGTCGACCTTTTGTTGTCCACATTCCCTGTATAGTCTGAATCAACATAGCATATAAGTTTTTTCTATGATTTCTTAAATTCAATACATAGTCCGGTGTACCTCGTACATATTGAAGTAGTCATTACACTGCCTCGCAATGCCACTTGACAGGGTTTGACATGTTTCTGTCACAACACCAACCGCATATGAAATATTCGATCTCGTAGAGATTATGACATATATCAAACTGTCAACCACACTCAAGCAAGACACATGAAATATAAAATAATTTTCTTCATTTGTAATGAGACGTTGCTTTGAAGAAAGCCGATGTTAGGGGTCAAATATTGCATATCAGACCCCAGTTATTACCTGGATTTATGAACATGATATTGTTTAACACCCTATTTTAATCGCGTTTGTGTTGCAAGGTGGATTTATAAGCGTGGACTGAAAAGGGTACTAAAAGTATGAATTTAACGTTTAGAATTCACCAAGGCAAGGTACGGACTCCATGGGACTAAGATCGATGGAATTACATGCCAGAGATCCGCGAAAATCGAGAAAATTGAAGATCAAGTGGCTCAAAAATCATCCAGAAGGCAAGATCATGGGGTTCCCACCATTCGTTCGGCTCGAAACTTCATACATGGTCTGAGGGCCATAAATTAACCGTACACATAAAATTTTAGCCATTGGATCATTGTGAAAGTGGCCCAACGGACAGATCAGCCCCTAAAATCTTGATTTGGGGCCCGCCTGATATCTGAATATACTTAAATTTCATTGTTAATGCCTTAAAGTGGATGGGGAAAAGGATGGACGGAACAGATTTCTCACAAACATCACAGTGGACCCCACATGAGGGTGTGCATGCATATAGTGCACGCACACGCGAGCCGCATCGGACGGTCAGCCCGGTCAAAGACGGGCTGACCCGTCTCTCCTTCTCCTTCTCTGTTTCAAATAGCGGACGTACCCAGTCCGCCGGTTTCACGTAGTGGGGCCCACCCCTCATCCAAATATTTCATCTGGCCCGTTTATTATGTACAGATGGGGGGTATTAACCACACCTAGGTTCCCTTTTGGTCCTATGCATGCACTCAGGCAATCTCCATTGTCAAACGCCGGATGGTCGGCAGAATAGAAGATCATGTGGGCCACACCAAATCCAATTCAAAAACATTCATACCCGAATGGTTTTTCGAGCATAATGCAGTGGACGGCGTCGATCTCTCAAAACGGCAGTAAAGTGGGCCCCACCAACGTCACAGCGGAAGCTTTCGTGTTCCTATTTCGCATCCGGCGAGAGTCCATTTTGCGGAAATTTGTGGGCCCCACCCATGGCCTGTCCGACCAATCTGATCCGTTCATCATGTAGACGGCCTCGAATACTACAAAACCTTGCTGAAATTTTACACCCATGCGTGCACATGTGCGCGATACAGAGGCCACAAACAGGCGGTCCTGCGACGTTCAAAACGATTTTTGGCGTGATTTCTTCTCTGGGTCGCATCAATGGACGTTCAAAACCACCCATTCTTGACTGAAATTTCGTCCTGAATCCAATGGACGGGGTGAATTTCCGTAAAAAATACCTCTGTGGGGCCCACCGATCACGACAACGAAGAGGTGCGAAAGCTTTCGCACATCCGCAAAAATCCAGATTTTCAAGAGGTTGTGGCCCACCATCTTTCATCATATGGTAAATCTGAACGGTCCATCATGTAGAGCACTCGAAAACGTCCTAAGATACGGTGTTTCTTTGAAAATTGAGCAAGGAAAGTGGTGAGTTTTGAGACACTGAAACTTGGTTGCGAAAAGTGCACTCCGTTTCCTGCTGCGACTCTGCCACTGACTCCAGCCTTCCAGCAGCTATAAAAGGAGGTTGTAAACATGAGAGAGGGGGGGAGATGATCTAGGGCAGCCGTGGAGGCACTTTGCGAGCTTGGACGTGGGAAGAAAGAGAGAGAGAGGGTGGACGGCCATCAGCGTGGAGTTTCCCTTTTCCTCTTTAATTTCTTTCCTTCTTTTGATGTTTTAAGAGACTTTAGTTGATCATGTCTATTGTTGGCTGAACCTCTTAGCTAAGAGGTGAAGCTTGTAGCATGATTAGGATGGTTGTTTTGCTTTAATTCATGTTTTATGGATTCTTTTGGATTTTAGTTTGATTATGAAGGTATACTTTTAGTTTTTAATGGTTTGTAGTGACTTAAATTATAATGGATCTGCGATAGCTTTAAGTATGTTTTCCATTATTGAGATTGTGAAATTAGTAAGACCCGTTGTTCACCATCGTCCCATGGGCATGGTAGGGTGACGGAACCCTTCCTAACTTTCACAATTCTCTTATGATTGACCATGAGATTAGTAAATCACTGTTGTTTGCCATCATCTCCTGGGCATGGTTAGGTGACGGGATCACTTCCAAATCTTCACCAATCTTATCTGTTGATGATTAGATCCATAAGAAGTTCAGAGATCTGACAAATCTCTTCTTACCAACTGGATAAGATAGGACTCTGATTCTAGTTGTGTCCTTGAATTATGCAAGGTAGCTTTCCAATTGCTACAAGTGGATCCTTGGCACCCTAGCTCTCACCTTTATTTTTATTAGTTTTTAATTAATTTATTTCACAATTATTCATCAAATTACACTCGATTTAGATTTCATCTTATTCTAGTTCTAGCTCTAGTTAGTTTCAAATTACGTACAGGTATCAGTCTCTTGGGATTCGACCTTGGTCTTACCGAATTTATTACTACATCACAACCCTGCACTTGGGGAGTGAACAGCCGAAAGTAAGCAACATGGGATATGATAACTGGTTTAGTCTTGTCCATCCCAAACTTAACCAATACATTCTCAATGTATTCTGTTTGAGATAATTGTAATCTGTTCCTCTCCCTATATCTGTGTATATCACTGCCGATAATTCTCTTTGCAACACCCAGATATTTCATTTCGAATGTCCTTGATAACTGAGTCTTCAATACATTGATCTCATACATGTTATGATTAGTTATAAGCATGTCATCAACATATAATATCAGTACAATGAATTCCCCATCACTCAATGTCTTGAAGCAGACACAATGATCATATTTACTTCTGATAAACCGTTGACTCACTATGAAGAATCAAATCTTCTATACCACTGCTTAGGCGACAATTTCAAGCCGTATAACAACCTCCTCAACCCGCAAACCTTATTATCTGACTCCTGTATTTTAAACCCTTATGGTTGCTTCCTGTACATCTACTCTTCTAATTCTCCATGTAGGAAAGTAGTCTTCATATATATTTTTTTAAGTTTCAGATTATATTGGGTAGCTAGCGCCAACACAAATTTGATAGATACTTGCTTGACAAAAGACATGAAAATCCGTTCAAGTCAATACTCTCCTTCTGCGTATACCCCTTCGCCACTAGTCTAGTCTTGTATCTATCATGTTTCTTGTGATAGATCCACTTACATCCGATATCTTTACGCCCAATGGGAAGTTCCACCAGCTCCCGCGTCTCATTCTTATACAAAGAATCAATCTCATCCTACATAACTTCCATCCACTTTTAAGCATTTATGCCATCCAATGCTTCCTGGAGGGTAGACGAATCCCCCTCATCCGTAATAAGAGTGAATGCAACATTCGAGTCATCTCTGTATCTAACCGGTAGTCTGCGATCTCTCAATGAATTTCTTCTCATAGGTAGTTACTCCACTTGCTCATGTACCTCTTCATGCGGCTATGCTTCTACCCGTGTCTCACCTTATTCGATTCTGACGTCAATTGCCGTTGATTTTTCTATTTCCTTGTGTTCATTCTAATGGAATAAGGAATCTTCATTAAACCTAACGTCATAGCTAATCATGATCTTCTATGTGACCCAGTCATACAACCTGCATCCTTTCACACCATCACCACAGCCCAAAAAGGTACACTTCTTTGTCCTTTGGTCTATCTTATCTCTTTCAACTAACAGTACATAAGAGTAAGCATTACAACCAAATACTCTCAGCCCTGAGTAGTCTATATCATGACCACTCCACACTTCTTCTGAAATTTTACAATCTATGAATGTAAATGGGGACCAATTAACTAAATAACAGACCATATTGATGGCCTCAGACCATAACTCATTCTCCAATGCAATATTGCTCAACATGTTTCGGGCTCCCTCTAAGAGAGTCTGATTCATTCATTCCACCACACCATTCTGCTCTGATGTATGCCTTACGATCTCTTCATCTTTACAGAATTGATTGAATTCTTTTGAAGCGAGTTATCTCCCGTTTCTATCATTAACACTTTCAACTTTTCACCTTGATTGTTTTTCTATCATAATCTTCCACATGTTGAAAGTGACAAAAACATTGGATTTATTTTTAGAAATTAAATGTACACATTTTCGGAGAAATTATCAATGGATGTGACAAATAACGATAATCATCCCCCAAAAACCACGGGCGATGACCCCCATACATTCAAATACATATAGTCTAATACACCCTTGTATGTTTTCCAAGGTTAAAAGATAATCGTGATTGTTTACCATATACATAATGTTCACATATATTAAAATCAACGCTTTTAAATGCATGATCAAGTAATGATCAGAAAGTACTTTCATGTCACGCTCTCTCATATGGCATAGGCGTGCATGCCACAAACGTGGTGACATGGACTCTGTTACAGATGATGCAACTCTATCCGTTATGGTATTCCAATCAGCTTATAAATGTTGCCGCTCCGTTGTGCCTTTATAACAATAAGTGCCCATTTTAAAACCTTCATGACATGATCAAACCCGGCAAACTTGCACCCAAGTGCCTTAAGAGCTCCTAGAGATGTCAAATTCTTCCTTAGATCAAGAACGTATCTCATATCCATCAGTATGCGCTCAATCCCTTAAAACATCTTGGTGCACACCAATCCAACACCAACAACCTTATAGCAATGTCATTGCCCATAAATATTTGCCCACCATCGTACTTACTGTAACTGGTAAATCAATTCTAATGAAAGGTCATGTGGTATGAAGCCCCCGAATCCAAAATCCACTCGTTCCTGAGATACCCAGATTTGGATGCGGTCAGAACGTTACAACCACCTGCCTCCTCACTGAATTCCACCACGTTGGTCTCCTTTGGTGAATCCACTGACTTCTCTCCTTTTTGTGCTTTGGGGTTTTGATAATCCTTCTTCATATGCCCCATCTTGCCTTCACCCTTAGATCTGGATCTAGATCACGGGTTTTCCTTCTCTCGCTCAAAATTTCTTTCCATTGCAACCAACGCATTAATAGAAGAACCTCTGTCACCGTTATTCTTTTTCAACTACTTCGAATGAAGGGTTGAAATAATGGTTTCAACGTCAATGATCTATCTACCATGGCATATAGTGTCTACGAAACTCTTATACGACTCTGGAAGAGAATTCAATAGAATTATGGCTTGGTCTTCTTCGTCGACTTTCACCTCCATGCTCATCAATTTGCAAAGTAACTGATTAAACATGTTGATGTGTTCATTAAGGTCTAACATTTTCGTAATCTTAAGATTATATAATTGTTTCTTCAGAAATAAACGATTTGACAGAGATTTCGTTATGTACAAGCTTTCTAATTTTGTCTAAAGCCTCGCGGTGGTCTTCTGATCGAGGATATTATAAAGGACGTTATTCACCAAATATAATTGAATCGAGGTAATTGCCCTTTGATCAAGTTCTTCCCACTCTTCATCGCTCATATACGCAGGACATTTCAATATTCCAAGGAGTGCCTGTTGCAATCCTTATTGAACTAGAATGCCTCTCATATTCACTTTCCATATTTCAAAGTTATTTTTACCAGTGAACTTATCCGTTTCATATTTCACGTTAGATCCTTTCATTGTCATGTTTCAGATTTAAACTCAAATCCCAACGTATAATCCTGATACCACTTGTTGGGGAACCGCAAAAACAAACTCTGAATTCGAATCACAAAATGAAAGATAAATGCAAATAAAGCATGCACAGAAACACACAAATTTTACATAAAAAAAAAAAACCATCGTGAAAAAAAACCATGGCACAAAGCGACAATAACTCACTATGAAAATGAATTACAAGATATTAAATGAACTTGTAGATGCGAGAACCCTTCGCAATACCCTAGCTTCTATATAGAACAAGCCATTCGATTTCCTTATTAATCATAATCCTGCATTACACCCATATATATAGTGTTACATGTAGAATAAGAAACAAAACATGTAATTTTGTAAAACTGCATGTGCTATCGATTTAACCATTGATCAATTGACATCGATTGAGCAATTCTTGATTGTTCAAGCTCCCATGTTTGATCAATCGAACATATTCAAAATTGTCTAGAGACCAATATATTTAATTTGAGATTCACTAGATTGATTGAGCAATCTATTCGATAGATCGAAACAGAAACATGATCAAGCAACGTGATCATATTTCGCATAGGATGTTGACTTGGGGCCCACATGCTTAATGGTTTGATGATTGGAACTGTCCACGTTGTGGAATATATGCTATATGAGCTTCCCTTAGGAACTAACACCTTGCTGACGTCGGTGACTAAGTAGTTGAAATTACAACAATGAATAGAAAATTTTAGTGGTTGGCATTCAAAATATAAAATCCAAAGGTCAGGATCATTAACAAGGATGATGATGGATAATGTATTTTATATGGTAGTATTTAAAACACAGATTAATCATACCATCTCAGCATGTGGGCCCCAATTGACAGTGGCTCATATCGGATTTTGAGTTACAACAGAGGTAAAAAGAACTTGCCATCCAGCATTATATACTTGGTAGATGGGCACGCAATGCATGTGGAGAGAGCAAGTGGCTTGCAAGACCTGGGAGAGAAGAGTTAAGAGCGGCGGTTCTAAAGGGAAGTTATTCAATAGTCTGTTTGGGTATGATGGTTGACACACGGGTACTTTGAAATTGTACATATGTATATTAATTCAATTGAACTGTCCAAGCTGTGGAACAACTTTATTTATATAGCAGGCATTTAAAGTTCAGATTGATTTAATAAATCTAACTTCTGATTAATAAGCATTTATTTGTTAAGTTTATACCACAGACTGCTTTTGTTTTCACCGTCCATTGAATATCTACTAATCGGCAAATTAGGAAATTCAAATAATATAATACTCCGCTCAAGAGCCGTCCAGATTAAGGCCAACGAGTTGTACGGTTTAGTGTAACTTCATTATAGGTTATATGTTTAATTTCTTAGTGCCCGCACATCAACCATCGTACTCTTCCAAGTATCATAGTTCCCTTGTAGGTAGACAGAGAGCAGACGTACTTTTTTAGTATAGACCCGAGGCACTACTTAACGCTTTTTCATTCGACCGGAAAGAATCTTAATTATTAAATTAGGCTACTTTTCGTGCAAACAAACTCTGTAAGACAAAAATATCTCTACTTTTTCAGCTACTTTACTATAACAGGTAAGGATATTTTCATCAAAAAATTAAACTCCTTACTTTAAAATTTTAAATTGGTGAGATACTTTTAGAGCCGTGAAAAAAGCAAAGAAAAAACAGAGGCATATTACGGACTCGTCCACCGTTCTAATTTGTCTCACACACAATAGATTGAAAACTCCCTATGGTGTATATATATATATCATCCAATCCATCCAACGGTCTTCCCAGCATGAAAATGGGATGGCCAAAAAGTCATGACAATCCAATGGTAGGAAACAATACACGTCATCCAATCACAAGGTCACATGGCCACCCAGATACTTCCAAATTCATCTGGTGGCCTAATTTATGGTTGGATCGTCGCGAGTTTTGTGGCGTTGGGTTTTAGTTATGGACAGATTGAATGCTATTCATACACCAAGGTAGGCCCCACACTATAACTAGTTGCAGATGGAAGGGGAGACCTTCCCTTTAAAACCACCTTCTTCTGGTTTAAATTACTATCAAATCTTTCAGTTTAAATTCCTTTTCCGTGTACCTTCATAAAACATAGTGTCATACTATAAAAAAAGGGCTGCCAATGGGCCACTCTAACCCGTTGGGCTTACGGGCCTGGTCTGCTTTTGGCTGGATCTCGACCTGGGGTATGGACCCAGGCCTGAAGTTTTAGCCCGTTTAGTAATCAGGCCAGGCTTAGGTACCGTTTGTTAAATCTGAAGTCTGAAGCCTGAATATGAAATCTAAATATAAAGTCTGAATCTGAAGTATGGAGTCTAGAACAATCTTTTTGTTAACCAACGTCGGAAATGTCTGAAATATATTAATTTGACAAATTTGCCCGGAGATGTGAAACAGTCGTGATTGAATCCCTACCATTAAAAACTTCATGGATTCCACTAAAATTTTATTTCCCATCTAACCTATTGATAAGGTAAAAAAAACCTAAATGAATACACAGCACAAATATCATCTTAATCCAAAGCTTTTGTGGCCCATGAGAAATTTTTAATTGTCATTTCCCACAGTTTTGTGTACTATAGTCTTTTTGAGATTTCGATTTGCTTCATTTTTTGGATCATGCTTAATAATGAGCTTTCGATACAAATGGACAGCATGGATGTAGTCAAAAACATTATGGTGGGTCCCACAGTCAATAATCCCACTCACCTAAGTGGATCCGGATTGCGTAGAGACTATATCAGTAGGCCCTAGCTATTGGATGGTGTTGTGTGGCCCACATAATTATGTATGTGTTTTATCCACGCCGTCCATCCATTTTTAGATATCGTTTTAGGGAATGGTCCCAAAAATGAGGAAGGTCCAAATCTGATGTGGAGTGGTGATTGAACGCCCACCATTAAAAGCTTCTTATGGACCTCAAAAGTTTTGGATGGAAGTTGATATTTGTGTTTTCCCTTCATCCAGGTTCGTGTGACCTAATGAACACATCGGATGGTAAATAAACATTGCAGTGAGCCCTAAAAAGTTTTTAAAGATAGGTGTTCAATCACCATTGTTTTCTTGTGGTGTGATCCACTTTAGATTTGGATGTCTCAATTTTGGGCTCATGCCATAAAATGATTTGGAAAAATAGAAGGACAGCATGGATATAACACACATCATGGTGGGGCCGTCCTGCTCCCTGCTGTCAGTAGGCAATCCACATGGGGAGCCAATGAGGTGACCTTGAGCTGTGAGTTGACGTCAACAAGTTTAGTGGGCCCCACCATAATGTTTGTGTTATATCCAAACTGTCCGTCCATTTGGTGAGAACATTTTAAAGCCCGAACCCAAAAACGAAACAGATCCAAAGCTCAAGTGGACCACACCTCAAAAAGAAGTGGGGATTGAACATCTACCATTGAAACCTTCTTGGAGGTCAAAGAAGTTTTGGACCCATATGATATTTGGTTTTTCCTTTCATCCAGGTCTGTATTACCTTATGAGCAGTTTGGATGGAAAATAAACATCACGGTGGACCCTATGAATGTTTCAACGGTGGGAATCATTTTCCCCACTGCTTTTTGTGGCATGGTCCACTTGAGCTTTTAATATGACTCATTGTTAGGCTCATGCTCTATACTAATCTCGTCAAATAGATGAACAGTATGGATATAACACATACATCATGGTGGGCCCCACAAAACTTGGTGACGTCAGCACAAAATGGAAGTTCCCTTGTGGCACACCACACGATCGGACCCGGATTTCCTGATAAAGCCTTTCGAAGGAAGTTCCTGCACTGGGAACTCAGGTGGGGCCCACTGTGATGTTTTTAAGAAATCCTCCCTGTCCATTCGTTTTGTGAGTTCATTTTAAGACATGAGGCCAAAAATGAACCATATCCAATGCTCAAGTTGGCCGAAAATGTGATAGTGGAACGTCCACAGTTGAAATATTCGTGGGGCCACAGAAGTTCTAAATCATGCTAATATTTTTGTTTTCAGTTCATCCCAGTAGGAATGACGTTATCAACGGCATGGATGGCATGTAAACATCACTGTGGAACCTAGGGAGGTTTCAACAGTAGGAATTTCCCTAACCACCTCTTCCTTTAGTACGGCCCACTTAGAGTCTTGGATTCTGCTCACTTCTGGTCTGATTTCCTAAAATGAGCTCAAAAAACGAATGGACGGAGTGGATTCCTGAAAAGATCACGGTGGGCCCCACCTAAGTTTCCAGCGGCGCAGGAACTTCACGCGAGATCTGCGTCCCACACAATCCGCTTTCCCCTGCAAATCCGGGCGGGATTCCGTACTTCCCCGTCGGGATCTATCTAGATACAGACAGTCCTGTCTAGGGCCATGTGGGGTCCACCGTGATGTATATGTTTTATCCACACTGTCCATCCATTTTTCCATATTATTTTAGGGAATAATACCAAAAGTCAGGCAGATCTGAGGCTCATGTAGGCAACATTACAGGAAATAGTGGGAATTGGATGCCTACCGTTTAAAACTTCTTAGGGCTACAGAAGGCTCTTGCCAAGCTCATTTTTGTGTTTTCTCTTCATCCAGGCCTGTGTGACCTTATGAAGAGGTTAGATGGCAAATAACCTCATAAGTGGACCTTAGGAAGGTTTTGACGGTAGTCCTTCAATTCCCACTACTTTTTGTGGTGCGGTTGACTTGAACTTTGGATGTGCATATTTTTTGGCAATAATTTAAAAAAAGTTATATAGACGGTGTGGATGTAACACATAAATCATGGTGGGCCCAGATATGTGTCAGACGTTAAAAGTTGGGTTGTTTATCAAGTAAACAAGAAAATATTAGTTTGCATGGATAATATTGGATTAAAAAGGCTTTCCAGATTCCTAATTAAGTGAAAGTTTTCAGCGTTAACAAACACGCCCTTAGGCTTTCATTTAAGACACGCCAGCCCAGGCTGAACCCAACCTAGCCCCGTCTTGGGTTTAGGCAGGGTTCGGTATGGGGCAGTGGCATTATCATCAAGGGTGCAGATTGGGTACTGCCCCACCAGAACCTACCTAGAGACAGATGATCCTGTCAGGGGCTCTGTGGAGCCCACTGTGATATGTATATGTTTTATTCATGCCCTCCATCTTTTTTGACTGATAATTTCAGTGCATGAGCCCAAAAAGGAGGTAGATTGAATCCTCAAGGGGACCACACCACAGGAAACAGTGAGAATTGAAAGCTTACCATTGAAAACTTCCGGGGGCACAGAAGTTTTGGATCAACACTGATATTTATGTTATCCGTGACCTTATGAACAGGTTGAATGGCAAATAAGCATCACGGCGGGCCCTACGAAGTTCTTGACGATATGGATTCAATCCCCACAGCTTCCTGTGGTGTGTTCCACTTGAGCCTTCAATCTGCCTCCTTTTTGGGCTCATCCCCTAAAATGATCCATTATGTCTCACATGTATAGAAAACCATGCAAAAGGTGGCCCCCACAATCAAGATCACACATCTTAAAAATCATACTGGTCCACTCGTTAGATGTGCCCTCACCTGTATGTTGAGTAAAAATCATCGGCCGTCCATTAATTTTGATGGTACGATCCACTTCATTAGTGAACTGGTCCAATTATTGCACCAGCCAGTCGTCGCCGAACCATTTTTACGGCATGTCTATCATCTGAGCAGAAATGAAAAAAGCCCATTTTTGGGTGATGCCAAACACGGCCTGAGATTCTGTATTCATATATAAACTATATATATGAAATGAAAAGAGCCCATTTTCGGGCACTATTGTTTGCACAAAAAATATCATGAAATTTCATTGATTTCAAGATCATGATTTTTATGATATTTGGTGCAACCAAACACATCTTAAAGAAACTAGCTGCGCATGCACTGAATTTTTTACTTAAATGAAAAGATTTACGAATCCTACAGAGCTGTTGATTGGTTGGGCTTGGCCAAGTAAAGGGTGTGTTTGGTTGCACCCATACATAATGAAAGTTCATGACATTTCATGATTACAACCAGTCTGAGTTGGTGCAAAATATCATGAATTTGTTGCAACCAAACGCATCCAAAATCAGATCTTTGAGGACCAGCTTGATGGGTCGTAGTCCAGATGAGGAGAAGCATACCCAATTCTTCATACCTCTTTACCATGCGAATTTATACATGGGCCCAAGTGGGCCTACCATTGGATAGATGTATTTCACCCTAAAGGGACCATCATGGACATTTAAGCAAAAGGAAAAGAGCAATGATCAACGTTCAACGGACTAGTATTGGCCTAGCAGATGGCTAGGATTGCTAATCACTGTTTGATTTTTGGGCTAAGAGCAAGCCCATGCAATGACCAACCAGATCTCAACAGTGATGACAGACTAGCTAGAAAATGCAAGCCTCCATTTCAATATCTTCATTTTCACATGTTTGAGTAATCACCTTGGCGTTCCATCCACTGATTTAGAATATGACGCTATGGACGTTTGATCATAGGACTTCTCCCAATTCTGCCCGTCGAAATGCCTGATCTCGACGTGCGTAAGTGTGCCTGCGTCCACACATGCTACAGTCACCGCAATGCCGTCAGGGTTCGACCGAGGCAGGTAGAACGACGTTATGCCACAGACCTTGCAAAAGTTGTGCTTGGCTGTGTGAGTGCCGAAGGTATAGGTGGTAAGGAACTGTTGGGACTCTCCCATCAGCTTGAACTTTGCAGATGGGACGATAAAGTGGGTGTTGGCTCTCATCAAACAGTTGGAGCAGTTGCACTTCCACACGACGACACTTGACGGTGCTTCGACTTGCCACCTCACCCGCCTGCAGTGGCATCCACCGTTGTGAGTTACAGTCTCGGAATCCATCCTACAAAACATACAACTTTTCTCAGGTGGTTGCTGCTTGTTTTACAGATACTGTTCGCAAGCATTTCTAATATATCAGAGTGAAACCATGTCATGTAATCAACCATGATCTTCTGTTTTTACTTCGATGCCGTGAACAGGTCCTCTCGAGCCGTTCATCTGATGGGTGCTACCATAGATGGCACAGATCAAAATATCATACTGATGGGGCAATTTTAACCACCCATTTGGAGAACTTTGAGCCCATTCAATTTAACTATTTACATCATTTTCTTGCCCTCACTATTCCTTGGAAGTCCTTCAATTGGATGGTTATGATCGTTCGATCAGTTTCATTTGTGACATTGCTGTATCCATGTTGAGCCTGTTGGATAAAAGGTTCCAGATCTCATACATCTGTGCAGTTTGCCACATGGCGCATGATATTTATTAGAGAAGTGTTTTGTAATTGATCTATTCCCTTGAAAACCAAGGGAATGGATATGTGATAGCTACTTCCTAGAATGTGGTATGCTAGGGGTAGGATCATGTGGGTCACCCTACTACATACACTATACATACATATATATATATATATATATATATATATATATATATATATATATATATATATATATATATATATATATAGCTTTATCAGTGTATTGTAATTTATATGTGAAATGATAAAATATTATTATTAGAGAAATGCTCGCATCCACCGGTTGGATGATAAGTTACAATCCATACAGTGGATGACTTCCAACCAATCATGTGTGTGCAGCATCCACCGTGTTCAATTGGTTGGCCCCACCATGAGGATTACCTTGTGCAAAAATCGGCCCATCCACTCATTAGGTGGGCCACACCAGATAAAATAATGTATAGCCTCTGATAAATAACAACATACAGGTGTGGTCTGCTTGATTAGTGCATGCAGCTGATTTTTATACAATGTGATCCCAATGGTGGGGCCAACCTGTTGGACAGGTTGGATGTCGCTGAAAGTTATCAGCTGGGTGGATGACAACTTATCATCTAACCAGTTGGATGTGAGAAGGTCTCAAGTCCAACCAGTTGGACCTCAATTTATGGACCACCTAGAGGATAACTTCCAACCTATTAAATGAATACGACATCCAAAACTTCCAATAGGTTGGCCCCAACACAAGGATCGCATGGTGCAATAATCAACCCCATCTAATAATCAGGTGGACCATCCCATAGAAAACAATTTCTAGTCATTAATAAATAGAAAAATATAAGTGTGCTCCACTCAACGAGTGGATGTGGTTGATCTTTGCCTAAGGCGATCCTCATGGTGGGGCCAACCAATTGGATGCTTTGGATGTCCCATGCACGTGAAAGGTTGGATGTTATCTGCTGGGTGGACCATAAATTGTGGTCCAATTGATTGGACCTGAGACCTCACATATATACATATTCATGTATATACATGTGTGTGCAGTAATTAAAGTATAAATCTCCATGCTCAAAATATATATTGACATAACAAGTTAATCTACGTTAGGAGTATGGAACCATAATTTCAGATTGGTGAAAATTGCAATCTGGATTGCAAATGGCCCATATTCTGGATCGTGTGATTTGGAACGGAAATCATCGGGGGGTTGGCGATTTAGGTGGGCATTGTTCAAAGCTACTGAAAGTAACATAGAAGAAATGGGGATGCTAAACACATTCGAGGAAAGGACCAGTCATTATCTGACCTTTCACCCAGACCTGACTTCTTGAGGAAGTTTATATAAGTTAGTTGACTTTCTAATGGCTTTGAAAAATCAATTGAAGGATGTTTTGCATTGAAAGTACTGTATAAATCGAAACTTGCTAACGAGTTCAATGACATCAGGGTAATTAAGAAAAAACATTATTATAGTCTTATGCCCATATACAAGTGAAAATTCACCAAATAAATCAAAAGATGAATAGATCTATTAAAACTACTTTTCAGAGATGGAATTTTAAGCTACAGATTGGCATTCTACAACCACCCCAGTTGATTTGCCTGAATTGAAATAGTAAGGTTCTGTGATTTTTTTTGTCATCATAGCCTTGTCTGAGCTTTCTAGATCCATTTTTACAAATCCTGTTTCACTAATCCCTCCTATCGGAAGGCCTGATGAATGGTGAAAGGAGATGTAAGCAAAACCACTAGGGTCTGGTGTAAAAAGTGGCATAATTTCCAAGGTATTCCTCAACAGTAACGGTAGCCGTAACCAGTGTTCGAAATATCGGTATCGCGCAATGTATCGCAACCAAGGTATCCCGTATCGGTATCGGTTGGCGTAACGGTGTCCTTTGTATTGCATAATTTATCGCACTTTTTGGGAAACATGGGGAAACATTGGCAAACTGGTTGAATTTTTCTTATGAAACTTCAGGGATTATTTAAAAAGACCTTAATACACACTTTTAAATCATAAAATCTCAAAAAAGAAGTGCACATAATAAATTTCCTTTGTATAAGGTCCTAAGTTATGCGTTATCTGATTGAACTTGGTAAATATATTCAAATATGATGCATAACATTTATAAATGTATAAAGATATATATGAAAGCATAACCAATGCATTCAAAAGCAAAAGATATAGTGAAATTAGAAAACATACCTATCAATGATGTGTGTATTGAATATCCACCCCGGCCATCCATTTTTCCATATCATTTTAGGACATTATCCAAAAAGTGAAGCAGATCCAATAATCAGGGGTACCATACCATAAGAAACAATGGTGATTGACCATTAGTGGGCCACAAAAGTTTTAGATCAAGCTGATAATTTATTTTTTTCCCAAACTTATATGGACTACGCAAGTGAAAACAGTTGGAATTGTCCAAAACTTCTTGGAGCCACAAAAGGCTTTAACCAATTGATGCTACTGTAAAAAAACAATAGGGCCCACCTGGATGCATGCACGGCACATCGACATCGTCCATTTGTTTCGCAACCTAATTTTAGGAGTTGGCCTAAAAAACGAGGCAAATACAAATTTCAGGTAGATGTGGACCACTCCACATGAAATAGTGGTTATTGACCATTAAAAAATTTGTGGGCCACAAATTTTTTTGGATCAAGCTGATATTTGTTTTTTACTTTCATCCAAGTCTGTGTTAACTTATCAACAGGTTGGATGGTTGCAGTGGACCCTAGGAAGTTTTCAATGGTGGGGGATCAATGACCACTTCTTATAGTGTGGTTCACTTGAAACTTGTATCTGTTTCATTTTTGGGACAATGTCATAAAATAAGCAGTCCAAACAGATGGACAGCGTTGTTCGCAGTACATACCTCGAGCAGGGGTGCACATCTAACCGGTAGAACCGTGGAACCGGACCGGAACCGTTGGATTAGTTCGGTTTGGTCCAGTTTTAGAAAGCACCGGTTCCGGTTCCGGTTCCAAAATTTTAAGAACCGTTAGATACAGATCGGTTCCGGTTTAGGGCCTTGTAGAACTGAACCGAACCGTTGGACCGAACCATTAAACCGAACCATTGAACCGAACCGCCTCTTCAATTTCAGCGGCATTTCTCTTCGTTAGTTGGTAGGGGTACTTTCGTCATTCAACTAAATCACATGGCATCCTTGTAATTGTATCCTAAAACAGACCCATATATGTAATGAAAAGGGGGAGAAGAAAAATAAAAGAAAGGAAATAAACGTTTCAGATTCCGCTCCTTCGAAATCCTTGAAGTTGGGTTTTCTGTTTTTCTTTATTTTTTCTTCGGAGAGAGAGAGAGAGAGAGAGAGAGAGAGAGAGAGAGAGAGAGAGAGAGAGAGAGAGAGAGATGGACCCATTTCAAGACGACAGTTGGGATATTCTCGATTACAACATCATTCAAGACAACAAACCCTCCTCCGATCTCTAGTGGAACAACAATCAAACGTCCGGATTCTCTCTCTCTCTCTCTCTCTCTCTCTCTCTCTCTCTCTCTGCTTGTGTATGCGCTTGCTTTTTACCCCTTCATATGGGTTCTGGTTATGTAAATTCAAGATTTCTAGTTTTTTTTTTTTTTCGCGATTTATTAGCAATCTTTGAAGTTATTAGATATAGATTGGAAATCGTCATTTTAGCGTTTTAATTGAAAAGGCTATTGGTACATCTACCAATCGCAGCTCACCGATTTCTATATCTGGTGCGCTGAAGTCTATTGGAGATGTCGCTTGATGGTGTTTGATCTAGACCATTCATCAGTTGTGTTTGATCTAGCCCAGCTTGACTGAGCTAGCCCACCACGTTATAGTCTCCACATTGCTAGCCAGAATCGTGGAACCGATCCGGAACTGAACTGTTTTTCACCGTCCAGTTCCAAGGTACCAACGGTTCGGTTCCGGTTCCAAAAATGGTAAAACCGTTAGGAACGGTTCGGTTCCTATTTCACCCCAGAACCGGACCAAACCGACACGTGTGCACCCCTACATCGAGGTGGGCCCTAAAAGTTTACTCACGTACGCAATTTGTTTTATCAAATCCAAGCAATCAATGACTTGGATGAGACCCCAACCATGGGGCTACCTCAACATAAGATGGTGTATCAACACTGTCAATTCATTTTAACATATCATTTTAGGGCATGGACCCAAAAAGAAGGCAGATCCAAATCTGAAGTGGACCACACCAAACAAAATAGTGGTCATTGAATGACTACCATTAAATTTTTTGGGGCTACAAAATTTTTGGATCAAGTTAATATTTATGTTTTCCCATCCAGGTTTGTCAAACCTTATGAATGGATTGGATGGCAAATAAACCTCACGGTGGGCCCTAAGAAGCTTTAATAGTGGATATCATTGCCATCACGGTTTCTTGTGGTGTGGTACGCTTGAGCCTTACATTTGTCTCATTTTTGGGCTCATGCCCTAAAATGACCTCTGAAAATGGATGGACGGTGTGGATTGGCTGGTGTACCACATACCAGCGACTTGGCTGGTGTGGATGCGTGTCGTGCAAAGATGAGCGCTGATGCTCCTCGAGCTTGGGTTGTACAAACAGTTAAAAGGAGATTAAAGTTACATGGGCCCCACAATAATGTATTTATTATATCCATACCATTCATCCATTTGGAGATCATTTTAGATCATGAGCCCAAAAATGAGTCATATACAAAGCTCAAGTGGACCACACCACAAATAGCAATGGGACAATGATTCTTGCTATTAAAATATTTGTAGGGCCCACCATGGCGCTTATTTTCCATCCAATTTGTTCACGAGGTCACAAAGAACTGGATGAAGAGGAAAAACAAATATCATATTGATCCAAAACTTCTGTGACCCCCAAAAGGGTTTCAATGGTAGACGTTCAATCTCCCGCTGCCTTTTTCAGTGTGGTCCACTTGATCTTTGGATTTGTCTTATTTTTCGGCTTAAGCCTTATGACGAGTACTCCAAATGGACTAATGGTTTGGATATAACATATACCTCATGAAGAAACCCACAGAACTTGGTGACATCAACACACCATCCAAGTCCGTGGTGTGCGGTACACCAGCCCATCCGCTTCCCGTAAAAGGGGCTCCAGGCCCTTTTTTTTTTGAAGCAGAGAGGGTTCTCTCTCCCAAATCTCTGATTTTTTTGGATTTTGCCGAGGAATTCTTCGTATTTCATGGAGGATTTCTCGGATTTCACCCAAATCTCTCCCAATTTCTCTAAATTTCGCAAATTTCGCCTCCTAAATCAAAGATTTCGTTTGCGCTAACCTAACACTTCGATTCGAATGGCCCATTAAACGCAACTTCGATCAAGGATCTCCTCTACAGGTATCGAAATCTACCTGTTGAAAGTTTTTATTTTTTCTCTTTTTATTATTTATTATTATTATTATTTTTTTTTTCCAGATAATGATGTTGTCCCAAAATCCCGGAGTTGGCTATATTAGCGCAGCAGTTGTTGTTACACCAAATTTATTGAAAAAATAAATAAAATCCTGATAAAATGATAGTATCATTGATATCGCATGATATTTAGGATGATATTAAGCGATATCGAATGATATTTGGTGATATTATGTGATATTTATCGAAATATCGATCGATACAAAGTATCCTGTAAATTTTTTCAATGTTTTAGTCTCTTCAGAAGGGTTTTGTATCGCTGGGCTATGATACTAATAATATTGGCCGATAATATCGATATTTCGAACACTAGCCGTAATGGCCACCATTATTACCATTACAATATAGCCATTATGGTTTTTTGTTTTTTTTTGGAAAAAAAATTGTTTTGGCTCCATTATGGGAGTGCTACAGGCCATTTTTTCTGTAACGGCCATTACAGTTGTTTCGGCCCCATAACGCAAACGGGCGTAACTCGTTATAGTTACCACCATTACTGTTACGTAATGGCCGTTATGTAACTGTTTTGGCATACCATAACCTTTCAACTTCTATTTTGAACATAGTGAGAAAATATGTAATTGATTTCATAAGAAGTAACTTGCAACATTACCAACTTAAATGGGGATTGTGGAAAATAATCTGAGTGTTATTCAAAAAAGAATCAACTCTCTTGATTTTAGCGATTTGTATTTTAGAAAAGAAACGAAGGTAATGCAATTGTTATAACAGAAAAGGATGGGTTACCAAACTGGTTCTCACACAATAGGATGAAATGTCTTCCTTCAAGTGAGTATGAATTAAACAAACAAGAAGAATGGGAAGAATGAGTTGTCACTTTGTAACTACCTCACCATTATAAATAAAAAATGCAACTCCAAGATGCCATTGTCAATTGCCCAAATTAGGATAAGGAAAGGCACGGCCAGTTTGGAATGATAGAAAATATAGAGAAGCAGCAAGTGGTTGACCAATTTCCATAGGTATTGTCAAGGCCTAGGTGCTTCCCCAAGTATAGACTGTGCAGCACTCTTACTCACAGTCTCATCATGGATGAGCCAGCCCATTTTCAAAGTGCAAACACCAAGCTTATGCATGAAACCCATTATGATGCAAGCGAGACACAAGAGATCATAGAAGCATTCTTCTATAATTCAAGAGTTCCAAAGGTTGACTTTCTGAGGTTGGTCACGAATAAAGAAGCCTCTTCCTTACATAGACCTAAAAACCTTCAAGCCACTTTACACGAATGGCCAGGATGATGTCATTTGGCAACCATCCAATGGCAAAAAAGACTCTAGAACCTTTCTAGATGAATCTAAGCCACTCTCCCTAGAAAACCCACTAGAGAACTCTAGACCATTCTAGAGATTTCTACACTATACATAATTCTAGTCCTCTCCAGAATTCTCTACACATTTTATGTAGTACAAGAAAGCAATAAATTAGCTAAGTCTCTATTCATCCTCTTGTAAATGTCCGGTCCTTGAGATTCTCCCCCAACTGTTGTGTTGAAGCCCTCGTCAACCACTCTTTGCAGGTCTCCTCCGTTGGTTCCTTAAATTAACATAGCATGTCATCCCATCCTTGTCATTCTCAATTAGCTATAAGGTTGAGACCATCCCAACCTTGTCATTCCCATTTCGCACCTTAGGTACCCATCGATGATCCACATCACTCCTTGGAAGGCCATTAGAATTACCTTTGCATCGTTTAGGAAATCCACGAAAGAGCAGACTTTTCCTCCTAACAACTAAGGGCTCGTTTGGATGCCTGTAAGTTTTGTAAAATGTAACTTTGTTACAGCTAGTGTTTGGGGGAGGAAAGTTATCTGTAACTTTCTTTCTACCTGTAAGTTTCTTACAGGCAAAAGTGGCAAAAATCTTACAGTGGATGAGGCCATGTTTCATGTTATAGGGGACTTGCAAACAGGTTAAGGGCGTGTTTGGATGCCTATAAGTTAAAATGTAAGCAAGTAATAGGTTTAGGGTTTATAGGTGAAAGTAACTTATATTATAGGAAATCCTATTTGGATGTAAGTTATAAGTTACTTACAAAAAAATTGATTTCTATGTTTGGGTAACCTATTAGTTACATGTAAGAAGTTGTATATTCACACCAAGCAGAGCTTGGAATAGGGAATCGTTCCAAAATCGGATTAACATATAAGAAAGCTTGGCACAAAGTATGCTATTTTGTTAACCCTATCTAGATAAATAGTTGAGCTGATTATTAGGCTAAACTAATCATCAGGTGGGCCATGAAAGTGGGCCAATGTATTCAAAATATTTGTAACATGGAACAACAACTTAAGGTATGCAAAAGAGAATTCAAAATTATCATTTTCAATCCATTGCAAGGAAGAGAAACAAACAAGCAAACTATGTCAACGAAAAACCATCTATGTAGGAATTATGTTCTCCTACCATATATGTCTTTGGTTAGGGGGCACATCATGAAGGAATGTATTAATAAGATTCGGTCGATTTGAAAAGAATCTAGAAGTCTTATACATCATGGCCTCATCAATGGTTGTCATGTTCTCCAACTCTTGCCATAATGCTGTCATCATATTTGTGGACTTAAAGGTGACGTATTTGTCATTGACCCAAAAAAGTTATCAAATTTGTCTACGACTGTTGATGTGGGTTACCTTTTTCTTCGATGACCTTAGAGATGAAAGTGACCTTCTTCTTCGATGACCCTAGAGCTAAGGTTCCTACGGTTCATTTACTACTTCCCCCAGATTGTTGAAATTCAGGTTGTCCCCATCTAATGCAGGGGCATTTTCACACCGGGCTCGAGTGGGGTGGCTTGTGGGATGTAGGGGCACACTGGGGGTGGATGGTTCATGTGAGGTGGGCCCCACCCATGTGAGGCAAGTGGCTTGTGTGAAGAGGAACCCATGTAAATAGGGCCCACGAGAGGGGTTCGACCGAGGTCCTAACCCATGGGATGTGGGGCCTGGGCTATGAGATAAAAGGATTGATTCGTCATGCTCTATCAGTTCGAGCTTTTAGAGCAAGTGGTTAATTGTCCTGCATCAAAGTGGTATCAAAGCAAGAGGTCTAGTGTTCGAGATTCCTCACCGATGGTGATTAATGTAGGGGCATTTCACATCGGCCTTAAGTGGGGTGGCCTGTGGGATGTAGGGGCACACTTGGGGTGAGATGCCACTTAGTTGATGCTGATTTTGTGAACATGCCTGGTTTCTTAGCACCATTCCATGGAATACAGTATCACCTAAAAATTCAAGAAAGGTTGCGAGCCAAGGGCAAAGGAGTTGTTCAATCTTCACCATTCTTTGTTATGGAATGCTATAGAATGTTCCTTCGGAGTACTCAATGCACGATTTCCTATATTGAAGACAGCCCCAGGCTATCTTATGTGCACGCAAGTGATGTCTTTGCATGTTGTATCTCGCATAATCACATTAATCGTAATCAAGAGCCTGATTTGGAGAATAACGATGATAACAACAATGATACAAATGCAATTGATGTAGATGTACATGTAGATGAAGGTAATGACGTGAAAGTCAAAACTAGTGACAATGAGGATGAAAGCAGATTTGAGAATGAATTCATGATAGCTAAAAGGGAGAAGAAGAGATGGAAAGATTTTAGACTTGCACTTGTGTCAGATATGTGGGCAAACTAAAATCTACGACAAAACGACTATTAAATGTCTTTCAATAAATATTTATTTACGATATTAATGCCAATGAACGATTTTTACTCAGCATATGAATGCACTATTTTATAAATGCAATTTCGAGTTATATTTCTAAATCCATTTCTTCCTAGTTTTGAGGGTCATCTGGTTGGGAGTAAATTGAGGTAAATGGCATTTGATGTGTGTTTGGACGGGAGTGAATGCATGGAAACGAAATGAAATGGGAGTAAATGACCATGTGCATGAAATCCTCTCTTTGATAGAGGATTTGAAAGTAAATGGGTGAAATGCCTTTTTGAGCATCCTTAGAGAGTCGCATGAGTAAAAAAGGTGCTGCTATACACATATTCACCATACACGTGGGCTCGTGGCACATTAATGATACTCCGAAACAATCCAATTATCAACTACATCACTAAAATCATGCTAATAGAATGATCCAAACCAACTAAAGGTTGGCCATCTAAATGGACAGTTAAAGAACATTGACAATTTACTTTCGTGATCCTTATGTTTATGGCCAACCTGAGGCTCAAAATTTCCCCATTTTTGGCAGAAGTAAATATTTCAATGGGCTTATTACAATCATTTGGTTAAATATCACATATGTACAATAATTTGAGATATTAAAGCTAATTTGAGGTATCACATATGTTCATGTGAATATATTGAAAAAATCCAATGCATTCCAATTCCTCCCATTTACTCCCATCCAAACACAATATTTGGATTTCAAATACATTTCATTTACTCCCATTCAAACACAATTGCGTAAGCCATTTACTCCTAATTCATTTACCTCCAATTCCATTTCCCATTTACCTCCATTTACAAGCTCTCAAACGAACCCTTGATATATATCTTACATAGCTTACAATTGTGTTATCCTTCCAAGGCATGTTGCAACCTTCAAACCCAAACAAAAGCGACTAAAAGGCACAAGTCAACTGGACTTTCTATATGGACGAATGTATCACAAACTTAATAGTTGACGAAGCATTGTTAGGAAGAAAATTTGATAATGTTTTTAGAGAAACCACTACGAGAAAAGTAGCCAAACAGGTGGAAAAAACATTTCCCATGTAGGTGAATATTGATAACTATAGGAATCGATTACGAATGTTGAAGGGCAAATATTTGTTGAATAAGCTTGTACAAAGCAAGAGTGGCTTTGGCTGAGACGATAAAGAAAATACATGATTGTTGAAACAATAGTTTGGGATGAGTTTAAATTCATGTTTAACATACATTTTATAATATACTTATGAAAAGTATTTTAATTCTGAACTTCTCTTCTTTACAGGCAAAACCTTAAAAAAGAAGAAGAAGAAGAAGAAGAAGCATTCCTGGTGTTTAAGCAATTCGAGACTATATACTGAGATGATTCTTCCATGAGGAGTTGTGCACAGACTCCAACTAATCCTGAAAAAGAAGATGTAGTGTCATCTCACCCTATGGATGACATCCAATTGTCTCTAATTCACTCTGGAACATATGCACCATTTGTACCCATGGATGATGTATATTTGGATGGGACACAACCTGAATCTCAACAATTCGAGGTTAGTAGTAAACAGACTGTAGGAACCTCAGCTTCAAGGTCGTCGAAGAAAAAGAAGGTCATTCTCCCATTGACTGCCGTAGAAAGATTTGATAGCCTTTGCGCGTCAATAGACAAAAACGTCGCCCTTAAGTTCGCAAATATGGCTACAAATATGACGACGAAATTAAGGCAGGAGTTGGAGAACATAACAACCATTGATGAGGCCATTGTTGATCGAGTGCCTTAAAATTCTAGTGCAGAGAAGTATTGTCTTCAGTTCAACTCGAGTCCTTTTCGGTTAGACCGAATTAGGGGTGGGTTCTTTGATTGCATGATGTCCACTTTTGCACGTTTTCGGTTCAACCAAAGGTTTGCGAGTTGGTCCGGTTTGGTTTGACTGAAGGTCCAATCGGTTCAACTGACGAGAAGAGTAAGTTTGATTAAGTGCAAACATTTTGTTTCTAATTTCATATGGATTGTATAAGTACTCTCCTAAATACGATTAGGGTTAGCATGGTGAGAGCCTAGCACGATTGCTTAAGGGTTTTGAAGGGAAAGCCAAGGTTTCTACTGTAAGTTGTTCCATCTCTTGTAACCTTCTTATGATATGGTAGATTGATCATCGCTTTGTGTCGTGGTTTTTTCCCACAAGGGTTTTCCACGTAAAATCTTCGCGTTCTTTGTATTTGCTTGGATTTTTTGGTTGCTTCTGCGCCCAACAAGTGGCATCAGAGTGTACGTTGGGGTATTAGGTTGAATGTAAAATTCGAGATAGAGAAGTTCATAGGTAAAAACAATTTTGACGTATGAAGGTTGAAGATTAAAGCCCTTCTAGTTTAGCAAGGGTTGCAGCATGCACTCCTTGGGAAAATGCAACATCCGAAATCTATGAAGGAAAATGATTGGATGAACTTACTCAAATGGTGATTAGCACAATCCAATCATGCTTGGCTGATAAAGTCCTCTATAATGTCATTGATGAGATGACTACCGTGGACTTCCGCGCCCAACAAGTGGTATCAGAGTGTACGTTGGGGTATTAGGTTGAATGTGAAATTCGAGATAGAGAAGTTCATAGGTAAAAACAATTTTGAAGTATGAAGGTTGAAGATTAAAGCCCTTCTAGTTTAGCAAGGGTTGCAGCATGCACTCCTTGGGAAAACGCAACGTCTGAAATCTATGAAGGAAAATGATTGGATGAACTTAATCAAATGGCGATTAGCACAATCCAATCGTGCTTGGCCGATAAAGTCCTCTATAATGTCATTGATGAGATGACTACCGTGGGCTTGTGGGCGAAGATGGAGAGCATCTACACGACGAAATCGCTCACCAATCGTCTATATAAGAAGAGACAATTTTATACTCTGAAGATGGTGAAAGGGTTAGATCTCTCTAAGCATATTAATGTCTTCAACAAACTGGTTTCAAGTTGACAAGGGTGGAGGTGAATATCGAGGACGAAAACAAAGCCCTAATTTTGTTGACATCTCTCTTGAAGTTATATGAGTATCTAGTTGATACTTTGTGCTATGGTAGGGATACCTTGGACGTCATGACTCTTATTTTAGTCCTTCAGTTGAAGCAGTTGAGAAGGAAGAGTGGAGGTGAATGTACTTTAACGGATGTATTGTTTGCTCGGGGAAGATCGTTTGAGCAACAGAAAGGGAAGTCGCGATCTACATCCAAGTCGAAAGACTTATCAGAGGGTGGAAAATATGAAGGACTATAAATATCCCAAAATCCAGGAGGAGAAATCATACGATTTGCTGAGGGAAGCCAATTTAGCGGAATCAGGTGAAGGATCGGGTGGTTATGAAGTGTTGTCAATGTTCAAGATTGGTTGCTTTTATTAGGAGTGAATTTTGGGTACAAGAGCATCGTATCATATGTGTCCTCATCGGCATTGGTTCACCACATATAACAAGTATAACAAGTATAATGGTGGCCTGGTTCTTATGAGCAACAATCATGCCTGTAAGATGGTCGAAATTGGTGTGGTTTGCATCAAGATGTTTGTTGGAGTGGAGCATACTTTAACTGATGTGAGGCACATTTCGGAGCTTAAGAAGAATTTAATCTCTGGAAGCTCTAAATCACTCGGGTGCAAGTTCGTCGGTGATGAAAGTGTCCTGAAAGTTTCAAAAGGGGCACTCACAGTTATGAAAGCATAGAGTGGAAATCTTTACAAGTTGATAGGGAATACCATATCAGGTGGAGTTACAACATTTGTAGCGAAGTCCACATCGGTACATTTATGGCATGCGCTCCTAGGCCACATTAATGAGCAAGGTATGAAGGTACTCCTTGATCGTCGATTAATTCCTAGATTTAAAAGTTTTGATTTATATATATGTGAGCATTGCATAGACATGAAACAATCAAGGTTGAGATTTAAAACTGAAAAACATGTTAATAAAGATCAACCTGACTATGTGTATTCAGATGTGTGGGGGGTGTTGCGTGTTGTTTTTGGAGGAAGGTCGTCATACTTTGTTATATTCATTGACAATTTCTCTAAGAAGGTTTGGGTTTATGTTATGGAGCATAAATCCGATGTGTTTGCCACTTTTAAGAGCTGAAAAGCAATTATTGAAAAATAGACAGGGCAGAAAGTGAAAATTCTGAGGACATATAACAGTGGAGAATTTCCTTCTAGAGAATTTAACCAATACTGCAAGAGTGAGGGGGTAGTGAGGCATACACCAGAGCAGAATGGAATGTCTGAACGTATAAATCAGACTCTTTTAGAAAGGGCTCAGATTATGTTGAGCTATGTTGTCAAATCGCATATGCGATCGCACAATCACAAATGGCATGCCATATTTTTTTCCAAATTTTTTTCCAAAAAAAAAAAAAATTCTATAAAAAAAAAAAATGAGGGAAAAACTCGTCTAATTAGCACACATGATTGGATTGGGTTATTTTACTTAATTCATTATAGTTTGAGTGTTTCATTAAGTGATATATTTAATTACTTATATTATATTATATAAATTTTAACAAAACAATCAATAAGCTACATTAAAAGATAACTAATTATTATAAACTTCGAACAAAGAAATTTTAATGATAAATGGATATCTTGAAACAACTTACAAGTTATAACTTACAACTTAATTTACAAAAAAAGTAAGCACAACTTATAAAATACAAAAAATAAACATAATTGAAATAATTGTAGAGAGATTAGAGTAAGAAAGAAAGAGGTGAAAGAGAAAGCGTAAGAGATTTAGAGCTTTGAAGTAAAGAATGGTGAAAATGGAGAGGATATGAGTGCCTGATTATAGGCAAAAGTTCTCCAATTTGAAAAAAATAAAAAACAAAAATAAAAATCTTCCGCTCTTGGCTATTGGGAAATATGCGATCGCATATGCAGTATGCGATCACATACTCGCATATGCGATCGCATATTTATCGCATATAAAAGTATGCCATGGCATACTTGCCAGGATCGCATATGCCATCATGGCATATGCGATTTGATCAATAGTATGCGCATATGCGATCGCATTTGATAACAATGAATTGTTGAGTAATTCTGGGTTGGGTAATGAGTTATAAGTTGAAGCCATCTCTATGGCTTGCTATTTAGTAAGTTGATCACCCTCTACAGCAACTGATTGCAAAATTCCAGAAGAAGTATGGAGTGGTCAGGTAATTGATTACTCGAGGTTGTGGATATTTGGTTGTGATGCTTACTCTCTTGGACCGTCAGTTGAGAGAGATAAGCTAGAACAAAGGGCTAAGAAGTGTACTTTTGTTGGCTATGGTGATGGGGTGAAATGATACAAATTGTATGATCGGGTTTCACGAAAAAACATATTTAGCCGTGACATCAATTTTGATGAAGGTTCCTTGTTTCGAAGATGAAACAAGGAAATGGAAAAATCAGTTATTGATGTTAAAACAGACAAAGGTGAAACACTTGAAGAACCTGAGCTGCAGGTAGAGGTAAAAGAAGAGGTGGATTAGCCACCTATAAGAAGAAATTTACAAAAGGATCGCAGGGTACTGTTGAGATACAAGGACGACTCAAACGTTGCATTTGCTATCATTACAGATGAGGGGGATCCGTCTACTTGTCAGGAAGCACTAGAAGACAGATATGAAAAGAAGTGGATGACAGCGATGCATGATGAGATGGACTCTGTATAAAAATGAAATGTAGGAGCTGGTGGAGTTCCCCGTTAGGCGGAAATCAATCAATTGCAAGTGGATTTACAGGAAGAAATTGGATAGGTATAAAGCTAGATTAGTAGCAAAGGGTTATGCTCAGGAGGGTGTCGACTTCGGTGAGATATTCACACTAGTGGTAAAGCATCTATCAAACTTGTATTGGTGTTAGTAGCCCAATACAATCTGGAACTGGAACAGTTAGATGTGAAGACTGCATTTTTACATGGGGAACTAGAAAAGCATATCTAAATTAAACAACCTTAAGGGTTCAAGGTGCAGGGAAATGAGAATATGGTTTACATGTTAAAGAGGTTATCGTACGACCTGAAACAGTCACCTAGGCAGTGGTAAAAGAAATTTGATTCTTTCATGTTGAGTCAGCAGTTTATCATAAGTGAATTTGATCATTGTGTCTATTTTAGAGTACTAAGTGACAAAGAATTCATTATTCTAGTGTTATATGTTGATTATATGCTTATCGTCAGCCATAGCATGTCTGAAATCAACATATTGAAGGCTCAATTATCCAGGACATTTGAGATGAAAGATTTGTGAGTTGGAAAAATGATTCTCAGCATTGATAAACATAGAGACAGGGAAAGGAGCATGCGATTGTTGTCTCAGGAGGAGTATCTTGAAAAGGTCTTAGTCAAGTTTGGACTGGAAAAGGTTAAACCGGTTAGCACCCCCCACACTACTTAGTTTTGGCTTTCTTTGGAGCCATGTCCTACATCAAATGAAGAAAATCGGTATATGTCTCATGTGCCCTACTCAAGCGCGGTTGGCAGTCTTGTGTATGTCACGGTCTATATAAGACTAGATATTTCACATGCGGTTGGTGTTGTGAGCAAATACATGTCAAACCCCAGCAAGCAACATTGGGAAGCAGTGAAATGATTATTTCGGTACATACGAGGCACAACGAACTACATCTTGGTTTTCAAAAATTTTAAGGAGAAACTTATATGTTATGTGGATGCGGATTATGCAGGGAATGTGGATAATAAAAAGGTCGACTTCCAGTTACTCGTTTCTGTTAGCAAATGGAGTTATTAGTTGGATGTCGAAGCTTCAATTTGTGGTTGCACTTTCCACAACCTCTGTTGAAGATATGACAGTGACAGAAGCATTCAAGGAAGTTATTTGGTTGAAAGGGATGATGAATGAGTTAGGGCCTCAACAGGAAGTCGTGCATGTGCATTGTGACAGCGAGAGCGCAATCAATTTGGTGAAGAACTTGGTGTATCACTCTCGATATAAACACATTGATGTCTGTCATCACTTTATCCAGCAGATATTAGAGGAAAGAGATGTCATTCTTGAGAAGATTCAGACAGGCATGAATCCAGCGGACATACTTACGAAGATTGTTACTGCAAAGAAGTTCAAGTTTTGCTCGACTTCACTAGGCTTAGCAAAGAAATGAAGACGTAGTATGCACGAGAAGCGATGATGGTGCTACCTTGAAGATAATTAGAGATAGTGGTAGTAGCTTGGAGCAGTGGAGATGGAGGATTAAAACCACGATGGAGATTGTTAATCAAGTCCCTTAAATCCTAGTGTAGAGAACTCATGTCTTCAGTTCGATCAAATTAAGGGTGGATTCTCTGATTACACGTTGTCCACTTTTGCACGCTTTCGGTTCGACCGAAGGTTGGCGAGTCAGTTCGGTTTGGTCCAACCGAAGGTCCAATTGGTTTAACCGACGAGACGTGTAAGTTTGAGTAAGTGCGGACGTTTTGTTTCTAATTTCGTATGGAGTGTATAAGTGCTCTCATAAATACGATTAGGGTTAGCATGGTGAGAGCTTAGCATGATTACTCAAGGGTTTTGAAGGGAAAGCTAGGGTTTTTACTATAAGTTATCTCGTCTCTCGTAACCTTCTTATGATATGGTGGATTGATCGTCACATTGTGTCATAGTTTTTTCCCACAACGGTTTTCAATGTAAAATCTGTGTCCTCTGCATTTACTTGGATTTTTTGTTCTCTATCACTTGTTTGATTTGATATGAGGTTGCTTCCGCGCCCAACAACTATGATATATAAAGTTTTTTTGATCGACCAAATCTTATCCATACAATGTCCCATAACCAGAGACATGGTTGGAGAACATGATTCCTAAATATATGACTTTTTGTTGATGTAGTTTGTTTGTATGTTTCTTTTCCTTGCAAATATTGTAAACATATTTTGGATTGAAAATGAAAATTTTTAGTTCCCTTTTACTTAGTTGTCATTCCATATTATAGGTATTTTGAATACATAGGCACCCTTTTATGGCCCACTTGATAATTAATTTAGCCTAAGAATCAGCTCAACTATTCATTTGGATGAACTTAACAAAATGGCATACTTGTGCCAAGCTTTCTTATGTGTCACTCTGATTTTGGAACAATTTTCTACTTCAAGCTCTGCTTAGTGTGAATATACAGCTTCTTACCTATAACTAACTTACAGGTTACCCAAAAAAAAAACAATTTATCTATAAGTAACTTATAACTTACATCCAAACATGATTACCTGTAAGGGGTCATTTAGATGGTGATAAATGAGGCAAATTGTAAATGATTTAAATCATTTGCAACTTGCATTTGGATGCCCTAAAATGCTTGTAAATCTAGTAAATGATTTACCACCTTTTCCCCCTTTTCATTTGCTAGCAAAAAGCTCCTAGTAAGAAGCCTCCAACAACTCTTTTTGAAGGCTAAGAGATATGCACCTTCCTTTCTCCATTGTATCTGAGAACTCCAATGGCTCTCTCTCTCTCTCTCTCTCTCTCTCTCTCTCTCTCTCTCTCTCTGTGTGCCAACGGCAGGAAATCTTGCTACCGGTGTTATAAAAGAACATTTGAATTCGTGGGCCCACTTCTATGGCTCACCTACTGCTTAGTTTTATGTGAGGATTAACCTTAAGCTAACCTAATGATCCACTTTAAAATCCACTCTTACATGACATTTCAATGTTTTTTAATAAATTACTTGCCTACACTCTTACATGACATTTCAATGTTTTTTAATAAATTACTTGCCTACACTATCTCAGGTGTGAATACACAATTACATGATATAAACCATTTACAGGCTATCCAAACACAATAAATAATTTACTAGTACATCATTTATAACTTAAACCATTTACCACCATCCAAACGACCCCTACGTTATTTTCACATGTAAGTAACTTGCAACTTAAAAAACTTACATGCATCCAAATGCACCCTAAGCTTGAGGCCTTTATCAATTTCACACTCTAATTGACAAGTCTAACATTGAAAAGAAGAAATATCATGATTAGCAACGTACCAAAGACTTAGACTCTCCCATTTATTGGAGCTAGATGTTGCCACGCGAGAAGAAGTAGATGGAATATCCAATGTAATTAAATAACAATGGAATATAGATGAAAATATCAATAAATATAAAAACTGACTGCATTAAGGAGTTTGCCGAAGTCTCGAAGCGGTAGCGGCAACTCGAGTTGATGCTCAGATTATAATCAGATCTGCAGCGAAACGCAAACCGCCTCTCTCCAAATACAAAACGGGCTGATGGGACCAGCGCAGGACACGTGTTGATGTATGCAGTGCTGCAATCAGGCCGGTGGCGATGAACCAGCAGTGGCAATCGACTTCAATGGAGCTGATGCACGAGCTGGCAGTGAGTAATCAGTGCCAATCAAAGGAATACCAGGCTGCTGATCTCACCGCTATCGGCTATGAAAACGACCGACCGCAGATGACTGGAGGGGAAATCGATGTGCGATTTGGTTGCAGCAGATATTGCAGGTGGTCGCGGCAGAGGAAGCTGCCGGAATCAATGGAAATGACGGGTCGGTGCCGGAAACGGTGGTGGGTCTTGGCGCCGACGATAGATTCTACCGGCAATCGGATGACAGTGTAGATCCGGTGGTCGTGAAACGTAAGTCCGACACGCGGCGACGACAGATCTGGTACTCGATTGCAGCAGATCCGGAGGATGCCCACGGGCGGAGGGTTCTGAGGTCGCCGGATTTAATGGGGACGGAAGGTGGTGACGGTTTCAGGGATGGTAAGGGATGGTGGCGATGGAGCGAAAATCCGAGAGGCGGCGATGTGTATACTCCCACAGCTGGCGTTGTTTCGGAGGCGGCGGCTTCCGTAGAGAGACGGGGATTGGGTATTACTGTCGTGGGGTAAAATGAAAATTGAACTAGAGAAATTTGCGACTGTACGACCCATTTATGGCCCATTTAGGAAACTACGCCCACCTCATTTTCCTTTGCGAGAATACGCCCGAGCTGTACGGAAGGCTTGCCAAAGGTCGAAAATACCCCTGCTTGTTCCTTCAAGCGGATACGTAGCGCTCGAAGACAAGCGCTGACACTCCTCGAACTCCGAGTTGTACGAACGGTTCAAAAGATATCAGAGTTACATGGCCCCACAGTTACGTATTTATTATATCCACAACGTTCATCCATAGTTGGAGATCATTTCGGAGCATTATCAAAAAAAAAAAAAATCCTATCCAAAGATCAACTTGACCACACCACAAAGAGCAACGGGACAATTGATTTTAACCGTTAAAAATTTTGTAAGGCCCACCGTAACATTTATTTTCCATCCAATATATTCATAATGTCACAAAGACCTGGATGAAGAGGAAAAACAAATTTTGTAATGGTCCAAAACTTCTGGCACCCCTAAAAGGGTTTCAATGGTAGACGTTAAATCTTCCACTGCCTTTTATAGTATGGTCCACTTGATAGCTAAATCTGTCTTATTTTTCTTCCCAAGCGTTAGTACGAGTTCGCCAAATAGATGGATGGTTTGGATATAACATATACCTCATAAAAGGACCTACAAAGGCGGTGGGGATTACAACAGGAAAAAAAAAGAGCTGGTATCTTTGGCTACGGATTATAACCGTAGCAATAACCGTAGCCAATGCTTTTCCAATATGTCCTCTACTATACATCGAAGGTCTTTCGATATATACTTCGATATATCGAATGTCTTTCGATTAATCGGAAAAGGTCCAAAACTGTCCAGCAACTTTGCATAAAAAATCCTGCAATTTTCGATTAATCGAAGTGTATTCGATATGTATTGAAGATATAGCTACAGATTATAGCTGTAGCCATAACTGTAGTCCGTAAAAGTCTATACAAATTTTTTTATTTTTTATTTTTTAGTTTTTATTTTTTACATGGAGAACTTTATTCTACCAACAATTTTCTCTAATACATATTTTTATAAATACGTATATATAAGCATATAAAAAAAAAAAATTCTCTCTTTTTTTCATTTATTTCTCTATTCATTCAACAAGAATATCTTATAAACCAAAATTAGTTACTTGATGTACCCTATATGATTTTGGGGTAGGAGAAGATACTTTAGCCAACTAACCTAGTTATTTTCTAAGATTCCATCAGTCGATGGTCGAAAATCCATTTCATTCACTTTGCAATTCAATTACGGTGGTCATTTCCATGCATTTCACCGTCAATTCCTCCACTTCATGGACAATTCCATGCATTTTACGGCCATCCCAAACTATTTCATGTTGATTCACGATCATTTAGTCCTTTCACTTCACGATCATTTGCATGCATTTCGCAATCGCTTCAAACCATGATCATTCCCATGCACTTCACGGTCATCCCAAATAATTCCGTGTTGAGTCCGTTTGAGGCATTTCCGGCCAATTTCCTTCACTTCACCATCATTTCCAATCATCATGGTTTGAAGCAATTTGAGTGCAAATGCATGCAAATGACCGTGAAGTAAAGGGAATTGACCGCGAAATGCCTCAAACGACCGTGAATCAACACGAAATTGTTTGGGACGACCGTGAAATGCATGGGAATGATCATGGTTTGAAGCGATTTGAGCGAAATGCATGCAATCGACCGTGAAGTGAAGGGAATTGAGCGAAAATGCCTCGAAATGACAGTGAATCAACACGTAATTGTTTGCGACAACCGTGATTTGCGACTGAGCATGGTTTGAAGTGATTTGACCGTAAATGCATGCAAATGATCGCCAAGTGAAGGGAATTAACCGCGAAATGCCTCAAACGACCGTGAATCAACACTAATTGTTTGGGATGACCGTGAAATGCATGGAAATGATCATGGTTCAAGCGAATTGATCGCGAAATGCATGCAAATGACCGTGAAGTGAAGCGAATCCACCGAGAATGCCTCCAAACGACGGTGAATCAACACGGAATTGTTTGGGACGACCGTGAAGTGCATGAGAATGATCATGGCTCGCGATTTGACCGCGAAATGCATGCAATTGGTGCAGTGAAGGGAATGACCGTGAAATGCTCAAACGACCGTGAATCAACACGAATTGTTTGGGATGATCGTGAAATGCATGGGAATGATCATGGCTTGAACCAATTGATCGCCAAATGCATGCAAATGATCGTGAAGTGAAGCGATTGATCGCGAAATGCCTCAAACGACGGTGAATCAACACAATTGTTTGGGACGACCGTGAAGTGCATGGGAATGATCATGGTTCGCGATTTGACTCAAATGCATGCAAATCGACCGCAGGAAGGGAATCGACGAAATGCCTCAAACGACCGTGAATCAACACGAAAATGTTTGGGATGACAGGAAATGCATGGGAATGATCATGGTCGCGAATCGACGCAAATGCATGCAATCGACCGTGAGTGAAGGGAATCGATCGCGAAATGCTCAAACGACGTGAATCAACACTAATTGTTTGAATGACCGAAATGCATGGGAATGATCATGGTTTTAATCGACCGCCAAATGCATGTAAATGACCGTGGAGTGAAGGGAATCGACCGCAAAATGCATGAACGACCGTGAATCAACACAATTGTTTGGGATGACCGAGTGCATGGAAATGATCATGGTGCTAATTGACCGCAAATGCATGCAAAATGACCGCGAAGTGAAGGGTATTGATCGCAAATGCTCGAAACGCGCGTGAATCAACACGAATTTGGGATGACCGCTGCATGGAAATGATCATGGTTGAATTGACCGCAAAATGCATGCAAATGACCGTGAAGTGAAGGGTATGACGCGAAATGCCTCGAAACGATCGCGAATCAACACAATTGTTTGGGATGACCGCTAGCATGGAAATGATCATGGTTTAAAGCGACGGAAAATGCATGCAAATGACCGGAAAGTGAAGGGAATTGACCGCAAATGCCTCGAAACACCGTGAATCAACACGAATTGTTTGGGATGACAGGAAATGCATGGAAATGATCATGGTTGTAATTGATCGCCTCTCCATGGAATTGATCGCGGAGTGAAGGGAATTGACGCAAAATGCCTCGAAACGACCGTGAATCAACACGAATTGTTTGGGATGACGCGAAATGCATGGGAATGATCATGAAGCGTTACGACCGCAAATGCATGCAAATGACCGCGGAGTGAAGGAATTGACCACAAATGCCTCGAACGATCGTGAATCAACACTAATTGTTTGGAATGACCATGAAATGCATGGAAATGATCATAGTATTGACCGATAAATGCATGCAAATGACCGGAGTGAAGGGAATTGATGCGAAATGCCTCGAAATGATCAACACGTAATTGTTTTGAATGACCGCGAAATGCATGGAAATGATCATGGTTTGAAGCGACTGCGCGAAATGCATGCAATGATCGTGAGTGAAGGGAATTGACCGCGAAATGCCTCGAACGACCGTGAATCAACACCTAATTGTTTGGGATGACCGCAAAATGCATGGGAATGATCATGGTTGGAATGACCGCAAAATGCATGCAAATGACCGCGGAGTGAAGGGAAACGAAATGCCTCGAAACGACGTGAATCAACACTAATTGTTTGAGTCATCAAATGCATGGAAATGATCATGGCTTGAAGCGATGACCGCAAAATGCATGCAAATGATCGAAGTGAAGGGTATCGAAATGCCTCGAACGACGCTGAATCAACAGGAATTGTTGGATGATCGCGAAATGCATGGGAATGATCATGGTTTGAATCGACTCAGAAAATGCATGCAAATGACCGCGGAGTGAAGGGAATCGATCGAAATGCCTCGAAACGCATCGTGAATCAACACGAATTGTTTGGGATGACGCAAATGCATGGGAATGATCATGGTTTGAAGCGACTACGCAAAATGCATGCAAATGACCGCGGAGTGAAGGGAATGATCGCGAAATGCCTCGAAACGACCGTGAATCAACATGGAATTGTTGGATTGACCGAAATGCATGGAAATGATCATGGTTGAATTGACGCGAAATGCATGCAAATGACCGCGGAGTGAAGGGAATTGACCGATGCGTCGAAATGATCGCGAATCAACACGGAATTGGAATGACCGCGAAATGCATGGAAATGATCATGGCTTGAAGCGATTTGACTGCTTGGAAATGACCGCGAGTGAAGGGAATTGACCGAAATGCACGGAATTGAAGTGAAGGGAATTGATGGATGACCCCGAAATGCATGGGAATGATCATGGCTCGAATGACCGCGAAATGCATGCAAATGACCGCGAAGTGAAGGGTATTGACCGTGCGACCGTGAATCAACACGACATTGTTTGGTGCGAAATGCATGGAAATGATCATGGCTTGAAGCGATGTGCATGAATGCATGCAAATGACCATGCAACTTAAGATACTAGAAGAAGCACACTATGAACACAACGTGAAAAACATGGAGTGTGTACCGACATGGGTGTGTACTAACAAGCTAACCTAAAAAAGTAAAACAAAAAAAATATTTAAAAAAAATAAAAAAAATACATTAGAAAAAAAACAGAAAAATTACACTTCGATATATCAAATAGAACACGATATATCGAAACTCTTCGATATAATCGAAACCTAATCGATTAATGGTAGAGTAAGTTGTCGATTATATCGAAATCTAGTCGATATAATATTAGTAAGTCATCCTTACAACCGACCGATATATCGACTATTATTCGATTGATCGAAAATAGTTACACACTGTCCAGCGACAAAATACTTTTTAAATTGTATTATCGATATAATCGAGTAGATGTCGATATATCGAGGTATCGATATATCGACTAGATTTCGATATATCGAAAATTGTCAGAAAATGTCCAGCGTCAAACTGTTTTTTTAGTGCAATTTTTCTGTTTTTTTTCTAATGTGTTTTTTTTATTTTTTTTTTATATTTTTTTTATTTTACTTTTTTAGGTTAGCTTGTTAGTACACACCCATGTCGGTACACACTCCATGTTTTTCAAGTTGTGTTCATAGTGTGCTTCTTTTAATCTCTTAAGTTGTATGGTCATTTGCATGCATTTTACGGTCAAATCGCTTCAAACCATGATCATTCCTATGCATTTCATAGTCATCCCAAACAATTCCGTGTTGATTCACTATCGTTTGTGAATTTCGGCCAATTCCCTTCACTCCACGGGCCATTTACATGCATTTCGCAACAATTCGCTTCAAACCATGATCATTCCCATGCATTTCATGCAATATCCCAAACAATTCCGTGTTGATTCACTATTGCTTCGAGGCATTTCGCGGCCAATACCCTTCACTTCACTGGCCATTTCGCATGCATTTCGCGCTTAATTCGCTTCAAACCATGATCATTCCCATGCATTTCGCGCCATCCCAAACAATTCCGTGTCGATTCACTCACTTGCGAGGCATTTCATGCACATTCGCTTCACTCCACTGGCCATTTACATGCATTTCACACAATTCGCTTCAAACCATGATCATTCCCATGCATTTCGCATTATTCCAAACAATTCCGTGTTAATTCATTGTCATTCCATGCATTTCATGGCCAATACCCTTCACTTCACGGGCCATTCGCATGCATTTCGCGCCAATTCGCTTCAAACCATGATCATTCCCATGCATTTCTGTCATCCCAAGCAATTCCGTGTTGATTCATGATCGCTCGAGGCATTTCGCGGCCAATTCGCTTCACTCCACGGCCATTTACATGCATTTCGCTAATTCGCTTCAAACCATGATCATTCCCATGCATTTCGTGGTCATTCCAAACAATTCCGTGATTCACTAGCTTCGAGGCATTTCGCTGGCCAATTCCCTTCACTCCAGTGGTCCAGATGCATTTCGCCAATTCGCTTCAAACCATGATCATTACCATGCATTTCACTGTTCATTTCAAACAATTCCGTGTTGATTCACTATTGCTTTGAGGCATTTCGCCACAATTCCCTTCACTCCACTGGCCATTGCATGCATTTCACTGGCCAATTCACTTCAAACCATGATCATTTCCATGCATTTTGGGTCATTCCAAACAATTGTGTTGATTCACTATGTTTCGAGGCATTTCGCCAATTCCCTTCACTCACCTGGCCATTCGCATGCATTTTCATGGCCAATTCACTTCAAACCATGATCATTCCCATGCATTTCGCTCATCCCAAACAATTCCGTGTTGATTCACGCTTGAGGCATTTCACTGGCCAATTTTCCTTCACTCCACTGGCCAACGCATGTATTTCATGCATTCGCTTCAAACCATGATCATTTCCATGCATTTCACTGGCCATTCCAAACAATTCCGTGTTGATTCACTCTCGTTTCGAGATTTCGCGGTCCATTCCCTTCACTCCACGGTCATTTGCATGCATTTCGCGGTCAATTCGCTTCAAACCATGATCATTCCCATGCATTTCGCAGTTCCCAAACAATTCGTGTTGATTCACTATTGTTTCGAGGCATTTCCCACAATTCCCTTCACTCCACATTCGCATGCATTTTATGTCAATTCGCTTCAAAACTGATCATTCCCATGCATTTCATGTCATCCCAAACAATTCCGTGTTGATTCACTATTGGAGGCATTTCATGCAATTCCTTCACTCCACTCTGGCCAACATGCATTTCTGGCTAATTCGCTTCAAACCATGATCATTTCCCATGCATTTCACGGTCATTCCAAACAATTCCGCGTGTTAATTCACTCGCTTTCGAGGCATTTCGCTCAATTACCCTTCACTTCACTCATTCATGCATTTTCGCGATCAATTCGCTTCAAACCATGATCATTCCCATGCATTTCAAATATCCCAAACAATTCCGTGTCGATTCACTATTGCTTTTGAGGCATTTCGCACATTCGCTTCACTTTACTGGTCATTTACATGCATTTCGTGGTCAATTCGCTTCAAACCATGATCATTCCCATGCATTTCGCGGTCATTCCAAACAATTCCGTTGATTCACTTGCTTGAGGCATTTCGCCCAATTCCTTCACTCCACGGCCACAGATGCATTTCAGTCAATTCGCTTCAAACCATGATCATTCCCATGCATTTCCGTCATCCCAAACAATTCCGTGTTGATTCACTGCCGTTTCGAGGCATTTCGCCACATGCATTTCGCGCACAAATCGCTTCAAACCATGATCATTCCCATGCACTTCACTGTCATCCCAAACAATTCGTGTTGATTCACGATTGTTTCGAGGCATTTCGCGGCCAATTCGCTTCACTTCACGGCCATTCGCATGCATTTCGCAATTCGCTTCAAACCATGATCATTCCCATGCATTTCACTTGTCATTCCAAACAATTCCGTGTGATTCACTGCTTTGAGGCATTTTCGCCAATTCCCTTCACTGACGATCATTCGTATGCATTTTACTGGCCAAATCACTTCAAACCACGATCATTCCCATGCATTTCAAAACAATTCGTGCATTTCGAGGCATTTCGTTCACTTCACTCTTCACGCATTTCGTGCTCAAAGCAAACCATATCAGAATCAACACGAATTGTCCGTGAAGTGGAGGAATTGACGGTGAAATGCATGAAAATGACCACTGGTAAGATGCATTGACCAAAGTGAATGAAATGGATTTTCGGACATCGGCCTGATGGAATCTTAGAAAATAACTAGGTTAGTTGGCTAAAGTATCTTCTCCTACCCCAAAATCATATAGGGTACATCAAGTAACTAATTTTGGTTTATAAGTTATTCTTGTTGAATGAATAGAGTAATAAATGAAAAAAAGAGAGAATTTTTTTTATATGCTTATATATGCATATTTATATAGATATGTATTAGAGAAAATTGTAGGTAGAATAAAGTTCTCCATGTAAAAAATAAAAACTAAAAAATAAAAAATAAAAAATAAAAAAATTTGCATAGACTTTTACAGACTACAGTTATGGCTACAGCTATAATCTGTAGCTATATCTTCGATACATATCGAATACACTTCGATTAATCGAAAATTGCAGGATTTTTTATGCAAAGTTGCTGGACAGTTTCGGACCTTTTCCGATTAATCGAAAGACATTCGATATATCGAAGTACATATCGAAAGACCTTCGATGTATAGTAGAGGACATATTGAAAAAGCATTGACCGCGGTTATCGCTACGGTTATAATCCGTAGCCAAAGATACCAACTCTTTTTTTTCCTTGTAATCCCTACCGCCTTTGTGGGTCCTTTTATGAGGTATGTGTTATATCCAAACCGTCCATCTATTTGGCGAACTCGTACTAACGCTTGGGAAGAAAAATAAGACAGATTTAGCTATCAAGTGGACCACACTGTAAAAGGCAGGGGAAGATTGAACGTCTACCATTGAAACCCTTTTAGGGGTCCCAGAAGTTTTGGATCATTACAAAATTTGTTTCTCCTCTTCATCTAGGTCTTTGTGACATTATGAATATATTGGATGGAAAATAAATGTTATGGTGGGCCCTACAAAAGTTTCCACGGTGAAAATCAAATTTCTGATGCTCTTTGTGGTGTGGTCCAGTTGCTCTTTAGATATGATTTTTTTTGCTTGGATAATGCTCCGAAATGATCTCGAAATATGGATGAACGTTGTGGATATAATAAATACGTAACTGTGGGGCCCATGTAACTCTGATATCTTTTGAACGGGAATGGATTGGCTACTCCCCCTGACACCGGCCATTGGCTGGTGGTCGATGCTTTGTGGGGCCCACCATGATGTATGTGTGCCATCCATGCCGTCCATCTATTTTTATATATCATTTTATGACATAGAAAAAGAAATGAAGTATATTTCAATCTCAAGTGGACCACATTACAGGAAACAGTGATGAATAAATTTTGACCATTAAAAACATTTTGGGTGCCATAAAAGTTTTTGATTAAGCTGATATTTATTTTTTCTCTTCATCTGGGTCTTTATGACCAAATCAACATATTGGATGTCAAATAAACAATACAGTGGGCCTTAGGAGGATTTTAATGGCGAATATCCATTCATTATTTTTCTCCTGTGGTGTGGCCCACCTAAGATTTATATCCCTACAATTTTTTTTTATAAAGACATAAAATGATCTTTAAAAATGGATTAACGGAATGGATGAAACACTTACATCATGGTGGGGCCCACAGGGCACCGACCACCAGCCACGGGGCTGGTGTTAGGGGGAGTAGCCAATCCGTCTCCCTTTTGAACCGTTCGTACAACTCGGAGTTCGAGGAGTATCAGCGCTTGTCTTCGAGCGCCACATATCCGCTTGAAGGAACAAGCAGGGGACATTTTCGACCTTTGGCAAGCCTTCCGTACAGCTGGAGCGTATTCTCGCAAAGGAAAATAAGGTGGGCGTCGTTTCCTAAATGGGCCATAAATGGGTCGTACAGTCGCAAATTTCTCATTAAACTACAATATTCATTTAATGTAATTTTAAAATAATTTCAGGAATATTTTATTCTGAGTAAGGGCATTGGTCACCGAAAAGGAAGCCGCCCATGGGGTCTTTAGTTTACACGATTTTATGGCCTGTTGGGCCAGTTGCATTGGAGAGGATCAGGTGGGGGTGGAGATTCAAAAAAACATAATTATTACCCATGGCAGGGAGATTCAAAAAACCATGGATAGCTTAATTCCCTACTTTATTCGAAATACAGTGGTACATTGAAAGGATATACCCACCATCATTTGAAACTATTGAGAATGACACAAGTGTTATATTTAAACTGTTCATTTGTTTTGTAACCTCATTTTATGGCATGGGCCTAAAAATGAGGCAGATCCAAAACTTATATGGCCCCAAAGAAGTTTTCAACGGTAAGTATTCAATCCCCGTTGCTTTCAATGGTGGGGTCCACTTGAGCTTTAGATCTACTTGATTTTTTGGCCCATGCTTTAAAGTGATCTCAAAAAATGGGTGGACGGTGTGGATATAGCCCACACATCATGGTAAGACCTACACAACTTGCTAACATCGAGTGAAATTGGCACAGGACCCAATACGATTCCATCTAACCTACTTCCAAGCTTTTTCACTCTTCCCAAACATGGAGTGGATTTGGCACAGGACCGGATGCAATTGCATCCTAGCATCCCACCTAAGCCTATCTAATCCAACCAGCGAAACAGGCCGCATGGGTTTTAAGGAAATTTAAGCTGCGCTGCATTTAGCAGCGCTCCGTAGGGTTTAGGAATCCGAACACGTAAAGAATGAAATAAATAGTACCTAACCTTATTTGGAAAGATTTAGGATCTTTGGTAGGCAAATAAAATAAAAAATAAAGTACATTGAAAAGATAATCATAAAAATAAAATAAAAATGTGAGTCTATATGTTGTTAATGTTTTTAGAATGGATAGACTGGAACATAAGTTGATTTGAGATGTAAGAAAGAAAAGGGGGAGACTCGACATCATTTTTTTACAAAAGGAATGGTCAAATATCTTTGATTCCATCCATATTCTTTGACTCTAGTAATTTCTTCGACTTGGAAGATTCGTGCTTTTAGTTGGGGTAAAGTAACGATGTAGTCAAGCATTTTTTGAAGTTGACAGGGGAACCGAGCAGATCTTTATAAGTATGCGAATTAGACTAGAAGGCAATGCGCCAACTTTGGCTCGCCACGGCTAGTGCATAACTAGCTCTGGAAGGTTTTTTTAGCAATGGCTCTACCCTCAAATGGCTGCCCCTATCTCTCTCTAGTCCTTTGTGCGCCTCGACCTCCTTTGAAATGACAGTTGTTGTGCTACATTTATAGATTGAAACCGTTGGCTCGCAGTGAATTGATGGTAGACACCTATCTCATTTTAGAGATTTTGGCGTCTATAGGATTTAAATATAGATTTTGGTTAAGTAAAAAGTATTTTAGATGGTTGTCGGCTTATGGCAGATCGGTGGTCCACGGGGCACCATTTTGTTTGACAAAATAGGTACCTTGGCACCTGTTGGATGAAAAAATCGAAATAGGGATGATGATGTCACTATCGGCTAGTTGTGAGCCTACTTTTTTATTTCATCGATTTGATCCGTTGGTTGCTTACGGGAGGTGCTGGTAGAGCTGGGCACGGGATGACTCAACTCGCCTGACTCGACTCTTCTGACTCGTTCAGACCTGACTCGACATGAATCGAATGGGTGAGTCGATCCGAACTAAGTAGGCTTCGCCCAATCCAAATTCAAGCCGAGTTGAGTTCGAGTTACCCAGTAACTCAATCCGGCTCGACCCGAAACTTGATCCGGTCAGACTCGACTTGATCCAAAACCGACTCGACTCGAATTCAGACACACACACACACACATATATACATAACCTTAATTTTAAAGTATATCTAACCCTATATGCCGCACCCGACCCCAACCCGATCCCAAACCCTCTCTCTCCCTCCCTCACCCTCCTCCTCTTCTAAGCTCGGCAACCACCCACCACCATCGCCACCCTCCTCATTTTCTCCTCTCCACTCCCTCCCTCCTTCCTATTCCAAGCACGGCAATCACCCACCACCGTCACCACCCTCCTCCTCCTCCTCCTCTCTCTCTCTCCTCTCCACTCCCTCATCTCTCGATTCGAATTGGTGCCAACTCGAACAGACTCAATACTTTTGACTAGGCTGGACTCGGTTTGGATTAGTCCAAGCTAGACCCGGATTCGGTCCGGATTAGTCCAAGCCATACTTGGATTCGGATCAGTTCGGGCATGCTAGACTCGATACCGAGTCAAGTTGAGTTCGGGCTAGGCCTATTTCAAAATCGGATCGAGTCAGGTTAGCCTTAACTCGATCTGACTCGACTCGATGCCCAGTTATAGGTGCTGGGGACCCTTAATATGTGACCCATTTGGATTTGCGATGCTTTATGGGTTGAATATAGACGACTTTAAGGTGTTTAAATAGAGTTTCCAGAGGGTCTGAATGATCGACCAAGATTTGATTTATCAGGTCCATCGGTTGTTCCTATGATGTGCCTAAACTCTTACCCATTTGATCAATTAGATTTTTAACGATTTTTGAGTTGACCAGGAATAATTTTATCAAAGCTCAGCCAAAGTATGAGGAGTAGATTAGTCTCATTTTGGGTAGGGTATCTACATCCACATTAAAGGTGGGATCCACATGATGGGCAATTAATAATGGTGGGCCTGCATGATTGATGATCCACATCAAGGTGGGGCCCACATGATGGATGATCCACATCAAAGGTGGACTCCAGTAATGGGCAGTGGATATTGAAGATGGTCCCCCCATGATGGAGAATAACATTAATGGTAGGCCTCACATGATAAATGACCAACATCAAAGGTGGGCCCCACCTAATGAACGGTGCACATTAAAAGTTGGCCCCTAATGATAAATGATCCTCATCGAAGGTAGGCCCCCCATGATGGATAATAAAGGTGGGGTCCACATAATGAATGATCCATATCAAAGATTAGCCCCTCATGATGGTCATTGGATATGAGGGTGACCAAATAGACTTGGGTGATAATTACTTATGATGTTAGAAACCAAACATGCATTTATATTTCCGGATGATAAGTATGTAAGTATGTTGCTTACCAAACATACTTATCTACTAATTAAGTAGAAATCAAGATAAGTTACTTATGACACAAGTAGCTTATTTAAAGTAACTTAATATCCAAATGCTCCTTAGGGTCTTGATAAAATTTATTTTCAACACTTATCATTGGTATTTTTGGTAATTTTTACTGATTCATATCGGGTCTTGATAAAATTTATTTTTGACACCTACCACTAATATTTTCAGTAATTTTCTTTGATTTGTATCATTTGGCAAATTCAACTTAATAAGTGTTTAAATGATTTTTTTTTATTGAAAATATCAATATTTTCTATACTTGATGGTGAAGGTTGAATGCTGAAAGTGATGGTTCATTAAAATTTCTTTTCACTTTTGTGTAAATATATTTGTAAAATTATTTCAAAATTACAATTCAATACTTTAAGTTTTCTGTAGTTACATTAAATTTTAGAGGTTTTTTTCTCCGGTTAATCAAACGGCACCTTAATAAGTTGAATTTGCCAAACGATCTGAATCAGCGAAAATCATTAAAAATATCAAATTTTAATGACAAGTGCTCAAAATAAGTTTACCAAACAACCCATAATGTCTATTTCATAGAATATAGGACTTAATTTTATACAGATATAACAGTAACCCTAACCACTTAATTCATATATTAACAACCTTCAATAAACACCAAGTAGTCAAGGGCAATGTAACTATGTATCTCCTTCTCTCCAAGTACAAAAATGTTATCATCTTCATAGTGACTATTAAGCAAATCTTCCTTGGTACCAATGATTAAAATACCCTCCAAAACTAACCACTTAAGTGTGCAAGCATATTAGATATTTACCTAAAATAGCGAGCCCATGAACAAGTTTCCCATTCGTCCCAAGATGATTAATTGAGTTTTAGCTAGAAAAATCAATGCATCGAGCTTGAGAAGTTTCGGGTTCCAGCCGTGGGCACATCAAATTTACTAGGATAAGTGATATTTCAACCCCATAAAGCAATGCGACCAAAGATAAAAGAATAGTTCAAAGACACATTGGATATATAGTTGGAAAAAAAGAAGGATGTTAGAATTTAATTAAAAATATAGAAGAATTCAAAAATGTTAGTCACACAGGATAGGTGCAAAAGGAAGAGATTTGCATAAAGTATTAATACAAAAAATGTAGAATATTGTTGAAGTATACAAGAGAAGCTGTGTATATTAAATACATGCAAATATAGCAATTGGCACACCCGAGTCTTAAAACCGGAGGAATACTCACCTGCGCACCTTCTCACGTGAGAACCCATGGGCACCTTTTCACACGTGTCATTGGCACAGAATCTGAACGGTACACGTGATGCGGCACCCCTTGAAACCTTATTAACTTGCCTTTCAGCCGGATTTAAAACTCTGTTGGGCCATGGAAAGAAGAAACAGTTTCTTCCCTTGATTTGCATTTCTCTTTGATATGGCCTACTAGAGTTTTGGATCAGTCTAAAAATTGGGTCCATAAAGTTTGAAGGGGTGCCTCGTCACGTGAACCGTTCAGATTCTGTGCCCATGACATGTGTGCAAAGGTGCGCAGGTGAGAGTTCCTTCTTAAAACCAAGGTGGCAATAGGTGCGTTTGGGTAGGGTCGGGCTCAACTAAGGTTGGACTCATTTACTAGACCCAAGCCTAACCCTCTATCAAATGGGCAAGGAATTTAAAACCCAACCCCTACCAAAACCCATGAACGAAACCAGAGATCCAAATCCAGCAACTAAATGGCTTTATAACTTACCCCACTTGTGGGTCCTTATTCTTGCTCGAGTGGTAGACTCTCAGGAGTTTCAACTGCCGGTTAAGGGTTCGAGTACCCATAGGTGGTGAAATTCCACTAGCGTGAGTGTGTGGGGGTGCGTGTGCATGTGTAAAAAAAATAAAAAATAAAAAAATTTACCCCACTTGCGCCCATGTGCTAATCTTCACATGTTTACAAAGTGGGCCTTGATTTTCAAGCCCATTAGCACCATTCATAACCTTTGGGGGTCATCAGGCCAACCCAACCCAATCCCAACCATTCTCTTACCCAAGAGACCTTTTGTATTCAAGTTATTTCACGAGCCCATGGTGTCTTTGTGTCAGGCCCATTGCAAGCTAGTTTTGGGCCCAAATTACTCAGGTAGATTGGACTAGGTCAAAATTCAGGCCTGATTAATAATAAGATGGGGATTGTGTCAAGATACTCGGTACCTATCTCTTTCAGGAAACAACGCTTTGATTAGACTTAGCAATCACCCAAGCCAGGAAATCAGTTCATAAAGTCAAGGAAGTAAGCTAGGTGGTTGAGCAACATAATTTCCTTTCTATGATACTGTCTCGCGAACCGACCTTATCTGAACTGAATGTTATCACCTTAAGCTAAGCCTATCATGAGCAGCATCACTGCTTGATCGGTAGGGTAGAGCATCTCAAAATATGGGGCGAAGAAGCAAGCATTTTGATGACTCTCGCGAAGAAAGAAACCTTAGGAATTGAATCAACTACTCCACAAAATGGACAGACTCACCAATGGGCCGATCGCTTTATTGAGTTGATAGGCTATGGTGGGACCTTTCATTGGGTTAGGGTTGGGACTATAAAATTTGGGCCATCCCAGCTTAGGTTAGTTCTCAGGCCCCGTAACTTGTATTATCAGCTTGGGCTTGGGCTGACCCTAACTGGGCCCTACTTGGCTGATGCAGCTCATTGATCTAAGCCATAGGTCTCTCTTGTCCTGTCATGGAAGGACTGTGGCTCAAAAACCTCCTCAATGGGAAAATTTTAAAGTTCTCATTTGTTGTTGCCTACAGATTGATGGGTTAAGAAGTGGAATACAACGATCCACATTCAATTGAAGATAGCCCTTATATTCATCACTTTGACCTTCTAATCTTAAAGATTCTTTTAGCATGCTCTATCCACATGGACACAAAAGACCAATGTTCTGGATTACGATACAGTTCCCCTAATCGTTGGAACGTGAAATCTCTGTATTTTATAAAAGCCGCGGGGCTCCTAAGCAATCTAAGTCCTTGATACTTCCATACTCATGAAGGAGCCAGTGTAGAAACTTTTTCGTTTAATTATTAAATATTTAGTAATTCAAGTCTTGGGGTTGATCTCACTCAGTTGAACACCTGATATAAAGAAACGGCTACTCAAAGCAACTCTCTGGATCCAATTAATGATAGCGGAAGATGGATGCTCAGTTGTTGAATCTTCCCATATACGTCTCACGGCACCGGAAAAGGGTTACACCGCTTTTGCTGGCATTAGAAGAGGTCTAGCGGAACACTCTTCTTCAAACAAGATTCACATTGTAAATCATGTGGTAGTATAGAACCTAACTTTTCTCTCGCAATACCTCTCTATACTCTATAGATTTGTGCTCGAGATTCTATATTATTTGGTTATGGGTTCTTGCCCATTATATAGAGATGCAACCATGAATGTCATCAATAGCAGGAGATAACTAGTTTCGAAACTGCCAGACTAAAGGCTGGAAGGGAAGATGAGCAGTTCCGAAGCTTCCAGAGTCTATCTCTCCATCTTCCAATGGGCGGGGCCCACTTGGATGACCCACCTTACAGTTATCTCCCACTCGGTCAAGTTGTGCATCCACCCAAAAACACCGGTTGTGTACCACGAAATACAACGTATGACTGGTGAAACGCATAACCTCAAGAGAGAACAAATATACCAAGTTTCCATCAACTGGCATAATCCATCCCATCTTCCACAACACTAACCTGTCTTAGACTCATCTCAGTTATACTAAAAAGGATACTCGCTAACCTCTCATGGGTACTCGTAACTCGAGTGGTTGTCCATTTGCTTGTTAATAGCCATGAGTTAAAACGTGCTAAGGGACATGTTGGCTAGCCATGAACTTATCTTGTTTGTGCACGTAAACATGTGAGGTGTAAAACTAGATAGTATTCTCGTGGTGCTCATGCCTATCTATCTTAGCCTAACTATTTTTTTAGACATACTGTCACGCTCCAAACCCGGAGATCAGACTCACAAGAACCCCGATCGCCGAATCCGGTGCCGACAGCCTCTGTAGTACCCCATTCTCGAAAACCGATGTCTATACGCAAGATTCTGATCCTAGGATCCTATAAGGATGATTTTTTTTCTTCGGTGTACATTTATCTCGTAATAAGCATAACCACAAGTATACCCAAATTATAAAGGCAACATTATCATCACATATCTACTATATAAACAGTTAAATACAGTACTGAAAGGGAAATACATATATCGAAAATCAAAACTCCAGAGGTCCGCTGCATGCTCCAAGCTCAACGCTACTGCAACCTAACGTCACCTGCATGCGTCTATCGTACATAAGCTTATAGAAAGCTTAGTGGGTAGTGAAAGTGTGTGCATAAGGCAAGTGTTAAGTAAGCAATATTAAAGTAATTAGAGTAAGCGAAAATACTAACAAGTCCATGAGTCAAACAATATCAGAATACGCAATATAAATCAACTATACAAATGAGGAACAATATCAGAATACGCGATACAGATCAACTATACAAATGAGGAACAATATCAGAATACGCGATACAGATCAACTATACAAATGAAGAGTCATAAAGAGTCAAATATTAGATGCCGTATCTAAACCATATAGGTGCAGAAACACGGGTAACCCAAAATGCCACATGTCACGAATGTAATGCAATATGCGGTGCGAATGGAATGATCATGCTGGAGTGTGAAGTCGGGATGATAGTACGTAATATCGCAAGCTATGGGGTTCATCACAAGGGACTTCTATCCAAACCAGTCTTATACCTAATTTTGGATAGTCAGACTCAACGTCGTAAACTCCTAATCTCGGGTTAGTCACGCGCTCCAACCGAAATCCTGACCATTGCGAAGGTACAAGTAACAAATAGTTGTGCACTACCAGCCCAAGTGGATAGTAAATGAATGAATGAATGAGTATACAACTCCTGCTCAATAAGTCCACATATACGAGCCTCAACTACGAGTCGCATATACACCATATAAGTCTCGACAATCGGCCTCGGCAATTGAAATCGGCCTCGACAATTGAAATCGACACTTGGCCTCGACAATCGGAGTCAACCTTGATACTTGGCATCGATAATCGGGATCGATCGATTATCAGAATCGATAAATCAGTCACATTAATCAGAATCGGCAATCGGCCACAATTGGGATCGATCGATAATCAGAATCGGCAAATCGGTCACGACAATCGGGATTGATCGATAATTAGAGTCGGCAAATCGGTCACGTCATTCGGAATCAGCAATCGGCTATGATAATCGGAATCGACAAATTGGTCACGTCAATCGAAATCAGCATTTTGCCACGACAATCTGGTCGATCGATAATCAGAGTCGACAAATCGGTTACATCAATCGGAATAGGCAATCGGCCAGACAATCAGCCACGACAATCGTGATCGATCAATAATCAGAATTAGCAAATCGGTCACAACAATCGGATCGATCGATAATCAGAATTGGCAAATCGGTCACGACAATCGGGATCGATCGATAATCAAAATCGGCAAATCGGTCACGACAATCGGGATCGATCGATAATCGAGTCGGCAAATCGGTCACGACAATCGGATCGATCGATAATCAGAATCGGCAAATCGGTCACGACAATCGAAATCGGTAATGATAATCAGAATCAGCCTTGATAATCGGCCTTAACAATCGGTCGAACAAGGCCTAAGGGAAGGTCACAATGTGGACATCTAACCATCATCGCCCGTCAATGTGGACATTTAACCAACAATGCTCCTAAGGAGTGGCTCACATAGAGCCAAACATCATAGTGGGCTCATGGCCTCACACAAAGGCCTAATATACATCGCAATAGGCCTCACTCAAGGGCCATATATACACCACATCGGGCCTCACCAAATGGGCCACAAATACATTACAACGGGTCACATACTTGGGCCTATATACATCTTATGGGCCGCATACATCAAGTCGGTCACATCACATGGGCCGCACCAATGAGCTTTATATACATAACAGGTGGGCCTCGCATACACAACAAATGGGCCTCATATGCATCAAATGGGCTACATAACTGGGCCTTGAATACATCAAAAGGGTCACGCGTCATGGGCTTAATTCATATCACAATGGGCCCTGCCCATAAGCCATGAATATATCACATTGGGCCACTCATACGGGCCTAATATACATCACCATGGGCCACGACCCATGGACTCCAAATACATCACAATGGCCTACGACCCGTGGGCCTCGTTATATGGCACATGGGCCATAAATTCATCTCATCGAGCCTTGCCCATGGGCCTCGAATACATCACAACGGGCCTCGCCCATGGGCCTCATGTACATCACAATGGGCCTATATACATAAGATGGGCCACGTCCCATGGGCCTCGAAATTGTCGCAATGGGCCACTACGCATGGGCCTTAAATATATCGCAATGGGCCTCAACCCATGGGCCCCAAATACGTCATATTGGGCCTTAACGAATGGGCCGCAAATACATCATATTGGGCCTCATACAAGGGCCTTATATACATCACATTGGGCCTTTCCAAATGGGCCTCAAATACGTCACATCGAACCTTATCAAATGGGCCACGACAACTACACCAATCATCCATCTATAGAGAGCATTATCCAAACAAATGAATCATATTAAAAGATCATCTGACCATACCACAAGCAATAGTGGTGATAATGATTTCCACTGTTAAAATCCTGCAGGGCCCACCATCACGTTTATTTTCCATCCCATCCGTTCATACGGTCACAAAGACCTGACGAAAAACAAATATCATGTTGATCAAAACTTCTGTGCTCTCAAAAGGATTTCAATGGTGGACGATCAATCCTTCACTAGTTTTTACGGTGTGGTACACCTGATAAACGGTTGGATATAGCATATACATCATGACATGGCCCACTGTCCAGCCATTTGGACGGTGGGATCATCACATACATCATGGTGCGCCCCACACCAGCCATCCATATGGACGCTGTGGATATGAAACATGTACCATCCCACACATGTAGCATGTGTGGGGTGGCCCACACGGCTGCAAATGGTTGGACAGTGTGTATAAAACACATGCACTAAGTGGTGGGGTCCATATCTCCAAACGGATGGATGATTTGGATACAACCCAACCTCGTGATCAATCCACCGTCCCAGCCCAATGGACGATGGGGATGTAGGGTACGTACATCAAGGTGGGTACCATCCCACACGGGTAGCATGTGTGGGGTGGACCCCACACCTCAAACAAATGGTTGGATGGTATAGATGAAACACATACATCGGGTAGGCTCCACAGGACTCGCTGACGTGCAGCCGCGTGGGACTCACCGTCCAAGATCTGGACGGCGTGGATCACCAAAAGATGGACGGTTTGGATGAAGTACATCCATCAGTGGTGGCCCCATCTGCCACCGTCCAGACGGACTGATGGATAGAACACATACATCAGGCCTCATGGCATGATCACCAAATGAATGAACGGTGGGATGTATCACATACATCGTTGCTGGGACAAGGTCCCAACTGGACGGTGGGGAGTGCAAACGTCGTGGTGTGGGTGGGCCCCACCTACTTGATGACGTCAATACATCAGCTATACAGCTGGTGTATGGACGGCCAGCAATCCACTTCAACATGGATGATTGCCACGTGGGGGCCTACAACAATGTGTGTGTCTATATATATATATATATATATATATATATATATATATATATATAGATGAGGTGTCTGCCCACGGTGCAGATCGCTTATGATAAAGGTGGGTCCCACGTGAGAGGGTGGCCCACCGTAACAGGTATGAATCATAACAATAATAATAAAATATTAAATGATGTAATATCATATATGCATGTGTGTATGTATGAGAGGGAATGAGGTGCCAGCGTCCAGGTTCTCTGGACGCTGGATGGATGGCTGGAGATTGGAGTGCCTGCATCATTGTGGGCCATCTCCACACGTGCAACACGTGTGGAGTAGTCCCCACCCTCTGCTGTCATATGATGGAGACGTACATCAAGGTGGAGTCCACATGTGTGGTCCACATCGGATCCGGATCAAACTGATATTTGTGTTTTCTTTCGTTTGGGCCACTCGGTGGACGGCATAGATAAAACACATACTTCATGGTGGGCCCCACACACACACCATCCATACAAGAGAGAGAAAAAAAGAAGAAGAAGAGAGAAACGGTGAGATAGACGGACCCCGCCACTATGGGGCCCTCTCTACATTATATACATCAAGATGGGTCCCACATATGTAGGCCATCAAATCACAAAATCAATAAATAAAAGCACCCACCTTTGATCTCCTCTTCTTTCTTCCACCTATAGCCTTTAGAGCTCCAAGGAACGATTTCAACGGTCTAGATGATCTTTGGATGGTGGAGATGGGAGATAGAAAGTGGGCCACACAAAGCTCTCTCCCATGGAGCTTGCTTGGACGTGGGTTGCTCCCATGGGAGTTACTTGGAATGAGAGAGAAATGAGAGAGAGAGGAGTGGTGAGGTGGAGTGATGGGATGAGAGTGAGTGATGGAGTGATGGGAAGTGATGGATGGGTGTACTTGTGTAAGGGAGAAAGTTGACTGTAAGAGAGGGATGGGTTGGGTTGCTTATACTTGATTGATGGATTGATGTGACATTTTGTAGAGATTCTCTTGAAATTACAATGCGCGATGTTTCCCTCGAACTGAATGCGGGCCCACATCTCATGGCTCGGGTATCGGATCGGTGCGTGAGTTGTGGCGTTGGAACCACGGCGACGGCGCAGTCGCATTGGTACAAGTCTCGGGTTGAGCCGACTCTACAATACGGGATATGACGCAGGGTCGCGTGCAACTACCGATTATATATCGCAAGTAGAGCTGGGCAAAATAGACCCGATCTGGTGGATCCGACCCGATCAGAACCAATCTGACGGTCTGGATCGGTGCTGATTGGGTAGCCCCATCCAGATCCGAAATCTTTTTGGGATGAATTCGGATTGGCCCTGATCCGACCCGAAAACCGATCCGAATGGATCCAGATAGATCCGATCCTACCCGATCTAGAGTAGTTCTTTTGATACTTTTACCTTTTCCTGTGGTATGGTCCGCTTGAGCTTTGGATATACATCAAATTTGGGTTCAACCACTAAAATGATATGCAAAAATGAATGGATGGCGTGGATACATCACATGCATTCATGGTGGGCCCCAACTGAGATTGCTGTGTACAATAGCAAAATGATTTGCTGTGTACCGCACACTGCACACAGCTACTACATAGCTGGCTTTTAACCTAGGTGTAGGTATGTGTCGTGCCAAGACGATGGTACTCTATTCAAAGGAGATCAACGTTATATGGCCCCATAGTGATGTTTTTATTATATCTACACCGTTCACATACATTTACAAATTAATTTAGAGCATTATACAAAAAAAGGCGACCCAAAAAGGGTTTCGATGATAGACGTTTAATATTCACTGCTTCTTTCAGTGTGGCCCACTTAATAGTTAGATCTATCTTATTTTTCGTCTCAAGCCATAAAATAAGCTCGAAAAATGGATGGACGGTTTTGATATAACACATGTACCATGATCAGACCCCACTTAACTTGCTAACGTGCGTCAATACCGTGTACTACCAACGCACGGGACAATCCCACTGACACCATTCACAGCTGTAAATAGTTGTAACTTTTAAACGTCGAGCGTTGTACGAACGGTTCAAACGAATTCAACATAGGCCCCATAATGATGTATTTATTATATCCATACCGTTTAACCGTTTTTCATGATCATTTTAGAGCATTCGGTAAAAAAATGAATCAGATCTGAAGCTCAAATGGACCACACTGAAAATAAGAACAAGGATAATGATTTTCACTGTTAAAAATATGATCAGTATCGTACCTAATCCGATCCGACTCGGTTTCCCTGGCCGAGTCGGACTCGGTTCGGGTCAGGCCAACAAGGTGTCGGATCTGATCGGATGGCATGTCCTAGATCCGGCCCCGGATTAGAATGAGTTTGGGTCAACATATTTAGATCTCGGACAGAATCGGGTTAGTCACAATCCGATCCGACTCGGTCCGATGCCCACCTCTAATCGCAAGTTGCCGGAATTTGACCGGGAGGACCGCGGAAGCCTAAGGAACAGTACGAGCTAGGATACGGGCCTCACACACACTCCATTATATCATTTCTTTTATGGTTTTTTAAAACTACTTAGAGTAGCACCATTGAGCTTCCATTTTAAGGCATAACCCACAGTCATACGGGCACAAGGGTTAGCACTGATTATCTCACACGAAAGAGAAACTTAGATCTATTCTCCATCCACTGTAGGTGTTTTCAGTCGTCTCAAACACATGTTGTATGAAAAGCATGTTACAGTGGAGCTCTTAATTAAGGAGTACGTCAACCTATACATTGTATAGATCTTAACTCAGCTGCCATTTATGCGCTTAGTCTGAGCCACTCAACTCAGTCGCTCTTTATAAGCATTTAGATGAAGTCTCACATGTAGCTTATTCAAGCCGCTGTAACCCTAGTGGGAACGGTCATGCTCGGTCCTCAAAGGACCTCATCTCGAACTCGGTTTGAGGCGATGTGAAGGTAATAAAATAATCACAACAATTCTGTGATCACACATCTCATCTTACTTGTAATCACTACGCTAAGGCGGTTGTCATGTGAGATGCACAACCCCTGCCTGGTGACGTGTTTCAATCCATGTCTCATAAAAGAAGGACGTGGTGAATGTGTGCTATCAATATGTCCATGAAATAATAATCAATATGCAAGGATTTGAATACAAATAATTTGACAAAGAAACAATGCCAAAATGTCCATGTTACAAAATCACATCATACAAAAACTTAGACTCCTTGTGTGAGTCTGAAAAGGATCTCGAGTGATTGACTTGGTCAGTGGATCAACTATCTCACGAGTAGGTATATGCGTCGGGACAATCTTTTTCTTTGCCACCGTATCTCGAGCATAGTGATAGCAGATTTGTATGTGCTTTGACTTCCATGAATATTTTGGATCCTTTGCATAAGCAATAGTTGCCATGCTATCACGATACAATATAACAGGGTTGTTAACATGTGGTACACATTTCAAATGCTAAAGGAATCTCCTCAACCATAAAACTTCCTGATTGGTAGAGCAACCCGCAATATACTTCGACTTCATGGTAGAAAGCGTGATACAAGGTCGCTTCTTACTATTCTAAGAGATGGCCCCACCACTGAGCAAGAACACATATCTAGAAGTAGATTTGTACTTGTCCAAATCACCACCTGAGTTTGCATCGCACTATCGTTGTAGATGAAGATCTGACCCTTGGTAGCACAACATGTAATCTGCAGTCCCATGCACGTATCAAAATATTCTCTTAACGGCTCTCTAATGAGCTAATCCTGAGTTACTCTAATAGTGACTCACTAAGCCCACTGCGAAATTGGTGTCTGGTCAAGTGCATATCTGGTGTATATTAGGCTGCCAACCGCTCTAACATATGGAAACCGTGCTATTTCAACTTTTTCTACATCCAACTTAGGGGTGTTTGGGGCATGACATTGGGAAGGATTAGGTGGGATGGGATTCAAAAAACATAATTATTACCCGTGGCAGGGATTGTCCCCTCATGCTATGGTATAAGCTTAATTCCATGCTTTGTTGGTAATTGGTGGTACATTGAATGGATATACCTACCATCATTTGAAACTATTGAGAATAACACACATGTGCTATATGTAAACCGTTCATTTGTTTTGTAACCTCATTTTATGGCATGGGCTTAAAAATGAGGCAGATCCAAAACTTATGTGGCCCCAAAGAAGTTTTCAACAGTAAGTATTCAATCCCTGTCGCTTTCTATGGTGGGGTCCACTTGAGCATTAGATTTGCTTGATTTTTTGGCTCATGCTCTAAAATGATCTCAAAAAATGGGTGGACGGTGTGGATATAGCCCACACATCATGGTGGGACCTACACAACTTGCTAATATTGAGTGAAATTGGCACAAAACGCAATGCAATTCCATCTGATCTAATTCCAAGCTTTTCCATTCTTCCCAAACATGGAGTGGAATTGGCACAGGACCAGATGCAATTCCATCCCACCTAAGCCCATCTAATACCATGCCCCAAACACGCCCTTAGGGAAGAGGTTTAGACAAAGTCCATGACCCTTCTCGAAAGGAGTGTCTTTGGGTTTGTGGCCATGCATTTGAAAGCGCTCAAGTATTTTCTCGATATAAGTCTCTTGAAAGAGACCAAGAAGTCTTCTAAAGTTATCTCTATGGATTTTAATTTCAAGCATGAAAGATGCCTCGCCTATGTCCTTCATGTTAAAATTACAGGACAACCACTTCTAAGTGGCGACTAACATCTTTTCATCATTTTTGACTAATAGAATATCGTTTACATACAAAGATATGATTAGAAAACTATGCCTAGTTGTCTGACATATACACAATGGTCTTCCTCAATTATCGTAAAACCATACGAGGCGATGACTCGATGAAATCTCAGATACCACTGCCTATATGATTGCTTCAGGCCATATATAGATTTCTTAAGGCAGTAAACTTTGCGCTCTTCTCCTTTGGCCTTAAAACCCGTAGGTTGATCCATATGGATCTTCTTATTGAGGGTCAAATATTTCATATTAGACCCCGGTTATTACCTGAATTACGAACATGATACTGTTTTAATGGGCTATTTTAATCGTGTTTGTGATGCAAGGAGAATTGATGAGCATGGATTGAAAAGGATGCTAAAGGTATAGATTTGACGCTCTGGCATCACCAAGGCATTGGATGGGACTCCATGGGACCAAGATTGAGGATTTACACACCAGAGATCAGAGAAATTCCAGTCACTCACTTCAAACAGGCCTGAAAGACATCCATAATGCAAGATCACGGGGTTCCCACCATCTGATTGGCTCCAAACTTTATATGAGGCCTGATGATCATGAATTAACTGTACACGTCGATTTTCATCCACTGGATCCTTGTGGAAGTGGCTCAACGGTTAGATCAACCCATAAACCATTGATTTTGGTCACACCTGAGATCTGGATATTCTTCAAACTGGACCTAGACAGCTTAAATGAGATGAGAAAAGGAATGGACAGATCGGATCTTCCACAAGCATCACACTGAGTCCCACCTTGAATGACATGTGCAAGTGCACATGTGCACTAGCAGTGCACCGAACCAATTCAAGTGGTCATATGACCTTTGACCGATTGAATCCAAGTTAAAAACAGAAATCTCCATTTTCCTATTTTCGCGCCCTGCGAAACGCTCGAACAGAGCATCGTGGTTGGAGTCTGTGGACCACGATCGTGATCTTCATGATCGATCTGGACCGTCCACTGGAATGGGACGAACGTGCTGCCTTAGACCATGAAAACTGTGCCTGGGATGAAACTAGAGATCGCGCTCACCATGTTGAATGTCTGATGATCGCCGCATGATTAATCAAGGTGGACCGTAGCAAAGACGATCCAAACCCGACCATATCTGAATGAATTTTCGTGAAGCTTCCAATGGACGGATTGGATTTCTCAGAAAAGCCTGATCATGAGCCCAACTGTCAACACAGCGGTAAGAATGAGAGCTCTGTTGTGTGCGTCCAAGACCTGATGATTCGGGGCCGTTCTGCACTCATGGCCGATTCGGGGCCGTTCTGCACTCATGGCCAGGATCGGTCCGACGATCCTGGCCGTCCAAACCTTTCATATAGGGCCGCTGATCACCCTCAAGGAGGCTGACTGGAGTAGATCATGCAATCAGCTCCCCGTTACGCCTCTACTCGTTGCACGCAAGAAAATTCCGAATCCGTTGCTGCGTAACCTCACGCACGAAAACACCAACTTCTGCGTAAGCTTCACCGCCTCTCGTGCGTAAGGAACCGACTCCAGCCAGGACTTCCTCCCGCCGACCGTCCTACTATTAAAGAGACAAGAGAGATGAGAGAACGAGGGTCGGAGGGAACGTAGAGAGTGAGCAGCGAAGGTTGGAACGTGGCTGCACGTGAGCAAGGCTTGGGCTGGACCTGTTTTTTTCTTTTTTTCTTTTCTTCTTCTTTTGTTTATTTTGAATTTAACCTAATCATGCCCGTGATCGGCTAAACCTCTTAGCTAGGGCTAAGAGGGGAAGCTTGTAGTCTGATGGGAGAGACTTTTCTTGTGCCTATTGTTTAGACTGACTGATGTTGATTTTTGTTCAAATTAAAAGGAATACTTTCAGTTATTTTTAATGGTTTGTTGTGGCTGAAATTACAATAGATCTGCGATGGTTTTAAGTATTTCTTCCTCCTTTTGATGTTTATGACGTCAGGAAGCCCTGTTGTTCACCATCGTCTCATGGGCATGGTTAGATGACAGTATCCTTCCTAACTTTCATGCATTATTGATTGGTTGGTAATTAGTTTAATTCTGTTGTTTGCTTTGTCTCCTGGGCATGGTTTGATGATGGAACCCATTCTAATTCATATACCTTTCATCTCATGAAGACTAGATCAAGTAAGTTCAGTTTGATTTCCATGACTCTTGATGCAGGTATAAGATCTCCCTGATCTCTACAAGTGGATCCTCTGAATCCCTAGTTTCCTTCATCTGAATTCCTTAAGTTTTAGATTAGTATTTCACCATTATTCATCAATTTATATTTAATTTTGATTTTATCTTAGGCTATTTCTATTTTTACCTAGTTTCAGATAACGTACAGGTTTTAGTCCCTTAGGATTCGACCTCGGTCTCACCGAGTTTATTACTACATCACAACCCTATACTTGGGGAGTGAACAAGTTTTTAACGCCGTTGCCGGGGACTGACGGTTATGTTTTTCTGAAATTAATTAGTTTTAGAATTAGGTTAGGATTAGGATTTTACTAACTTTAGTTTTAGACTTTTATTTGATTTTTAGAACTAACTTGTTTTCCTGTTTTGTAGGATCCCGACATAAGTTTCTAAATTGGTAATCCCTTCCTAATTTCTCTACTTTTTCTACTTTTAAAATTAGGGTTTGAATTTTAGAAATTTTCTAATTCTAGTATTTTCTTATTTGTAGGAAATAGTTTAGTTTTAGAAACTTTCCTCTTTTGTTTTTAAAAACTAGGTTAGTATTTCCCTTTTTAGAAACTAACTTTCTATTTTTTTTAGTAACTTCTAATTGTAACTCTTTTAGAATATAACTTTGTTTCCTAATTTATTTTTAGAAATTTTCTACTTGTAGACTTTTTGTTTAAAAACTAACTTTCCTATTTTGTAGGCCTTTAAGATAGAAATTTCTAATTCGGTAAGTTCTTTCTCTACTTTCTATTTTTCAGTTCTCTTTTAGTAATTTACTTTCTAATTTAGGACCTTCTTCTTTTAGAAACTAGTTTACTGCTATATTTGTTTTAAGGATTTTTCTTTTCTTTTTATAATCTAACTTATTTTGTCTTATTTTGCAGGTTTTTAACTTAGGGACTCCAAGTTGGTAACTTCTTCCCCTTTTAACCTCTCTTTCTTTTTAGATTTTCTTTTCCCTTCTTAGGATTAGGTTTCAAATTTGATTGAGGGCTGCGAGTGTTTCATGCCCAAGTGGGCCCGTGACAACACTCGACGTCTCTTGACTGAAGGAGGATTGGTTGAGGGGTTGACTATCCATTGCAGGACTAGACACCACTCGAAATCCCCCGAGTTAATTGAAGTAATAGCTGAGAACTAACCTCTTCTACCTCAACCCAGGGTGGAGGACATTCAAGATGAGAATGAGGTGCATCAAGCACCCCCGCCTCGTACCTTACGAGATTATTTACAACCAGCGGGGGTGAGTACGCCTTCTTATATGATTTTTTCAGGAAACATGGATATGGACATCAAGCCAGGGGTTATCCAACTCCTTCCTAAGTTCCATGGGCTTGAATCTGAAGAACCATATTTACATTTGAAAGAGTTTGATGAAATCATAGCCACTTTATATTTTCAAAATGTGTCTGAGGACACAGTCAGGCTGAGACTCTTTCCTTTTTCCTTAAAAGAGAAGGCTAAGACATGGTTACATTCATTGCGTCCTAGATCCATTGGCACATGGAATGATATGCAAAGGGAATTTATAAAGAAATTTTTTCCACATCATAAAACGATTACCCTTAGAAAAGTAATCATGAACTTCACCCAAAAGGAGGATGAAACATTTTACCAATATTGGGAAAGGTTCAAGGATTTGGTCAGTTCATGCCCACAACACGGCTTTGAAATGTGGCGCATTACAAATTTTTTCTACGAAGGACTGACATCTTCCATGCGCCAAATGGTCGAGACAATGTGTAATGGAGAATTCATTAATAAAAATGTTGACGAGGTATGGGATTACCTCGATAGTCTTACTGAAAAAACACAATCATGGGACTATTACCCAAAGTCGAACACCACGTCTAGGCCGACTCAATTAAAGGAGAAAGGTGGATTGTACCTCTTGAAAGAAGAGGATGATCTCAAGTGTAAAGTGACTACGCTCATAAGGAAAGTTGATGCCATGGAAGGAAAGAAGGATAAGGTTAATGAAAATGTTTGCGGCATCTATGATTGCAACATTCATACAACTGAAAATTGTCCTACAATACCCGCCTTTCGAGAAGTGTTGAATGAACAATCCAATGCCGTAAATACTTATCAAAGACCTTTCAATGGACCAACCTCTAATACGTACAATCCTGGTTGGAAAAATCATCCAAACTTTAGTTGGAGAAATGGACAAACTGCCACTCCTCAAAGTTTCTTTAATCAAAATCCAAATCAGGGAAAACCTCAAGAAGAACCGGTTCAAAATTCCATGCAAGAGCTGACCCATGCAATGCGAGACTTTATGCAAAAGATGACTTCACGTATGATGGTTATAGAAAAGGGGATGCTTCCTGCATAACCGCTCCCCAATCCTAAACCGCAATACGAGACAAGTGATCCCATCTCTTCGAATCAAATGGGGCATGCTAAATCCATCACCACTCTTAGGAGTGGGAAGATCATTAATAAAACCTTTCTGGTTAGGCCCGAAAAGCCTCAAGAACCAGAAAAGGACAACAATAATGGATCTAGTGAGGCCCCACAAAAATTAGAACCGGAACTTCTAGAAAAGCCAGTTGCTCCATTTCCCCAACGGTTGGTCGCACCAAAACCTCTCTCTAACTCTCAGGATATCTTAGAGGTGTTGAAACAAGTAAAAGTCAACATTCCTCTACTCGATGTCGTAAAACAGATACCTTCATATGCCAAATTCCTAAAAGACTTATGCATGACCAAACGGCGGCAGAGTATTCAAAAGAAGATATTTTTGACTGAGAAAGTGAGTGCCATTCTAAAGCAAGATGTGCCACAGAAATTCAAAGATCTCGGTAGCCCAACCATATCATGTGTAATCGGGACCATCGAATTGATCATGCACTTCTTGACTTAGGAGCGAGCGTCAATCTGATTCCCTACTCGGTATACAAATAGTTAGGTTTGGGTGAATTAAAACCCACCCTAACCACACTACAACTTGCTGATCGCTCTGTTCGTGTACCAAGAGGGATAATTGAGGATGTGTTGGTCCAAGTTAATAGATTTTACTACCCTGTAGATTTTATCATCCTAGACACCGAACCCATCAATAACATGAGCACTCAAATCCCCGTGATTCTTGGTCGCCCATTCCTTGCCATTTCAAACGCAATTATCAATTGCAGGAATGGTGTCATGACTATGTCTTTTGGGAATATGACATTGGAGTCAAACATTTTTTTCAATAACGGTAGAAACTTAGAGGATGATGATGATTTCCACGACATTAACATGATTGACTCTTTAGTGGAAGATACGACACCTCTGACCTTATCCTCTGACCCTCTAGAGACGTGCCTGATTCACTCTCATGATTTTGATGATGATATGATTAGAGAGACGTGTGCCTTGCTTGATACTGCACCGGTACTTGAAGTTAACCGGTGGAGGCCACAATTTGAAGAGTTGCCCCAAACTGATGTAGTGCCTCTACCGTCTAACCTCAAGCCACCAAAGCTTGACCTAAAACCTTTGCCCTTTGATTTGAAATATGTCTATTTAGTTCAAGATGAGAATACCCGGTGGTGATCTCTGCCCACCTGGAGAAAGAACAGGAGAGTATGCTCATATCTACTCTCATTGAGCATAAGGGAGCCCTTGGATAGACGATAGCGGATCTCAAGGGAATCAACCCCTCGATTTGTACTCACCGCATTTATCTTGAGGATAATGCTAAGACCGCTCGACAATCACAATGTAGACTAAATCCAAACATGAGGGAAGTGGTTAAGGCCGAGGTTCTTAAACTATTAGAGGTGGGTATCATATACCCCATATCCGATAATCAATGGGTGAGTCCAACTCAAGTGGTTCCTAAGAAGTCCGGGATCACCATTGTAGCCAATGCTAATAATGAACTCGTGCCAACTAGAGTTACTATTGGTTGGAGAATGTGCATTGACTACAGGAAGCTGAATACCGTCACGAGGAAGGACCACTTTCCTTTGCCCTTCATTGATCAAATCTTGGAAAGGCTAGCTGGTCATTCCTATTACTGTTTCCTTGACGGGTATTCGGGCTACAATCAGATTGAAATCGCCCCTGAGGACCAGGAAAAGACTACATTTACATGTCCCTATGGCACCTTTGCCTACAGAAGGATGCCATTCGGATTATGTAATGCCCCTGCCACCTTTCAGTGATGTATGATGAGTATCTTTTCTGACATGGTGGGGAAATATATAGAGGTCTTCATGGACGATTTCTTTGTTTTCGGTTCATCTTTCAGCAAGTGCTCAAAGAGTCTTAAATGTGTGTTGAAAAGATGTGAAGAGAAGAACTTGGTACTTAATTGGGAGAAGTGCCATTTCATGGTTCATAAGGGAATTGTCCTTGGACATATTATCTCGTCCAAAGGAATCGAGGTGGATAAGGCAAAAATCGATCTTATCTCTAACCTCCCTCCACCCAAGAATATCAGAGATGTGCGATCCTTCTTAGGACACGCAGGGTTTTATAGACGATTCATAAAGGACTTTAGTCTCCTCTCTCGTCCCTTATGTAATCTTCTGCAAAAGGACGCACCATACGAGTGGACTGAGCAATGCCAGCAAGCTTTCACCAAGCTTAAGGGCATGTTAACCACTGCACCTATCATGCAACCACCCGATTGGAACCTTCCTTTTGAGCTTATGTGTGACGCTTCTGATTATGCTCTTGGAGCGGTTCTAGGCCAAAGAAAAGATAAGAGGCCCTACGTCATTCATTACGCAAGTAGAACTTTAAATTCTGCCCAAGTGAACTACTCAACTGCAGAAAAGGAACTCCTAGCTGTAGTGTTCGCTTTGGATAAATTTAGGTCCTACTTGATCGGATCCAAGATTATTATCTATACAGATCATGTGACACTTAAGTATCTTCTTTCTAAGAATGATTCTAAGCCCCGCCTGATACGATGGATCCTTCTACTCCAAGAATTTGATTTGAAAATTAAAAATAAAAAGGGAGTAGAAAACGTAGTAGCTGATCACCTTTCTTGCCTTAGTACCTCTGATTCCCTTGAGGCGACCCATATCAATGACATGTTCCCTGATGAATAATTGTTCAGAGTCTCTCATTCACCTTAGTTCGCTGATATTGTTAATTATCTTGTCACAGGTTGCACATCGACACATTGGACTGCGCAAGATAAGAAGAATTTTTTCATCAAGGTGCATAAATTCTTCTAGGATGATCCATATTTGTTTAAATATTGTCCAGACCAAATCTTAAGCAGATGTGTGCCAGACAATGAACATCAACGTGTCATCTCCTTCTGTCACTCTCAGGCCTATGGTGGTCACTTTTCTGCTAAAAAGACCACGGCCAAGATTTTACAGTGTGGCTTTTATTGGCCCACTATGTTCAGGGACACTCATGAGTTTTACAAGGCTTGTGAGCGTTATAAAAAATTGGGACCATTATCCTGTCGAAATATGATGCCTTTGAATCCCATCCTTATCATAGAAGCATTTGACTGCTGGGGCATCGATTTCATGGGACCATTCCCTCAATCATTTGGATATTTGTATATTTTGCTCGCCGTAGATTATGTCACTAAATGGGTCGAAGCAATTCCGTGCCGAAATAATGACCATCACATGGTCATTAAATTCTTAAAAGAGAACATCCTTTCGTGGTTCGGGACGCCTCGAGTCATCATTAGTGATGGGGGTTCACACTTTTGTAATAGACCATTCGAGAGCTTAATGAAGAAATACGGTATCTCTCATAAGGTGAGCACCCCATACCATCCACAGACAAGTGGACAAGCTGAGATTTCCAATAGGGAGATCAAACATATCCTAGAGAAAACGGTTAACCCTGATCGTAAGGATTGGTCAATCCGATTGACCGATGCCTTATGGGCATACTGTACTACTTTCAAAACTCCTATTGGAACGTCTCCCTTTAGACTTGTCTATGGGAAAGCTTGTCACTTGCCTATGGAGTTGGAATATAAAGCGTACTGGGCGATCAAAAATCTGAATTTTAATCTGGACAACGTTGGCTCGCTACGTAAACTTCAATTAAATGAACTTGAAGAAATTCGGAACGATGCGTATGAGAACTCGAGAATTTACAAAGACAGAATGAAGGTGTTTCATGACCAACGTATTCTATGGAAATCATTCACACCTGGTCAGAAAGTCCTTTTGTATAATTCTCGATTACATCTCTTTCCTGGTAAGCTTTGATCTCGTTGGATTGGCCCTTACATTGTGGTCATTGCGTATTCTCATGGAGCCGTTGAGATAAGAGATCCCGACAATGGCAAAGAGTTTAAAGTAAATGGTCATCGCTTAAAGCCATTTATCGAGAAATTTGATTCAGAGGACATGTCCATACCTTTGACTGATCCTGTTTACCAGGATTGATCTCCTAGTCTGATGGAGGTATAGGTAGGTTTCCTGTTTTCATAGGACTAGGATAGTTTCCTGTATACTATTTTAGGATAGACGGTAAACTTAACGCTCCTGGGAGCCAAACCAGCTTTTCATTCTGTTTCATTTTCCTAGTTAGTTAGTTCAATGTTTGTGGGTAACATTGCTACAAACCCTCACGAGACTACAACTCGTCCACTAGGGGCAACCTAGGGATTTAAAGGCTTGTTGCATATGCTAAATGCAATCGAGAGTACCTGCAAAAGTGGTATAGGTAGGATTTTATTTTTATTTTTGTTAGTTTCTCTCTTGTGTTGACCCACTCTTACGTAGAAATCTATGGAAAGCCTCTTGATTCTTTCGTTCAGGTATTATCGTCCCATCACTTCTCATTTACTTCGTTGTCCCATGTGCATTGCATGCTTATTCTTTTACATTGAGGACAATGTAGACTTTTGGTTGGGGGTGGGAGATTTGGTCACCTTATTAGTACTTTTTCGATCTTGAGCAAATTGTGAAAATTTTTTTAAATTTTTCTGAAAATCCTTGTGAATTCGATGTGATTTTGACAATCATCATTGATTTGGAATTATAAGATATGGGTGTTGTGGATTTACGTCTCGTGGATTTAGCTGTCTGATAGATTCCATGGTTGAGTTTGAATTATCAATCCATGATTAGAGGCTTTAAACATTGATTGAGTCATGAATTCTCAGGACACATCTCGCTTGCACATTAAGGTTTCAGTTCGATATTAAAGGATTAACTTGGTAATCACTAAACATGAAAGGAACCAACCTGGGAAATTGAATGGATTGGGCGAACAATCTTTACCATAGGTTTGCTCCCTATGTGTGAGGATTCGATTCCCCATGGATGATATTTGAAAAAGGAGTTGGGTGTACAGTCTTTACCTTAGGTTTGCTCCCTATAGGTGAGGATTTGATTCCCCTCCTTGGCGTTACCTTTACTAAAAAAATCAAAAGCTGGAAAAAATGAAAAGATAATCTGTGAGGCAAGTTTTGGTTATCATGAATTATCTTGTTGGTTATCAATGATATCCTGAAATAAAGAAGTGAATTTTAATGATGATAAGTCGAGATTGCACTATACACTCATGGAATTCAATGTTTAGAATTTTTCTAATTGATGAAGTAATACTTTGAACTTGATTATGAAGTTTATCGTGCGCTTGAGTCTAGAAGAAAGTAATACCTAACATTCATGAATCTTAGAATTCTCGTATCTGGGTTTTTCAAAATATCACTCGGTTTCACAGGAATTGTTTCGTAATTCTCAACTTATTTTTTCGCATACTTTGCTCGGGACTAGCAAAATGCTGATTGGGGGTTGTGTTGAGGGTCAAATATTGCATATTAGACCTCGGTTATTACCTGAATTACGAACATGATATTATTTTAATGGGCTATTTTAATCGTGTTTGTGATGCAAGGAGAATTGATGAGCATGAATTGAAAAGGATGCTAAAGGTATAGATTTGATGCTCTGGCATCACAAGGCATTAGATGGGACTCTATGGGACCAAGATTGAGGATTTACACACCAGAGATCAGAGAAATTCCAGTCACTCACTTCAAACAGGCCTGAAAGACATCCATAATGCAAGATCAAGGGGTTCCCACCATCTGATTGGCTCCAAACTTTATATGAGGCCTGATGATCATGAATTAACCGTACACGTCGATTTTCATCCATTGGATCCTTGTGGAAGTAGCTCAACGGTTAGATCAGCCCATAAACCATTGATTTTGGTCACACCTGAGATTTGGATATTCTTCAAACTGGACCTAGACAGCTTAAATGAGATGAGAAAAGGAATGGACAGATCGGATCTTCCACAAGCATCACACTGAGTCCTACCTTGAATGACATGTGCAAGTGCACATGTGTACTAGCAGTGCACCGAACCAATTCAAGTGGTCATATGACCTTTGACCGATTGAATCCAAGTTAAAAACGGAAATCTTTGTTTTCCTATTTTCGCGCCCTGCGAAACGCTTGAACAGAGCATCGTGGTTGGAGTCTGTGGACCACGATCGTGATCTTCATGATCGATCTGGACCATACACTGGAATCGGACGAACGTGCTGCCTTAGACCATGAAAACTGTGCCAGGGATGAAACCGGAGATCGCGCTCACCATGTTGAACGTCTGATGATCGCCGCATGATTAATCAAGGTGGACCGTAGCAAAGACGATCTAAACCCGACCATATCTGAATGAATTTTCGTGAAGCTTCCAATGCATGGATTGGATTTCTCAGAAAAGCCCGATCATGAGCCCCACCGTCAACACAGCGGTAAGAATGAGAGCTCTGTTGCGCCCGTCCAAGACCCGATGATTCGGGGCCGTTCTGCACTCATGGCCAGGATCGGTCCGACGATCCTGGCCGTCCAAACCTTTCATATAGGGCCGCTGATCACCCTCAAGGAGGCTGACTGGAGTAGATCATGCAATCAGCTCCCCGTTACGCCTCTACTCGTTGCACGCAAGAAAATTCCGAATCCGCTGCTGCGTAACCTCACGCACGAAAACACCAACTTTTGCGTAAGCTTCACCGCCTCTCGTGCGTAAGGAACCGACTCCAGCCAGGACTTCCTCCCGCCGACCGTCCTACTATTAAAGAGACAAAAGAGATGAGAGAACGGGGGTCGGAGGGAACGTGGAGAGTGAGCAGCGAAGGTTGGAACGTGGCTGCACGTGAGCAAGGCTTGGGCTGGACCTATTTTTTTCTTTTTTTCTTTTCTTCTTCTTCTTTTGTTTATTTTGAATTTAACCTAATCATGCCCGTGATCGGCTAAACCTCTTAGCTAGGGCTAAGAGGGGAAGCTTGTAGTCTGATGGGAGAGACTTTGCTTGTGCCCATTGTTTAGACTGACTGATGTTGATTTTTGTTCAAATTAAAAGGAATACTTTCAGTTATTTTTAATGGTTTTTTGTGACTGAAATTACAATAGATCTGTGATGGTTTTGAGTATTTCTTCCTCCTTTTGATGTTTATGACGTCAGGAAGCTCTGTTGTTCACCATCGTCTCATGGGCATGGTTGGATGACGGTATCCTTCCTAACTTTCATGCATTATTGATTGGTTGGTAATTAGTTTAATTCTGTTGTTTGCTTTGTCTCCTGGGCATGGTTTGATGATGGAACCTATTCTAATTCATATACCTTTCATCTCATGAAGACTAGATCAAGTAAGTTCAGTTTGATTTTCATGATTCTTGATGCAGGCATAAGATCTTCCTGATCTCTACAAGTGGATCCTCTGAATCCCTAGTTTCCTTCCTCTGAATTCCTTAAGTTTTAGATTAGTATTTCACCATTATTCATCAATTTATATTTGACTTCGATTTCATCTTAGGCTATTTCTATTTCTACTTAGTTTCAGATAACGTACAAGTTTCAGTCCCTTGGGATTCGACCTCGGTCTCACCGAGTTTATTACTACATCACAACCCTATACTTGGGGAGTGAACACTTCTCATCTAGATATCCATTAACAAATGTCGTCTTGACATCCATCTGATAGATTGCTAAATCCAAATGTGCTACAATTGCTAGAATAAGACAGATCGAGGCAAGTTTCACCACCAGGACGAACGTCTCCTCGTAATCCATGCCCTTAATCTGTGTGTAACCCTTAGCTACTGGTCGAGCCTTAAACTTATCTATTGCTCCATATACTTTTTCTTGTTTTTTAGGATCCATATGGTACCGATAGTCTTATGTCCAGGTGAGAGATCCATAAATTCCCAGACTTGATTCTTCTCAATTGGGATGATCTCATCCTCTATTACTGTTATCCACTTTTTCGTAGCAGGAGATGACAAAGCCTCCTAGTATGATCTAGGCTCATCATCATTTAGAGAAGCAACCATGAATGATTCTCACTCAATCTCAAAGCGACGATGGGGTTTCAATCCATGGGTGCTTCTTCTCAATTCGGGTTCATGATCTGAATCAGACTCGGCATCGTGTGGTACACTCCCACTAGGTAAAAGATCTCTCTCACTGTCCTCGACGATCGATGGATTAGTTGGACCAATAAGTGGATGATCAAAATCTCTGCCTTCGTCAAGCAACGGTTGGATGATTGGGACTGAGTCAGGGTCTGAGTTTGTCATCTCGAAGAACTCATGAGTGTCCTAAATTTTTTTCTTGCTTAGGAAATAGTCCTCGACGAAATCGACATCTCGTGACTCCATTTCAATCGTTCCATCGTTTTCTCCTTCATGTATCATAACATAACCCTTTAAGTGCTCAGAGTATCAGATGAAAATGCACTTAAGGGATCTCGATATAATTTTTCAGTTTTCTGAGATGGAATATAAACGAAACTGGCCAATCCCCAGGGGCATAGATGAGTCAAGTTTGGTTTTCTGCTGCATCACAATTTATAAGGGGTTGTTAGAACTGATTTAGAAGATACTTGATTGAGGATGTATGTAGCAGTCGGCAACGCATTCCCCTAAAATTTGAGGGGAAGATTTGGTTGCATCATCATTGATCTTAGCATGTCGAGTAATGTTCTATTCATTCTCTGTACAATATCATTTTGTTGTGGAGTGTAAGGAACAGTTAGGTGCTTACGAATACATTTTTCTTCATAGAGCCTTGAAAAGTGCTTAGACAAATATTCACGTCCGTGATTTGTCTATAAGGTCTTAATCCTTTTATCAGATTGGTTCTCGACTTCAAGCATGTACTTTCTGAAGCATCTAATGCTTCGGATATATGTGATATCAAATACACATGATCATATTGGGTGTAATCATATATAAATGTGATGAAATAGGACTTTCCATGGTAAGTCCTAACATTTAGGGGCCCGCATATGTCAGAGTGGATCAACTCTAAGGGAGTTGAAGCGCATACTACTTTTCTAAATGGTTTCCTAATCGACTTCCCAACCAGACAATGCTCATAAGTAGGAAGAGCTATGCTTGCGAGTGAATCTAAAAGGCATTCTCTAGCAAGTCTATGCATTCAATCTTGATTTATATGACCTAATCTAACGTGCTACATATGCGGGCCAGTGTCGGATAAAGTAAAAAAAATCATGTGCAACATAATCATATGAATAATCACAATCATGCACAAATAAACCATTACAAACCACATTGTGTCTATAAAAAGAATTATCTAAAAAGATGTCCACATAAATTGATTGAAAGATAAAAGAAAAACTGAACTCTGCAAATGAAAGCATAGAAAGTAAATTGCGCCTAACTGTGGGCGCACGTGGTACGTCAAGGAGTAAAGTGTGTCCCTTCCACAAGTGGCGTTGGATAAAGCCAACTCCCAACACATCCTCTGAGAGATCATTTCCCATATAGATCTTTCGACTTTCAATTGGTCACTTCTGGTACTCCATGAATTTTGCTCGATCCTAAAATATGTGTGTTTCTCCTAAATCCACAACCCAGTTATGATCAATTGCATGAGCAGCTAAAGCCTCAGTGCATATTTAAGGACATGTTAAAGAATCAACATTGGTTCGTGCCTTCTTTGGCTCAGAGCATTTGAGCGAAGTGATCGAGATTTTTGTAGTTGTAGCACTTTACTTCAAACTTGTCTTTCTTTCCACCTCTTTTTTCTCGCTTACGCTTTTCACCAATTTTCTTCTTAGTAGTGTGCATTTCTCCATCCTGACATTTTTTTTGGGAGTTTTTGCCTTTGTTCTTGCGTTGGGGTCTTTTCCCCTTGTGCATGGTAGGCTCTGCCAAGAATGCGATGCCGCACTTACGCGCAGATTGACATTCAACTTCCAATTGCAAATGATGAGATAATTGTGTGAAGGTTTTTATGCCCTCATTGTGCATCATGGTTAGCTTCATCTATTCCCAAGAGTCAGAAAGAGAGCGCAATATTTCTAGGATTGGCTCCCCGTTTGTAAGCGCATTTTCCACTTCTTTCAGGTAATGTATCACTGCCGACATCGTTCTAAGATGCTCAGCCATTGAGACGTTGGGTGCCATCTTGTACGTGTCAAACTTGAGATTTAAAGCTCTTAATCTGGTAGTAGTGGTGCCAACGTATGCAAGGTGTTCCACATTTCCCAGGCAGTGAAATATCCTTCGAACTCGCCAATCAAATAATTATGCATGTTGCATAGTATAGTAAAGAGCATGCAACGATCCCACTTAAGTCAATTTTGGAATTCTTTTAAGTGGCGTTGGTGCTGAGCAGTATTGCTCTTTTTGAGTGGATCCACGCTAGCAGTTAAGATTTCCAAAATCCCTTGTTCATCCAAAAGATACTGAATTTTACAGTGCCATATATGATAGTTATTCCCATCTAACTTCTCGCCCTTGTTTAGGTCGACTACAATGTTCTTGGATGCCTTTTTCACTATGTTTAGAGAAATTATTTATTACATTCATGATAAAAATACATCACATTCGTGGCTCGCAATATAGCAAGATGATATTACCTTGATTCGTTGTGTATCTTTAAATCGAAAGACTGGACAAAAGCTTACAACCATCTCCTCGGACACACTTAAGATTGAGGTTTTTCCATTCTTGATTTTGAGCGCTTATGATGAGGAGTCTTAAAGCTTCTACTTATCTCCTACTAGTCCGATGAAGATGGACTGCATAGAAATATTTTTTTTATAGACAACTTAAAACACCCCGACGACAGGGGGGGTTCCCCCACTATTCAGAGCCAAGGGTTCTAAGGGGGCCGATGCCGAGTGAGGTGAGCGCCCCCTGGTGGGGGTTTGGGGGCAACACCCTTGAAGTAATGAACCCCGATTTATCGCTATGTAAAAAATTTAGTACAGACTATTGCCCCTTGATCTTGTACGGTCACATTTTGGTTTACATGTACTGTTGATATTACAGTCTATGGTCATCATAATTACATGGTTGAGCGGATCAAGTTGGTCAAGAAAAGCCGTCTTGGTAAAAAAATATCAAAATTAGCCATGTTGGTCAAAAACATCAAAATAAGCCATCTTGGTCGAAATCAGCCATATTTGTTGAAAACAGCAAAATCAATCATCACGGTCAAAATTGACCATCTTGGTTGAAAATAGCAGAATCGGCCATAGTTGTCGAAAACAACAAAATAAATAATCTTAGTTAAAATTGGCCATATTAGTCGAAATTCAGCCATCTTGGTCGAAAACATCAAAATCAACCATCTTGGTCGAAAACAACAAAAGTAGGCCATCGTGGTCGAAACTGGCCATCTTAGTCGAAAACATTAAAATCGACCATCTTGGTCAAAATCACCTACATTGGTTGAAATTCAATCATCTTGGTTGAAAACATCAAAATCAATCATCTTAGTCGAAAATCGGCCATATTGGTCGAAAACAGCAAAATTGACAATTGTGGTAGAAATCGGCCAGCCATATGAGTCGAAATTCGGCCATCTTGGTAAAAAAATATTAAAATCAGCCATCTTGGTTGAAATCGAGCATATTGGCCGAAAACAACAAAATCGACCATATTGGTTGAAAATTTCAAAATTGGCCATATTGGTCGAAATTCGGCTATCTTGGTTGAAATCATCAAAATTGGCAATCTTGGTAAAAAATAACAAAATTGACCGTCGTGGTTGAAATCGGTCATATTGGTCAAAAATAGCAAAATCGACCTTCGTGCTTGAAATTCAGCCATCTTGGTTGAAATCGACCACAAAGGTCGAAAAAAACCCTTTGGTAGAAAATGATCATTTTAATTGAAACACCAGTCGGTCACGGGATGTCCTGGCTGATAGGACAATTGGCATGATGATAATCACAAAAAAGGCCACTAATCTAGACAAATGATCATGAGATGGCATAACTATTATTGTTTCTCAATTTGATTGCAACCAACAATCTGTCATTGCCTCGCGGGCCAGAGTTGATTACGATGTAATATTTGCCCATCTGTTTAGGGATGGTAATCCTTTCTTACAAAGCACTGATTCAAGCAAAAAAGAGAGAAAGATCAAATTATTAATAAAAGTATGCGAAGGTGGCGCACCTCTAATTCTTTGATACCAATGTTAGGAAACGACTACTCAAAGCAATTCCTTGGATCCAACGACAACGAAAGATGGAGGCTCGATTGTTGGACTTCCCGAATACATCTCATGTCATCGGAAGATGACACCGCTTTGGCTGGTGTAAGAAGAGGTCTAGCAGAACACTCTTCTTCAAATTAGATCCACACTGTAAATCATGTGGTAGTGATGGAAACCGACTTCCCTCTCGCAATACCTCTCTACACTCTACAAATTTGTCCTCTATATTATTTGGTCATGTGACCCTGCACATTATATAGAGATGCAACCGTGAATGTCATCAAGAGCAAGAGATGAGCAGTTTCAAAATTGTTAGACTAATGGCTACAGGGGAAGATGAACATTTTTGAAATTGCCGAACTAAATACTTCAAGGGAAGATGAATAGTTCTGAAACTGCCAGAATCTATCTCTCTATCTTCCAATGGGTGGGGCCCACCCACCTTGTAGGTATAAGTCGAGTTTTCAAAATTTAAAAGTAACTATAGTTTACATAGTAAGAGTAGCTCTTGGACTTTCCCCACTATAATTGGATGTAGGAACTTTGATTATTAGAGAATAAAACTGACATAATAATTTAGTTGCCTGACAATGTAATGTTCATATTTTACATTAAATTTTACCCAAAAAAAAATTTCGAATTGCATTTGGGATAAACTATTTCAGCCCATCATAGGCCTGGGCCGAACTAGAACCAAGAAAAGAAAAGGATGAAGTGCAGATTTACAAGGAGGAGAAAAAAAGAAGAAAAGAATAGGGAAGTGATAGTCCATAAATTGATTAAACCATCAGCTGTGGAATGTCGTTCAACAATTGTTGATCCGGTTGGTTGACTAAAAGTTGGAATTAAAAACCTTCATTTCTCAATAGCAGCTTTAGTAAGTAGCTCATAGTTTAAAATCTTTTAAATATGATAGTATGTTTTGGTGTTAAGATTTAATTCAAAGTAAACAAGTACCTCTACCTTTAATTGATTAGAATTGGGCATTGAGTCGAGTCGGACCGAGTTAGGGCTAACTCGACTCGATTCGGTTTTGAAATAAACTTGACCCAAACTCGACCCGATTCGGTACTGAGTCTAGCATGCCTGACCCGATCCGAGTCCAGCTCTGGCCTGGATTAATTCGGACTGAGTTTGACTTGGTCACAAATATAAATGTATGAGTCGAGTTTCAGATCGAGTCGAGTTAGTATTGAGTTGGATTTCGGGTCGAGTCGAGTTACTGGGTGACCAGAACTCGACTTGGTTCAGATCAACTCATCCACTCGGTTCGAATCGAGTCGGGTCTAAACAAGTTGGATGAGTTGACTTTGCTGAGTCCAACTCTACAGTTGATGTACATGTGACTCCTAAGATTGTATTAGAATGAAGCTTTGCATGCCGTGTATTGAACAAAATGGGCTGGGCTTGAACAAAGCTTTGCCCAACCCTAACTTGGCCCGTTGACACCTTGCATCTGCATTGCAAATGATCTCCCAGCAGTTATGTTGTATGTCCTTGGTCTATGCATTCACTAATTTAGCTGCCTTTTGCCCTCCATTCCCTTTTCAAACTTGAGTTGGGTCGTCCCCAATCGGATCAGCTCAGTCGAATGACTCAAACCCAACCTGATTACAATTAAACGGATTGGATCAATTCTAGCTTACGATTGATGGATTTTGAGTAGGTTGGGTGGACCCAGATTTTTTTTTTTGGTTTGTTTGTTAGTACACCCCACTGTCCGTTCACACATCACTGTTAGCCACCCCCACTAGGGAATCGATATCAAGACCTCTGGTAAAATGAGGTATCTTTCACTCAGTCTACCACTTGAGCTATGGATCAGGGTGGAGCCAGATTGTAATAACGGTTCCAGGTTGGGTTCGGCGGGAATTCTTGTCCAATTTACTAAATGGGTCGGGTTTGGCTTAATCCGACCCGGATCCGACTCACGCCACACGAATCAATACCCCGATTATAACATGCACATTCTAGTGGTGGATCCCACTTACACGCTTATAGTCTAACCAAAAGAAGCATGGCGGCCCATGTTTTGTACCCACAAGGGCACGTGAGTTGCACATGAGATACTTGCTAGATACAGGACAGGCAGAAACATATGGTCCAGGACAAAACGGGGAATAAGGGCCGCAAACCTCGGACGACTGAAATGAAATGTCCGTCCACCAGCTGGCCACGTGGGTCAGTGCATGATCCATTTCAGAAGATGGGTCCCATCATGTATAGGCCATGCAGAAAAATAACTCAAATCTGTTTTTGAATGGTTAGGATCATCTTTACAGAAAAGAGGACTGTTCTGGCCCCATGATTGATCCTAATTTTCTTTAAGCTTGATCTGAACCATTCAAAAGGTGGACCTGATCATCATAGATTAATCATGAAAAGATCTACCCCATGAACAGTTCCGATCATCCATATACATAGAGAAACTATGGGAACTACAAATTCACTTCAGTAGTCTGCGGACCACAAGACGGAGCATATTAACGGGAAGCAATGCATGTGGTCAAGCATGTGACAGCACGTACTCGGATGAGAGAGAGAGAGAGAGAGACCAAACTCATGTGGTTCGTATGATGATCCAAACCGTTGATTCATCGTGAACTCGATAAATGGACCCGTTTGATGTTTGGTCGATGACCAAGTTGCTGTTTTGTCCGTCCCTGATGAATAAACGGCTCAGATAATCACCCACACATGCTATGTGTTTTCATGCTTCTTGGGGCACTGGATCTCTACCTATCTTTAGCTACTTTAATAAATGCTTTCGGGATAACGGTCCACAAATCTCTAACGGCACAAAGAATTCCATGTGGTCGTTGAGATATGGGCATGCCCTCCTCGTTATGAATACTAGCATTACTACCACGTGATGCTTGTTTCTACTAGGAATGGATATGCATGCAATGCACCAGCTTTGCTGGCCCACAGACTATTCTTCTACACAAGACACCTGCCATCTCAACAAGCATGCGAGACTTCTGATGAGGTAACAGTAATCGAAATTGAGGCCAGTTAAATTAGTAAGTCAGATGGGCCATCCAAAAAACGGATGGCTGAAATAAAGAGATCATTGATACTTCTGCAGAGTGTGATGGATGTGGGGCCCATGAATTTTATCATATGCCGTGTAATCCATTTCAAATACGACACGACACCCTCTAGGATGCGGAAACCCAAAAGATCAGGCCATTTCAGAAACTCAGGTGGGCCAAATCATGTGATTTTAAAAGTTTTAAGACATGATTTTATGTGATGTGGCCAACGTGAATTTTGGAAATATAAGATGTTCAGGAAGCTAGAAGAATATAAGGGGACGGACATGATGAACGGTTCAGATGTCATACATGTGAACCAGCTGACCTAACTAAATGGAAGGCATTGCTTGCATGATTAGTGGACCAGCAAACCTTATTTTTATTATTTATTTTTTCGTATAATCATCATCATGGGCACATGTGCCACGTGTGAAGGGGGTTGAAACTGGGCTAGATAGTCTGCAATGTATATTACTTGGGACCCATCAAGCTATATGGACAGATGAGAAGAAAGCTTGGACTAATGGCAGATGTTGATGGGAGAAGACAGAGCTTATCACTAGCCAAAGGCATCATTGTTGATGCTTGCGTATAGCCGTATTGGTCACGATGGTGATGGTGATGGAGATGGGTGATAAACAGGCACTAAGGAATTAATTATACATTGCATACGTGGCATGTAAGTGATTCAATCTCTCCAAATTACAGGAACAGTTTCGATTTATCATGAACCAAAAACTTACACTTTTCTTTCACTATATGATTATGAAATCAGTGGATGTTAGTGGACAGTTAAAAATGGAAAAATAAAATAAAATCTAATGGTCTTATTTTAACAAGCACATGTAACTGAATCAAAGGTTAGGATTATTCAACCATTTTGATTTTGAGAATGTAACTTAGAGATAGTGGGCTACATGATATAGTTGGCTGAATTGGAGTAGTGTATGTCATGTGCACAATTTCTAAGTACCTAGATATCAAGTGTTGATGCTGCTAGAGAGTATCAAATAATTTCCCTATAAAAAATGCTCGGCGAGAGTTTGTACAAGAGAAGTTCAGGCTTTATGTTAAATTTGTACAAGTGGGGCCCACATTACACAAATTCAAAACATTCCTATTATCGGCGCCCCATGATGGCAATTCTTGATTCTTATAGGTAGGTGTATGAGTCAATTAAGGAAGTGTTTAGTTTTTCAATTACAATAATAAATGATTGGAAACGGATGATGGTTATGTACTCCTCTAGTTTTGTATTGACATCATCTACATTTGGCTATAACGATGAGTTTATTACAATTATTTGTTTCACTTGAAATCACCACAAAAATAATAATTTTATACATAAAAATGTAATGATTATAATTTTCTTTACCGCTCCCTTAATTTACAAGTATAGTCTATTTGACACCTGATTCATAAGCCGTTACAAGTAGTAGTGTATCCGTCTCTCGATTCATAGGACACAATTTTTGTTTAAATGAATATTTTAAAATGATAATGATAACTCATTTATTTTGCATTACACTTGTAATCAGAGAAACAAACATGCCTGCTTTTTAATTGATGATGGAACAAGAGGTATCACATATAATGATGGACCCACATTTTCTTGATCCAAATCAATGGTATCATAGGGCCAGCTGTGGATGTGATGCAAGGATGGACGTGATGAGGTCAATCACCGTCTTCCCCAGGGGATGATTACTCCGAATCAACGAAGCTTATCTGGACACCTTACATAGGTTCCCTTGAATCCACAAGGGAAAATAGAAAAATAAAAATAAATTGATTGATGATAAGAAAGAATTTACCATCCTTTAAATAATGATATCAAGCTTAGGAAGAAGTTTAAGAATCAAACTCCAAATCAAACACCCTAAAAAACGTGACTTGGTATAAATAATAAACTATATATAGACAGTCATGATTTCTACTAGACTTCAGGATTTTCGGCCAAAATTAGCAAGTGTCCAATTAGGCACAACTCCTATAGCTCCAAGTATTAAGAGTTATGATTGAACTAAACTTAAGTAAAAAAGAAATTAAAAAGGAATTTCGACGGTCGATCTGATGGAGTCTTGCAATTCCGACATCCACAAACCTACATAGCAGGGTTGGTTGGCTAAAGTAGCTTCTCCTACCCAAAATCATATATGGTATGTCGAATAACTTATTTCAATTTGTGAGATACGCCTATTTTAAGGCTCTAACGGTCTTGATTACTTCCGCCTCCGATCGGGCCTTCTCTGGTCCACTTTGGCCATTAAAGCGTCCGTGACCCACTCTACATCAGGACGGGCCGTGGGAAAGAAATAATCCTAAACTGGGGAGCCCTAGACATCCAATTAACATCCTACAAATACAAGGTTATGAAAGAAGATGTCAGCAAAATATCGAACGGTCTAGGACCTTCCCATACGAAGGAATGCAGTGCATGGGCCATCCACGCGAGCCGATCTTATCAATGATTTTAATCACTGACAACGGGTCCACTTGTAAATGCAGAAAACCCGTTCATTCGGCCTTTACGATACGCCGTGGATACAAAGAGTCTTGTAGAACCTAAGAAATTAAATTAGTAAGTCAGATGCTCCATCCCTGTTAAAAAAAACGGACGGTTTCAATAGAGAGATCTTTGACACTCTGGTAGAGTGTGATAGATGATATGCAGCTATTTAGAAATTGCTTGTGTCATTCGAGTGAGTTAAATTATGTTTACTAGCTTGGATGTACATGAACCAAAAATTAAGCTTATTTGATCATATGACTGGCAGATTGGAGGGCTTAAAAATAAAATAAAAATTTATTTGATGGCCCTACTTCAAAAAACAAGTGTCCACCAAGCAATGGCCAGGATTGTTCATTTTGGGAAAGTGACTTAAGGACTGCGCTTTATAATTTAATTTGTTTACTTTGAGTTAATGTATTTCATGTACGTGGGTTCCAACCAATAGCATAGCTGTTGATAGATTGTGTTTCAACATTGAGGTGGTCAACTGAAGTTGCACCCACCCTCGAAAGTAGGGTTGTTGATGGGCCGGGCTAAGCTTTGTCCACCAGCCTGTAATTTTGAACAAAAGCGCTGGAGATTAGCTTGGGACATTTACACAAATTCTCCGTGGATAAGTGATATTTTGGTGCGCCTCATCTGTGAGAGAGAGGGAGAGAAGGAAAGAAAAGGGAGAAAATTAGGGCCCAATGAACAATGTTTGGACAAGGCTAATCAACATATTAAAGTAATTATAGTGATGCAATTGATAATCTAGTTGTTTTGGGTTATCATTAGTGGGCCATGTGTCTAATAATTTAATAATCTAGTGACACACATATTACAAATGCAAATCTTAGAAGGATTTTAGATGTAATCCAAGCTCTCATCTTGGATTTCAAACCCATCTTTGATGGGATTTGAAACCCTTATTTTATGGTGCCAAGCAACCAAGGGATTTGAAATCCCCTTAAATCCCCCCCAAATCCATGGTGCCAAACGATCCCTTAGGTTTAGAAAAGACCCATTGGGCCGGGTCAGGTTTATGAGCTTTTGGAGAGTTAAGCATGTGTCTAGAGCCCGAGCTCGACAATTGCACCTGATAGAGTTGAGCATGTCGGGCCTGATCTTGTGGATTCGACCTGATCCGACCCAATTCGTACCGAACTGACTGCCTGGATCGGTTAGGTTCGAGCATGATCAGGCAGATCCAACCGTTAATCAGATCGGGTTCCGGTCAATGTCAAATCAGACCGCACTGATCCGAAATCTGATCCGATCCGAATTATTTATTGCTTAGGCCGTCCAAAAGATGACGCCAGTTTCTATTCTCTCGCTTTTCCCGCTTTTTCTATCCCTCTCTTTCTCTTTCTCTTTGTTTTTTTTTTTTTTTTTTTTTTTTTTTTTTTAATTTTAAATTCAAAATAAAATCTCCTCCTCCTTTTATCAAATTCGTTTTTGAAATTTTCTCACATCTGCCAAACTCTATCCTCTTCTCCCTTCTTGGCCGTTTTATGTCTGTCACGACTAAGCAACAAGTGTCTCTCGCCACCTTTGGCGCATACATTTGAGTATCACAATGATCTGAACTGTCCATCTCTCCGAGTCTATTTGTGAGGATAAAAGTATGATATGTTTTATTGAACGGTGGGTTTTGTCGAAGACCATGAGCCGATGAATTTAAAAGAATGAGAAGAAAATGGTCAATGGATCTAATTAAATTTGAAAATCAAAGGTTTGACCATTTCTAATGCATTTTTATGGAATCATATCTTACATCCATCGTATTATTTAGAATATAGACGGCTCAAAACATTGGATCACCTCGGAAAGTTGGCCCCGGTAGGTAGTGATATATGCTAAATTCTACGTCTTGAAAGACGTAAAACGAATTTTCTTTCTTTCGTCCTGTACCTTTCGGTAGGTTAGGTGACGCCCGACAACTTCCTTTTTCTTATGGCCAAGATTTCCTATCTGAACCTCTGAACCTGTCGCAATCCGATCCGACTCGGTTTTCCTGACCAAGTCGGACTTGGATCAGTTTAGGCCAGCATGGGTTAGGATCGGCTCGAGTCAGATGACCGGACTCGGTCTTGGATCGGACCGAGTTCGGGTCAAGCCATGCAGAACTCGGATCGAGTCGAGTTGGACTCAATCCGATTTGACTTGGTCCAATGCCCAGCTCTAGCACCTGATACACCACCCCAAACCTGGCCCAATACGGGCCAAGCCCAATGGCCCGTCGGGACTACCCAGCCCATTGACAGCCCTAGCAGAGAGCTTTGTCAGTTAAGCTTAACTTGCAATGCAATGTGTGGAGTCCACTATGATATATGCATGACATCCAATCCGTCTATCATGTTTGCTTCCTTATCTTCTCCTTAACAAGGAAGAGATCACACAGGTTCAAAACTCAAGTGAGTCATCACAGGTAATAGTTAGGACCGAGCTTCCACAATTAAAAACCTTTCATAGGGCCCACTGAATTTTCCTGTTCCATGTAATCCATTTCAAAGATACATCCTCTGGGATGCATGAAACACCAAATATCAGGTCATTCCAAAACTCAAGTGGGCTAAACTATGTGATTTTGGAGGTTTTAAGCATGATTTTATATGGTGTGACCCACATGAATTTTGGATAGGCACTAAGAAGAACATGAGGGGACAGACATGATGGACGGTTCTGATGTCATGCACACATCACATGGGCCACAAAAATCACTTTGTATAAGCTTAACCTACATCAATCTAGTCATCATCACGGTGGAGGCCATGTCATGCGTGGCTCAGATGTTCCACGTACTTGCCTGCTGTTGCAACGGACGCGGACTAGCTACTGAACCCGACAGTAGCGAGTCGGCTACTGAAGTGACGTCACTATGTTTTTTGAGCCCCACCATGATGTATGTGTTGTATCCACACCGTCCATCCTTTTGGAGAGTTCATTTTAGGGCATTATACAAAGATAAGGGAGATCTAAAGTTCAAGTGGACCCCATCACAAAACAGTGAGGATAGTGACCCCCACCATTGAAACCTTCCAAGGGCCCACCAAGATGTTTATTTGAGATCCAACCTGTTTATACGTTAACAAAGACATGGAGTAAGGGAAAACACAAATATCAGCTTGATCGAAAACTTCAGTGGCCTAGAGAAGTTTTTAATGGTAAGTGTTCAATCCTCAATTTTTTCCCTTGTGGGGTCCACTTGGGCTTCATATCTGCCTCATTCTTTGGATCAGCCCCTAAAATGATCTCTCCAAATGTATGGACGGTGTGGATACAACACATACTTTATAGTAGAGCCCACAAAACAGTAGCAAGATTCGCTGCTGTCGAGTTCAGTAGCTAATCCGCGTCCGGGTTGCAACTAGGGCTAGGAAGCGTCTGCAATGTATACTATATGGGACCCATCAAACTAATAGACGGTCTGGACGGTTGAGAAGAAAAGCTTGATTTAATAGCAGATGTTGATGTGAGAAGTCAAAGCTTATCTCTACTCACTAGCCAAAGACATCATTGTTGATGCCTGTGGATGATGATGATGATGGTGATGGATGATAAACATGCACTAAGAAATTAATTAGATATTGCATGCGTGGCATGCAACTGATTCGATCTTTCCAGATGACAGGAACTTACAAAGATTACACTTTTTTGACTATATGATTAGAAGATCCATGGATGTTATTGGACAGTTAAAAATGAAAGGTTAGGATTATTCATCTATTCTGATTTTGAGAGTGAAAACTTAGTGGGATTTTGATTACATAGTGTAGAACACGGTACAGCTGGGTACTGTGCATACGTGGAAAATATATGTGAGCCGCCCGATAATAATGTATGTGTTTTATTTATGCTGTCCATCTATTTTTTCATATGATTTTAGTGCAGGAGCTCAACAAATGAGACAGATCTACAAGTTGGCGACTGATGGGATAGTTAGGAACATCAGATCATGCGAGTCTTAGACTATGGCCACATCCAGAGTTAGTCTATCAATTAAGCGGTCCAGATTGTTGGATATGTTTACCGAAGGTTGGACAGCCATGTTTTACTACCCTAAGTTCCATTTATATCTTATAAACAGGACTAAAACAAGAAGATTGGACACGGTTTGGTCGGACGCTCTGTGGGGCCGCAGAGATGCCCATCAAAAATCTACTTCATCCGTCAGTTTTGCAAGACAAGATAAGACTGGAATCTAAAAATAATGCATATCCAAAAGTCATGTGCATCACATCACGAAAAATAGCAGTTATTCAACACCCATCATTCAAAACTTCGCGGGGGCTATGGAAGTTTTGGAACAAGGATGATTTTTTTTTTTCTACAGTTTATCTGAGTGGTAATAACGGTAAAAACAGCTTGGATATCATATAACATCATGGTCGCCTCCAGGAAGGTGTGGTGTGGCCCAAATGAGTTGTGGATCTATCTGATTTTTAGATTACCATACTATTATTGTCTTTAAAAACTGATGGACGGAATGGATTTGTAACAGGCACTTTATGGGCCCCACATAGCTTTCGTTTACAGGAACTTCCTGTGCCCCAGCAATCCGCGTCCACAAGGGGTGCATGTAGAGCCGTACAAGAACCAAGTTGGCCCGATTAACTCGCTTGACTCAACTTGAAAAAGCTCGATTCAACTCGGTTTGAAACTGATTTTGAGCCAAGTTGAGCTGATTTTTGAAGCTCGAGAAAATTTTGAGCTGACTTCGAGCTTGAATCGAATTGGATCAAACCTTAATTCAAATCAAACTCGGATGAAACTAGTCCGGTGATTCGGTTGTTTTAATATTAATGTTGCTCACCAAATTTTTGATGACTTAACGAGGATCCTTACTCTTGCTTGGGTGGTAGACTCTCAAGAGTTTCAACTCCCAGTCAAGGGTTCGAGCATCCATAGGTGGTGAAATCCCACCACGGTGTGAGTGTCTAGTGGTGTGCGTGCGTGTGTCAAAAAAAACAAAATGACTTAACGAAGCGTTGTTTCGGGTGCATATATTCTCCACGTGATCGACTCGTGGCAGGGAAAGTATGAATACGAAGTAAATGACTAGAAAAAAAACTATTACATAATAAAATTATCCTTGTATCTTGATTTTGATGCTGCTTACTGCATGTTTGACGAAATACTTATAAGTTGCTGTAGCTAATTCGCATACTGTGAGAAATTAAAAGTGCATTTTGTGTTTGAGAAAATTTCGCATAAATTCAAACTCGGCTCAAATTGGCCCAAGCTGCTGACTGAACTGAGCCGAGTTCGAGCTAGGGTCAACTAGTGTCCGCGCCAAGTCGAGCTCACATATCATAGATCAACTGGTGTACATATCTTGGTGCATGATGGCCTTTGGGGTGAGTTGAGCGAACCAAAAAGTCGTAAGATCATCCGACTGTTGGTCTACTAGCCCTACTATAGATAGCCTACATCCATAAAATTTCTGGGATAGGGAAGCATAACCTTTCCATCCGTGGCCCACAAATAAACGGTTGAAAAAATAAATGCGGCTACGGTCCACTTTCAAGATTCACTGAAAAGAGGCCCAAGATTGGTGCCATCTTTCAATTCGGATGAATTCTACGTATGGTCTATCCACGGTAAGACATGATAGATCAATGGTCTGGATTACTTAGCGGTGGGCCTCGTGTAGCCAAAAACCAAGTAAACTATACAAAGCCACGGTTCGAGGACCCTACAATTCTCCTCAGGAATCCCTCCATGCATGTTTATTTCGATAATGTAGAAGTGCTCTGTTAGGAATGGTCACTATCAATCATGGTTAGATGGTGGGGCCCACCACCTCTTAACCATGTCAATCTCAAATGTGACGAGCTGACAACTCCTTAGTAGGCAACAAGCCCTATCATTTGACCACCATTAGATTGCGATCTAATACTAATGTGAGGCCCATACACACACACACACACACACACACACACACACACACACACACACACGCAGTTGCTAACTACGTGGTCACTATTAGTAACTGCACTGCTTTAGGGCACAGTTGTTAACTGTGTGGTTGCTGTTAGTAAATGCGCCTAGTCAGGCCACTGTTAGCAAGAGCAATGGTGCTCTTAGTAACTGCAGTATGATAGCAGGTTACTAGAAACAGGTCTTTTGATCACCTATTACGTGACGGAGGGAACTCACTTTATACTAATCTTCCTCCCTCTTTTGCTGAGTTGTGTACCTTTTTTTCTGAGTGTTACTTACAGGGAGCTTTCAGGAGAGTGTAACGAAGTGCTTCCGCCCTTATGATATAAATTGCACGAGTGAAACGTCTTGTACTGAGCCAATTAACTTTATTTGTTTAAGCGTGAGTTATATTTAGTTTGGTGTGTGTGCGTGTGTGTGTGTGTGTGTGTATAAGGAAAAAGTTCTATGCAGTCCAGCTCATGGGAACTTCCCATGAGTTCAGCTGTGTGGGCCCCACCGTGATGCATGTCAACCATTAACACCATGCATTTGATGGGTCCCCTTTAAATTATGGGGTATCCCAAAAATCAGTTGTATAAACAACTCAGGTGGGCCATACCATCTAAAATCATGCGAAGACATGCCTAAAACATATAAAAGCACTTGGTGGGGCCCACCTAAAATTTAGATGCATCTGAAACTTGGTTTGACCCCTCATCCAAGTGGGACACACATAATGGATGGGCTGGATTTGTGAACCACATCTCGGTGGGCCCAACAAATGATTAAGAATGTTTTAATGAAGGGTAACCCCTCTCAACTTTGTATGTGATGTGGCCCACAAAAGTCATGGATTGACTTGATTTTTAAGCCCCAGGCCCACCATGGAATAGTGCATCTGACTGATGGTGTTAATGGTCGACACGCATCACGGTAGGGCCCACACAGCTCAACCTCACGGGAAGTTCCCATGAGGTCAACCGCATAGAACCTTTTCCCACACACACACACACACACACAGTCATGCTCACGTGCACACCTTTGCACATGTGTCATGGCCGTCTAATCCAAATGGTCCATGTGATGCGGAATCCCATGAAACCTTATGGGACAAATTTTCAACCTGATCTAAAATTCTGGTAGGCCATAGCAAAGAGATGCAAATCAAGGGGGGAAAGTGTTTTCATTTTTCATGGCCCACCAAAGTTTTGGATCAAAGTAACAATTGAGCCCGAGAGGTCTCATGAGGTGCTGCTTTACATGGACCGTTTAGATTTTGGGGTCACATCATGTATGATGAGTTCTCAAAAAAGTTCACACGAGTTCCGTGCAAACTAGTGCGTAGCTAAGCATTCAGATATGAATATGGTTTTTTTTTTTTCTTATACTAATATAAGATTCTGGACGGTAGCTATGTTATTCTAATTCCAATCATTTCTTTCTTCTGTATTTAAGCATGCTTACCAATATAAATAAAGAAATGGAACTTCACCTATTATTGATTACTACTAAGTTCAGACAATTAATTTGATTTATCAATCAAATCAAATTAATAGTAAAATTTGATTATGAGATTTAGAGTTAGAAAGTAAAGAAAAAAAATACGAATATTCAATCAACTTAGAGTGAATCTGGTAAGTGAAATGTCGAAGATAGGGGCTCTTGATCTAAAATACACAGGCATTACCTTATCAAAGAAAGCAAGTGATGTCTTGATATTTATAATAAGAGTTAGGAATTGTGAACTAGAAGGAATTTTTGTATGTTGTTAAGGTACAAATTCTTATACAGGCACACTGATGATCCCAAAGACTATTAGATAGGAGGATGCATTGTAGATCTCACATGTGTGTGTGTGTGTGGGAAATGGTACTATGAGGTCGAGCTGTGTGGGCCCCACCGTGATGTGTGTTGGACATCTATCCCATCAATCAAATGCACCATTCCATGATTAAAACCTTCATGATTGTTTATTGGGCCCACCGAGATGCGTTTCACAAATCCAACCAATCCATTATATGTGTCCCACTTGGATGAGGGGCTAGATCAAGTTTTAGTTGCATCCAAAACTCAGGTGGGCCCCACCAAGTGCTTTGATATGTTTTAGGCATGTCTTCACATGGTTTTAGATGGTATGGCCCACTTGAGTTCCGTATACGGCTGATTTTTGGGATATCTCATAACCTAAAGGGAATCCATCAACTGAACAGTGTTGATCATATCCGACACACATCACGATGGGGCCCACACATCTCAAGCACATATGAAGTTCCCATGAGGTTTACCTTATAGTACCACTTCCATATATATATATATATATATATATATATATATATATATATATAGAGAGAGAGAGAGAGAGAGAGAGAGAGAGAGAGAGAGAGAGAGAGGTCTTACATTCATGGGATTTAGTTAAATATCTTTTCTTGATATTATGTATGACCCTATTGATATTTCGATACTTTACTATGGTTTAAATTCCTTAGGGCCTATAGATGATCATAGATACTATTATATAGGGATGATACACCATGGATCACACATGGTGCAAAAGTTTATCATATTTTGAAAAGAAATAAATGGATGAAAGAACAAAAATTGTCTTGTCATTAATTTATAGGACTTAATTGAATAGCTGTAACCATCCAATTAAAGTAATTGTGGGGCCATATCTAATCCAAGGTGGGCACTCTTTTCAATGGTTCGTCATGATTGTAGGTGCCCAACCTGAGTCCCATGGAAAATTCACTACAATAATGTACGAAGAAGATAACTATCATCAACAAGAACCCATGGTACCTTGTTGTTGTGCAGATGCTTGTGTCAAGTACAAGTGAGCCCACCTATAATCAATAAAGACTAATGGAGGAAGAATCCAATGTAGATAACACATGAACAAAAGTAAGCATAATGAGATGGCCACCTTTAAACAGTTAAGGACATGCAAAATAAATAGTGAAAATAGAAGTATAATTATTGGTCCGTTTTGGAAGCTCTCATTTAAAAAGATATTCTAATGATAGCGAAATTGTGTCGTGTGCAACCCTAATAGTCCAAAACAGGCCCACTGGAATCATACTATATTTACATTTTTTCATGTCGAATCTATTGAAATAAAATAATTATTTTGAGTGTTGATCCTTAGCTCCAAAGTTTGTACCGCATTATTACTTTTATCAAAACTAATTGTTATAAATGCTATCTGTTGATACAGTTTTCCGACAAACCTTCCCTAGTTGACCCTTACGATACCTGCACAGTTGGAAATGAGAGACAAAGGAGACCCTGGCTTATTCAGGGGACACTACGATGCCTAAGTTAGGACTTTGAAGTCTTTTGTAGGGTAGGATCTCTTTGGAAAAGAGTCACCGGTCGAGTATTAGGGTATGATGTGCGTACCTTACATTGGTTGGAGATACCTTTATTTATAGGGGAAGGAAGATGATGGCGTAAGGAGTCTTTCCTAATACATTGGAGACGAATATGTTTAAGATCGGGATCTTTGGGGGATTATCGCAATCCCAAGGTTATCGGGATCTGATTCGATTCTTTGAAGATCTTGGGAGAGATCTCCAGGCCGTTGGAAAGATCTTTGGACTGATCGTTTGCTGAGCTTTACATAGAGTCAGCATTTACCTTCTCTCAAAGGTCACCCCGAACTATAACTGAGCTTTGGTCGAGCTTCGATCGAGCTATGATCAACCTATAGCTGAGCTATGACCAAATTATAGGTTAGGTCGGCAATTGGCCATTTAAGTGGATTTACAATTGTTTCTTCTTTGAGTATCCTTACAATCGTATTGACCTCCTGGGAGGTCGGCTTGTTTTCAGATGTAGACGCCCCTTAGGTCCCGGAGCTCAAAGGGCCCGTGCTGGTTAGTAGAGTTGATCAATTCTATAAGTCGACCTAGCGACTTAACTATTTTTCATCCAACACTATCTAATTTTTCTATTTAAATAATAATTTAGAGAATTAGTGAATGAAGTTAAGTATATTTCTCATTTTGGATAAGTGAGTAAATGGTTTAAGAATCTTGACGATTAGTCCATTGAATATAATATGAATGATTTAGGTTAATGCTTTTAGTATCTCTCCTAAATAGGATTATTTGATGGGTTTGATCTTGACTATGGATATTGTCAAGCATATTGTCAAATGTATTATTTTAATTGATAATCTATGCAAATTCCACTTAAGAGCTTAAGAGTTTGATGTTCTATCTCATTATCTAAAATTTTTATCAAATGATATATATATATTTTTTTATTACCAATCAACAACATGAAATAAATAATTAGTAATTGGTAGATAGTTTGATAATCAATCTGAAATGTCTATTTTTGCAGTTACTCTCAATTGTTTGCTAGAGAAACTATATTTTATTTCTAGTTAGATATTTATTGATCTTACATGGTTCAAGTTAGGTCTGACTTGGTTGCAATTCATTGAGTCAAGTTGGGCAGAGTTCAAGATTAATAAATTATAGTTCTAACCTTTTGGTATGAGTTGCTAGCCAAGTTCTAAACATTATTTCTATTCCATTTAATAAATGGATTCAGGAGGAGTTCACCAAAATCAGCTAATCTTTATTCATTTTAATATGTCAAAACTTGATATTTACGGATTGCATAGCTTCACAATTAAGATGAACTTTTGTATATTTTGGGCTCAAGAGATTCTTTTTCATTTTAAATGTATTTAAATTAACTAACTAGTATATTAGATTATTATAAGTTGTTAAGTTTTTTTTTTCTTCTTCTAATACTTAAAATTTAAATTCACTAGTTGAGTTTTGTTTTAATTGTAAAAGTTTTACTATTAATTTGTATATATTCAGTCCTTTGCTAGGCATGAAAAATGAGTGTGAAATCTTCTTATACATTATTTAAATTTTTTTGACATTTATTTATGACCTAAATTTTTATGTAGTATTGAAAACACTATAAAAATGCTAAATCAAAACAATTGAACCGATCTTACTTTCAACTTAATGTAATTATTATGATTTTATTGAAGACAAAAAATTACATATATTTTTATTTGATAACCTCTCATGTATAGTTATGTTGTGGGTTTGACACTTACACAACATAGCTGATAAAACACAATAGCCTATTTGATAAATGTAATAGTCAAATATAAATTAATTATTTTATTAAACTGATAATTATTATTATTATTTAAATAATAATCTACTAATTAATAAATCAAACTAAACTACTAATTGAGAATCATCAATAAATTAAATTAAACTGCTAATTAAAAATAAAATTTAATCTCCAAGTAGAGAAAATATCATCGAATATATTGTTGAACGGTATCTCTCATATCTTACCGAATTATTCCTTTCACTCCCTTGATAAATGATAGGTTTTAATGTTAATTTTTTATATGATGATGTATGGATACAATTAAAAAAAAATTTAGGATTCTAATATAATGGTTTAACTCTATATAGTCCAATATTTATCATTTACACCAATAACTATATTCTAACACATGTTTAGTATGATAGCATATTATAACGTTTATCATATAACTTAAAATCAAATATATAATTTTAGTGTATACCATGTAATATGTCCACATCATTCTTCTACGAGGGTTTAGGATACTACTGTCGTTTTAACATTTATTATTTAATATATATATTCTTTGAAATTTTAATAATTTGATTAAAGTAAAAATATAATATTTTTTAAAACTGATATTGTTAAAGCTTTTCAACTACCACCTATTTAATTTGTGATACTTGTGATACTTTAATATAATAGATGAAATTTTAGCAAACAAATGTTTTTTAATAAAAGATATATGAACATAAGAAAGAAGTAAACTACAATGATATAAATTAAAGTTCGACTAAAAAATAATATTAAGATGTGAAAATTATATTGAAATTAAAATTAAGTTAAAACTAATTTGAATTGAAGATTAAAATTGTAATTTTATTTCTTTTTTATATTAAGCGTCAATTCTTAGAAGTTTTCAATCTTCATCTTCTTCATGACTTTAGAAATTTTAAAAGTTTTTAAGATTAGATTTTAATATTTTCAGAAAATTTTCTTATTATTTCAAATAGAATTAACATAAAGTTTAAGAACACGTTAACGTGAGGAGAACTTTCTTATGCATGTATATTATAGGAGAAGAGATGGCCTATTGATTATTTATAGGCTCATATAGGGGCTCAAAGATTACGTGAACACATGTCAAAAAGTTTCTCGAAGTATTTTTATAAAGTGTATACATTTTTATTATACTAGTAATAATAAGTTAAACAAGTTAGTAATACTTTAATTATTTTTATCAACAACATGTAATACTATTAGACTTTTTAAATTGTATGTATGACCACATTAGTAGTGACATTATTTCTATTGTTATTTCATTGTTCTTGAGCTGAATTGTGAATTAATGATTAAGATAAATGTACGTGACTTTTAACTGATATAGCCAAGGTGATAATTATACAATAATCACCGATTTGATCAAGCATTAACAAAGGCCATGACTGCATTGCTTGTGTTGTTGCCATCATATTTGCTTCCATTTTATAAATAATGATATTCTAGCTATGTAGATAATAAACTAATATTAAAATAAATTAATTCTAATTCGTAGAGGTGTTCACGAGTCAAATCGAGTCGAGCTTGACACGGCTTGACTCGGCTTAACCACTAGCTAACCCTAGCTCGAACTCAGCTCGGCTCGGTTCGGTCAGCAGATCGGGCCATTTCGAGCCAAGTTTAAGCCAAGATCGAGCTTGTGCGGCATTTTCACAAACACAAGGAGTGCACTTTCAATTTCTTACTGTATATAAAACAACACCAACTGTTTACAGGTATTTTATTGGACACCTGTAAACAACATTAAAATCAAGAAAAAATGGTATTTGTTTCATATCATACCTTTCTTGCCACCAGCTGGCACTTCGTTGAGTCATTTCATCAAACACTTGGTGAACAACATCAGTATCAAAGTAACCAAGTCACCCAACTGGTTCTATTCAAGTTGGGGCTCGATCTAAGTCGAGTTGAGCTCGGGCAAGCTCGAACTCGGTTCGAATTTTTTTTGAGCTTAAAAAATCAGCTTGACTTTACTCGAACTCAGTTTTAAACCGAGTCGAATTAAGCTTTTTTGAGTCTAGTCGAGTAAGCTAACCGAGCTAACTCGGTTCGTGTACAGCCCCACTAATTGAGTTGTCTATATTACAAGTTCAAATTAGACATGTTATAAATCATTATATCGTTATTATTGTTATCTAACTAGATTATATAAAATTAAAATGAAAGCAAATAACTATTGTGAAAAAAATAATACTTAAACACGGTTGATGCAGACAAGGCAAAATAACAAAAGAAATAAACTAAACAAAAAAAACCTAAGAGTTAAACAAAAAAGAGACAAGAGGCACAAAGATTTACACAGTTCAAAATATTCTATACCCATTGGACAACAACATGAAGATTTCTTCTTACTAAAATTACATTTCTTAGAAATATAAGGCATACCTTTTTTTATATTATTTCACTATATGAAAACTCTCTTAGAAAAGAATACCATCTCTCTACATGTATTTTTCCAATGAGACAATGCCACATGAGAGTACATGCCAAAGCCTAAGAAATTTAAGCTTCATCGTATACGTACATACACACACATGTAAGAGAGGATACATTTCCTAGTGTGAGATGTTATATGCATACACATACATGCATATGATGCTCCACTGCCTCGGTACATTAAGGTACGGTATTAATATATTACCACTTGATGACCAATTTATCTAATAGTGTAAAAAACATTTATAATAACAACTTGTATAAATGTCAATGATTGTTAGGTAACAACAAGTACTAGTAAATTCCTAAATTAAACAAAATTTTATTTTGCAATAGGCTTTGCCAGCATACCCACTACATTGGTATTGGTGTGAATCTTCTATAATGAGATCTATCAATCTTGCATCATGTCATGAATAAAGTGATACTAAAAATTAATATGTTTGGTCTGAACATGAAATAACGAATTCTTAGCCAAGTTTAATGCGCTTTAATCGTTATAATGAATCACCACCACTTTTTGCTTAATTTTATAACAATCTCTTTAATCAAATACTTTCTTTGCATGCTTTCGTAGTTGATATGTTGTAAAACTCTAAACTTTTTAACACTTGGGTATTAGAAGTCCTCACATGTTACCGTGAAAACTTAACTTAGTTTATACATGAATAAAATAACAATTGAACTTGTTATAAGTATCCATTTACACTATATCCTGAATCTGACCATTAGGAGTAGTTTTTATCCACAGGACGAGTTATCCGATAGTTGATTTTCAACATGGACCATCACATCATAAGGGAACAAACACTGAACATTAGAAGATATGTTTCTGGAACTCCAAATGTGACAAAACTTCCAATGTTACCCTGTTACATTATAATAACCTTACATTACTAGTTTCGGTACTGAACTCATAAGATCCACCAATAAATCAAATCCCTATTGTACTTAAAATTTATATCAATACAACCGTTTGATTCTAGAACAAACAGATCAATTCTAATTAGATAAGAGATCCTAAGACTACTAATCAATGGTTTAAAAATAATTCAACTGTTAATTTCAAAAACTAACCGTCGATGTTTGCTTAGATAGTACATAGGACCCCTAAGAACCATTGATAATCAGGTTTAGAAATGATTCACTCGTCGGGTTATTTGGAATCAACGATAAAATCAAAAATTTTGCTTAGCATGACCCATTTAAAACCTTGGATTCACCATATATAAGGGCTCATTATGTAGAATGAACTGACCAGTTAAAGGAGTGACCCTAGTCAAGGATTTAGGCTGAAAATCACCATCGAATCAGTCTACATATGCACAAGATCAAGATATGTGGCCCACTTGAACTATGGAATTGTGTAACGATGTTCACTCCCCAAGTATAGGGTTGTGATGTAGTAATAAACTCGGTAAGACCGAGGTCGAATCCACAGGGACCGATACCTGTACGTTATCTGAAACCTAGTAGAACTAGAACTAGACTAAGATGTGATCTAAACCAAATAGAATTTAAGGAATAATTGTGGAATAATTATCTAAAACTTTAAGGAATTCAGAGGAAGGAAACTAGGGATTCAGAGGATCCACTTGTAGAGATCAGGGAGATCTTATGCCTGCTTCAAACATCATGAAAATTAAACTGAACTTCTTCTGATATAATTTTAAAGAGATGAAAGGTATATGAATTAGAATGGATTCCATCACCAAACCATGCCAAGGAAACAAAGTTAACAACAGAATTAAACTAATCACTAACCAATCAATATGCTATGAAGGTTAGGAAGGGTACCATCATCCTACCATGCCCAGGAGACGATGGTGAACAACAGGGCTTCCTGACGTCATAACATCAAAAGGGAAAAAGAAAATATTCAAAGCCATTACAGACCCATTGTAATTTCAGTCACAACAGACCATTAAAGACTAAAAACATTCCTTTCATAATCAACTAAAAACAAATTCAGTTCATGCATTCACATTAAAAGCATAAAGTAGTCTCTCATCTCGCTACAGGCTTCACCTCTTAGCCCTAGCTAAGGGGTTTAGCCACACATGAATGGGCTAAAATAAACAAATAAACAAGAGAAAGAGAAAAAAAAACACAGCAAAGAAAGTGAAGTAAAGAAAAAAAACTTCTCCTCTCTTCTCACTGTCTTCACGTTCCAATCTTCAATCTTCCTCCTGGAATTGAATGCCTCTCTCCCTCACTCTCTCTTCCTTTTGTAGTTGTGAGGGTCGGCTGAAGAAAACTTCATGCGTAAGTTTTCTTACGCAGGCATAATTCTTTACTGTGTTTGCGCTGATTGATTGGTGGGTCCTATTATTGAAGTTAACGGAGAAATCTACTCTGTTCATTGGAAGCATGGCGAGAAACTAGTCGGGAAAGGACCGTTCTTGACTGATTACAGTGTGGTCCATAGGCTTTTTCACTCCACCGTCCGACCTGCATTTAGATGGTTGGAAATCGTCTTCTCAATGCCTTCTGGGATTCTGCCACCTAGGCGATGGTTACAGGGCCCTTTGGAGTCCACTGAATGGTCCAGATCGGACTGATCAATGCAGAGGGTGGCCCACAACATTCGACCGCAGGCTCTGTTGCGAAACAGAGCCTGCGCAACTCGTGTTGTGATGTTGGTGGGGTCCAAAATCAGTATCAAACGAGAAATCCACCACGCCCATTGCGTTCTCCTCGGAAAACTGTTCGGGACAGGCTGATTTGTCTCGAGTTTGATGCGGCCCATGGTACCAGATCTTCTAGTCGTCCGTCTTACATTTGATCATGAGTTATATGTGTGTGCACGCATGGGAACAGAAGAAGACATTGGACAGGGTCTTGACCACCCTATGGAGAAAATAGATGGTTCAGATCGTCCGTTTGGGCGATGGATGTGGCCCACTGTGATTAGCCGGTGAGAGCACGTCCGTCACTGGACGTGCGAAAGTCTCTTTTTGGACATTTTGTGCAAAAAACTGGTGGGGTCCACTGTGATGCCTGTCTTAGAAATCCACTCCTTCCATCAGCTCCTGTACGTAGTGTTGGCCCATGGCCTCTAGTTTAAAGCAGATCTGACTTCAGGGTGGGCCACATGCTTAACCGATGTATGGACAACATTCACCATTAGAAATATAATTTGATTCACGTATGCATGCATGGCACATCTATTTACAGATTTGCCATTCTCTTTTGTTATATCTTCTGCCGACAGTATCTCCTGATTACACTATGCAAATGACACAAAATTTCACTAGGATTTGTTATTTTTCATGCTCTTTCTAACGCCTAAGTTTGAGCCTTAATCGCTCATGGATTGCCAAGATGCTCTTTAATGGCTAGCGTCCTCTGATCTCTCTATTGGGCCACTTCCACGAGGATCTAATGGCTGAAATTTGACGTGTACGGTTAATTTATGGTCCTCAGGCCATGTATGAAGTTTCGAGCCGAGTGGATGGTGGAAACCCTGTGATCTTGCATTCTGACTAACTTTCAGGCCACTTGAGCTTCAGTTTCTCAATTTTCTTGGATCTCTGGTGTGTATATCCATCGATCTTGGTCCCCTGGAGTCCATTCCTTGCTCTGGTGACTTCAAAGCGTTAAATCCATGCTTTTAATACTCTTTTTCAATCAAAGCTCTTTATTACATCCTACAACAGAAACACGATTAAATTATAATATTAGGCATTATCGTGTACGTAAAATCGGGCAGTAATCGGGGTCTGCTATGCAATATTCGACCCTCAACAAACGACCCAAAAATTAGCACCCGAGCACAAAGACCCTGGTCTCGAGTTCCCAGGTGTGAACCAAATGAAAATGTACATGTGACCTCATTCAGATTCACATTCATTCCACACATGAATAATCAGAGTAAAATAATTCAACTTAGCGGATCTAAAACAAGGTAGAGATAACAAAAATTCATAAATATAGGGCTAACAGTCAAAGTACAATTCCAATAGTAGTGATCGCCCAAAATGAAGATTATATAAGCTACAAAAATAATACAACAAAATTAATACATAGAGCACGCTCAGTTGGGGACTCCAATCTATACATGCACAAAATTTAAATAAAAACAAAGTCTTTTAGTTTCTCCCGACACTATCAAGACATCACAACAAAAGTGCAAGCTGATCCAAGCTTACCTGCCAAAGGCCTTAAAAGTACCTGCATCAACAACGTCGCCTAGTTGGTATTTTAAAACACTGTCTTAGGTGTGATTGAGTAGCTAACTCAGTGGTTACATTAGTTCTAAGTTATACATGTTATCGACACAATTAGCATATGTAATGATAAATAGGTAAACAATCACTTCTAAATACTCTTGTTAAATGCATGTATGAAATTATGACATGATGCATGTCCTTACAATTCAACGCTCCCTCACAAGCGACTTCAACGCCTATTTCACAAATCCCAATACTCTCCTATAAGCGAATCTACCACCTAATCACGACATCTTATTTAATGCAACATGATTGATGCATATGTTAGACAAGTAATTAAATTCTATTCATCCAGCATATTGGGGATGTTAGGGTATCACCATTTTATCATGGTCTCAACTGGATCACAAAGCTAAAGGCAGACATAATAACTCCTCACCTGTGTCCCTTTATCTATTTTTGGGTTCATCACCCAAGCGATAACTCCCCAGCTAATGCGGGAATAACACTGGCTCAATCGACTGGCATGATTGATCTGAAATGACTCGGATGACATAACTTAGATGACATAGGGTTAGCGCCTCATCAACATGGTGGAGGAAAACAACAATTGATGCAAGAGTTGTCATCCAAATGCAATCATGGTGTGGTCGTGACATTCATTCTATTTATGATATAATAGGATTATAGCCTTCATGATTGCTCATTGATCATTATGGGCCTGATCATCAAATCTTGATGTGATACCCAGTGCAGCATTACGATCCCTTTCTTTGAGTCGAGATTGCAACACATGAGAAGTCTTCACAACATGATGCTAGCTAAATGTCAATAAATATGCCCAAATAGTTCAACACCTTTGTAGCAAGATGGACCATTTGATCCTCATGTTGTTAACACCATCCACCCCACTTCATTTGGCTCCAACCAGCAAGCAAACTCCTTTAGATCAAACACTGTTTGTTTGGAGATAAATGAAACATCATTGGTCTTTAATGCACGACACTTGCACTATGCCCTTGAATCTATGATCCAATGGGTATCCTTAGTCATAACTACTTTGGTGGAACACACAACCAATAGTATCCGCAAAGTCCTAGAAACTCGGACCCAATCCAATCCAATCGCCCCTAATGGATATTCTCAATGCCTTATTGACAAAGAGATGTGTGAATTGAGCCATATGGGTCACTGTTAGTAGTATGTCTCGTCATTAGCAATACATAGACCCTTATAAACTAGATGAGCATGATGCCCATAAATGTGGTCAAATGATCTTAGTCAATGATTGATGAAATTAGGCCCAAGTAACTAAAGTCGACAATCAAAATATTAAACTTTATAACCCATCCACTTAATTCAACATGAAATAATCAAAACTTTGTATTTCAATATGCAAATTAGGTGGTTAATAATGGATTCAAAGATGGAGAATCGGTTCCTTAAATGCTCTTCATTAAACACTTGAAATTAAGCCTAAATAGGGCTGCAACTGGGCCTCAATGAGGTACAACTAAATGGGCTTAAAATATGCTCATAGCCTAACCCATGAATAGCCCCAAAATAGGTCCAAAACCTACCTAAAATCAGGCCCAAAAGCTATCCAAAATATAGCCCAAAAATCAGTCTAAAACCAGGTAAAAAACTGCTAAAATTTGGCCCAAAATTAGCCTACCAAAGACGGCCCAACATAATTAAGTCTAAAAGAATACATCGGCAACTGAGCCCACCAGATGGTGAAGTTAAACATAGCCTATGATCGTTTCAAGGAGAAAACACAAGCCCTTATAGGGATCTCATTCAAACACGAGTATGAAACCCTAACCTCATTTCATCCTACAGAAAATGCCACAGCTTCCACTATAGTCGTCGCCATTTGAGGAGGCTGGCGACCGCACAACCCTGAATTGGTGCTAAAGATGGCGGCATGCCATGGTTGTGGTCCTTGCTAACAATGAAGGGGACAGTGTGAGCTGAATCAACAATTATAAATGCTGCTGCCTGATCATTAGAGATGGTTACCAGTTTGAGAAATGGACATCGTTGCCAGTAAGGGGCTTTTGGCCCATAACCCCCTGAGCTAGTAGATCAGAATCAACCTATCATCTTCATCTTCCATAGTCGGTGATGGGATTCTATTATACAAATGCAATTTGACTCCTCTAGCCACTAAAATCAATGCCGACTACCATTCCCTATCCTATTTTCCACACCAATAGCATGATCCCTTACCGCAATTGAACCCCTCATGGTCATCTTCTTTGTCCCTGGGTATTGATGTAGGTAGCACGGAGCCACCATGCCACTCCATGATCTTCCATGAAGAAGGGTCATCTTAGTTCTACAATAATGAAAACCCACCTGGCTGCAGCTGTCATGGCTGCCGAAAATGGAGAAGATGGGGTAGAGATTGGTCCACCACTTTGGTAGAAAGGAGCCACCATTAATATTGATAGAGGGGGTTGAACGATAATAGTCCCAATATCCTATATGTCTTCAGGGTTTACAAGACTAGGGTTATACCTTTCGATTTTAGTCATCGTCGAGACATGACACTCATCGGATTTTGGTGATATGCACGATATTCTAGTTTGAATTTCTGTATTAAGTTAGAATCTATACGAAGGACTGCATTCTTTGTTTGTTGCTAGAATCTGACAATCTTTGATTGAGTTCAAAAATAATCTCTTATATTCTAAAACAATGTGCAAGATCGATGTGTAGTATTGCTCTAATATCACATGTTGTATAAATCGGAGCGGATTCCACGATCGTTACTAGCATTGAATCTAAGGTATAAAAGCATTTCGAATGCGTACCTTAATTGGCCATTGTGTGGCTCTTGAGAACCTTGGAGAAGATGTTTGCACGTCGGTCTTCCTCCTCCTATACACCCATGACTGTACATTTTTTAATGGGGAGAAGAACATGCATGTAATCGTGTATGGAATTGGGGACCGAATGCACCTTATATAGTGGAGTGGCAGTGGGAGGGAGTCCACCCATCTTAGGACTCTTCCACTTGCCTACGTCTTCTCAATCCGTTACATCATAGGAGAGAAATCATTTTTCAATACAACTCTATTCAAAGTTGTTTAGGGCTTGTTTGGATTCGCGTATAAGAGTGTATAGTATTGTATTAACAGTGGACTTTTACATTATACAATGTTTGAATAGGAGTTGGTGTCCATGGGTTACCATGCGCGCAAATATATCAGCATCTCAAAATTTTTAAAAGGCAGTAGTGTAATTTCAGACGGCATTGCATCGTGTAGTGCAATGTAGTCATTGCGCTGTATTTTTGCCAAACATTGTAGCTATCTCTTTGAACGTTTTCTATCTATGGAGAATGAAAATATCCTACACCAACATTGCCCTGTATCATCTCCATTCCATTGCAAGTGGGCGTTAACCTTCTCTATTTCTTCTCCGAAGGTCTGAGGTTTATTATACAGTTGAATCTCTCCTCGAGCTCTTGGAAGGGACGGAGCAGAGATTCGGTGAGTTAGATCGGACGCCTGCGATCACCTTTCAGATTGGGTGGGGACTACTTTCATGTTTGTGAATGATCCGATTCGTCCATCGGTTCTGTGAGTTCGTTTTAAGACATGTTGCTATTTTAGATGTCATCCATACCGTTAATAACGTTATTCCTATTGGCATGTATTGAAAATAATTCAATGTTAGCATGAATCAAAACTTCCGTGGCCCCATCCCAATTTCAACTGTGGATGTCGAATTATCCTGGATTACACATATAAAGCTTTTGAGACGGTTCAATTTTGGTAACATATACTAATATTCAATCACAAAATGGATGGACGGGTAGGATTATTCACAAACATGACAGTGGACCCCACCTGGGTTCTCAATTTGAGAACTTAAAAATAGCCACCGTCGTACAAGTGCAATCAATATTATATGTATATACAATACGCAACCCTAATACGTCGTATCCAAACATTGATCTCTAAAAGAATTTGTATACTTGCCCAAACAATACCTCCTATCCAAACATTGATTCATGGCATGTTAATTTGAATGTATTCTGAAATTGATCGAACGTATACATGAACAGTAGTTGGATACAATATAATACACACTTATTCGCGAATCCAAATAGGCCCATATAACACTTCATGCCCATAAAACTGTGTACCCATCAGCTATGTAGGTCCCACCCTGATGGTCATGTGATCGATCTAAACTGATCATTGTATTGCTAAATAGAAAGATGCCATACATGACCACCATCCCAACAAAATCACATCACCAAAATATATCGATGTCATTGTTTGGATTTGAGATTTTCATGGTAATATTATGAAAAAGTAATGATTAGAAATTCATTTACTTATCTCTAAAATACATCTGCATTTGACCGAAGAATTACACGTTTAGTATGACAATGCTAAAATCATAAATGACACTTTCCTTTCAATTATTGGATAATTGGCAAAACAAATAACCCCTTAGTGAGTTAGATGTTCTTTTATTTCTTTTAACTTTTTGTTTAATTTAATTTAATTTTTTTATACCTTTGTTCTTTCTCCTTGTGCTATGAACTACTTTTCTATATTTGTAGTTGGAATTGAGCCTTGACTCCTGAGTATTTTTATAGTTTGGAATTGGGCTTAGGCCCTTCTCGGTCCGTAATAAAAAGGATTTTACCTTGAAAAAATTTGCATGCTCTAAGAACTTATTTGGTTAGCTATAAATGCTTATAAACAGTGGTAAATAAATAATGATGTTTGACTTCTTCTATATTTCCATTCACCAATGCGGGAGTTGATAAGTATGGATTTTGAAAAGACACTCCAATCGCATCAGGTAAACTCTATGGGTCCCACCATGATATATGTGTATTATCTACACCGTCCATTTATTCTGTAATATCATTTAAAGACATGATCTAAAAAATTGAGTTAGATTCTAAACTTCTGTAGCCTCAAAAGAGTTTTCAACTATAGTTATTCAATCCTCACTGTTTTTTTTGTGGTGTGGTTTACTTGCTCATGCCTTAAAATTATCTTTAAAGAAATGGACGGGATGAATATAACATATGCATTATAATGGCCCCCACCTTTTATATATATATATATATAATAATTATAACATATGCATTATAATGGCCCCCACCTTTTATATATATATATAGGTTAAATAGGATTTTTATTCCTGCAAAGAGCTCACATTTATAATAATTATAATATTACCACTATTTAATAAATAATTGTGTTTTATTTATTTATTTTTTTATTTTACACACGCACCCACAACCCCTAACACACGTGGGATTTCATCACAATGGGTAATCAAACTCATGACCTGCGGGTAGGGCTATACACGAACCATTTGAGACAGAGAAGTGAGAATGCCGCCCGACCCATGAACTTGCTGTAAGGTCCGAAACAAGCCCGAACTCGCCTGATTGCTGACCAGGCTGAGTTCGGGCTGGACATGTTGGCCCGGTGACAAAGCCGGGTCGGGTTCGGGTTGGGTTTGGCTGGTGACCAGGCCGGGCCGGGCCGAGTTGAGCTTAGTTCGACTCGATTCAGCCCGATATACACCCCTACCCACGGGTGTGTTTGTAAAACCCTCTTATGCTCTTTATTTGAGTCATGCTCACTTACGCATCCACACCAGTGCACACCTTTTCACACGTGTCATAGCAGTCTAGTCCAAATGGTACATGTGATGCAGAATCCCATGAAACTTGAAGGGACAAATTTTCAACCGATCTAAAATTCTGGTGGGCAATAGAAAAGAGAAATGCAAATCAAGGAAAGAAACTGTTTTCATTTTTCATGGCCCACCAGAGTTTTGTATCAAAGTAAAATTTGGACCCGGGGTGTTTCATGAGGTGCTTCTTCACGGGACTGTTCAGGTTTTAGATTCAAATCATGTAAGTTGAGTTCTCAAAAAAGTTTGCACAAGTTCCTTGCTAACTGGTGTACCTAAACCATGAGTTTTAACATCCAGCTAATTGAACTGCTGTATCTTTATTTTATTTATTATTATTATTATTATTATTATTTTTTCGGGTTAGCTTGTTAGTAGACACCCATGTCAGTACACACACTCCATGTTAGCCACCCCCACAATGGATCGATACCAGGACCTCAAGTGTTGAAACGGGGTATCTCCACTCAGTCTCCCAGTTGAGCTATGGATCTGGGTGTAATTGAACTGCTGTATTACGGCCCACTAGCATTCATTCATCGAGTGGGCCACACGTGTACTTTAAATCACATCAATGGTTGTCAACTGTTTTGATGGTGTGGGGACAGATCAATTTGATTTCATCACTTCCTCTTCATGCTGTTGCTAAATATCCAACGGTATGGATATTATTCATTGAATGTTTGACTTCCTCATCTTATACAGAATATAGAAAAATAATCACATGCATGTTTTAGTAACTGACCACTTATTACTTACATATAACATCTAAAGGTTAGCTATATGGTGAAGATCAGATGTCCCATCCATCAATCAAGCTACACCTTAAAAAAATGGACAGCTGACGGTACTCACCTAATGAATGGTTTATCCCATTATTGTTGTGACACATGCAAGGAAAATGAAATCGGTTTGAAACGTTGCAGACAACTCTCACACTCCTTCAATAAAGAATCGAGGCTTCTCAAATCTCTATCGACGGCGACGTAGCACGCAGATTGGGTGCTACCCCGCCCGTCTCTAACTGGGAAAGGACAGGGGCTCAGGTGTATGGGATTTATCCATACCGTCTGTCCATTTTTCATATCATTTTAGAATATAATTCCAAAAATAATGCAGATCTAAGGCTTAAGTGGACCACACCATAAGTAAGCAGTGGTGACAATGATTATATACCAACAGTTGAAACCTTGCTAGGACCAACCTTGATAGTTAAGTTGCATGTATCTCACAAAACCTCGGTGTGGCCCTTAGAAAGTTTTCAACTGCAAGTGAAAATTCTCACTGTGTGGTCTACTTGAGCCTTGGAACTGCCTCATTCTTGGGCATGTACACTAAAATGATATAGATGGACGGTGTGGATAAAACTCATGCATCACAGTGGCCCTCAGAGGCCATGTCTGTCCCTATCTAGGGATGGGTGTGGCACGCAATCGGCATCCCTTATGTAGTGCCTCATTGGACCATCTGGTGTGGGCCCACCTTGATGTATGTGCTTATATCCATGCTCCACATCCGTTCTCAAAGCTCATTTTAGGGCATGATCCAAAAATGAAGCATCAGCTAGACCACTCCCCAGTAAATAGTGGTAATTGACGATTAAAACTTTTTATAAGTCACAGAAGTTTTAAATCATGCTAGCATTTGTATCGTCGACCCTTCATCTTGGTCTTGTTTTAGATAAAGCTAACATATGTATCGTCCACTCATCTTGGTCTTTGTGACCTTATCAAAGCTTGGATGGAAAATAAATATTCTGCTAGCACTTAAGAAGTTTTTTATGATGGGTATCCAATCTCAACTTTTTCTTGTAGCGTGGTCCACTTAAGATTTTTTTTTTTCTGCTTCATTTTTTGAATCATGCCCTAAAGTAATATCTCAAGATGGATGGAGAGATTGGATGTAAGGCAAACAAAGCCAAGAAGGATTCGACAGCTGTGGCTTTATCCTTCCTTTTTTAAGAACGATGAACAAATAAATACATCTTCAGAATTCCCTACGTGCTATTAAACTAAGGCCGTGTTTGTTAACGCTGAATTTTTGCACTTAACGCGGAATGGGAAAAAATTTTCATGTTTAGTGGTGTTTGTTAATGTGTTATTAACGCGGAAGACGAAAAGCGCTAAGTGGTTTTTCACTAAATTCTTTCCGTGATAAGAGTCTGGCTTAATGGTGAACGCGGAATGCGCTCCGTGATTTTTCATTAAACAACAATTTTTTACTTCCAAAAGTACCCCTTTTCAAGTTCCTATGGTAATTTTTTATTTTCAATTGTTTGCGCGGTACAAAATTAACCTTTAACCTTTGAAACTTTTTTATGCCCCACCATGATTTATGTATTTGATCCACACCATCTATCAACTTTTTCAGATAATTTAAGGTGTGATCCAATAAAAGAAGCAGGTCCAATAATTTATTGGACCATAAGGTGGGGATTGAACGTCCACCATTAAAAACTTCCTGAGAGTTGGAGAAGTTTCAGATCAAGTTGATATTTGTGTTTTCACTTCATCCACGTCTACATGACCTAATGAATAGGTTGGATGGTAAAAAAGCATCACAGTGGCCCATGTAACTTTGATCTCTTTGAACAGGTCGTAGTACAACGGACGCGGATTGTGTACTCTTTGATCTCTTTGATCTCTTTGAACAGGTCGTAGTTATATCAAAATCTCAAGTGGGCCACATTACAGGAAACAGTGTTGAATAGTGTTGACCATTAAAAACCTTTTGGGGACCATAAAAGTTTTGGATCAAGCTGATCTTTGTTTCTTCCCTTCATCTGGGCCTGTATGACCTAACAAAAATATGGGATGTCAAATAAACAGTACAGTGGGCCTTAAGAGGATTTTAATGATGCATATCTAATTATTATTGTTTTCCTATGGTGTGGTCCACCTGAGATTTATATCCTTCTAATTTTTGGTTTGAAGCACTAGAATGATCTGGAAAAATGGATGAACGAAGTGGATGAAACACATACATCATGGAGGGGCTAACAGAGCACCGACCACGGTGGCCGGTGGAGTAGCCAATCCGTTGTCGTCCAGTCTATGCTGACGGGTTGAGTGGCAAGAGTCCCTACTGAAGTGATGTCACCAAGTTCTGTGAGCCCCACCATGGTGTGTATATTGTATCCAAACCGTCCATACATTTTGAGAGATCACTTTAGGACATGATCCAAAGAATGAGGCAGATCCAAGGCTGGATTGGACCCCACCACATAAAAGAGTGGTGAGCGTGTGCCCACCGTTGAAACCTTCCAAATGTCTACCATGATGTTTTTTGAGATCCAACCTGTTCATGTGTTAAAGCAGACATGAAAAAAGGGAAAACACAAATATCAGGTCGATCGAAAACTTATGTGGCCCTTAGAATTTTTTAATGGTGGGCGTACTCTCTCCACTGTTTTCTATGGTGGGGTCCACTCGAGCTTTGGATCCGACACATTGTTTGGATTATGCCCTAATATGATCTGTCCAAATGGATGGACGGTGTGGATCCAAAACATACATCATGGTGGGCCCACATAACTTGGTAACGTCACTTCAGTAGCGAGTCTAGCTACTCAACCTGTGAGTATCTAATCCACGTCCTCGTGCTAAAGCCTTTCGCGGGAAGTTCATGCGCTAGGAACGCATGTGGGGCCAAAGATGAACCGTATCTAATGCTTGTGAGAAATTCTTACCGTCCATTCATTTTGTGAGTTCATTTTAGGACATGAGGCCAAAGATGATCCATATCCAATGCTCAGGTGGGCTGAAAACATGATAACTAAATGTCTACGGTTGAAATATTCATGGGGCCACTGAAGATTTGAATCATGCTAATATTTGTGTTTTCGGTTCATTCTAGTAGGAATTTTTTAATGGTGGGCGTACTCTCTCCACCGTTCCTGTGGAGGAAACCTATATAGGCCCACCTTGACTTTTGTGAATAATGACATTTTAATTTTTTATCAAGTATTTCATATTTTATTTGAATTAAAAAGAATAATTTTATTTTTATTTAATAAAAAATAATTTATTTATAATGTAAAATATTTCCAAACAAGAGATAGGGGCAAATGTGTCAAAATAACATATTTCAAACATTTCAGATGTTTGTTAACAAACAAATTGTTTCAAATTCAATACTAAATTTTCAGACTTCAGCCATGGTTACCAAACAAGTATTTTGACTTTAGATTTCAAATTTAGGCTTCAGATTTCAGGCCCAGGATTTAGACTTCAGATTCAGGCTTTAGACTTCAGATTTAACAAACTGGGGCTAAGTCTCCACATTGAGGGATCCACTGAAGCCGAGCCCATCTGATGCATGCTACGTATGATGGGTTTAAGGGACCAGATTAAGTGGATCAGGAAGCCACCGAGGTTGGTGGTTACAGGACTGTGGGCCACCATGATGTATGTGTTTTATATCCGGGCCATTGGTTTTATGGCAAGCCATAGGAAACAACGGTGATTGAATGCCCTTCATTAAAAACTTCTCTGGGCCCACAAATTTCCGATCAAGATGATATTTCTACTTTCCCTTATCCAGAGTGACATTATCAACGGGCTGGATGGCAAATAAACATTACAGTGGACCTTTGGAAGTTTTTAACGGTGGGCGCTCAGTCATCACTGTTTCCTGTAAGATGGGCCACCTGAAATTTGGATCTGCTTCGGTTTTGGGCTTATGCCCTAAAATGATATGAGAAAACGGATGGACGGCGTGGATATAAAACACGTTGGGCCCCAGTATGGGAACCACGAGCTCGATGGATCCCTGGATACCCCGAAACGTCGTCCGGGTTTAAGCAAGTGACGTGCCACGTGTGAAGGGTTTAAGCAGGTGACACGTCCACCGTCCAAAATGTGACACGTTCGTTAAGTGGCCGATCAGCACACTTCTAGTAGTCTGGGGTGACCATGTCGCCATCAGCTTCTCCTACGAACGGCACGTGTCGTGACCATGTCGCCATCAGCTTCTCCTACGAACGGCACGTGTCGTGACCATGTCGCCATCAGCTTCTCCTACGAACGACACGTGTCGTGACCATGTCGCCATCAGCTTCTCCAGATGTGACTTAACTATGAAAGAGAGTCTTGAAGAGGAAGTTGATGCTTGACCCGTCCATCCCTATGGCTAATGGTGGATCAGGACCGTCCACCTACTATGATCTACTTTAAATGATAGATTGGAACTACTCAAAACCTATGCCAGCAACACAATCCTAACTATTCCTTTCTATCAACTTTACAAGTTTTCCTTTTTCAATCCACACCGTCCATTTGGGTGGTCCAATCAAATGTTCATGAACATCAATTTTGGACCATGAGTAGTACGTGTACGGTGTGGATTTACAATTGGGTCGTGAGTCAGTGGGCAGCCTTTCATGCTAGATTTACATGTACAAGATCTAAGCCATTCATAGAATAGGGCGCACTTTTTTTTTTTACACGCTCACACACCCCACACACACTCACGGCGTAGTGGGCTTTCACACGTATATCAAATATTAACCGTTGAAAATTTTTGGTGTCTGTCGTTTTCAACCGTACAAGTTTGGCCTGCCTAATTAACAAACCAAAATTATTTATTCCTTTCGCTACTCGTTCGGGGATCGGGCTATTCAGAGAATCAAACAAACATGAAAATAACATTTGCCAGATGTGTCATTGTTGTGGTTTTCTTGAAGAACTGGCTTCTTAATCATTTAGACCTAAAAAATGTTTTCCTTTGTAAGAAAATGCAGGAATCAATCATCCACAGTAAGATATGACAGCTATAATATCTAATTACATTTCTACACTACTCATTTAAGGATTAGGTTATTCAGACTATAAAACAGACATGAAAATAACATTTGCTTGATCTGATGTATGCTTGTTGTCATTGAAGAATTGACTTTTTAATTATTTAGATATGAAAAATGCTTTTTTTTATAGTAACGTACAAAAATTAGCCATTCAATTGAAACATGATAGCTATAATGTGCTAGTACATTACTCTGCACTATCATTGTATTCATAATTTCAACATTTCGATACTGGTTCGAGGATTGGATTAGTAGAGTACTAAATATATGTGAAAATAACATTTTCGGTACGTGTCCTTGTCGTCGTTGTCTTGAAGGATTAGCTTCTTTATCAATTAGACATGAAAAATACTTTCCTTCGTAATAACATCAATCATTTACTCAAGACATGGCCGCTATAACATGCTATTACACACTCTCATTGAAGTCACAATGTCTTACAAGCATTCTTTTTCTTGCCTACGTTGCTACCTTAGCCAATTTATTTTAAATTTATTTTAGCATGTTTATATTATAATCTTATACAATTGATGGGTCAAAGCTTTAAGCCATGTGCACTAATGTCTTATACGAATTTCAACCCTTCAGCAGATGACGGTTAAAAAATAATTAATGATCATTAATTAGGGCTGCCTTTTGGGTTCCGTTCAACTAATACCTGATTTGGGTCAGGTGGTCAAGTTCCTTGGATTAGAGGTTTGGATTGGGAAAGATGCCAATTTGAATTTGGGTTAGTTTTGGGTTAAGCAAATTCATTTGGGTTATGTTGAGTTAGAGATATCACACACACACACACACACACACACACACACACACATATATGGGTTGGGTTGAGTCTACTTTAGGCGTTGAATTCAGGTGGGGCATATCAAATTTGGATTTGGGTTGAGTTGGATTGCATCTTAAGGGCGTGTTTGATTTTAAGTAGCTGTGTAAATACCCGTGAAATGAGTAATTATTACCATTTCACCCGTTTAAAAATCTTACGAAAATCTCCCATACTTTTTGCCTCAGAAACTAGTTTAAAAGATTTATTTTAAATTTTTGGACCCCAAAATAATGTATATGATAAACTCATTTCGTCTAGTCCTTTTAACACAATATTTTAAGGCATGAGCTGAAAAACGAGGCATATTGAATACTCAAATAGCCCACACCAAAAGAAACAGTGGGCCCGAGAGGTTTTTAATGGTAAATATTTGATTCCCTTTTCTAGTGGTGTGGTCCACTTGAGCTTTCAATATGCCTCATTTTTTAGCTCATGCCATAAATTTATCAGGCATAATAGATTAACGGTGTGGATAAGCGATACGCATCACAGTGGGACCGACAAATATGTCTCGATTTTCGTATAAAAATGCATGTCATCAAATCAAACATAAAAAAAAAAGTGAGATAAAAACGAGAGAAATAATTATTACATATTTTTACAGTATTTCACTGTGAATTGAAAAATCAAACAAGCCCTACGGGTGGGCTTTATGGTTAGCTTAAGTTGACCTCAATCGGACCTAAGTTGCTGAAGTTGCATAAATTACTATGCTGTGTTTGTTTTTCTAATTACCTCAATAAATGAAATGTAGTAGATAATGATTTTAATTTTCTTTACTTGTTTGGTAACATTAGTTAGATTTGGCTACGAGGATGGTATTCTTTCTTTATTATTTTAGTCATTTAAAATAAATATATAAGTTAAAATTTTATAACATAGATTTAAAATGATTACAAATGCATTTATCTATGCCCTTAAATCAACTACTCAATGTTGCAACTGTATCATATAAGGGCCTAGGCCGGGTGGATTGGAAGGGATTGAATGGTATTAGGGTGGATGGCATGGATTTCTAGGTAATGATGGTGTTGTCAGTGGATTGTCTCGAAATCCATGGGATTGTTATATCCCTGGCCATATCCAATCTGTTTGGCACGCCCGGCCAATCCCAGGATTAAACCAAATTTGAACGGATTAGGATGGATTGGATGGGATTTAAAAGTAATGACGGTGTTTTCAGTGGATTGTCTTAAGATCCATGGGATTAGGATCAGACTACCGACTCGGTTTGGTACGCCTGGCCAATCCCGGGATTTAACTTCCAATCCCTTCCAATCCGACTGGCCAAACCGGCCCTAAGGTACCACAAATCACAACGGTCGAATAATCCCGGCCTTTCATTCTCGGACCCTTGTTTATTTGAAGAGGAATCTTGAAGGAATGTCGAACGGCTCTAAAGTAAGATAACTAAAAGGGGCAATTTTTTGTGCACCGTACATTTTTACGTGTTCACTTGCAATATCTGAGCTTGCCCATCATTCGTTCATCAGAGAATCAGAGTTTCTCTGTATGGCTTAACAGGCCTCCTGTACAGTGAAAGATGCCACTATCATTTTACGAGTCAGAGCTGTCTCAATCAATCATTTCTCATTGCTTCCTAGTCTTTTCTTTGCTTTCCCTACCTTACACGTATCACGAGATTGAACTTCTTCCCTCTCTCAGTCACTACTCGTGTGAGCCACTCATCAGGTGGGACCCAATTTCTATCCATCATCACCGAAAGCTCACTAATGGGCGTCGTGTGAGCCACACATGCATGGGACGTTGGCTCCTGGTTAAATCTTTTTGTTGTTAATTAACATTCCCATGTGGTATTGCCAAGCTTACATTATACAATACGTGCATGTGGGGCCCACAGGATGAAGGGTCTGAATATAGCCTGCAGCGACTGCATGGGCATGCGTGGAAAAAGTAGTTCATGTGAATCAAATAAATAATGATAATGGCAGGATAGGTATGAATTTTGAAGAGGAAGCAAAGCAACTTGGATACACTCGTAGTGTGATGGATGATACAGTGGTGTTTGGACAAGCTTTGGCAGAAGAATATGAAAAATGTAGACATGACCACGTGGCGCCAAATATACCGAAAATAATTTTTAATTGAGCAAAGGCGTGCTAAGCATGTGATTTGGATAAGAACTCACGACTGGGTAAGAATGCATTCGATAAAGAGCAATCACAATTAAATAGCCACTACAAGAAATTTCACTTTTACCTACGAAACATTTCGTAGGTAAATGATATTATTTCGTAGGCAAAGTGTTTTACCTACGAAATATTTCGTCAGTAAATTCGTTGGTAAAAAGCCGTGGCTAAAGACTTTTACCGACGAAAAAATGTCATCGTCGGTAACGGTAAGACTTTTACCAACGAAATTAAAAACTTTGTTGAGACTTTTACCAACAAAGTGTTAAGACTTTTACCTACGAACGTTTTCGTAGCTAAAAACTTTGTTAAAACTTTTACCTACGAACATTTTTCGTTGTAAAAAACTTTGTTAAAGGTACAAACAGTGTTTAGACTTTTACCTACGAACATTTTCGTAGCTACAAACTTTATTAAAACGTTTACCTACGACATGTTTCGTAGGTACAAACTGTATTAAGATCTTTACCTACGAATGTTTCCGTAGCTATAAACTTTTTTAAAACTTTTATTCGTAGGTACAAATGGTGTTAAGACTTTTACCTATGAACGTTTTCGTAGCTACAAACTTTGTTAAAGCTTTTATCTACGACATGTTTCGTAGGTACAAACTGTGATAAAACTTTTACCTACGAACGTTTTCATAGCTAATAGTATTAATACTTTTACCCACAGGTAGAAAATACAAATTAAACAGCTTTTTCCTAAAAAGAAACAGAGATCCCACATGAGGAAAAAGAAAAAGAAAGCAAATCCAACGCCAAAAAGAATTAGAGAAAAAGAAAAAGAAACCTGCACATATATGGTGTTTGGATGAGCAGTAGCTTTGAGAAGATAATCAGTACCCCAACGAATAGCTTCCTACAACGAATATCATCATACAGAAAAGTTATGCAGCAAAATTGAAGAACTAAAAATATAGAAAAAGACAAGGATGAGATGTCATAAAAAAGAGAGAGAGACAATACTTCAAGAGCACATGCTCATCTTCTCAATTATAAACTCTGAAAAACTAAGCAAAATCTGCATTATCTAAAAACCAAATAAACATCCAACAATTCATGGGCTGAAGTAAATGCTTCCCCATACTTTTACCTACGAAATTAAAAACAAATGGAAAATACAAATTAAACAACTTTTTTCTGAAAAGAAACAGAGATCCCACATGAGGAAAAAGAAAAGGAAAGCAAATCCAACGCCAAAAAGAATTAGAGAAAAAGAAAAAGAAACCTGCACATATATGGTGTTTGGATGAGCAGTAGCTTTGAGAAGATAATCAGTACCCCAACGAATAGCTTCCTACAACGAATATCATCATACAGAAAAGTTATGCAGCGAAATTGAAGAACTAAAAATATAGAAAAAGATAGGGATGAGATGTCATAAAAAAGAGAGAGAGACAATACTTCAAGAGCACATGCTCATCTTCTTAATTATAAACTCTGAAAAACTAAGCAAAATCTGCATTATCTAAAATTCAAATAAACATCCAACAATTCATGGGCTGAAGTAAATGCTTCCCCATACTTTTACCTACGAAATTAAAAACAAATGGAAAATACAAATTAAACAGCTTTTTTCTGAAAAGAAACAGAGATCCCACATGAGGAAAAAGAAAAAGAAAGCAAATCCAACGCCAAAAAGAATTAGAGAAAAAGAAAAAGAAACCTGCACATATATGGTGCTTGGATGAGCAGTAGCTTTGAGAAGATAATCAGTACCCCAACGAATAGCTTCCTATAACGAATATCATCATACAGAAAAGTTATGCAGAAAAATTGAAGAACTAAAAATATAGAAAAAGACAAGGATGAGATGTCATAAAAAAGAGAGAGAGACAATACTTCAAGAGCACATGCTCATCTTCTCAATTATAAACTCTGAAAAACTAAGCAAAATCTGCATTATCTAAAAACCAAATAAACATCCAACAATTCATGGGCTGAAGTAAATGCTTCCCCATACTTTTGTTCAAATATTAATCTTTCCCACTCTTTCTTTAGATCCATAGGTGCCTCAAACCTATTGGACAGTCATGGCCTGAACAAAATCAGCAATACATAGCCTCCAAAACAGATAGTATTCAATTATCAACTTTCTTTCAGAAAGTTTTAAATCTCAAGTTTGTAACACTGGAGTAAAATGCGAAATATGGCATGGACATTTCAAACATGAGAATTATCTTCAAATTACCCCACATTATGATCCCAACCATTGAATGAGTGGGCCTTTCTAAAACTTGCTGTCCAACTATTTTTGGGCACTCAGAAACATCCAACCAGTAAGATATTACAATGTGTGACCCATAGATTGGTAGATTTGGAAAAGCCAAACAAATGCACCAAATGGACAGAAAAGATAGCTTATGTGTTCAATGTCTTGTGCATCTATTTTTATTTCATGTTGGGAAAACACTACTTTTGCAATTGGTGCAATATTTGAATGGAAAGTTCTGTTCTCGCACCTTATGTTATATTGGTACATGCATCTATATGTTGTTGCAGAAGGCTCTACCCATGTGTGGGCTTAGCAAACTTCACCTAGAAAATATGCCCAGGTCCAAGAATCAGGTTGGTGTCAAACTAGGTGAGCTAAATGTATGCTAAAGAAATGGTAGGGAAGGCGGGATTGTGACCTGCACCTGCACCTGTTGGGCAGTTTTGATCATGGACCCATGTAAACTCCCCGGTGAAGCATTGTGAACCTCCTTCCGAGCCTACACTCTAAATAACTGTTTCATTTTGAATGAGCATATTACATCCAAACATAGATAAAGTATTAATACATCTCAAGCATTATAGAAACAACTCATTGTATTGAAGTACTGAACATTAGTAGCCAAACCAAACCACAAAAGAAAAAAAAAAAAGAGAAGTAAGGTGCATCTCAAACACAGGGCAAGATTGATTTCAGGGAAACTAAATGATGCTTGATCAAGAGAGTGCTTTGATTTGATAAAAGAATGTATCAGATGGAACCACCATTTGGTAGCCCATGAGGGGCCCCATTATCAAATCAATCTAAGATCACCCTTATCAGATTGATCCTAACACCTTCCATCTGTTTTTCCATCTGTTTTTCCATCAGATTTTAAATTTTAAATGCAACTGATGGTTCTAATTTAACAAGGACTGAGTTGGATGGTTAGGATGGCGTGATAAGGGGAGATTATGGGAGTGTATCCCATCCACAATGGGGCCCATCATATAGCTGACTTGGGCTCAGTTTGCTTGGAAAAGCTCGATTGACCATTATATAGTTTACTTGATGATTTCAACAGTCATTTATTTAGTTATTCAAGAAAGCATAAGCAGCATGCATGACTAAAATTAACGTTTACTTGTTTATGTGAACTAAAATCATTATTCCCACAGTTTCCTGTGGTATGGTCCACTTGAGATTTTTACAAGCTTCAATTTTGGGCTCAACGCCTAAAATTAGATGGAAAAACAGATGGAAGGTGTGGATAAATCACATATATAAATTCACAGTGGGCCAACTGAATTTTCTCAGAATGACCATCCCATTTCATGGCCGAGTGGTGCATGGCGGAAAGGGTGAAAGATCCGTTAACGGATCTAACGGAGTAGCATTTATACCAAGGAACATGCGGTTTGCATCTAACCAATGGCGATTTGCCACATCACTTCAGTAGCGTTTTGGCTACTGAAGCGTTCAGTATCCAATCCGCTCCCATTTATTTGTACTACAAAAGGTCCAATCAATGATCTCGATCGTCCATCATGTGTATCTCACCTCTGATTGTTGAGTCTCTTAAAAGTCACTATGATCTAATGATCCTAACCATCCAATCAATCTAAAGAAAAAAATGGATGGCCCAAACTAATATAATAAAGTACATTGAATGGTCAAATAATGTTTATGAACCGATCATCATCTGTGACCTACTTTCGATTGTTGATCCCTCCCAATAATCAGTTGATGAGGTCAACTTTGACGATGGGAAAACACAAGTATCAGCTTCATCCAAAACGTTTGTGACCATAAGAAGTTTTTAATGGTTAATCACCACTGTTTCCTGTGATGTGGGCCAACTGAAAGTTGGATCTAGTTCAGGATGTACATATTAGTCATTTTGATAATGTTAAAAAATTAGTCATTTTGATGTAAAGTTGGTTTGCTTTCTTTGCATATCTTTCGGGCTTTGAGGAAGAGAACGAGAGGAGCTTAGATGAAGGGTTAGGATTTTTACCTTTCGAGCTTTGAGGAAGAGAACGAGAGGAGTTTGAGTTGGAGCCCCGATCACGAGTCCACGCCAAAAATTGGGTTCCCGATCACTGAGAGGAGAGAGAGAGGATGCGAGAGAGACTGAGGGAGGGAGAGGATGCGTGAGAGAGAGAGAGAGGGCCGAGAGAGACAGAGAAAGATAGAGGATGCGCGAGAAAGGACCGAGAGAGAGAGAGAGAGAGAGAGAGAGAGAGAGAGAGAGAGAGAGAGAGAGAGAGAGATAACCGAGGAGTCGCTGACGAAGACGAACGAACGCGGATTTCCCAAGGAAGACAATTTTGCACAAAATTCTGTGTGGGTCCTACTTAGTTGTTTGTGTGAAATCTAACCCCTCTATCCATTTTTTAAGCTCATTTTATGACGTGGGACCAAAATCTAGGAGGATAAAAAACTCAAGTGCGCCACACGAGAGGAAACAGTGGATATTTAGTGACCACCGTTGAAATATTTGTCTATAAAAGTTTTTGACAATATAATTTTTTTGGTTTTTTCACTTTATCTGAGTGAAAATGACCTTATAAACGGTTTAGATGCTGTAAACGGTTTATATGGCATATATACAGCAAGGTAGAGCCTAGGAAGGTTTCAACAGTAGGCATTCCATTCCCCACTGTTTCATCTCCGATGGCCCACATGAGTTTTGGATCCTACTCATTTTTGGCAGAATAGCTTAAAATGAGGTCAGAAAACAGATGGACGGCTTTGATTTCTCACAAACATCGCAACGGGCCCCACCTAAAATCCTTGCGCCGGAAGTCGTGCGAAAGGCTTCCGCTGGAAATCCGCCTGAGGCGGATTGGTTACTTCCGCTGGCACCGGCAGCAAACACTGTGGGACCCACCATGATGTATGTGTTTCATCCATTCCGTTCATCCATTTTTACAGATCATTTTAGGGCTTTACATAAAAAATTATAGAGATACAAATCTTAGGTGGACCACACCACAGGAAAAAAGACAATGATTGGATATCTATCATTCAAATCCTCCTAAGGCCCAGTGTACTGTTTATTTGACATCCAATATGTTGATTAGGTCGTACAGACCCAGATGAAGGGAAACAATAAAAATCGGCCTGATCCAAAACTTTTTTGGCCCACAAAACATTTCTAATGTTCAACGTTCATTCAACACTGTTTCCTGTAACGTGGTCCGTTTGAGATTGAGATATACCTCATTTTTTCTTTCATGCCATAAAATGAACTATAAAAATAGATGGACAGAATGGATGAAATACATAAATCATGGTGGGGCCCACAAACGACCGACAACCAGCCAATTGCTGGTGGCAGGGGGAGTAGCCAATCCGTTTCCGCCGCTGACAGTGGGCGTCCCTACGTCAGTGACGTCACCAAGTTTTGTGGGCCCCACTATGATATATTTGTTATATCCACACCGTCCATCCATTTTGAGATATCATTTTAAGTCATGATCCAAAGAATGAGGCAGATAAAAATCTGTAGTGGACCCCACCATAGAAAACAGCGGGGATAGTGATTTCCACTGTTGAAACTATCTTAAGGCCCACCATAATGTTTATTTGAAATCCAACCTGTTCAAAAGTTTAAAAATACATGAAATATGAGAAAACACAAATATCATCTTCATATAAAACTTTTATTGCCTTTAGAAGTTTTTAATGGTGGGCGTCACTGTCCCACTGTTTTCTGTGTGCTGGGGTCCACTAGAGCTTTAGATTTAACTCGTTCTTTGGATATTGCCCTAAAATGATCTCTACAAATGGATGGAAGGTGTGGATTAAACACATACATCATGGTGGGGCCCAAATGTCTGGTCTATTCACTCTATTTTTCTGATCAATACTCAATTTCACTAGTTATTCGTCCCGATCAGGTTACATATGAAAAAGATATTGAGCATACAAGATTGATCAACAATTTTAATGAAATTTGATTTAAACATTTGAAGTTATTTACTCTTCAATCTAGACTGACTAGATTTTTCAAAAATGGTTGAAGGTACAATTAGTGGATGTGCCTAATAATTTAGTATTTGTTTTTTTGACACATAAATTTTAATTTCCATTTAAAAATAACATTCTTTTATAAAATGTATATTTTTGAAAACATTTTAACAAAATAACATTTTTATTATAAATTATTTCAAAAAAAAAAAAAATACAAATTCTGAATTTTTATTTTCAAAATTTCAAAATATTTTCTCAATAATTTCAAAATGCCAATTTTCTTTTCTTCAAAAACATCATTTTATTTTTAAAATTTTTCTCAAACATTGTTAAAATTTTAAACTTCTCAATATTCTTTTTCATACGATATTACAAATCATTTAAATATTACTTTTTAATTATAAAAAACAAAAAAAAATTCCACTCATATGATATAAAAACTATATATATGAGTAATCCTCACACACAACTAGTTGGACAAATCAAATTGGTCCAACTAGCTATGTATTTAATAGCAAAAAATTACTTTCTATCCCAAGTAATATACCACATGTGAGATCCGTAATATCGAGTTTTACATAAGTATGATAGAAATTATATGTCAAAGATCCGGCCTGTCCATTAAATAATGCCTATTAATTATATTTTATCTATTAAGATTTAATAAACGATCATCATCAATGAAGCCACAAATACAAGTTAAATGTGTACGGCTAAAATGAATTTCTAATAGCTCCATTTTTTTTGTAAATAGATATCATACCATTAATCATTAAAAATAATAATTTATGTCCTTCACACGTTTAAAAGAACTCCTACCTAATTAATGGACTAGATTTCATATACATTTACTGCATGCATAAATATATTACGTGTGCAACTTCCTAATTCATCCCATTTTCTCTTGAAATCCATTGCCTATTTTGGATATCAACTAATGTTAATAAATCCACTCTAACCATTAAGATGACACACTAAAAATCTATGCCTAATGTCCAAAAATTAAGGGCATACGTGATTCAGGTGGGCCAAACCAATGAAAATAGTTTGGAGAGTGAGTTTTACTTGTACATTGTTTTCAATCATGTGGTCCATTTGAACCATAGATGATGCTGATTTTTTAACCCATGGTTCTAACACCGGGTGACTCACCGGATGGTTGGGGTGGATTTCACTTTAACACTAAAGTGGGGCCACCACTGGTGGCTACTTTTCCTCTTAGAAATAACTTTTCTTAGTATTAAATAGCATTAATTGGTCATTGAATTCATCAACTAGTTGGATGAAAATGCAGTGTCCAACTAGTGTGTGTGAGCATTTCTATATATATGATAAAAACAAAGGATTATTACCAACGGCTTTTGTTTGTCGGTAAAAACATTAGCGACGGTTATCTGCTGTCGGGAAAAATTTAAAATTTTTTTACCGACGTGGGAACCTTTTCCCGACGGTTTTAGTTCGTTGGAAAAACCTGACATATTTTGGTGGAACCTTTTCCCGACGGTTTAAGTTCGTCGGCAAAACTATCATGCCATGGTAGGAACCTTTTTCCGACGGTTTTAGTTCGTCGGCAAAACTGTCATACTTTCGGCCAAGGCGGGAATCTTTGGTCCCTGGCGGGAACCTTTTTCCGACGGTTTGAGTTCGTCGGCAAAACTGTCATTCTTTCAGCCAAGGCGGGAATCTTAATTTGGTCCCTGGCGGGAACCTTTCCCCGACGGTTTTAGTTCGTCGGAAAAATTAACATGCTTTGGTAGGAACCTTTTTCCGACGGTTTTAGTTCGTCGGCAAAACGGTCAGCTTTGATCTACGAATTTACGGGATTTATGCCGACGGTTGATGTCCGTCGGAAAACATATTTTTACCGATGCATGTGTTCGTCGGTATTTACATCCTACCAGATTTTTTCCGACGCTTCAAGTCCGTCGGGAAAACACTGTTACCGACGACTAATGCTTTGCGTTGGTTATAAAATTGTATTAGGATTTTTGCCGACGATTGATGTCCGTCGGTAAAAAACACATTTGCCAACGAAACTATTTCATTGGTACTAACAATGTACCAGATTTTTGCCGACGTGTCATGTCCGTCGGGAAAAACACTTCTACCGACGAAGATATATTTAGTCGGTAATTAGATCATACCAGATTTTTGCCGACGGTTTATGTCCGTCGGGGAATAACACTTTTACCTACGAAAATGGATTGTCGTTGGTAAAAGAAAATTTTTCGTATTTCTTTTTAAAAAAATAAAAATAACCATTACCAATGAAAATTTACGTTGCTAAAAGTTTACTTTTACCTACGAAATTACAATTTTCATCGGTAAAAGTAGACTTTTCCCTACGAAATTAGGATTTCGTAGGTAAAAGTAAACTTTTACCAACAAAAATCATTTTCATTGGTAAAAGTCCTTTTTACCTACGAAAAAAAAAATCGTAGGTAAAAGTTTCGTTGGTAAAAATCCTATTTCTTGTAGTGAGCGGACTGCTACTTACAATTGCCGTTACAATTGGCAGCGTGAAAGATTTCCACGTGGACAATGGTTACTCTCACAACTACATCAGACTTCAATAAATAACAGGAGGCATGAAGAGAAGGATCTGCGTTCAATCATTTAAGACTAAGCAAAGGATCTGCGTTCAATCAAATAAGACTAAGCAAGTTGGAGGTTGTTTATCCAGTCCGTCGATACATTTAATTTAGTCATTAGGAGTAGTACAGTCCTCCCTATGATCACGCTGAACTGACTTATGATTAGTAAATAGCTGTAATTCCTTTCCATCTATGCTTGCATGATAGATCTGAAGGAAGACGGCAGCTCTAAGAATTGCTCACCTATGCTCATACGTTGGGTTGACAGTAAGTTGTAATATTGGCTTTACTCAATATTCGCTCACCAGTGCACTGCTCTACGAAGCATCCCACTTCTTTCAACCAGGTTGGTGGTCCTGAATTAGTGGTAAGTACTCGATTTTCAGCATTTATCTCTCCACTTATTTCTACTCAATCACGCAACTACTGTACTTTCAAAAGTGCTTGATTCCCAAGGTAAAAAAAAACTCATTGAAGGAGTATTCCCAACCTCCTCAAATCACTTGATAGTGTACCCGGCGATTGTCTGAGTAGATGGTTGGTCTCGCTTTCGACCAAGCACAACTCTATCTCGATGTCAGGAGTCGGTGGTTTCAATTTGAATCGAGCCCAATCGGTTTTGGCACGCTCGAAAATCTCACATGTGTACCACATGGCCGAATTCCACACCAACAAAAGGCCTTTAGAATTTTTTGTACGCAAGGAGCTTTGGTACTCTTATTAGGAATGATCGATGACAAAAAGCCATTTAGAATTTTTAGAAATTTATATATGTAGTATATATAAAAGTAATTCATATTAAATGAGTCTGCTATATTTTAGGTTTAGATAAGTGGGCCCTGGCATCTTATCCTATTCATATGACTTTAGGAACCTTCACACAAAGCTGAAGGTGGATGGTTACATCGAATGACCTGCCTAACTACTATAAAAGAAAGAATGAGCAGATCACCCATCACATTCCATAGTTAAGATTGCCACCAAATATACTCAATAGTTTAGATCGTATAAAGACAATGTAATGAACAACATATATTTTCTCGTTATTCCTCTCAATTTTTTCTCAACGAAATTTATTAAATGAATGTCTTTATAGAGAGAATGCCTCCCATTTTATAAAGGGAGGAATTGATGCATTCACCACCTATGCACAAGAACATACATATAATAGCATGTTTGAAAAATAAAACATGTGCATTATACCTATGGTTATCCAACTACTTCGGTGGTGAAAAGAAATCAATATTAAGTTCTTACTGATAGCGAATAATTGTTTATACATCCCTTCCATGTATATAGATTTTTCATCTTCTTCCTTTCCATATATATATATATAGGAAAAGGTACTATGCGCTCGACCTCACAAGACCGTCCCATGAGGTCGAGTTGTGTGGGCCCCACCGTGATGCGTTTCGAACATCTACCCCATCAGTCAGATGCACCATTCCATCGTGGGCCTAGGTCTCAAAAATCAAGTCAATCCGTGACTTGTGTGGGCCACACCACATACAGAAGTGGGGAGGGGCTGTGCACCATTAAAACATTCATAATCATTTTTTGGGCCCATCGAGATGTGGTTTGCAAATCCAGCCAATCCATTATGTGTGTCCCATTTGGATGAGGGTTCAGACCAAGTTTCAGCAACATTCAAAACTCAGGTGGGCCCCACCAAGTGCTTTTATATGTTTTTGGCATGTCTTCACATGATTTTAGATGGTATGGCCCACCTGAGTTCCTTATACGGCTGATTTTTGGGATATCTCATAATTTAGAGGGGACCCATCAAATGCACGGTGTTGATGGTCGACACGCATCATGGTGGGGGCCACACAACTTGACCTCACGGGAGCTTATCGTGAGGTCGAGCGCATAGTACCTTTTCCCTATATATATATATATATATATATATATTTCATTTACTTCCTTTTCATACATGTAGAAGTAATTTTCTTTCATATATAGAGTGATTCATTTCTATTTTGTAACATCTTAGATTTTTGCTATTTTGGATTGCCAAAAATCCTTAATTAATTAATTTTTTTTATTTTTTATAACTAGCTCACGTTGTTACTTACTGACCCTTGATGCTCAAAGTGAGCTTATACGCGGCTGGTACCGATAAAGAACCTTACAAATAAGATTGATCAACTATATAAAACCAACGAATTCAACCGATAACTTAAACATCGAGTTTAGCCCCATGATTTGTTCACATAGGGCCTAAATCTAGCCAACATATCACTGACCAATCAAGATAACCATAACCAAATAAAGACATACTTAAAGTCGAGACAACTATGGGTTAGATCTTGATTAATAAACCAAATCAACCTGATCACTCATTTAGCCTAAGAACCAACGATCTAGAGTGATAATGACCGAATCACCATTTTTGCTAATTTTGAATAAGCCACACTGTGAACTTAGTTAATCCAGATTCTAACAATTGCGCCCAAGAAATCTCCCTACCCAATTCATTCAAAAAATGTCCCAATTACCCGAACGAGCTCCAGACCGCTCGTTAGTGTCCCACTAGTTCCGAAATTATAGAATAATGTCCGTCTCACTGGGCTTGACGTCCATCATAAGTGGTGAACCAAGAAAGTACCCGAAACTGCTCAACTTGGGCTAGAAGCCAAGTGCTTGAAACATGCGAATCCCCTAGGCTGAAATATGAAAACTTAAGTGAAATAGACTTCCACTCTTTGGGGAAGTTGTGACATTCCAATCATTGAATTGTAATTAAACTCAGGCCATGAGCCAGGAATATTTCCTTACTCATATCCGTATAATTGGGACTCCGATCGAACATTAGTGATCATTGATAAAAAAATTGGGCCCCAGCAATCAATTGACTCATCCGTTTGCCACCAAACTTGGGACAATCCTCCATCTAACTATGGGACACCTATTCCATTGCGTAGATGGGCCGAGGGGCCACTGGGATGGTCTCAGGGATCAGAAATCTACCTGCTAGGGGTATATATGTTAAAACAAGAGTTCCTAGGGCAATTTAAACAAATTTTCAGACTATATAAGTCCCAAAATCTCTCCTTCACTCTCATACGAATTTTGCTACAAGAATGAGAGAGAAAGGAGAGAGTAGAGAGAGGGAGCTCCAAGGAGCTGGAATTTGGGGAATTTTCCTCTCCTACCAAAATCCCACGTCGGAGCTCACAACTCCGCCACCGTAGAAGCGGCCCACCGGCGATGGAAAGGTAACCCTCCAGCCCTCTCCAAATTTCAGCATCATAGAATTTTGTGCATGCGCCCTTACAAGTTAATTCTGTCGTCACAGGGCCTCGATACGCCAATCCGTGGGACCGGAACCGTATGAGCAGCATTCCGAACCATCAAACCATTTTAGGTACAGACCATTAGTCTTAGGTGGCCAATTATCGAACTTAGGCCGAAGTTAATGATTGTGGGTGCGAAATTCTCTTTGCATGTTGATTAGTGAGAAATTCATTGATAGTTATTTCTCTTTAAATCTGCCCATCCATGTCCAGAATAATAAATTGCTTGATTTCATTCTAGATTAGGCCAAGATATTGAATTGTTGCCCTTCCTCACTCTAAATTTTGATTATATGAAATTGATTTTTGATTGATCCCCAAATCTGCGACAATTTGGGGGAAATGTGCCCGCATGTCATTAATATGCTTTGATTGTGTTGAACGCCTATGCTTATGGATATGCATTCCTAAATTTTTTTATGACTAAGAGTAGTTATGATTTCCCATAATATGCTAGATGATTAATTCATTTTTCGGGTTGGCTAGCGAAATTTTAAGACTCACACGGGCAGCCCCACCGGTTGGGCCACTTAACGACCAATCTAACTAATTTAGGTTGAACACGGGTAGTTAGCAGTAGTTGGACTACGTGGGTTGCTCGCATCCAATGCCGGATGTCTCGTAATTCACCTGAATTGGACAAATTAACCCATTAACTAACCAACTATATTTGTTAACCATGTATGATCACACCTGTATAGGATGTACATCTCTATAAAATTTTCATTAGAACTAAAGCAATATAAAAGTGAAAACCACTAGAGAATTCTCCTATATCTTTTTGTGTCTCGGTGTTATCGTTATATTAAAGTATGAAATCGAACATGTTTTAAGAAAATAACATTTCTTGAACTATGAACATTAAGAGGCTAAGGATCATAGCAACGATAACCCTTATAAGTCTCTTAGAATCTGAAATACACGCAGCAGACATACTTTGGAAAAAGTCTGTGCTGTTCATGTGGAAAAAATAAATATAACAAACACATTCAAAGACACAAATTAATAAATAAGTAGGTAATGAACAGAAAAGAATAAAATAAGGACAAGTATTTCCAAGAATTTTGGTCAGCATGTGATCTATGAGATAGACAGAGGATAACATCACTTCAACTCGGAAGGTACGTTGAACAAAATTTTCTATCATCAAGGTGTTGGTTGTCTCAATAATGTGTTGATTATTTTGTTCAATAATACTATTATAGTAAGGTGTGTCTGGACATGTCTTCCGATGAATGATTCCACGATCTCATAAATATGCATCGAATTCTAGTGAAATGTACTCTTAAGGGAGAACATAGATGATAAGAGCAACGACCGATCTAAATTGCCTTTCAAGTAGAGGATAATCCTCAAGACATTAGTAATATATAAAGTATTGTGATGGAATTACCCATAGTGGTTATGATCCCTCATTATTAATTCGATTTTCATCTCGTGGTATTGTGATCTTATTAGTTTATGTTGATGATTTGCTCTTGACTTGCAGTGACACGGCTGGAGTCACAGAGCTTCGATAGATTCTTCAACCATCATTTCACATAAAAGATTTGGATCCACTTACTTGTTCAATTTAAAAGTTTTTCATACTAATCATGGTATACTTATCATCTAGATAAAATATATCCATAATCTTATCAACCTTGTACAACTTTCTGATCAAAGGACAGTTGAAACTCCACTGGAGTTTGATGCTTAATATGGTAAGCATGATGTTTATCTACTAGAACAACTGACCTCTTCTATCGCCTTGTTGGAAGTCTTATTTACTTAACAATGATAAGACCCAACATCACTTATGTTATCTAAGTGGTTAGTCAGTTCATTGCCAAGCACTGTACTTTATATATGACCATTGTCTTGAAAATTATCTGCTAATTGAGAGACATCTTAGATCAACAATTATACTTCTCATATACATCCTCCCTTGAATTGATTGCCTACATTGATGCTAATTCGACTGACTATGCTAGCACCCGCAATGTACCACTAGGTATGGTATGTTTCTTATCACTTTTCTTATCTCGTATATAATGTTCCAAATATTTTCGTGCACAAGTAGGTATATGGCTATACTTTCACATGTGTAGGGTTAATTTTTAGATCTCATTGTGCACACACATACACACATTAATATACATCACGAACTATATAATATATTATATTTAATTAATCCTAAATCCAAACAACATTTCATTGTGACTCTAGTACTTAGGTGAGTGTTTTACATTGTCAAAATTGCATTTTAAAGGCCATAACTCATTACAGAGAAGTTTACGTTTTCTATGGAGTACGTGTACATACCACACTATCATTCAAAAAACCTACTTTAGAGAGTTTAATTGATATAAAAATATAGATACAACACAATTAACCCGATTGGACCATACATCATTAATTCTGAGACCTAGCTCACAAAATTCACTGTCCATTAGATTCTACATCATATATGTTGGATTATCTGTCCAAAAACTACATAACAACCCTCTAGACGATTCCCAAGTGATCCCTGACGAAACTATCAATTTACAATTCTCATTGGGGCACATCAAAGGCTATTTCAAGAGTCCACAGACATTAAAGGATAATCCTAAACTCCCCACACTTACTAAAACTGACAATGTCACGCCCCAAACTCGGGGACGGACAACTTCCGTGATGCCCCGAATTCGGCACTCGACTTTCATACACCAAGTCCCGAGTTCGGCGCACCACAAGGAAGATTTTTGACTGAATTTTTTTTTTTATATACATAGTAATACTTGAGCATGAAGATCCATGATCAAACTACCAAGCAACACTCTCTATCACAAGTCCCGATGGTTATAAGTATAATGCTTTACAAAAGATAAGTAACGTCAACATTGCCAAATCAAAGAATACATGCAATGCATCGAGAAAGCTAAGTCTTCCAAGCTACTCCAACCCTGAAAAAAAATGGAAAAATAGGAGGCTTAGGCAAAAAGCCTAGTGAGTACACACATGTGTGCAGTGTGTCCTACATGCAGGTAAGATAAATATGCTACAAGGAAATCATACCACAGCCATAACCATATTACATGCATCCGTAATCACATCATCATCATCATATTGTCATGCCATAATTATACAATATCAGAAATACTGACAAGTCCATGAGTCATACAATATCAGAGCACGCAATATAAATCAGCATGTAAATGAGGAGTTATAGAGAGCCAAATATCAGATGTCGAGGATTCAATGCAATATGTGGTGCGAATGAAATGACTATGCTGGAGTGAAGACGGGATGGTAGTACATAGTATCGCAGACCATGGGGTCTATCACAAGGGACTTCTATCCAAAATAGTCCCATACATAATTTGGATTGTCAGACTCAATGTGGTAAACTCCTGATTTCAGGTTAGTCGCGCGCCCCAACCGAAACCTGGCCATTGCGAAGGTACACATAACAAATAGTTGCGTACCACCAGCCCGAGTGAATAGTGAATGAATGAATGAATGAGTATACAACTCCTGCTTAATAAGTCCACATATCAGTATAGTTCATCTCTGGGATCATCACCGGGGTTTAGTACACTCCAAATGGCACTGTCTCTCTCCCAGCAGCACAGTCCAAGTGAGCATAGGAAACCTCACTATCTGCTTGGCCAATAGTCTGCCAATACCTATCCGGCACGTCGATAGCGGACCCATTTACGAGCTGATCAAACTCAGCCTAGTAATGCCCCCTACCCTCGGGCGGGTAAGGCCACAACCCCTCCCAACCGACCACGACATAGTGGGAGATGCGGCCTCCTGGTATTCGGCACTCGGGCGCTCATATATCCACTCGGTCTCGACGTTGGGGCGTCTCCTGGCCTCGGAGGTTTAAGGATTTTCACCCAGGGACATCTATGGCGCCCATATGCTAGAACCAAATATTTTCGGTATCCCATCTAGCCATCCACAATATGCTTATGGAGGCTACGGCCCTGATGTCGCTAGGGCACACAATGCAAGATGCATGAGTCATACAATCTAGTCATGCATCAATCCTGCGCATACCGTGCACTCATGTGAGATAACCTCCGCCTATCAGGGAGTCTCATAGTAACATGCTCAATGACACATGCAATGATCAACCACATCTCATAACGAACATGCAGATGATGCGTATGGGCATGTATTATGATGTTATACTATCATGTACTCGTAATCGGCATCGTCAATTGGAATCGGTGAGAATGGGCCTAACAAGGCCTAAAGGAAGGTCACAATGTGGACATTCAACCATCATTGCCCGTCAATGTGGGCACTTAACCAACATTACTCCCAAGGAGTGACCCACATAAACATCAATACATACATCATGGCGAAATCACACATCACATTGGTCCTCATATACATCGCTTTGGATCTCTCGCAAGGGCCACACATTCATCGCATTGGGCCTCACTCGTAGGCTGCATATACATCACAATGGGCCGTATCATATGGGCCTTACACATCGCTATGGGCCTCGACACATAGGCCAAGAATACACCACATCAGGCTTCACAACCCATGAGCTTCAAATACACAATAGGTGAGCCCTACACATGGGCCTCAAATACATCACATTGAGCTTCATCATATGGGCCAGAAATATATCTCAATAGGCCTTGCTCATAGGCCATGAATACATGGCTACACCAATTATGATAAGTCTTATACTACAACCACTTCACACGTCACATAGTTAATGGCTTATATTTGGTGCTGCATAGTTAAGGGCCAAAAGCCACGTTTCATCGTACCATTTACGGTTTAGCGATCACAACGTATAGAATCCAGGACCTTAATAGCATTAGCTTAGGTAATATAACTCTACATCACATTTAGTTAGTGTACAACTTAGTTATATGTGATTCAAGTGGCGATATCTATATCGATAAACACAAATCTACGTTATTGAATGGCCATCAATGCCACTTGATTTCATACGGTTAGGTGGCCTTGTACGTATTTCACATTCATACAATTAGATGACTACGTATACTACATATACTCCACCATTGCCTATGATTAGGCGGCTATATATACATTAAATACCTACATGATTAATGGACCAAACAGGTATATCACACCCTCACACTACTAGAGTCTACATATTTATTGTAATTAAACATGTTTAAGGGTTTAGACATAAGTCACATGATCCTATTACATAGGGCCGTACTTTAACCAAAGTGCCAAGTGATCAAGGGCTGTCCACGATCAACCCATTTAGGGATTAACCATCATTACTTCAAAAATTACAATACTAGTTCGTCATATGTTTAACACATGGAGATTACAAACTCTTGTCGAAGAGACCTAATGGTTGGCCCAAGGCTACCACTGATGGGCCCACTTGACATTCTCTTAAAATGGGCCTTAACATTCTTGGACCCACAAATAAATGGAATTTACAATGAGTTCTATATGGTGGAGCTCATGGGGCTTTCCCATGAGGTTAAGTCGTATGTGACTCGCTTAAGACTTAGGTCTACTTTGATTTTAGTACAAATCCTAAAATGATATGAGGAAGTGGATGGTCCGCATGGATTAAATAGATACACCATGGTGACCTTAGGTTGGATTCAATAATTAAGTCCTTATTCTCACAGCCTTGTATTGTGGTCCAATTCAGGTTGAATTGACTGATCTTTGGGACAATGCCCTAGAGGAGACCCGGTACATGGGCTACATGGGTTGAATATCTAATACATCATCGGAATGACCCATAATAAATTTTTAGTGATGAGAGTTCAATTTACATTATTTTATAATGAACGGCTATCTAATCATTGGATAGGCCTGAGTCTTGGTAATATACCGTCAAAGGGGCTGATAAAATAAATAAACGATGAGGATCTTGAATATAAATCATGTCATAACCATGGTGGATTAAGTGGCATAACACCTACATCAAAGTGGGCCATACCACACACAAGTTGAGAGGGTTACCCTCCCTTAAATATTCATAATTATTTGTTGGGCCCGCAGAGGTGTGGTTCATAAATCCAGCCCATCCATTATGTGTGTCCCACTTCGTTGAGGGGTCAGACCAAGTTTCAGATACATCCAAATTTTAGGTGGACCTAACACATGATTTTACATGCTCGAGCTTCGAGTTGTACGAATGGTTCAAGGAGATCAAAGTTACATGTGTGCTACAGGGATGTATTTATTATACCTACATCGTTCATCTATTTTTAGAGATCATTTTAGAAAATTATCCAAAAATGAATCATAACCAAAAATTATCTGGACCTCTCCTCAATTAGCAATTAGGATAACGATTTCACCATTAAACCATTCATCTGGCCCACCATAACATTTATTTCCCACCCAATCTGTTCATAAGGTCATAGAGACCTGAATTAAGGGGAAAGACAAATTTTATATTGGTTCAAAACTTCTGACCCAAAAAGGGTTCCAATGGTAAATGTTCAATCCTTGCTCCTTTTGCCGTGTGACCCACTTGATAGTTAGATCTATCTTATTTTTCTTTCAAGCCTTAGGTCAAGCTCACCAAATGGATGAATGGTTTAGATATAACATATACCACATGATCAGACCCATAAAATTGCTGATTTATTCAGCTTCATAAATTTATTTTTATTTTTATTTTTATTTTTATTGTTTTGATGGTGTGAGCCACCTGAGTTCCATGTATGGATGAAATTTGGAGGTGGCCCATTTTTAAATAGGACCCATCAAATGCATGGTACTGATGTTCGACATGCATCAACGTGCGGCCTGTGATGGGGCCCACTTTCCTCCAGCGTCAGCAGCAAACGCTGCTGGCTGCAGCGTCATCCAGACGGGTGACGGCATATATACATTATTTTTTTTTTGTTTTTAAATATGGGGCCCACAACAGGACGATCCAGTCCGACTGTTGTGTGTGTCCCTCGTGGTTGATGGGTCAGTCCAAGTTTCAGATGCATCTAAATTTCAGGTGGGACCCAGAAAGTGCTTTTATATGTTTTAGTCATGTCTGCACATTATTTTAGATGGTGCGGGCCACCTAAGATTTTTATACGGTTGATTTTTGGCACGACCCATTTTTAAGAGGGGACCCATCAAATTCACGGTGCTGATGTTCGACATACATCAAGGTAGGGCCTGTGGTGGGGCCCACCTCTTTCCAGCGTCAACAGAGACGCTGCAGCATGCAACGTCAGAGTGCTATATATTTTATTTTGTTTGTTTTTTTTTTGTTTCTCATAGATGGGGCCCACAACAGGACGATCCAGTCCATCTGTTGTGTGTGTCCCACGTGGTGAAGCGTTCAATCCAAGTTTCAAATGCATAAAAATTTCAATTGGGCCTCAGCAAGTGCTTTTATATATTTTAGTATGTGTTCACATGATTTTTGATGGTGTGGCCTACCAAAGAAATGGATTGGCTTCATTTCTTGGCTCAACGCCTAAAATGATCTGAAAAATTGAATGGACTGCATGGATTTAATACATACATCAGGGGTGGGGCCCATTGTGGACCCACACCTCTTCCCTTCTTTTTCTTTCAAACGGCGGGACGCTTGCCTTCTCTTCTCTTCTTTTCTTTTTCTTTTTCTTTTTTCTTTTTCCTTTGGTGAGTATGCACATGTGCATGTGTGAGCGTGTGGCTAACCAAATTGCCATACTTGAACAGTTTGGATGGCTACAAAATTCTGGTGGGGCCCACTATCAATGGGTCCCACATAAAGCCTATAATAAATTACTATTCTTATTATTATTATTATTATTTTTGCATCCATACCATTAATTACATCCTTATCATCATATCATCTCAAGTATTAATTATTATTATTTACATGTACTCTCTTATGTATCCACACCATTGATCACATCATTATTCTCAAATCATTTCCACTAATAATCATACAAATAATTAAAAAAAAATAAACAAACCAAGAGTGGAGTGGGTGTACTCACCTTGATGAATTAGATGGATGGTTGAGATTGATGGAAGGGATGGAATTGATGGTTGAGATGGATGGAAGGTATGGGATTGATGGAGTTGATGGCCCACCAAGATCACTCCTCTCTCTCTCTCTCTCTCTCTCTCTCTCTTTCTTATGGAAAAAAAATGGTGAAATGCTAAGGAATGGAGGGGTATTTATAAAGAAATGGATAAATTTTTGATTAAGTTAAGCTAATGTGATTAATATTATCTTAGGCTAGGATTATAGTACTTAATTCATGCTTTGTAATTAATGGTGGATTAAAGGAGCATGGGATGGCATGGTGTGGTGATGTCATGCATAGTATATGGCATGAAGAAAGGTTGACTTTTCATGCACATGAGTGAGAAGAGGTATGGGTATGTGACATCACACACATGGGTAGAGATTCTCTCACCCATGTGTGGCATGTGCATGTGTGTATGACATGTGTTGTGCACATGTATGGAATGAAATACATGGTGTCATGCGCACATGATACACTTATTATTCTTCACGGCGTATCTCACTAACAGATTATCATACCGACGAATGGGTGGTACCTCCATGATCGCAGCGATGTGGCGGTTGATATGAGATAGGTTTCAAGGTCTTGATGTCCCGGTCAGTTGGGTGTGTACTATGAACGACTAATCTAGGTCTAGCTAAGGATGTCAATCATCGTGCATATATGCATAGAAACTGGTACGGAATGGACTGGGTATTACAGACAAGTAGTATGGTAGTCATGCATGTATTCCACACTATACATCCTCATGCACTAACCACACAATCTAACCATTAATTTATGAGATCGCCTTTATATTTACACTTGTAACCCTAAAAATGTTATAATATACCCAATTCATTATATTAGAATAATCAAACTTTAGATCGATTGTTGAACTTTAGGATCAACCATATTACATGATCAAGACCAAATTATAATGATCAAAATAGACCATTGGTGGGCCATTGGACTTCATGAAACCCGATCAATGAAGAACCCACATCAAGCTTTCCCTACATACAAATCACAGTCCCAGACATTAGCACATGTGCACGTGACTAGAGACAAAATCTGTCTCCAGCGTGCAAATAAAAATTCAGTATGGAAATTCTCTTCTCTCCCATTCAGAGAGGGATTCCCATGAATCCAGGTGGAGTGTTCCTTAACAATCCCAACCGTTCACGCACAAAATCACAACCATTCAAGAATAAAAAACACAGATCATTGTTTAATGAAAATGGATGCGTGAATTCGACTGAAACCCAAGATCTTCTTCCTTTAAAATTCAACCCTTAAACCTTTGATTCAAATCAATCCTAACCAATCATCCTTAGGTCTTAGAGTGCAAGAAATTGGAAGGAATCACTCGAGTGTGAGTAGCATTGTAAATTCCAACCAACCCTTGACAGTGTAAGTTGTCTCAATTTTTCTTCAAACCCACTGATTTTTTTTTTTTAATCTCAAACCTCCAAAACATGGGCCGCACAACCTTCTATAGATCCATATGAACCATCCAGTGTGGTCACTTCAAAGAAATAGGACCTGATTTTTGTTCAGTCATTAACGGACGAGTCGTCTTTTTTGTTTAGATGACGACCCTTTGATCTTGATAGGCATGATTATGAGATCAGAAATGATCATTAGGGGGCCAAATGAACACTATTCATTTGTAGAATCCAATTAGGATTTTTCATGTTAAGAGAGATCCAAGACCAAATATGAAAATACATGAAAGACATCTTGCTCCTGCCACATCGACTTACGTACTGTTGAGTCGGTTCGAGGAAATGTCTAAAAACTTACAGAGTAAGTTATTGATTTTATAAAAGCTTATTTCAATCTTGAGTAACCACATAAATACCATAATAGAGAAAGCAAGAGAGAAAGAGAGAGAAGAGAGGAGAAAGAAAGAGAGAGATTGATGAGTTTTTCTAACTCTCTAAGTTAGTTAAACACCCTTAATTTAGACACTATAAGAAAAGTAATATATAACGAAGATACCTAGTGGCATATAATATTATCCACCACCGTAAAGTATATCGTATGAGGGATAGGTCTAATCCGCCATTGTACCAGTGATTCCTGGCAATATATCAGCGAAATTAACTTTTCCACCGCTAACAAAAAGCATCATTACATTATTATCACCATAGAAAATGATCATGCCTTATAAATATTGGCGGATTATTGGTAGATAAGGTATCTACTGTTGTTCAGAGAAATTCAATGGCAGATAAGTCATCCACCACTATATATTTTATTGCCATTTTACCCCCAAAGAGCATCATACCTCCATTTTTTAGCTTAAGCTGAGTATATATCGGCGGAACTTTATATCTGTCGAAATAAAGATAAGCCAAGTGGCGCATTTTGATATTCTATGATAAATAAGGTCTGAAGTGGCAAATAATATATATGCCACTATAGACTATACATGCCAGCTAGAATAACATAGACACCACCCTTTTTTCTAGCATTAATAAAATCTATAGTGGCAGAAATGTTTTCACCAATATATATTTTTCCGCCATTTCACCCTACCAACATCATCATTACCGCCATTTTTTTTAACGGTATCTGAGCATATAGCGGTGGAAGCTTATATCCACTGATGTCTATGCATTTAATAAAATGCTAAGTGGCACCTTTTGGTTTTCTGTCATTATTAAGGTCTGAAGTGGCGGATATTTTATCTACCATTATATACTATACCCATGCTAGGTGGTGCCCTTTGGTATTATAACATTAATATTGTTTGTAGTGGCGGATAGTATATTTCCTACTATACACTATCAGACACAACAGCTAGTGCCATTTGGTTTGCTGGCATTAATAAAGTCTATAGCGGCGGATATTTCTCCACCACGATACATGGTGGTGCCCTTTGGAATTCTGGCATGTAGAAAGTCTATAGTGGCGGATAGTATATCCGCCACAATTGGTGCCCCTTAATTTTTTATCATTATGAAAGTCTTTAGTGGTGATTAGTGATTTTGCCACTATATACGAGAGAAGTGACCGATGTTAATATCTGCCACACTATAACTGATTCTTTTCACCACTATAAGCCTTATATATTCCTAGTTTTGTTTTAAGATGCTACTTCTTACGCTGTCTCCCTCTTTACGTATCTCTCTCCCCTCTCTATCCCTGTCACTCTCTTTGTATCTCTCTCTCTGCCCTCTCTGTCCCCTTTCTGTCCCTATCACTCTCTGTATCTCTCTCCCTCTCTCTCCAGTCGCTAGCTCCTTCTATTGTTGATAGATGTCTTAAATCTGTAAAATTAACAATCTAGGTTCGATGTCATCGAAGTCAGCTCGATGCCATCAAGTATTTTTTGAATTTTCTTTATTGGTTGCTGGACACCTACCACTGCTATTACAATGGTCATATATGCTAAAGCTATTGCAATTTACACCAACCATAATGTGGTCAACAAAGAGGGAGATAGAGAAAGGATGGGGGAATGGTTGTGGAGCTACTAGTATGTAGCAGTAGTCGGTTGGTCACAAGAGAGAGAAGGACGGTGCCTGTGGAGGCAGTGATAGTGATGGTCACTATTGTTACCACAGTTGCAACAACGGGCTGTAGTGACTCCCCCTCACTCTCCCTTTTCCCATTTTTTTAAAATTTTCTTTTCTTTTTCTTAGTAATGACTACCTACTCAACTTAGTGAAGTTGTTTGGGTTTTGGTCAAAAATTGACGTGATAGGATGATGACTCTGATATCACTTTAAAAGGATGGGATGGGTGGGCCCACTGGATCCAACGATATCTACATGATTGTAGAGACTTCACACAAAGTTGAAGATGAATGACTCACGTCCAACGACTCACCTAACTGCTATGGGAGTGAAAATGAGCTAATCACCTCTTTAATCCTATGGTTAGGATGGCTCCGAACACAATCAATTGTTTGAATTGTTTAGAAGTAGTTTAATGGACAATAGATATTCTCTCGTTATTTTTCTTGATTTTCTCGTTCAAAAATTTGACGAATGGATACCTATTGTGAAGTATTTGCCTCACCTCTTATAAGGGGAGAAAACGAGAGAATTAGGAGTTAAGGTACAATAAAATTTATCATTGCCACATAGGAACTTTCTCCCTTGTTACTATACTCTATTTGAATTTGAATTCAAATTTATGTTCCGGGAGAAAATGAAAGAGGAATATTCACTTGGAGATATTTTGAGGGAAAATCATGTTTAATCCGCTGTTAGTGGTTATTGACAAGTGAGCTCCATAAGCCAATACTCTACAAAATATAAAGTATTTAATTAACTATTGATTTGACTTTAGTCCAATGGTTACAAATGCAAAATATCAAAGAGTCATGTTTAAATAAAAAAAGAGTCCGTAAATGAATGGTTAAGATTTTTCTGTCAATTAATTTTAGGAACGTCGTGTAGTAAGAGCGAGTTTACAATTTAATCAGGTTAATTTGAATTAATTTGGCACATATGCAATATACAGTGATGTGGGACTCAATGTTTTTTCCCACCTAATATATAAGCAGATTATCCTGATTTTGTTTTGATTTTCACTGGGAATGATCTTCATTGTGTGGTCCACTCATTTCACGATGTGGATGTTCTACTGAAGTGACATGTGAGAGAGATTAAAATAGTGCATGTTAAGCTAGAAATCAAAGCAATGCATGCTTAGTTAATATACAATGTTGCATGTGGCCATTTTCAAGGAAAAGATGTCCAACATCATATTTTAAACGTCAGTAAGTGGACCGGCCTTATTTTAGGAATGTTCCAAATGTGCATCACGGTGCACTTGACCGGGAAATGGATTGGGACCCACCACCAACATCCCTGGTGACTGGACTTTGTAGGGCCCATCGTGATGTATGTGTTTTACTTGCATCGTCCATCCATTTTGTTAGTTCCTTTGAGGGCATGGGCCTAAAATTGGAGCATATCCAAACACCAAACTGTGGTAATTGAATGCCTACCATCTAAAACTTCTCGAAACTTATTAAGTTTTGGATTAAGCTAATATTTGTATTTTTTTTCTTTATCCAAGTTTATATGACCTTATAAATTAGGTTTGATATCAAATAAACATCACCATGTGCCCTAAGAAGGTTTTGCCTGGGCAGACAAATCATGCCCTAAAATGAGCAACCAAAATAGATATATGGTATGGATAAAACACATATCATGCCCTAAAATGAGTAGGTAAAATAACTGTACGGTATAGATAAAACACATATATCATGATCTAAAATGAGCAGGCAAAATAGTTCTAGGGTATGGATAAAGCACATATATCATACCCTAAAATGAGCAAGCAAAATAACTATACGATATGGATAAAACGCATATATCATGATTTAAAATGAGTAGGCAAAATAGTTGTACGGTGTAGATAAAACACATATATCAAACCCTAAAATGAGTAGGCAAAATAACTATACGGTATGGATAAAACACAAATATCATGCTCTAAAATGAGCAAGCAAAATAGTTGTACAGTATGAATAAAGCACATATATTAGACCCTAAAATGAACAGGCAAAATAACTGTATGGTATAGATAAAACACATGTATACTCTAAAATGAACAAGCAAAATAGTTGCACGATATAGATAAAGCATATATATCATACCCTAAAATGAGCACGCAAAATAACTGTACGGTATGGATAAAACACATATGCCATGCTCTAAAATGAACTGCCAAAATAGCTGTACGTTAAAGATAAAGCACATATATCAGACCTTAAAATGAGCAGGCAAAATAATTGTATAGTATGAATAAAACACATGTATCATGGTGAGCTCCACCGAATCCTATCAACAATACGTTAAAGATAAAGCACATGTATCAGACCTTAAAATGAGCAAGCAAAATAATTGTTCGGTCTGGATAAAACACACGTATCATGGTGAGCTCCACTGAATCCTGTCACGCCCTAAACTCGGAAACCGGGCTCACAAAATTCTCGATCGCCAAATCTGGTGCCGACAGCCTCCGTTTTACCCCATTCTCGACTCCCAGCGTCCATACGTCAGATTCTGATCCTGGGATCTTACAAGAAGGATTTTCCAATGTACATTTAACTCGTAATAAGTATAACTACAAGTTTACCTAAATCACAAAGGCAACAACATCATCACATATCCACTAATATAAACATTTGAATACAATGTTGAAAGGGAAATACATATATTAAAAATTAAAGCTCCAAAGGTCCACTGCATGCTCCAACCTCCAAGCTGTTGCGACCTAACACCACCTGCACGTATCTATCATACATAAGCTTATAAAAAGATTAGTGGGTGGTAGAAGTATGTGCACAAGGTAAATGCCAAGTAAGTAATATCAGAGTAATCAGAGTAAGCGAAAATACTGATAAGATTATGAAACATACAACATCAGAGTAAGCAGAAATATACGAGTAAGTCCATGAATTCTATTAGCCGTACCAAGGCCATAAAAGTGCAAAAGCATGGCAACCCAAAATGCTAAATGCCGCATATGTAATGCAATATGCGGTGCGAATGAAATGACCAAGCTGGAGTGAAGTCAGGATGATAGTATATAGTATCGCAGGCTATGGGGTCCATCATAAGGGAATTCTATCCAAACCAGTTCCATACCTAAATTTGGATAGTCAGACAAAATGTAGTAAACTCCTGATCTCAGGTTAGTCGTGTACCCCAATCGAAATCCTTGCCATCACGAAGGTATACAACAATTAGTTACGCACCACAAACCCGAGTGGATAGTGAATGAATGAATGAATGAGTATGCAACTCCTACTCAATAAGTTTACATATCAGTACAGTTCCTCTCTGGGGAATCACCGGGGTCTATTACACTCCAAACCCCCTATCACGCGCAAAAAGGTGAGTGCAAGAGACCTCACTATCCGCCTGCTAATATGGGGCCCGACTCGTCGATGGCGGACCCATTCCTTGAACTGGTCAAACTCAGCCTAGCATTGTCCCCTCCTCTCAGGCAAGTAAGGTCGTACACCCTTCCAACTGACCACGACATAGTGAGAGACGCGGTCTAACGGTATACGGCCCTCATGCGCTCAAGCATCCACTTGGTCTAGACGTTGGAGCAACCTCTAGAACCAAGAGGATTTTAGGACTTTCATCTAGGGATATCTATAACACCTCATGTAGAACAGATTTTCGATGTCCCATCTGGCCATCCACGATATGCCTGTAGAGGCTACAGCCCTGATGTCACTAGGGCGTACATTGGTCATATCATAAAATGCGATATGCAGGAGTCATATTATCCAGTCATGCATCAAACCTGTGCATACCGCGCGCTCATGTGGGGCAACTCCACCTATCAGGGAGTCCCATAAACAACCGGCACTATGGCATATGCAATGGTCAATCATATCTTATAATAAACATGCACATGATACGTATGGGCATGTATTATGATGCTATACTGTCACATACTCATAATCAGTATCAATAACTGGCATCGACAATTAACCTCGACAATGTGGACATTTAACTAACATTGGCCCCAAGGAATGACCCACATAGAGCCTAACATATAGTGGACTCATGGCCTTACACAAGGGCCAAATATACAATACCATGGGCCTCACTCAAGAGCTTAATACACATCACGATGGGCCTTTCACATGGGCCTAACATACATCACAATGGGCTCCATCACCTAGCCCTCAAATGCATCACAATGGGCCTCATCACATAGGCCCCATATACATCACATTAGGCCTTAAACACGGGTTGAATACACATCACAATAGGCTTCAAATACGGGCCGCATATACATCACATCGGGCCTCAAACATGGACCGAATGCACATCACAATGGGCCTCAAATACGGGCCTCATATACATCACATTGGGCCTTGACAATCGGCCTCTATATCAGGCTTCTACAATCGGCCTCAACAATCGGAATCGGTCTTGACAATCAGAATCGAAATCGGCCTCAACAATTGCCCTCTGCAATCGGAATCAGCCTTAACAATCGGAATCGGAATCGGCCTCGACAATCGAAATCGGAATCGGCCTCAACAATCAGCTTCGACAATCGGATTCGGCCTCAATGAGAATGGGCTTAACAAGGCCTATGGAAAGATCAGAATGTGGATATTTAACCATCATTACCTATTAATGTGGACATTTAACCAACATTACTCCCAAGGAATGGCCTTCATAGGGCCAAACATGTAATGGGTTCATAGCCTCACACAATGGCCCCATATACATCACCACGGCCTCTTTCAAGGGCTTAAAACACATCATGATTGGTCGCTCAAATGGGCCTAGTACACATCATTTGGGCCGCTCAAATGGGCCTGATACACATCACTATGGGCTGCTCAAATGGGCCTAACACACATCACTATGGGTCGCTCAAATGGGCCTAACACACATCACTATGGTCTGCTCAAATGGGCCTAATAAATCGCTATGGGCCGCATCACATGGGCCTAATACACATCGATATGGGCCGCTCAAATGAGCTTAAGACACATCACTATGGGCCGCTCAAATGGACCTAATACACATCACTATGGGCCGCTCAAATGGGCCTAATATACATCACAATGGGCCGCAATATATGGGCCCCATATACATCAAATGGGCCGCAATATATGGACCAGAAATACATCTCATTGGGCCTTACCAAATGGGCCAGAAATACATCACAATGGGCGGCATCACATGGGTCACACCAATGGGCCTTATATACATCAAGTGGGCCGCATCAATGGGCCACACTAATGGACCCCAAAAACGCAATAGGTGGCCTCAAATACATCTAATCGTGCCCACCGTTCTAGGTGAGCTATCTACACTATACATCTATTTTTTAGAGATCATTCTAGAGTGTTATCCAAATGGATCATAACGGGAGATCATCTGGGCCATACCACAAATAACCGTGGAGATAATGATTCTCACTGTTAAACTAATCACATGGCCCACCATAAAGTTTATTCCTCATCCAATCTGATCATAAGGTCACAAAGACTTGGATTAAAGGGGAAAAACAAATATCATATTGATCCAAAAACCTCTGTGACCCAAAAAGGGTTTCAATGGTGGACGTTCAATCTCCACTATTTTCTGCAGTGTGGTCCACCTGATCATCAAATCTACTTCATTTATCTGTCCCAAGCCTTAAGATGAGCTTGCCAAATGGATAGACGGTTTGGATGGAACACATCCATCAGGGTGGGGCTACTGGCCGTCCAACAGATGGATGGACCTGATGTAACACGTACCATAGTGGGGCCCACAGAGTTTACTAACCATAGTAGCTTTATAGCTATGTGTGGTAGACCAGCCAATCTGCTTCTCACATCAACATCAGGTGGGTCCCACGTGGGGCCCACCACAACATATATAATAATAATAATAATAATAATAATAATATTATTATTATTATTATTATTTGAAAGAGGGTCTAGTGTCCAGACCCTGGACACTGGACAAACGGCTTGTATAAAACACAAACTTCATGTGGGGGTCCCACCATCCTAGGCAAATGGACAGTGGACCAGATATACATGAGGTGGCTCCCACGTGAGTGGGCCACCACAGGATCAAGCTGATCTCAGCATTTTCCCACCATCCAGACCTGCTGGACGGTGAGGATGTAACATTCATCAGGTGGGCCCATACAGATGGGCGATGTGGATGCAACCCATGGAACTTGCTTACGTACACCAGCCAATCCCCCCTCATGTAACACCAAGGTGGGTCCACACGTTTAGTCCACCTCAGCTTTGAATAAGCTGACATTAGCGTTTTCCTTTCTTCCAGTGTCCAGATCTCGGACGGATGGCATGGATTCCACCCATGCATCAGGTGGGTCCCTTCCAGATGGAGAGATGATGGATGAAATCCACACGCAGGTGGGTCCCACGTGGTGGACGGTGTAGATAAAACCCATACAGCATGGTCGGCCCTACACAACACGTCCAGATGGACGGTTGGATGAAACAGATACATCACGGCGCTGTCCCACCGTCTAAATGATGGACGGTTGGGATAAAATACTTACATCACGGTGGACAGCAAGCTAGCCAGGCTGGCCCCACTGGATGGACGACCTAGATTTACCGATCAGGTGGGCTGCATCATCACCAACCAAAAAAAAGGGAAGAGAGAGAGAGAGAGAGAGATCGGAGTAGCGGAGGGACCCCGCCACTATGGGCCCCTTATACAAATCATACATCAGGATGGGTCCCATCATATGTGGGCCCTCAATTCATTAAAACCACACAAATTAACTCTACAAAACACCCACCTTTGATCTTCTTGGACTTCTTTTTCCATCAACGCATCCCAGAACTCCAAGGGATGCATTTCAACAGTGGAGATGATCTTTGGATGGTGGGATTGGGTGGTAGGGAGGTGGGCCACACCTAGCTTTCTCCTCTCCCTTGGACGTTGGATTTTCATAGAGTTTGCTTGAAAATGAAGAAAATGAGAGAGAGAGAGAGAGGATGAGATGTAAAGAGAGAGAGAGAGGGATGGGTGATGGGTGTACTTGACATGTATGAGTTATAAGAGAGAGTTGACTTTATGGGAGGGGTGGTTGTACGTGGGGATGAGATGGTTGTACTTGACATTAGGTGATTGATGTGCACTCGATTGATGGGACATGTTGTAGAGATTCTTTTAGGATTGCAAACGCGCACCGTTTTCTCAAACTAAATGCGGGCCCACATCTCTTGGCCTGGGTATCGCATCGGCGCGCGAGACCTGGCGATGGCACGGTCACTAGGGTACAAGTCTCGGGTTGAGCCGATTCTGAAATACGGGATACGACTTAGGGTTGGCCGCAAATGCCGATAACAGATCACGGGTTGCCAAAATTCGACCGAGAGGAACGTGGAAGCCTACGGAATGGTACAGACTAGGATACGGGCCTTACAAATCCTGTCAACAAGGACATCGATGGTGGTGGGTCATGACCAACCAGCTTCCCTTGGTAGAAGGCCACTGTTGACGCGGATTAGGCAGTGAGGCTCTCACTACCTTCAACAATGGTGTGGTGACATGGTGAGATTTGAGTTGTGGCCTATTAGCTATTTAAGATTAGCTTAGCATGTATTAGGCAAAAAATTTTAAGGGCCTGTTTGTTTTATTGTGTGCTTTAATGTTCTATAAATGGGTAGTAATTGTCACTACTACACTAGTTTATAATAAAACTATACGTGATATTGTCCACTGTTAGAACTTTCTCATGGCCTACTAGGATGTTTATTTGCCATCTAACTGGTCCATGAAGACACATGAACTTGGATGAAAGGAAAACACAAATATCAACTTCATCCAACACTTACGTGGACTATAGAAAAATTTTCAATGGCAAGCGTTTAATCCTCACTGCTTTCTGTGTTGCGGTCAATTTTCATTTTGGGTGTGCTATTTTTATTTTTTTCATAAAATAATATCGTAAGATGGATGAACAACGTGAATATAACACATATATTATGTTGGGGCTTATGAAACTATGCCACATCAACACACCTTGCCATCTCATTGATAGTAATCATTAAGGATTACTGTGATTTGATAGCTAGTTTTATCCCATCCACACAGTAAGGAATAATATGTGAGTTTTACACACATGATATTTCAAGGAACCCAACATGCCCTAAAAAGGCCCAAAGCCAACATACAGCCTAATCCATTGGCTTTCACCACATGACTACACCACCAAAGAGGGTGATCCACCCTTAGCAGTAGGATGGTGATGTGGCGAGATTTAATTGGTGGGCCTGTCAAATATAAGCCTTGGGCTAAGGAAGCAGCTTAGGTGCAACCCCTACCGTGGGGCTACCTTGATGTATGTATTCTATATCTATGTTGTGTCCATATAATTTTAAGGCATTAGGTTAATTCAAATCTTGGGGAGACCCTACCATAGAAAACACTGGTGATTGATCATTAGGGCATGTTTGTGTTATAAATTATACAATCTTAAAGCGTTATTTGATGGAAGCCGATAGTGCACGTCCCAGACATGAGGCGAAAGTTAGTTTCTGGGGATCTTATAGGTAAACTAGGTATAAGGGTGGTGTACGAGTCAGGTAAACTGATTCTATCCAAGAATGAGAATTTTGTCGGAAAGGGATATCCTTGTAATGGGATGATTAAGTTTTCTCTGAATAAAAGTAGCACTTCTGCGTATATGGTTGAATCCGCTGGACTGTGAGATGATAAGCTAGCCCATATAGGGTATAGTACCTTGAAGTTCATAGCTAAGAATGGTTTAATCTCATACATAAATAATGAAACTGAAAAATGTGAAGTGTGCATACGATCCAAAATGACGAAGAAACCTTTTCCAAGTGTTGAAAGATCGTCTCAAGTTTTGGATCTTGTGCACAGTAATATCTGTGAGTTAAACGGCATTCTTACACGTGGAGGTAAACGGTACTTCATAACCTTTATAGATGATTGCTCTAGGTATGTATATGTGTACCTATTAAAGAGAAAACATGAAGCATTGAACATGTTTAAAATATATAAAGCAGAAGTAGAGAATCAACTAAATAAGAAGATAAAAATTCTCCGTAGTGATAGAAGAGGAGAATACTTCCCCAATGAATTTGATAACTTCTGTGAAGAACATGGACTGATACATTAAAGTACAACGCCACACACACCTCAACAAAATGGAATAACTGAAAGAAAGAATAGAACATTAGTAGAAATGGTTAACTCAATGCTGATAAGAGCAAAGTTGCCACTAAATCTATGGGGTGAGGCACTGCTTGCAGCATGTCATATTCTAAACAGAATTCTGTCTAAAAAAAATATAAAATATCTCCATATGAAACATGGAGAGATAGAAAACCTAACTTAGGTTATCTAAAAGTGTGGGGGTGTTTTGCGTATTGCAGAACCCCTAATCTTAAAAAGAACTAAGTTAGGACCAAGAGCTATTAAGTGCACCTTCATAGGGTATGCATAAAATAGTAAATCTATAGACTTCTAGACATAGCGTCTAATACAATAATATAATCAAGAGATGTTGAGTTCTTTGAGAACTCACTATCCTTGGAGTCAAAGGATAATGAAATCCAAACTCCTAATAGAGAATCATATAGCACAGCTTCACAGATAGTGGAAGCTCCTGTTGAACCTCGTAGGAGTCAAAGGACAAGAATAGAGAAGAGTCTAGGAGATGACTACATAGACTCACAACGTGTCATTTTCCATCTTGTAGAAGGAGATAGAGAAAATGTTATAACTACCTAGAGTGATGACTATAGAAGATGATCCTAAAACATATAAAGAGGCCGTATCCTCTAGAGACTCAGCTTTCTAGAAAGAAGCTATAAACGATGAAATGGAATCCATACTATCAAATCAAACATGAGAACTAGTAAACTTACCTCCAGGTTCTAGACCCATAGGTTGTAAGTGGGTATTTAGGAAGAAATATCACACTGATGGGACTATCCAAACCTTTAAAGCTCGACTAGTAGCTAAGGGTTTTAGACAAAAAGAAGGGATAGATTACTTTGACACATACTCTCCTGTAGCTAGGATAATATCCATTAGGATATTATTTACGTTATCTTCCATATATCATCTTCACATCCACCAAATGGATGTAAAGACCGCATTCCTGAATGGTGACCTCAATGAGAAGGCATACATGGAACAACCTGAAGGTTTCGTTCTACTAGGAAATGAAAAAAAAGTATGTAGATTAGTTAAATCTTTGTATGGATTAAAACAAGCACCAAAACAATGACATGAGAAGTTTGATTCCAAAATATTATCTCATAGTTTCATGCATAATGTAGCTGACAAATGCATATATTCAAAAGCAGATGATAGTTGTATCGTTATTATTTGTCTGTATATTGATGACATGCTAATAATAAGTCATAAAATGGAAGGTGTGACTGAAACAAAATTTTTTTTATCTTCCGTATTCAGAATAAAGGATCTTGGACAAGTTGATACCATCCTAGGTATTAAAGTTAAAAAATATTGTGGGGGTTATGCTTTGTGTCAATCTCATTATATTGAGAAGATACTAAACAAGTTTAACCATCTAAATATAAAAGAAGTAAAGACCCCATTTGATCCAAGTATCAAGCTAAAAGAAAATACTGGAAGAACCGTTGCACAATTAGAATATCCGAGTGCGATATAGAGTCTTATATATGTTATGCAATGCACTAGACCTAATGTTGCATATGCTGTGAGTAAACTTAGTAGGTTTACTAGTAACCCCAGTATTGAACACTGGAATGCAATCGGTAGAGTCCTTGGTTACTTAAAAGCAACTAAAGACTTAAGACTATTTTATTCAGAGTTTCCTGTCGTATTGAAAGGATATACCGATGCGAGCTGGATATCGAGTGTAGGGGACAACAAGTCTACTAAAGGGTGGATATTCACCCTAGGAGGTGCAGCTGTATCTTGGGGATCCAAGAAACAGACTTGCATAACGCACTCAACTATGGAGTCTGAATTCATAGCCCTGGCTGCAACAGGCAAAGAGGCTGAGTGGCTAAAGGATCTTCTATTAGAAATCTCTTTCTGTGTAAAGCCTATATCGGCTGTATCACTACATTGTGATAGTGAAGCCACATTAGCTAGAGCTTATAGTGGCACTTATAATGGTAAGTCTAGACATATCAGTCTTTGACATGATTATGTTAGACAATTGATTCGAGACAACTTTTCTATGTGAAATCAAGCAACTGCCTGGCAGATACTTTCACTAAGCCTCTATCGAGAGAGGTAGTAAAAGCTATATCTAGAAGGATGGGGTTGAAACTCTTCAACCAAAGTTCCACCAGTGATGGTAACCCAACCTAAAGTTAGAAAATCTCTAATTTTGGGTTTAATGGGTAAGAACAAGTCACTGATATGTGAAAAGTTTTTAGCACTATATTATATAACTTCATCCATAATAGATAAGTGCTGAGCGTTACGAAAGAGGGTTGAGTCTTAGAACTCTTAATGAAATCTAGTCTATAAGGACAAGTGTCTTATAGTAATAGAGACACTGGAAGGATTTCACCTATATAAACGTAGAGATGGTGCCATCTCTCATGAGAGTTAGGAGTTTTCTCTCGGGATCGTTTACGAATAGGATAATCACATGACGGAACTCTAATAAACACATAGTGAATATGTGTGTGGTTTCTTCGACTCTGTTATCTAGAAATAACTGGTTCAACGCTACGGCTACTAGTTATTTCGACAAAGTTTTGAGATACTTACACTAAGAAAAGATTAAAATCGAAAGATATCTTTCTTTATGCATATACGTTAATTATTCTGGCAGAATTGTTTAACCAAGAAAATATATGTTATAAAAAATCAAGTGGGGGATTGTTGCAAAAATATTGATTTTAATAAAATATATTTTAATAATAAAAATAATATATGATATATAAAAAGTTGTTTTGAAAAAACATCGTTTTGTGGGTTTTTAGGAATAGTCCAACATAGGAAAGGGAAGAGAAGAAAAAATGATTTAAATGAAAATAGTGGAGTATTATAATATTTACTCACCTAGTCCAAGAACTTTGGATCTTGCGTGTTCCAGTTGTTGAGATTCAAATATTGCATAATTTTCCCCATTTATATCTTGATTTTATGAACATAAATCATCTAAATATTCTATTTTACTTATGTATGTCTTGCAAGGTGAATTTAAAAGCTTGGATTGAAAAAAGGTGCTAAAAAGTAAGAATTTGTTGCTCAAAAATCACCAAGGCAAGGGTTGGATCTTAGGAAACCAAGATTGAAGAATTCACATGCCAAATATCTAAGAAAACTAAGTGAGGAATGAAAGATTTGAGTGAAGAATCCTGAAATCATCCTGAAAAGTGTATTCTAAAGCTCTGAAGTTTATTTTGGAAAATTGCGCAGCAGGAAGTCTGTTTTAAACGAACTATGTAGCGAGAAGTCTATTTTGAAAAAATATGTATATTTGAGGCGTTTTCTAGGGTTTTTCAACTTTGTGTGAAAATCGGAGTTCCCTACTTATAAATATGGCTTCCTAGGGCATTCTTAAACATCATTAGACGCATTCAAGAGCAATATTTAGGGTTTTTAAAGAGTTTTTAGTTTTATTAAAGCTTTATAAGTTGTGTTTTTTTTTAATTTTAGATCTTTTCTATTTACATTTTTTTCTTCTTTCTTTCTTGTTGCTTTTTATTTCTGCAATTTAATTATGTTTTTCTAAGTTCCTTTTAGCCAAAGCTAGAAGGGAAGTACATGAGTTTAATAATTTTTTAAGATTATGATGATTGATTATTTTAATGATGAGAAGAATGGTGTATGCATGTTATCTATTATTTAGGTTTTATTTTTTATCATCTTGTAAGATCCATATATTTCCATCATATGAGATCCACATTGATGGATAGGCTTACCCTAGATCAATCAGATTTCCTAGATAGGAGAGGTTCTCAACTTGTTATATTTCTTTGATATTCATTATCCTATAGATATTGAATACTTAAAATCACTAGCGCTTGAGAATATATGTCAATGGTGCAAATCCATTATTTTCTAATCTTTTATATCATTTATGAAAATATTTAAACTGTTTTATTTTCCGATTAGAATGACCATAGTGCTCAGATCCTAGTTGTGTTATGCAAGTCATCATGATTTTGGAACATTAACCTACATGTGGAACTTTGAAGCTTGGGTGTTATTTTATTCAGTTGAATCACATCCATTCAAAAATCTCAAAATCAAATAATCAGTTTAGTTTTTATTACTTAGTTTATTTTGTATTTGATTTTTTCCTTCTCGCAATTCATCTCCCCGTGGGATCGACCCTGTATTCACAGGATATTACTTACGAACCTCTACACTTGGAGGCAAGTTTTTGGCGCCGTTGCCGGGGAGAGACTGAGATAGATCAGATCTGTGCAAGATAGCTAAGGTAGGTTTTCTTCTAAGGTAAGTTCTCTTCTAAACCCTCCAGATTTTCTGTTGATTTTTTTTTATTTTTTTATTTTTTCTCTTTTCTTTTTTTTTTTAAAAAAATAAATTCAGTTGGGTCTTTCAAGCACTAACTATGACATAAGGTTGCCCTGCTTGGGATTTTATCACCCAAGTGCTATGGTTGTCCTACAGTTGCTGTTTGATCACAAAGATCATTCGCTGAATCTATTTTCCAGATTAACATAGTTTAATTTTTGCGTTAGTTTTACTTTTATTTTTTTTTATTTTTTTGTGTGGATTGAACTCTCATGGTCGGCCCTGCCACCTGGGTTGTTGATTTATTTTGCTTTGTGGACTGAACCCTCATGGTCGGCGCTGCCACCTAGGTTGTTGATTTATTTTGCTTTGTGGACTGAACTCTCATGGTTGGCCCTGCCACCTGGGCTGTTGATTTATTTTGCTTTGTGGACTGAACCCTCATGGTCGGCCCTGCCACTTGGGTTATTGATTTAAGTTTTTCTTTTTATTTTAAGTATCATACTTGCTATTTGAATTAGTAATATTTATTGTGTGGTGTGGATGGTTTATGTCCCGTTGGAGTAGGGATCAAAACAATCGATTCTCCTCTGAAGGGGGACTAGTTCTAGGCCTTAATCATTCACTTAGAAGAGGCACTCAACATCACTTGGATTCCATGGCAAACCCAGTTGATAATCCAAATCCAAATATGTCAGATCCAACTATAAATCAAAATAGAGAAAATCAACATAATCCTCCTCTTGAGGATGAAAATGAAGTTCATATGAATGTGTTAAACCAACCACGGACTTTACGTGAACATTTACACCCTGAGAGATCAACTTTACCATCTTATATAGTGTTCCCTGCTCACATAGGGAACATTGATTTTAAACCAGGTGTGATTCAATTAATTCCTAAATTTCATGGCTTAGATTCTGAAAGCCCCTACTTGCACCTCAAGGACTTTGAGGAAGTAATTGCAACATTACAAGTAAACAATGGCAATAGGGATGTACTTAAGCTTAGGTTATTCTCATTTTCTCTAAAGGATTAGGCCAAAGCATGGCTCAACTCTCTAAGACCTAATACCATCACTTCATGGCAAGCCTTAAGTAGAGAGTTTTTGAAAAAGTTCTTTCCCGAGCACAAAACAAATGCACTAAAACAAGAAATCATGTCATTCTCCCAAAAGGGGAATGAACTATTTTTCAAGCTTGGGAGCGTTTCAAAGACATTCTAATTATTTGTCCACATCATGGTTATGAACCATGGCACGTGATTGATGCTTTCCGAAAGAGGCTCACCATGAATACCCGTCAGTTCATAGAGATGATGTGTGGTAGAACCTTTCTTGACAAAGATCATAATGAGGCTTAGAATTTTCTAGATATGTTAGCAGAGAATACGCAGACATGGGATGTCTCTGCTAAATCAGACCAAACTAGACCCATTCCTAAAGAGAAAGAGAGAATGTATGTCCTAAGAGAGGAAGACGACCTTAATGCAAAATTCGTTGCATTGGCTAGAAAGGTCGAAGCCTTGAAAATTAGAAAGGTTGATATGGTTAAAGCAAACACTTCCTTAGGTAATTTTTGTAGCATTTGTGGTGGTACAGACCATGACACAAAGGATTGTCCAATAATCTCAGTTTTATAAAATATCACGCATGAGCATGATTAAGCAAATGCTATAAATAACTACCAAAGGTCAGTTATGCAACCAATGGGAAACACGTACAATATAAATTGGCATAACCATCCAAATCTTAGTTGGAGGAATGGACCATAAATTAATGCGCCCAATGCACCTCAAATGCCTCCACAAAATAACTTCTTTGAGGCACCTAACAATACACCATATGTGCCCCCGCTAAAGCGATCATCTGTGGAGGATGCATTGACCACATTCATGAACTCTCAAGTTCAAATAAATCAGTCTCTAATCCAATCAAATTAGGAATTAAAGACAGCTGTGGTTAGGATTGAGACTCAACTAAATGCTAGGGAAAAAGGCACCCTTCCTTCTCAACCTATGCCAAACCCTAAAAATACACATTTTATTGGAGACTCAAATCCAAGTGAGCTACATCATGAAAAGCTAAGGCCATCATTACCTTGAGAAGTGAAAAAGAGGTCGATAACAAGATAATGCAACCGGTAGATATACCAGAGGATGAGCCGCTGTCTCAAGAAAATGATGAACCGGCTATGGTTCAAGAGCCGCAACAACAAAAGGATAAAGAGACTAAGTCATATGAGCCTCCAGTTCCATTCTCATCTAGACTTCGGAATCCAACTGTCCCCATAAAATATCAAGAGGTGTTGGATGTGTTCCAAAAGATTACTGTCAATATTTCTCTGCTTGATGCCATTAGACAAATTCCATCATATGCTAAATATCTCAAGGACTTGTGCACTGTAAAGAGGAAATTAAATGTGCACAAAAAGGCCTTCCTTACTGAGAAAGTAAGCGCTATTATTCAACAAAGGATTGTACCCAAATACAAAGACCTGAGAAGTCCCACTATTCCTTGCATTATTGGAAAATTTCAAATTGAGCATGCTTTGCTAGATTTGGGTGCAAGTGTCAACTTAGTACCTTATTCGGTTTACAAATAAATGGGGTTAAGCGAGCTTAAACTAACTACGATTACACTCCAACTCACTGACCGCTCTATTAAGGTACCAAGAGAAATTTTAAAGGACGTGTTAGTCCAAGTAGAGAAATTCTACTTCCTCGTGGATTTTATTGTACTAGACACTGAACCATGTATAAATGCTAACGCTCAAGTTTCCATCATTTTAGGCCGCCCATTCCTAGCAACTTCAAATGCAATCATAAATTGCAGGAATGAAATGATGAACTTGTCTTTTGGTAACATGACTCTAGAGCTAAATATTTTCAATCTATGTAAGCAGCCAATTGATAATAATGAGATCCATGAGCTGAATTTCATGGACTGCTTGAGAGAAGAAGGGGAATTGGAACCTAGTCTGATTGAGGAATTGATTCAAGTAATTGGGGACTTGAAAATTTATGATTTAGAAAAAGTGCTTATTGAAATTTCTAATGATAATGAGAGTACTACCACCCAGGACATTGGTATGTACCAATGGAGACCGCGCACTCAAATCCTATCTATCGAGGACTTGCGACCTTTGGCATCACCAACCAATATTCCAAAGCTTGATTTAAAACTACTACCAAATGAGCTTAAGTATGTATACTTAGGTGAAAATAAAACTTATCCTGTGGTGATCTCTTCATTTTTAGACAAGGATCAAGAGATTAAATTGTTGAAAGTTCTAAGGGACCACAAAGGAGCCTTGGGCTGGACCATTTCTGACATCAAGGGTATAAGCCCTTCCATATGCACCCATCGGATCCATCTCGATGATGATGCCAAACCAATTAGACAACCTCAAAGGCGTCTTAATCCAAACATGATGAAAGTTGTAAAAAATGAGGTGATCAAATTATTGGATGTGGGAATCATCTACCCAATATCCGATAGTGTTTGGGTGAGTCCAACTAAAGTAATCCCAAAGAAATCTGGAATAACTATTGTGTAGAATTCTAATAATGAACTCATACCAACACGTGTCACCACTGGTTGGCGTGTTTGCATTGACTATAGAAAATTGAACCAGGTCACAAAGAAGGACCATTTCCCTTTACCATTCATTGATCAAGTTTTAGAGAGGTAAGCAGGTCACTTCTTTTATAGTTTTCTTGATGGATATTATGGATATAACCAAATAGAGATAGCCCTGGAAGACCAAGAGAAAACCACGTTCACTTGTCCATTTGGCACATTTGCTTTCAAACGGATCCCATTTGGATTGTGTAACACCCTGGCAACTTTTCAACTGTGTATGTTAAGTATTTTTTCAAATATGGTTGGGAAGTTTCTTGAGGTTTTCATGGACGACTTCTCTGTATTTGGGAGTAGTTTTGAGGAATGCCTCAATAATTTATCTCTTGTCTTGTCTAGTTGTGAAGAGAAACATCTTATCTTAAATACAAAGAAAGTTATTTCATGGTTCAAAAGGGAATTGTTTTGGGCCATGTTATCTCCAAAAATGGAATCGAGATAGATTACTCAAAACTCGACATTATCGTTAATCTACCTATCCCCCGAACTGTTAGAGATATTAGATCACTTATAGGGCATGCTGGTTTTTATAAAAGATTCATCAAGGACTTTAGCGCCATTACTAGACCCTTGACTAATCTCCTTTAAAAGGATGTTGCATTTAAGTGGACAGATGAGTGTGCAAGTGCCTTTAATAAAATTAAATCATTCTTACCACTGCACCTATCATGCGTCCACCAGATTAGACACTTACTTTTGAATTAATGTGCGATGCAAGTGATTATGCCATAGGGGCTGTTTTGGGCCAAAGGAAAGATAAACGGCCCTACGTTATTCACTATGCGAGTAAAACTTTAAACTCGGCCCAAGTGAACTACTCAACAACTGAAAAAGAGTTACTTGCAGTAGTTTTTGCTTTGAATAAGTTTAGGTCTTACTTGTTGGGATCCAAAGTGGTCATTTTCACGGACCACTCGGCTTTGAAATATTTGTTATCTAAGAAAGATGCAAAGCCGAGACTTTTGAAATGGATCCTCATACTTCAAGAATTTGACTTAGAGATAAAAGATAAGAAATGAGTAAAAAACGTAGTGGCTGATCACCATTCTAGATTGGTGTTAGATGATTCCACTGAGGAGATGCATATCCAGGACACTTTCCCTAATGAACAATTATTTGTGATCTTCAAATTGCCTTGGTATGCGGATATAGTGAACTATCTTGTAACGGAAAAAATGTCATATCATTGGAAGTCACAAGATAGGAAGCGTTTTGAAACCGAGGTTAGGAACTTCTTCTGGGATGACCCGTATTTATATAAATATGGGATTGATCAAATTTTTAGACGTTGTGTCCTAGAGGATGAAGTTCAGAGTGTTATTTCTTTTTGCCACATGGAAGCATGTGGTGGCCATTTTTCTGCTAAGAAAACCACTGCAAAAATCCTGCAGTATGGTTTTTACTGGCCCACCATGTTTAAAGACACTCATTTTTTTTTGTGTTGCTTGTGATAGATGTCAAAGGTTGGGAAGAGTGTCCTGGCGCAACATGATGCCTTTATCTCCAATTTTACCATTGGAGATTTTTAATTGTGAGGGTCTTGATTTTATGGGCCCATTTTCATCTTCTTTTAGATTTCTTTATATATTGGTTGGTGTGGACTATGTTTCAAAGTGGATTGAGGCAGTTCCAAGTAGGACCAATAACAACAAAGTGGTCATACGATTCCTCAAGGAAATTTTTTTTGTTAGATTTGGAACTTCAAAGGCCATCATTAGTGATGGCAGGTCTCACTTTTGTAATAAGATATTTGAGGCTTTGATGAAGAAATATGGCATCAAGCATAAAGTGAGCACCCCATACCACCCACAAAAGAGTGGACAAGCTGAGATTTCTAATCGGGAAATCAAACACATTTTAGAGAAAACTATAAGGCCAGATAGGAAGGATTGGTCCCTCAGACTATCTGACGCTTTATGGGCTTATAGGACTGCTTATAAGACCTCGATTGGAATGTCTCCATACAGATTGGTATATGGGAAGGCTTGCCACTTGCCTGTGGAATTGGAACATAGAGCCTACTGGGCAATAAAGAAATTAAACTTTGATATGAATCAAGCAAGTGGATAAAGAAAATTAGAGTTGAATGAATTAGAGGAGCTGAGGAGAGATTCCAATGAAAATTCTAAAATCTACAAAGAGAGGACCAAAGCTTTTCATAACAAAAATATTATGAGGAAGAATTTTAAACATCAGCAAAAGGTCCTATTGTACAATTCTCGTCTCCAGTTCTTTATGAAAAAGTTAAGATCAAGATGGACAGGCCCCTTTATTGTGAAGAATGTTTATATTCATGGGGCTGTTGAAATTGAGAATCCACGTAATGACAATGTGTACAAGGTAAATGGTCAGAGATTGAAGCCTTATGTGGAAAACTTTCATTTGGGAGAGAAGTCCTTCCTTCTTGATGAGCCAGAATATTCAGATTGATGCTCCTGGTCTGACGGAGCATTTGTGTGGGATTTATATCATATTCAATTTTTTTAGTGTCACATAGCAAGTGAGTTTTTTATGGTAGGTTATCCACCCTTTCTTTTATTTTTATATTCTCTACATTACATTATCACTACATTGAGGACAATGTAGATTTTAGGTTGGGGGGTGTGGATAGTCATCCATGTGAAGGTTTTTTTTTTTTTTTTTTTTGGGTTTCAGTTTATTTATTTATTTTTATTATTATTTTTAGGTTTCAGTTAGGTTTATGTTTATTTTTTTAGGTTTATGGGAAAAAAATTTCAACATTTTCAAAATAATATGTTTATATACAAGAATGTAAACATGATATTATGCGAATTCCAAAGGCAAAGTTAATATTTATTTTAGGTTGATAGTAATCAGAAATCTGATAACTGAAAATTATAGACTTGAGTTCAATTATTTAATCACTAGTTTAAAATGAGTTATAATTTGATGTACTGAATTCACAATACACCCTAGCTAACTAAGTGAAGAATATGATATGTGAACTAGAACTACAACTTTTGATTCAAATAAGGTTGAATGAACTAGTACCATTGATATATGTTTAAAAGAGAGAATATTGAAGGGAAAAAAAAGAGTGATGGAAAAAAGAAATTTTTATTATAGAGTATGAATACAATGACCATAACAATTGTGTCAGTAATCCAGAGTAAGGATACTTAAGTATCCATTACTGTTACCATTACAAGTACGATACCTTAGGTTATGAAGCAAACCCGGTGTGAATTTTCATCTAAGGGTGGTTTATAATAATGAGGATATAATGATAAAAGAAGAAATGCCATGAAAAAAATGAGATAACTAGAGATTTCATATTCTTGGGATGATTAAAAGGAGTTAGGATAGGGAACATGCATATTTCTCAAAGTTAGACCAGTGTCACGGAGCACCTAAGGATATTGGATCATAATTATTCTAAATTTTGATTAGGTCTTTGAACTCAAGGATGTAATGGATTAAAAAATTGAGATTCTAACTAACTCCAGACTTAGGTTAAGTATTGTTTTGTTTTGAAATTCATATGATGAATGGAGGCATAATTGTATAAATTTTTTAGTGTTGAAATATTTTTTTTGTTTTCAATGTTTATGGGTAACATTTCTGGAAACCCTCACGAGACTATAACTCGTCTACTAGGGGAAACCTAGGGGTTTAAAGGCTTGTTGCATATGCTAAATGCAATTGAGATTACCTGTGAAAGTAGTGTAGTTAAATTTTTTTTCATTTTAATTTTAATTTTAAAATTAATTTTTATTCTTATTTTTATCTTTCTTCGCTTATTTTGCTTGGGACTAGCAAAATGTTGGTTGGGGGGTGTGTTGAGACTCAAATACTGCATAATTTTCTCCATTTATATTTTGGTTTTATGAGCATAAATCATCTTAATATTCTATTTTACTCATGTATGTGTTGCAAAGTGAATTTAAGAGCTTGGATTGAAAAAGGGTGCTAAAAAGTAAGAATTTGATGTTCAAAAATCACCAAGGTAAGGGATAGATCTTAGGAAACCAAGATTGAAGAATTCACATGCCAAATATCTAAGAAAACCAAGTGAGGAATGAAAAGAATCAAAAATTTGAAGTGAAGAATCCTGAAATCGTCCTGAAAAGTGTATTCTAAAGCTTTGTAGTCTATTTTGGAAAACTGCGCAGCAGGAAGTCTGTTTTAAACGAACTATGTAGCGAGAAGTCTATTTTGAGAAAATACGTATATTTAAGATATTTTCTAGGGTTTTTCAACTTTGTACGAAAATTGGAGTTCCCTACTTATAAATAAAGCTTCCTAGGGCATTCTTAAACATCATTAGAAGCATTTAAAAGCAATATTTAGGATTTTTAAAGAGTTTTTAGTTTTATTAAAGCTTTATAATTTGTTTTTTTTTATTTTAGATCTTTTCTATTTTCATTTTTTTCTTCTTTCTTTCTTAATGCTTTTTATTTCCGCAATTTAATTATGTTTTTCTAAGTTCTTTCTAGCCCAAGCTTGAAGGGAAGCACATGGGTTTAATAAGTTTTTAAGATTATGATGATTGATTGTTTTAATGATGAGAAAAATGGTGTATGCATGTTATCTATTATTTAGGTTTTTTTTATCCTCTTATAAGATCCATATGTTTCCATTATATGAGATCCATATTGATGGATAGGCTTACCTAGATCAATCAGATTTCCTAGATAGAAGAGGTTCTCAACCCGTTATATTTCTTTGATATTCATTATCCTATAGATATTGAATACTTAAAATCACTAGCGCTTGAGAATATATGTCAATGGTGCAAATCCATTATTTTCTAATCTTTTATATCATTTATTAAAATATTTAAATTATTTTATTTTTCGATTAGGCTGACCATAGTGCTCAGATCCTAGTTGTGTTATGCAAGTCATCATGATTTTGGAACATTAACCTATATGTGGAACTTTGAAGCTTGGGTGTTATTTTATTCAGTTGAATTACATCCATTCAAAAATCCCAAAATCAAATCATCAGTTTAGTTTTTATTACTTAGTTTGTTTTGCATTTGATTTTTTCCTTCTCGCAATTCATCTTCCTGTGGGATCGACCCTGTATTCACAGGATATTATTTACGAACCTCTTCACTTAGAGACAAGCAATCACCAGTGCGTAGCACTGGAACACCCTCACGCGCGCTTGGGCTCGGGCACAGGCACGGGCACGGGTTCAGTCTCGGTCTCGGACTCGGACTTGGTCACGGGCTCGGTGCGAGGGCGTGGGCATGTGAGGCAGTGTGGTTGTAGAGGCGCTAGTGGCGCACTTTGCACTTCGCATGTCCGCATTGTGTCGCAGATGATCGCTCCTTCACGACCTTGAGCGAACCGGAGCAAAACGTGTGCGAGTCATAACAGTTAGCATGCAACATATTAATGGCTATGCACAATAGTAAAAAATGGACATAAAACGGCTAGTTTTCCAACAACTAGAAATGACTTAATGGAATTTATGTCTCTGGACCATAACCCCTTAGCAACCATAGCCTATAAAAGGAGGGTCTGGATGGGTTTCAAAACCATCTCTCAACCCACTCCAGCAGACCTATACGAATTGAGACACAACTCACTACTTCTCTCTAATATTCCAGTGGTTCCAGTAAGACAGCAAGGGTTGAACCTTTACTAAAAGAACAGACCAACGTGTGATCTAGAACGGTTCATCTGAACCAGTGGCTGAAGAACTGACCAGTGCAGTGGTCTAAATTAAAAGAAATTTCTTTTCTTTCTTTCTTTTTTGAGATTTTTTGTATATTGATAGAGTATATAAGAGTTACATTTGGTGGGCCTTCGTGTTTGCTGAACGCAGATCCACACCAGGCTAGTTGTATCCTAGAAGCGGTTTGCTTGTAACCTATCAGCATACTCAATTCACTTGATTAGGGGCAAATAACACTTTAAGGACAACGTTTCAGACGTGCTTCAGCCTGTTCTGATTTTAGATTATTTTGTAATTTTTCGGTTTTCACATTATACAGAAATATATTAATCTATATAATTTATAACAGTTTGGACAGCTGTATTAGGTAGAATTAAGGTGGATGGAATTGTAAAAGTTGCAATAATTGCACTTATAAGGTATTGTCCGTGGATTGAGTTTATCCCGTGTTTTTTAGTACTACGATTGAAATGTAAACATTAAATTTTAATTTTTTATTTTTAAAAAAAGGAAGAAGAAGTAAATCCTAAGATTTAATGGGCCACACTAGCTTGGGATGAAGCTATATTTGTTTTATCCCATCATCTAGGTTTGTGTGACATTATCAACGAGTTGGATGATAAATAAACATTACAGAAACATTATGGTGGGCCTGAGGAAGTTTTGAACGGTAGTGGTTCAATAACCACTGTTTCCAACGGTATATGGTCCACCTGAGATTTGTATCTTCATCATTCCTCGGTTCATGACATAAAATGATCTGGAAAAATAAAAAATAAAAATGAAAAATATAGATATAGAATACATACATCAAGGTGGGGTCCACAGTAAGTCCCATTGTCTTGCGAGAAGCCGTGCCGCACCTATCCGCTCCCTCGGCCAACAGCCTGAAAATAACCTAGCTCGGCCCCTCCAATCAATAGCGAACACGCCACGGAACTACAATCATCAAGTGATCTTAACCATCAGATTCTTACTCTAGCTCCGGTAGTAGACTCTCGGGAGTTTCAACACTCGGTCAAGGGTTCGAGTACCATAGATGGTGAAATTCCACTATAGCGTGAGTGTGTGGGTTATGTGTGCGTATGTTTTTTTTTGTTTTACAAAAAAATAAAAAAAATAAAAAATAAATAAATAAAATATCAGATTCTCTAGTTGAATTTGGACCGATGAACATTTTTATTTTAACCGTCCATTTGAAAGCTCCCATTTGGATAGTTAGGAGTAGTCGACAAGGGCAGTTACAATTTATCCACAAGGGAATCGAGAATATGGACCAGACTGGATTGCATGTATCTCTGCCATTTACACCGTTGATGAGAGTTCACAACTTGACAGAAGTGCCGGAAGTGCTGAACTATCAACGTAACCAGGTGTTACGGGAACCCCTGCAACCCGCAGCTCTGTGGGGCCCACCGCTATGTCCGTCCGAAATCTACTCCGTCCATCATTTTCTCCTGCTCATATTAGGAGGCGAAAACAAAAAATAGGAAAATCTAAGACTCAAGTGGGCCACATCACACGTAGCAGTGGAGATGAAAAATGAAAAACCCGCTGTGATGCTTATATACCATCCAACTCGTTCATAATGTGATTATCAAGGGAAATAAGGGTAAGCACAAATATCAGCTTGATCCAAAACTTCTGCAGGCCCCGAGAAGGTTCTAATGGTAGCCATTCAATCCCTACTATTTCTTCTGGTGTGGCCCACTTGAGTTTAAAATCTTCCTTTTAAAAAAAAAAAAAAAATTTTAAATGATCCATCGCAATGAAAGAACGGAGTGGATATAACACAGGAATCATAGTGGGTCCCACAGAGCATAGGGTCACAGAGTCACTCATGGAAACGAGGTACACGTGTGCAAGATCAGAGCCGTTCCTCCGTCGATCCTTGCAATGTGGATGCCCATGTAAAAAAATTCCAGCCTATATGATCTTCAGGTGGGCCACAACCTTACAAAATAAATGAAGAAATGAAGGGATGGTTGGTTCAAATTATCATATTTAACTGAGTTAGATGCATCCAATTTGAACGGCCAGGGCTACCTGATACTGGCCTCATATTACACACGTTTGACTCCTTTTCACGTGGGAGGCCAGTGCAATGAGCATGGCTCGTGAACTATTTTCCATTGTCCGTGATCAGATCTTTGACGTGGTCCGTGACAAAGATTTATTGGGAGGGGAGTTGAATCAAATGATACGGTAAATTCAGAAGAACGGGAATACGGTTGAGCCATTAATCAAATGCATCAATCCTAACCGTCTATGTGGTGATATGTATCATGAATGGCTTGTTTTCCAAAAAAAAAAAACACCACAAGGCATAGGATACATCATCTTTTCTCTACTTTACTAATGAGTGTTGATCATTTAATGTTTTCTTAGAAGGTCACTGATCAGACGGCTGGAATCATCTTATAGATCTGTACTTTGAATCGTAGTTCATCTACAGTATGGAAAGTTAGATGAACGGTTTGGATTGATATGTTACCATGCCACTTGTGCGAGGAAAGATGGTTGCGTACCATACTCGGGTTCTACCATATCTATCGTATTATCTCCATTTTAAATAGCCAGCCTGTGCTTGTCCTCACTGGCGTTCATCACTCATCGTAGGTACGCGTTCCTTTGTAAAAGTCTCCGTATTCGCGAAAGCTAAACTGTCAGTATTTTGAAAGTTGAAGGATCCAGTCGACTTGCAGATAATCCATTTCACATTTATACTTTAATTATTTCACATTTATATATTCACATGCGAGGGATCCAGTCGACTTGCAGATAATCCATTTCACATTTATACTTTAATTATTTCACATTTATATATTCACATGCGAGGATCCAGTCGACTTGCAGATAATCCATTTCACATTTATACTTTAATTATTTCATATTTATATATTCACATGCGAGGGATCCGGTGAGGACCGACGTGATATATCTATTTGTTCACGCGGTCCATTTATTATCTCAAATCATTTTAAATTATTAGCCTACAAAAAAGATAGATCCAACGCTCAAGGACCATATACCATAGATGATTCTTGCTTCCATGCAACTTGCATTTAATGCTTCGTGAATTTAATGCAACCCGCTCAAACCATAGGTGTGATCCACTTGAGGGCTGGATCGGCCTCATTTTTTAGCTAATACCTTGAAATGATACGAGATAAGGGATGGATGACGTGGATAAACAGATACATCATGGTGGGCCCCACATAAATCCGTCAATTCCTTGTTAAAGATGGGTCGACCCGATGCAATCCGCTTCCACTATAAACTTAGGTTGCATTTGTTAGTGTACCGATTTATATACTTTATTTGTCAATCACATAACTCGAATCATATAGTCAATTGAATTCTTGGAAGGTAAAAACCGAAGACATAAGTGAAGGTGGAGCATCATATCAAACAACATGTGTATGAAGTGCCTTGATGACACTAACCGTTGATGTAAAACAACCTAAAACTCTAGTGATTTTAAACTCAGTAGATAAATCATTTATTGATCATCCCTTAAGACATAAGAGCCTAAATTGACCGTCTTTAGATTAACTTTAGAGGTCTCGTATTCCTGAGAAAACTACACAATTCCGGGTAATTCAACTGCAACAGAGTGCCACTTTCGGTCCCACCAAAGACCACTTTCAATGCGACCGAAGACCACCTTCGATGCGACAGAAACTTCCCAAATCTGTCCAACGGCTTTCCTGTCTAAATTCTGTACAACCGAACCTCAATTTGGTGTGATCGAACATGTACTAGGCGCGATCGAAGACTAGCCGTTATATATCCATTGAAGCCTTTTTCCTATAAATCTAGCAACTGGATCATTGTGCAAATGGTGAATTTTGACATTTTAGAAACCCTAATGCATCCCAAGCTCTACCAAACCTTTTAGGCTCTATCCCAAAGAGATCCATGCTCTCTTCTTGGTGATTATTTACTCTAATGAGCTTTTCAAGCTCCTCTACAAGAAGACCATGATCTTAAGCCCTCTTTAGAGTTTAAACACAATTTCTCTTGGCAAATCCATTTGTTTATTAACCACTAGAGTGTTCATCAAGTAGAGTCCCCTAAGTTTTATAACTTCCCATTGGTTGTAAGGGATTCTACCCAACCTCCCATCACCATGGTCATCGCATCGAAGTATCACATGTAAGGTGTTTGATCTTTGAGTTGAAGCCTTGACAAAGCATTGACATCATGATCGAGGTAGTACATGAAAGTTGATTGAAGCATATGACATCATTGATTAAGCAACCTGAGAAAGTATTACAAAATGAGCTCAATCCAATAAGTAAATTGTCATGTGTAAGAGTCTGTATACACTCTTTTCTTATGTAAGATTGAGTGTTAGAGTTTGAATTACCAAACTTGACTATGTTATTGTGTAGGACATTAACTCTTATGTAGGGCTTAAATCATAGTCCTTGTGTAGGCCACCGGACACAGGTGCGTACGTGTTAATCTCCGAGTGAGCCTCCAATGAGAGTAAACATAGGTCCTTGGATTAGGAGCAGAGTTGTTGGTTAGCCTATAAAAACCAACTAATGTCTCTTACAGGAGCCTCCTGCGAGAGTGTACGTTAGTAGGTTCTTGTGTAAAACCGAAGTTCATGACGAGCGTATAAATAACCACATAAAGTCTCTTACAAGAGTCGGTCCTTGTGTATGATTGTAAAGATTAAAGGTGAATCTGATTTAAAACCTCCGATAATAAAATCCGGTACACTCATGGGTTGAGTGTGTTCATCTGAAGTGGAGTCGAAAAACTGAATCACTATACATGATTATGTTTGGGATTGTTATTTGATCACTTATTTAATTATGGTTATGTGGTGAATGTTTAATTATACGTATGTATGATTAGATGTAAGCCATCGGACATGGGTGCATACGTGTTAGTCTTCGAGTGAGGCTCCGTTGGGAGTAAACGTAAGTTTTTGAATTAGGAACGAGGTTGTTGGTTAGCATATAAACAATCAATTAAAGTCTTTTGTGAGAGCCTATAACAAGAGAGTAGATCAGTAGGTTATTATGTAGGATCGAGGTTTGTGGCGAGCTTATAGAAAATCACTTATAGTCTGTTATAAGATCCAATCCCTATGTAAGATTGTAAAGGTTAAAGATGAACTTGATTTAAAACCTCCGATGATGAAATCTAGTACAGTCATGCGTTGAGTGCATCCATTGGGAGTGGAGTTGGGAAATCAAACCAATATATATGCTTGTGTTTGGGATTGTTATTTGAGCACTTATTTAATCATACTTATGTGGCGAATATTTAATTATATGTATGTATATGAATGCTAGATGTTGATAGTTAGCACATCCCATACACACATGTACTTTATCATGTTTATAAACTAATTATTTAACTGTCACTTCGTTTTTAATCTATGTGATTGGACCCTCTAATGGCTTGGAAGCCTTAGAGTTAATTATCTTGCTTAGTTTAAGTAGGCAATTATGTATTAAAGGCATAATTTTTAATTGGTCAGAACCACTCCTCCTATAAGATATAGCCATCATTCCTTAGATTCACCAAGTTTCCAAACATATAGCACGTGGCATCCCACCACAAAATTTCAGCATTAAAAGCAAAAAGTATTAAATGCAAGAGTCATTTATGGTGCAGTCCACTTGAGCATTGGATCTGCCTCATTTTTAAGCTCATACCTTAAAATCATCTGAGAAAGGATGAACTATGTGGACAAATAGATACATCACAGTGGGCCCCACAGGAGCCCCTATATGGACAGATAAATAGAATCTCCTATTGAATTGGGAGTAAATGAAAGGAATTAAGAATAAATAGGATAATATGTACATTTGGATATGTATAAATATAAGTAAATGAAATTAGGAGAAATAAATGGAGAGTTAAGGGAGCTAATTTGAAAGTAGAGATTTTGGAGTAATTGGTGGGAAATGCGTGTACAAATAAACAAAGATGTCTTTGTGCTCCTAGTCCACCAATGGGAGATACTAATGATACTATAAAACAATTTAACTATCAAATGCATCACTAAAATTACACCAAAAGAATGATTCAAACCATCTAGATAATGACAATCTAAATAGATAATTAAAAAACTTTGACAAGTTTCTTATTTGTGAATCTTACATTTGTGGCTTACCTAAAACTTTAAATTTTCTCATTGAGCTTATTACAAATATTATATTACACATCACATATGTACACTATTTCAAGATATTAAAACTTATTTGGGATAGCACATACGTTATGAAGAATACATGAAGAATTCCATTATATTTCCATTCCTCCCATTGAATAGGATATTTGAATGCCAAAGCATTTCATTTACAAGTAAGGGAATATTACTCGATTTATTTTTTTCATTTCCTCAGTAATAGTGAATATGTAATCATGACTTTCAAAATTGTTTGACAAATAAGAAATTAGCCTTGGATTTAGACTTTGATTTTCAAGATTGCCTTTTCCAAAATGAAAGGATATTGAACAACAACAATTTATAGGTCCCATCATGATGTATGTGTATGATCCATGCCATCCATCCATCTTGCCAGCACATTTTGAGGCATGAGCCTAAAAAAGGTAGATAATAATGACATCAACATTGAAAGTTGATAGGTTCCTAGGGCTTATAATGATGTGTAGTTGTAATTCAACCTGTTCATACAGACAGACAAACATAGATGAAGGGAAAACACAAATATCATTTTTATCCAAGACTATTTATGGCCTTTAAGAAGATATGATCGATAGGTGTCCAATTCTCTCTATTTTAAGTGGTGTATTCTACTTGCGCTCAAATCCTTCTTAATTTTAGTATCATGCCTTAAAATGAGTTCTTAAATGAATGGACAAGATGGATTAGGCAAATATATCATAGTGAGACCCACATATTTTAGTTCTCAATTATTGGTATTACCATTGAAGCTATTACTTGTCACGTAATAGGGACATCTGGAGAGAATTCCTTTTGTAAATAATAAATGTTTATTTACCACTAATTACAACCATTATATGAAGAAGAAAAATCAAATAGTCCCAATAGTCAAATTAGGGGATGCAAAATTTCTAAGGATGGCTAACTCTAAGCACAACCTAAAAATTTCATCTTTAAAGAGTAAATGGTGATTAAATTTATGTCAGTCACTAGATAAGATGTTCCCATTTCCCAACTAACAAATGAGGAAATATCAGGAGATCAGGTAGATATTGCATAAGACAATTCTATTAAAATGAAACACCTAATCACGAACAAGTGCCTTAGGGCATGTTTGGATAGAAGGAATCCCCTGTAATGGGCAGTAATTCCTTCATAATTATGTTATTCTATGTATATTGTTGGATTTTCACAATAATATCATAGTCCATTACATTTCATACATTCCTAACTTACATACAACATTCCAATTGAGTGAAATAATCTTGTGATTGAATATGCAACACCTAACTACTACAGATACAGTTTCAATGCATGACTCTTGATTTGGTGGGTCAACGCGCATAAAATGTATTTATTGCCACCATCTAGCCATATTACAACGCTCAGTTTGGGCCATGATCCAAGAAATGTGGCATTCCTAAATTATACATGGACCAATCTGCAACAAACATGCGTAATTGAATCCCCATCCTAAATATCCACTTATACAAAGCTTTTATGGCCCATGAACTTTTCTACAGTCAATCACTAATGGTTATGTCATGCCCCAAACCCAAGCACCCGAGTAGCGAGACCCAAATCCCGAGTTTGAGGTGTAAATTTAAATAGAAACGCACGTAGGAGCATTACCCCCGTGCATGAGAAGTCAAATTGATAATTTAACTCACAATTAAAAAGAATGGTCGCATATAGCAATATAGTAGTAACAAAAGATGGGCATAGATAACTGAAGTAGAGAGTATCAATGTCAATATCCAAAATGTACATATATCTAAATGCCTCACCCAAGGGTACACAACCACAATAAACCAAGTATATGGAACATAAACTAAACAAGTAAAGAAAAAGTCATCTACCCTCTACTCCCAACTAAGCATTAAGTGGCGCCCCTATAGCCTCACCCTACACCTAAGATCTCTACATATGTCAAATGGAAGGCATCAGAGGCCTACCTAGGGAAGAAATACCCCCTAAGATTAGCAAGCGACATAATAGGCAAATATAGGTTATGATTAAAGAACATGTAATTCATACACCATGCATATGATGCAAAGTAATGACTTGGCATATAAATCACATAAGGTGAATCCTATCTAATGCATAAGGGTGTAAAAACTAGACCTAAGGTTGGGGACATGCATCTAGCAGGCATGCGACGATCCCTAACGACTAACCCGCCAATAAAGTATAGAAAGGCACATCCCTATTAACTAGCAACCCAGTAAAATTCACGACAGAAAAGGGATGCCCATAGTAAACTAGCTAATCAGTAAAATGCTCAAAAGTACATCCAAATAGATTAGGTGTTCGATAAAATCCACATACCTCAAATGCCTATCATCAACCATTAATGACATAATATGTGTACAAGCTACCTTATTGTGATTATAAGTTGGAGATGCGCATTCAGTTGGCATACGAGTCTATAGTGGCTAACCAGCTAGAAAAATACAAAGAAAACTATGTCTGCACTAGTTAGGCGCCCAATAAAATTCACCTGCTCCAGATGCCTATCTACAACCCTTATTAATCTAAGTTACAAACACATGATCTACAAGTAATCAATCTACAAACAATCATATTTAGATAATCTATCCTGTAAACAATTTAACTTACTGATCATACTAGGTCGAAGATGCGCATCTAGTTAGTGTGCGATACCCATTTCAATTAACCAACGGATAAAATACATATAAAAGTATGTCCATACTGGTTAGGCACTCAGTAAAATTTTGATGCCTCAGATGCATATCTCCGACCATCTAATCCTAATTAAAAGTAACATAATCTACATGCATCAAATTGTACGAGGAATCCTTTCAATTGACAACTTTTCCAACATAAAAAGGGTTCAACTCAAAGTGGCTTAAGGTGAGAAAGTCCCATAAAAAGACAACAACGAATTCCTCTCGGGAAAGGCCATGAGGGGCATGATTATAAAAAAAATGAAGTTATTCTAATTGTAAGGCAAGCCCGATGGTCCAAAGCATCATTCCTTCGATTCAGAAAGGTAGCAATTAAATGCACTTAAATAATTCGTAATTATGACATTTAACCCATGTTCATGATTTATAAAAGTGACAAACTTAATCCACATATACATAATTCCTAAAACTGAGAGTCAATTAATACAATTACTTTGTAAAGTGGAAACAAATCCATACACAGATAGTTCAAAATGGAAATAGTCCAAACCATTGATTGATAGCTAAACATATCTAAATAGTTTCTAATGGCAATAATTCATTGTACATTATCAATTCATTATAGAAGGACAATTCGCAACACATCCACCAACCAAGCCTATTAGCAAAACTAACATATGCTTAAATGGAGAAAATATACAACCAATTATACATAAAACAAACATCAAGTTAGAATATTAGAGAAAGCTTAAAGGGTAAATTTTCACCTTGTTGCGGTTGGAGTTATATATTCAAGCACTCCACCCCGATCACGCTACCATACGTCGGCTCCTGCAACTGAGAAATGAGGTTTGGGGAATAAGAAACTCTAATACTACAGTCCAAGGTTAGAACTAAAATTTGTCTAGATTAAACCTAAATCAGAAGCTAACAAGGTACTTCTACTCGTCGATAAGCCTAAGTTAACCCTATTTAGTGACACAGCCCCGAATTTAGGCCCAAAAGGACAATCCAATGCCATTACACCGATAAAAAATTTGAGCACGCAGCTAGGTAACGGCTACAAAATAATCTAGCTTCAAGAACCTCACATGCATTTACTGGATAGAGTGCAGGCATCATGCATGCATTGACGAGGGCATACGTGCGCATGCACGGTAGCCCACTCTCCCGATCTCTCTCAATCTAGGTCTCCCTCTCTGTCTCTTTTTATCTCCATCTCTCTCTCAATCTCCCTCTATCACTCTTTAAAATGAAAGGGACTTTATATATCCCTAATTGAAAAGTCAATGGATTATAAGAGTATTAATATTCAAGGATTATTGGTTGGACTGGCAGGGGCTATCAGTTGAACTGATTCAGATCGACAGTTCTATTGGTTGAAGTTCTGTCGGTTGAACTGCCAGAATAAGGTCTTCTCAGGTTCTCAAGCTCCATAGATCGGTCGAACCAACATGGTGGTTGGTTGGACTAACTGAATAAGTTTTCATTCACAATTTAGACTTTTCCATTCGTCTAAGGTTCTAATGTAACTTCCTATTTTCTTTTAACAGTAGGTATTCCATACCCCACTAATCCCTTTGGTGTGGCCCACCACAACTTTACATCGCCTTCATCTTTTAACTCATGCCCTAGCATGACTAAACAAAACAGATCAATGAAATGGATTCCATGCAATGCCACTATGGGGCCCATTAGGTAAATAAATAAATAAAATATATGACAAGCCGTGAAACCAACCTTCCTGAGTTTTTCTCTCATCTTTCGTTTTCTCTGTTCACAACAAAAGGCTCCCAGAACCACCTATTACCTCCAAACCATCGGGAAAGTGGGCCTAGGGTCCTGATCTAAACTGTTCATTTGGTGGATCTTGTCATTTTAACCCATGTTTTTTTAAAAATAAAAATAAAAAATAAAAATACACACACATAATATACCACTTGTATCACTACCAAATCCATATCCCAAACCTCTCTCCCACTTCTCCCATTTTCTTCGCTCAACAACGGGATGATTTCACATACAAAGCTATTCGAACCATTTATCTTATGAAAAGGAAAAAATAAAATAAAAGAGGGAAAAATAATAATAATGATATGAGTTGTGTACGCAACCTCAACCACAAAGCCATGAACCACCGAAACCACAGACAAATCTGCATTAAGAGCTTTCATCCTTTGCCTCCCAAGCTTCCTACATTAAACTCCATCATCCTAAAGAAGAGAATCTTCATCGAAAACCATCGATTAACAAGTAGTCATTAGAGAATGTACCATCTTCCTTAACAAGATCATCAACGTTTAAGTTGTGTTATAATCGTCTCTTGACATGGGCTTGCATCAAGTAGGTGATCTAACCTATACCTCATACTGAGATTTATACCTAAATATCATAGGCATTGAATCCTTTTATGTTGATGTGTTCTTAAATAATATATACATTAGATAGATGACTACTTGTGCATAAAAATTAAGAATATATTATGTTTATTTTTCCCTCCTAGTATATGCATTTTTGAGTTATCATCAAACGGTTATTATTTTTAATTATAAAATTTATGAATTACTTTTGCTTTGTTAAATAAGGTGCACATTGGATTGATGATTTCGTAAAAATCTAAAATGTTATATATGCAGTCTATTGATTTTGGGAGAATACATTGTTAATGTAATGTAACTATAATTAGTTATATTTGGTATATAAAAATTGTGAAATTTTAAAGCATATGGCTAAAATATTATGATACGGGTGTGCTGCCCTGGGTCATTCTCGAAAGATCGACACATGTGTTCTGCCTTGGGTAATTTCCTAAAAGATACACATACGGGTACGCTACCCGGGGTCACTCATAAAAGATTGGCACAGGTGTTTTACCTTGGGTAATTCCCTAAAAGATACACATACGGGTATACTGCCCTTCATTGACTCTTAAAAGATATCATGTAGTACTCTGTTCAGGGTCGTTCCCTAAAAGATATCATGTGATGATGTACTCAAAGTCATTCCCTAAAAATCATCGTGGTAGATATATTTTCAAGTTAATCGCAGAGGAGTACATGTTTAATTCAATCATTTACAGAATTATTTTCTTTAATTTTAAAATATTTTTGTGAATATTTATTGTCTCCTTAAATATTGATTTTTAAAAAAATTATTATTATAAAGTTGTATTATGGTATTAATGTATAAATTTCGATTAAAATGAAAATAATCCTATTGAGTTGTCGTGCTCATACCGTTTAAATGATTTCAAGTACCAGATATGAATACTTCAAGAAGGCGTGCTATTATTGATGAGACAAGGTCATAATTAGTTTTAGGGATTGCTTTTGTTTTTGTTTTAGTATAAACTTAATAGATTATGTATTTCCTTTTAATCAGTTTTGTTTTAGTGAAAGAATGATACATTAAAATCAAATTAAATTTATTTAGTTATTTAGCATGGTGATATAGGATTTTTATTTGTGCTTAGTTGATGTCAATAATGTTATAAGGAATCTTGGTATATTGAAATTGAAAATAGTTATATAGACTTAAATAAAGTGAATATTGTACCTCACGAGCTTGGGATTCAGTTTCGGGTTACTCTACTCGGATATCCGAATTTCAGGGCGTGACATCAAAGGTCTGACCATTAGGCTTTATTAGTTGACTTAGGGCTTTCGGTCTAGGTTTTATGTGGTTTTGAACTTTAAATAGATTAAAGAACTGATCAAACGGACTGAACCAGTTAACATATGGATCCAATATCCGATTAAATAACTTTCAATGCAGGCTTTACCCAATCAAACACTCGAGGACAAGCGAACAAAGGACCCAATGATCCGAGTCCCAAAACGGATCTTATATGGTGCGAAATCTATGGAGTTTTAAATTTCTAAGGTTAAGGTTTGCTGACAAGTTTCAAAATTATTCGAGTTTACCCACATATGGAGTTAGATTGCATTAAGGTTTCAAAAATTAAAGTTTTCCCTAAAAAATTTAAGTTTTCAAATTGGAGACACTTTCGATTGCATGATACATGAAAAATTTTCCAGTGACACCGGAAAACATCCAATACCTGAGTATCGAAGAGCTGGAGTGCTAGGTTTGTAACGTCCTGAATCTTCAGGATTTGGATTTCAAAATTCTTTAAAAAATTTTCGTTATAATTAGCTTATGTTGTCCTACACGACCCTGGGCAGTATGCTAGGCTGGTACACACAGTTGTGTGTACACGAACCACCGTGTACATGCAAGTTAACATGCCGATGTGCACACATGCAAGATCCGGAGGTTTCCATATGGTGGGCCACACACTGTTTGGATCTTCTAGACTAAATTCAGCCCATCTCAGTCATATATGCAACATCAGCATTTGAGCTTGCACGTGGATTGACAAGACAAGGATCCCCACGCATGTGAGCTTTTAGCCAACTTCAGGATAGAGATATTTATCACAGCCACATGAGACGAATCCGGTGCTGGGCGCAGATATTGGGGCCGAAGCGGATTGTTTACTGAGTAAACTCTGTGGAGTCCACCATGACATATATGTCTTATCCACGCCGTCCAACCGTTTTATCATTTCATTTTATATTTGGGAAAAAAATTGAACCATATCCACAGTTCAAGTGGAACACACCACAGGGTAAGGTTGGAATTATGATGCCTACCTTTGAAATCTTCAGAGGACCCACATTCATGTTTATTTCTCATCCAACCTGTTCATAAGTTCACAAAGGCATGGATGAACGTAAAACACAGATATAAGCTTTATCCAGAGCCTCTGTAGCTCCCGAGAAGTTTTCAACGGGTAGCATTCAGTTCACACTTTTTCCTGTGGTGTGGCCCACTTGAGATTTGGATATACTTAAGTTTTGGTATATGACCCTAAAATGAGATGTTAAAACCGATGGACGCTGTGGATAAGACATGTACTTCACGGTGGGCCACACAATTTACTAAGTAGTATGCAATGGGCATCCATTAGGCATTTTGTCTCTATACATGTGGCGCACATGTATAGGATCCGTACATCTGGCTGGTCATGCAATGAAATGAATGTTTGTACCACACAATTATTGTACTATCCTTAATTCTCCACCGTGGACTTTTGATGATGGATGGATACGGAGGTCTGATCAGCTGTCCACAACCAAGGGAAAGAAGAAAGTCATTTCGTTCAGACATTCAAAAGATCCGTCCGGCTGATGTTGCTTTTGTGGTACAGCAGACCAAATGTACGGACTGGATCTCGTTCATACTGTAGTTTTTTGCTAACTGCACGGTTGGATATAGCTAATTTCCCGTACATCGCGCCACACCTGCCAATGGGTCTAACGTGTGGACCACATTGTACAGATGCCTTGTCACAAAAATCAAACCGTTTATTTATCAGGCGAGCACCGGGGATGAAACAAATGGACGGCTAAAATGAACTTCGCTTCCGATTTCTCTTGGCCGTTCGTTTGTTCCATATACCGGGGGTCATCTTATGATCGGACGGGCCTACTTGATTGTCAGATAGGATGCTCCATGTGTTGGACGCGGTTTGGCTAGTGATGCCGATGATGTATTTGTTTTATCCACGCCGTCCATCCATTTTGAAAGATAATTTTAGGGCTTGAACCCAAAAATGAGGTATATCTAAATCTCAGGTGGACCACATCATGGGAAAACAGTAGTGATTGAATATCCACCGTTAAAAACATCTTAGGGCCCACTGTAATCGTTATTTGACATATAATTAAATTAGTTCATACAGACTTGGATGAAGGGAAAAAAATATATCAGTTTTAACGGTGGCCGTTCAATCAACACTGTGCGGTCCACTTGAGATTTGGATCAACCTTATTTTTGGTTCATACCATAAAATGATATGGAAGAATAGGTGGACGGCACCGATGAAACACATACATCATGGTGGGGCCCACAGGGCACCGACTAGCCTTTGGCTAGTAACAGGGGGAGTAGCCAATCCCTTTCCCCATGTGTCGGCCAGCCACGTGAGTACATGTACGTAGCTGGGGCCATGCTACTACGTGGAATGGATGATCACGTGATTGTCGTGATACGGTGACATGATCACGTTATGGAATGTTGGAATATGGATTCTCAGCTTTGTGCCTTTTCTTTTATCTCTCTCCAGGAAAAACTTGATACACGGGCGGTGGGATGGTTGACACGCAGGTACTTTTAAATTGTACACGTGGCAGTAAATTTAAACGGTTGAAACAGTAACATGGAATACAAACCCAACTGTGCACTAGTCGAATGGTGACATGTATTGAACGGATGAGATGAAAAGTAGTCAATGGCCCGAATTTAGGAAACAAGTGTCCATTTGTAAGGATGATAGTTCAACCGACTTAATGTTTGGTCGACTGCCGGAAGTGGGTTGCACTATTTTAACAGGTAATTCGAGTAATAGCATACCCCATTAATGTCATCACGTGTCAACATTGTAACCGATGAAATTTAAGTAGTCTTTCAATGATATTTTCCAATACTAGTTCTTATAGCGACACATCGATCACTTGTCAAAAGTAGAACAGCTCATGGAAGCAGCAATGTGATCAAGTGACCGAGTAGTGTATTCAACGAACTTTCGGATCCTCACCAATATATAATATTTTACAATTTAGATATGTAAAAAGAATTCGTCTCGCTCTATCATACTTAAAATGCAAGTTTTCTAAGGATGATCGGTGCTTTGATTGCCATTACAGAGTATTGGGGAGTGGATTCTTCCTAGATTAGAAGCAAACCAAGGGATGCGGTTAGAAATCTAAGTTCAATTGGAACACGTTACGTAATCTTCGAGATAAAACATGGACCAACAAGGAAACTCGAATACAACAAATGCCCTCTAATCTATATAACTAGCATATGAGGAAGAGCTCGAGGCACCAATTGAGTCAACACATAATCCCTCTCACAACACAATGTTTTTTATCCTAATTTTAGCCTCGGGACTTCCACTTGTGTCTAACCTCATTGCATCAAGTTTAAAGTTTAGCATAACTTATATCTGTTATTATCCAACGTTATTAGTGCAGTACACTTAGGAGTAATATAAATATCAACAATCACTTGTCGTTGCATTCCCGATCAACCAAGTACATACTTGAAAATTCACACATTTCTAACCATTCACATTGATTGTTTATTTATACAGAAAATAGTAGGTAATTTATCTTTTATACTTTCTCTGTTTATTCTATGTTCTCACTGATTATATTGATCTTAATTTGAAATTAATAAAATCAGTGATTCAGCCTCCATTTTTAAATACATTTTTTGTCCATTATCACATTTACCAAGAAACCTAAGAATCATGATCATCATTGAAAGAAAAGTCATTATCTCAAGGTAAAAAAATTCCATTCAGAAGTATTAGCCCTCACCTTTCAAATCGTTTGATCGTTGTAACATTGGTGGTTAGATAGTGGCTAGCTTTTATAGATTTGATCCTATGACTGATTTAGTGCTTGGGATTGTAAGCATTCAATTGAACTTGAGTTGAATACTACTCTAACATCCCAAACACTATTTTAATTACACAAGTTTGACTGTATATAAGTCATTCGTTAACACTTATAGTCTGGTATCTAACTGATCTGCAGCACAATCATCATGCTTCTTGAGAATATCAAAACACGTCTCCTCATTTTAATTTTCTTAAGCTTGGACCATTTATAAGGAGAGTGAGGAGGGGTTGGGTGTGCATGTCTTGTGTAACTCAAAATGATAATCATCAAAATAGTAAGACCCACTATAGATTGTTTGTATTCTCAAAATTAGGAAAATTTAGAAAATCTTAACTTCTGATTAATGGACATTTGTTTATTGAATATGGACAGTCTACTATTCATTAATCATTTGTTTACTGAATTTGAACAGTCTACCATTCATTTTCATCGTTCGTTGACATCCACTCACCTCACCACACTTAAGCCCTAGGTTATAATAAATATATAGTAGGTCTCACCATTTTGCCGGGTCTTATTTATATACATGCCATGTGTATAGAAGCCACCGAGTACAGATCCAACTACCTGTTGGTTTGAAATTTATATGTGCCCCCGTCATAATGTATTTCTTAGGTCTACATTATCCATTCATTTTTTTTTTCCAAATCATTTTAGGCCATGAGCTCAAAAAGAAGGTAGATTCATAGCTATAGCTCAAGTGGACCACACCACAGGAAATATTAGTAATTGAACGTTGAACATTGAAAACTACTTGGGACCACAGAAGGCTTTGATCAAGCTGATATTTGTATTTTTCTTTCACCCATATGTGTGAATTTATTAACAGGTTAGATTGTAAATAAATCTCATGGTTATCTTAGTAAGGTTTAAACGGTAGTTCATTTAATATTCACTACTTTCAGTGTTGGTCCAATTAATCTCTAAATGAGTCTCATTTTTTGGCTCATGCTTTAAAATAATGTAGAAGATTTGATGGACGGTATGAATTTAACACATAAATCATGATGGCCCATAGAAGTTTCACAATGTAAAAGTGATGCCGTGTAGTAAGCAATATATACGGGAGAGAGAATCAATGTATTTTGAGAGCTGGTCTCACCTGCAATGAGGCGTACGAATACCAAGCAACGGCTCAAAATTTTCATGTGCCTTGCGTAGACAATCCGCACTCTTCTCGTAAACATTAGGATAGGCTTCACGTGGCTTCTGACCGCAGCAACTTTCTCTGACAGCTTTGGTTCTATTTATTTATGCCCCGATGTTCTAAAATCACCTACAAAATGTATAAAATGGGGTAGATATCTTACCAACATCGTGATAGGCCTCACCAAACTTCCAACTGCAGGAACTTAATTTCTTTGGCAGGCTGGTCTCAATTAGAACTGGAAGGGGATTGTGTCCTGCCCTAGACCTCCTCGATCCAGGCAGGGCTGTTAGGCCCACCATGATGATTTTATCTATGCTATCATTTTTCTATTTCATTTTAGGGTAGGAGCCCAAAATCAGGCAAATCCAAGGCTAAAGTGGACCACACAGTAGGGATTGAGCTCCCATCATTAAAAACTTCTTGAAAGCTGCAAAATTTTTGATCAAGTTGATATTTGTATTTTTCCTTTCATTCAGGTCAATGTGACCTTAGGAACAGGTTAAATGGCAAATAAACATCACAGCAGGCCCTAGGAAGGTTTCCATGGTGGGCATCATTATCACTACTACTTCCTGCGGTGCAGTCCATTTGAGCCTTGGATATGCCTCATTTTTATGCTCATACCTGGAAAAATAGATGGATGGTGCGGATAAAATCCATACATCATAGTAGGCCCCTCAATGCTCTTACCTGGACGAAGTCTATCCAGGTGGGGCTGGACCTTGATGCAACCCGTTTCCAACTAGAACTTGTTGATCGAGTGCATTTAATCTGGTACAGGTGTAGTTGGCCCAACCAAGGAATTTGTGGGTCAACCGAAGCATGTTGTGATGTTTTCAATCAACCAAGGTTTGTTTCAGTTGACCAATAACTCGTGTTGATATCTTAGTTGATTGAAAACCCAGTTGAGTCGATCGACAAAGCGTGCAAGTGCGCATAAGTTTTGCATAAATATAAGTTTTACTTTTAATTACATACAAAAGTCTATATAAGCCTTTATAATATAATATTATGATAAAGAAAAAATGAGTGCTTAACACAAAGAGAGAGTTTTGAAGGGAGACATGGAGTTTTGAATTTGTAAGTTATTCTATCTCTTGTAACTTTCTGATTTTTTTTTAAAAAAATTCGCTTTCTATGGTTGTTTTTTTTCCCAAAAGAATTTTTTTTTAAAATGTAAAATTAGTGTATTATGTATGATATCTTGAATCTTTATTTTCTATTGGATTGTTTGGTTTTGTTTGAGGTTGCTTCCGTGTCCAATAAGTCATGTTAGGGTTTCCCGCGTTCCCAATAGAACAGCTAGAGAATGTTTGATATTCTCGCGGGGTAAAAATATCAACTTGACCCAAGACTTCCGTGACCTCAAAAAGTTTTCAACATTAGGCATTCAATCCCTACTGCTTCCTGTGGTGCCATCTACATAAGTTATGGATTGCCTCATTTTTTGGCTCGCACCCTAAAATGAGCTGTTGGATAAAACACATACATCATGGTGGGCCTAATGAGCTTTTCTACCACCTAGCTGTGTGGTGTTTGGCTCACCACCGAAACCAAGTCTAATGAGCCCCTCTTAAAACGACAATATCAAAGATAAAAATAAAAATGAATGGTCGCACGTGACCATCCAATCAATGGTCCTTTCTCTGGGTATTGTGCATTATCTTGCAAAACTTCCAAAGCAATCAATTAATCTGATGGTTAAGAACATCCCATCACATGAGGACTGATCTTAGTATATACATAAGTTCTGTCTATAAGCCATCTCTGCCATACGACCGGTTCGCATATCCATACTAACTGGCCCACTACATAACTGGTCATAGACCAAAAATTGTTAAACTCAAATGAAAGTAGCTGCCAAATGATCCATGTAGATGGGCCGACTAAAAAACTGTGCAGATCGGATGATACATTCCATCTGATTGATGGGCATCTTTAACTTTTCCCAACCGTCCAAAAAACAAGCAAATAAAATAGTACAAATTTATATGGTTAGATTCAAACAAAAGAATCAGCTCATGGATGGAATGTGTATACACCAACTTTCGGTGGATGGTTTGCCCACTGAATTATCCCTTTTCAAAAATATCATGATAGGATAAGCGAAAATGCCAAGACTCCATTTGTTTTGTCTGCTTTAGATTCAATCAACTAACCAAATAAAAACAAATTTGATTTTTATTTTCTTAATTTTAATTCTCGCCTGTCGGACACGTGAAATGTTCATACATTGGGGTGCAAAACAAAAAATAGAATAAAAACAAAAGTAAAATACAAAAATGAAAAATCTTTTATTTAACACCTGGTCGGGCAGGAGAGATGTCTATGCATAAGGGTGAGAATGGGTTGGGTTGACCCGTAGACACATTGGACCCAACTCCTAAATAAACCGCCCCAATCCAAAAGTTCAACTCAATTATTAAAATAGGTTTGGACTGAGAGCTCTCAAAATCACTTTGACCCGAACATGGTTTTAGCCATCCTGAAATAAATCCGACCCAAACGAGGAAAGTAATAATTACAACAACTCTAGAATAAAGTAGGAAATAGTAACTTATTTATAATTATTAAGTTTAACTAAGATAAGTGGGAATTAGAAAATTATAATTAGTCACGGTATAGTTGTGATGGTTTTGAGGGAATGAAGGAGCTTGTGCATAACATGTGCATTGGACCCAACTCAAAAATAAACCAGCCTGGATCCAAAAGTTCTGCCTGATTATTAAAGTAGGTTGGATTTAGGGGTTTTCAAAATTAATTTGACCTGAACCTAGTTTTAGCCACCCTGAAATGAACTAACCAAAAAAGTGAAGTACTAATTACAACAAGTCTTGGAAAAAGTAGGCATTAGTAAATTATTTATAATTACTAAGTTTAACTATGATCTGTGGGAGTGGAAAATTATAATTAGTTATAGTATGGTTGCTATGGTTTTCAAGGATCAAAGGATTTTGCACATGACATGTGCATTGGACCCAACTCAAAAATATACCAGCCTGGTTCTAAAATTTCAACCCGAGTTAAGGAGGTCTCAAAATCAATTTGACATGGACCTAGTTTTAGCCATGAATCTTAAGAGCTCAGGGAAGTATTAATTATAAAGGTCTAGGAAAATGTAAACGTTGGTGAATTGTCTATATTTATTAAGTTGAACTAGGATAAGAAAGAATTGAAAATTTCTAATTAGTTATGGTATGGTTGAGATGATTTTGAGGGATCGAATTATCTAGCACAAGACATGTGCATTGGACTCAACTCAAAAATAAACCAATCAAAATCCAAAAGTTCAACCTTATTATTAAAATAGGTTGAGTTTGGGAGCTCTCAAAACCAATTTGACTTAAACCAAGTTATAGCCATCCTGGACTAAATATGACCTAGACCATGGAAGTATTAATTACAACTCTAGGAAAAAGTAAGCATTAATAAATTATATATAATTACTAGGTTTAACTACAATAAGTGAGAATAGAAAATTATAATTAGTTACAGTATGATTGAGATGGTTCTAAGGGATTGAAAGATCTTGCACAAGACGTGTGCATTGGACCCAACTCGAAAATAAACAAACCTGGATCCAAAATTTAACTCGATTAGTAAAATAGGTTGGGTCTAGGAGCTCTTAAATTAATTTGACCTAGACCTTGTTTTAGTCATCATGAAATGAATCCAACCCAAACCATGGAAGTATTAATTATAACAAGTCTAGGAAAAAGTAAGAATTAGTAAATTGTCTGTAATTACTAAGTTTAATGGAGATAAGTGGGAATTGAAAATTTATAATTAATTATGATATGGTTGCGATGTTTCAAGGGATAGAAGAATCTTGCACATGACATGTGCATTGGACCCAACTTGAACATAAACCAACATGGATCCAAAAGTTCAACCCAATTATTAAAATAGGTTGAGTCTAGGAACTCTCAAAATCATTTTGACCTAGACCTGGTTTTAGCCATCCTAAAATAAATATGTCACGCTCTGAAATTTGGCACCCGAGAATGAAGACTTTGGTCCCAAATTCCCGGGTGTGAACCTAGTAAAAATGCACATGGGCAATTTCCCATATGCCCACGCAGTCGGGTTAACATTCGCTTATGAGGAACAATTATAGTAGTTTTAAAACAGCAGAATCAAAAATTAAGCAGAGATAACTAAACCCAAAAATATATAGCCAATATTCAAAATGTGTGATTCTAAAAGTTGTGTCCACTCAGTTAGGAACTACACAAGCCACAATATGCATACCTAAAACAAAAAAGTGTAAAGTTTCTATTTCCGTCTAAGGCTACAAAAACATCACAATGGTTGTGTAAAATGATCTAAGCCTACCCGTCTGAGATCTCAGTGATACATGCATCAATAATAATGTTTAATTGGTGTTTTAAAACACCATCCTAAAATGGGAGTGAGCGATCAACTTAGTGGTTCTATTAATACTAAGTTGCACATATTATCAGCTCAATCAACAAATCTAATAATAGCACAAATAACCAACCATATCCTATCTAATCTTATTAAATGTATAATTATTATTATGAAATGATGCATGGGCCTCACAATTTAAAACTCCCTCAACAAGCGACTTCAACGCTTATTTCGCAAATGTCAAAACTCTCGCATCAAGTGACTCCAACTTCGATCGCGACTACCTATTCAAGTGCAATATGGCTCATCACCACATTACTAATAATGTGATTAATATGTATGATTAGCCATGTAGTTATTAGGTCATATTCATTCAGCATATTGGAGAATCTAGGGTACCACCATTATATCACAGGTCTTATCCGAATCACGAGGCTCGTAGCGGTCGTAGCGATTACTTACCTATGTCCCTTGATCTGTTTTGGCTTCATTACCCTCATTCAATCACACATGGTAGGTAGGTTGACTTCATGATTGCTCAACAGTCACTATGGGAAGGCTAATCACCACAACATAGGCTGACAGCTCGATCACGGTATCTCATACCACCATACTCAGCTCAAGAGTCCTATAGGATCGTAACGCTAACAGTTATTAATAGACTCATTAAATGGGAATGGCGCTATCCTAGATTCAAGGGAATATTATCAAATATTATGGAAATACCATGATCAACTATGCATTACACTGATCCGATTGACATGGGAGAACACTGGCATAACCAGCATTAAGTGCAAAGTATCCCGCGTAGTCTAACTACTGGTGATCTTCCGTGTTCTGCCCTAGTCGATCGAACAGGCCTACCTGATACGGGTCATCCCTTGACCTAGGAATTTACAAGCTGACCTCACATCAATAGTAGTTCTATTAATTAAGCAAGCTAGATATTCGCTAACAATCCTATCAAGTTTATTCATAAACTTTGAAATCAATGAATTTATCAGGCATTTCATCGAGCATATTAACATCGAAAGCAAGTAATAACCATATTTGAAATAATAAATGAAATCTAACAATAATGCCCTGTGAAAGCCTATTCATATCAAGGATTTATTGATTGAAATCATCAAGGGTTAATAAAAGGTAACCTAATGGTGATAATCATTACCCCAGAAGGGATTCACCCAACTTAGAATACTTCTAGGGTTAGGGTTTTAGGAAAGGAACATAAACAATTATACAAGTTATTGTAAGATATAGAAAACTCAACTTAAAATACTAGATTGGAAACTAGAATCCATTTCTTACTTCCAATTGCTATTGAGAAAGCTCCAACGAAGGATCCGAGAGCAGGGAAGGTTGTTATTGAGGAGTTGAGAGGATGAAGGTGCACAGGCCCTCTCTCTCTTCCTCTCTCAACTTTAGGGCACAAATTCATATGGATAGAAGGGGTGTGAAATAGAATGCTATTTATAGTGCCAAAATGGGTGCAAATGGCCCTAAGGGTTAGGTATTTGCTATATTAACCATATGGGAGGTCGTTTCCAACCATTGGGACCTATAGAAAGGTTCATGGGTTGATCTACATCATGGGGTAGGAGATATATGTTTGGATACAACGATACAATGATTGGACATATTGATCGATAGGGAAGGTCATAATTCAGTTCGATGGTCACTGAGCATCGATTGAGGTTACAATTAATATGTGTGCGTGTACGGTAATAACCCATATTATTGCCTTAAGTTTGATCACAATCTAGCGATCCAAAACTCACAACTTTGACAAAGAGTGAAGGGTGAACATTTTAACTTAAGTTTAGGTTATCACCTAAGGTACTCGCGCATTCCATGCACTCAGCCTGTGAGTCTAAGTTGAGCAATCCTAGACGTTATCTCATCTCAATATCCATGATGGATATCAAGCTCGACGAGACAAACATTTTTCTATAGTTTTGAGCTAAAAGAACCACAAACGAGCGATCTAAAGCTATTTCAAATAATTAAGGCATTTTGGACTAAAAAATTAATGAAATTCATTGTGTGTGATTAGTTAGGCTTGGATTACCTAAGTTTTGACCTGAGCTATTTGCAATGACCAAAAATGTTAATTCAATCCTAATCACCCTAAATCGTTGATTTGATGGTCATAGGACAATTTAGTCAATTCGATCTATGTGCATGGGATGATCTAAATTTAATCCATCAGTTATCTTAGCTTTAGGTAGATCTTCATTAAGTTGTGGTTATCTTGATTAATCGATTGTAGGCCATCTAGATCTAGGACCTAGATGGATAAATCATGAGGTTAGACTTGTGGTTTAAGTGATCGGGCAGATTTGATAGCATCATAAGGCTGTCTAATTAAATTTGCATATTTCCTTTAATGATAACACCCACATTTTTATTAGGATCATGAATTAAAGACCACTAGGTGATGTATTAAAATAATTCTAGTGAGAAACTTCACAATGACTTTTGGAATCCTAATCGGTGAAAATTTATACTATTACAAAATCCAACTCAAACTAGGGAAGTATTAATTACAACAAGTCTAGGAATAATAGGCACTAGTAAATTGTCTATAAGAACAAAAGTATAACTAGGATAAGTAGGAATTGGATAATTATAATTAGCTATGGTATGGTTACGATGGTTTTAAGGGATTGAAGGATCTTGTGCATGACATGTGCATTGGACCCAACTCAAAAATCAAATGCCCTGGATCTAAGAGTTTGACCCGATTATTAAAATATGTTGGGTCTGAGAGCTCTCAAAATTTAGTTGACCTGGAACTGATTTTAGGCATCCTAAAATGAATTTGAACCAAACATGGAAGTATTAATTACAACAAATCTAGGAAAAAGTAGACATTAGTAAATTGTCAATAATTACCAAATTTAACTAGGAAAAGTTGGAATTAAAAAATTATAATCAGTTATGGGACCGAACGATCTTGCACATGATATGTGCATTGGACCCAACTCCAAAATAAACCCGGCCTTGATACAAATGTTTAACATGATTATTAAAATAGTTTAGGTTTGGGAGCTCTTAAAATCAATTTGATCTGGACCTAGTTTTAGCGAAATGATTCTAACCCAGATCAGGGAATTACTAATTACAACAAGTTTAGGAAATAATAAGAATTAGTAAATTGTCTATAATTAATAAGTTTAACTAGAATACATGGGAATTAAAATTTTATAATTTGTTACCAAATAGGTGTGATGGTTTTAAGGGATTGAAGGATCTTGCACATGACATGTGCATTGGACTCAATTCCAAAATAAATCAGCTTGGCTTCAAAAGTTCAACCCGATTATTAAAATAAGTTGGGTTTGGGAGCTCTCAAAATCAATTTTACTTGGACCTAGTTTTATCCATCTTGAAATGAATCCCAAAATGAATCTAAGCCAAACTAGTGAAGTATTAATTACATCAAGTCTTGGAAAAAGCAAGCATTAGTAAATTGTCTATAATTTCTAAGTTTAAGTAAGATAAGTGGGAGTGGAAAATTATAATTAGCTATGGTATGGTTGCAATGGTTTCGAGGGATCGAAGTATCTTGCACATGACATAAGCATTGGACCCAACTCAAAAATAAACTGGCCTGGGTCCAATTATTAAAATAAATCGAGTTTGGGAGTTCTCAAAATCAATTTAGTCTAGACCTAGTTTTAGCAATCCTAAAATGAATCTAATGAGACTACGGAAGTATTAATTATAAAAAGTCTAGGAAAAAGTGGGCATTAGTAGATTGTGTACGATTACTAAGTTTGACTAGGAGAAGTGAGAATTGAAAATTTTATAATTGGTTATGGTATAGTTGCGATAGTTTTGAGTGATTGAAGGATCCTGTGTTGGGGGACCACAGAAGCACATAGAGATGAATTAAGCAAAGTATTCCAATCACACAACCAAATCCAATCACAAACACTCCGAATTTAATGTGGAAAAACCCTTGCAAGAAAAAATCACAGCACAAAGAGACAGCAATGCACTATGAAAGCAAAAAATTACAAGAGATAGAGATCACCCGATTCAAACAAGCCTCGAATCTCCCTTACAAGCCCTTGAAAACCATTTGGAATGAATTAGAAAGCCCTTAGATATAAGCATTCCCGATTATGCCCATATATATAACCTTTATGAGAATCACAATCGAAATAGGAAACAAATCCCGCAATTACGCAAATCTACGTAACTCTGCATGATCGTTCGATGGCACCTTCGATGGCATTGAACAACATTCGATGGCATTAAACCTCTTCGATTTCATCGAATTAAATGCTAAAACATTCTAGCGACTAAGCATGTATTTTCTAAAATTTCTCGATGGGACTTTAATGGGACTTCGACGTCATTGACGGCTCACTGATGGCATCGAACCTCTTTTAATGGCATCGAGCAGGACAACTAAAGTGTCGAGCAACCAATCATGAGATTTCTGAAACTTTCCAATGGCATCAAAGTCTGCTCGATGGCATCGAGTTGTCATCGACTGACCTATTGATTTATATATTTAAGACATTGATCAACATCCTGCACATGACATATGCGTTGGACCCAACTTGAAAATAAACTGGCTTGGATCCAAAAGTTGAACCCAATTATTAAAATAGTTTGGGTCTAGTAACTCTCAAGAGCAATTTGACTTAGACATGGTGTCACGCCCCAAACCCAAAAATTAGATTCACAGGAATCCCGATCGCCAAATCCGGTGCCGACAGCCTCCGTAGTACTTCATTCTCGGCTCCCAGCGCCCATATGCCAGGTTCCGATCCTAGGATCCTACAAGGAGGATTTTCCAACGTATATTTATCTTGTAAGAAGCATAACTACAAGTTTATCCAAATCACAAAGGCAACATCATCATCACATATCCACTAATATAAATATTTGAATACAATGCTATAAGGGAAATACATAGGTCAAAATCAAAGCTCCAAAAGTAAGCTACATGGTCTAAGCTCCACGCTACTGCAACCTAACATCACGTGCATGCATCTATCGTGCATAAGCTTATATAAAGCTTAGAGGGTGGTGTAAGTGTGTGCATAAGGTAAGTGTCAAGTATTCAATATAATGTCATAATCATACAATATTGAAAATGCTGGTAAGATCATGAATCATACGATATCGGAGTAAGCAGAAATACTGACAAATCCATAAAGATATCATCAACCTCATCCAAGATATGCGATGAAAAGACATAGCAAGCCAATGTCATATACTGAGAAAGTAATGTAAATTGGATATGTAATGCGGAAATATAATGAACCAGATATCAGATATCGAGAATGCAATACAATATGCAATTCGGAAGAGCTACGAATACCATCAACCTCAACTAGGTCATATAAATGCAGAAACATAGTAACCCAAAATGCCATATGCCAAGAATGTAATGCAATATGCAATATATGTTGCAAATAAAATGACCAAGCTGTAGTATGAATTTAGAATGTTAATACGTGGTATCGCAGGCTATGGGGCCTATCACAAAGAATTTCTATCCAAACCAGTCTCATACCTAAATTTGGATAAATAGACTCAATGTGGTAAGCTCCTAATCTCAGGTTAGTCGCGCGCCCCAACCGAAATCCTGGCCATTACGAAAGTACACATAACGATTAGTTACGCACCACCAGCCTGAGAGATAGTAAATGAATGAATGAATATAATGATGAGTATGCAACTCCTGCTCCACAAATCAATACTGTACATCTCTGGGATCATCACCGGAGTCGAGTATACTCCAAGCTGGCTACCGCCCCAGCCGGCCACGTAGCCCAGTAAGTGAAAAAGACCTCACTATCTGTCTGCCAGTAGTATACCAATGCCTACCTGACTCATCGATAACGGACCCATTTGGGAGCTGGTCAAACTCAGCCTAGCTTATAGCCCCCTCACTCGGGCGGATTAGGCCACACCCCCTCCCAACAAACCACAATATAGTGGGAGACGCGGCTTACTGGTATTCGGCACTCGGGCGCTCATGTATCCACTCAGTTTAGACGTTGGAGCATCTCCTGGCTTCAGAGGTTTAGGGACTTTCACCCACGGACATCTAAAGTACCTAGATGCTCGAACCAAATATTTTTGATATCCCATCTGGTCATCCATGACATGCCTGTGGAGGTCACAACCCTAATGTCGTTAGGGCGTATAGTAATAACAATTACATAATGCAAGATGCATGAGTCATGTAGTCCAACCATGCATCAATCTTGTGCATACCGTGCGCTCACGAGGGATAACTCCGCCTATCAGGGAGTCTCATAAACCACCTGCCCAATGACATATGCAATAGTCAACCACATTTCATAACAAATATACAGATGATACGTATGGGCATGTATCATGATACTATGTTGTCACATACTCATAATTGGTATTAATAACTAGTATCGACAATCGACCTCAACAATGTGGACATTACCAATATTACCCCCAAGGAATGGTCCACATAGAGCCTAACATATAGTGGGCCCATGACCTCACACAAGGGTCAAATATATAATACCATGGGCCTCACTCAAGAACTTAATACACATCACGATGAGCCTTACACATGGGCCTAACATACTTCACCATGGGCTCCATCACTTAGCCCTCAAATGCATCACATTGGGCCTCATATACATCACATTGGGCCTCATATACATCACATTGGGCCTTAAACACGGGCTGAATACACATCATAATGGGCCTCACATACGAGCCACATTTACATCACATTGGGCTTCAAACACGGGCCGAATGCACATCACAATGGGCCTCAAATACGGGCCGCATATACATCACAATGGGCCGCGTCACATGGGCCTAATACACATCACATGGGCCACATCACATGGGCCTATATACATTAGATGGGCCACAACCCAAGGGCCTTAAATATATCACAATGAGCCTCAACCCATGGGCCCCCAATACATCATATTGGGCCTTAATGAATGGGCCGCAAATACATTATATTGGGCTTCATAAAAGGGCCTCATATACATCACTTCGGGCCCTTCCAAATGGGCCTCAAATACGTCACATCGGGCCTCATCAAATGGGCCTCAAATACATTCAACAGGCCGAATACACGTGCCTAATATACGTCACTATGGCCACGACCCATGGTCCTCAAATACATCATAATGGGCTACGACCCATGGGCCTCAAATATATCACAATGGGCCTCATCACATGAGCCACAATTGCATCAAGGTGGGCCTTAATGGATGGACCACAAATACATCAAGATGGGCCTCATGGATGGGCCGCACCAATGGGCCTCATATGCATCAAGTAGGCCGCATCGCATGGGCCTAATACACATCACAATGGGCCATGAACAGCTAGCAGGTGGGCCTGGCACAGCAGGTGGGCCCTACGTACATGGAAGGTGGCCTTATAAATCACAAAATGGGCCCCACCAGCAGGATATACAACGCATACATTACAGTGGGTCCCATGGATGGATTGTATAGATGAAACACATATATCATGTTGGACCCACGTCCCTGTACAAGACAGTACGAATGAAACACCTACATCATAGGTGAGTCCCATATAGATGGACGGCATTGATGAAACAGATGAACGACATGGGTATGAAACATATACATCACTGTGATCCCCACCATTAAAACCACTGGACGGTGTAAATAGCACATACAAATCACGTGGGTCCCACCTGCTGGGCCACGTGGACACCTCATACATCAAGGTGGTCCCACATAACTTACTGACGAATACAGCAACTATACAGTTGGTGTGAGGTACTCTAGCCAAACTGCTTCCCACTGTCCAATCCCTAGACGGTGAGGACACAACACATCCATCATGGTAGGCCCCACACCCCACACGTGTACAACGTGTAGGGTGGGTCCCACCCACTGGCAAAACAGGCGGTCTAGTGGATATAGAATAAATATAGTAAGGCAGGCCACGTTCAGACCTTGGACGGTCTGGATTCAACACATGCATCAGGTGAATCCACATCTAGACGGACTGCCTAGGTTAAACCACATGCATCACATGGGTCCCACCGTCCATGTGTGGACGGTGGACTACATGGATGATGTGCATACATCAGAGGTGGGTTTCACAAGCACCTTCTAAAGGGACGATGCAAATGTAATTACATCAACGCGGGTCCCACATGGCACCCACCACATATATATAATATATATATCTATTATATCAATGTGGGTCCCACATGGGGCCCACCACATATATATAATATATATTATTATAATAATAATAAATATATATATATATATATATATTGAAATATTGAAAGAGGTCTAGCGTCCAGATGGTTAGACGTCCATCCAACGGATGGTCTGGAATTGTTGCTACTACGGTGCAGACCACACATGTTGGATCTAAACCGTTGAAGAGGGACGGTGAGGATAGAGGTCACGCAAATCAAGGTAGGATCCATGTGAGCGGGCCACCATTCTCTAAAATTTAAGATGATATTTGAGTTTTCCCTTTCAATCGGGCATGCATGACCGACCGGTCATGTAGGGTCTAGAATGGGCAGCAGGGTGTGCCCTGTGCATTGGACGAAGTGGATGTAGTACATTCATCATGGTAGGATCCATATAGGTGGGCCACATGGCCTTAGACCAGGCTGAACTTTGTATTTTCCCCCCTGTTTGGGCCTGTTTGGCTGACTGGCGATGCAGGCCCAAAACAAGTGGCAAGGTTGGGGCCAGCTAAACGGTCCCATTTGCTAGACAGTCTAGATTGTCCACACCTATCAGGTGGGCCACGAATCATCATAGAAAAGAAAAGGAGAGAGACAGAGAGAGAGAGAGAATCATGGAGATGGAAGGGACCCCGCCACTATGGGTCCCTCGAAATACAATGCATACATCAAGTGAGTCCCATTACAAGTGGGCCCTAAATCAAAACTAAGAATATGAACAACTACCTTTGATCTCCTCTTCCTTCTTCCACCAACACGATCTAGAGCTCCAAGGGAAGGATTTTAACGGTTGAGATGGACTTTGGATGGTGGGGATGGGAGGTAGGAAGGTGGGCCACACCAAGCTCTCTCATGGAGGTTGGGACGTGAGTTGTTTGGAAGAAATGAGAGAGATAAGAGAAATGAGAGAGATGAGAGATATGAGTGATGGGTGAGTGAGTGATGGGAGTACTTGTGTAAGGGAGAGAGTTGACTTTGGGGATGGGTAGTTATACTTGGAGATGGGTGTGAGTGATGAGAGTGATGTGTACTTGATTAATATGATTGATGGGATTGATGTGATGGATTCTCTTGGGATTAGTAACGCGCGGCGTTTTTCTCGAACTGAACGCGAGCCCACATCTCCTGGCCCGGGTATCGCCTCAGCGTGCAAGACGCGACATCGGAACCATGGCGACGGCGTGGTCGCAAAGATACAACTCTCGGGTCGAGCCAACTCTGATATACGGAACATGACTCAGGATCGTGCGTAAACACTGATAACAAATCATGGGTCGCCAGAATTCGACCGGAAGGACCGTGGAAGCCTATGAAACAATACGGTATAGGATACGGGCCTTACACCTAGTTTTAGTCATCTTAAAATGAATCGGACCTTGACAAGAGAAGTATTAATTACAACAAGTCTTAGGAAAAATTAGGCATTAGTAAATTGTCTATAATTACTAAGTTTAACCAGGATTAGTGGGAATTGGAAAAGTATAGTTAGTTATGATATGGTTGTGATGGTTTTAAGGGATCAAAGGATCTTGCACATGACATGTGCATCTGACCCATCTTGAAAAAAAAATGTCTTAAATCCTAAATTTCAACCTGATTATTAAAATAATTTGGGTTTGAGAGCTCTCAAAATCAATTTGACCTAGACCTGGATTTAGCCATCCTGAAATGAATCTGAACCAGACCAAGGAAATATTAATTACAACAAGTCTAAGAAAAAGAACGGTATGGTTGCGATGATTTCAAGTGATCGAAGGATCTTGCCCATGACCTTACGCCTTATTTTAGCCATCTTGGAATGAACCCGGCATAGACTAGGGAAGTATTAACTACAACAAGTCTAGAAAGAAGTATGAATTAATAAATTATCTATGATTACGGAGTTTAACTAGGATAAGTGGGAATTGAAAATTTATAGTTAATTACGATATCGCTGGTATGTATGCAATGGTTTTGCACGATCGAAGGATCTTGCACATGACATGTTGGCAAGAAAGACATTAATGGATGTACATGTTTACATATAATCGCTATACTTAATATATTTACCAAATGGGCATAAAAAGAAACAAAAGAAAAGAAAGGAAGACTAAAACTTCATGAAACATATTACACCACTGCATGTTAGTATAAGTTTTTTTCATCCATCAAGCAAGTAGGGCTACAACTTGGGTTCAAGTCAACTTGAACTCGAATGACCTAACTCGAGTTTGGGTCAGGTTGCGTTAGGTTGTCAAGATCCATAGGTTGGGTTGTGATTGAAAAAATCTGACCTGATTTAAATTTAGGTTAGGTTTTGTGTTAACAGGTCGGGTTAGTTTGTGTTTGGAATAATCACATGTATTTGGGTATAGCTTAAGTCGAGTGCAGAAGACTTCAGGTTAGGTTCAAGTGGGCCACCTTAGATTGGAATTCAGGTTAGTTCCTCTTGTGGTCAGTGTAGCCAATCCAACAAACATGTCCAAGTTATACCTGTGTATTTAAGGATCATTGTTAAATTCCTTAGCCTATCTAAGACCTTACCCAAGCTCGACTTAGACCTGACCCATGTGGGTCAGGATCCTCATATATCATGACCCCACCCATTAAATATGTGTGTCGGCTTATTTTAACTTAGATCCTGAGCAAATTTCAACGTATTGAAACGGGGTGTAAAAATACAAAGCACGTTACTACGTTGGTCAGCACCAATTTTCAACCATATTTATACACATGCCCTAGATGAAAATTTTCATACAAAACCCTAGTTTCTTACCCATGTCTCACTTATGTTGTACATCTTAGCCATGTAAAAAGTAGGCCATACCATGAAGATCGCATGGGGAAAAAACTAGGCTTATCCATTGTTCAATTGATTAATTCAACTTAAAACAATGCACACCTGTTGATCTGACTAAGCTACCATGTGGCCCACCTAATGAGTAAATTGGTTTAATTTTTTAGGTTTTAATCTGCATGATATGATCCATCATTTGCACAGTTCGGATTACCAGCACATGAGAAATTTGGAGGAATGAAGGGGCACACAGTACCTCTCTCTAGTTATTTCTCGTCAGATGAACATAGTAATTTGACCATAAATTACATAATCATCATCAAAGTGAATCGATAGTGTTGTATGCCAATTCAATCAAATAAGGCCACAGTTGTGAGCAAGGCCCTGCATTGGTTTTTTGTAGGTGGGTAAGATGCACCAGGAGGCCAGAGTATACTCGACTCAAAGATTTTGATTGAATCGAGAGCAGGGAAAGATGCACCAGGAGGCCAGAGTATGCCAATTCACTACTGTCAAGATGGAAAGATTAGAAACTGGACACATGATCCAATTATCCTCTTAACCACTAGTTTGCACTTTGTTAAGGAGATTTGTGAAAGGGTACGGGTTAGCCCTTCCAAATGAGTTCTTTTTGCCTTGTGATAACAGACATGAGTCTATGGGCTTAATGACATTTTCTTTCACCATTATTTAGATTTGTATGTCCCTCAAATGAACAAAAATATACATATAAATAAAATAAGGCTAAATAATACCAATTTTATTAATATTTAAACATATGGATCATTACAATTGATAGAGTAACACTCAACTAAAGAAATAAATAAAGAAAAAGTAAGATAAATACCTGATGCATTGATCAAAACGAGTGGTTAGCAAGATGTGACCGAATTGGTATGATCAACCAAATCAAAACTCAATTGATCATTATCCTACAACTTAAGGTTGAGGATATTTACTCTACTCCTAAGGTATTGTAACAGGAACTGTTATGCAGTAACTATCTATGCTATAACTAGGCTAGGCTAAATCAATTTTTAAAAAATGAAAAGTATATAAATGTATTTGGTGTGGGGCCTTGAGATCTTCTTCACATGCTCCTTTTATAACTTGTCGAGGTGGTGAAACCCCTCACTAGGTCTCCTTGTTGCTTCTGAATCATTCACGCTCATGTTGCAATTCTAGATATGAGAATCTCCTTGATCGATTCAGAACTACCATCGTGCATTGGAAAAAAAGGACTCCAGTTAGACCCAGACTTGCTGGCTTCTCGTAGCTGATCCTTCATAAAGATATTCATGGCCTGCTAAAGATTATGCCTGGGAATGTGAAGATTCCCCTAACGAAGACAACTATGCCAAAATATGAGAACCTCAAGGGATAGACCTAGACTAATCATGGCTAGTCAACGTCTCAGTTGTTGGCCCACCTTGTCAACTTCGAGGTGTGAATGATCCAGATATAATTACCTCTTGCATTTTCACCATTCACTATAAGATGGTTTGGAGACTAGAGGAGAATAGATGAACATAACCCATCACATCCTGATCTCCTAATATCTTAATCCCAATCGAAGCTCAACTCTAGGATGTCTGGATGATCTCTGTCTCTTTCGATCACCACAGTGTTAGATACTCTGGATCTATCCGATACTAACTCATTATCAGACGAATCTGCCTTCTGATCGAGCTCTTTTATTCCAATTAATGTATGGAGAGGGAAAACCTGATCAAGCTAATGTGTCTATCTCTCCTAACTTAGGTCTGAACCAAAGTCGAGTTGGCTTAAACATTGGCCGATGTCTTGATATTCGGAACCTTCTTGAGCATTGTTGGCTCTCCAAACGTGTCACGGAAGATCTCCCATTTTGGAAGGACTGTAATAGGCAGTCTCACCAAGAATATCATAGAAAAATATATGATTAGATCTATTCTCTTAGTGAGTCTTTTTATAGTTGTGTCAAATACGCTTTAATGGGCATGTTGACCATGGCCACTCGGCATGTAGTGATTCATCCCCTAAAAACATGTGTAAGGTTCTATGTCATCTCATTAATAACGAAATACATAACACTGAAGGAAGATCAATTGAAGATCTCTTCAGGTGCAAGTATGATTTTCATGTGTGCCAAACATGTAGTGTCACCATGTAACAATTTTCTATTGGACACATTAGGGCATCAAAATGGGTGTGAACATAGTATTCTATGGATATAAGGTTTTTCAAATGGGGTCCCTCATTCATTGATCCAGTTCCTTGGTTTGTTTGGTCCTACAGTGGATCGAATTGCACTGTGTCCTAGTAATCTCTAGGATCAAAAAAATCTTAGACACTAATTTTTGGCTTTCTTTTCAGTTGAGTGTGTGCAGTTGTTGAGTTTGTCCTTTAAACTGCCCATTTGAAGTAACAAATTGCGAGGTAAAAATGAGACAAATGGACTTTATATACACCAAGTTCCATTCTGGAATCCAAACCATGCATCTGTTGCAAATTTGTATGTACATTGTAGGTACTAGGTTTCATTTTGATCCAATACTCAGGTGGGACACACCATGGTGAGTAACGTGACATCACGCATAAAACCTATGTATTCCTGTGGTGTGTCCTACCTAAGTTTTGGAACAGCCTCATTTTTGGTGTACACTTCATCCTAGTGGAGTGTACCTCATGGATGGTTGGATGACATATACACAATGCCATGGACCTCGCATTCTATCCGGAAGTTGCTAGGTTAGGCATTACCCTCCCTAATGTTCCCCATTATTGCTTTTTATATGGCCACTAGGGCTACGGATCGGGCTGGATTTTCTCATCTAGTTCAATGGGGCGCAGCATCTAATAATGCATGGGTTTGATAGACTCACACATAGCCAAAAGGCATGCTAATTGGGTCTGTAAGTAGGAGTCAAGAATTTGGCATATGTATGGTCCATCCTCATGTGTGAGCTACTCATTATTATACAGGTGGAGTACTTAAGTTATGTGACTAATATTTCTCACATGTGTATCTTTATATGAATATATGGGTAAATTATTTTTTATCTTTCTTAGAGAGAAAGAGAGAAAACTATATTTAAAATAATAATAATAATAATAATAATATATATATATATATAAAAGTAGAAAGATATGTTCTTTCTCTTTCATCAAGAGAGACTCAAGGAGTTTTGTATACATGAGAAAAATATCTTCATATTAAGCTTAAAAGAAAGCTTGTAATCCTTAAATTATTTTATAGTAAATCTTCCTTTGACGACCTCGTGATTTTTCATTCTCAAAGTAAAAATAGATTTTCCACGTATGGTATATATTTCTTTATCTCCCTATTCTCTAATTTTCTTTCCATTTCATACTTATTGTTATGCTTATTGTGGTTTTGTGGGTTAAGTTGCACAAATAATACATCTTATATATTTGTAGAAATTCTTTAGTGGTTTATGTATAGGAAAGAGCTTCGCATCTTCCCAACAAAAGTGATATTAGAGCTTTGGTTGTTTATTGGGGTTTTGTTCATATAAATCAAAATGAAAATTTTTACACCAAGGATGGTTAGTTTCAATGGAAATAATTGGTTAATAGGAAAGGCTTAAATAGAAGATTGGTTCTATTGTAAAGACATGTATACACACATTGAAGAAAAGAAGCCCGAAACTATGATGGAAGATAAATGAAAGAAGTTGGGTAGAAAGGCTATCGAAACTACAACAATAGTTAGATGATGTAGTGTTCCATCACATGCCAAATGAATTTAAAGTATAATTTTTATAGAAGAAATTACATGACTTGTATAAGAGAAAGATGGCAATAAACAAAGCATTTCCTATTAGGAACTTGTAAAACTAAAGTTCAAGGAAGGAGCCTTAGTGATAGAATATCTAAATGAGATGCATGACATTGTGAATCAATTAGTATATATTTAAAGATGGTCTTAAACAATTACTTGCAAATATCATGCTTAACTCACTACCAAAAAGTTTAGAAATAATGATGGTTTCTTTGAGCAATCCGATATCGGTATTCAAGCTCACAAGTTTTAACAAGTGAAGAGAGATATAAAAACTTCCAATAAAGAGAAACATGTTCAAGAAAAGCCCAAGCCCATATCAAAGTCAAGAGGAAATTGTTGGAAAGTGAATAAAATAGTGCACAATAGAGGATAGAGGGAAAAGATAATGAGACAATCAGATCTATCGGATTCAAGGCTTAACTTGAATAGTCAATTTCTCAAGACAGATTTGCTGCCCTTTTTCTGGTAGTTCCAGTAAGTGCAAATGAAGGAAATCTACAAATTGTCTTTAGGATACAATGAACTCTTAATCCAAATTTCAATATGAAAATTTGCACATTTAATTGTCGAACTGATCTCTAATTTTGACACCGATATGCTGCTAAAACATTCAAAAAAAAAAATAACAAGAGGTCAGATTCGAGAATACTCCACAGTAAATGGTTTTATCTAATAAATGAAGCGTATATGCCTTCTGGATTATAGTATCCAGGATTTATAGCAATTGAATGATCATGGAGTTCTTTTTGAAAAGATACTCATGTGCCTATTTAAAACATCCATACCCATTCACAATAAATAATTTTCTTCCACGAAAGGACATGACCCACCTAAGCATCCCTACAGCCCACATTGTGAGTGTGAGTGCAGATAGTGCTTCGCACCGTCCTTAAGGAGATTTGAACCCTAGTTATAAAAGCAAAAACCCCTTCTCTTACCAACTGATTATATGCTCTTTTTATGAAAAGTTTTCATAATCAATATATTTATTTACTTACTAAGAATAAACTTTTATTTTAAATTTTTATTTTTGTTATAAAAACACAACATAAATAATATATGCTACTATTGTGAGAAGACTAGGAACATAAAGAGGTAATATTGATTTTTCAAGAAAGACAAGAAGAAAAAAGTAAGAGAATCAAAAGAAGGATACTTACTACAGTGGCTAGTGATAGCACCCTATTTGTAGTAGAAGAGTATGAAACTTGTCTAAATTTGGCAAAGAGCATTTAGCTATAGTGAAGGGGATTATTAGGTATCTCACAGGTTTTTCTAAGATATATTTGTGTTTTGAAAATGGTAAGTCAGAGATAGTCGAATTCACATATGAAAATGTGGGAGGAAATATGGATTTAAGAAAGTCCACCTCAAGCTTCTTGTTCATATTTGTAGGAAAAGCATTTTCATGAAAGTTTAAGTTGTAAAAATGTGTTTCTATTTTTAGCACTTAACCTAAGCATATTGCAGCCACAGAAACATATAAGGAGATGTTGCGGATGCAGAATATCATTAAGGATTTGGGCATCAAACAAAAGAGTTTGTGGTTAATTTTGTTAGTTAAAGTATTATACATTTAGCTAAAAATCTAGCATATCACTCCAAGAAGCCCACTAACTTATGGTATCATTAGATATGAGATATGTTGAAGTCAAGGCTGATAGAACGGAAGAAAATTCATATAGATATGAATCCATCAAATATGATGATGAAGGCATTGCCAAAGGGCAAGGTTTAGTTTTTCCAAGCTCTCATGGGCTTGATGAATGAGCATTGAGTTGTTTTAGTCGATTGCTATGTAAGGTAGCCTCCATTCATCAATTTGGAGGAGGAGATTGTTACGTATGGTCCATCTTCATGTGTGAGCCACTCACGATTAGATGGGTTGAGTAATTACGTTATCTGGCTTATATTTTTCACATATCTGCCTCTACTTGTGCACGAGGGTAAATGACATTAAAAAGAATTTTATTCATCTTTCTTACTGAATAGAGAGAGAGAGTGTGTGTGTTATTGAGAACCATAGTGAAGAAACCTTACATAGATTTATTCTTCCTGTTATATTAAGATAGACTCAAAAATAGATTTATAAATATGAGAAAAAGATCTCCAAGATAGGTTCAAGAGAAAGCTTGTAATCCTTAAATTATTGGATAGTAAATTTTTCTTTGATGAGCCCGTGATTCTTCCTTCTCGGATTGATAATATTGTTCATGTTAAATCAGTATGTATTTCTCTTTATATCCTTTAATTATACACACACACACACACACACACACACACACACACACACACACACACACACACACTTATTATGCTTGTTCGGATTTTTTGATTGGTTTGAACAAATAATGTACCTTATATATTTATAGAAATTCCTAAGTAATTTAAATAGAAATAAAGAGTTTCGCTTCTTCACATATCATACATGCTTCTCTTTTATGTGGGCCCACCTGTGATCTACTTAAAGCGGAGACAAAAGAGTTTCGCAACTTCACATATTATACATCTAACGTGAGAATCCCCTTCGCTAAAATCTGAAAACTAAAGTGAAATAGATCTATCATTGTTTCACGAAGTTGTGAATTTTTTACCGTTAGATTGCAGCCAAACTCAGGGTACAAGTCAAGGATATTTCTCCGCCTGTATCCGTATAACCGCGACCCCGATTGAACATTGTTGACCGTTAATCTGACTAAAGCTCCCCACGGCCAATCTGCGTGTCCAATTGTGCCAAGGTTGTTCCTAGCATAGATCCCTTGATAGGGCACCTACCCCATGGTCTAGATAAGCCACAGGCCTGCCTGGGGCCCCATTAGTTAGAAATGACTTCCCTTATGGTATGTATAACAAACAAAGTGCCCCTAGAGCCATTGACACACCAACTAGAGTTATAAATAGCTCCCAAATTGCACCCATTTCTCCACATCTGAATTTTTCAACCCTAAGCTTGGGAGAAAGGGAAGAGAGAAGAGAGAAGAAAGAAGAGGAGAGGGATCAAAAGTGTGACTGCTAGAAGAGGTTGCCCCTCTTCCCTTTAGCCAGCAAGCTTAGCTGCTACTGTTTTCCAAGTCAGAACTCCTCTGGCGACGATTAAGGGTAAGATTACTAGTCTTCCTTGTAGATATAAGTTTTCAAATGGATTTTTCCCAACCCTTATAAACCCGTGTACTCGTGTAGGTGGTCGACGATCCTTCCTTGGAAACATAACCCTAAAAATGAGTCGGAGTCAGATGTACTAACGAGAGGTGTGGACCATAAGTACTTAGGTTACAGTTTATCAATGTTATTGTTTCAGTTAATGATTTATAATTGCCAGTTTGGAATTTGCATGATAACTTAGGTGTATTACAATTTCAATCCATAAATTGTAAAATCTTAGTTTAATGATATCTATGTGTTTGATGAAATGCTTGAATGAGTATGTTACTAAATTTAGTTATTAAATGTGAATCTCTTATTTATAAATACTAGCTGAGTTTATTAGAATGAAAAATAGGACTACAAGAGTAGTCTAGTTAGTCGGCAAATTCGAAGACATGGGTTGACCAAATTAGGTTGTCCATCCCAGACACATTCGATTGGTCCAGGTCAAACACTGACGACCGACAGTGGCTAGGCCACGCAGGGTGGTTACACACTTCATGTCGGTTATGAAAGTTTTCGCCCGTATTAACCGAAATTGTCTAAAGAACCGACTAACCCTATATATGTTCACCATGTATGATCATAACTACATGAATCTAAGATACCCCCTTACCATTTGTGAATGTATATTATCAAATACTAGCGTCACGATCCTCAAGACTCGTTAGCCGGGCATAGTGGTATGGGACACCATATCTGTGCTGTCGGCATACATTGGGGTGACGAGCCTCCCCGTAGTGACCGTGAGCATTACTCTTATAACTTGTCTTTTGTATGTATTCAGTTGGGAGTAACGAACCCAGACGAATCAAGGATTACAAGCGTAAGACCGTTGTGGTCATCTCACACCTAGTGATCCGGATAAGACTGATGATAAAAATGGAGGTACCTTAGCTTCCCTAAATTGCTAGATGAATAGGTCTAATTAATCACTTGGTTGACATAACCATTCACCGCATCGCCCTAGAATAGGATGTGGCGAATCAGGAGTTGAAGTCACGTGTTGAGGGAGTATTGTCTTTTGAGAACCTGGCTGTCGAAGTCACATGTTGAGGGAGTGTTGGATTATAAGTACATACATCATTTTTACAAACCCCATTATGCGCATTAATAAGAGTAATTAGGAAGTAGTTGTTTACATTGCTTTATCATTTCTTGTACTGTTAGACTTGATAACATGTGTAACTCATGCTTTATTGAACCACTGAATTGATTAATCATTCTCACTCTGGGATGGTGTTTTAAAACACTAACCAGACACTGATATAGGGACTACGGAGGCCGATGCATTGAATCAGGCCTGCATGGACGAGGATGTAAGACTCGTATCTTAGCCCGTACTGTTCCATCAACTCCCGCGATCCTTCCCGACGAATTTCGGTCATCCGCGACCTATAATCGATGTTTGCACACGACCCTAAGTTATATCCTGTAGAATTGAGTTGGCTTAATTTGAGACTTGTACCATTGCGACCGCACCGTCGCCGCGGTTTGAACGCCGCGTCTCGCGCACCGATTCAATCTCCAGGTCAGAAGGTGTGAGCTGGCATTTATTTCGAGGAAACACCGTGCTTTTGCGATCCCAAGAGAATCTCTACAACATGCCCATCAATCAATCAATCACCTCATGTCAAGTACAAAGCAACCCATACTTTCTTTCTCCACAAGTCAAGCAACCACTAAGTCAACCCTCTCTCTTACACACCCATACATGTCAAGTACACCATCACCTCACCCATCACTCACATCCATCACTCTCTCCTTACAACTCTATCTCTCTCTCTCATTTCTCAAAACAACTCCCAAGCTAGCAAGAGCATCACACGTCCAAGTTCTTCCATGAGAGAAAAGTGCATGTGTGTGGCCCACTTTCCATCCTAAAAATCCATCATCCTAGCCCTTCATTTCTCATCCTCTCCATCAAAGTGAGACACAAGGAGGCTGGCGTTCCAACGGACCAAGAAGATCGAAGGTGGGTGCTTATTAGGATAGATTTTTCATGTTTTGATGATGGGCCAAGTGAGGCCCACCGATTGATGGTATGGATCTCACTTTGGACCCTTGATGTGGCCGATGGACCACCTTGATCCTCATGATCATTCTATGATGGGGCCATTCTCCATGAACCCCATCATAATGTTTATTTTTCTTGTATGGATAGGGTCATCTAGACCTTACATTTGGTGGAGAAAGGATCTCCACCGTTGATTTTCAGTTTGATGGGCCCACGTGTAATGGGACCCACTTCATGTATGATTGCTTATAAGAGAGGGCTCATAGTGGCGGAGCCCTCCATCACACGTATCCCGTCTCTCTCTCTCTCTCTCTCTCTCTCTCTCTCTCTCTCTCTCTCTCTCTCTTTTTCTTTTTATGTGATGATATGTCCATGTGGCCCACCCGAATGGACCCCACCATAAAGCATGTATTTAATCCAAGTGATTTGTAGGTGGGGCCCACTTGTATATATGTTGTTCCACACCACCCAGCTATGTGATGGCCCACCTAAGCAGGGCCACCTTAAAAGTAATTGCCTTGCCCAGAACCGTCCAGCGTCTGGACGTGAACTGGGAAAACACAAATGTTAGCTTGATTCTTAAGCCTATGGGTGAGCCACTTGTATATGCCCCACATAGATGTATGTATTCAATCCACACCGTCCATCTTATTTACCAACTCATTTTAGGCGTTGAGCCAAAAAATAAAACGGATCCAACTTTCTAGTCAGCCACACCTTTGAAAATAGTGATTTTCACCATTGAAACTCACCTTAATTTTTCTACATGCCAAAAAATGCCCAATATTGGGCTTGATGGATTTGTTATGAACAGTAGAATCCATTGGCGGACCTGGATTCAGTTGATGTGGACCCTACCTGTGAAAAACCACAGGAAAAAAAAATTCAATAGCAGCATTGCTGCTGCTGCTGCTGCTGTCAGAGGCACAGGGAGCGCCTGCTGCTGACAGGCGGACGAGCAAGGACCCATGGTCCCAACCGTGGGCCCCACCATGATGTGTGTTGTATATCCACTCCGTCCATTTTGTGGGCCCCTTAGGGCTGTGGGCCATCCCCAAAAATCAACCCTATCTGAGACTCAGGTGGCCCACTTCATAGGAAACAGTGAGATTGAACGGCTGCCATTGAAACCCTTTTTCTGGGTCACAGGAGCTTTGGATCAAGATGAGATTTGTTTTCCCTTTTCATTCAGGTTCGTGTGACCTTACCAATGGTTTGGATTGCAAATAGGCATTATAGTGGGCCCCACATGGGACCCACAGTGATGTATGTGTTTCATTCACACAGTCCACTGACCGTGGACGGTGGAACCCCCCATAATTTATGTGTTCTATCCACACCGTCCACACTGGACGGTGGGACCCACCCCCACGTGTGGGACGGGGTGTGTGTGTGTGTGTATATATATATATATAATATTATATTATATATAATATTGTATACATATACTATATACAGATTATATATTATATTATATATAATATACATGATGGTGGGCCTTCATGTGGAACCCCCACCATGATGCATGTGTGCATCCAATCCGTCCAACCATTTTGAAAGATAATTTTTTTAGCATGGGACTAAGAATGAGTCAGATCCATAGTCCAAGTGGACCCCACCATCTACGGCAGTGGACAAGGATGTCCACCGTTCAAAATTTCTAAGTGCCAAGTTTCCTATTAAGCTGTTATTTGTTTCCACTTCATATATCATTATTTTAATTTATGAATAGGTTGGATAGGAAACCTATGTTATGATGGGCTTTAGGAACTTTAAATGGTGGAAATCATTATCACCACTCTTATTTGGTTTATGGCCCATTTGATGTACATATGGGGCCCAATTGGTGTGACCCATCTGATATACATAAGGCCCATGTGAATAGGCTCATTCGATGTATTTGTGGCCCATTGTTGAGGCCCACGTTGATATATATATATATATATATGAGGCCCAAGTTACGAGGCTCATTGTGATGTTTTCAGAGGCCCATGGGATATGGCCCACTGCAATGTACATAAGGCCCATTGATGCAGCCCACTTGATTTAGTTAAGGCCCAGGCCCATTTGATGTATCTGAGGCCTATGGGTCGAGGCCCAATGAGATGTATATAGGTCCATTGCAATGTGTGATTCCCCATGGTTTATGTAATGATGTTTTATGGCGGGTCATGCCTTGGGAGCAATGATGGTTTAACGCCCACATTGTGAGTACAATGTTGGTTAAATGTCTGCATTGTAACTCTCCTTAGGGCCCATTGATAGGCCCATACTGGTTATGTATAGGCCGTCTAGGCCCATCTTCGGTGTAAGGATAGTTCATTACTTTATAACATGCTTAGTACATTTTCATGATTCATGCGCATACGCATCATATGTATGCTTGATATGAGGAATATTTAATTATAACATAAGCCGTTGGGCTGAGACATTTACAGGACTCCTTATGAGACGAAGTGCCCCACATGAGCGCATGGTATGTGTGAGATTGCTGCATGACTGACGGTGTGACTCATGCATTTAGCATTATGTGTCATGATTCACTGTACGCCCTAGCGACATCAAGTCGTGGCCTCCACAGGCATATCGTGGACGGTCGTATGGGATACCGAAAATATTGGCTCTAGCATTGTGGGCACTTAGGATGTCCTTGGGTGAAAATTTCAGAACCTTTTTGATACCGGGAGTTGCTCCAACGTCTAGATCGAGTGGATACACGAGCACCCGAGTGCCAAATACCAGTAGGTCGCGTCTCCCACTGTGCCGTGGTCGGTTAAAGGGGGTGTGGCCTTATCCGCCCGAGTGAAAAGGCTATTAACTAGGCTGAGTTTAACCAGCTCGCAAATGAGTCCGCTGTCAACGAGCCGGGTAGGTATTGGCAGACTACTGGTCAGGCAAATAGTGTGGTCTCTTCCACTTACTTGGCTGTGCAGCTATGGAGGAGGCAGTCAGTGTGAGTGTACTAGACCCCGGTGATATCCAGAGAGGAATTGTACTGATAAGTGTACTTGATGAGTACTGGCACGCTTGCTTTGCATCTCGCATATGACATTTGGCTACATAGGCCTCGCATCGCATGGCCTTGGTATGGCTGATAGTATTCATGCCTTGCATCACATAGCTTTGGTATAGCTGATAACATTCATGGACTTACTGCATATTTTCGCATTACTTTGATATTGTATACTTGGCACTCGCCTTACACACACTTTCACCACCCTCTAAGCTTTCTATAAGTTTATGTACGATGGATGTGTGCAGGTGGCGTTAGGTTGCAGCAACGTTGAGCTTGGAGCGTGCAGCCGAACTTCTGGAGTTTCTATTACTTTCATTATATTATATTTTCCTTTCATATATATTGTACTTTAAAGTTTTTGATATAGTGGATATGTAGTGATGTTGTTTTGTGACTTGGTTATGCTTGTGGTTATGCTCCATTACAAAAAAAAATTCATATTGAAAATCCTCCTTGTAGGATCCCAGGATCGAAATCTGGCATGTAAGTGCCGGAATCTGAGAATGGGGTACTACGGAGGTCGTTGACGCTGGATTCAGCGATCAGGAATTTTGTGAGCCCGTTTTCCGAGTTCGGAGTGTGACAGAGGAGTTCTCCCATTTTCAGCTCTCAGATGGGCCAATGTAGGCGGTTTACTATGCAGTAGGGAACGCAAAGTGATTGGGTCTAGTTAAATACTACTATACCACATTTCGTTTGGCTTTAAAATTTTATATCGGACCCAGATGTGGACCATATTCTCGATGATCATACTATATGTAAAAAATTTGATTCATTCACTTGCTTTATTTATGTTTATCCCAGATTATGATACATTGTCTAGTATATTTATATACATGCTCAAGTACCGAATGTGTAAATAATTGAAACCAGCTTCCACAAAGCATAAGTGATGCTCGGAAACTCGGGAGTCGAGCATTTGCTCGACCCTCGAAATTCAGGGTGTTACATCTGTGAACTAGACTATTAATCTAATGGGTCACAAAATGGATGGTAAGTGATCACAATTGAAATAGATATAACTAAAGACAGGATATTTATAAATCTTCTAATTTGGAAGATCTTTGGGGCATGGCTCATTGATAGTACAATGCATCACTTAAACGATGTGCCTCACTAATCTATAGAAACTAAATATATTCTTGTGTTGAGGATCATAAATTTTCTCTTTCCCAAAAGAAATGATAGGTATAGCGTTAATTAGTTGTGCTTAATGTCAGGCATCATAGCCTCACACATGGTTACATTTCTGGGTGATCTTGACCTCCTATCATGAAACAGGAAGTGTTTGTTGTCGATAAGGGACCATGAAATTGGGTGCCCCGAAAAGTAACTAAAGCCACATTGCATCTGTTAAAGATATGGGTCATTTGTCATGTTGGCCTCATCCATTGTCCAAAATACTCTAAGGCTTGACAAGACTATCACCACTAATGTAGACATTTAAATTTTTAACATTGACCATCCATTCTTAGGCATATGATCAGACATTTTTAATTTCCTATCACACACATGTGACACATGTCAAATTTTAAGATTCGAGGGACATCAACTTCTTGTCTCCCTCAACACTAGTAAATCTTGCAAAAAATATAGCTCTTAAGTTGAAGAATTGCCCCCAAATGCGTATAGGTGTTGGGTAGGTTGATTTGGAACATTTGAAAGACCCGTGTAGTTTTACTTCTTTAACTTCCTTTGTATGGAAGTGTTGCTTGTCCAACATCAAATTGAGAGATAACTAAAGAAGCCTTTATATTTAGACATTGATTTCGAGCTTTATGATTTAAATTGAAGATATGATCTTTGGAATTCCTTCCTGGGCATGGTGTGGTGGGGGTGAGTGTGACACGTGTGTGTTTTCTTTGGTTCTGTATTCTTATAAAAAAATAAAATAAAAAAAGAAGAAGAAGAGTTGTAGTACCTCACTAGCGGCCAACCAATGAATGTCATATGTCCATAGCAAGCCCATCCTTTTATTCATTTATTTCTCTCTCTTAAAAGTTATAGCGCCTCACTGGTGGCCAACCAATGAGTGACAAGCATCCTAGGTGTCTCATCCTTTTATTTATTTATTTTTCACTCTTAAATGTTGTTGCACCTCAGTGGTGCCCAACTAATGAGTGTCACATGCTATTTAACAACTCCCTTTACATTTTTTGTTTTTTAAAATAATACATATTTTTTTCTAGTTCTTCCTTTCTTCTCTTTAGTATTATTCTTCCTTCTCTACTTCTTCTATGGACAAATTAGTAGCAAAAATTATCAATTCAAGGGCTTCAATCAAGTGTGTAAATAATCTCGCCATCTCATAGACAAAGGAGCTATGACCCAGTGCATTAATGATCAATTCTTTTGTGTGAAAATATATCTTTAAAATAGTGAACATAATATGCATCAGCTCTCCTCACTTTATTTCATTTTAGATCTTTTATTTATGTTTATGAACTGTGTTTTTGTGTCATTTCTCTACCTTAAACCGAATTTTTAAAGACAAATTCACAATCCTAAAAAATCTCATTCTCAAATGGCTATAATCTTAGGTAATTCTAGAATCAATATTGTTCATGGGAAAAAATTTAATAAATAGCAACAGAAGAGAATTGTACTTGAAAACTCTTAAAACTAATCAATGTCATAAAATTTGTTTCCATCACTCAAAAAATAAAAATTGTATCAACTGATAAGAGTGCTTTTTAGGTGTCAATGATAATTTTATTCATGTCAATATCTTTTTATGAATCGAGTGGTGTTTTTGCCATCTTATCAGTCTTGTGGTCCACCTAGCAAATTCTAATGGGCCTGGGTGACCAGTTGAAATTGTATTCCCACTAGTCCCCTTAACTTCATCAAAACTGTCAAATATTGGGCATAGGAATCTTCTCCGTTCATTTCGTTTAACATTGTGCCACTTTTCGAGTCGATTAGAAGCCAATCTCCAAAATTATATTATAATCATTCGAAGTATTCTCCTACTATCTTAGGAATGGTGTCTTAAGAAGGCATTGACTCACACACACACACACACACACACACCAATTACCAAAATAGATATCACTCATATGATAATAGCAATTATCTTTATTTGTAACCTTGTAAGACATCAATTGGATGTAAAAATTATACTTTCAAATAATGAATTAGAAGAATGAATTTACATGAATCAAATTGAGGAGTTTGTTATTATGGGATAACAAAAAGAATGTGTGATCGAATTAAATTTAAACATGCACGTAAGTAATTGAATAAGAAATATAATCAAGTTTTACTATTAAATGACTTTTAAATAAATGAATATGATAAATGTGCATATACAAAATCTATAAGAATATATGTGTAAATATATGTTTATATGTGGATGAAATGTTGATTTTTGTACCAATATAAAGATACCAAATGAAACTAAATTCTTGTTATCTTACTTTGACATGAAGGGCTTAGAGAAAGAAATGTAATTATGGAATCAAGATAATTAATAATTTTAATCGAATTAAATTAAGACAACCTATTATATTGAGAAATTTAAGAAAGTATAACATTTTTATTGTGTACCTACTAGTACTCCCCATAATATTCATGTGAAATTATTTTAAAATAAAATAAAAATATATCACAAATTAAGTATTCTAGTGTTATAGGTCTCCTGATATATTTAATGAAGAACACTAGACTCAATATTGCATATGCCATTGGCAAGTTGAGTAAATACACTAGCAATCTAGGACAACATCACTAAAATGTTATAATAAGAATATTGAGATATTTGATGAACACCAATAATTATGGTCTTTAATATGATAGGCATTCTACTGTGCTTGAGAAGTACAATGATGCTAACTGAATATTAGATTTGACTTATTCCAAATCTACAAGTGAATGTCTTCATCCAAGGAGTTGTGGTTTCTTGGAAAGAAAAAAAAAACAAACAATATTTTAGTCTATAATAAAATTTGAGTTCATTGCTCTCTTAATAGCTTAGGAAGAACTAGAATAGCTAAAAAACTTACTCATAAATTTAGACTTTTGATAACAATAGCCCTACATCGTAATTGCTAAGTTGTACTACTAAAGGTAAATAATTGAACCTATACGGAAAGTGTAGACATTTATGTCTAAGGTACAACTTAGCTAGGCAATTATTCAAAGATAGAGTAACTACAAGTGACTTTGTAAAGTCAAATGATAATTTAGTTGATCCACTAACCAAAGGTTTATTCAGAGAGTAAGTATTGAATACATCGAGGGGAATGATACTGAGGCCCATATAAAATGAATCATCTGCAATAGGAACCCAACCTGTATAACTGAATATTATAAGAACAAGGTTAAATAAGAAAAAATAAGTTACTTTTAAGTGATTTAGTACCACCGTATAAAATTATAATGAAGGAATTATTATGGCCTTAAGAAGAATATAACGTCCTGGATTTTCACAGTTCTGGATTTTTAAAAAAAAAACCTTGAAAATTTTTCGCTTTAATTAGCTCGCGTTGTCACTAACCAACCCTTAATACTCGTAGGGAGTTTATACGCAGGAGGTATTGTAACATCTCAAATTTTCACCACCAGAGTTTATGCTCAGGCCCGAGGAAACCGAGTGTTAATAATATATAAATCAGATGCTTTGGAAATTGTACCTTATTTTTTTAGATATAGGTCATATTCAGATACATTCATGAAGGTAACATTCACGAGAATAAAATCGATTGTGTTGATTATTTCACTAGAGTACAAGAATTCAATAAATAATCAAATGCGCTCTCAATGGGAGCTTATAACATTTATCGAGTTCGCAGTGGAAGTATAAAACTAGATCATAAAACTTTCTTCATATTCTTTCTATATAGTCTTCCATAGGGAGACGACCCTCTAGGTATTTAATCTGTATCACCTGCATCATCTGTACGGTTGGAGAGGGTCAACGTCCTACTCATAGTGATAGTTATCCTTTAATATTAACAATAATTCAAGAGATTCATAATAAAAATGTAAGGGTTCTGATATGTCTCATACTCCACAACTACGAGAGTATCAACATGCGCAAACAACATACATGAGATGCATACCTAGTAAACCGTGTGTGGCTCATCATACATAGTGATCATCACAATATGAAATATAATTCATAGAGAATCTGACTCGACCCGCATATCATAACTACAGATATTCCCCAGCATGGCCAATGCTACCGTAAATTTACGTGAACACCTTAAGGTGCACAACACATGAGTCGGATGAATACATGACACGATCTGTTCATGAAGCAACTATTTAGAACATTCAATCCCGAAAGTGATGTGAGACTGTATTTACGAATTACACACATCGATTTGCGCACAATTACCCAAAAACCCATGAAATTACGTGACGACCAAGAGGGTCTCTACCTAGAGCGCATTACATCCATAATAAAATAGTTGAATCACTAGTTGTGATACCTCTTAACACATCACTTGCACTTATAGAGAATATAAAGTGAATCACGGGGGTTCTGGAATATCAAGACACATGCACAAGCCTTAAAGATAAATAGAACAAGGCTTAAAAAGAAAAAGAGTAGCGATGGCTAACTCAATATGGAGGAGAGTGGCAATGGCCAACTCAATAATAAGAAGAGCGGCAATGGCCAACTCAATAAATAGAGGAGTGGTAATGGCCAACTCAATAAAGAGAAGAGTAGCAAGGGCTAACTCAATAAATTGATAAAGGCAAGGGTGAGGCTTGCATCCATTGCCTCACGTAAATTCGTGAAGATCACGCGTAATATCATAGTTCTCAAAGGGTAAATAAATGATGGTAATAAATCAATTAATTGAAAGGATAATTCTCAATAATATGTAAACATGAAAAGGCAGGATAATTCACATCAATTAAAATCAAAGTAAGCTTAAAGGATTAAACCCTCACATAAATTCAGAAAGGTCACGTAAAATCAATCTCAACTCTAACCATTATTCCTAAAGGGTAAAGGATTGGTGGCAGTAAGTTAAGTATTTGTAAGGGGGGAAATTCAAAGCATGGGAGGGAACAGAGTAAATTATACTAACTTGAATTAATGTAAGCTTTAAAGGAAATCCCTCACCTTAAGCTTGACTCAAATCTGACCCTGACTCAATCCTAGCACTCGGCGAGTCAACTGAGCTTTAAGCATTACGAGTTCCTTGTGATGTCATTTAGACTCACAAACGCACCCGTCATGTTCATGGATCTGATGAACCGGGTGTTTCGGTTGTATCTGTACCGATTCATCATCGTATTTATAAATGACATACTAATATACTCTAAGAGTCGGGAAGATCACGAGGAGTACCTGCGAATAGTCTTTGATACGCTCAGGAAGAACCAGTTATTTACGTAGTACAAGAAGTGTGACTTCTGGAAGGAAGAAGTCAAGTTCCTATGACATGTGGTGTTCAAGGAAGGGATAGCTATGGACCTTGCTAAGGTGGCCGCAGTTCAGGACTGGGAGCAACCCAATTCGGTTACTGAAGTGAGGAGCTTCCTTGGCCTTGCAGGTTACTATCGTCAATTCATTAGGGACTTTTCCAAAATAGGCAGACCATTGCCTCAGCTCACTCGGAAGGATCTTAAGTTTGCCTGGAATGAGAAGGCAGAAGCAGCCTTTCAAGAACTGAAGGACAAGTTGACGTCCGCACCCGTGCTAGTATTACCAAAGTAGGGGGTCAAATACACGATATACACCGACGCCTCTCGTATTGGGTTGGGTTATGTTTTGATACAGAAGGACAGAGTGATTGCCTATGCATCGCGACAGTTAAGGAAACACGAGGAGAATTACCCTATGCACGACTTGGAGTTGGCAGCCATCATCTTTGCATTAAAGTTCTGGAAACATTACCTCTACAGAGAGGAGTTCAAGCTCTTTTACGACCACAAGAGCCTCAGATACATATTCACACAGAGAGACTTGAATATGAGGCATCGACGGTAGATGAAAACCTTGAAGGACTTCAAGTTTGAGATTTCCTACCATCCCGGCAAGGCCAACCTTGTGGCAGACGCATTAAGCCGTAAGAAAATGATAGCATTTGCAGCTCCGTTGATGATCGATGAATGGAACATGGTAGAGTTTATGCGAGACTTTGAGCAGAAACTTACGGTAGATGAACCGTTCGAGAGGGTCACACATGTTCGTGTGCAACCACTTATCGATGACAGAATCATAATGGCTCAGGGGGAAGATAAATGGTTATTAGAGTTGAGGAATTGAGCTAATGATGATGCAGACTTTGAATGGAGAGTTGGTAGGGATGGGGGTTTACGTTATCGTGGCCGCCTATGCATCTCAAATCTTCATGACTTGAGAAGGAAAGTTCTCGAATCTGCTCACAATTCGAAGATGGTGATGCATCCTTGTAGTACGAAGATGTATCGAGATATGAAGCGTTCATACTGGTGGGACAACATGAAGGCCCACATAGCGAACTATGTATCCCATTGCCTCACTTGCCAGCATGTCAAGGTCGAACATCGCCGACCTCCTGGTGTACTTCAGCCTATGCCTATAGCTGAATGGAAATGAGATTTCATCTGTATGGATTTCATCTCAGGGTTACCAAAGACGAGGAAGGGACATGACTCCATTTGGATAATTATGGACCGGTTGACGAAATCGGCTCATTTCCTCCCGATTAAGGTCTCAAACTCAGTAGACGATTTGGTCAGGCTGTACATTAAGGAGATAGTACGTCTGCATGGGGTGCCGATGGAGATCGTGTTGGACCGAGACACGTGATTCACATCTATCTTCTGGACTCGTATCCAGGAAACAATGGGTGTGAAACTAAAATTCAGTACCGCGTTCCACCCACAGATGGATGGGCAGACGGAACGGGTGAATCAGGTGTTGGAAAATATGCTGCGAGCTTGTGTGTTGGATTTCAATGAGAGTTGGAATGACTATCTTCCTTATGCTGAGTTCTCTTATAACAACAGCTTTCAAGCAAGTATTGGCAGTGCCCTCTATGAAGCACTGTATGGGCGTCCGTGTAAAGCATCACACTACTGGGTAAAGGTTGGCGAGAAGAGTTTGATTGGCTCAGAGTTAGTACAGGCGACCTCAGAGAAGATCGACATTATCCGGTATCGACTTCTTGCAGCACAGAGCAGATAGAAGAGTTACACCGATGCGAGAAGGTGACCACTAGAGTTTGAGTTTGGAGATCATGTATTTCTGAAGGTTTTCCCAAAAAAGAGAGTCCTCCGGTTTGGAAAGAAAGGAAAAATCACGCCGAGATTCATTGGCCCATTCCAGATACTAGACCGAGTGGGTGTGGTAGCGTACCGCCTTGCTTTGCCCACACCACTTGCAGGCGTGCACAACGTATTTCACGTATCGATGCTGAAGAAATACGTTCCTGACCCTTCCCACATTATCAAATGGGAGCAGGTACAGTTGAGTGAGGATGCTACTTATGTACTGTGACCGACACGTATTCTAGACAGGAAGGAACAGGTGTTGCGCAGTAAGGTCATCCCGCTTGTGAAGGTATTATGGACGCATCACACTGAGGAAGAGGCTACTTGGGAAACAGAAGCTGAGGTCCGCAAGAACTACCCTCAGATTCTCGAGGAGTACAAAACGATACTAATTTCGAGAATAAAATTTTTCTTTAAGGGGGGTAGATTGTAATGTCTTGAAAAAATTCGTACAATGACCCGAGTACCACCTCAGGAAAAAATCGTTAAGGACCGAATCCTTTGGAAATTAGACAAAAATTAATTAAGTACTAAATTGAATTAATTAGTAGATTAGCTTGAACTGCTTTCTATACGAACTGCAAGACCCAAAACCAGTAGAATCGCTAACTCTACATTACTTAAAAACCTAGGATCAATCTCAAAATCCAGTTGTTGTCGGGAGCATCTTGAAACTCCGTATCGGACCTGGACTGCAGGTCGAAAGTCCAATTATCGCGAAATTATACGGTTATGACCGACTTACTGGGCTTGACAACTATCTCGGGAATCAAGTTCAAATGGTATCCAAAAACGTACATCTTGAGCCTTGAGTGAAGTGTGTGAGAAACGCGAATATCTTTAGAAATAAACTCAAACTTAAGTGAATTGGGCCGTTCACTTGCAGGCCAAATTTAAGGTTTCAGACCATTAGAATCTGACCCAACTACACCCTTGGATCAGGAAAATTTTCGTACACAGGTCAGTGTACTTGTGGCCCTGATCGAGTGCCGATAGTCGTTGAACTGAAACTGGTCCTCCATGATCGATCCACAAATTCGATCGGACCGAAATCCTAACCTGGCATAGATCCATTGTCAGAAAACTTTCTTCAGACCGTATGCGAGCAATGGACCTCCAGATGAGCTCCGTTGGCCCGAAACAGACGACTGTTGGCTATAACCTAAGTATACCATGGCCCTGAAGCCATTGACATCAGTTCTGGGCCTATATAAGGGCCTTAACCCACCCCTCTCTCTTTCCATACGAATTTCCTAAACCCTAGGAGAGAGAAGAGAGAAAAGAGAAGGAGAAGGAGAGGAGAAGTGAGAGAGAGTTGTGGTTGGTTGCTGGGATTCATTCCCGCCACTCCACGTGCTGAATCCTCTCTTCCGTATCGCTATACCGGTGATTTCAACTCCATTTTTGGGTAAGGTCCTAACTCTAATCTGTTTTAGGTATCCAAATAGGTAAATCTGTAAAATAGCTAACCTGTTTCATGTTATACGTAGCCGTTGTGCCGTAAATAAAGGCGTAGTGTACAAATCGAGTTCGTAATCAGCATACCGACAAAATGTGCGAACTATAAACGTTTAGGTTATGGTTTTCAAGGCTTTCAATGTCAGTTAATAATTTATAACTGACTTGATTGCTGTCACATGTACTTAGATGCTTTGTTTTCCAAGTATTACACATATATATGAACTATGTTGAATATAATGCATTTCATGTGTTTATTGAAATGTTTGAATGAATATGGAATCATGTTTGTGCTTGCCATGATTATTGATTAGAAATACATGACTGTTGTATGTGTGGCAAATCCTTTGTGAAAGGATTTGCTATAATATATGTTATGAAAAATTTATTACATGTATGTTGATATGTGTAGTCTAAGTGTTTGATAAAATGCCTGAATGAGAAAATGCTGATTGAAATGTATTTTATAAGGGTGTTGAGATAAGATTCTCAACTACCTTAGCTACAGGTATAGATTCCTTCTTGTAACCTAAATCCAATTACGTGATTCATGTACGAAATGCATATGTATGATGTCATGTTCATTATGTGTTATATAAAGTGCTCAAATGGTTGCAATGCTTGTATTGTTTGTCCAATACTGTTATGACTACCATTTGTGAATGTTATTGTTTTGGAGTGTGATTGGGGCTACGATGTCACGCCCCAAACTCAGAAACTGAGCTCACAAAATTCCTGATCACCAAATCCGGCGCCGACAGCCTCCATAGAACCTCATTCTCGGCTCTCAGCACCCATTCACTAGGTTCTAACCCTGGGATGCTACGAGGAGGATTTTTTTAACATCAGTTTGATTCATAATAAGCATAACCCACAAACAACAACCAAAAACTCCATCACATTTCCACTATGATCAAAAACTTTACAAGTACAATGAGCATAAAGGGAAATACAATGAAGATGAAAAAAAACTCCAAAATGATCTGCCACGCGTCCAAGCCTCAGCGCTGCTGCGATCCAACGTCACCTGCACGCAACGGTCATGCATAAGCTTATAGAAAGCTTAGAGGGTGGTGAAAGTGTATGCTCAAGGTGGTAATGCAGTTATGCAGTATCAGAGTAATGCGGAACATGCTGATGAATGCCAAGAATACCATTAGCCGTACCAAGACCATGCAGTGCAAAGAATGATGTCGACCATACCAAGGCCATGCAATGCAAAATGTAACTCAAGCATACAAATTCTCATCTAAATCCATATATCGATACAGCTCAAAATCTGAAATATTACCGGAGTCTAGTACACTCCAAGCCAGATTGTTGCCCCATCGCGCGCAATAAGGTGAGCGAAAAAGACCTCACTATCCGCCTGCCAATATCGGACTCGGCTCGTCAATAGCGGACCCATTCCTCGAGCTGGTCAAACTCAGCCTAGCATTGCCCCCTACTCTCAGGTGGATAAGGCCGCACCTCCTTCCAACCGACCATGACACAGTGGAAAGCACAACCGTCTGGTAATCGGCATTCTGCGCTCATGCACCTACTCAATCTAGACGTTGGAGCAACCTCTTGGTACCATAAGGGTTTAGAGACTTTCACCTAGGGATATCTATATCACCCCATGTAGAATAAGATTTTTGGTATCCAATCCTGCCAACCACGATACGCCTGTGAAGGCTACGACCCTGATGTCACTAGGGCGTACAGTACCATATCACATAATGCGAATGCATGAATCACGCTATCCAGTCATGCAGCAGTCCTGCGCGTATCGTGCGCTCATGTAGGGCAACACCCCCTATCCGGGAGTCCCTAAACACTCTGCCCGAAGGCATATGCGATGATCAGTCATTTCTCATATCAAGTATACGTATGATGCATGTGATCATGAATCATGGAACTAAACATGTTATATGGGATGGATGATGTTCATAACGAAGATGGGCCTAGACGGCCTACACATTACACGTATGGGCCCTAGGAGAAGTCATAATGCGGACATTTAACCAACACTATACTTGCAATGGGGACGTCAAACCGCCATTGCTCCTAAGGTACAGCCCGTCGTAAACATCATTACATAAATCATGGTGGGATTACACATTGCAATGGACCTTAGGTATATCCCATTGGGCCTTCAATACATCAAATGGGCCGTATCATATGGGCCTCATATTCATCAAGTGGGCCACATCAATGGGCCACACCAATGGGCCTTATGTGCATTGCAATGGGCCATAACCCGTGGGCTTTAGAATGCATCAAATGGGCCTAATCTTATGGGCCTTATGTGTATCAAATGAGCCTCGCCAATTGGGCCCCATATGTACTTCAAATGGGCCTCAACCCATAAGCCCCAATACATCTTAATGGGCCTTAAACCATGGGCCCCTAGTACATCAAATGGGCCTCGACCCATGGGCCTTACATATATATCAAGGTGAGCCTCAACCATAGGCCACAAGTAAACTGAGATGGGCCTCCCACCACCAGAATATTATGTATAATATAATATATAATATGTATATATATAGTACGTACAATATTATATATAATATAATATTTTATATACATACATATATACACACACACACACACACGTACACACCCACACACGCACGCACAAGAACGCACAAACATCACAGTGGGCTCCACCGCTCAAATATCTCAGTGGGCTCCACCGTACAACATCACAGTGGGCTTCACCGTCCAAGCGAACGGTGGAAATAAAACACCTATGTCACTGTGGGCTCCATGTGGGGCCCACCATAATGTTTACAGTCCATCCAACCCGTTGATAAGGTCACGTAGGCCTAGATGAAGGGTGAAAATAAATTTCACCTTGATCCAAAACTTCTGTGGGCCCAGAAAGGGTTTCAAGGGTAGAGTCCAATTCACACTGTTTCCTGTGATGTGGGCCACCCGAGTCTTGGATGGACCTCAAATTTGGAGGGTGGTCCACTGACCTTAAGGCCCACCATATAAACGGATTGGATGACAAATAAACATCAAGGTGGGGCCCATGGCTACAACCGTGGGTGCTGTCCGCCAGCCCGTCCGCCCGGGCACTGGTGCGCAGGCAGCGCTGCTGCCTCTCTGACACAGCAGCCGACACTGCTGTGTTAAATTTTTATTTTTATTTTTTGATTTTTCAGTTTTTCTCTGGTTTTCACAGGTGGGGTCCACATCCAGACAATCCACTCCATCCAATGGCCCTCCATGGCTCCAGACAAGCAAAACAAGCCCAATATTGGGCATATTTCGTCGTATAGACAATTAGGGAAGGTTTCAATAGTGAAAACCACCATTTGGTATGGTATGGCCCACCCGAAGGTCTGATTGATCCCATCTTTCGGCTCAACGCCTAAAAGGGGCTTGGGAAAGGAATGGATGGTGTGAATTGAAGACATGCATCAAGGTGGGGCCAAAATAAGTGGGCCTCCCCCATTGTCTTGGAACCAAGCCAATATTTGTGTTTCCCAACCAAAACGTCCAGCGTCCCTGGACGCTGGACTATCTAGCCGAGCAAGGTGGGCCTGCTCATGAGGGCCACCACTGATGGATGGTGTGGGTACAATACATGCAAAGTGGGCCCCACTTGTAGGTGATTTGGATGGAATACATACCTTGTGGTGGGGTCCATTCAAGTAGGCCACACAACTTCCTTATCATCACACATAAAGGAAAAAAAAAGAGGGAGAGAGAGATAGAGAGTGGGACACGCGTGATGGAGGGACCCCCGCACTATGGGCCCTCCCTTGCACTAAATCATACATCAAGTGGGTCCCATTACATATGGGTCCATGAAATCAAAATCCAACGGTGGAGATCCCTTCTCCACTAAAATAAACGATCTAGATGACCCTAAGTATGCAAGAAAAATAAACATCATGAAGGGGTCCATAGAGAATGGCCCCATCATGGAATGATCATGATGATCCAAGTGGGCCATCGGCCACATCTTAGGGTCCAAAGTGAGATCTAAACCATTGATCGGTTGGCCTCACTTGGCCCATCTTTAAAACATTAAAAACTACCCTATCAAAGCACCCACCGCTTGATCTTCTTGCTCCCTTAGCTTCCTTAGCTCCTTGTGCTTCTCTTTGATGGAGGAAGATGAGAAATGGATGGCTAGGATGGGAGATCTAGGGATGGAAAGGTGGGCCACACTTGAAGCTTGGAAGAGTTGGAGAGCTCATACGTATGGGATTTTTTTTTTTGCTTAGGGAGAGATTGAAAATGAGAGAGAGACTTATAAAGGGAGAGAGAGAGAGAGAGAGAGAGAGAGAGATGGGTGATGGAGTGATGGATGTGGTGGTGATGGGTGTAAGAGGCTCCTTTTTGACTTTTGTGGCAAAAGTTGTAAGAGAGGGTATGGGTTGTAAGAAACTTTTTGACTTTTGGGGCTTGCTTGGGAAAGGGTGAAAGGTGATGTGTACTTGACATGATGGGATTGATGGGTTGATTGATTGATGTGACACCTTGAAGAGATTTCCTCGGAATTCACATTCGCGGCGTTTTCCTCGCACCGAACGCTTGCCCACATCTCCCGACCAGGGTATCGCCTCGACGCGCGAGTCGCGGCATCGGAACCGCGGCAACGACGCGGTCGCTAAGGTACAAGTCCTAAGTTGAGTCGACTCGGGTTGACGGTATGAGAATCAGGGTCGTGCGCAAACACCGGTTAAGGGTCGAAGGTTGCCGGAATTCGACCGAAAAAACCGCGGAAGCCTACGGAATAGTACGGTCTAGGATACGGGGCTTACAGCTCTCCCCTCCTAATAAAAATTTTATCTTCAAAGTTACACAATCATCGCAACTAAGCAAAACTCACAAGGAAGAAGAAACATACTCATCATTATATAACATCAGAGATAACATACAACATACAACACAATCAATCATCAAAAAGATGGGGATATGGCTCTCGAATCTCGGCCTCGCGCTCCCAAGAAGCCTCCTCAACAGAATGGTGACCCCACTGAACCTTCACCAACGGAATGATCTTGGTTCGAAGGACCTGCTCCTTCCGATCAAGGATACGGACTGGCTGCTCAATATAGGAAGCGTCCTCACGAACCTCTAACGGCTGCCAATCGATGACAGGAACGATGCCTGACCCACACTTCCTCAACATAGAGACATGAAAAATATTGTGGACACCAGACAACTGAAATGACAAGACAAGCCGATAGGCCACTGCGCCAACACGCCCAGTGATCTCAAATGGTCCTATGAATCTCGGGGCAAGCTTGCCCTTCGCTCCAAATCGCACTACGCCCTTCATGGGCGAGACCTTGAGATACACATGGTCCCCTACATCAAACTCCAAGGGACGACACCGACGATCAGCAAAACTTTTCTACCGGCTCTGAGCTATGCGCATCCTCTGCCTGATGATATCAATAGCCTCTGACGTCTCCTGCACAAGCTCGGGACCTAGGAGACGACGCTCTCCAACCTCGGTCCAACAACTCGGTGATCTACATGGTCTGCCATATAGTGTCTCAAAAGGAGCCATACCGATGGTCGCCTGATAGCTGTTATTGTATGCGAACTCAACCAATCGCAGATGCTCATCCCAGCTACCCCCGAAATCAATCGCGCAGGCCCGAAGCATATCCTCAAGGATCTGGTTGACCCTCTCGGTCTGGCCATCGGTCTGCGGATGGTACGCGGGGCTGAGCTGCAAATCAGAACCCATCGCTCTCTGGAAGCTCCCCCAAAACTGAGACGTGAACCTCGGGTCTCGGTCAGAAATGATCGAGACTAGAACGCCATGCAGTCTCACAATATCCTCGATGAATAATCTCGCAAGCCGATCCAAAGGCCAAGTCGCACGTATCGTAATAAAATGTGCCGACTTCGTCAGACAATCAACGACAACCCAGATGGCGTCATGACCGCGCTGAGTCATCGGCAAGCCCATAATGAAATCTATCGACACGTGCTCTCACTTCCACATCGGGACGCTCAACGGCTGCAATAGACCAGGGGGTCTCTAATGATCGGCCTTGACACGCTGGCATGTATCACACTCGGCCACAAAACTGGTGATCTGGCGCTTCATTCCCGCCCAAAAATACTGTCCCCTCATAACATGGTACATCTTCGTCGAGCCAGGATGGATAGAAAATCGCGATCGATATGCCTCGGTCATAAGATCTCTACGTAACTCAGGAATATCTGGGATAATAATCGGCCTCTGAAGCGAAGTCCACCATCTGAACTAATCCGCCAATCTGCCTGACTCTCAGATACTGCCTCTGCTCGGTAATCCTGTAACGACTCGTCTGCCTGCTGAGCATCGATCATCCTTGCGACAAGAGAGGGTTGAATCGACAGGCTCGATAACTGCACAATAGAAGACTGCAAGTCAAACTCAAATCGTACTCTGCTATATCCTCAAGCATCCGCCATTCCTGAATCATCATATGCGCCACCAGGCCTCGTGGCTGACGGCTGAAGGAATCAGCCACCACATTCGCCTTGCCCGGGTGGTACTGGAGATCGAAATCATAGTCCTTCAGGAGCTCCATCCAGCGCCTCTGCCTCATGTTCAACTCAGACTACGAGAAGAGGTACTTCAAGCTCTTGTGGTCGGAGAAGAGCTCAAACCTGACCCCATAACGATAATGTCTCCACACCTTCAGTTCGAAGACAACTGCAGCCAACTCTAAATCATGCGTGGGGTAGTTCAACTCATGGACCTTGAGCTAGCGAGACACGAAGGCCACTGGTCTCCCATGCTGCATCAGGACAGCACCCAAACCAATATGCGAGGCATCGGTAAATACAATAAAACCATCACTCCCAGAGGGAAGAGTGAGGACAGGAACAGATGTGAGGGGGTCCTTCAACTCCATAAATCAACTCCATAAATGCTCGCTCGCAGGCATCGCTCCAAATAAACTCTGCGCCCTTCCGAGTGAACCTGGTCAACGGGGCTGCAATACGAGAGAAGCCCTCAATGAAACACCGGTAGTAGCCCGCTAAACCAAGGAAACTGCGGATCTAGGACGCAGTCGTGGGCTGGCCCTACTGACGCACTGCCTCAACCTTCGAGGGGTCCACTGCGACGCCCTCCCTCGTTACCACGTGACCGAGGAACTTTATCTCCTCCTGCCAAAACTTGCACTTCTCTAGCTTCGCATACAACTGGTGTGCACGGAGGGTCTGCAGCGTAACCTCTAAATGCTGCTCGTGCTCCTCACGGGTCCTTGAATAAATAAAAATGTCGTCGATGAAGACTACAACAAACTGATCGAGATACGGACGGAAGACCTCGTTCATCAACTGCATGAACACTTCTGGCACATTGGTCAGTCCGAAGGACATGACCTGAAACTTGAAATGACCATAACGCGTCCTGAATGCTGTCTTCGGAATGTCCTCCTCTCGGACCTGAATCTGATGATAACCGGAACGCAAGTCGATCTTCGAAAAGAACTGTGCACCCTGCAGCTGATCAAACAAATCATCAATCCTCGGGAGCGGGTACTTGTTCTTGATCGTGACCTTGTTGAGCTCGCAGTAGTCTACGCAGAGCCTCAACGAGCCATCCTTCTTCTTCACGAAGAGTATCGGCACTCCCCACGGTGAACTGTTCAGACGAATAAAGCCGAACTTGCGTAAGTCGTTTAACTGTTTCTGCAGTTCCCGCAACTCCAACGGTGCCATACGATACGGGGCCTTCGAAATAGGCGCAGTACCGGGCACGAGATCAATTTGAAACTCGGTGAGTCGACGAGGCGGTAATCGTGGAATCTCCTGAAACACATCGAAAAAATCACAAACCACAGGCAGCTGGTCGATGCTCACCGCTACGGGCTCCTCTATGGCACATGACATCAAACAATACAACGGCTCTCCTCTGGGCTCAGCAATGAACTGGAACTGCGGCAAGCCAGGTATACAAAACGTGACTGTCCTCGCGGAGCAATCCAATATGGCGTGGTACTCGGCAAGCCAATCCATGCCCAGGATGACGTCGAACTCGGACATCGGCAATGCAAACAGATCGGCAGGCAAAAAGATATCCTCAACCAAATCGGGGCAAGACGAGCAAAATCGGCCCAACACTGCAGTCTTCCCCAAGGGAGTCGATACTGTCAACCCCTCATGAGTAGACTCCAATGGCAAACCAGTCGATCGGTAAAAACTCTCAGCCACAAAAGAATGCGATGCACCAGAATCAAACAACACACGTGCAATGCATGCAGATACTGGAAGTATACCCTCAACGACTCCTCCAGATGACTGAGGATCCTGCTGGGCCTCATAAAATTGAGCCTGAGCCGGCTGGGGAGGTGTCTGTCCCCTCTGAGCATGCTACTGCTGCTGGGGTGGTTGAGGCGATCGAAACTGCTGCCTCTGCTGCTGTGGCCTCAGAGGCTGGTGCTGATGCTGCTGTTGAGGTGGCCTCGGTGGTGGGGGCTGCTGTCGCTGCTGCTGTGGGGGTCTTTGCTGCTGCTGTGGGGGTCTCTACTGCTGCTGCAGTAGTGGGGGCTGCTGTAGACCTCTCTGCTGCTGCTGGGGGCGAGGACACTCCCACATACGGTGTCCTGCCGCACCGCACCTAAAACAAATGCCGGTGAACTGTCTCGGAGGTGATGCTGGAGGTGCTGCTGGTACTCGGAAGGCTGGGCGACCTGTGCGCCTCTGCTGTGGTCGACCCTGCTGGGTATCACTAGAAGGAGCCTGCCTCTTCTGGTCTCTCCTCTGACTGCGATCAGACTGAGAACCGTCCCACTCAGCCTCAAAAATCTGTGCCTTCCTTACCACTTCCTCGAAAGTCGGGAGCTTATGCCCAATAACACGGCCTCGAAGACCGTAACGTAAGCCGCCCTCAAATCAGCGGGCTCTCCACTCCTCATCATCCACTAAATATGGTGCAAATTGGGACAGTACTACAAAACGAGCGGCATACTGAGCCACTGTCATATTGCCCTGCACCAAGGCCTCAAACTCCAACGCTCGCTGTCGCCGAATGTGATCAGGAAAATACTGCCAGTCAAACCGTTACACAAAATTCTCCCAAGTTCATACAAAATCAGCGCCCGCTGCTCGGGAGACTGATGCCCACCAGTGCTCAACCTCACCATGGAGGAGAAATATGGCTAATCGGACTCGCCGCTCAGTCGTGCATCCCATCATCTCAAATATCTTCTCTACATCGGCGCACCATCTCTCAGCTACGGTCGGGTCTGGCTCACCCTGGAAATGCGGGGGATCAAGTCATCGAAACTCACGAAGGAGGGCACTCACGCGCTCCTGCTCTGCTTGCGCTGGTGAAACAACAGGGTGTCTGCTCTGCCCCTGAAGTACGGCCGTTACAGCCTGCAACATCTGCTGCAACTGGGAGGCACTCACGGATACGGTCGGATGCGCACCGGTCTCTGGTGGAGGAGCTGCATCCATAGGCTGGGCAGCATGAATCCCTGGTAGAGGAGCGACATCCTCAGGCTGGGTAGTAGAAATCTCGGGTGGTGGAGCAGGAATCGTAGGTGGTAGTGTGGGAGCAGCATGTGGTGGAGCCGGAGTCGATCAAGTCACTCTCCTACGCAGCGGCATGTCCTACAGGAAAGAGTGAAAGCGCCAATCAACTTAAAGGTTCGCGAAGGCACGCACGTTAAGGGTCGGTAATAAAAGATCACTAGGTTATCCGAACTTAGGACTTAATTATTCATAGCAGACATATAATGTTGTTCTTGGTTATTCCCGAGTTATGCTCTGATACCAACTTCTGTCATGCCCCAAACTCGAAAACCGGGCTCATAAAATTTTCGATCGTCGAATCCGGCGCCGACAGCCTCCGCGGAACCCCATTCTCGGCTCCCAGCGCCCATTCGCCAAGTTCCGATCCTGGGATGCTACGAGGAGGAATTTTTTAACATCAGTTTGATTCGTAATAAGCATAACCAAAGGCATAACCCATAAACAACAACCAAAAACTCTATCACATTTCCACTATGATCAAAAACTTTACAAGTACAATGAGCATAAAGGGAAATACAATGAAGATGAACAAAAACTCCAAAATGATCTGTCACGCGTCTAAGCCTCGGCACTGCTGCGATCCAACGTCACCTGCACGCAACGGTCGTGCATAAGCTTATAAAAAGCTTAGAGGGTGGTGAAAGTATATGCTCAAGGTGGTAATGTAGTTATGCAGTATCAGAGTAATGCAGAACATGCTGATGAATGCCAAGAATACCATTAGCTGTACCAAGGCCATACGGTGCAAAGAATGATGTCGGCCATACCAAGGCCATGCAATGCGAAATGCAACTCAAGCATACAAATCCTCATCTAAATACATATATCGATATAGCTCAAAATCTAAAATATTACCGTGGTCTAGTACACTCCAAGCCAGATTGCCGCCCCATCGCGCGCAATAAGGTGAGTGAAAAAGACCTCACTATCCGCCTGCCAATATCGGGCTCGGCTCGTCAATAGTGGACCCATTCCTCGAGTTAGTCAGACTCAGCCTAGCATTGCCCCCTACTCTCGGGCAGGTAAGGCCGCACCCCCTTCCAACCGATCACGACATAGTAGAAAGCGCAACCATCTGGTAATCGGCATTCGGCGCTCATGCACCCACTCGGTCTAGACGTTGGAGCAACCTCTTGGTACCATAAGAGTTTAGGGACTTTCACCCAGGGATATCTATAGCACCCCATGTAAAACAAAATTTTCAGTATCCAATCTTGCCAACCACGATACGCCTGTGGAGGCTACGACCCTGATGTCACTAGGGCGTACAGTACCATATCACACAATGCGAATGCATGAATCACACTATCCAGTCATGCAGCAGTCCTGCGCGTATCGTGCGCTCATGTATGGCAACACCCCCTATCCGGGAGTCCCTAAACACTCTGCCCGAAGGCATATGCGATGATCAGTCATTTCTCATATCAAGCATACATATGATGCATGTGATCATGAATCATGGAACTAAACATGTTATATTGGATGGATGATGTTCATAACGAAGATGGGCCTAAACGGCCTACACATTACACGTATGGGCCCTAGGAAAAGTCATAATGCGAACATTTAACCAACACTATACTTGCAATGGGGACGTCAAACTGCCATTGCTCCTAAGGTACAGCCCGTCATAAACATCATTACATAAATCATGGTGGGATTACACATTGCAACGGACCTTAGGTATATCCCATTGGGCCTTCAATACATCAAATGGGTCGTATCATATGGGCCTCATATTCATCAAGTAGGCCACATCAATGGGCCGCACCAATGGGCCTTATGTGCATTGCAATGGGCCATAACCCGTGGGCCTTAGAATGCATCAAATGGGCCTAATCTTATGGGCCTTATGTGTATCAAATGGGCCTCGCCAATTGGGCCCCATATGTACTTCAAATGGGCCTCAACCCATAGGCCCCAATACATCTTAATGGGCCTTAAACCATGGGCCCCTAGTACATCAAATGGGCCTCGACCCATGGGCCTTACATATATATCAAGGTGGGCCTCAACCATGGGCCACAAGTAAACTAAGATGGGCCTCCCACCACCAGAATATTATGTATAATATAATATATATTATGTATATATATAGTACGTACAATATTATATATAATATAATATTTTATATACACATATATATATATACACACACACACGTACACACCCACACACGCACGCACAAGAACGCACAAACATCACAGTGGGCTCCACCGCTCAAATATCTCAGTGGGCTCCACCGTACATCATCACAGTGGGCTCCACCGTCCAGGTGGACGGTGGAAATAAAACACCTATGTCACTGTGGGCTCCATGTGGGGCCCACCATAATGTTTACAGTCCATCCAACCCGTTGATAAGGTCAGGCCTAGATGAAGGGTGAAAACAAATTTCACCCTGATCCAAAACTTCTGTGGGCCCAGAAAGGGTTTCAAGGGTAGAGTCCAATTCACACTGTTTCCTGTGATGTGGGCCACCCGAGTCTTGGATGGACCTCAAATTTGGAGGGTGATCCACTGACCTTAGGGGCCACCATATAAACGGATTGGATGACAAATAAACATCAAGGTGGGGCCCACGACTACTGCCGTGGGTGCTGGTGCGCAGGCAGCGCTGCTGCCTCTCTGACACAGCAGCCGACGCTGCTGTGTTAAATTTTTATTTTTTTTATTTTTTAATTTTTCTGTGGTTTTCACAGGTGGGGTCCACATCCAAACAATCCACTCCGTCCAATGGCCCTCCATGGCTCCAGATAAGCAAAACAAGCCCAATATTGGGCATATTTCGTCGTATAGACAATCAGGGAAGGTTTCAATGGTGAAAACCACCATTTGGTATGGTATGGCCCGTCCGAAGGTCTGATTGATCCCATCTTTCGGCTCAACGCCTAAAAGTGGCTTGGGAAAGGAATGGATGGTGTGGATTGAAGACATACATCAAGGTGGGGCCAAAATAAGCGGGCCTCCCCCATTGTCTTGGAACCAAGCTAATATTTGTGTTTCCCAACCAACACGTCCAGCGTCCCTGGACGCTGGACTGTCTGGCCGAGCAAGGTGGGCCTGCTCATGAGGGCCACCACTGATGGATGGTGTGGGTACAATACACATAAAGTGGGCCCCATTTGTAGGTGATTTGGATAGAATACATACCTTGTGGTGGGGTCCATTCAAGTGGGCCACACAACCTCCTTATCATCACACATAATGAAAAAAAAAGAGGGAGAGAGAGAGATAGAGAGTGGGACACACGTGATGGAGGGACCCCGGCACTATGGGCCCTCCCTTGCACTAAATCATACATCAAGTGGGTCCCATTACATGTGGGTCCATGAAATCGAAATCTAACGGTGGAGATCCCTTCTCCACTAAAATAGACGGTCTAGATGACCATAAGTATGCAAGGAAAATAAATATTATGATGGGGTCCATGGAGAATGGCCCCATCATGGAATGATCATGATGATCCAAGTGGGCCATCGGCCACATCTTAGGATCCAAAATGAGATCCAAACCATTGATCGGTTGGCCTCACTTGGCCCATCTTTAAAACATTAAAAACTACCCTATCAAAGCACCCACCGCTTGATCTTCTTGCTCCCTTGGCTTCCTTAGCTCCTTGTGCTTCTCTTTGATAGAGGAAGATGAGAAATGGATGGCTAGGATGGGAGATCTAAGGATGGAAAGGTGGGCCACGCTTCAAGGTAGTCCAGGCAATCAATAACGACTTCTGATCGAGTGGCTGAATCAGTTTCGCCACCACGGACACGTTCGATGAATCCGAGTCATACGGTGATTATTGACAGTGGTTAGGCCACAAGGAGTGCGTATGAGCTCCATGTCGATAAATTTAGCATGCGCTCGTACTAGTCGAGCTTGTAAGTAACCCGATTGGCCTCATGTATGTTCACCATGTATGGACGTTACTGCTTGAATTTAAGGTACCACTTACCATTGAAAAGCCCGTTTAACCTTGATACCACGATCAGCTAAGACTCATGAGTCGGGCATGGTGGTATGGGACACCGTAATCGAGCTCTCGGCCTACGCTGAGATGACGAGCCTCCCCGTAGTGTCCAGTGAGCAACCCAAACTTGTGAACCAAATACGGTGGTATGGGACACTGTATTCGAGCTGTCGGCCTACGGTAAGGTGACGAGCCTTTCCCTTAGTGACCTCGAGTATAAACTAGGTCTACGCCGAGGTGACGAGCCTCCCGTAGTGACCTGAACTTGCCTGTCTACTATTTTTTAAAGCAGGGGTGACGTTGCCCTATAAATTGCCTAACGTATGTGATTAACTAGGATTGACGACCCTAGATGGATCATCGTTTGGGTAATGATATAAAGGAATGTACCTTAGCTTCCCGAATCTGCTGTATGAATAGGTCTAATTAAGAACTTGGCTAACACGATCATGCACCGCATTGCATGTGCCTTTGGCGTGGGAGTTGAGCACAATGAGAGTTTAACATGTGCGACCGTGAGATGATGTCGCAGAGGGAGTGCAGGCGAGGGCATGCATCATTAATACATATCATCCTTACATTAACCAAAGTACTTAGGAATGCTTGTTGTATTGCTTTATCATTACTACTTAACTGAATTGATAACATGTTAATATTTACCTTATAGCTCCACTGAGTTAATCACTCACTCCCACTCTAGGATGGTGTTTTAAAACACCAACCAGAATCTGTTGTAGTTTCAGATGATGGCGAGGCTTACAAGTTGGAGTCGGCCTTCTACGGCGATGAGGAGGAGTTCTCCTACATGCAACTCTCTAGCGTGTTTTTGTAGACCTGGAGTTGCGTCAACGAGGCTACAGGTATACGAATTAGTTAAACATCACACTTGTCATTTTGTATATTTTGGAACTATACATGTAATTATTTAACCTAGTATCATGTTCATACTCTGAGGGCTTACAACCACTTATGTGCTTTATATATTTAACACAGTCTTCCGCTTGTGTAATCAAATCATCTCTGGAGTATGATATGCTGATTTGGTGTAATCTCATTCATGTTTAATGTACTAATATGGATAAAATTTAATTATCATTATCTATGTTGCATAAGTAATGCGTTGGAAATCAGGAGCCGAGCTTCTGCTCGACCCCTGACTTTCAGGGCGTTACAAGTTGGTATCAGAGCATGATTTGGATTAAACTGGACCTGGGTTATGAACACACGACGTACATTGACGTACTTTGACTTAGGAGGGGGCGATAAAACATAGAAACAATTATAGGATTCCAAGTTTCGCCGACAGGCGAAACTGACCGTTGAAATCAGACCCATAGGCATCTGTGATCATGCAGGATGATCCCAATTCTTTTTCAGACCATCAATTGATGGGTTTAGACAATAATTCAGCATATTCCATGCTCAAATAAACCCAAACAGTGTGAATACACGCGAGATAGGACCATAAACATCATCAAATGGGCGTAGGGGCCAAAACCACATAAAATAATGGGACCCGAGGTGGGTCCCGCACATTTTCGACACCCGGGGGGATGCTATTGCCCCTAAGGCGATGTCATCACCCTAGGCCCAACAAACCGCGATGGCATCGCACCTAGGGCGAGGCCTCGCAGTCCACCTTCAGCGAGCCTGTCGGGCCGCAGCGGACCGGGCGGGCCAATGGGTGTACATGCATGTGGGGCCCATGAAATCATGTGGGGGCCTCCTATACCTCCCCATTTGCTTCATTTATTTCTTTTCCACCCCTCCAAGCTTTTCAAATCCCCCAAAATCACATTTTTCTCCCTCAAATCCACCCCTCCATTCTCACATCTTCTTCTTCTTCTTCAATACTACATACTCACCTCTCACTATTCCTTTCAAATCTATCTCCTATCTCCCTCATTTTCGCCCATTTGAGCACAAAAACCTTCTCTTATGTCTCAAAGTCCACAAATCCATCTTATCCCTCCATTTTGTTTCACTCTTATGGCTGCTCTTTTTAAGCTAGTGGTGGCCATATTTTCACTTTCCATACTTCTTTCCCTCATGGGAAAGAAGAGGGCTTCCACGGATGAAGTTGGGCCTAGCCGCCCTACCCGTTCAAGGAGGTAAAAAGGCGTCGAGGCTAGCACAAGCGTCAATTGGGAGCTAAGGATGAAGCGGGATCTCGATCCCCAGATTCCTCTCGAAAGAGCTTTACTGGCGAATATAGCACATGGAAGGTTTTAAGGCCGTAGGGTTCTCTTTGAATCACACGTAGACGAGAAACTATTTGGGCTTTATCCGGCTATGAATCTCCTGTTGGACGTCGATTGGGGTCCCATATTTGAGGGCAAGTCTCGTGCGAATGAGAGCACTGTCCGAGCTTTCTACGCCCATATACAAGAGTCACTGCTGGAGCCTCTACACTTCTCTATCCCGGGGGAAGGCGGGAAGCCATTGTCAATGTGGACTTGATAGCCCAAATCATGGGGATGCCGCGTGGAGAGGTACATGCTAGCAAGAGAAATCTTAGGGGCGCGCATGAAAGAGATCGTCGTACGCGATTTCTTTGTGACCGATTGGTCAACTGGAATCAAGGCAATTGCCTCCTGGCATCAAAGATGACTCCTAACTTCCGTCTGCTCCTCCACATCTTCACATACAATGTGTATCCCAGGTGGAGTAATGACAACGAATGCACGCGTTTGATGGTAGACTTCTTATACCGAGCTAGGCAAGGAGACAAGTTGTGCCTGCCTACATATGTACTACTATAGATAGTTCAGACCACATGCTCTCCTAGGACAGACATTTCACCCTCATTCGGCCGACTTATATGCATGCTTGCTCGTGAATTCGGCTACAAACTTAGCTCAGAAAAGCTTGCACCGATCCATTTCATCAACGACACTACTCTCAACAACATGGGTATTGGGCCACTACAACGTCGAGCTCGACTGGATGAGAATGAGGATGAGACGGGAAGTGAAGAGGAGGAGAGTGATGAAGAAGAGAACGAAGATGAAATAGAGGAAGGAAGCGAAGAAGAGGAAGAGCAGGAGGAGGAAGAAGAGGAGGCCCAAGACTCTGATGAGGGCTCTTCACCTGCTACACATGAGCACCATCGCGATCGGGCTACTTTAGAAGCTCGCTTGGCTCAGATTGAGGAGGGTCAGGTCGCGCTGCGACAGGAGGTCAGAGAGACCCGGGCCGAACTTGAAGAGAATAGGACCTTCATGAAATAGAAATTCAAGAAGGTGTCTCGCACCTTGAAGGCTCTCCTGTGCTGTATGTAGGATAAGGGTGCTCCTCCACTATCATCAGATTCTGATGACTAGTCCTATGTTGTGGTCATCTTTGAGTTTTCTTTGCTTTCCTATTCCTGTGTTATAGCCTTGCTAGGCTTAGTAGTAGGGTAGAGTTGATGGTGCGTTTGGTGTTAAAAGCTTTGATTAGATTAGCTCACATGCATCCTCTGTCATAACTCATGTAAAACTATACCTCATGTATTGTGACAAATTTTGTTAAATGAAATGCATGCAGCTCCTTTTGCTATGAAATGTGTAGAATGATTGAGAAAGTGAGTGTTTTTATGTAAAAATCTTACATGTGTTGTACCCTATGTTGTGTATAAGGAATGCCTCTGAAAGTCACTCGGACTATAGCACGTCTTACACTTGGCGGATCGTTTGACGGGACACCTCCCCTAAACAATAGCCACATGGACCCCAGTTTGGGCCCTGACAGTGACACTATGCCAGATCCTCAGCCAGCCACTGGCCCCACAAATGGGCCAACACCTACTGCACCACCGGTTCTAGAGCAGAACCGTGCGTCTTCATCGACGCCCCACATGCATCAGGCTCCTCCTCCTGATAGGCTGGAGCAGGTGATGCTTCTTATGCAGCAACAGTAGAAGATTTGGACCACCATTGCTGGGGCCCTTGCCCAAAATATGAATGTGGTTCCGCCTACACCACCTGTACACCCTGCTGGAAACATAGGTGCCAGCGGCTTGTTCGAGCGATTTCAGCGCTTCCGACCTCCTACTTTTACAAGTATTGACAGACCTAAGGAGGCCGAGTATTGGCTTGACCGCATCTCTAAGATACTGAAGCCGCTACGCTGCACTGAGGTAGAGCAGGTTGAGTTAGTCACTATGAACATAGTTAATCCAAACCCTAATCGTTGCGCACAAGAAATCCTACTACCTAATTCATTTCAGAAATGCCTTGATTTTTTAAACGAACTCTGTACCACTCGTTAGTGGGCCACTAGTTCCGAAACTATAGAATAATGTTCATCTTACTGGGCTCAACCTCCGTTGCGAGAGCCAAACCTGGATAGTGTCTAGAATCACTCAACTTGAGTCGAAGGGCGGGTGCACGAGAAGTGCAAATATCCTAGGGAAGAACCGAAAACTTAAGTGATTTAAGTTGTACACTCCTTCGCGAAGTTGAGAGTTTCAGACCGTCGGTTTATGGTCAAGCTTAGCAAGTAAGGTAATGATAATTCCCCACTCACTTTCGTATAACCGAGGCCCCGATTGATCGTTGTTAACCGTTGATCTAACACGGGCTTCCCACAGCCAATCTGCTTATCCGATCATACCGAGACTGTGTCCTAGCATGGATCCAGTGATGGGGAGCCTATCACATGGTATACATGAGCCTGCGGGCCCTCTTGTAGCCCATTAGTTAGAAATGACCGCCCATGGGGTATAAGTATCAAATAGAGTAGCCTTAGAGCCATTTGAACACCATCCAAAACTATAAATAGCTCCCAAATCACCCCATTTTCTCTCAATCCGAAATTAAAAGCCCTAAGGTGAGAAAGAGAAGAGAAAGGAGAGAGATAAGGAAGAGAGTGATCGAAGGAGTGCTTGCTACGAAGGGTGACCCTCTTCCCTTTGGACCACAAGCCCAACTGTTACTGCATCCATTGTAGGAACTACTCCAGCGACGATTAAGGGTAGGATTTAGAACATTCTTTGTAGATATAAGTCTTTAAATGAATTTTCCCCAATCCTAACGAGCTCGTGTACTCATTTAAGTGGCCGACGATCCTTCCTTGGAAACTTAATCCTAAGAACAACCCTAAGTCAGACGTACTAGCAATAGGTGCAGACCATAAGTGCTTAGGTTACGATTTATTAATGTTACTGCTCCAGTCAATGATTAATGATTGCTAATGTAGTATGTGCATAATAACTTATATATATTTCAATTTATGTTCAATGGATTGCAATTTGTAGATAGGGACATATACGTGTTCGATGAAATGCTTGAATGAGTATATTATTGATTTTGATGATTAAATGTGAATCCAATCATCTTTAATGCTTGTTGACTTGATTAAATTAAGAAGTAGGACTACAAGAGTAGTCTGGTTAGTCGGCAAATTCTCGGATATGGGTTAACCAAATTAGGTTGGTCACCCTAGACACGTTCGATTGATTTGGGTCGAACACGGACAACCGACAATGGCTGGGTCACGCGGGGTGCTTACACACTCCATGCCAGTTACGCTGGTGCTCACCCATATCAACCAAAATTGTTTAAAGAACCGGCTAATCCTATATATGTTTACCATGTATGATCACAACTATTTGAATCTAGGACACTCCCTTTACCAATTGCAAAGGTCTACTATTAACCATTACCATCACAATTCTTAAGACTCATGAGGTAGGCATGGTGGTATGGGACTCCGTGTCCATGTTGTCGGCCTACGCTGGGGTGACGAGCCTCCCTGTAGTGACCGCGAGCATTACTTTTACAACTTGACTTTCGTATGTATTCAGCTGGGAGTGACGAACCCAGATGAATCAGGGATTATAGGCGTAGGATCATTGTGGTCGTCTCGTGTCTAATGATTCAGTTGAGACCAATTACTAAAAGGGAGGTATCCTAGCTTCCCCAAATTGCAGAATGAATAGGCATAATTAATTAATCAGCTAACATGACCATTCACCACATCGTATTAGTGTAGAATGTGGCGAAATAGGTGTTAAAGTCGCTTGTTGAGGAAGTGTTGTCATTTGCGAACCAGGTGGTCAGAGTCGCGTGTTGAGGGAGTGTTGGATGGTGAGGGCATGCATCATTTCATAAACCCCATTATTTGCATTAATAAGAATAATTAGGAAGTGATTGTTTTACATTGCTTTATCATTCTTGTGTTGATAGACTTAATAACATATGTAACCTATGCTTTATGGAACCACTGAGCTGATCACTCACTCCCACTTTGGGATAGTGTTTTAAAACACCAACCAGACGCTGATATATATGCAGTACCACCAAGGCCGATGCATTGGACCTGCCGAGCATGGATGAGGAGGAGTTCTCTTACTTACAGCTTTCTAATGGGCCGATGTAGGCTACGCACTTCTCGATAGGGAGAGTTAAGCGATCGGACTTAGCTAGACGTCACCTTTTCACATTTTTGTTGATTTCGAAATTGTATATTGGACCCAACTAGACCCATACTCTAGATAATCATACTAGATGAGTTTTAATTTAATTTTCTGTTTTAATCGTGTTTATTCCGGGGTATGATATACTATTTAGTATAATCATATACATGCTTAATTGCCTAATGTAACAATAACCGAGAAACCAATTTCCGCAAAGCATAAGTGATGCCTGAAATCTCAAGAATCGAGCATTTGCTCGACCCTCAAAATTCGGAACGTTACAAAGAGAGATTGGAATATGTCCTTAATGAGCTCCATTGTTTTGATATAGTGGAATGTATAGTTAAAGTAAATTATTGGTGGACTCACTTATATGAGCATGAAAGTGAGGCCACTTCCTATAAGAATCGAGACATTCTTGAAAGCGCTCATAAAACTAGGATAAAGCATATGACTTAACATGTTAACTTTATAAGGACTTAAAAAAAATTTAATGTGTGATATATAAGAAATGTTTATGAAAATTTGAAAATGTTTCATGTGTGATATATAAGAAATGTCATCTCACGAAGGTTAGTTCAAAGCACAAGATCGAAAACTTTTTAAAAACCCAAATATATTTACACTAGGTAAAGTTCAAATCTCTGGATACATACACATATTTTATACTAATTTACCCATTAACCCATTAACTTTAATTTTCTCATCATCTTTTCATTGTTGTCCTATATTTTGAATTGTGGGGGATTATTAGATAGGTTGATTTAAAATATAGAAAAGATATATTTTGCTTCTTTAACTTCCTTTTTATGGGGTTGTCCCTTGTCTTAGGGAGAAGACCATAAAGGCATTCATATTTAGACATTAATCTAAATGTTTCTAATACAACTTAAAGAGATGGTCTTTAGAATTCCTTCACACCCACATGCGCCGAGCTGGAGTATGGCGTGATATGTGTGTGCATGACACATAGGCATCTTTTTTTTATTTTTACATTCTTTTCTTAAAATATTATAGCACCTTGCGCATGGCTAATTAGTGAGTGCTATGTATCTTGGGCTAGCTCATCATGTTATTTATTTCTTTTTCTTTCTTGAAAGTTATAGCACTTCATATTAGTAGCTAATCACTGAGTGTCATGTATCTTGGCGCTCATCCTTTTATTTATTTATTTTTCTTTTAAAAACTATAGCACTTCATCATTGGCCAACTAATGAATGTTATGTGTGTTAGTGATAGATATTATTATTACCTTGATTGCAGGCTTTGATTTAGTCTTTCTTTGGCTAGTGTATATATGGTTAGAATATATTTAGGATATTCGACTGTATATTTAGGACATCAATGCGTCCCCGCGTCCCCGGGTAGCTTCCTTAGCAAGCCACCATCTCCTTAGAAACTCCCTTTAAATTTACCATTTTTAAAAACAATGCATGTTTTTTCTTTCTAGTTCGATTTTTCTTCTCCTTCTACTTCCTCATTGGATAAATCAATTACAACAATTCTCAGTTCAAGAGCTTCGTCGAGTGTGCACATGATCTAAGCTATTCATTATCATCAGGAGCTATTGTATTCCGAAGATAAAAGAACTATGACACCTGATCTAAGCTATTCATCATCATCCAGAGCTATTGAATTCCGAAGATAAAAGAATTATGACCGAGCATATTAAGGATTAATTCCTTTATAGGTAAATTTATCTTTTAAGATAACGACCATAACATGCCTCAACTCTCCTTTCTTGATTTCATTTTAGATATTCCATGTTTCTAAATGCTTCTCTTTTTTTTTGGTTTTTTAAAGTGTCTCTCTATTCAAACCAACGGTTAGGCAAGTCCAAATCTGCATTATTCAAAGGACATGGACCACCACATACATATCTTCTCTCAAAATCAGGCCCGTCCACTCATCATGTGGCGAGACACGGGTGAAATAATCATTTTCAACGTCCACAGGTGGTACACCTGATGAGTGGATAAATCTGATTTTGGCCCCATGCTCATAGGGTAACGGGCTTGAGGAAGGGCCCAAGACCTCCCACACGTATGGCACGTGGGAAAATAGGCACGAATCACCTCATCTGTCTGCCCTTGCGAATTCAGGCGTCTCTCGAAAACCTGAGGGAACAGAATCGTCTATTGCACCTGTTACACTCAGCAAGTAGAGTAGCCCAGCTCTGTGGGGCAAACCGTATATTTATATGTAAATCCACGCCGGCCATTGGGTGAGAAACACTACTTGAACCGTCCATACAAACAACCAACCTGATTAAAAACTCCAATGGGCTACCTAATGGGAACAATTTCTAATTGCTCCTAAAACCTGTAAATCCTCACGGTGGGCCTAAATGAGTTTTCGATCCTTCTGATTTTGGACGCGGTTTGACTAGTGACGCTGCCATCAGCCAGGTGGCTAGTGGTTGGTGCTATGTGGAGCCCACCATGATGTACGTGTTTTATCCACGCAGTCCATCCATTTCGAAAGATAATTTTAGAGCTTGATCCCAAAAATGAGGTCCAAATAAATCCCAGGTGGACCACACCATGAGAAAATAGTAGTGATTGAATGTCCACCATTAAAAACCTCCTAAGCCCACTGTAATGCTTATTTGACATCTAACCTGTTGATTAGGTCAAACAGACTTGGATGAAGGGAAAAATATATATCAGGTTGATCCAAAACTTCTGTGGCCCCTGCGAAGTTTTACCAGCTGCAAAACAATGTTTTACATCCACACTGTTTATCTGTTTTACCAGATCATTTTAGTATATAAGCCCAAAAATGAAGGAGATCTGAAGTTCGAGTGGACCACACTAGATAAAACAGTGGGGAATGAACGCTTAGCATTAAAAACTTCCTGGGGCCAGATGAAGCTGATATGTGTTTTCCCTCCATCCAGGACTGTGTGACCTTGACAAGAGGTTGATGGAAAACAAACATAGGTGGGCCTTAGGAAGGTTTCAACGGTGGATGTCTTTGTCTGTTTCCTTTGGTGTGGTCTCTGGAGCGTTCTCTGCTTCATTTTTGGTCTATGTCCTTAAATAAGCTAGCAAAATGGATGGACGGCGTGGATATTGAAAATATGCATCACGGTGGCCCTACATCGCCCAACACGTCACCACACCACCTAATCATCCTCCAAATCACTTCATCGATATGAGCTGCATCAGATTAACGGGTTTGATGAAAGATACAAATCATGGTGGCTTCACACGCAAACCGATGGTCTGAATCCCATCTCCTGTGGCGTGGCCCATATGAGGTATGATATCGGTGAAATTTTCTCTTCACGATCTAGAGTCCAGGAAGGAAGATGATGGACGGAGTAGATTTTTACATATTCAACATGGTGGACCACACAGAGCTTCTGTATTTTACGCCTGCATAAAACAGGTATTGCGGAGGATTCCGGTCCAAACCAGAGGAGGCAGGCATTGAATTGAGTCCTCATATCCTGACGCACCTAATCCCCATAAGTGTGGCTGTCGTTTGCGGATCGAGAAAGTTGTTTTGATGGAAAATCTGAGATGGGATATCTTCCAAGCCCTTTATCCAAGTTGAGATCTATCAGATCAACGGTCTGGATCACCTAAATTTAGGGCCCATTTGCTTAGACTAGGGCACCAGGAAATTTTAACGTTGTAACACATGACGACCATACAAATTCTTCCACACGGTGTCGGTATGTTCCAAACTTCCAGAGCAACGCGTTTTCGAATTACCACATACAACTACGTCGTATATAACTTAGCATACAACGTTTTCATGTTGGGCTGACTCAGAGGTCCCATATAACATCCGAACCGTGTAAATGGTGGGTACCATCTTAAATATCACCTTAGATTAAAATAAGGACGGTTGATTTACCAAGGTGGGTTAATACGTTGAAATCAATGTAGGGTGGACGATCTGAATTTACGAATGAAATTGGCTCACCTGATGATTAGGTTGCTCGTATTTTCTCCTCAGGTGATCATCATCTAGTGGTCCACCCATTTTCCACGGCTCGGATTTTTTGAAAACAGAAACTTTAATGTTGAGTTAGCATACAACTTTTTTATATCCGTGACTAATACAGAGGTGTTATTTAATACTGTGTCAGAGTAGTTATGACTCATGCTCATGCATCCAAAAAATTTGTACGCGTGCCATACATTAGTCTCTTGAATTTAGACCATTGACTATTTACTAAATCAGCCGTCCATTACATTCCACCCAGGGCCTGTTTGGCCGCGCAGATTGGATGAGATTGGATGATATTAAAGTGGATTGCACGAATTTCAAGATAATGATAGCTGTCTCAGTGGATGGTGCAAAACTATTTCCGTTCCGTTTAGCACGCCCGACTAATCCCGGGATTAAACATTCCAATCCATTTCAATCCCACGAGCCAAACAGGTCCCACACAATTTTAAAGGAACTAGCGTGGATTGGATAGAATTTAAGGGTATCAGAATTTCATGTCTGTTTGGCCTGCCTAGCTAATCCTGGGATCTATTTTCCAATCCCTTCTAATCCTATCCAATTCCATCCAATCTACCTGGCCAAACAGGCCCTAACATGCATCGAGGATTATGTCTTCCGCGTAAATTTTAGTTTCATGGCCATTTATAGTGCGCCTACTAATGGTGATCCAAATCCCACTACAGCTAGTGTATGGTGTATGTATGTGTGTAAAAAAAGTGGCCCACGAATAAAAAAATTAGGACAGTATATGCTTATCTTTTATGTGTTTTTTTTTTTCTGAACGATCGAAAACTTATATTATAAAGGTAGATTTTTTAGGTATGAAAAGAAAATTTTGGATAAAAATATCCTTAATTTTCATATAAAAGTAATTGAAAAGGTAATATCATACGAGTAGGAGTCTAAATTGGTAAGATAGGTTTAAGTTGGAAAAAAAGACGGTGGAAGGTCTCCTCTATAATAAAAAATTACCCTCATGTGAATATGAGAACGTATTAAGGAGGTGAACGCGGAATGGCTACTCCCTTGGCCACCCACCATTGGCTGATGGTCAGTGATATGTGGGCCTCACCATGATGTGTGTGATTCATCCATGTCATCCATTTATTTTTCTAGATTATTTTATGGTATTAGACCAAAAATGAGTTATATCCCAATCTCAAGTGAACTACATTACATGAAACAGTGTTGAATGAATGTAAACCATTAAAACTTTTCAGGGGCCATAAGAGTTTTGGATAAAGCTGATCTTTGTTTTTTTACATTCATCTGGGTTGGTATGACCTAATCAACGGATTGGATGTCAAATAAACAGTACATTTGGCCTTAGGAGGATTTTAATAGCCGATATCCAATCCCTATTATCTTCCAGTGGTGTGGTCCAAATGAGATTTATATCTGATGAAGCCCTAAAATGATATATAAAAATGAATGAACGGAATGGATGAAACACATACATCATGGTGGGGCCCACAGATCACCGACCATCAGCCACCAGTACGGTGGCAAGGGGAGTATCCGATCCGTTTCCCTGCCGAGTAACTCATCACGGTAGTAAACTATGTGGGACCCACCGTGATGCATGCGTGGAATCCACGCTGTTCATTCCTTTTACAGGCTCATTTTATGGGATGAAATAAAAATTGAAGCATATCTAAAACTCAAGTAGACCACACCACAGAAAATCTTATGATAATAACGTCGACTCTTGAAACCTTCCTAAGGGCCTAACAATTTTCAGCTCGATCCAAAACTTTCGTGGCACCTAAGAAGTTTTCAATGGTAAGAGTTCAATTCCCTGTGGTGTGGTTCACATGAGCTTTGGATATGCTTCAATTTCAGGCCATGCTTTAAAATGATATGTTAAAATAGATGGACGGTGTGGATAAGACAAATAGATCGCGGTGGGCCATGCAGAGTTTACTCAGTACGCAATCCGCGTCCGTTGGAGGTATACCATATATGCGCCACGTGTAGTTTTTTCCTGAGCCTATCAAGTCAAGAAGTTTTAAGTGACTCTACCCGTCCACTGTGTGGGCCCCATCGGGGACGACCACTGTCCACGAAAAACGGGCGACTGATAACTGTCTGATGAACTGAAAAGGAGTTCCATAAAGTGACTAATTTCCACTTGATTTGACAAGCACACAGTTCTGCCGTCCGTTTGAAGGCAACAAATGAAAAATACATGAAACATCCCCTCGTTCTAGTATTTTGATTATCTTCCGTCCAAGATTCGAACGGTCCAGATTTCCTAAAAATTCCTGGGATTCACCTATCGACTGTCTTGATCTCACCAGCGTGTTCCACATTGACACATTAGAATAGAAACCAGAGTAGAGCTGATTAGGTGCAGCCCCGGCCGCACGCAACACTGTGTGGCCCTGACCGTGGGGGCAACCTTGATGTATGCATAGGATATCCACGCCGTCCAACCGCTTTGCAAGATCATTTTAAGAAATCATGCCAAAAATGAAGCAGATCCAGATCTCAGGAAGACCACGTTACATGAAACAGTGGTGATTGACCATTAAAATCTTTTTTGTGGGCCACACAAATGAAGCTAACATTTGTGTTTTCCTTTGATCCAGGTCTAGAGATTAGAGATGTACACGAACAGAGTAATCTCGGTTAACTTGTTCAACTCGACTTGAAAAAGCTTAAATCGACTCATTTAAAACCAAGTTCGGGCTGATTAGCTCAAAATCCGTTCAACTTGAATCAGATCCCAACTAAATTTGAACACCGATCAAAACCCATTCAGTGACTTAAATATTTTTTATATTAATACTTGCCCACAAGTGATTCATGAAATAACTCAGCAAAGTATCAGTCTATGGCCAAAAAAAGTATGAATATAAAATAAATGCCCTCATATCTTGATTTTAATGTTATCTAGGAAGTTTACCATGAAATACTTGTAAATTTCTACAACTATTTTATACTTTTAAAAAATTGGAATTACACTTCATGTGTTTGAAAAAGTATCGGACAAGCTTGTTCTTGGCTTGAACTGGCCTGACTTGTCGACCAAACTAACCCAAGTTGGCTGTAAGGCTCAAGGATAGATCCGTGTCAAGTCCAAGCTAGGTCAACTCGAGCTGTGCCAAGCGCGACTTTGTACAGCTCCATGTAGGTGTATGTGACCTTATTAACAGGTTGGATGGAAAATAAACACTATGATGGGCCCCAGAAAATTTTTAACAGTGGAGTTCAATCACCACTATTTTCCTGTAGTGTGGTCCACCTGACATTTGGATCTCCATGTAGGTATATGTGACCTTATCAACAGGTTGGATGGAAAATAAACACTACGGTGGGCCCTAGGAAATTTTTAACGGTGGAGTTCAATCACCACTGTTTTCCTGTAATGTGGTACACCTGACATATGGATCCGCTACAATTTTTTACCATACCTTAAAATGAGCTGTCAAAATGGATGTACAGCGTGGATATACTACATATGCATCAAGGTGGGCCAAAGTATTGGGTGAGTCCGGGGCCGCACCTAATCCGCTACCAAAGCATAGACCACACGTTTGTACGATTACTGGGATACCGTTGCTTTCAAGAATCGGATCAACGGATCATTTTTTCCTTCACACGATCTAATATGCCTCAGCGGATTATGCCAGCATCAATATTCCTTGTACCCCACCAAATCGAAAGGTTAAGATTGTATGATCGAGAAGACGTCTTAGACACAACAGTTCAACGGTCTGAATTACGCAAGTAGATTTCACTTCTGCGGTTATGTGTTGTAGATGTTCTTAAAATACAAGCGAACGGCTGGAAAGCTAGGGTGTAAATGTCCACCCATTTTCATGGATGCTCGAAACCAAATCGTCCATCCATCCAATCAGGCCATCCACGTGGCAAGACCATAGTGAAATACTCCAATTAAGTAAACGGCCCACACCAGATTAGAAGCACGTGCCAAACTAACACGTGTGAGGAAATGGGCATCCGAAATCTACACTCGCGAGTTGCTTTTAACAATTCTCCCCCGCCAAAACGGACCCGAATCCCCTTCAACGCCGGTTTTACGCAGCACGTACAGCAATAAACAATCTCGTCCGTACATCAGGTGCTTTTCTTGTGTTTTGGGCCACCATAGTTTTTAGGTTTCATCAAACACGTTCATCAGGTGTGATTCACAAGAATGAATTGAAGTTACGAAAAATAGCGTGATAGCAGACTCAAGTGGGCCACACCATGTTTTAAGGGCTGATATATTGGATTTAACATATACAACATGGTGGGCCTCACAGCTGTTGGATGTTTTACGCGCTCAGTAGAATAGGTGCTGTGTACGATCCCGGTTCCACTGTCACAAGACCCGAAAAGCCCTAACAGGACCGGCCATCTCTGGCTACATTATGATTAGGGTAGTACCAATACCCACCCCCTCATTTACTGGTTTAATGAATGGCTCCACACGAAAACCTATGGATGGCATTAATTTTTCCATTTTTACATGTGGTGTGGTCCACCCGAGTTATAAATCCGACTGACATATTTCTCCAATTTCTAAAATATAACATGATAGATGGGGAGGGTGGATTAGGTGAGACCAGCCTCACCCAAGACAGTGCGGCCCTTACCCTGGATTGGTGTGGGTCCCACCTTGATGTATGTATTATCCATCCATGCTGTCCATCCGTTTTTCTAGATGATTTTAGGTAAATATTTTAAACTTGAAGCGGATCCAATTATCAAGTGGACCATACCATAAGAATCAGTGGTGATTGACCATTAATGAGCCACAAAAGTTTTTGATCAAGCTAATATTTTACATTTCCCTTCTTCCAGGCTTACGTGACCTTATCGACAGATTGGATTGTAAATAAACATTACAGAAACATTAAGGTATACCTTAAGAAATTTTTAACGGTAAGACTGTCAATTACCACTCTTTCTTATGGTATGGTACACTTGATAATTGGACATTCTTCATTTTTCGGATAATATCTTTAAATGGACTGGAAAAACTAATGGACGGCGTGGATACATAATATATACATCGAAATGAGCCCCACGGTAAGGGCAGCACCGTCTTGGGTGAGGCCGTACGCGGATTTCCTGGAAAGCTTTCGCAGGCAGTAACCGCGTTGCGCTGGGATGCTAGGTGGGGTCCACCGTGATATTTGTGAGAAATCCACACCGTCCATCCGTTCCGAGAGATATTTTAGGACGTGCGACTAAAACTGAGGTGGGTTCAAAACTCAAGTGGGCCGTACGAGAGGAAAAGTGGGGATTCAGTGTCCACCGTTTAAAACAATCCTATGGCCACAAAACTTCGTATCAGGCTAAGATTTTTAGTGTTTTCACTTCATCCCAGTGGGAATGACCTTGTAAACAATTTGGATGGCATATCAACGTCAAGTTAGATCCCAGAAAGATTTCAACGGTATAATACTCTTCTTCCGGTTTTCCCTCTCGTGTGGCCGCTTAAATTTTGAATTCACCTCATTTTTCGTCGCACGTATTAAAATGATCTCTCGAAATGGATGGACGGTATGGATTTCTCATAAACACCATGATGGGCCTCACATAGCATCTCCGCGTCCGGTGAGGCCGGGGTCTCACCTAATCCACTGTCATGGATGGTTCGGATTTCACATATACAAGTGATGGGCCCCACAGAGCTTAGGTGTTTTATTCGCTACGTAAAACTGGCGCTGTAATCAAAACAGACCGGTCTATTCAATTTCAAACCCGTATAAAACCCCCACCAAGTCCCTGCGAGCCCCTTCGCCCCGCTTCGCACACCCCTCCATCTCTCTCTCTCTCTCTCTCTCTCTCTCTCTCTCTCTCATGGCTTCTCTCCTTCTCTTCCTCACTCTTTCTCTTCTCTCTCTCCCCTCTCTCTCTTCTCCAAGCCCCAGCAAAACCCATCTCTCCTTCCCTCTCTTTTCCATCCCTCTCTCACCATCTCCACTCATCGCATCCCTCTCTTCCAACACCCCCAAAACCCAAATCCCCAGAAACCCATCTCCAATTTCCAAAATCCCTCAAAACCCATCTCCAAATTCCAAAATCCCCACCATATCCCGCTTCAAATACACCATGGCGCTCGTCCTATCACTCCCCATCGGCACTCCTCCTCAATCCCAGCCTATGGTCTTAGACACCGGCAGCCAGCTCTCCTGGATCCAATGCAAGCCCAAAAGACTTCCCAAAACGCCCTCCTTCGATCCCTCTCTCTCTTCCACCTTCTCTCTCCTTCCCTGCAACACCCCTCTCTGCAAGCCTCGAATTCCCGATTTCTCCATTCCCACCTCTTGCGATTCCAACCGTCTCTGCCACTACTCCTACTTCTACGCAGACGGCACCCTCGCCGAGGGCAATCTCGTCAAAGAAAAAATCTCCCTCACAAATTACCAATCTACCCCTCCCATCATCCTCGGCTGCAGCCGTGACGCCAGCTCCGCCGAGGGCATTTTGGGAATGAACCTCGGCCGGCTCTCTTTCACCTCCCAGGCGAAGATCCAAAAGTTCTCGTACTGCGTCCCGAGCCGCCGGAATCTGACCCAGAGATCGCCGCCGGTGGGGAGTTTCTTGATCGGCGACAACCCGTACTCGGGCGGGTTCAAGTACGTGGACCTGATGCGGTTCGGTGCGGGCACCGACAACCTTCCGTATCTCGATAAGTTGGCTTATACGGTCGGGATGGAAGGGATACGGATCGCCGGCAGGAGGTTGAACATCTCCCGGGCGGTTTTCCGGCCTGATTCCGGCGGGGCGGGTCAGACGATGATAGATTCCGGCACGGAGTTCACGTTCTTAGTGGAGGAAGCGTACAATAAGGTTAAACAGGAGGTGGTGAGGTTGGTGGGACCCACCAGGCTTAAGAGCGGGTACGCTTATGCAGGGGCGCTGGATGTGTGCGTGGATGGAAACGTGGCGGTGATCGAACGGTTGGTTGGGGAGATGGTGCTTGAGATGGAACGTGGGGTGGAGATTGTGGTAGGAAAGGAGCAGATGTGGGTCCCAGTCGGAGGTGGGGTCACGTGCCTGAGCGTGGGGAGTTCGCAGATGCTGGGAGTCGAGAGTAACATCATCGGGAATTTCCATCAGCAGAACCTGTGGGTGGAGTTTGATGTCTTGAATCGGAAGGTGGGGTTTGGGAAGGCTGACTGTAGTAAGGTTGTGTAGTTTGGTGGGACCCACCTGGAGCGGAGATCTTGGTTCGTTCATCAGATGGACCGACTCGTTTTCTGGACGTCCGGAGGTTTCCATTGCCAGGAAGGAAGATGTTTTCGGATGGACGTAAATGCCCCTAAAAATGAAGGAAATTGCGGGACGGCGGTTTGATTTTCTTTATTTTTGGGGGCATTTTGGTCTTTTTACGCTAATACAGGACTGTGTATTCTTTTATTAATTAGTGGGACCCACTGGGCGATGTAAGGTGACTTTGTAAGTAGCGTATTCGGCTTGAGTACGAATGTTTATAATCGTGAGGTGTTCTGTCCATCTTTGTACATGTGGCACGTGCGAGTCTGAGATTACCGTCCAAGTACTGGACCCCACCTCTGTCATTGCACAGGTCGGAGGAAACGGATTGGCTACTCCCCCTGCCACCCACCAATCGCTGGTGGTCGGTGTTCTGTGGGCCCTATCATGATGTATTTGTTTCATCCATGCCGTCCATCTATTTTTTTAGATCATTTTAGTGCATGAGACCAAAAATGAGATATTTCCCAATCTCAAGTGGACCACATTACAGGAAACATTATTGAATGAACGTCACCCGTTAAAAACTTTTTGGGGGCCATAAAAGTTTTGGATCGAGCCGATCTTTGTTTTTTCCCTTCATCTAGGTCTGGATTACCTAATCAAAAGATTGGACATCAAATAAACAGTACAGTGGGCCTTAGGAGGATTTTAATGGTGGATATCCAATCGCTATTATTTTCCTATGGTGTGGTCCACCTGAGTCTTATATCCCTCTCATTTTTGGAATTAAGCCATAAAATGATCTGTAAAAATGGATGAACGGCATGGATGAAACACATACATCATGGTGGGGCCCACAAGCACCGACCAACAGCCACCGGGCTAGTTGCAGGGGAGTACCCAATCCGCCATAACGCTTCCCGCCAAGTTTGGAGATGGTGGTCAGAGAAACATGCTGGAAGCCGGTCAAGACTGTACGCGCTGCGGATTGTAATGATTTCAGATGCAGTCTGCAGCGTTTAGGGTGTGGCCCACTTCAGATCAGTGATCACGTGTCATGTGGTTATGGCCATCCATTCCGAGGTCCACGCTTTCGAACTGGTATGGTTTGTATCCTGGCCAGAAATCAGGACAGCGCACTCAACAGCTGGACCCCACATGTTTGAGGAAATCGATGGTTCGTAAAATAGGACCCGTAGATCAATCTACGTGTCCGACCCTTATTTGAGTGGACCAACCTGATTTGTTGGTCAAGGAATGCCGAGTGGGCAATAAGTGATGAATGATAAGGATCTCCCACACGCATGTACCGGACGGTCTGTGTTTGCGCGCCCACCGCCTAGTCATCTCTTCGATTTCTCCTCGCGCGAATCACCTTGAGTTATGTTTAAACTACGGAATCAAAGATCAAACTACACAGGCAGTAAAAGGTTAATTTTGTTTTATTAGAACAAGAGAATGGTGTTACGCGTGCTTTGGTTATTTGATACTCTGGCGGAGCGTAATGGTTCCTCGAGATAGGGCCACCAGGGTGTTGGGGTTATCCACTCTGTTTATCCACTTCGGCCTCTCATTTTAGGAAATTAGTCCAAAGATTATGGAGATCCAAAACCCAAGTGGGCCACACGGGTGGAGATTGAATGTCCACCATTGAAACTTTAGTGGAGCACATGAGTTTCCGATCAGGTTATATTTGTATTTTCCTTTCATTAGTGGGAACCAACTTATGAAGGAAACGGATTGGCTACTCCCTTGCCACCAGCCAATGGCTGGTGGTCGGCGCTCTGTGGGCCCTGCCATATGTATGTGTTTCATCAATGCCGTCCATCTATTTTTCTAGATCATTTTATAGTATTACACAGAAAATGAGATACATCCCAAACTCAAGTGTACCACATTAGAGGAAACAGTGTTGAATGAATGTCAACCATTAAAAACTTTTTGGGGCCCATAAAAGTATTGGATGAAGCTGATCTTTGTTTTTTTCCCTTCATCTGGGTCTTTACGACCTAATCAACAAATTGGATGTCAAATAAACAGTACAGTGGGCCTTAGTAGGATTTAAATGATGGATATCCAATCACTATTGTTTTCCTGTGGTGTGGTCCACTTGAGATTTATATCCCTATCATTTTTGTGATAAAGCCCTAAAATCATCTTTTAAAATGGATGAACGGAATGGATGAAATACATACATCATGGTAGGGCCCATAGATCACCGACCACCAGCCACGGGGATGGTATCCCCCTGACACCAGCCAGTGGCTAGTGGTCGGTGCTATGTGGGCCCTACCATAATGTATGTGTTCCTTCTATATATTTTTCTAGATCATTTTATGGTATGAGACAAAAATAAGGTATATCACAATCTCAAGTGGAGCACATTACAAGAAAAGGTGTTGACCATTAAAAACTTTTTAGGGGTCATAAAAGTTTTTGATCAAGCTGATCTTTGTTTTTTCCCCTTTTATCTGAGCCTTTATGACCTAATCAACAGATTGAATGTCAAATAAACAGTGCAGTGGGCCTTAAGAGGATTTTATTGGTGCATATCCAATCACTATTGTTTTCCTGTGGTGTGGTCCACCTAAGATTCGTATCCCTCTCATTTTCCGGATCAAGCCCTAAAATGATCCGTAAAAATGGATGAACAAAATGGATGAAACACATACATCATGGTGGGACCCACAGATCACCAACCACCAGCCACGGGGCTGGTGGCAGGGGGAGTAGCCAATCCGTTTCGGGGTTGGTTGGCATTTAGATATCACGGTGGGCCCTTGTAAGGTTTCAATGGTGGGTGTGGTATGGCTTCAGTTTCTATTTATGGTTTATCTTTTAAAATGAGCTACCCATATGTATAGGATGCAAACATTGGGTTGGGGAGCAGACTAGCTGTTACCCTAACCATGTGGGTCCCACCTTGATATATTTATTGTATGTCAGCAACTTTCATCTGTTTTTCATCTCATTTTAGTACGTGATCTTAGGCCCTGGGAAGATCCAAATGATTACAACCCTAGAAATAGTGGAAAATGACAATTAAAAACTTTTGGGTCATTAAAGTTTTGAATGAAGCTGATCTTTGTATTTTCCCTTCATCCCAGTTTTCTCGGCATCATCAATAGGTTGGATACGCTTTGAAACTTTTAATGGTGTGATCCACCTGAGATACGGATCTACTTACTTTTTTGGACCACGTCCCAAAATGGGCTAGAGAAACGGATGGACGGCATGGATATACAACACATAATCAAGGTGGGCCCCACAGTAAGGGTAACATTCACTGAGGTGTTACCCGTGTAACAACTAACCCTAGAAATAGTGGCAAATGACAATTAAAAACTTTCGGACCATGATGTTTGTATTATATTCCCTTGGATCTATTTATTTTGTCTACCTATTTTAGAACATGAGCTCAAAACCGAAGGAAGATCTAAAACTTTAATGGACCACACGTGTGCGGTTTGATCGCCTACCGTTGAAACCTTAATGGAATTCTAGAAGTTTTGATCAGGGTTATATGAGTGTGGGCCTCAGGAAGGTTTCAGCATCCTCCTTGAAACCGTACAAGAGATTGTACACGTGGCACATGAAACTCGTATCAATCCGTCCAAATAGAGTTACTTCTATGGACAGAAAGGGCCATCTATTGACATTACCACATGCGACTGCCGGAGAGTTGTAACGAGCAATTGAAGGATATTTGACGGTGTTTTTCTAGTGGTTTTGAATAATGGGCCCATGGTTACATAATCCAGACCATAAAGTCTGTTGCATCTTACGATATAATGCTGAAAAATCTTGTAGATTTGAAGATCCCTGCCACCAACCATGGAACTTTCTAAGTTGAATACAGACCAGACCTTCTTTGTGTTTCTCTTCTTAGCCGTCTATATTGGAGTCCATAAAATGGACCGTTAGGATTGTCCAATCCTGGATCTTTTTAAGGCATGGTACGGTACAGGTGGGAAGCAACAGACCAGTGGTCTGGATGGTGATTCATGGGCCGCACCTGTTATTCCTTTATTTTTATTTCTTTTTAAAGAAATATTTTGATACTCTGGAAGACCATAATGGATGATACGCAGGCATTTGGAAATTGCATATATGGAATACAGAAAATTTAAATGCAGCCGTCAAAATTATGGGTATCAGCTTAGATGTTGGGTCATGGAACAAAAAGTACTTTCATTTCGTCATCTTATTATCAGATTGATGGATATTTATGGACGGTTTAAAATAAAAATATCTAATATCTTAATTTCAATAAACAAGCGTCCACGAATTAAAGGTTAGTATTGTTCAACGAACCTTAGTTTTAGATGTTAACTTAGATACATTGAATTCCAGTCTAGTTGGTTTAATTTATCTCAATATATGCCACATGTCCCATTTCTAAGTGCCTATGTATCAAGCGTCGTACGCAACCAGAGTATCAAATAACTCGAGCGCCGGTTCTTCCCCGAAATACGGAGTGCTCTTCCCACTGCGCCTGATTAATAATCCGTGTGTGTAGGATGATGGCGAGTTATTTGATGCTCTTGTTATGGTTGATACTCAGGCATTCTTAAAAAGTGTACACGTGGCATATATTAGTTAAAATTAAACTGTCCAAAATTAAGATTGATTGGACTACCTTAACATCTGATTAATGGATAGTTGTTTGTTGAGTACGAACTACTTATTATTTTTCATCTATACCGTTCACTAAATGTCATCAGATTGACCAGTTATGAAATCAGAATAATATAACCTTCCTTACAAGGAAAATCATAGCTGGGACCAACATTTTGGACGGTTTGATTTAAGTTATATGAACGCGGTATGTCTAGTTTATTTGTGCGTGTGTATCAACTTCACGCATAGGTAGAGCATAAGGTTTCTCGGTCCGTGTGATGGGTAATTTGATCATTATTCAAGATATTGGGGTGCAATAGATACAGCTCTCACTCCCATCAATAGAAACTTCGGAAGCACCGCTTTCATTCGTGAGTTGGGACCAACACGGATCACGTGTGGGTCCCACTCTAACATTGGTAAGCCGCAATATTGTGGAATTATGGGCTGGGTCCAGGCAGGAGCTCCGTGGGATCCAGTAATATATTAGTTTTATCTACGCCGTCCATTCACTTTTTCAAATAATTTTAGGACATGGGCCTAAAATGAGTTAGAGTCAAAGCTCAAGTGGACCCCACATTGGGGATTGAACGCCCAGCACTAACAACTTCCTGAGAGCCACAAAAGTTTTGAATCAAGTTGATATTTGTGTTTTACCTTCATCTAAATTTATGTGATTTTAAGAACATATCAGATAATGAGTAGACATCGCGACGGACCTTAGGGCGTGTTTGGTCTGTTGAATTGAGTGGTATTGGATTGTATTAGCTGTGATTAATATGATTATTGTATAATTATTGCATGTCCGGTCATGGTGTTGTAGTCATTCAATACCATGTTTGGAATAAAAATTTTGCTATAGGAAAACATCAGATTAAAGAAAATCATGTTCGTTGGGATACAGAATTGTAATCAACTGACTAAATCCACAATGGATGTCATCCACTTGTTCACACCAACATGGATTAACACCATGCATCAATATAAGGCCCACATGTGTAGTGGATTTCAAAATCTACAAAATCCTGCATGGGACCAAATAAATTTCACGAGATTAAATGCAATTCCATCTCACCTAATTCTAGCCTCCCGACTGCCCTGTGGAATTCAACGGACCAAATGCAATTCTCTCTTACCTAATTCCATCTAACGCCCTGCACCAAACACCCCGTCAGGTATGTTATAAACATCACGTCAGCTTTTCGTAATGTGGCCTACTTTGGTTACGGATCTGCCTCATTTTTTCGGCTCATATCTTCTGTGTGAATGGATTAAGTAGATAAAACACATACACCACGGTAGGCGCCTGCTTGGACTAAGTCCCTCGAGGCGGGGGAAGGACGCAATCTACTTCCGCGGCAACAAACTTGTTGGTTTTTAGTAGATAATCCGCGTCGGGTTGTTGGGGGGCTGGAATTCCATACAGGTGGGCCCCACTTTTGATGTCACGTATGCCAAAAAAATCGGTGCAAGTCGAAGATGTCCGTTGGCTACGTGAGGACCACGAAGAATATTAAAAAGTCACAGCCACAGTCCAAAGAAATTAGGCCAATGATCGAACGGCTATTATCTTACAATTATGAGATTTTAGGCATCATCCATCACGTGGGCCCAAAAAAATCAGGTACTGAATGCTAAGCAAACGGTCGTTCTTTCTAAGCTCGTTGGACCCACATTTAGGTGGTCAGATGGGCACGGTTTCGGTGGATCACTGACTGTGAGGCCTACCTTGATGAATGTATTTTTACATCCACGCCGTCCATTCATTTTTAAAGGTCTTTCTAAGGCATGTTCTAAAAAATAAAGAAGATCAACATCTTATTTGGACCACACCATAGGAAAGAGTGATGATTGAATAACTATCATTAAACAATTCTTGGCGGCCACCGGAATGTTCATTTGCCATCCAACCTGTTGATAAGGTTAAAAATTCCTTGATGAAGGGACAGACAAATATCAGCCTGATCCAAAAAATTTATGGCCCACAAAAAGTTTTTAATGGTCAATCACAACTGTTTCCTGTGGTGTGGTCCAATTAAGATTTGAATCTGCTTCATATTTTGGATATTATCTTGAAATGAGCTGTAAAAACAGATGGACGGCATGGATGCAAAGTAAATACATCAACGTGAGCTCCAAAGTCAGAGATCTTCCGAAACCGTATCCAGGTCAGACCGATCATGATATGCCATGCAACAAATTTTCTTTTCCAAATTCGACCAGTACAGGCTAGACTGAGGTGATTGCTTACTACCATTTTTTGGCCGGTGGTGTTTCACGTACTGCCCACGTGGCATATATTTATGTTGATCCAGACCCTCCAAATGACAGGGCCCCTTATAGATTGAGCCTACCCAGAAATTCACACAATGGTACAATCTTATTCATCTGAATTTGCTCAGTGAATTTGGACCGTTATCCATAGTATTTTAAACATCTGCTGTCTATCCACAACGCACCGCACTATTTGAAGACTATGGGTTGACGTAAGTGCATGTGACGTGTGCTTTGAAAGAGATACAACACAACTAGGACTGTGAACAGCTACTGAAATCTGTGGACCGACTTAATAGGATCTGGTCTCGATTTTACCCGAAAATGAGGTCCGGATTTGGTTTGGGTTTTGGCATTTTACTGGATTATTTTTAAAAACAATTATAAGTTCTTATTTTTAAATAAATTATTTGATAAACCTTTAATTTTAGAGTTTATTTATTTATTAAAAAAAAAAACTAGTTAAAAAGCTCTTAGAAAATAAGTGAGGTGGAGTTTATTTTTTCTTTTAAGGTCTATTTAGCTTAAACAGATAGATATTTTTTGTTAATTTTTAGAAAAAATTATCCTCAGACTTTTTAAGTAATTCTCACTTCACTTCTTATCTTCTCTTTACAATCTTTCTAAGATGGACCCACACAATGAGCAACCCATGTTAAAAGTGGGGCTCCACGTGATAAATAGTTCACATCAAGGTGGGCTCACATAATGCATGGTCACATCAAAAGTGAGCCCTAGATGATGGACAACCCACATCAAAGTGTGGGCCCACATGACGGATGATCCACATCAAAGGTGGGACCCACATGATGGATGATGGACATTGAAGGTGGGATGACATAATAGAAGTTTAACATCAAACATGGGTCCACATGATAAAAATGACCCCATATTGAAGGTGCCTATAACATCTAAAATTTTCACTATTTTATATTTTTAAAAATCTTTGAAAATTTTCACCATGATTAGCTTATGTTATCACTTACTTACCCTTAACGCTTGAAGTGAGCCTATATGCGCATGGTACAATTAAAAAAATGCACAAATCCGATTAATTAAGTGTAGGAAGCTAACGAATTCGCCCGATCACTTGAACCTCGAGTCTAGCCTCATAATTTATTCATCTATGGCTCAAATCTAGCCAACCTATTATTGGCTAATCAAGACAACCACAACGAAATAAACACCTATCACAAGTCGAGCTAACGAAGAGTCAGATCTTAATTAACAAACTAAACTGATCTAGTTACTCCTTTAAAAAAAAGGCGATGGTTTAGGATGATTATGATTAAATCGCTGTTTTGACTAATTACAAATAGGCCACAATATAAACTTAGCTAATCTAAACATTAATCATCTATCACAAGAAATCTCGTTATCCAATCCATTACAAAAATGCCTCGATTTTCTAAACAAACTCTATATTACTCGTTAGTGGGTTACTAAATTCAAGACTATAAAAAGACGTTCGTATTAGCGGCCTTGTTGTCCATTGCAGGGCATTAAGCTTAAATCGCATCTCAAATCGCTCAACTTGGACTTTGCAAGGACAATACATGCATTGTGTGAATATTTTTGAAATTAATTAAGAACTTAAGTTAGTTGTCTATATCCGGTCTTTACTAAAGTTGTGGCTTTCAGATCGTTAGATCGTGACCAAATTTAGAAAAATAACCTAAGTTAATATCCTGTATATATATGTATAGTCACGACCCCGGTCAACCATTGGTGACCATTTAACTGACTTCTTATCATATCCATCGATTAGCGCATCCAAATGATATGTTAATCGTATCTGTATGTAGATCATCACTAGTGTCAACTATCTAACTGTGCATATTGACCCTTACACCCTATAATGGACCCCAAATGTTAGAAACACCCTTCTATAAGGCTAGTATAATGAAAACCTAGACCTTAAGGCCATTTGCACAATTTCTAGTGCTATAAATAGGGTATTTAGGGTTGCTTCCATCCTATTTTTTACCTAAAGAATGAGAGAATGGGATAATGAGAGAAAGGATAAGAGAAAGAGTAAGTGATGGGGATATTGGTGTCTCTTTCACCAAATCTTTCAACCAAAGCTCTAGCCTAAACCGTTCTCCTCCACCAAATCGACCTCACTTACTATTAAGAAGTAAGAAACAAACCCTACTTCTTAACCTAGGTTTTTCTACGATGAATTGCATAAATCTCACCTAATTCTTTTGAATTTGGTGTATGAATAATTTTTTTTCCAAAATCCTAATCCGATGAGTTCAAAATTTGAAACTTCTTTCTTAAGGTATGAAGCATTATTCTTAGGTTACCATTTATTAACCTTTAAGAGTCTCAGTTAATGATTTGTTGTTGTACATTGTATGGTGTATGTTAACATGTCCATATTTCAATTTTGATTGCAACCTGTGATATTACTTGTTTATTGATGTTCATATGTTTGATGAAATGCCTAAGTGATTGCGTTATGTTTATTGATGCTCACATGTTCGATGAAATCCCTTAAGTGATTATGTTATTAAATTTAGGCTTCATATGAAATCTCGTTATGATTGCTTGATGAATTATTAGTCCTTAGCAATGTTTAGAATTGCTTACGATGTTAGGTCGGTCAGTAAATCGAACGAATTAAAGGGTGGCCCAAGTTAGACCGGCCACCCTAAGCTTGTTCGATCGACCCGAGTTGAACACAAATGATTGACAATAGTTGGACTACACGGGATACTTGCACCAATATCGGTTGTGCCGAGGCTCTTCCAGGTCAATCAAATTAATGTAATAACTTTTTGATTATGTATGTTCATAATATTTGACACGTCCAAAATTGAATTTAGAATACCTCGTTTCCTAATGGATGGTCCATTCATAATCGTTAATACGATACGATCCCACTAAAACTTATGAGCTGGGCATGGTAGTATGGGACATTGTGTCTGAATTGTCAACTTATACTAGGGTAACGGGCATTCCCGTAATGATTAATGAGCACTGATGGAGGTGATAGATTGTTATTCAAACAGCCTTTGTCAAATACCCGACCGATGATTTGGTGTCAGAATACCGTTCGAATGACCCAGATGTAAATGGAATTGGGTGACGAACCATTTCTTTTATATTAATTCAATTTTTACGTGACAAGTCCATACCTCTAAACTAAGTGATCATACTCGGTATTTAGGTGACGACCCATCCTGCGTTAATCCTCATTCCTTTGGGTATCATGTTGTACCTTTTGAATGGTTGATTTATGAGATATGATGGGTGATACCTAACTTTGGATCAAGGGATACATGTGAGGAACCGCTACATGCAGCAACGAGCAATATGATCCGGATAAGGACTCGTGATATAACGTCGTTATCTTAGCTTCGCCAACCTGCTGTTTGATACAGAAATAATAAGTATTTGTCTAATCATGCATATCATTATATTGTTGGGTTTTGCTGTGGGGTAACTATTGTGCATACGTTGACGTCCTCGCTAGTAATAACATTAATGTGGAGAGTTTACGACTATTGTATTGTCGGGCATTCATCATGCTAAACATTGTTGGGTTGTGCTATGGGCCAATCATTACACATATCATAATATCATCCATGCATTTAAATAATTAACTTAGAAATTGTTTATTTTGTAATGTTATCATATCCTTACTTGCACTAATTGAGTTGATAATGTGTGTAATTGAAAACTAATCGAACCACTAAGTTAGCTACTCACTCTCACTTGAGACAGTGTTTTAAAACAATAACCAAACGATATTATCAATGTAGGTACTATCGAGATCTCACACAGGTAAGTTTAGATTGGCTTGCACTACTACTATTATATTTTGGAGGATTGTATGAAAATTGAAAACTTTACACTTTAATCATTTTGGGTATATATATTGTGGCTTGTATAATAATCCTTATTTGGGCAGACACCACTATTGGAATTATACATTTTAAATATTATCCATATATATCCAGGCTTATTTATCTTTTCTTAACTTTTGATGCCACTTATTTAACACCACTATGATTGGTGAACGTTAGCCAAATTGTGTGAGCACGTGAGAACTCACCCACGTGTATTTTTACTAGGTTCACACCCGAGAACTCAGGATTGGAGTACTCATACTCGGGTGCTAATTTACGGGGCATGACACCCACATAATGAGTGGTCCACATAATTGATGGAGTGGGCCACACATGGTGGATGACTCACATTAAAGTGTGGCCCCTCGTGATGGATAAACAACATTAAATGGCCCCACCTAATGGACGGTCCACGTCCAAGGTCTCGCATGATGGACAACCCATATCTAAAGTGGCCCAACATGATGGATGATCCACATATAAGATGTGCTCCACACGATAGATGATGAACATCAAAAGTGGGCCCCACATGATGGACAACCCACTTCAAAGGTGGGGCCCACATGATGGATGACCTACATCAAGGTGGTCCTCACTCAATGGATGGCCCACGTCAAAGGTCATCCCCTAATGATGAATGGTCCACTTCTATGACAAGCCTCACATAATGGATGACCCCCTTGGAAGGCTTCGCTTGCACGATGGATGATTCGCATCAAAGGTGGGCTCCATATGATGGGGGATCCACATCTAACGTTCGACATAATGGACAACTTAAATGTCTTAAAATATGAAGGTTGTAGCTATTATACTTTATTTTTGGCTATTTTGAAAGAGCCAATAGGAGGGTGACATGTGGCATTGTGTGAGGAATAAGAAGTGGATAAAAAGATATTTAAATATTTAGAGTGCTTTTTTGCGGCATTACGACTGGTGTAAATCTAATTCTCCACGTTAGTAGATGGTTGACAAATAAGAAATATGGTCGAGCTGTTTAAGATATAAAAGGTGACTAAGGGCAATAAAACCTTGGCTGACAGAAGTGAAACAAGCGATCGAGAGGCATTCAAAAGCGAAACGGATAGAGAGAAACGTGTCAAAGAAAGACAGAAGGATTTGGAAGATTATATGGCAATGGTTTGAATATCATATTAAAAGGATAAATATCTGGAATAATCAATACTATACATTATTAAAAGACCACAAAAAACAATGCGTGCGATGTGTGGTCGATGAACAAATAGTGACAAAAGTAGAGCTTAGCCGAGCGGAAGAGGAACAATCACAAAAGAAATATCTAGATAAGAGAATGATTTAGAAGGACTTTTCGACCATTGTAACCGTTGCAATAATAAAAGAATAATCTAAAAGAATAAGCTACATTAGAAATCTATAAATAACAGAGGAATGTTATAAAGTGAAATATACCAACACGATCTTCAAATACAAACAACCAACAACAATTATTCAAATCTATCAACTTATCTTTTATCTCTTCTTATCACAGGAGTAGCAGTAATTGTTCCTCATAATCTTTAGTTTTAATCCAAGTTCATGCTTATATCCTAGATTTGTTTTTTTTTTTTTTTAAAAAAAAAAAAAATCTAATATCAAGCAGTTCTTTCAAGAGCATTCTTGCAGTTGCTCCTAGTGATCGATTGTAAGTTTTTCACTTTGTTTAATTTACACCGATATTCTGAAAGTCCTTTATTATGGAAGGTACAAAGTTACCCATCTTCGGAGGAATAACCTCTCCCTTCGATTATTGCCTGATCATTACCAAATTCTATATGTGGTTGAGTAAGTGACCAATCTTCTTAAAATTTGGTCTATACGTTTATATTTGATGTATCTGCTTATTTTGGTACTTGTGGTCAAAGTTGATCGGTTTAGATCGAGCTAGTATATCGATTCTGACACGCCTACGTGATAGAGAACAAATCAAGTGTCAAAAAGTAATAATCCATTAATTTTTCATTTGGGGCAAAATCAATCTATAATGAGATCTACCAAAATAAATGTTTGGATTTATCTTATAATTGAGTTGTTGAAATCTTTAAAAATAACATCAACTATCCTCAGAAAAAAAAAAACTTTTATTTGGACATTTTACTAAATGTACTTATTTCGTATATGAACTTTTTTTAATTAAAAAAACTTGATTTTACCAAACAAACTTATTTAAAATAAAAGCTAGAATTTAAAAAAAAAAAAAAAAAAATTTAAAGAAAAAGCTTATTACACTAGCTCTTATTGGATTAGAGTCGACATGCCAAACATGCCCCTAAAATTAAATTAGAAATTAGGTTAAGTTGGGTGTGCAAATATGTATCCAAATATGCGGATTTTTCTTCATTTTTATCTTTTTATTTTACTATATTCGTTTTAAAGACATTCAAATATCCATAATTTTAAAATGGACATGAATCCATTTATGTACGGAAAAGATGAGCGGGTGCACGATTAATCCATATACGAAGGGGACCGTCGGGGTTTCCAATCTAATTGGATTCGGATCTGATACCTCATTTGTCTCAACATGAATGAACCCAATTCCAAGCCCGTTTGTTCCGTCCAGAATACATGGGAGCCGATTAGGTGTTACCCCGGTAACGGACCGTATGGAGCCCATCTTGATGAATTTGATGTATATCCATACTGTCCATCCGTTTTTTCTTCTCATTTTAGAGCTTGATCTGAAATTTTAAGAACATACAATTCTCAAGTGGACCATACTACCGGAAACTGTGGTGATTGACTATTAAAAACTTATTATAGGCCAATTTCTTTTTGGATTAAGATTTTCTTTGTAATTTCCCTTCATCCAGGTCCATTTGATCCAATCAACAGGTTGGATGGAAAATAAACATTACTGTGAGCCCTAGATGAGCCCCAGTTAGTTTTTAATGGAGGGCATTCAATAACCATTTCTTCCTGTGGTCTGGTTCATATGAGATTTGTATCTTCTTAGTTATTTTATAGAAATTCTAAAATGATATGAAGAACCCGTATGAACCACGTGGATATATAAAATATTCATTAGATGATGGCTTTAGCACAAATTTCCTGAGCTGAAAATCTAAGTAGAGCCACTGTGATGTTTGTAAGAAATCTACTTCGTCCAACCGTTTTGCGAGCACATTTTATGAATTATGACTAAAAGTGAGCAGGATCCAAGACTAAAGTGGGCCACACTAAAAGAAAAGGTTGGTAGGGAAATTTCTACTGTTGAAACCTCCCTAGAGCCGACACATGATGTTTACTTGACATCCATACCGTTCATAACTTCATTCCTACCATGATGAACGGAAAACATAAATATTAGCCTGATTTAAAACTTTTGCCCGATGAATATTAGCTGATTTAAATTGTGGACGTTCAATCCTTACGTTTTCGGCCTACTTGAGTCTTGGATCTAGTTCATTTTTAGTCCATGTTATAAAAAAGTTTAAAAAATTAATAGATGAAGTGGATTTCTCACAAACATCACTGTGGGCCCACCTAAGTTCAGGTCGCATGAACTTGATGCGAAAGGCTTTCCCAGAAAATCCGCCGCCGTAATACATGTACCCAAACCTAAAAGCAGGTGAAGGCGAACTATGATGATGGCCCCCCAGATATTAAGAAAGTGGACCGCAAAAAGGTGGGCCCCATCGTTATGGTTGCTGGCTTGCTGCCTGCTGGCCTAGTTTCTACGGCCCACCGTAAATGGTAGGAAAGGAGGAGCAGCTGGTATGGTAGCTACGCCAACTAATCCGGTGGTCCACTTTGAGTGGTGTCTTTTCTTCATTGCACTACAATACACGGTATAATTATGGATTTTTGTCTCAGGTCCAGCTAACCGGACTGGAATTGTACACGGCACCTGTTTTACAGCCACGTAAAACACTCAAGCTCTGTCCGTCCACCATTTTTATATAGTAAATCTAATTCGTCCATCAGTTAGAAACTTTTATTTGAACCGTATATATAAAATATTATCGTATTAAAAATCTCTTATGCGGGACACCAATGAGAAATATGTAAAACTACGGTTAAAATCTCTAATTTCACAAAACGTGAACCGCACGATATTTGGGTCTGGATGTTTTTTGTATTTTTCACTTTTTCCCGGTGGGTATACCTGATACCAGGTTTGATAAAAGATACACGCTATGGTGGCCCCATATACAAACCTAGGGCTGGTATTCTATTTTCATCTTTTCTTATGGTATTGCCTACATAAGTTGTAGATCCCAATGATAGTTCTACCCTTTCACTATAATAAAGAATGGAAGCTGATGGACGGAGTGGATTTCACATACACCACATGGTGGGCCCCACTGCACGTGTTTTGGAGGATTCCGGTCCCAGCAAACGTTCAAAAACAAGAACGACGTTCCGACAGAGAACTTCCCCTAGGCTGTTTTGGGAACTGAGATGCGACTCCTATTCTGGTTCGTCCATTTCATTAAAGTGGGGTCCACTGTTTAGATCCAAACCGTCCATCTGATTCCCACATGGTGGATGGAGGATGACCCGAAAATTTTCCAGCCGTCCAAATCTTGCCTTTTTCTTTTTCTTCTCACCCTTCTCTTGTCTTCTAAAGATCAAAGGTTAGTAATCTTCACCCTCCAATATTTCCGTTACACCATCCATCAATTGTGTAGGTCATCAGATTAATGGTTCAGATCATGGAACACCGGCTCCACCTATGCTATTCGAGCGCATGATATAGTAAGTGAACTTGTACAACATATCGCACGAGAACACCAGACAACGTGTCCCACGCAACTAGTTGTAGATGGAAATTTGGTGCAACTAGCTGCTTGTGGGCCCAGTAAGGAATTTTTAGAGAATCCAACCAGCCCATCTGGTCCACCCTACCTTGTGAATTTGGAAATTTTGGATTGTTGGCTATTATTTTCAATGGCGTGGTTCATATGATAATCAGATCAGCCAAAAGTTTTGAGGCATCACATATTCCTGAGAAGACAGCCATGCTGACGGCTTGGATTGAATAAAACCCATCAAGGTGGGCCACACACGATAATAGTTGCAAAGAAAATTCTTCCTTAAAGCTAGTTGCGTATGATACGTTCCATTCTTCTTGTCTTTTTGTGGTCCGAGGGTCTAAGGAAGGATCGCCGAAAACAGATGTAACACATCTATAAGTGGCAAAGTACCTGCTTCTCAAGATATGATGTCCGCACAAAATGTGGGTCCCACCATGAAAGACCCGTTGTTGACGAAATTGACGACTCTACTTGCGTGCAACGCGCGGTTATAACTCTCTATTGGCTTTTTGTGAACATTGTAATCCACTCCATGGATTCATTTCATGAGTTCAGTTCATTCTAGGGCCTTTTGTTTATTCATTTAGTATGGTCATTATTAGTAAATGGATAATGATTACTTTTAATATCTGGTTGAAGGGAGATGAAATTCATGAGGTATATATGCTTATAGAAATGAGATTGCATAGCAATATTTTCATTTATGTTGCCCATCTATTTTACGAGCTTATTTTAGGGCATCATGTCAAAAATGAGAAATATTGTAAGCTCAAGTGGACCACACTGCTTAGGAGATGATGATATTTACTGTTAAAAGTGAAATTTTGCATAGAGCACAGTGCTGTGTATCTATCATCCAACCTGTTCATAAAGTTAGATACATATGGACAATAAACACAAATATCAACTTGATCCAACACTTTTATGGCTACTAATAAAATTTTAATCATAGATGTTTCATTCCTTTGTGGTGTGTAGTGTAATTCATTTTTGCTTTGGAGTCACCTCATTTTTTGGTTGAAGCCCTGTAAAGAGTTGATAAAATGGATGGATTTTCGTGGGCTTTATTGATTTCATATCTTTCCTTCTCCTTTGCCTTGATTTTTGTGAAATTGTAAAAGTAAGAAACTAGCTTACATGTATTTTCCCCGATAAATAATCATTACCCATTTCCTTGCAATTATTATTGTAGACTATGAAAAAAACAAGCCCTTTGCATATCAAGGCCTATTTGTTTAGTAAATTATTCAATAATGTAAGGGAAAAAAAAGTGTTATCAATGGGATTTTATCAAAATAAAGACTTATCTCAGGAATTTGTATTTGGTTATGGGCCTATTAGGATTTCCAATTTGGTATGAAATGTAAATTAAATGAGTTATAATCATTATTTTCAAGTATTTATTTTAAAAGTATTAATAGCTCATAAATCGAGAGTTAAATAGGTAAAGTAAAATATAATCTTTATATTTTTATAATATATGACTATTATTTTTTACTTTGATTTATGAGAAAAACAAATAATGTTGGAAATTTATCATTACATGTCACCACATAGTTATACAAGTAAATAATCATTATTTATTTATTGTAATTTACTGTTGTAATTCGAAAACCAAGCAGATTTAAAGGAATAAATCTTGTAATTATAAATAATATGGTATTTTGATAATAATTTGACATAAAAATAGTGTAAAAGGACATTATGATTTTATGACGAATAAATAAGACATAAGAGTCGACAATGAAATGTCGCTAAAGTATTTCATAATCATTACATATTTACCTACCATAAATATGAAAAAAAAAATGTGCCAACTGGCAAAACAATAGCTTGGATTGGTGGTTATCTAGGTAACAACTTAGTGGGTGTTACCCTTATTGTATGGGGCTCACCTCGATGAATTTATTTTATATTAGCACCATCTTTTCTTTTCTTTTTTCTCTCTCAACTCATTTAAAAATATTATCCAAAAAATTAAGCAGATCTAAATCTCTTATGCACCACCCCAGTAGAAAAAGTTGTAAATGATAACTTTTACAGGCTGCACAAGTTTTGGATGAAGCCAATCTTTGCATTTTCCCTTCATCCAATTTTGCGTTGACATCAACAGGTTAGATGGCAAATAAACATTACAACAAATAAACACTACAAATCTGCTTGAAGTGGGCCTAAAGAGTTTTTAATGGCATTCAATCGTCACTGTTTCTTGTGGTGTGGTCTACCTGAGATTTGGAGTACCTAATATTTGGGACCGTGTTTTAAAATGGGGACATAGTAGATATACAGCATATTATCAAGGTGGGCCATACGGTAATGGTAACATCCCACTGAGCTGTTACCTGGGTGACAGGTTTTATTTATTTATTTATTTATTACCTAATTGGACCACACCATAGGCTTTCAATATGGCTGATATTTATTCCTTCCCTTCATTCTCGTGTCAACAGTAGGAACATCCAAAACTGGTGTGTGGCCGATTGAGTTTGGATCTCTTATAGACATCACAGTGTCTATCTGGAAAGTTACAGTCATATATATGCGTGATCAACCCTGCTTCGTCCATCGCCAGCTCTCCTGGTGTGGCCCATTTAAGTCCTGGATCTACCTTATGTTTGGGCTCCTGTCATAAAATGATCAAATGAAATGGGCAGACGGAATGGATATAACATAAACATTCCGATGGGCCCCATGGAACCCGGGTTCGCTGCAGGGGAGTGGAGTAGGTGAGACCCTGAACTCACCCAGGATGGTGTGGCCCTTTACTTGGGGTCCACTTTGAGGTATGTATTCTATATCCAGGCCGTTCATCCGTTTTTAAAGATCATTTTATTTTAGTATTCCAAAAATAAAGCAGATACGATTATCAGGTGGACCATACCATTTGAAACAGTAGTGATTTTATGCCCTACCATTAAAAACATTTTAGGGTGCACCTTAATGTTTTAAGGTAGTTTTTATCTGCCATCCAATCTTTTGATAAGGTCATGTAAGCATGGATGAAGGGAAAAAAAAAAAATCAGCCTGAACCAAACTTTTGCGGCCTATTAATGGCCAATCACCACTATTTCTTATTGCATGGTTTACCTGACTATTGGATATGTTTCATTTTTAGCATAATTCGCTAAAATAATCTGAAAAAACAGTTGGACGGCGTGGATACAGATTAAATACGTCAAGGTGGGCCCCACGGTAAGGGTCGCACCGCCGTGGGTGAGTCCGGGGTCTCACCTAATTCGCTCCCTCGATGGAGATCCGGACGCGGATTAGCCATGACAGGTTGTGTAGCGAGACTTAGCTACTGAAGTGACGTCACCAAGTTCTGTGGGACCCACTATGATGTATGTGTTGTATCCACACCGTCAATCCATTTGGAGATATCATTTTAGGGCATGACACAAAGAATTAGCCAGATCAAAAGCTTTGGTAGAGCCCACTACAGAAAACAGTGGGGAGAGTGATGCCACCGTTGAAACCTTTCTAAGGCTCTCCATGATGTTTATTTGAAATCCAACCTGTTCAAAAGTTAACAAAGATATGAAAGAAGGGAAAACACAAATATCAGCTTGATCGAAAACTTTTGTCGCCTTTAGAAATTTTTAATGGTGGGCGTCACTCTCCCCGTTGTTTTCTGTGGTGGGATCCACTGGAGGATTGAATTTGACTCATTCATTGGCTTTTGCCCTAAAATGATCTCTCCAAATGGATGGACGGCGTGGATACAAAAAATACATCATGGTAGGCCCCACATAACTTGGTGACGTCACTTCAGTAGCGAGCCTCACTACTCAACCTGTCAGTAGCTAATCCTGACCATGTGGGCTCACCGTGAAAAACCTACGGTAACAAACACACGCGGAGCGGGCCTGCCAAACCCGTTAGGTGACTCCATAGCGGGGTCCACCTTCCGCGCGTGTGGGCTGCCTCCCTCACACGATGACACATTAGCACGCGTGCATGCATTGTAACAAGGTTGAAGTACGTACGTTGCTTTGGGGGACACGAGAAGAAGAGAGTGAACGTTTGTCGACGAAAGAAAAAGATGGATTTGCTTTCAAAAAATCAATCTAATTCCAAAGCAGAAAGACAGACGACTCGTGAGTTGTGCTGACGGCTGTGGCGGTGTGAAACGCACCTTTCGTGGGCCAATGCAAGACGCGTGAGACCGGGCGTGTGTAATTAAAAAAGCGACGTATCCATGTAAGGGACTCGCGCGACTTGATCGTTAAAGGGTCTTGATCATCAAGCGTGCCAACATTTCACACGTGTTTGATCGAAAACATCAATCAGATAAGAATTCTCCATCCAATGGATTTCGCCGAATCACTGATCTTGTAGATAAAGATATATCAAAAATTGGACGGTTCAAATTCAACCTGCATTTGTTTCCCAGATAATCTGTAGAGACGCATGAATTTTGACTCATGAAATTCAAAACCGTTAGATTTCATCTTATGATTTGAAAGGAGGTATCAAACGTTCGCAATTCTTGCAAACGGATGCGATGCGCTTTCTACATTTCAGTCGCTCGTGTGCCTTTTTCATTACCCGAAGAAAGGAGAAGGACGGAAAGTGATAAAGGGCAGTTGGGTTCTAGAAATGCGAGTAGTACTTGCGAGGGAGCACTTGCCAATGATCTCCGGCTCACACATGATAACATTGTAATTGTGTAATACATCTAGGCCGTTCAAATTACGATCACATCCGTCTACATGATTATTCCATAAAATCCTGGCCTTAGAATTATAAAATTACGCAATGTATTGAAGACTCTATGAATTTTTTAAACCATTCTTTTTGTTCTACAATCTCGGCCCTACGTCATGAGTGGATTGACATGACTTCAAGGGTGTGGAATCTATGGAATGAGACATAGATTATAAACCGATTGGATATCGAACACGTGCCACCTTTTTACATGGCTCCATCATGGCACTCGCAAGTCCACTCGCGAGTGAATGCTATGGCATGGCCCTTGGATTTAGATGCTTTGGAAGTGCTGCCAAGAGAGCTTTCAAAACTAGCAGATTACAGCTAATGCATTCCATTCAAAGTTCGACAGAATCTCACTCATCTTGAAAAGGACGGCTGAAGGTGTCTTTCTCTCGCCTGCAGGGATCTGATGGCCCCCACACATTATGGGCCCCACACGCCTGCACAAAATCGGAGTTGGTGAGAAGCCGCTAGTTTTAGGTTTCTTGCAACGTCCAATCACGTTCACACGCTTGCCTATCTGGACCGTTATGTAGATGGGAGAGATGGGATACCCTTTGGACAGGCTGTTGCCCAAAAGATGTCATTGGATCAGTGATCCTAACCATCCAATCAATTAGCTAATTCTTCTGTCGTTATTGACCCTCCATGCAAGGATCTTCTAGTGATTTGAAAGTTAGAAGCGTGGGGCTGATGTTTGTTTTTTACATGCGGCCCATCCAAGGTGTATAAGCGATGTTGAGCAGGTACCCTGCAGTTTCACGGCCAAAAAAGGCCGATTAGGAGGCAGAAGTGATCCGGACCGTCGAATGAGTCATTGGACGTGCCATGTATGGCTTTGAGTAGGAGGAGCTAGTTTAGCCTTGCCCATGCCCATTTTACGAGATTTCATCATATCAACGGTCAAAATCTCATTTTATTTTCATTTTTACTATTTATAATAAGTTTTAGTTTAATTATAACCCTCCTATGATAGGTTTTAGAAGTTGTGTCCAGTGCTTTAAAAAAATTACGGTCATGGTTACTATTTTTTGTTGAAAACCTTGATGTTTAATAGAAACCATGACGATCTATAACTAGTAAATTTTAATTATAAATTGATTCCAAAGCCTTTTCTTAAGATTCATGTTATTATTTAAGAGGTTGTAATCTTATTTTTGTTTTATCATTTATCTATTTATTACGAATGTTTAGAAATTATTTTTATTTCCTTATTTTTTTTAATAGATTCAAGGTATCTTTGTGAAGAGTCCACAAAGCCCTGTAGATTTGGAATGGTTATCCCCATAGAAGACGGTGCTCGACCTCGTCAAGTCCATCCCTGTATCAATAAGCAGGGCATACATTGAACCGTAGCTATTGATGTGCAAGAATTGTAGGATAGTGACTCATTGGTTTTGGCAAGTGCCACTATTCATCAAAAGGGTGAATGAATATGAAATCTGGGCCGTCCAATTGATAGATCACCTATTGCTTGAACATAGCCCAACGAGGCATCAAACGTCAACAAAGAATCACAAAAAGGGAAGGCCTCAAGTCTAACCGGTTGGACCACATTGCCCAACGGCATCCGACACTTTTAATTCGTTGGCCCCACCCTAAAAATCACCTAGTATAAATGTCAGCACCCATCTACTCACGAAGTGGGCCACACCATAGAAAACAACGTCTAACATGTTGTCAGCCACTGGGTGCAACTTGGGTGCTTTAGGTCAAGTACAGCCAAACCTTACAACTAGGGTGCTCATAGCTCAGCACGTTGGCATTCTGAGTAAACTCTGTGAGGCCCACCATGGATGTATGCGTCTTACCTATACCATCTATACCGTTCATCTGTTTTCTCAGATCATTTAATGGCATTAGCTCAAAATTGAAGTATATCCAAAGCTAGTGGACTAAACCACAGGAAATATCGTGAATTAAATGCCTACCGTTGAAAAGCTCTTAGCGTCCACGGAAGTTATGGATAAAGCTGATATTTGTATATTCCTTTCATCCATATCTTTATAACCTTACAAGCAAGTTGGATGAAAAATAAACATCACTGTAGGCTTTAGGAAAGTTTCAACAGTGGACGTCATTATCCCACTGTTTGCTGTGGTGTGGTCCACTTAAACTTTGGATATGTTTCAGTTTTGGGCTCACCGCATAAAATGACCGGGAAAAATGGATGGACAGTGTGGATAAAACACATACATCCATAGTGGGCCCCACAAGTTTACTTAAACTTTGCTTACAAGATGTACACTTAAGGCCTGGCTAAAGTGAGCGGATTGATTGAGACCCTCAGGTGCGGTTCTTACTGTGGGGCCCATGGTATATGTATTCTGTATCCAGTCGGTCCATACATTTTTCTGATAGATAATTTTAGGATATTATGCTAAAAATGAAGTAAATCCAATTATCAAGTGGACCCTATGTAATATCTTGAATTTTCACTGTTTTGGATTTTCAAAATTCCTTTAATTTTTTTTTAATTTAATTAACTTATAATATTACTTATTAACCATTAGCACTTAATGTTAGTCTATACAGGGGTGAAGCCAATAAAGAACCGCACAAATCCGATTAATCAACCGTCGGAAGCCAACGAATCCACCCGATCACTTGAACATCAGGTGTAGTGTAACGTCCCACCCAACCAGAACAGTGTCCTAGGGCGTCCACATAGGATTTGCCACAGGACCGTTCGTTTAAGCCACTCATAGTGAGGTATCACAAATAAATTAGACCAAGATTAACTCAATTAAATAGACCAGACGAGCCTTGATAGAACCTGGTGCGGGCCTCCAAGCCAGATGGCCGTTTACACTTAGCGACAGCCCGTGCGGGCTGTATCGTGACGCGGGAAGGTCAGAAAAATCTAAAAATTTAGAGAACCATAGAGCTCACTGGGCTTGTGGACCATCGCGGACCACGGACCTAGTGGACACCCAGAAGTGGGATCTGGCACTGACTAAATGCACCCCACTTATGCAGGACCGGAATCTGGCGCTCGCAAATGAAGCTGAGATACAAGGCTATCCAGCCGTCGGATCTCTTTCACATTTTCAAGGGAGGTCTAATGAATTTTTCTACACCCGTCCACAAACTCTGGGACCCGATCGTGGCACGGTGACCGTTGATCGCGAATCAGACCCGTGCGACCAAACACCATATCTGATCATTCTTAAATTTTGCATGGCCCTTCATCGGGCCATGAAGCGCCTATCCTATAAGTTTCATGGTCAGAGGGCCACCAGAATTGCCCCGGTAATCCAAATAAGCTCTACACCACTCGTTGGCGGGCCACTAGTTCCAAAACTATAGAATAATGTCCGTCTCATGGGGCTTGACGTCCATCGCGGGAATCGGACCTGGGTACTGTCCAGAACCGGTCAATTTGAGCCGAAAGACGAGTGCATGAGAAGTGCAATACCCTAAAGGAATGAGTTGGAACTTAAGTGAATTGAGTCATCCACTCTTATGCAAAGTTGAGGATTTTGGACCGTCGGTTTGCGACCAAATTTCACACATGGAGTAAGAATATTTCCCTGCTCATATCCGTATAGCCGCGGCCCCGATCGACTATCGGTGACCGTTGAACAGACTTCTAATCATATCTGTTGATCGACGCATCCAAATGGCGGGCCGATCATGTCCATACATAGATCATCATTAGGGCTAACTATCCTATGGTGTAAATCAATGTGTACACCTCATAGTGGGCCCTAGAACTTAGAAAGACCCTCCTATAGTATAGTGAAAACCCAACACTTGGGGCCATTTCCACCAAATCTGGCATTATAAAAGGGCCTCATTTGGGCTCTCTCTCTCCCCATACAATTTTGCCCTAGAGAAGGAAAGAGAGAAAAGAGAAAAAGGAGAAGAGAAAGAGGAGAAAGGAGGAGAAAGAGAGAGGAAGAAGAGAGTGAAGGAAGGTGGTGTTCATGGTGGGGCCCAAGGGAGCTCAACCTTGCAACTCTCTACCCTTTCTCCAAGAAAATCCTCCACTACAACCACAAGAATCGTCCGTTGGTCATCTAGGTAAAATCCCTCACCCCTTTTTCTTGAAATCCATGTATTGAGGAAAGATTAACATGAATTCTAACATATAAATGCATGCTTTAGGGATTCCGGCCGTTCAACCCCAAAAATCCCCGCTCCTAGGTCTTTCCCAAGCCTCCAATGAATTCGAAGGTGCGGACTATTGATCTTAGGTGGCCTAGCACCAATTCTAGTATGAGATTAATGATTTTGATTGCTTGGATGCCATATTAGGAGAACTAGAGGAACCCTAGGAATTGTATGTTTGTTGCAATAGTATGGAATTATAGGTTTGACTCTTATGATGATTGTTCTTGTCTCTCACATGATTTTGTGTATGGATTATTATATGTTCATGCCATGTTTGATTTTTCTATGTGTTGTTGCTTCATAGGATGTATGATTCATTACCCTTGTGCATGTGATTTCTTAAGTTGGAAGAAGTGTTAACTTCCTCACCAAACCACACCACACACATACACTTTATTCATGATATTAATTGTTTGCTTGTTAGAGAAATTTGAATTGTATGTTGAGCAACATGAGAACATGGTGTTGAATATGCTTGATGTTACTTTGGTAGTTGGCATGCTATGAGTCATTATTCCTATCCTTGGGTTGGTCAGGAATTTGAGAAGTGACGGTAGTCCTATCGGTTGGACTATGTTATGGCTAGACCCATGCGTTTGGGCGGGTGTGTGTGGGTGGTTGTAGTTCAACTACATGGGTCATTTGTGCCCGATGTCACTCGCCTCATGCTCGCCCGACTCGGGTGGTCTAGCCTACTATCTGACCAACCTTGTTTGTTAACCCTGTTTGCTCACACATATATGGAACCTGGAACACCTTACAACCATTGTCGCTCATCAATAATCCACTTGAAATTTGGTCCACAGCCTCGTGAGCCGGGCATGGTGGAATGGGACACTATGTCCGAGCTGTCGGCCTATGATGGGGTACCGCGCCTCCCCGTAGTGACCGCGAGCGATCTCTTTCTCATGGCACTCCTCATGTGCTTGAAGTCGGGGATGAGGAACCCGACAGGATCACGAACCGCGGGGTCTCGGCCTCACGCATTGGGGGGTCTTGGCCTCGCAACCCGTTTAAGGCATTGATCGTGGGGTGTACCAGATTCTCAAATCTACAGGATGAATGGACCTAATTAATCACACGGCTAACATGATCGCATGCATCGCACTAGTTAGGGTGGCAACTCGGCAGTCGAGGTCGCACTGAGGGAGTGTTGGCATTGGCGATCGTTAGATGGTGTCGCACGAGGGAGCGTTGTGGTAAGGGCATGCATCATGTCATGCTGCATACATGCACATTAATAAGATTACTTAGATGTATGTGATTGTATGCTTTTCATTAAGACCATATTATAATTGATGCCTGTGATAACTTGAGGTTAATAGCATCCACTGAGTTGATCACTCACTCCCACTCTGGGACGGTGTTTTAAAACACCAACCAGACCCATTCATAGATGCAGGTGACTGGGGACTAGAGGAGCCTGGTGAGGCGAGCTTCGAGGAGGACGAGCTGTCCTGCTTCCAGTTGATGGACGGTTCTTCGCCAGCTGGATCGGCAGGATTGGGTCTCTGAGCGGGGGGCTTAGTCCTATTCTTTTGGTCTTACTATTCTTTCGTAATTTTGTTGGGTGATGTCTTATGCGACCCATGTATTCTTTTGAACATGTATATATATATATATTTATATTTGTATTCAGTCTCTTTCATTTCAGTGGACTTGTGTGGATGTACTTCATGTACCAGGAGATTCCAGGCTGCGCATTTAGATTGGATCGCATATTGATGAAAATTGGCTTTAAGTGACCTCGGGAACTCGGGAGTCGAGTATATGCACGACCCCCGATTTCCAGGGCGTTACACCCTACCTTAGGAAATAGTGGTGATTGAAGGTCCCGCCATTAAAAAACTTCTTACTGTGGACCTTAATGTTTCTTACTGTTTATTTTCCATCCAATCTAATGTCACGTAAGCCTGAACGAATGGAAAGTATCAGCTTAATCTAGAATTTTTATGGTCCATTGGCAATTACTATGGTTTCTTATGATATGGTACCCCTAATAATTGCATCTGCCCTTTTTTTTTTCTTTATATATATATATAAAATACCCTACAATGGTATTAAAAAAAATAAAAAATAGAAGAAGAAGATCAACAGCATGGATGCAAAATAGATACATGGAGGTGGTACTGGTGATAAGGGTCGCACCGTATTAGGTGAGTGTAGAGTCTGGCCTAATTTGCTCCCCTCACCCAGAGCTAAGATAATACATATTTTAAAATTTGAATTTGAATAATTTAATGTCTCGAAAATCAACATTCGAGTATAGAGACTTTAGTTCCGAGTTTCTGAATGTGAATCAAATAAAAACGCACGTGTGATCTCATTCATATTCACATTTATTCCACACACAAATAATTAGAGTAGCACAATTCAATTTAACAGACCTAAAGCGAGATATAGATAACAAAAAATAAAAAATAAAAAATAAAGGGCTAACAATCAACAATACAGTTCCAATAATGGTGATAAGTTAAAATGAGGATTATACAAATTACAATGAATATACAACAAAATTAACTACAGAGCACAATCACTTGTGAACTTCAACATATACAAGCATAAAATTAAATTAGTGTAAGGTTTTCCAGTTTCGCCCGACACTTCTAAAATATCACAATGAAAATACAAGCCAATTATAACCTACCTAACGGAAGCCTTGATAGAACTCGCATTAACAACAATGTTTAGTTGGTATTTTAAAACATAGTCCCAGGTAGGAGTGAGTGGCTAACTCAATGGTTCTATTAGTTATAAGTTATACATGTTATCCACTCAATCAGCAAAGTTAATGATAAATAAGAAATCAAGTATTTTCTAAATACTCTTGTTAAATGCACAATTGAAATTATAGAATGATGCATGCACCTTATAATCCAACACTTCCTCACAAGCGACTTCAACACGTATTTTGCAAATGTCAACACTCCTTCACAAGTGACTCTAATGACAAATCGCAACCTATCCTAGAGTATGCATAATTAGCCAAGTGATTATTAGTTCTAATTCATACAACAGATTAACGAAGTTAGGATACCGACGTTATATTACAAGTCTTTATTCGAATCATGCAGCTTGTTGTGGCATGTAATGGCTCCTCACCAGTGTCCCTTGATCCAAATTTAGATATCACTAGTTTATCTCATAAATCAATGATTCCAAAGTTGCGGCATGATACATAAATGTATGAGGATAAACTCGGTATGGGTCGTCACCCAAACACCGAGTATGATCACTCAGTTCTGAGGTGCGAACTTGTTACATAAAACTAAATCACCACAAAGGAAAATGACTCGTCAGCCAATTCCATTCACGCTCGAGTCATTCGAACAATACTCTGGCACGAAAATATCGGCCGAGTAATTTGATAAGAGTCATTCGAACAATGATCTATCACCTCTATTAATACTCACTAATTACTATAGGGAGGCTCATCACTCTAGCATAGGCCAACAGGTTGGACACGGTGTCTCATACCACCATGCCGGGCTCATGAATCTTAGTGGGATCGTGTCGCACTAATGATTATGAATTGACTCATCCATTGGGAACGGGGAATCTTATATTCAATTTGGTCGTGTCACACATTATGAATATACATAATCAGTCAACTAATAGACTAATTTGATTAACCTAAGAGAACTCCGGTGCAACCGACATTAGGTGGAAGCATCTCATGTAGTCCCGTTATTGTCGGTCATTAGTGTTCAACCTGAGTCCATTGAATAAGCCTAGAGTGGCCGCCCCAACTTGGGCCACCCCTTTAGTTTAGGCAATTAGCCAACTGACCTAACATCATAGCAATCCTAATTATCGCAATGGACTAAACAGTACATCACACAATTATAACATATGTTCTATTGCACAACCACTTACATATTTCATTAAACATGTTAGCATCCATAGGGTACTACATTCACTAAGGGCCTGTTTGGCCAGGCAGATTGGATGAGATTGGAAGGGATTGGAAGATAGATCCCGGGATTGGCCAGGCGTGCCAAACAGACACGGGATCCTGATCCCGGGATATAGCAATCCCATGGATCTTAAGACAATCCACTGACATTACCATCATTACCTTTAAATCCCATCAAATCCACCCTAATCCCTTCAAAATTGCCTGGGACGTATTTGGTTCGAGGGATTGAAAGGGATTGGAAGGTTTAATCCCGGGATTGGTCGGGCGTGCCAAACAGACCCGATATAGCAATCCCGGGATATAGCAATCCCATAGATCTTGCACCAATCCACTAACGCAGCTATCATTACCTTGAAATCCATGTAATCCACTCTAATACCACCCAATCCCATCCAATTTGCTCGGCCAAACAGGCCTTAATGCATTAAATCAACATATAAACATGCATAAAGTAATACAACCACTTAAGCATTAAATCAAGCATATGTGCATCGATGAAGTAATACATTCCACCACTCAAACATTTCTATGTGAGCATACATATCCAATCAATAGCATATATTCTAGCAAAATCAAAATATTAACATATTTACATGTACAAATTCATCTACAAACAACTAATCATTAATTGAGACCCTCAATGGTCGATAGACGATAACGTAGAGATAATGGTCTGTACCTTGTAACGATCCGCTCGACTCACGACACTCGTAAGGTTAAGGTGTTAGGAACTTATCGTTGAAAGATCTAAATAAGCATACAAGCTTGTGAGATTATAGACAAACACCTATTGAAACCCTAAATTACAAGTATGATTCAACACTTACCTGCAATTATTGCCGGGAAAGTTCCAAAAATGGCTCTTGTTACGGTGAGATGACTAGAGAAGGGATGAGAGGGTGAAGGTGCGCTAACACTCACACTCTAAGCTCTCTCTCTTATCCTTTCTTCTCTTTTTATTCTTACTTCTCCATTTTTCTCTTGTTAAAATTCGTATGAGAAAAGGAAGTGCCCAAATAAGGGCTTTACATAGAGTTAGAAATGGTACAAATGGCCCCAATGACCCTTTATTCATTATATTAACCCTTGAGGGAGTCTTTTCTCACTAATGAGACCTAATGGAATGAATATGGGTCAATTTAGGTCACGGGATATGTGTCCCATAATGTGATCTATGTTTGGATACAAAATACGATGATTGGGCATGCTGATTAACCATGAAAGCCCTAACTTAGATCGACGGTCACCGATGATCAATTGGGGTTGTTAATATATAGATATGTGTGGGGAAATGTCTTTAGTTGGTACCCCGATTTTGACCATGGATCGACGGTTCGAAAGTTATAACTTTGTGAAAGAGCAAAGGGGCTAGTTTCACTTAAATTTTGGATTTCTACCTAAGGCATTCACACATCTCATGCATTTGACTTACGGGTCCAAATTGAGTAATTTGAAACGCGACCTCAGCTCGATGTTCCATAATGGACGTTAAGCCCATTAAGAAGAATGTCTTTATATAGTATCGGGTTTAGTGGCCTACTAACGAGTGGTATAGAGCTTGTTTAGATAATTGAGACATTTCTGAAATGAATTGGATAGTGAGGTTTCTTGTGCGTGATGATTAGGGTGTTGATTAGTCAAGTTTATAGTGTGACATATTCGTAATCAGTGAAAAAGGTGATTCGGTGCTAATCACTCTAAACAGTCGGTTCTTAAGCTAAAGAAGTTACTGTGTTGATTTAGTTTGTTAATTAAAATTCGACCCCTAATTGTCTCAACTTCAAGTAGGTTTTTATTTAGCTACGACTGTCTCGATTAGTCAGTAATAAGTTGGTTAGATTTAGGCCCTGGATGATTAAGTTACACAGTTAGACTCGATGTTTAAATGATCGGACAGATTCGTTGGCTTTCCACGATTAATTAATTGGATTTGTGCAATTCTTTACTGCTACCACTCATGTACACACTTACCTCGAGCATTAAGGGCCAATTAGTAAAAACATGAGTTAATTATAGCAAAATTTTTTTAAAGGTTTTTGAAAATCCAAAATAGCGAAAATCTAAGACGTTACAAATACTCAATCCTAATATAATTTAAATTAATTTAAGATAACACTTAAAATTATTAAAGTAATATAAAATTAAACATCAAACCATTAAATAATTTTATTAAAACAACACCTAAAATTATTAAAATTATATTAATATAATAAAATCTACGACCACCGGTCATTAACATGACATCACTAGAGAGACGCCATCCAACAACCCACCAAACATATATATGATGAAATGTTCCACCCATAGTTAAGAAAAATAGATAACTATTGACTTCATTCCATATTCATTACACGTGGTTTTAATGACCAATTCAGGGAACACACATCGAACACTTTGACACATGTTGTCTATAGATCTTTGACACGTGTTCCATCGTCTCATATTGAATCACAAATCTCAGCCTGTTTTGCCTCAGTGTGGGGCCCAAGATCCAACGTGTGCCCACACCGGGAGATCGTTCGATGATTTGATCTAACGTGTCCCGTAACCATGATTTGTTGATGACTGTAAGTTTTGATTTTCAAAATTCATTTAAAGATGATAAATGATAAAATCATTAATTCAACATGAATACTTTATAAATTATTTAAATATAATATAAAAAGCCATTTACTTATAAATACTTTACAACTTAGAGCTAAATAGAATAAATCATAAATATTTTATAATTGAAAAGAGTTTCAAAGATATAGGACTCTTAAAAATATATTAGAGATGGACACAGATTGCGTCCTACCCCTGCCGATCTCTAGCCACAAACGGGCAGTTCTGCAGGTGGGCCTACGATGATATGTCTGTTTATCCACAGTCCATTCCTTCTCTCGTAGCATTTTAAGGCACGTGCACAAAACTAAGGTAGATCCAACGTTCAAGTAGACCACACCACAAATGACTCTTGCATTTGATGCAACTTACATTTTAAGTCAGATCCAACGTTCAAGTAGACCGCACCATATATGGCTCTTGCATTTAATGCAACTTACATTTAATGCTTCGTGCGTCTAACGTAACCCAAGCTTATTATTAGGTGTGGTCCACTTGAGTGTTGGATGTGCTTCACTTTTGTGTACATACTTTAAAATGATTTGAGAAAAGGGATAGACGGTGTGGATATATTGATGAATCATGGTGGGCTCACCTGCAAAACTGCCCGTTCGTGGCTAAAGACGGGCTGGGTATAATGCAATCCGCATCCCTGGACAAGATCCAAGTCAGTCGTCTGGTGGGTCCCAGTGTCTACATTCCTTGGCCAACAAATCAAGTGGGTCCACACCTAAGAGAGAAATAAAGAGTTCAAATTCAACTTACACAAGCGGCCCACCTAATTTGTGAACCGGGGCATGTTCATGGTGGGTTTTTCACCTAATAAATGTCCTAAATCCAAATGACTTAAGAGTAGGGCTGTCTGTAGGCTGGGCTGGCCCATTAGGCTTTTGGGCTGAACTTGGGCTTCAATACCAGCCATGAGGGTCTGACCAGGATGAAAGTTTAGCCCGTTAAATAACCAGTTTGGGTTCAAGCTTTATTTAAGAGCTCATCAGCCTAACCTAGCCCATTTAAAAGTTGTAGGGTATTTTGGACTTATCCAGATCCTCCGCAAAAATGGTTGGCTAGACTTACTTGGGCATGTTTGTTTTGTCTACTCAACTCAGCTGGGTTGGGTCAGGTCGAGGGTCAACCTGAACCCAACCTAACCTCAAAGGAACCCAACCCACAGCCCTACCCAACACAAATTCCAACTCGAGATGCTCCACCTGAACACAAACCAAAGTCCTTTGTACTCGACCTAACCCATTCTAATATGACCCAACCGACCCAAAACCTGACCTGACCTGACCTGACTTGAACCCAAAATGAAACATGAACCCAAACTGAATTCAACCTGGGTTTACGTTTTCCTATCCAAACCCAACCCAACCCAAATCCAAATTAGGTTAGTGGTTTTCCACATGAATCAAACTAGAGGATTTTGACAACTGTTATGGGGAAAATGTGCCGACCTACCGTCAACAAGCCAGGTCAAGTGTTCTAGCAGCAATAGGTGTGACCCGATGGTTCAACACTTACCTCTCGACCAACTAGGAAGAAAACTCCATCATCAGGATGAGCTCGACCCCAACGTTAGGCCGAGCCCGATCTCAGAAAGTATGCCAAGCTCGAACTTTGCAAATATGCCGAGTCCCACCTCCGCAGACCAGAGCCCAACTAAGAAGAGCCCGACCTCTCAGTATTAGGTCGAGCTCGACCCCAACATTAGGCCGAGCCCGACCTAATCAAGTTGTTGTCCGTTCGCGATCCGCGCCGAAGATCGCAGAAACTATCTCTAACACAGTTCTCCTCGTCGAAGATTTAGAAGGATCTCTGCCGCACATAAAGTCAAAATCCTACTAGGATTTTGTCCTCGCCAAAACAGGGATGATCACCCTTTACGCCACCGCCTCTTCCCACTTATAAATAAGATCCCCAGAGGGAAGAGGTACATACAATATCTATCCCTAACACTTTTACACTTAACTAGACCTAGATTCCTGACTTTGGCAACGGAGGATCCCGGCACATGAGTCAGGTCTTCTTTGTTTGATCTTTGTGCAAGTTCATGAGCTAGAGAAGGCTGACCAGATTTCTGCATCAACAACAACGAACCGAACTCGGGCTGCGTCAATCGGGCTCCGGTCAACCAATACCGAAGTTGCAACCCTAGTTTTGGCCTGTCACGGGCCCAGTGTGGCTTGGGCCTTGGTTTTACTTTACAGGCTGGGTCTGGTCAGCCCAAACCTAACCCGTTTTCTGGTCTAGAGAAGAGGGGACGTTATGCAAGGAGGCTTGCTGATTCACACGCATTCTCACTGGGCAGCGTGGTACATGCGTTGCAAGATCCCAGCCATCAACGACGAGGTAGCTACCACCAGTCAACTAATTCGGTGGGCCACAATGCATGAAGCGAATGGACGGCTATAAAAACCTTGGAAACCATGTATGAAATGAATGGATGGCTAAGAAGACATTGCCCAAGTTTTTCGTTCTGGCAGCCAGTTTGATGAGTGGCCGGTTGATGGACGGCTGAGATGCTGTGGAGGAATTAGCGACTTCTTGTTCGTCGAAATGGCAATGAAAATCATGCATGTTTGCAAGCAAATTGAATTCCCAATGCACCCAAATACAATAAAACCAGTGTTGCCAAACGTGCGACTGGGCTGCAACCAAGGGATGTGGGTGAGACTCTGACCTCAAGGGCCCACCTAGATGTATGAATTGTAAATCCACGGCATCCATCTGTTTTTTTTAGCTTATTTTAGTGCACGATACCAAAAATGATGCAGATAAAAATATCAGTTGGACCACACCACAGGAAACAGTGGTTATTGACCATTAAAAATCTTTTCTGGGTTATAAAAGTTTTGTATCAAGCTGATATTTGTTTTCTCATTTCATCCATGTCCACGTGACCTTATCAACATTTGGATGGTTAAAAAACATACGGTGGATCTTATGAAGTTTTTAATGGTGGGCCTTCAATAACCACTGTTTCCTGTGGTGTGGTCCATCTGAAATTTATATCTACTTCATTTTCTGGAACATGCCCTAAATTAAGATGAAAAAACATATGGACGGCGTGGATATACAATGCATACATGGAGGTGGGCCCTATGATCAGGGTCTCACCTACATCGCTTGCTCCAGGCGCAGCCTAGGAGAAATTTACGACTGTGGACCCCACCTTTTATCCATTGGATATTCTTGAAGCAATACAGACTTAACATACGCACTTGGACCTCGACGTACGGACGACAAATTCCAGGACGAAAATACCCCTCCTTTTCAAGGAAACGGATTGGGTACTCCTCGCCACCCGCCGATGGCGTATCGTTGGTGGTCTGTGGGCCCCACCATGATGTATTCTTTTCATCCATGCCGTCCATATATTTTTCCAGATCATTTTATGGTATGAGACCAAAAATGAGGTACATCCAAATCTCAAGTGTACCACATTACAGGAAACAGTGTTGAATGAGCGTCAACCATTAGAAACTCAGGTGGAGCCCACTGTGATGTTTGTGAGAAATCCTCCCTGTCTAAGTTCATTCATAGGGTCACAAAGACCTGGATGAAGAGGAAAAACAAATTTTATAATGATCCAAAACTTTTGTAAACCCTAAAAGGGTTTCAATGATAGGCGTTCAATTCCTCGTTACCTTTTACTGTGTGATCCACTAGATCGTTAGATCTATCTTATTTTTCATCTCAAGCCTTAATATGAGCTCGCCAAATAGATGAACGGTTTGGATATAACATAGACCTCATGATGGGACCCACAAAAGCAACATAACAAAAAAAAAAAAAAAACAAACACAGATTGCCGCGGCACTACCGCCAGTTCGGCGGCAGTGTCGCGGCGGTCTGGCAATTTTTATTATTATTAATTTTTTTTTACAAGGAGAACTTTTTCTCCCTTACATTTTTCTCTAATACATAATTATGTAAATATGTATATATAAGTATATAAAAATATTTTCCTATCTTTTAATTCATTTCTTTGTCTACGTATTTAACAAGCATCTCCTAAACTAGAATGATTTTTTTTTTATATATATACACGCAGACACACCCCCACACACTCTCACTAGTGGAATTTCACCACCTACGGATACTCGAACGCTTGACCGGGTATTGAAACTCTTAAGAGCCTACCACCCAAGAGGGACATATTGAAATATGAGCGGGGCAAACTAGAAAAACAGCGGGGCAAACTGAAATATGAGCGGAGCAAACTTAAGTATGAGCGGGGCAAACTAGAAAAACAGCGGGACAAACTGAAATATGAGCGGGGCAAACTAGAAAAACAGCCGGGCAAACTGAATTATGAGCGGGGTAAACTGAATTATGAGCGGAGCAAACTAGAAAAACAGCGGGGCAAACTGAAATATGAGCAGAGCAAACTTAAGTATGAGGGGGGCGAACTAGAAAAACAGCGGGGCAAACTGAAATATGAGCGGGGCAAACTGAATTATGAGCGGGGTAAACTGAATTATGAGCGGGGCAAACTAAATTATGAGCGGGTAAATTGAAATATGAGCGGGGCAAACTAGAAAAATAGCGGGGCAAACTTAAGTATGAGCGGGGCAAACTAGAAAAACAACAGGGTAAACTGAAATATGAGTGGGGTAAACTAGAAAAACAGTGGGGCAAATTGAATTATGAGCGGGGTAAACTGAATTATGAGCGGGGTAAACTGAATACTCAATCCATTTCGTACCAGTTTCTATGCATATATGCACGATGATCGACACCCTTAACTAGACCTAAATTAGTCGTTCATAGTACACACCCAACTGACCGGGACCTCAAGACCTTGAGACCTATCTCATATCGACCGCCCTATCGCCGTGATCGTGGAGGTACCACCCATGCGTCGGTATGATACTCCGTTAGTGAGATACGCCGTGAAGAATAATAAGTGTATCATGTGCGCATGGCACGATGTATTTCATTCCACACATGTGCACAACACATGTCATGCACACATATACATGCCACACATGGGTGAGAGAATCTCTACCCATGTGTGTGATGTCACATACCCATACCTCTTCTCTCTCATGTGCATGAAAAGTCAACCTTTCTCCATGCCATACACTATGCATGACATTACCACACCATGCTATCCCATGCTCCTTTAATCCACCATTAATTACAAAGCATGAATTAAGTACCATAATCCTAGCCTAAGATGATATTAATCACATTAGCTTAACTTAACCAAAATTTTATCCATTTCTTTATAAATATCCCTCCATCCCTTAGCATTTCACCATTTTTCCATATGAAAGAGAGAGAGAGAGAGAGAGAGCGAGAGAGGAATGATCTTGGTGGGCCATCAACTCCATCAATCCCATCCCTTCCATCCATCTCAACCATCAATTCCATCTCAACCATCCATCTAATTCATCAAGGTGAATACACCCACCCTTTTCATTCTTATTTTGTTTTTGTTGTGTTTTTGTATGGTGGAGATGATGTTGATCATAATGATGTGTTTAATGGTGTGGATTCATGGGAGAATACAAAATAATAATAATAATAATAATAATAACAATGTTTTCATAGACTTTATGTGGGACCCATTGATTGTGGGCCCCACTAGAATTTTGTAGGTCATCCAAACCATCCCAAAGTGAGGCCATTGTGCTGGTCAAACATACATGTGCACACACGTGCACACACACCCAATAAATAAATAAATAAATAAAACAAAAAAAAAGAGACAGGAAAGCTGAACGCTGCAGCAAGCAGCGTCCAGACGCCCCTGCCGCTTGAAAGAAAAAGAAGGAAAGAAGTATGGGTCCCCAATGGGCCCCACCCATGATGTATGTATTAAATCCACGCCGTCCATTCAATTTTTCAGATCATTTTAGGCATTAAGCCAAAAAATGAAGCCAATGCATTTCTCTGGTAGGCCACACCATCAAAAATCATGTGAAGACATGCTAAAACATATAAAAGTACTTGTTGGGGCCCAATTGAAATTTTTATGCATTTGAAACTTGAAGTAAACGCTCCACCACGTGGGACACACACAACAGATGGATTGGATCGTCCTGTTGTGGGCCCCATATATGAGAAACAAAAATAAATAAATAAACAAAACAGCACTCTGACGCTGCAGCAAGCAGCGTCTCTGTTGACGCTGGAAAGAAGTGGGCCCCACCATAGGCCCTACCTTGATGTATGTTGAACATCAGCACCGTGCATTTGATGGGTCTCCTCTTAAAAATGGGTCACGCCAAAAATCAACCGTACAAAGAACTTAGGTGGCCCACACCATCTAAAATAATGTGCAGACATAGCTAAAACATATAAAAGCACTTGCTGGGCCCCACCTGAAATTTGGATGAATCTGAAACTTGGACTGACCCCTCCATCAAGTGGGACACACATAATGAATGGACTAGATCTCTCAAGTGACACACCTTGATTAGAAATATACAAATACTAATACTAATAATATTAATATTAAAATAAAATAATGGGTGTGAAGGCGGTGGCGTCATCCCCGGACGTCCACATTTGGGGTAAAATTTTGTGGGCCGATCATGGCCACACCATGATTTATGTGCTAGATCAACACCATTCATTCATCTTTCTAGCCCCATTTATTGCATGGTCCCAGAAATCGGGCCGATTAGAAGTTTAAGTAGGTCATGCCACTTGGACAGTGGAAATTGTACTTAAAATACTTAGATTTTTCTGAGGCCACCATGGTGATGAAAAGTATATTTGGGCCATTCATCCACTCCTTCAGACCATTTTAAGTCATGAGTAAAAGAATGAGGCAGATCCACACTTTAGGTAGACCACATTATAAGAAATAGTGTGAATAAAAATTCCTACTGTTAAATCCTTTGAGTTCTACTGTGTTGCGTGACTGCCACCAAAGTTAGGTCAGCCATTAGACCGTGGAGCCAACTCGTCACATGTATTTTACATCCAAGTCGTCCATCATTGAGACCATCTATGTGTTATGAGCCCCACTCGACGTATGTACCTTATATCCATGTCATTCATCTAGTGGGTGGTATCAGCTATGATGTTGTTTGTTATATGAACTGTTCATGGAGTGAACCCCACCATGTCAATGAGACCCACAATTATACAAAATATAATAATAATAATAATAAGGAAAGGGAATTGCATGCTTACCAATGAAAGCTTCCCTGGACATAATGTGATGCATGTGAAGCCCACCTAGGTGCATGTGTTGTATACCCACACTACCTATATATTTTCCAGTCACTTAGGAAGTGAGCCCACCTCCTGCCCGTGGACACAAGATGAAGTAGAACTCAATTTTAAGTGGGCCAGGCCATGCCACGAGTAGAAACAGTGTAGTAACCATTGAAAATTCTTAGGCTCTAGCATGCCCTTATATGTTGGAATGCTTCCTTGGCCATCGACTCTACTTTGTAGTATGATGTAGATCTATGCCTTTCATCGGTTTATCCTCATCATTTTAAGGTATGGTTCTATAGACTAGTCAGATCCAAATCTCATGCCACGGGAGCAATATTGATCACTTGTCCACCGTTAAATATTTCCTAGAGTTACAGTAATGTTTGTCAGAAATCTATCTATCTATTCCTTTTAATCAATCATGGACCACCTAATATACATGTTTTACCAGCCAATCATCTAATTTGATTAGATCATTTTAGAGTGTATGGCTGCCTATATATTTACAGCAACCTAAGTCGTTTTCATGGTGCCTATTATAATAGTTATTCCTCATTTAGTCCGCCAGTTGGTAGGGATCATGTGGATCACTACACTATAGGAATTTGGGATCTTAGGTGGCCTAACTAGTCGTGTGGATTGGTGGAAGTTGTGTGCACCACCACATGTGAGTGCTTGATTTTTTATAGCCCACTTAACTGTATGAAAATTAGGGCAATCGTGTGACTACTTGTTTAAGTAAATTTATGATTATTGTGGCCATTAACCATATGATCATTGACGGGATGAGTGATAACTAGATTTGACAAAATGGTGCTAAATATGTAGCTCATAAATCTTATGATCATGCGTGATGTGGATAACCGTAAATCATGTGGGTATGTGGGGAATATGTAGCCCAACCATATGATCAAGTAGTGCTTTGGTGACTACTAAACTATGTGAAATTGTGGTACTGGCCGCCCGGCTACGTGAAAATTTAGTAAAGCGGTTGCCCCATTATACGAAATATGGTATAATAATAATAATAATAAGTAACCATCTCACCTTAAGTCCCTTATTATGACAAAGTAGAGTGACATTTGTGTGGCCACTCAACCATGCGAACTTCTGATAATGGAGTGGCCATAAGACCATGTGGGCATATGAGAAATTATGTGATTACTCAGACTCATGGACTATGCCGATGGTGTAACTTCCTGGGTACATGAACTTAGGACTTGTGACAGATTGATCATGGGCCCATTGAGATATATTTTCGGCCCATATAATGAGGCTCATTGTGATGTATTTCTTACCCATGTGATGTGCCCCATAGTGATGTGAATTAGGCCTAGGTATGTGACCTACTTGTTAAATAGATTTAAGGCCACTTGCAATGTATTCGAGGCCCATGGGTGAGGCCCAATGTGATGTATTTGAGACCCATGGGCGTGGCTCATTGAGATATATTTTAGGCCCATGGGTTGTGGCTCATTGTGATGTATTTGAAGACCCATGTGTAGTGCTCACCTCTTGTGTGTTTGAAGCCCATGGGTCGTGAAGCCTGATGTGATGTATTCATGGCCCATGTGACGAGGCCCATTGCGATGTGTAAGGCCCATATGATACGGCCCAATGTGATGTATATGCGGCCCATGAGCGAGGCCCAATGCGATGAATGTGCGGCCCTTGTGTGAGACCCAAAGCGATATATCTGAGGACTGATGTGATGTGTGATTTCACCATGATGTATGTATTGATGTTTATGTGGGTCATTCCTTGGGGGCAATGTTGGTTAAATGTTCACATTGTCGAAGCCGATTGTTGAGGTCGGTTATTGATACTGATTATGAGTATGTGACAGCATAACATCATTATACATGCCCATACGCATCATCCGCATGTTTGTTATGAGATGTAGTTGATAATTGCATATGTCGTTGGGCAGATTGTTATGAGACTCCCCGATAGGCGAAGGTTATCTCACTTGAGCACGCAGTATGCACAGGATTGATGCATGACTGGATTGTATGACTCATGCATCTCGCATTATGATTACTGTACGCCCTAGCGACACCAGGGCCGTAGCCTCCACAGGCGTATCGTGGATGACCAAGTGGGACACCGGAAATGTTTGGTTCTAGCATACGGGCGCCATAGATGTCCCTCGGTGAAAATCCCTAAACCTCCGTGGCTAGGAGACGCCCCAACATCGAGACCGAGTGGATATATATGAGCGCATGAGGGCCGTATACCAGTCTGCCGCGTCTCTCACTATGTCGTGATCGGTTGGGAGGGGGTGTGACCTTACTCGCCTGAGTGATGGGGCAATATCTAGGTTGAGTTTGACCAGCTTGAGGAATGAGTGCGCTATCGACGAGTCGGGCCCGATATTGGCAGGCGGATAGTGAGGTCTCTTCCACTTACCCAGTTGTGCGCTCGGATAGGGGCGGCAAGTTGACGTAGTGTGATGACCCCGGTGATGATCCCAGAGATGAACTGTACTGATATGTGGACTTATTGAGTAGGAGTTGAATACTCATTCATTCACGATCCACTCGGGTTGGTGGTGCGCAACTATTTGTTACGTGTACCTTTGCAATGGCCAGGATTTTGGTTGGGGCGCGCAACTAACCTGAGATCAGGAGTTTACCACATTGAGTCTGACTATCCAAATTAGGTATGAGACTAGTTCGAATAGAAGTCCTTTGTGATAAACCCCATAGTCTGCGATACTACGTGCTATCATCCCGACTTCACTCCAGCATAATCATTTCATTCGCACCACATATTACATTGCATTAGTAACATTTAACATTTCAGGTTACTATATTTCAATATTTAGATACAGCTGACGGTATTTGTGAACTCATTCGGAATTGTATATTGCATTGCATCCTCGACATCTGATATTTGGCTCTTTATAACTCTTCATTTACATAACTGATTTATATTGCGTACTCTGATATTGTATGACTCATGGACTTGTCAGCGTTTTCGATATTGTATAATTATGGCATGACAATATGATGATGATGTGATTACGGATGCATGTAATATGGTTATGGCTATGGTATGATTTCCTTGTAGCATATTTATCTTGCTTGCATGTAGGACACAATGCACACACATGTGTATTCACTAGGCTTTTTGCCTAAGCCTCCTATTTTTCATTTTTTTTTCAGGGCTGGAGTAGCTTTGAAGACTTTGCTTTCTCAATGCATTGTATCTATTTTTTTTTTTAGATTTGGCAATGTTGACGTTGTGTACCTTTGGAAAGCATTGTACTTGTAACAATCAGGATTTCTATTGGAGAATGTTGCTTGGTAATTTGATCATGGATATTTATGCTCAGGTATTACTATGTATATAAATAAATTTAAAAAAAAATCAGTCAAAAATCTTCCTTGTGGTGCGCCGAACTCGGGACTTGGTGTATAGAAGTCGAGTGCCGAATTCGGGGCATCACGGAAGCTGTCCGTCCTCGGATTTGGGGCGTGACATGAGGAGAGGTGGAAGTGTTAATGTATGGATGGCCTTAGAACTAGAGATGATGGAGAAATTCATGATGCATGTGTTTGAGATGTAGTCCTTTCCTTATATTAGATGTTGGTATAGACGTGAAATAGGATAGTGTCCTTATCATATGTATGAGTTGTACTGTAGTGAAAAGAGTACAAACTATAGTGTTTGACTATTAACTTTTTTGGTGTCCTTGTACAATGGTTTGATTACAGTGGTTCACATCTTTGCACAGAATGCATAGTTTTTAATTTTCACAAGTGGGAGACATTTTTGGGTGATGTAGAACAATTCATTGGTCAGTTGACTTCCATTGAGGATGTATCAAGGCACAAAGTGACATATATTCACTATAAAAGAATAAAATTACAAAAGATAGAGATTACTCTATTCGAACAAGTCTTGAATCACCTGAGCTATCAGCTTGAAACCCTACGAACGAATTAGAAAGCTCTTGATACCCCCTATTCCCGATTACACCCATATTTATACATACTGACTAAACATGTATTTTTCGAATTTTCTCAATGGCACTTCGGTGGGACTTTGATGTCATCGACGGTTCGTCGATGGCATCGAACCTCTTTTGATAGCTTTGAGCAGGACACCAAAAGTGTCGAGTAACAAATCGTGAAATTTTCGTATTTTTCTGATGGCATTGAACAACTGTCAATGGCATTGAACAACAAATCGTGCTGTGCACCTTTTTCTCTTTTTTATTTTTATTTTTATTTTTTACATGGAGAATATTTTTCTATCTTTTAATTCATTTCCTTGTCTATTTATTTAACAAGCATATCTCCTAAACTAGAATGATTTACTTAAAATTTGTAGCCATAGGTCTACGTTCAAAAGGACATGTATCAGCAATCACATGGATCTTAAACACAATCTACTAACATCACCATTATTACCTTAAAATTAATCCCATCCTTCGGTTGGACGGATTGGAAGGTAAAATCCCGGGATATGCGGGGCGTGCTAAACAGACCCAGTGAACTTGTCCGGGGATATAGCAATCCCATGGATCCATGGGATTCGCCCGGCCAAACAGGCCCTTATTGGAACGGAGTGAAGAAAGGGAGTGAAAACGGCAACGACGAAAGCAACACAGTGGAAAGGGGTGAAAGAAACGGGACTGAAATCAACGGAGCAAACTAGAAAATCAGCGGGGCAAACATGAAATTGAGCGGGGGAAACTAGAAAATCAACGGGGCAAACTATGAAATCAGCGGGGCAAACATGAAATTAAGCGGGGCAAACTAGAAAATCAGCAGGGCAAACTAGGAAATCAGCGAGGCAAACATGAAATTGAGCAGGGGAAACTAGAAAATCAGTAGGGCAAATATGAAATTGAACGGGAGAAATGAGAATATGTTCTAAACCAAAATTATTTACTTAATGTATCATATATGATTTTGGGGTAGGAGAAGCAACTTTAGCTAATTAACCTGATTATTTTTCAAGATTTCATCAGGTCAATGGTCGAAAATCCATTTCATTCACTTCGTGGTTAATTTTAATCAGTTTGCGGTTAATTTCAATCAAATTTTGATGACTTGGATTGTCATGCAGCTATGCCGTGTACAGTGGAAGAATTCCTTTCATTTTTTAGTCAGTGTTGCAATAAAAAATAATAGAAAATGGGCTTTATTGTTACACACTGTCAGCATGACGATTCATAAGCAGGTGTAGCAATTATATATGACACAGGCAAATAGCAAAATTGTGTTTGCAAAAATGACGATTCATATGCTTAACCCGCTCATTTTCATGTTTGCCCGCCTATTTTTCTAGTTTGCCCTGCTCATACATCAGTTTGCCCCGCTGTTTTTCTAGTTTGCCCCGCTCATACTTCAGTTTGTGTATGTGTGTTTTTCTTTTGGGAGAACTTTTTCTCCCTTACATTTTTCTCTGATACATAATTATGTAAATATGTATATATAAGTATATAAAAATATATTTCTATCTTTTAATTCATTTCTTTGTCTAAGTATTTAACAAGCATATCTCCTAATTCATTTCTTTGTCTAGGTATGTGGGCCCCACCATGATGTTTGCTTTTCATCCATGCCGTCCATATATTTTTCTAGATCATTTTATGGTATGAGACCAAAAATGAGGTATATCTAAGTCTCAAGTGTACCACATTACAGGAAACAGTGTTGAATGAGCGTCAACCATTAGAAACTCAGGTGGAGGCCACTGTGATGTTTGCGAGAAATCCTCCCCGTCTAAGTTCATTCATAGGGTCACAAAGACCTGGATGAAGAGGAAAAACAAATTTCATAATGATCCAAAACTTCTGTAACCCTGAAAGGGTTTCAATGGTAGACGTTCAATTCCCCACTGCCTTTTACAGTGTGGTCCACTTGATAGTTAGATCTATCTTATTTTTCGTCTCAAGCCTTAATATGAGCTCGTCAAATAGATGGACGGTTTGGATATAACACAAACCTCATAATGGGACCCACAAAAGCAACACATAAAAAAAAAGAAAAAAATAACACAGACTGCCGCGGCACTATCGTCGGTTGGGCGGTAGTGCTGCGGCAGTCCGGCAGATTTTTTATTTTTATTTTTACTGGGAGAACTTTTTCTCCCTTACATTTTTCTTTAATACATAATTATATAAATATGTATATATAAGTATATAAAAATATTTTTTTATCTTTTAATTCATTTCTTTGTCCATGTATTCAACAAGCATATCTCCTAAACTAAAATGACTTTTTTTTTTTATTACACATGCACACACACACCCCCACACACTCACACCAGTGGAATTTCACCACCTATGGATACTCGAACGCTTGACCGGGTGTTGAAACTCTTAAGAATCTACCACCCGAGTAAGAGTAAGGATCCAAACTAGAATGATTTGCTTAACGTACCATATATGATTTTGGGGTAAGAGAAGCTAATTTAGCGGGGCAAGCATGAAATTCAGCGGGGGCAAACATGAAAATGAGCAGGGCAAACATGAAATTCAACGGGGCAAACATGAAAATGAGAGGGCAAGAATGAAAATGAGTGGGCCAAACATGAAAATGAGCGAGGCAAGCATGAAAAAGCGCGGGGCAAACATGAAAAAGAGTGGGGTAAACTAGAAAATCAGCGGGGAAAACATGAAAAACAGCGGGGTAAACTAGAAAAACAATAGAGCAAACTGAAAATGAGCGGGGCAAACTAGAAAATCAGCGGGGGAAACATGAAAATCAGTGGGGGAACCATGAAAAGCAGCGGGGCAAACTAGAAAATCAGCGGGGCAAACTGAAATATGAGTGGGGTAAACTAGAAAATCAGTGGGGGAAACATGAAAATCAGCGAGGGAAACATGAAAAGTAGCGGGGTAAACTAGAAAATCAACGGGGGAAACATGAAAAGCAACGGGGCAAACTAGAAAATTAGCGGGGAAAACATGAAAAGTAGCGGGGCAAACTGAAATATGAGCAGGGCAAACTAGAAAATCAGCGGGAGAACCATGAAAAGCAGCGGGGCAAACTAGAAAATAGCGGGGGAAACATGAAAAGCAACAGGGCAAACTAGAAAAACAGCAGGGCAAACTGAAATATGGCGGGGGAAACATGAAAATCAGCGGGTGAACATGAAAAGCAGCGGGGCAAACTAGAAAAGCAGCGGGGCAAACTGAAATATGAGCGGGGCAAACTAGAAAATCAGTGGGAGAAACATGAAAATCAACGGCGAAAATATGAAAAGCAGCGGGGCAAACTAGAAAAGCAGCGGGGCAAACTGAAATATGAGCTAGGCAAACTAGAAAAAAAGCGTGGCAAACTAGAAATTCAGAGGGGCAAACATGAAATTGATTTCATAGTTTGCCCCGCTGATTTTCATGTTTGCCCCGCTGATTTTCTAGTTTCCCCCGTTGATTTTCTAGTTTGCCCCGCTGATTTTCTAGTTTGCCCTGTTGATTTTCTAGTTTGCCCCGCTGATTTTCTAGTTTGCCTCGCTGATTTTCTAGTTTGCCCCGCTGATTTTTTAGTTTCCCCTGTTCAATTTCATGTTTGCCCCTCTGAATTTCTAGTTTGCCCCGCTCAATTTCATGTACGGCTGAAAGTTGGGCGGGTTCAACCCAACCGACCCGTGACTAACCCGACATTGGGTCAGGCTCGGGCAGGATATATCAGGTCCGATCTCAAGCTTGGGCTATACAAACACCAACCCAATAAAACTTAGGTTGGGCTTGGGTTGAGGTCTCAGGTTGCCTGACCCAACCCGAACCCAATCAATATATTAGTTACTTATAAATTATAATTGAGTGTGGATTGTTTGTGTAGAAGGTACACTAGTGATGTCGAGTCTTATTTGTCCACGTCATTTCCAAGGACTCAAGCTAACAAGATATGTTGGATTTCTCTCTCTCAAATAGATTGCGTGCTATGTTACAAGACTTTTTAAAGGAGTAGTCCTATATTTTAACTTGGTTTTTTAAATAAAAAAATGAAGTTCTTTATGATGAATAATCACGTATATAATTAACAAAATCATAGATACAAAAAATAAGTCTTATATTGAAATATAATAAACTAATGTAATAATGAAAATATTAGCACGTATACACCCGACCAACCCAATCAACCCGTCAAGCTCTCTTGGGCTGGGCTTCGGTTGAGAATTCTCAACCCAATATTAGGTTGGGTTATGTTAGGGTTGAGCACCAACCCGAACCAACCGACCCAACTTTCAACCCTAATTTCATTTTTGCCCTGCTCAATTTCATGTTTTACCCACTAAATTTTTAGATTTTTCCACTCAATTTCATGTTTGCCCCGCTGAATTTCCAGTTTGACCGCGAAGTGATTGAAATTGACCACGAACTGAATGAAATGGATTTTCGACAATTGACCCGATGGAATCTTGGAAAATAACTAGGTTGGCTGGCTAAATTAGCTTCTCCTACCCCAAAATCATATGTGGTACGTTAAGTAAACCATTCTAGTTTAGGAGATATGCTTGTTAAATAAATTGACAAAGAAATGAATTGAATGATAGAAAAATATTTTTATATACTTTTATATATATATATATATATATATATATACATATTTACTTAATTATGTATTAGAGAAAAATGTAAAAGAGAAAAAGTTCTCCATGTAAAAAAAAAAAAAAAGTTGGACTGCCGCGGCACTATTGCCGGTTTGGCGGCGGGTTCGGCGGCACCGGTGGTAGTGCCGCGGCAGTATGTAAACATATATATATATATATATTTTTTTTGTAATGTTACTTTTGTGGGTCCCATCATGAGGTCTGTGTTATATTCAAACCGAGCGCATATTAAAGCTTGAGACGGAAAATAAGATAGATCTAACTATCAAGTGGACCACACGGTAAAAGGCAGTGGGGAATTGAACGTCTACCATTGAAACCCTTTTAGGGGTTACAGAAATTTTGGATTATTATGAAATTTGTTTTCTTCTTCATCCAGGCCTTTGTGATCTTATGAATAGATTGGATGGGAAATAAATGTCATGGTGGGCCCTACAAAATTTTTAACGGTGAAAATCAAATTTCCCGCTGCTCTATGGTGTGATCCTGTTGATCTTTGGATATGATTTTTTTTTTTTTTTTTTTTTGGGATAATGCCCCCAAAATGATCTCGAAATATGGATGAACGTTGTGGATATAATAAATACATAGCTGTGGGGCCATATAACTTTGATCTCTTTTGAGCCGTTCGTACAACTCTCGGTTGGAGGAGCGTCAGCGCTCGTCTTGAAAGGAAGGCGGGGGTATTTTCATCCTGAAATTCCGACTCCGTACGAGGAGGTCAAAGTGCGTATTCTAAGTTTGTATTGTTTCCAAAAAACCACTGGATAAAAGGTGGGGTCCACAGTCGTAAATTTCTCGCAGCCAAGTTGCCCTCTTTAAAATGAAGACTTAGGGGTAGAAATGTGGACCGTTGAGACATTTCTGGTGCCCAACGTGATATTTATATGTCATCTAAACCGTTCATAAGTTATTTCCGTTGGGATGAACTGAAAACACATATATTAACCTAATCAAAATTTCTGTGGGGCCATGAACGTTTCATGGTGGGCTTTCAATCCCCACTTTTTTCCTATGGTGTGCTTCACATTACTTTTAGATGCGCCTCATTTTTTGATGTTTATCATAACATTAGCTGGAGAAACCGATGGACGGACTGGATGTCACACACGGACATGCGGTGGGCCCAGATAGCTTCCGCCTACAAAATCTTCCTCTAGGATGTGTCGCGCTCTGCAGCAGCAGTTCCAGCCAACATAAAAACCCTTCAGAATCAAATCAAAGCGCGCGCAGCAGCAACCGCAGCTATTCCAGCCAGCATAAAACCCCTTCAGAATCAAATCAAAGCGCGCGAAGCAGCAGCAGCAGTTCCATCAATGGCGATCGAATGCCTCGTTCTAGGTTAGCATCATCTCTCTTTCTCTCTTTCTCTCTTTCGGTTTTCTCTTCCGTTGGAATGAATGCAATACGAAAAGATCCCTGAGAGAGATTGAAGAATGCAGGGGCCGGGCAGGAAGTGGGGAAGAGCTGCGTAGTGGTATCGATGGGAGGGAAGAAGATAATGTTCGATTGTGGCATGCACATGGGTTACACCGATCGCCGCTGCTATCCTGATTTCTCCCTGATTTCTTCTTCCGACTTCGACAACGCTCTCACCTGCATCGTCATCACTCACTTGTATGTTCCATTTCCCTCTCTTTCTTTTGAAAGGATTCCTCCTTCAAGTTTTCAAACGGCCAGGACCTCCTATTGCTTGAATGGGGAGTTATTTGATAGTTGATACTCTGGCTGCTGCATACGACGCTTGATACACAGGCAGTTAAAAATGCTACACGTGGCTCATATTAACCAAAAAATACAGTATAAAAATCATGTTCGCTGAACTATCCTAAGCTCTAATTTGTGGACTGTTGTTTTTTGAAAAAAAGGCCATTGGATATTTTTCATTTCCAACTGTCAAATAAATTTCCAGTAATCTAATATTTCGTTAACGAAATGAGTAGTGTTCAGTTTATGATACATCTAAACTTATGCCCATAATTTGGATGGTTTAGTTTGAATTATTTATCGGGCAAGCAATTTATGAATAATTTCTAACTGCCTTCATACCATCCATCACACTCTTGAGTATCAAAGTATTTCTTTAATTGAATTCTTTGATATGTTCCACACGGTTTTTCTTTTAGGGCATGCTTGAATATCACCAATTCCATGTAAATCAATGGGAATGGAAATGTAAAAGGTTTTCCATTGATGTGACAATTTGATATGTTTGGATGGCAAAGGCAAGGGAGGCTTCCTCAAAGCAATCATTTCACTTTTCTATAGTTGGATTCATCAACATAAGAAACCATGTGATCATTGTCTCACAAATATGATATTTCCGTTTGTAGGCAAACAAGACGTGTAAAAATGGAATCCATGTTCAATAGTGCTCTTGGAAAAACATCATTGCCTTAATTGCCTTTTGCATTTCTTTTCCATTAGAATAAAAATGCTATTAGCATCATCACCTATAATAGGAATATCATCTACATAGACACTCATAATAATTGTCTCCTTTACATGCCTCTTGACAAACACAAAATAATTAGAATGAATATTAGAAAATCCAATATGAATCTAGGCCCCACTAAACTTACTAAACCAGGCTCGAGGAGCATGTTTCAAACCATATATCGTCTTCTTCAAATGACATACCTTCCTCTCCTCTACCTTTTTAGTAGATTCAGGAGGACGAAACACAGATCTCCATAGTCAAATCACCATTCAAAATGGCATTTTTAACATTAAATTAGTATTTTAAAAAAGTGCAGAGGCAAATGCAAATTGACAACAAGAGAAATAATTACCCGAACAGAGTTCATCTTAACAACATAAGCAAAGGTTTTAGAACAATCCTCAACAAAGGTTTGCGTAAAGCCTTTAGCTCTAAGGTGAGCTTTATATTGACTGTCGAGCTATACTTCCATCAAGATTGTACTTGAGTGCATACACCCAACGACAATCCACGAGATTTTTCTTAATTGGTAACTTAATCATCTCCCATGTATGATTCTTTTTAAGAATTACCATTTTCTCCTCCATAGCTTGTCACCACAGAGGAGAAATGAGTGTCTCCTTATGATTTTTAGGAATGAAGTAAGAGCACTTGAGAGCAAAAACAAAAGACCTTCGCTGAGGAGACAATGATATGAAACAAAACATTGAATAGGATGAGAGGTGCACTGTCTTTTTGCTTTTCAGCAACAAGTTGTCAAACAACCATTTACTCTAAAAGTTTAAGTTGATCCCCTGTGGGAGAATAATATATTAGCGAAGCATATTTGCTGCTCTCAAGATTCGAACATAGGACCTTCCACTCTGATACCATGTCAAACAACTATTTACTCCAAAAGCTTAACCTGTCAGAGTATGGTGTATCAATTTATATCAAGGGACTTTATCACTTCAACACAGGTAAGTTCAAAGAAGGGTTGTCTAAATATGGATCAAGATAAATAGGCAAATGAGTAGGAAGCCAAAGGAGCATGCTTCATGGTGTCCTAAGAAAGAATAAGATTATGAACATTCCTTCGTTTGTATACCTTCAAGTTGGGCTTAGTGGAATCAATCATCGGTAATCTTATCTCTAGCATTATTGGGTTTGGAAGGACAAACACTATTTCATCAGACTTAAGGACAAGGACAGGAAGAACCATAGAATGGTGCTCTCCCTTTTCACCAGAAAAATACGGAGCATCTTTAACAAATTTAACACCCATGGAAACATAAGCTTTTTATTAGTAATTGGACTAAAACATTTATACCACATTTCTGAAGATGAATATGTCAAGAAAATGCCAGCTCGATTTGATAATTTATTTCGAAGAGGATCAATATTATAGGCACAACAAATGCACCCAAAGACCCGCCATGGAATTTTTAGGGATTGGGTAGAGGGCTGAAAAATATTACACAGGTGACTCTCCAGCAAGAACCTTAGTATGAAGACGATTAATTAGATAATAGGCTATGGGAATAGTCTCTAACAAAAAAGATTTAGGAACAAACATACCAACGAGGAGAGCACGAGTGACTTTTAAAAGATGTCTATTTTCCTTTTAGCAATTCCATTTTGTTGCGGGGCATATGCACATGTGGTCTGAGAATTAATACCATGCTCATAAAGATAAGATAACGTAGTATGGGAAAGATTCTCTTTTGCATTGTTTCTATAGAGAGTTCCAATATTCACATTAAATTGATCTTTGACCTAAATATGAAACACTTTGAAAATTGAGCTAACCTCATCTCTGGTTTTCATCAAATAAATCAACATCATACAAGATGCATCATCAATAAACTAAATAGAGCATTTAAATCCATTAAAAATAGAGTGTCCCAAATCGGTTACGTATCGGCCGTAACGTAATGGTAACGGTTATGACCGTTACGTGGTTCGAGGTCGAAACGGTGAGGTCCAAGAAAAAGAAGCACAACGGCCGTTACAGGGTATAACGGCCGTTACCTTGTAATGTTTTCTCTCCCGAAAAAACTTTCTTCTTCTATCTTATTAGAAGGAAAAAAAAGAAAGAAAAAAGAAAGAGACACCTATTCTTGGAAACGATTCTTCTTCTTTCTTCTACTCCTCTGCTAGCAGTGTCTCTCTCTCTCTCACTCGCTTAGGGTTAACGTTTCGAAATCGAAGGGGGAGAGAGACACCCATGTGCATCTTTCTCTGGTTAGGGTTCCGAAATTGAAGGTGTAGAGAGATAGCCATGCGTCTCTCTCTCTCTCTCTCTCTCTGGTTTTAAACTCAAAAAGGAGAGAGACTGTCACGTGCAACTCTCCCTCTCTTGGTCTCTCTGCCCATTTACGAAACCCCCCCCTCTTTTCGATTTCGAAGCCCGAGGAGGTCTCGGATTACGTGGTTTAGCACACCACAGTGTTATGTTGACATGGAAAAGTTCTGTGGGCCCCACCATGATGTATGTGTTATATCCACACCATCCATCTATTTTTCCATATCATTTTAGGAACGAGCCCAGAAATGAGCCAGATCTAAAGCTCCTATGGACCACACAAAAAAAACAAGGTGATTGAATGCTTGTCATTGAAAACTTCTTAGGGGCCTAGGGCCACAAGTTTTAGATCAAGTAGATATTTGTGTTTTCCCATCATCCAAGTCTTTATAACCATATGAAGAGGTTGGATGGCAAATAAACGTCATGGTGGGCCCTAGGAATCTTTCAACGGTGGACATCATTGTCCCCACTGCTTTTGTAGTGTGGTCCACTTGAGCATTGGATGGTCATTTTTTATTATTTTATTTTTTTAATCATGGCCTAAAATGATAGAGAAAATGGATGGATGGTGTGGATATAACACACACATCACATTGGGGCACACAGAACTTTGCCACGTCCGAACAACAATCCCCCTTTCTCTCTTTTCATCATTTACGAGGGAAACCCTCTCTCTCCCTTTTCAATTCAAAACAAGCCAACATGGCTTATTTTCAACCATGTCTTTCTTTTTACTAGCAAAGGTCCAGTGAGTTGGACCATAATTATGGTCCACTTTGGTGCTTCCTTGACCACGGGGCCCACCTTGATGCATGTGTTGTATATCCACGCCGTCCAACCTATTGATAAGGTCACGTAGATTTGGTTGAAGGGAAAACCCAAATAATAGCTTGATCCAAAACATTTTTTGGTCCCAAGAAGTTTTTAATGGTGGGAATTCAATTCCTATTGTGTGGTCCACCTTCAATTTCAATTTGCCTCATTTTTTGGACCACACCTTAAAATGAGTTGGCAAAAAGGATGGATGGCATGGATATACAACAAATAGAATGAGGTGGGCCCCACATTCAAGGCCTCACCCACTAGTGGTCCACATCTGCCTCATTTTTTGGACCATGCCTTGAAATGAGTTGGCAAGACATTGAGGTGGCCCCACGTTTAGGTCTCACCCTCTAGTAGTCCAATTGAGATTTGGATCTGCCTCATTTTTGGACCATGTCCTTAAATGAGTTGGTAAAACGGGTGGATAACATGTATATGCAATACATACATTGGGGTAGACCACACGTACAAGGCCATAAAAATTTGTACACGAGGCGTGTATTAACTCAAAATTAACCAATTAAATTATGGGATTGTTGTTGCCATGGTATTGTTTGAATGATTTTAACTATTAATTTGTAGACATTTGTTTTTTGAAATAGGACCATTTGATATTTTGCATTTTTCATTGTCCAATAAATGTCCATCAATCATTAGTGGGATAAGAGCTAATAAATTGCATAAATTTGAGGCTGATTTGTGACATCAAGTGGTCAGCCAAATCAGCCCCAAATTAACAACACTATTCACTCAAATATAATTCCAATTTTTTCTTAGGATCTACTGGGGAAATGATATCAATTTTTTTTAGAGTTAAAGATATCAAATTGTTAGCTATATAAATTACATAATAGGGCCTAAAAGTCTCCAGACTCTATATGTTGAAAAAAAATGTACGCGATTTGCGAGGTATGTAATATGCCAATACTATAAATAATTGTCAAACCTGTAAATGTGAGATGTTTTGGTATTAAATTTATCATTGATATTATATAATTAGAAAATTAAATATAAAAGGTTTGCAGTTAATCCCAATTTATCAAATTAATAAATTCATCAGACAACCCGATACAACATTCTCATCAAAGAGTGGACCGTTACACCACCATAAACATGTTCCAAATTATAAATGAATGCATATTTGGAATATTTAGAATATTTCGGATTTAATGGATATTTTTCTATAATTTTTTGACCAAAAAAAATTGCACCGTTACACACCCCGTATCGGCCGATACGGGGCGTATTTGTATTGGTAACGGTGGGCATCGTTATGCCCACCGATATCACAACGGAGCACCTTGATTAAAAATAATATGAATTGGACCCCATACGCATGAATTAACCAAAAAAAAATAAAATAAAAAATCTACTAGGCTTATGGTGTTTGGCTAAGACAAAAGCCTTACACTTTAAATTTTTGACATCATTAGACTTGATCGATGTTGGTAATAAAGGTTGTAAGACTAGACTTGATGGATGACTAAGCCTACAACGCCAGATATAAATGTCTTCCTTCTTGACACTAAGATACTCACTAACATGACTTGAAGTATTTAAACAAAAAATATATAAACCATCATTCTCATATTCACCACCAAGCACCTTCTTCGTATTCAGATACTGGAAAACACAATAAAGAGGATAAAAAGTCACACTAAAATTAAGGTCCTTTGTAACATGACTGACTTATTGTAAATTAGACGCAAGGAAGGTGAGGGAAGGTGATCGACTAGGTAGAGAGGATTGTTTAAGAAGAGGAAAAGATAACTCTCAAGTTGGTGAGGCTCTCCCAAAATCTAGAGAAGATCGTTCTAGAGCAAGGAATCCTTCTAGGGCATTGTCCAAGAACAATCAAAGAGATAGATTTGGGGATCTTTCCCCAGGGTTAAAGCATTTGACAATATTACAAAGCCAAGATGTAAACTACGAAGATCGAGGGAGCTGGACGACGGTTTTATTTGGGAATACACTGCTCAACGGAAGCGAAATGCCCATTCCAGGGGAGTGATGGAGCAATGAGTGGTTAAAGACAAGCGAAAAGGCTTGGTTGTGGATGGCGGTTCTTTAGGAGATGATGGTGATTCTCCTAGTAGCCGTCTCTTGACCAGAAGAGAGAAAGAGGCCCGTCATTATGAGGATCCTTCTGCGATTGACTGTGACAAAGACTTGAGAGTCTAGATCTCCATCGGGAAAAGGAGGGAAAAAAGTAAGCATAAGCCTCTGAAGAAGGGCCTTAATCTACTAAGAGCACTGCCTACTCTCTTTGTGGACTGATTCCTAGAAGAATGGAAGGATATCCATTTCTCTCGAGTCTTTGGTAAATTTGCTAAGGTAAGAGAAGTGGTTATCCTAAGAGAGAAGGGCTCGGGCTCCATTGGAGGCTTTGTGTGCACGAGAAAGCAGGAGGATGAAGATATCATCAAAGCTATCAAAGGCCTCATTAGCTAGAAGTTTTATAGGAAGACAATTAGGGTTCAGGTGGCCCATTTCGAGTCCGGAGACGGTAAACCAAGGGCAAAGGGCTCAAGGGACCTCGAAAGCGACTCCATTGCCTCCACTCATCCCCTTTCGGTATTGGCTAAGGGAGTGGATGCCCCTGTAAGGGCTCCTCCCCGATACTGGCCGAAGCTGTGCCCCTTGCGACAGCTCTAGTGTCCTACAAAGATGCCTTACAGGGACCACATTCCCCCATCTTCCAGTAGGTGTACCTGCTTCTCCCCTAATTCCTCCCCCTCCTCTGCAAGTAGAGGTGGGCTAAGCTCGGCTCGGCTTGTCCATGTTGTACTCGAGTTCGAGCTTGGCCTCGAGCTCAACATTGGCTTGGCTTGTTTGCCAAAGCTGTTAAGTCGAGTTCGAGTCGAGCTTGAGCTTGTTGGGTGAGAGAGTAATGGATTCTGTTCTTGATCCTCCTCCATTGATGAAAAATTCAAAATCCTCCTCCATTGATGAAAAATTCAAAAATCTTAGGAGAATCAAAGCAAAACCTGATGAAAAAACCAAACAAAGCTTCGAATCGGATGAGGAAACCTGTAAGAACCGATTTGTTCTTGATCTTCTTCCACTAGCAGAAATCCAAGTACTAAAAAAGAAACAGAGCAGAACACAGATCAGAAATCTAAGTAAAGAGCTCTAGCCAATCAGATCATTCGATTTCCTTGAAGCTCTAACAAATCTGAGAAGAACCCATCTCTGATTTCTTGGGTTCCTCACCCAAGAAGTAGTTCTCAAGAGTTGAAATCATACTATTGTGGAGCTGAAATGAATACTGGTGGTGGTGGTATGGGTGAGCGTGCGGCTGGCAGCGGGTAGAGAAAGAGAAGAAAGAGAAAGGGAAATGGGGTGCGTGCGGTCGGGTAGAGACTCTAGGTTTTTTTTTTTTTTTTAAAGTTAAAAGTTAAAACTTTTATGTGTGTGTGTGTGTGTATATATATATATATATATATATATATATAAAATATAATATTATATATAATATATAATATTTAATATATTTATTAATCGAGCCGAGTCGAGCTCGAGTTCGAGCTTCGAGTCGAGTCGAGTTCGAGTTGAAATGCCCCCTGGTCGAACTCGGCTCGAACTCAACTCGAGCTTCAAATAATTAGCTTGACTCGGCCTGAATTGGCCATTCAAGCCGAGTCAATTCGAGTTGACTCGAGCCAAGTCGAGCGAGTTGTTTGAGCTAGCTCGACTCGTGAACAGCCCTACCTGCAAGAAGCCTTCTCCATCTCTGTATCCAAGCCTCCACTAATGGCCCTTCCATCTTCATTCCTTCGGATGTCCTGTTAAAGGCTAGGGATGCCCTTCAGTGGAGTCTCATTGTTTCTCTTTGTCAAGGTTATTCCTCACATGGCTTAGGTATTTGGTTCTAGTTCTTCTGTAACCTGGGCTCGGGCAATTTGTTTTTTCAATATCTCAGTCCTTCATTTGTATGGGTTTCCCTTCGCTCCTCACAGACATCGATAAAGTGGTCTTTACAAGTCTCCCTCACTGGGCTTGCTCGATGAAATCCATATGCAAATGGGGTAGATTGGTCGATTTTCAGGTTTTTGATGTTTGGTTTTGTTTTTCGGATGTTCCATTAGAGCTTTGGTGTGAGTTCTTTTAATCCTTGGGTTCTTGTATAAGAGAGATGGGTTTGGTGACCTAGGCTACTGAGTGCTGGGAAGAGCTCCGCTCGGTTAGGCTATGCATTCTAGTTAAGAGGACGATGATGGTGCTAGAATCTATCAAGGTCATAGTCAAAGAGGATTCCATTGTGGTCTGTGTGATCAAAGAAGACATCTTCGATTGGTTGCAATCTTCTGAGGAAGCTTGCCTGCCTGTTAATGATGTCTTTCGTCCGCTTCCCTAGTTGGTCCTTGTTTGTGAGGATGAAGGCACTTGCCAATGTTGTCAAATGGCATATTCGATCGCATATGGTTGCCTGTGTGATCACTTATGCGATCGCACAACCACATAAGCTACTACACATTTCTTTTCCCGGAAAATTAAAAAAGAAAATGGAAAAAAGTTAAGAAAAAAATTGAAAAAATCTACAAAATAAGATAAACTTTATGAATTAGTAGAAGTGATCCAATTTGTTGTTTTTATCTATTTCATTATAATTTGTTATTTGTGTAATTAGTAGCCTAAGCTACATAAGTAAAATATAATACTCAACAAGTCACACTTAACACTAAGCCATCTTCTAAGTTTTAATTCATTAACAAATAACAATTAACAAGTAATAATAAATAACAAGTCAACAACTTATTATTTATTTATTTATTTTTCTTGAGAAATGAATATGATGTCTTGATGATTGATGAGTTACAATCTAAAAGTTACAAAATACAAACTACAAGTTACAATTTATAAAATACAAACTCATAAGCTCATATTTCTTTGTAGTGTTAAGAAGGCTGTTGTGAATTGGGAGATAGCCGGATGAAGCAGATCACACTTAATGTGCTTGCTCATGTGATGGAGAGCAAGGGCATGATTGTGCATAAAGACCGTGATTCTTCTAGCCCTAGCAATCACCTTAAAATACAACATACCTATATATTTTAATATTAGATCAAGACAATGTGCCGCGCATGGGGTCCACAATGAATGACGTCTCTTCTTCATAAGAAGGTGACCGACTGTTATATAAGAGGTTGCGTTGTCCGTGATAACTTGGATAACATATTCCTCTCCCACCCCATCAATTACACTATCTAACAATTTGAACAAATACTTGATCATGTGGAAATGAGCCAATACATCCACGAACTTTAAAAACATGGTCTCAGTTGGACAATTCGCAAGAAAGTTTATCAATGTCGGAGCGGATCTATTTTCCCATTCATCAGCCATTAACGTACAAGTATAGAGTTTCACGTCTCTTTGTATTCAGAGGCAGTTTTTGATTAACTCAACCTCCTTTTTGGGGCAACTCTCCCTCACTTTATCTAGGAAGGGGGTTTTAATCCAGGTCTAAATTGACCTTTAGCTTCCACCATAATCTTGAAGCTCTTCAACTTTACAGTGTTGAAAGCAACACTAGCTTAGTACAACTACTTAGCGATACATTAAATCGTGATTTTCCTATCTTTTTGCTTATAACAGTTTTCCAAAGTGGTTTGTGTGAGTCCTTTGCCCTTACTCCTTTAGTCAACTACATCATTGGGATGTGGTATACACCATTGTTGTCATGCACGACCGTATATGCGCATATCCATATGCAGATCGCATATGCGATCATGACACATGTGATTGCCTATGCAATGTATGCGATCGCATGTTGGCCAACTGTTGGCACATTATTATTATTGCAAAAAAACAACATTTTGCCTATAAATGGGCTTCCGAACCTCCTCCATTTGCAATATTCTCACCCCAAAACTCTCTTACACTCTTCTTCTCTTACATTTCTTAATTCCAAGTGGTCTTAATCTCTCTCTTACATTTCTTACTTCCAACTGGTCTTAATCTCTCTCTCTCTCTCTCTCTCTCTCTCTTTCTCTCTCCTACTTTCCCTTTCTTGGAAGTTAGAAGTTCAAGATTTAAGCACTTAATGTTTAATTCATTGTTTTATTGATTTTATCTCTCAAATGTATTTTAAATATGTAAAATTAGTTATCTATTAACTTAGGAAAGTTTCCCTTAATTTCTTAAATTTTATTTATAAAAATTTTTTAATAAAAATTTTCTCATATTTTTTGATTTTATTTTATTTGAAAAAAAATGTGGTCGCATATTCGCATGGGCATATGCGATCGCACGTGATCGCATATGCGATTTGACAACATTGGTCTACATCACCTATCCATTGGCCCATGCTTGCTGGCTCTTTTGGGTGTCGGTTTAGATCGCCTCGTGGACATAGGTGGTCTAGAAGCATCCAAATCAACAACATCAATGTCCTCATACGCTTCTCTTTCCATAAACTCTTTGAATAACCGTGGTGTCATTTCTTTTTTGAGCATGCTTATCTATGTACTCTATGATCTACTTTCGAATCACTAGAGTAACATTGTGAAATACTCTTGCATTTGATCCTGTGGTATGCACAATGTTGTTAAATCGCATAAGCGATTAAATGCCATCCAACTGGTGTGATTGCTTATGCGATCACACAACTTTTATTTTAAAAAAAAAAATGGGAAAAAGTGGGAATTTTTTTCCCATAAAGACTTGACTACTCCCATCATTTTTCAAACTAATTTGTGTAATATTACCTATACAATCTAAGTTATTAATAACTTAAAATTAACAAGTCAACAACTCAACAACTAATTAATAAAAACTTAATACTTTTATTGACAAACAAAATCTAAAAAGTACAAACTATAGATTTACTATATACATTATTCCCTCTCCCGTTGTAGCACATCACCACCATCACCATCATCACCACCACCACCATCATCACCACCACCATCGTCATCGTTAGAGTCATCTCCTTCTTTAACGTACACTTTATCTTCTTCTTCTTTATTATTTGTCCACACAAATTGCTCATCCCCGTCTAATGGTCGAGCATTTTCTTCTTGTACTTCTTCAATCTCAATATCATCGCCTTCTCCTTGACTGCTAGGCACAAGCATTGTACTACCGTTTGCCCCTCCAGCTACTCTTCTCCGCTGTTGAGAACCTTCGCCAGGTGCCGATCCATTAGCGGCATTTTTGACCTGGGCCTATGTGAGGTCCTCGTCGGCAAGGACTGGATCGTTGTCTCCACAAGCTACTCACTATCTGCCTCCAAATCACCTAGGCTGATAGGATCATAGAATCCATGCTTTTCCAGCCTAGTCTGGAATCTTTCCGGTAGCTTCTGGTTATAATAGACGAAGATCAGGTCGTTGAGTTTCTTTTGTTTGAGGCGATTTTTTTTTTTTTTTTTTTTTCCCGTGTGAGTTTACATTAGCATTTAAAATGTGCAATATTAGCAATTTAGCATTGAAATTTGAATATGGCATTGTTTTAAAAATCGACGATATCGGCCGATATATCCCACGATATTTCTTGTATCCCACTTGTGTGGTACGAAATGCACAGGTAATGTGGATATATCCCATATGTTCAATCCGGTGAGCATTTTCAATTTCCTTTTTTTTTTTTTTTTGTTGAAATTATGTTAAATCAGTGTCAAGTGGTTACAAATCCATTGGCTCTTTATGTTTTGCATAAAAAATCATGGAGTTGGAGCTTTAATTTTGATATCCATTTGTTCTTCATGTTCTCCATTTTTTTTTTTTTAATGAAAATTTTCTTTAACTAGCTATCAATTAAGACTAATTTTGAAGTATTTAGGAGTATTTAATGAAATGATCATCACCTACATTCTAATTTTGAAATTTGAGTGTAGGTGGTCCAATTTGGGAAAAATTTGAAGTTTCCCCAGTTTCTCCCAAATTACTTGCAATTTTGCACTCCAAATGTGAAATCATGTATGAGGGCTGATCCACTGATTTGTAAGTCCTCAATTTTCAAAAAATAAAATTTATTTTTAATTAAAAATTAATAAAAAATTTATTAAAATATTAGTTTTGTTCGAAATTTCTCTTTAACCAGCTATCAAGTTACTTCATTTTCGAAGTATTTAGGAGTGTTTGATGAAACGATCATCACATACACGACGAATGTTATGCATTCAATTTGAATATAGTTGCATTAGTTTAGTCAGAAAAAACATAACTTAGGACCTTATACAAAAGAAACTTGTTTTGTGCACTTATTTTTTGAGATGTTATGATTTAAAAGTGTGTATTATGGTTTTTTTTTTTAATCAATTCCTAACGTTTCATTGAAAAATTCAACCACATGTTTCCCAAAAAGTGCGATAAATTACCCAGTACAAACGATATATCCTGTGCGATAACCGTTACGTATCTATATCCCAAGGGTGCGATACGTAACGCGATATCAATATTTCAAACACTGGAATTTGGAAGTGAATTATAGAACTTTTTAAGTTGTAAAACTTACCGACTCGAATGTACTCTAGTTGCGCTAGTAACTCCTCGAAGAACACATAAGGCCAAGAATTCTCAAGGCCAACTTCTGTAGTGCCGGATCCCTCCTAGTCGGGTCAACTCTATACATAGACTACTAGTCAGCTATGCAAATAAGTTTAAGTTAGACACTTTCTCACTTAGACTTCTTATATTGTTAGTTGTAGAACTTCATAGAATAAATTGCACACTTCGCAATTTCATACTTCAATGCCCGACAAATATCTCTTTGACCAAATACCTGCGCTCTTGAGAGCAGTAAGGTAGATCACTCTGTTTTCTCAAAGCATACTACATTGACTATATTGTACTTGTTGTGTATGTCGATGGCATTATAATGATAGATGGCGACTTAGAGGGTATTTAGAAATTGGAATCATATCTTGAATCTCAGTTTCGAATCAACGATGTTTTATTCTTTCGATATTTTTTGGGCATCAAAGTGGCAAGATCTAAAGGTGGAGTAAATTTATGTCAAAGGAAATACATTTGTTACTTACTGGAAGAGACGGGTGTGTTGATGCAGATGGATGGTCATGATCTCTTTCTTTTGGGTTTTATTTTATTTTTTTCTTGCATCTTGCTTTTTATGGTTTTGTTGGGTAAGTAGAGGTAACTAAATAATTTTATATTGCTTTAATTGGGTCTCTGCAAAAGAGGGGTTGTAGAGAAAGTAAGAGACTTTTGGCATTTTACTTTTGTTTGAGAGGGCTCCCGAGTATAGTGAGTTTGGAGGGAAACTTGTACCCATCCACCATTGTGAAATCTTGCCTTTTCTCTCTCATTCTTCCATTGTCTTCTTGTGTTTCTATTCCCTCAACCCCGTTAACATTATTTGGTATCAAAGCCTCCGTTGAACCCACAATTTCGGTAGGTCTCTACAGCGGCAAGACATTGCTGAGTGGGTAGATGGCGCAGGACAATTAACCACTTGCTCTAAAAGCTCGAACTGATAGAGCATGGCGAATTAATCCCTTTATCTCATAGCCCAGGCCCCACATTGCATGGCTTAAGACCTCAGCCAAACCCCCCTTGTGGGCCCTACATCACATGGGTACCGCATCACACGAGCCACCCGCCTCACACGGGCCGCCCACCCCGAGTGTGTCCCCGCATCCCACAGGCTACTCCACTCAAGCTCGATGTGAAAATGCCCCTGCATTAGTAGAGGTATTACATAATGAAATACATAAAGAGATGAAGAAATTGAGGCATTGAGAAGGAAAGTTGAGCGATTGACTCACCACTTGAATCGTCGTGACCTTCGTGAGCAACGTGATCATAGTGGTGCTTCCAATGATGATAAAACCCTTTCTTCAACTGAGCTCTGCATGATGAGTCGGATGAGGAAGGATTTGAAACCCATGCATTCCAAATTAGGGCATGTAGCATTCCAAATCATGGACGTCTACATCCGATGAGTTCCTTGATTGGGTAAGAAATTCCTTGATTTCAAAGATACTCCTGAAAATGTGAAAGTGAAATTAGTTGCTACCAAATTAGGGGGTTATGCTTCAATTTGGTGGGGTGATGTTCAAAATACATGAATCCGGTGAGGAAGCAAAAGGTTATCACATGGGAGAAAATGAAGTTCAAGTTGAAGGAAAGATTCCTACCAAAGGATTATGCACAATCGATATTTTCGAGATTTCAAAATCTACGCCAAGGAGATAGAGTGTGTATGAATACATGGAAGAATTTTACCAACTCTCCACAAAGTGTAGCTTAAATGAAAGTAAAATACTAAGTCTCATACTTTCTCTACAACCTCTCTTTTGTAGAGACCCAACTTAAACAATATGAAATTACTTAATTACCCCTACTTACCTAACAAATCCATAAAAAGCAAGATACATGAAAAAAAAACTAGCCCAAAAGAAAAGAGATCATGGCCTTCCATCTGCATCATTCTAACAACAAAACCCAAGAGATATTTGAGAGAAGAAAATCAATGACAAACCCCAGAAGGCTTAGAGATCTCACTTACTTTTTAACATGGTGGACCATTTTGAATTTCATGAAAATGTTGATGAAGCGAACTTGAGGGTGAGTTTCTCCCCACCTTAAGGGAATGATGTAGGTGGATGACCATGATATCTTTTCTTTTGGGCTTTTTTTTTTCATATATTTTACTTGTTATGGTTTTGTTGGGTATGTAGGGGTGACTAAGTAATTTCATATTGCATTAGTTGGGTCTCTACAAAAGAGGGGTTGTAGAGAAAGTAGGGGACTTTTGCCATTTTACTTTTATGTTTGAGAGGGCTTTTCCCTAGAGAATGAGGTTGGAGGAAAACTTGTTCTCATCCACCATAGTGAAATCTTGTCATGTCTCTCTCATTTTTCAATTATCTTCTTGTATTTCTATTCCCTCAACCTCGTTTGCATTATATGCTAGGTGCCAAGCTTGTGGACATTGATGGATCCTCATCTCAAACTTAAGCTTGAAGAAAGAGAGTTATTGGCTGATGCTGGAATTACATAAGACTTGTTGGCAAGCTCATCTATTTGAACGTCACTAGACAGACATTGCCTTTTTTTGTCATCATGATCCGTTAGTTTATGCAAAGTCTAAGAGCTCTACATTTAGTTGCGGTTTTGAGAATCCTCAGGTACTTGAAGTGTTCACCTGGGAAAGGTATCCTGTATAGATCTCATGGTCATCTCTGGATAGTTGATTATTCAAATGCAGATTATACAGGGTTGAGATATGACAGATGGTTGACTACAAGTTGCTGCACATTCCTTAGTGGCAATGTGGTTACCTAGAAAAGTAAGAAGCATAATATGGTTGCCAGGACAAGTGTTGAGGTGGAGTATAGATCAATGACACACACAATTTGTTAATTTTTTTGGCTTAAATCATTGTTTGAAGAATTGGGGTTGCTCTTTAAGGTCCAATGCCTTTACATTGTTACAATCAAGCTGCTATACATATTGCCAACAATCCAGTATTCCATGAGAGAACAAAGCATATAAAGATTGACTGCCACTTCATTTGAGATAAGATCTCTTAGAAGGAAATCTACACTCTGTATATGTCATCCTATAATCAAGTTGTAGATTTATTCACCAAAGCACTTGGGAAGTCTCAGTTCGAGAAGCTTATATCCAAGTTGGGCATGCATGATATTTATGCTTCAGCTTGAGAGGGAGTGTTAAATGATCAGACATCTGGACTGATTGGGTTATTGGGCTTTAATGTAGATGTTGGATGGTGTTTAGGCCATAAGATTAGTCTTTGCTTACATTACTTAAGTAACAAGGGAATTTTATTATTATTATTATTTTAATTTTATAATATTTTAGTGAAGCCCTAATAAACCTAAAGAGAGGGGATGTGTGGAGGTATTTTGAGTGCATCTATCCAACTCTCCTCCTCCTCCTGCTCCTCTTCTCTCTCTCTCTCTCTCTCTCTCTCTCTCTCTCTCTCTCCCCCCTTGCTCTTCTTTTTTCTTCTTCTCTTCTTTCGTCCTTATTGCTAGTAGATTTTCTCTCAACCCGTTTTCACAGTGCTTATGGTTAGTGATCTAGGCTGTCGATCTGATGGGCTGATGGTGGATGGGCATTACCTTGGATCTCCACAATGGGAAAATAATAATGGCTATGAAAGAATAACTTCTATTAATATGCAATTCTAACTGTCCAATTTTGCTTGCTGAGTGTGTGAGCGTGGATGTTTTCTTATTTTATACACCTATTTGTTGGATATTCCCATAGTGGTGGGATGTTAGGATGGCATGATCAAAGCTTCTGGCTATGCCTGTGAATTGAACAGTCTGGATTAGCATACATGTATGCCAAGTGTACAGTGGATGTATGAGTTGATCCTTTGAAATAATCCACTTGGTTTAATTGTTTAGCGATGTCCTGGCACTGTAGTTCTCATATGGATCGTCTGGAAGTACATCTATATGTGCAATGGATGTAAGCGACTATGATCCACTATCCTCAGGAAGAGCATGGCATCATTTTATCAACTAAAAGCAAAGTGCATGGCATCGTTCCTCATAGAGAGATTGCACAATGCGTGGCATGAACTAGCGACTTTTTTCTTTTCTGTGCTGGCATCCTGTACAGTTGGGGTTTTACTTTTCAATGATCCAGATCTTTCATCAGGTGGGCCCCTGCACGGACAGGTGAATCTGAAAAGAACTCCATCAGTGGGTAGTGCTGGTTGCCCAAATGTTGGTTAAAAAAATTGCATGGTTGTCCACGGGTGATGGAAAAGATCCATTGATGGGATGGCTAGGGTTGTTCAAAGGAGATTGATTACCTTTGTTCCATTGTCTGTCCATCTTCAACCCCTCCATATGAATGGTTTAGATCACTTAAAGGTGGCCCTAACTGTATGGAATCTGGTCCATACAAGAAACACACTAGTTTGAGCCGAGGATTGTATACAACATTCTATTCAGTTATTGATTTGATTTCTTATTCTATATATTTCAGTCATTTGGATCACATTGGAGCCCTTCCGTACTTCACAGAGGTCTGTGGATATCGTGGGCCCATCTACATGACTGTAAGTTCATCAAATTTCTTCCTTTCGTAATGTCGTAATTGTAATGTCATGAGTAGCAATTGTTTATTGGGCAATTTCGATACGCTTCAAATGAATGAGTCATTCTTTTTATCTTTCAAAAAACTAAAAAGAAGAAGAGAGGGAGGCATTCTTTTTGTTGAGTGATTCGATTTTCCTTTCTTACGTTCCAGATTTGGAATCCTATACTGGTTATCACGTACTTCTACAGAGGTTCATAGACAATTTTGTTCTTTGGAAGACACTGACATTTTCAATCATTGGTTTTCTGCTTGGAAGGCCAAATAGGAATATGGTAGTGGTTATTGTGTAAATTTGTGGAGGTTGATAGACAATTTTGTTCTTTGAAAGAACATGGCACTTTCATTCTTTCTTTTGTTTCTTTGCTTGGGAGGCCAAACGGAATGTAGCAGTGGTTATTGTGAAATTATGTAGTGTGTTGATGTGCAATTCGGAATCTCTTTAACAGAACATGGCAGTTTCAGTTATTTTTTCTGTTTGTCTTTGCTTGGACTGTATTTGCAATCTTGTGGTGGTGATTGTCTGATGTGATGGTGGCTGACATGCAATTTTCATCATCTTTGGTTGATGTTATAGCCACAATTTATTTCATTTCATTTGACTTTTTGACTTCGAAAAACTGATATGCATTGTTTCTTAAAGTGCATGCTTATTTTATGAGGAATTATACAATTCTCAGGTTGCAAGTTGGCAAACTACTGTAGCTACTGCTCTTGCTCCATATCGTACTTCTGACTCCCACTTCTGCTTCGTATTCTGCTTCCGACTCCTGCTTCTGCTTTCCTACCTGTTTATACTTGTTTACATTCTGAAGCAGATGCTTCCCCACTTCCGCACCTGAATCTGTGGCTGCTTCACCTCATGCTTCATGTGACTATGGTCTGTTAAAGTGGGGCTCATGGTTCAGTGATCCCAACCAATGATATGATGGGCCCTACTGTGGATGGCCCATGCACCAAAATTCTTTCAGATGAAAAAATCCAAACCCTTTCGTAGGTGCCCAACAGATTGATAGTTAAAAAGGAAAATACAAGAACATAATTCATTAATTCTACTAGAGAAAGGGCCGGATATTCTGTAGCTAGGATCGTCTAATCTTGGGGATGTTCATAGGTTGTCCAGTGCGAGGCCCATCTTATCAACGAGATTTCAATGCTGAAACATCAGCCCTTCTTGTACAAATGAAAAACCTGAATGTACTGTACCAATTCTCAGCCCGAGAGTTGTATAATGCCTCCTATTTTGTATTAGCACATTCATGTCACTTGAATGCATGCTCGCTCAATTGGTGCTGTACTCAGTTATTCAATTTATGTTTTCTTCGATCCATTATGTGATTAGAGGAGCTATAGGGTCTGCTCTTCATCAAATATGTAGTTTGCTTATGAGTTGGATGTCATGCATGTGAGGCCCATGGTTTGATGATCCTAACTGTTAATACAATGGTGTGGCCTAGAAATATCCCTGATTGAAACATTATAACACTTTGATATTTGGTCCCTTCTCAGTTAAATGTGGAACAATTTCTTTAATTTTTTCTCTGAGCCCTGTTTTTGTTGGCCACATCATTAAAGGGTTGCAATTTTCTAATCTAGGAAATCACCAAGGCATCCCCATCTCTTGCGAATCGCATCATATCAGCATTTTGGATTATCAAGACATGGGCCCCCCATGTGTACTAAATCCAACTAAATATCAAGACATGAGCACACAATACATTTGCTGTTCAAGACCCTATAATTCCTCACACGATTGATATTTTGATCACATAGCTTCGCATGGAAACAACTTCATAGGTTATATTGTTATTATTATTGTTATTTTGGGTCTTTAATTTTAAAGATCTTATTTGGTTGGGAGCACATCTTTTTGATGCTCATTTGTTTCCCAATTCAGTACCCAACAAAGGCTTTGGCCCCGATGATGCTAGAGGATTACCGGAAACTAATGGTAGATCGAAGAGGGGAGAAAGAGGTATACACTTCCAATGATATCACGGAATGCATGAAGAAAGGTATTGGTAATTCCATTTCTATTTGATGAATAACAATTTTAGTAGAAGTGAAAATATCCTAAACTGAATCAATGCATTTTCAGCTGCCTTATTTTAGTCCAGATCTGAGCTTAATATTCCTTAAAATGCATGAATATACCACTTGGGCGATATTTTATCACTACAAACCATGCCTTTGGCATTGTAAGCTGCATACTTCAATTTATTTTCTAGATTATAACCCTAGGACTGAGGAGATGCAGAATGGTAAAAGATTATTAAGGGTGGCAATCGCCGGGTAGCCCGCCTGACCTGCTTTGGGGCTCACATGCATGGCCCGATCAATTTTCTGGTTTAGCTTAGGCTCGAGTCATTTAAACCTAAGCAGGCCCAGCCCAGTCTGGCCCGACCTGATTTTATATGCACGTGTTATATCCTACTAATATGCAATTCTAATCCTCAGGTTACCCATCTATCTTCATTGTAGACTATTGGTTTCATTCCTCCAAAATGCATATTTCTTTGTGCATATGTGGCCCACTTGATTGGCGGATAGATCAAGAAAATTCCAGTGGGAAAAGAGACTTTATCAAAATTTGGGTCGGTCTGGGTCGAGTTGGGTCAGGCCCGGGCCCAACCAATTTTCTCCTCAGGCCTGGGCTTGGGCCTGCTATGCTAGGTCCATGCCTGGATCAGGCCGGGCTTGGTCCTTGGGTCTAAGTGTCAGGCTGGGCCTGGGCCTAGCCTGTCCCGGCCCAAACGTAGCCCATTGCCACCTCTAAAGATTATTTTAAGCACTGCAAGTTATAGTTACCTTAATAATTGCAAGTCCATGTTTTTGATGTAAGGTTGGTGTAATCTTTTGTATTGGAGGGATGATTCCTCATCATCGCACTTCCCTTTTCCATTTTTTTTGGTCAATAAATTTGTCTCTCTAGAAAAAAAGAAGAAAATTTTGAGTAACTCTCTGTTGGCCTTAAATTTTTTAGCTGAGTTGAGACTTTGGTGGGGGTGGATTGTTGCTCCGGCTTCCCATGTAATGCTCGAGAAAAAAAGATTGGTCTTATTAATTATCTATTAAATTCAGGTCAATGATTGATGATTTTTGCTGCTGTTGGCTTTTGTATATGCAACCTGAATGGAATGGAAGAATCAGTGATTGAGTTGGCTGCTGTTCTTATTGCTTGGAATCGATGTTAGGTACAAATTTGATGTTGATAACATCTTCTATTGATTGAAACAGTACAGATGAATTATTACCAGTGTGTGTCTATATATATATATATATATATATATATATATAGGGAAATGGTACTATGAGGTTGACCTCATGGGACAGGTCGAGCTGTGTGGGCCCCACCATGATGTTTGTTGAACATCAACCCCATCAGCCAGATGTGCCATTCCATGGTGGGCCACGGGCTTAAAAATCAAGTCAATCCATGACTCAGGTGGGCCACACCACATACAACAGTTGAGAGGGGTTATCCTCCCATTAAAATAATTATAATAATTTATTGGGCCCACTGAGATGTGGTTCACAAATCCAGCCCATTCATTGTGTGCGTCCCACTTGGATGAGCTGTCATACCAAGTTTCAGCTGCATCCAAAACTCAGGTAGGCTCCACCATGTGCTTTTATATATTTTAGGCATGTCTTCATATGGTTTTAGATGGTATGGCCCACCTCAGTTCCGTATACGGCTGATTTTTTGGTATCCGATAACCTAAAGGGGACCCATCAAATGCACGGTGTTGATGTTCGACACACATCACGGTGGGGCCCACACAGCTCGACCTCATGGGAAGTTCCCATGAGGTCAACCTCATAGTACCATTTCCCAACACACACACACACACACACACACACATGTATATATGAGCTCATGGGGCAAAACCAAAGTTGCTTGAACTTCCTCTAGGGTCTTGTAGTGATCTGTCGTAGTAGAATTCTTATATCTAGCAATTAGAACCACTTCTGGATGTGTTCTGTGGAATTTCGTAGATCATTCTCCATGCTGTCATCCTTTTTGAGATTAGACAATTGAACTTGGGGCTTACCCCCTTGGGACAGTTTTTTTTTTTTTTTTTTTAAAAGAAAAGAAAAAGAAAAAGAAAGAAAGCTTGAGTTCCTATATTCACCGATTTAATGTGGGAATGTCAATGTTTGTTTGAGGTGGAATATAGGCGTATCATAGATTCATGACGAAACACAAGTTCCAAAAAATATAAGGCCATGGGGTGTCTCATGGATAGTTTTGACTTGCTCAGCAAGAGTGAGGAAGTCGTACCATTGAAAAAGGATGGAAAGGTCAGGAAGTTGTTGAGACTGAACTAAAGGAAGTGGGAAATTCTATACTGAGAACGAGGAGAAATCGGTGGATCTTAAAAATAATTATCAAGCCAAGGTGAAGTGTAAAGATATTAGTTGGAAAAAAAAGTTGAGAGATGTATTTAAGGCGTCAAAGACCACAATTTCTTTTGTAAATGGTTCAAGACTCTATACAAGAGTAAAGCCAACCTCATTGTCAGAGGGCGCTGACTCGATAATCCTAAAGAGGTGGTGGTTTTGGTTTTATTTCCCAGTTTGTTGCCTTTATTTTTTAGGGGAAGGGCAAGCATAAAGTGGACACTATTTTGTATAGTGTCTAAAGGTGGTTGGGGTGCTAGAATTTGTTTTCAAACCAGGCAATGAGATCACAATGAGCTGTTTAATTTGGATAGAGATAGGGCCTTGGGCTTGGATGCATTCATTATGGGCATTCTTCCAAGCCATTTTTGATTTCATTGCTAGTGACCATTAGAAGGCTGTTCCTAATTCTGTGGAAAGTCTCTGTGTTTAAGGATTTGATTTGCTAATACTTTCATGATGTTGCCCACTCTTCTTCCATTCAATGTGCATTAAAGTATCTTAAGGGTATCTTGTTTGTCTCATACCTCAGTATCCCATCTTCAACATTACAGTCTATAGAGATATTGATGGCTGGCTGTCGATGTCTTGGTCAACCACATGCTATTGCATAGTTTTTGGGCTCAATCTTATGTTGGTGCATCCAAACGTGGCCCATCATCTCATGCACTAGTGCTTAGGTGAATGTCACTCTCTTGCCTCTACTTCCCAAAAGGCACTCTTGGCAGTGCTTCCTTCTTCATGATCTCGGTCTGACCATATTATGTATTTATTTTCTGCTTGTCAACATCAATGCCTCATATATGGCAGTGAACTGGGTGATACTTACCTTCCACATTTGCATAAAGTATCAAGATATTAAATAACGTAACGATGGCCATAATGATCAGCCTTATGGCTGTTCCGATATGGGCCATAAAGGTTGTTATTGCTACCGATAACAGCCTTTACAGCCCTGTAAGTGTAACGGTCGAATTTTTTTTTTTTTTTAAAAACCGCATCAGCCTATTCAGTCGGCCATTATGGCTCTGTATCGCGGAACTGTTGCTTCCGTTACCTTACATAACAGACATTACATAATATTTTTTGAATACCTTGCAAAGCATGTTGAGGTAAACAATTACTTTCCATGTATGATGTTCGTGTTCTTTTTGTTGATACTTTTGATGTGTTCCTAGTGAGATTGAGAAGGAGAGAGAGAGAGAATACGAGGAGAAGCAAGAAAAGGAGAGAAGGCTTAAGAGAGTGGTGACGCATGTAGCACTTTCATAATATATGTGGAAGTACAAAAATGCCCTCATACTTAAGTTATTACATAAATCAAAGCCCATTTACTTAAACTCTATTTTAACCCATTACCTTTAAGGACTAAAGAAGAGAATAATAATATGAAACTATACAAACTATTATTTCCATGCAAAGTTGGTCACATGTGAGATCATTGCTGTCCATCATGGTTTGTCAACACTCCCCCTCAAGCTGGAGCACATGCACCATGAATTCCTAGCTCTAAGAAGATATGATCCAACAAATGAGTGCGACCAGGAGCCTTAGTGAATGCATTTGCCAACTGATCCTGAGATGTGACGGATGTCATGCAAATTTCCTCACCTGCAACTTTTTCTTGGATGAAGTGACTATCAACTTCGACATGCTTGATTCTCTTGTGATATATTGGATTATCGACTATACAAGAAGTGGCTTGATTATTACAATATAGCTTCATGAGAGCATCAACCATAAACCTCAACTCACTCATCAACGTCTTTAACTAAACAAGCTCACATGTAGCATGAGTCATTCTCTTGTACTTTGCCTCTGCACTTGAATGGGCCACCACACTTTGCTTCTTATTTTTCTATGTAACTTGGTTACTTTCTACAAAGGTACAATAGCCTGTAGCAGATTGTTTATTAGATGGGTAACTAGCCTAGTCTTCTACTTGAAGATGGCCATTATGCTCATACAGAATACCATGACTAGAAGTTCCCTTCAAGTATCCGTTGATGTGAAACACGACTTCCATATAAGGAACACAAGGAGCTTGCATATCTTCCTGGATTATTAATCAATTTTTTCCTTGATCCACACTTAGCTTATGATTTGTGTCTATTAAGAGTTTTGACTAGCTTTGCCCCAAGAAGACCTATTTCGACCAATAAATCCATCCAATATTTCTGTTGCAAAAAATTATGCCCACATCAGATCTTGCTACCTCAATACCTAGAAGTATCGAAGATGGCTTGAGTTAAGGTATTCAGTAACGGTAACAGTGGCCGTAATGGCCACCATCGTTACCTTTAAGATATGGGCTCTAACCGCCATTACGGTCTCTCTCTCTCTCTCTCTCTCTCTCTCTCTACCTAAAAAATCTGTATTGACCCTGTAATGGACCATTACGGAGCCGTTACTGCCTTTACGGGGGGCATAATAGGCTGTTATGGGGTCTATAATGGCCGTTACAAGTCATTTTTTTCCCCCCGTAACGGTTGTTACGACTGTTACGACCTTGTAACATGTAACCGTTGCCATCATTACCTTCACGTAACAGCCTTTACGACCCCGTAATGGCCGTTACGACACACCATGGCCCCGAGTCCTTCATATAGAAGTGCTAATGTAAAAATGTCTTCAACTTGTGAATATTCGTACTATCACTGCTAATGACAATGGTATCATTCACATACACTACTGATATAATGACATCTAGCTTACTTCACTTTACAAAGAGAGAGTGGTCAGCCTGGCTTCATTTCATCCCATATTCAAATACTATACTAAATTTGTCGAACCCTTGGTTGTAGAATCCTTCTAACTAGATCTTCCTGTTGCTTTAGACTCTCGCTCCCGCTCCCACTCTTGCTCCTGCTCCCGCTCCCACTTCCCACCTATGTTTACATTTTAAAGGAGACGCTTACCGCTCCCACACCCAAATTTGTTGTTGCTTTTCTTCAAGTTTTGTATAACTATAGTTGAACCAAGCTTTTGGATATTGTTTTAGACCATAAGTTGACTTCTTAAGATGGCATGCTTTGTCTAACTCCCCCTTGAGTAACAAAGTCAGGTGGTTGCTCCATATAGAATTTTTTTATTTATAACATTCCCTTAAAGAAATACATTCTTGACATCAAGCTAGTAGAATGACCAATTCAAATTTGCAGCAAGCAAAATGATGTGACACACATAAAATTAAGCTTTGCCATAAGAGACCATTTTCAAATAGTTACCTACTAGGGTATGAGAGTACCCTTCGACAACCATGCGAGTCTTTGAGCACTCCATTGAACCATCTGGATTGTACTTAATTGTACACACTCATCGACTCTCAACCGTGTGTTTTCTAGCAGGTTAGTCAGCTGGATTCCAAGTTTTATTGTGATTTAGAGTGGTCATCTTTTCTTCCATAGGTTGTTTCCATCCATCATGATTGAGAGCTTCTTGGAAAGAATAACAAACAGACACAGGCGACTAGGACAAAGTAGATTTGGAAAAAGAGGGAGATAAACCAACAAAGGAAATAAAATGGGAAATAAGATATTGAACGCTAGTATATATGTACTTGTGAAGAGTGATGGGTATGTTGCCTTCATTATATGCTAGGGAAGGAGATTTAAAAGGATGCTGACCTTTAGACAACGCAAGAGGATCGGTGGAAACCACGATTACACGTGACTAGGACAAAGTAGATTTGGAAAAAGAGGGAGACAAACCAACAAAGGAAATAAAATGGGAAATAAGATATTGAACACAAGTACATATATCCTCGTGAAGAGTGATGGATATGTTGCCTTCATTAGATGCTAGGGAAGGAAATTTAAAAGGATGCTGACCTTTAGACAGCGTAAGAGGATTGGTGGAAGCCACGATTGGATGAACTTCATTACCACATGTTGAACACTTAGAGGAGACTTGCAATGGTAGAACTACTTGTTGTATGACCATTTCACTGATGTTAAGTACTATGTTAGGCACGATTGGATGAAATTACCACACTTTGACTGTACACCGAGGCAACTTTGCAAGAGACATTATTATAGAATTTGTATCCTTTGTTTGATACACGAGTATGCAAAAAAGATACACTCGATAGCCTTAGTTCAAACTTGTCAAGAGCATGATCTAACTGATGTACGGAACACACATCCAAACACCTTAGGAGGGACAGAAAACACAAGAATTCCAGGATACAAAAGTGAGAAAGGTGATTTACTATTCAAAACAAATGAATGCATTCAATTTATTAAATGCCATACAGATAAAACTGCATCACTGCAAAATATTTTAAGACCTTCATGTTAAATAACAAAGCTCGACTAATGTCAATTAAGTGTTGATTCTTATGTTTAGCTACACCATTTTATTGTAGTACATGTACACATGAGGTTTGATGACTAATGCCATGAGATGAGAGTTATGAATTAAATTTATGTGGTGCATCTTCTCTAACCTTATTAGAACATAGAATATATACCCTAGAATTAGATTGTGTTTGCACATCCATATGAAATTCTTTAAAGCAATAAAACACTTTAGAGCGACCTTTCATTAAATATAATTAGGTCATGTGACGATAATCTTCTGAAAAAATGAGAAAGTACTTAAAATCAAATAAACTACTAGTATGAATTGGACTCCATACATCAACATGTACTAAAAAGAATGGACTATCACTCTTTTGTCCACATGAGATGGAAACGAGACTCTATAATGCTTGCTCAACTCACAAGCTTCATATTTTAACTCAGACACATAAGGCAACAACAAAATAAGACTCTTTAAACTGCCCAAGGGTGGCTAGGCTTGTAATGCCATTGATGAGGTGAAAAACTGTAATTTAGTTTCAGTTATTCCATTGTCTTGATAATAAGACCATTCACTCATGTCCTCCATCAATTGTCCTTGCTATCTTTAGATCTTGAAATTCATAATATGGATATAATATAATAGAACATTTCAAGGATTTAGTTAGCTAACTTACTGTTAATAGATTCAAAGGAAATTTAGGAATATATAACATTGATGATAATGAAAGAGATGGAGTAGGATAAGTACCCAACCCAAACACATGGGTTGAAGTACCGTTAACTAATGTTACAGAGGAAATATGAGTGGCCTTATTTAACTGAGACAATACACTATTCTTATAAGTCATATGGTCTAAAGCTCTAGAATCAATAACATATGGAACATTTTTAGAGGAAGTAAGACATATCGTACTTGATTGAGCAAGAGCAGCAATGGAGGACGACACATGGTTGGAATGATCCTTTAGCAATTTGGCATACTCATCCACAGACAATGTAAATGTAATACCTGCTGCATTTGATTCATAACGAGTTGAAATGGACTTGACGACAAAGCCTTCGGAACCGTCATTAGAAGATCGAACTTGATGCTTGCTAGTGAGTTCTCAACATGTATTAACCGTGTTTCTCATGCCCATAATGAGAATACTGATTTCCATGACCACGACTGCGACCAAAATCTGTATCACCACCTTCCTAAGTATTCCTAGCACCAAATTGACCTCCTCCCTAATCTCTACCACTAAATCATTCACCACGATTACAACTACGACTACTTAGACTTCCCCAATCTCCCTTACTAAAGGAAGTAACAGGCGCCGATTGATCAGATGTAGATGAACTCGGTGTATTTACACAAACTGCATGCTGAACAAGAAGTTCAAGTTTTCCTTGTATATTTGATCATTGAAAGAAGCTAAAAATTAGGAGTCGCCACTAGTTGAATTTCAATACACGAGTGGCTTGAGAGCTTGCTTGTTTATATTTTCTGAAAATCAAAAGAGAAAACTCCCATCCAAAAAGTGACTTAAGAAATGGGCTTGAATTAGAGAGTTTAGTTAGGGGCCTCAGTCAAGGTAGTCCGTATCGGTATCGGTTGACGTAACGGTGCCCACCGACACCGATACAGATACGGGGGTGAAACGGCCCGTAACGGTGCAATTTTTTTTTTTTTTGCCAAAAAAATATAAAAAAATATGGATTAAATCCGAAATATTCTAAGCATTCTAAATATGCATTCATTTATAAATTGGAACATGTTTATGGTGGTGTAACGGTCCACTCTTTGGTGAGAAGTTGTATCAAACTGTCTGATGAATTTATGAACCAGACAACCTGGATTTGGCTACAAAACTCATATATTTAATTTTCTAACTATCTACTATCAATGATAGATATATTAGAATGAATGTAATATGAAAATATCTTACATGTGTAGGTGTTTGTAATTATTTTTCATAATTTATTCTATATTAAGTTATTAACAATTTAACATACATCTGTGGTTGTGACCAGTGTTCGAGTTGTCAGTATCGCTACAAGTTTCGCTGGCCGGAGATGAAGATATTATATCGTTATCGCCGATAATATCGCTAATAACTAGAACTGTAGGAAAACGTGAGGGAAACATGGAGAAAATAGTGGAATTTTTCAGTGAAACTCTTGGACATGCCTAAATACACATATTTGCATATTTAGGAATTAAAAAATTACAAAATGAATGCATTACATAATAAGTTTTCATTTAATGGAGCCCATTTTAATGTGTTGTATATCCATGTCCGTCCATCCATTTTTCTGGATCATCTTAATGCACAATCCCACAAATGAAGTTGATCGCAATCTTATGTGGACCATACCATAGGAATCAGTGGTGATTGACCATTGAAAACTTATGGTGGGCCACATAAGTTTTGGTTCAAACTGATTTTTTTTTTTGTTCCTCCGAGTTTATGACACCTTATTGACGGTTCGAAGGGTTAACAAAACAATACGGTGGACCTATCAAGTTTTCCAAGGATAGGGATGTGGGTGGGACCCTGACCATGGGCCCACCTCAATGTATGCGCTGTATATCTACACAGTCCATCCTTTTTGCCAACTCATTTGAGTGCACGACCCAGTAATGAAGTAGATCCAAATCTCAGGTGGACCACACCGCCAAAAAAACATACACGTGAGCTTGATCCAAAACTTTTGTGGCCCTTGAGAGGTTTTCAACACTAGGCAGTCGGTCCCCACTGTTTCCTATGGTGTGGTTCACGTGGGCATTCAATCTGTCCCATTTTTGGGCTCATCACATAAAATGATTTTTCAAAATGGATGGATGACGTGGATAAAAATTATACATCACGGTGGGCCCCACAGCTAGGTGTTGCCGGGGTTGTACCCAATCCGCTTCCCTTTGGCAATTCGCGGGGGATGCATATTGCTTACTGATGCTGCCAGTAAAGAGGTGCTATTGGTCAATGTTCCTTGGGCCCACCATGATGTGTTATATCCAAATCGTCCATCCATTTGGCGAGATCGTCTTAAGGCTTGGGACAAAAAATAAGACAGATCTAACTATCAAGTGGACCACACAGCAAAAACCAGTGGGGGATTGAACGTCTACCATTGAAACCCTTTTTGGGGTCACAGAAGTTTTGGATCAATATGAAATTTGTTTTTCCTCTTCATTCAGGTATTTTTGACCTTATGAATAGATTGGATGTAAAATAAACGTTATGGTGGGCCCTAAAAATTGTTTAACGGTGAAAATCATTATCTCCGCTGCTATTTATGGTGTGGTACAGATGATCTTTGGATATGATTCATCTTTTGCAACATGCTCTAAAATGATATCTAAAAATAGATGAACGGTGTAGATATAATAAATACATCACTGTGGGGCCCATGTAACTTTGATCTCCTTGAACCGTTCGTACAACTCGGAGCTCGAGGAGCGTCAGTGCTCACCTTCGCACGACACGTACCTACAGCAGCTATATAGTTGGTGTGAGGTACACCAGCCAATCTGCTTCTTCAGTACGTAACCCCGTCAACTTCCCAGGCTCGAAGTTTTTTTTTTTTCAAAAAATAAAAACACGAAAATATCAGAGCGAGAGGATTTCTCGCTGAGGGGTTTTTGACCGAGGGTTTCGAAACTCTAAATCAGACCCAAATCGAGGGGAAATCGGGCAAAATTTCATATTTTTCGCCGAAATTGCGACATCGATATTCCAATTGGAAAAAGGGGGAAATTTGTAGGTTTTTCTTGCCTACCAGGGCTGTCGATCGAGGCCAAAGTGATTTTGTTCTTCTGAGTTCCGATCGGGTACGAAAATCGTGAAACTGAAGTTTTTTGTTTCTTTATTTCAGCCACACCACGCCGATATTCTCGGCGAGAACCCATTTTTATCGATGATATCACCGAAAAATGGGTTCTCGCCAAAAATTTCGCCGATATTCTATAGAGAGGCGAAAACTTAGGGTTTGCAGTGACACCGATATTATCGGCGATAATATCGACAAATCGTCGACAACACGAACACTAGTTGTGACTGTGATTCCTGTCCTATGATTAACACATCATATTCTACCATTAAAACAACAACACATTAAATAAAAAATGATTTTTCGAATTAAAAAAAAGAGGCTGAAAATAGTGCGTAAATAGAAAAGAATTATAAAACAATATAAAATCACATCCAAAATCTGTAAAATGAACATTAATATGTTCTAATATGGTTAACACATCATATTCTACTATTAAAACAACAACACATTAAATAAAAAATGATTTTTTGAATTAAAAAAAATGGGCCGAAAATAGTGCGTAAATAGAAAATAATTATAAAAAAAATATAAAATCACATCCAAAATCTGTAAAATGGACATTAATATGTTCTACAATGATTAACACATCATATTCTACTATTAAAACGACAACAAATTAAATAAAAATTGATTTTTCAAATTTTTTAAACAAAAGGGCCGAAAATAGTGCGTAAATAGAAAATAATTGTAAAAAATATAAAATCCCATCCAAAATTTGTAAAATGGACATTAATATGTTCTACTATGATTAACACATCATATTCTACCATTAAAAAGGCAACACATTAAATAAAAAAATGATTTTTTGAATTTTTAAAAAAAGGGCTGAAAATAGTGCGTAAATAGAAAATAATTATAAAAAAATATAAAATCACATCCAAAATCTGTAAAATGGACATTAATATGTTCTACTATGATTAGCACATCATATTCTACCATTAAAACAACAACACATTATAAAAAAAATGTTTTTTCGAATTTTTAAAAAAAGGGGCGAAAATAGTGCGTAAATAGAAAATAATTATAAAAAAATATAAAATCACATCCAAAATCTGTAAAATGGACATTAATATGTTCTATTATGATTAACACATCATATTCTACCATTAAAACAACAATACATTGAATAAAAAGTATAAATATCTATTTTTGAGGAATTTCTGGAAAATGGCCTACGGAGCTTTGAATCAGGAAAGTCCTTACTATAAGCTGTTTTTATTCTTAATTTCAAGCCAAGGGTGGTCGAAAATTGCAATAGAATTATTTAGGAAGAGTTTGGAAGAAAGAAGTATAAAAAAAAGTGAAAAATTGGAGCTTAAAAAAGAGAAAAAAAAGTAACCGTTACTGTGCAGTAACGGCTGTTACGCCCCGTAACGGCCGTTACAGCTACAAAATCGGAGGGGTGCCCATTTCGACCATGTATCGCGTAACGGTGTCGGCCGTTACCGTTACGTATCGGCTGATACATAACCGATACCGAACACCCTGGCCTCAATTGAATCAGGTATGACACACCTTTCCCTATCCACATGAATACTTGGTCTCCACTTCAAAGAGAAGTGAAATTCTTAGAACGAAATATTGGCAAATTGCTTGGAAATGAGAAAGAAAAAAGAAGAAGAAGAAGAGAACAAGAGGAAAAAGATAGGAAATAAAAGTAAAGAACTTATTGAATGACGTGGTTGATTTTCCAAAGCTTCAATTTTTGTGATCTTCAAAGTCCACCCATTGGTCTTGTCCAAATTTGTCTCAAATTGGGTTAGCAATTGTCTCGAATTGAGTTAGCAATTTAGCAAATTAGATGATGTAACAAAAGAACTCTTGTCCCTAAAGAGGTTACCGGAGCTGGCACTCACTACCTAAAGGGGTATAGTCATACTCTTTAGTCTCTAGTGTAAGAGATCTTCAAGCTCTCAATCTTTGGGTCCATATTCTCTGCCCGTTTAATTTATTTTTTCTTGAATTTCTCCATATTCTTGTGGGAACTTTTAGAGGTTTCCTAATGCTAGGGACTTGGAGAATTTCAAGACTGTTAGAAACGTCATGTTGTAACACTTAATGTTTTAAATATCGACGATATTGGCCAATATATCACACAATATATCTTGTATCCCACCTGTGCGATACGAAACACACAGGTAGTGCCGATATATTCCCCATGTTCGATTTGGTGAGCATTTTCAATTTCCAATCCCTTTTTTAGTTGAAATTATGTTAAATTAGTGTCAAATGGTTTTAAATCCATTGATTCTTCGTGTTTTGCATGAGAAATCATGGAGTTGGAGCTTTGATTTGATATCCATTGGTTCTTCATGTTCTCCATTTTTTGCCCTAGAAATTTTCCTTCAACCAGCTGTCAATCGAGACTAATTTTGAAGTATTTAGGAGTATTTGATGAAATGATCATCACATACATTATAATTTCGAAATTTGAGTGTCAGTGTTCTGATTTGGGAAAAATTCAAAATTTCCCCAATTTCTCCCAAATTGCTTGCAATGTTGTACTCCAAACATGAAATCAAGTGTGTATGAGGGCTGATCTATTGATTTGTTAAGTAGTCCTTGTCAATTTTCGGAAAATAAAAATAATTTTAAATTAAAAATTAATAAAAAATTATTATTATTATTTTTCAAAATTTCCTTCAACCAACTGTCAATTAAGACTAATTTTGAAGTATTTAGGAGTATTTGATGAAATGATCATCACATACACTCTAAATGTTATGCATTCAATTTGAATATAGTTGCATTAGTTTAGTTAGACAACACATAGCTTAGGACCCTATATAAAGGAAACATATTATGTGCACTTAAAAAAAAAAAAAAAAAGATATTATGATTTAAAAGTGTGTATCAAGGTCTTTTTTTAACAATCCCTGAAGTTTCATTGGAAAATTCAACAAATTTCCCAACGTTTCCCCATGTTTCTCAAAAAAGTGCGATAAATTACCAGTCACAAACGATATATCCCGTGCAATAACCAATATGTATATGTATCCCAAGGATGCGATACGTAACGCGATACCGAGATTTCGAACATTGGTTACACTATCTTCGATGCTCCTGCATAACATCATATGCATATATTTATCTTTGGTAACTACTCTTATCTCTATATAACTGTTCTTATCTCCCCATGCTCATAAATAAGAGAATAAGTAAGAGAGGATCTTTAAGCTCTTTCATTTGTACCTTTCTTATTTTCTACTCATATCTTCTCCAATACTATAAAAAATGGTATAATGTGGGAAACCTAGTATGCTCCTTTCTCTTCTCTTTGTCCATTAGCATGTATGATGAACATGAGGGGACACACCAGATTGACAGAGTGGATGTCAAACACAGAGCACTGGAGGCCCCACAATTTGGATGTTGTACCCCACCCGTTATACATTTTCGTAGAACTTGGTTGTTGCACCACTAATCACTTGCATGGCAGATCCACTTATGACCTTCTTTGTTCTTAGCAAACATTTTCATTATGAATCAATTTTGAATTATCGATTCTTAATGAACAATTCCAGAGGATTGCTTATTGAGAAAGGATTTTTCCCTTGCTAGAAGTAATGCCAAACCTCTTAAGTCAATGGAATGGGGTCAAATATTTCATGATAAAACCAATTTTGGATATCATGTTACAACTAGGAGTCTAGGTTACCTGCATCCTATCTGTATGTCGCAAAGATTTTTGAGAAATTTGGAGTTGAATCCTACATGCGCTTGTGTCTGTATCTGTATTTGTATCTGGGTATCATAGATTGGGTGGAGAGATATTTGGTTGCTCATTCATGCAGTTAGCCGCATTACTGGAGTAAAAAAGTTTGATGGTATGAGCAAGCCAGGACAGACTGATTTTGAGGTTGTCATATTAGATGACAAGGGTTTGTTGGTCTTTGCTCATGCCAGACATGCTGACTATGCAACCACTATTGAAGCTGATGTTTCACCGCTTTGGCCTGGGATTCAGCTTCGCATGAAGTTGAGGCACATGGCATTTGGACCTTCATTAACATGAACAATTCAGGATTCTGGAGAATTGCAGAACTTCTCGAATGGCTTAGATGTATTGTAATTTGTACATATGTAATGCTTTTATGATTTTCTACTTATAATTTCGAGGTAAACTTTTCTGTTATTCTGTCTTAAGTTGTGGTTTCAGTCTTCTTAATGCAGGGTTTATGTTGCTTTTTGCTAACAATTAACACAGAACTTTCTACATTCACAAACTAGAAACAAGGCTTAAAATTAAATCGGGTGACACTTATCTAACGCTTCTGTATAGTAATAATCTATTTCTCTATATATTTGATTTCCTACCATATGCTGCTTTAGGGACAGTTTCTATTAGATTTAGTTCCACTTGCATTGCATGGCCTTCAGAGACATTAATGGACTCTTGGTTTGTGCAATTCACAGTTATAGCAGTGGATTTGAAGCAGACAGTGCAAGTTGATAAAGATCTTCAAATCCGTGCTTACTATGCAGGGCATGTACGTTCTTTGAACTTCGTCTCTCTCTCTCTCTCTCACTTGGCTTTCTTTACCGCCTCACTAGTACAGACTGCTTGCACAGTGATTGATTGTTGACTAAAAATTCCATGTGGGTTCCAATTTGTTCTATTTGGTCTGATCTGGTCGGCCGTTATTTCATGTTTAATATCCCTTATCTTAAATAAAGTTTTCAAGTTCCTGTAGCTAATGAAACTCTTCCATGTGTATTTATCTTGACTTGTTGATTTTTTAATAAAAAAACATTCGCTGATGCTCATTAGTTCTGCCAATTATCACCATATTCTGTGCACCAGAAAACCATTGTAGGTCATTTTGGACCTACGGGCTCAATACTGAGATGGAGCTATCAGCACCTGTTGGGGAAGTGACTGAAGGGTGCAGATTTCTGGTGGTAGTGTGGGCCCCAGAGACAATGCATGAGCCTGATTTTTGGGGTATGCTATATTGATGTGGCGGTGTACGTCATGCATGGTTTGGATCCCGCACGTATATGCAGGATTGTAGGAAATCACTGTCCCAAACTCTTGTTTGCACAAAATGACATGCGACCTGTTTTTCAGGCATTGACAAGCCATGAAACTATCAGATGGTGTTTTAATCTGCTAGAATTACTTAGAAATTGTGAGTTTAAGCCACTTGAGAAAATTAATTTTCCCTAGTGTAATTCCTAGAGACAAGAATTGAGTGTTGGTGCTGGTTAGAATGTTTGGTAAACACATTGGTCATTTACACTAGTTATTGACTAATAATGCCTGCTTGGAACTCCTCTTTTGTGAAATGACAACTCTTGTGGAAAATTGGATTGGATGGATCTTGGGCGCACTAATGTTATTTGCATCCAGAATAAGTAAGAGGCAAATTTCTGAGGCCAGAGTTCTTGAAAGCCTATCTATTTCCCTACATGTGATAGACATAGCTTTATATTCTTTTTCAGCACTTGGCTTTGTAATTTTGTTTATATTCTTCCATGAAATGTGCCAGCCGGACCTCTCTCTAGGTAGGGAGGAGGGTTGATGCCAGGTACGGTAGGTCATGGAACTTTTTCTCTATTTTTATTTTTATTTTTTATTATTTATTTATAATAATCAGCAGGTCATGGAACTTTACACATGCTATTATGAAAAATCACTATTTCATGTCTTGTGATTGGTGAAGTAGGTTACATATAGTCGACCGCAGATAGTTGGGATAAGGCATTGATAATGATGTAGGATGGAATGATCTAACCTAATATGATGCCATGAATTAAAAGACAGATTAACTAGAGCAATGGAATGACAAAATAAAGCTAATTTATCATAAATTCAGAAATTTCAGATTCATGCCATGTCCAAATTCAAGCCTATGACAATCCCACAATGTGAATCTCATAAATTACTGATTAACTAAGACCTATGGGAGAGAACCTCCATCCTAACATAGGGTTAAATATGAATTTAATTGAAATCATGTGTCTTATAAGAGTTTTAATGTGTTAGGGCTGTTTAAAGGCTAATGAATGTGAGAAATGGGTTTGGGGTATGTAGGCTTATAAGAATGAAGGTTTGGAACATTAGAGTTGAGGTTTTGGGAGGTTTTAGGTTAGGATTTTAGATTTTAGGCTTAGGGGATTTAGGATTAGGGTTTTTAGAATTGGGAATATGGGTTTCAGGTTATGGGAATTAGGGATTTATGATTTAGTCAAGGGATTTTCATATTTTGGGGATTTGGGTTTGTAAAAATTGAGGATTTTGAAACTTGGGAATTTTAGGGTTAGGGTTTGGTGAAATTAGTTTAGGGGTTTTGAAGAGGGAAGTTAAGGGAAGGGAAGAGCATTTGTGATGAAGCAAGGGGGACACTATACAAGGCTGTTCGTACGAACAACATTACGTACGTGCGTTTGTACATCTGTACGGACAACAAAGGATGGTTGGCTGTGGTCAGTTTGGGCTTGGGATGGGTTGATTTAGGTCTTGGTTGGTAACAAAAAAGAAAAGAAAGAAAGAGATGAAGAAGGAAGAAAAGAAGAAGATCAGAGAAAATGATACCTTGTTGAGGAGAGAGAAAAGTAGAAAAGATAATTAGGAAATTGCTCTTCGTGGTTTTGCACCACCAATTCAATCACAGGATGAATTTTTGCTCAATATCAAAGCAGAAGGAGAGAAATCTCTTTAATTCATAACATGCATAATGGTTAAGGCGGAGATGTCCATACCATTATAGTCTCAGAAAAGACCTTTTACAAAAACGCGCTGTAAGATAAGATTCTCAACATAAAGGCGCTTAATGAATTAAAATTTGTTCCTAACTCCCTAATCTTAACACAAATATGAACTATACCAAAAATAACAAAACATATAAACTAACTGAACAACTAAACTATTTTGTGGCCCACGAGAGTCCACGATCAAGATGTCTGATGATGATGATTCAATGGTCCGATCATTGTGTCCACTCGATGCAACGGTCCGATGTGTGTATCAACCTCCTATATGCAACCTACGTGCATCTTCCTAGCGTGGGGTCCTCAAATATACACAAACATGCACATTGGGTCTTCAACGTGTCTAGGAATGTAAATTGGCCAAGTGGACCCCATGAAATGGTCGTTTTTCTATAAGGAGACTGGCTCAACCCTCCTCCTTTGGTATGGTGCTCGGATGCCCCCATCAATTGTCCTCGGCTGAGAAGATTTTGCCTTTGGTGAAATAAAGCTATGGCGACACTCTGAGGAGATCCGAGTCTCGTCACTGAAGCTCTACCTCTGTGATCCACATATTGTTTGACTTTGGTTTGCCCTTCCACTTGACGAGGTACTCCTGATAACCTCCATGTTGTATGGAAACCATTTGCTCATCACAGATATCCTCTATATTTTCTCTATTGGTAGGTGTGGATGGCAAAAGAGGTAATGCTGGGAAAAATAGTCGGGTATAGTCCATGGGTCATGGGATAGGTTGGGAGGGTTATCATTAGGATCAAGGTGATGGTCTGAATAAAGGCTAGTAAGTATAGATTTTGGACCCTTAAAAGACACAAGATCTTCTACATTGAATGTTGATTTAATGCCCATATCAAGTGGAAGATGTACAACAAATGCATTGTCCCAAATTATTCAGTATGTTATTAGGTTCTGCACTACGGGCTTGTGGTTTCTTAATGGTCCCTTGCGGATGCTGTTCAGGCTTTATATGAACCACCACACAGTCACCTACTTGAAACTTTCTGAACCTGTGATGAGAGTCAGCAAATATCTTGTACGGTTCCTTGCTCATGCTAATTTGTTTTTTAATTTCAACATGCGAATCATGGATATGACGTGTTAATGCATCTGCAGACTCTAATAACCCATGTGAGAGACTAACGTGGGAATAAGATATATGGGCATCCTATGCTCATCTACTTGCCTTTCTAGATCCACTCCCTTTGCAGGACTCATTTGACCGTGAGGAAGGTTTGGTAGAGTCAACCTGGAGATATGATCTTGGGCATGTTGAATGTTCCACATGGGTGCAAGCTTATTTGGTATGTCCTCTGGGATAACATCACTGGACTCCCCAATATCGGACTCACCTCAAGTGGTAACTCTACACTACCCTCAGGTGTAACCTTAGGTGGCATCTCTATACTAACCTTAGGTGTGACCTCACTTGCCACATGGACTTACACCATCAAATCAGCTTTAGTATCACTTTAGAACTCTTTGGTATTTATTATAGGGAGAGACTCAAGTTGGAATTTCCTCACATCTCCCGAATCACGTTTCTTAACGTCCTTATTTTCTAGGTTGCTTTTGGGCGGGAGAGGATTCAACTTTATCCTCTTACCCACATGTATAAATGAACACGTATTCGAGTAACTGAATAATGTCACATCGTGATCATACAACCAGGGTCTGCCCAAAATAATGTGGCCTACATCCATAGGCAAAACATCACATCTCAACGTGTTCATATAGGAACCAAACTGGATGAGAATGAGATAACGTTGAGAAACTGGAACCGAAGACGCATCAACCCATGAGACTTGATAAGGTTGAGGGTGAGGAATGACTATCAAACCTAAGTGATCCACAGTGCTAATAGAGACCACATTCGTTCAACTGCCACTATCAATGATCACCTTGCAGTTTTTGTCACCACACTTGGCGTAAGTGTGAAAAATTGAATTCCTGCGCCAATCATCACTTTTTATAGTCTGGCTTAAGGCGCATCTAACAGCTGCGAGTGGCGGTCTCAACTCCTTCATCACTAACACCAATTTCGGGCTGATATTCTTCTTCTTTGCAATCGCCCTGATTAGCCACGTCTTTATCCAAATTGCCAATGACGAGGGCCTTATTTTGCTCTTTTGTAGGACATTGATGTGCAAAATGCCTGTATCCTCGGTAGTTGTAACATTGCACTTGTTGAATTGGTACTACCTAGACCTTTATCCTTAACATCCCTAATGTGGGATTGAGTACCAGTAAGGGCTTTGGATATACCCCCAATACTAGGCTTGGCTCCTTGGGGAGTGACCTTGACATTGGACTCATGAGGGTTGAATCCCCTCATGAACTGCGGTATCAGATACTGCTTAAGGTCTTGCACCACTTGATAGGCATGCTCTAAGGTGATGACATCATAAGGGCTGAGCTCACACTGAGGTGTACCATCACGGTAACGGTGCCCACCGTTACTGATACGGTTACGAGCTGTATCGGTCGATACAACCTTGTAACAGCTGATATAGCCCCCGTAATGGTCAAAAATTTTTTGTTGTAAAAAAAAAATCGAAAAAAAAATCCATTAAATCCAGAAAATTCTAAACATTCCAAATATGTATTCATTTATAGTTTCGAACATGTTTATGGTGGTGTAATGGTCCACTCTTTGGTGAGAAAGCTGTATCGGGTGGTTTGATGAATTTATGAACATGGCAGGCTAGAATTGACTGCAAAACTCGTAGATTTAATTTTCTATCTAATACCTATGATAGATACATTAGAATGAATTTAATATCAAAATATCTCACATGTGTAGGTGTTTGCTAGTATTTTTCATAATTTACTCTACAATTCTACATTACATACCTGTCCTTGAGGAGTGTGAGGTGAGGACTTACATAAATTACAATGTTTACTTTATTCTATTTAAAGTCTTGAACATGCTAGAGATTTCTCATCTCTTGTAATTCCTGTCTTGTCATCCTCAAGATATATAAAAAAAATAAAAATAGTAGTGTTTGATTTACTCCCCCGCAACTTGATTAAGGATTACTCGATTGGTTGTCAAGGGAGTTATTTTAAGCACAAGTTCGACAGTGTCAACCGTGTGCTTGGTGAATGTGTGGGCAATGGGTATAGAAATACTTAAATGTAAATAATGTTAAAAAAACATACTTATTAAGGGCCTGTTTGATTTTGCAAACCAATGGTAAATACATGGGAAAAGAGTAATAATCATTTCCTTAAGGAGTTACAGCAGCAATACCAATGCTTGATTTGACGTTGGCTTTTTTCGGCACAAAAACCAATAATGCTGTGAAATATATGTGGGGCCCATGGTGATATATGTGGCTTATCCACACCGTCTATCCATTATCCTAACTGAAATTAGGGCATCATAAAAAAGATGAGGGAGATCCAAAGCTCAAGTGGGCCACACCACAGAAGTTAGGAAATCAAATAACTACCTTTAAAAACTTTTTGGGGACACTGTTTCCTTTGGTGTGGGTCACTTGAGTGTTGGATCGCCCTCATTTTTTGGCTCATGCCTCAAAATATTATGATAGAATAGATGAACGGCATAGATACATCATATATATCACAAAGGGGCCCACAAATTTAAACCAGTCCATTTGGATCAGTTTTCCAAGCGGAAATACCTATGAGTTTTCAAACAGATGTAAGATCGTTACTCATTTCCCATGTATTTACCATTGGTTTGGAAATTCAAACAGGCCCTAAAACTCTCGAGTCATGACCAAAATGAAAATCTACTTTGTTGTGGTTGCTCAACCTCCACGTCCTCATTATCATCAGGCTGCAGTTGTGGAGTAGGTGCTAGAGGAAAAGATTAGGTCAACAAAACCAGAGGACGACTGATCTTGAATAGACAACTACTTCGACTTCGAGTAAGGATATCCACCAATGCCCGTCGAATAATCATACTGGTGCCCGTACTTGGGCTGTTGTGAATAAGTTGGATTTGGATTTGGATATGGATATCTGTAATCCTTTGGAACATGTGGATCAAGACTACTCCAACATGAATGTGACGAAATAGGCTCCGTATAATCCGATTGCTTGTAAGAATATCCATAATGCCTGAGCCAATCTCCTCCCGCTGTTTGTATCGTGACTTAGTAGACTCACAAGTTTGACCTCACGCACCATATCGATGCTCATTGGCCTCCCGATTTGTAGATGGCTATATGCCGGTGTGCGGACCAACATCAAGTGTGTCATCACCATCACTACCTTGATCATCCGTCTCGGTCTTGCTGCTACTATTGCTTGTACTCTTCCACTGAGCTGCCCCTCATTCTGGGTCTTAACACAACTGTATGACTCTCTTGCTGCATCGTGTGTATTATTATTGGATCATCCACTTCCAAATTTTCACTATCCTCTTCTATTTGTTTTTCTTTTGCTTCCAACCAAGGTAGAAGCGAGTCGTCCTCATAAATATTGTCTAAGTTTATTGGACAATAGTCTATGTCATCGGCGACTACTGCAATAATACTCCTATGATGCCGCCGCATTCTTAGTCTCATGTTGTAGTGCATGAAGACGAGTTTGTCCAACATCCTAGTTTGCAATCTATTCCTATTCTTCGAATGAATAAGTGCAAAACAACTCCAGTTTCAGTTAGAGGAAGATGTCGTTTGGCTCAAAACTCTTACTGCAATTTTTTGGAGAGCCTTCACACTCTCTTCGAAATTTATCCACCATTTGGCAGGTGACAACTTATATATTGCATGTTGTGCAAGAGCATTTCCAAAGCTACCCTAGTGATTTCCACATGTATCTAATTCATTTGATGCCTTTATTTGCATATTTAAGTTAGGCTCTAATCGCGTTATCGCATTCTTTATCCCAACACGAATCTCATCATCCGTAACAAATGATTGGACATATCTGTATCTAGGATTTAGATGGTAACCTGCTGCATGAAGTTTGTGATGGAGCTGTAATGTAGGGGCATTTTCACACTAGGCTTGAGTGGGGTGGCATGTGGGATGTAGGGGCACACGGGGTAGGTGGCCCGTGTGAGGTGAGCCCCACTTGTGTGAGGCGGGTGGCGTGTGTGAGGCAGAACCCATGTGAGGTGGGGCCCATGAGGGGGGGTTCGGCCGGGGTCCTAACCCATGGGATGTGGGGCTTGGGCTATAAGATAAAAGGATTGATTTGCCACGCTTTATTAGTTCGAGCTTTTAGAGCAAGTGGTTAATTATCCTGCATTAAAGTGGTATCAGAGTGGGAGGTCTCATGTTCGAGACTTCTCACCAGGGGTGATTAATACAGGGGCATTTTCACACCAGGCTCGAGTGGGGAGACCTGTGGGATGTAGGGGCACACTCGAGGTGGGCGGCCTGTGTGAGGCGGGTGGCTTGTGTGAGGCAGAACCCATGTGATGTGGGGCCCACGAGGGGTGTTCGGCCGAGGTCCTAAGCCATGGGATGCAGGGCCTGGGTTATGGGATAAAGGGATTGATTCACCACACTTTATCTGTTCGAGCTTTTAGAGCAAGTGGTTAATTGTCCTGCATCAAATTGTCTTGTCTATCTCTTGTAGATCATCCTCCAGTAGACCTCACAGTTTGAATTATCACATTGAATTGCCAACTTTGCCTTATCCATGTCATCGTAGAGTAAGCCTATGGTAAGTGCTTCGTCAGTTTCAATAAGACAGAGTACCCTTATTAGTGGTTACACCTTTAGGACCTTTTGGACCTTCTTCCAATATTTGTTGTCCCTTATGGTCTTCACAACCTTAACCGGTGTCCCTGATGTCTTCTTCCCATGTTTTGTGTTGAGCCAATCTCGGGAAGCGAACATCTCACTTAACTCTCTCCTATACTAGTACATACTCTCCAGGGCTATAAAGTTAGTTGCAAACCTAGTCGCCACGAGCCTAAGTAACCCTCTTCCCTTCATAAACCTTTTCATTATTACAACTACTTGATTATGATTGTAAATAAATGTCGTCACTTCTCTTGCCCCTTTCGACCATTTTCTTAACATTCTTCTTGCCAATATCTTCTAATATAAGATCAATATAGTGGGCAATACACGGTGACTAAAATATATGTACTCTTTATCATCAACTTTTGTCCTGCAACCTTTTATGTTGCTTTGTTATATGTAACAATCTGCACCATATTCTCCTATGAAGTAAAAAAATATAATTAACATTTTTTTCTTTCATATGATGCATCAATTGACTCATGGTACATCATTCCCAAGTGGTAATACACCATAAAGTTGATCATGCTGTGTCTGGTTGGGCCAGTTCAACCATCGCATATGATTGTGCATCCTCTAGCCTGCTAGCCACGTATGCTTTCACAGACGCATACTCTACATATTTCCATTTTCTCCTAATCTCCCTAACCATGGGAGCTTTAATTCCTTCACCTGCTTTTGCTGCTGCATCAATTACCACTCGACAATATGGAGAATTGGCCACATTAGGGGGTATATTAGCATGTATAAATAGCTTTGATGTTTCCCTACCCAACTTCTCAATGGAACTTTTACTCCACATTTGTTATGTTCTTTTGTTTAGTTGATTCTTTCCTAAATAGGATCACATCAATAGAGGGTCTCCTTGGCTCATCTTCTTCCACTTCCACATTCACAGGGGCATTACGTTAAGATGCCTCCCGTTGACTGCTAAACATACGTCGTAATCCACCCAACCTACCCCCACTTGTAGATGCGGTCACATTGCAAGTTGCACTCCCACTTTCACACATGCACTTATATTCTTCTTCTTCACAAGCAAGGCGCACACTCACTATTACGGGGAGAGTCTGTGTTGATAAGTGTGATCTTAATCAAATTATCTCCCACTCAATGTCTCTTAAGGTGTTCGTGACTTTATCCTAGACAACCAATTAAAGAAGTCTTTTGTGCCTCCAGTTTTGCACATTTTCTTTTTCTTTCTGCTCATGGGAAAATAAGCTTTCAGCTAAATCTGTTTAGTTTGTTTTTCCTAGCGTGCAGCTCATAAAAAAAAAGTTTATAGATGCATGACCCCTAAACAAACTATCTACATGTTTTGGGATGTATTCTTTGTTGGGCTCTTTTCATTCTATTCATCTCAGCAGAATGACTTTTCTTTAGTAGATAAATCTTGCTCTGTTATTTTCTACATGACATTGAGAATGCTCCCATTGGTCATGTGGTCCTGAACCACCTCTTAGGTCACACACTGTTATTGGTTCTTCTGATTAACCTCGCTCCAATACCATGAGAACACAACAAAATTTGGAGTGAATGTATTATGTATCTATGATTCACGGTATCCTGTGTGGGTTCAATATGATTATTAGTGGTTACTAAATTTCTGGTATACCTCTGTAGAATGTATAGCTGATTTACTTGGCTAGTGTCTTATCCCATATAATACGAAAGTGTACAATGTTATTGTAATATGCTTAACAAGTTGCATGAATGAGTAGATTGGCAGCTTGTGGCATCATAGCCATTTAAATAGTCTTTTAAAACCCGGATCGGACTGGAGGATCACATGGGTTTGGATGGAAACAGCCACCAAAATGGACCAGATCACTGTAAACCTAGTCAATTAAGTGGATGAGTGTTTTGTTAATAAAGCAACCATGCTAGTTAAAGCTTGAACCCATGGCTTCTACTCCAAAATAAAATACTCTTAACACGGTAACACTAACTACTATGTTAATATAATATTTTTTGTGAAGATTTTAGTCTGTTTGATAAAAGTTATTTTTGGCACTTATCAGTGAAATTTGATATTTTCAGTGATTTTATACTGTTCAGATCGTTTGGGAAATTCAAATTCTTAAATTAATACCCCCCCCATTTTATTTTATTTTATTTTAATTTTTAATAACGGTTCAGCATTTTAAGTTTTCAGCACTTATTTTTCAGAGCTTATTTTTCTGGATCTAAATGGCCAGAGCAGGTCTCACTGGTTGGCCTGGCAGTTGGACCTTACCATCCACAAAAACTGGTAGAAGTCTAGTCAGGGTTTTAAAACATTGGTAATATGGCTGTTGTACTTAAACTTTGATTGTATGTGATAGCCTATCACACTATGGTGGAGCAAGCTATATTCATGAGCATTGTTGCATGACGCATGTGTTGTTTTAATATGAATGGTTATTTGCTTTGCATCTGTGAATGATTATTTGCTTTACTACATCTTCTACTGGAGTTCTCATAGTGTTGTTTCCATTTTTTATCCTGATTATATATGGTGTCAATTCTGTTTGCTGACCTTTGTGCATGTCTCGGGTATTTTAAGGTTCTTGGAGCAGCAATGTTTTATGCAAAGGTAGGAGGCAACACAATGGTGTATACAGGGGACTACAATATGACACCTGATAGACATCTTGGAGCAGCTCAAATTGATCGCTTACAATTGGACCTCCTTATTACAGAGTAAAAAAGAATATTTAATTTTTAATTTGCTATTGAAGTTTTGTTTGTTGGGTACATGATACTGATATGTTGCCTATTTAAATTATCAATACAACTAAGGGCCTGTTTGTTAAATCTGAATCTGAAGTCTGAATTTGAAGTCTAAAAACCTCTTTGGTAGCTGTCTGAAGAAGTGCTGAAGTCTGAAAATTAAGTACTGAATTTGAAACACCTGTTTGTTACCAAACGTGTGAAATGTCCAAAATCTTTTAATTTGACACATTTGCCCATCTCCTGTTTGAAGATGTTTAACATTATGAAGGGTTTAGTAATATGTTCTATATCCACACCGTCCATCCATTTTGCTGTATCATTTTAGGGCATGACCCCAAAAATGAAGAGGATCCAAAGCTTACATGGACCACACCATAGAAAGCAGTGAGACAATGGTGCCCACTGTTGAAACCTTCCTAGGGCCCACTAGGATGTTTATTTGCCATCCAACTTGTTCATAAGGTTGCATAGACCTGGATGAAGGGAAAACACAGATCTCAGCATCATCCAATACTTTTGTGGATTGCAAGAAGTTTTCAATGGCAGGCGTTCAATCCCTACTGCTTCTATGGTGTGGTCCATTTCCTCTTTAGATCTACCTCATTTGTTTTGTCTCGTTCCATACAATGATCTCGCAAGATGGATGGACAGTGTGTATATAAAACAAATACATCTCAACAACGCCCAACATCTCAATGCCCACTGAATAGATTGCAGTGCCGTCGCTTCCCATTGGTCCACGTCATTTGACTTATTTCTGATGACTCTAGCTCACAAAATACGCTGAATTTCTCCCTTCCGAATAGATTGCTTGCTACACAACACAATGTTTAACGTGTGGAACTTTTATGGTCCCCACCATGATTTTTTTTTGTTATATCCACAATGTACATCAAAATTTCCCGATAATTCTAGAGCATGAGCCCAAAAATGAGGTACATCCAAAGCCCAAAAATAAGGTACATCACATGATTTTTTAATCATGATTTTCTATTTTTACCAGATTTGCAGGAGCAAAAAGGATTCAAATTGTGGAGGGTAGCACATAGTGGTACTATGTACGACTGGAAGAGCTCTCTGGGCCCCACCATGATCTGTGGTTTTATACATGCCGTCCATCCATTTTTAAGCTCATTTTAGGACATGAGCCTAAAAATGAGGAAAATGCAAATCTCAAGTGGACCACACCATAGGAAAGAGTGGTGATTGAATGCCCACCATTAAAATCTTCGTGCGGCTATATAAGTTTTGGATTAGGCTGATATGTGTGTTTTCCCCTCATCCATGTATATGTTACCTAATCAACAGGTTGGATGTAAAATAAACATTATAGTGGGCCCTAGGAAGTTTTTAATGGTGCGTGTTTACTCACCACTATTTCCTGCGGTGTGGTCCACATGAGATTTGGATTTGTCTCATTTTTGGGCAAATACCCTAAATTGATTTGGAAAATGGATGGACGGTGTGGATAAAACACATACAACGTGGTGAGCCCCACAAAGCTTTCCCATTAGCACACAATACCGACGTCTGTGCTATGTGCCCCGCTATGCAACGGTGTGTGAGAAATTTTTGATACGCTGGCAGAGTGTGATGGATGTTGTGCGATCACTTCGAAATTGCATATGTTGGATACAAATGAACTGATGCAGGACTATTAACCACTTGCTCTAAAAGCTCGAACTGTTAGAGTATGGCGAATTAATCCTTTTATCTCATAGCCCAGGCCCCACATCGCATGAGTTAGGACCTCGGCCGAACCCCCTTTGTGGGCCCCAAATCGCATGGGCCACCCACCCCGAGTGTGTCCCCACATCCCACGAGCTACCCCACTCGAGCCTGGTGTGAAATGCGCATTAATCATCCCCGGTGAGGAGTATTGAACACGAGACCTCCTTCGTGGGCAGCGCTCACCCAAAGTGTGCCCTTGCATCCCACAAGCGACCTCACTCGAGCCCAGTGTGAAAATGCCCCTGCATTAATCACCCCCGGTGAGGAGTCTCGAACCTGAGACCTCCCGCTCTGATACTAATTTGATGCAGGACAATTAACTACTTGCTCTAAAAGCTCGAACGGTTAGAGTGTGGCAAATTAATCCCTTTATCTCATAGCCCAGGCATCACATCGCATGGGTTAGGACCTCGGCCGAACCCCCTTCGTGGCCCCATATCACATGGGCCACCCACCCCGAGTGTGTCCCCGCATCCCACGAGCTACCCCACTCGAGCCCGGTGTGAAATGCGCATTAATCACCCCTGGTGAGGAGTATCGAACACGAGACCTCCTCCGTGGGCCGCACCCACCCCGAGTGTCCCTGCATCCCACAAGTGACCCCACTCAAGCCTAGTGTGAAAATGCCCTTGCATTATGAACTGTTTGGACCATGGGTCAAAGCTTAGATGCATCATGAACCAAAGATCATCCTTATTTGACTATTGGACGGTTAGAAATGAAAACTATGCAATGTTCTTATTTCCAAAAACAAGGATCATGAATCAACGATATGGATTGTCCATAGAATCTGGTTTTCGGACTTTGACCAATGGATAGTGGATTTGACAATTTAGACCGTTCAATTTAAGTTGATATATGCCACATATAAGATTTCTGAGTGCCTACATATCAAGGGTTATACTCTGTGGAAATACCAAAGAACATCCCGGATTTTTAGAATCTAACGTGGCACATTCCAGGGAGAGAAGAAAACTAGAAGGGTTGACATGTGGAACTTTTGTGGGCCCCATCATGTTGTATGTATCAGATCTACATTGTCCACCATTTTGCCATACCATTTTAGGGCATAAGAACAAATATGGGGCAGATCTAAGGCTCAACGGGCTACGCTACAGGAAACAGTGGGGATTGGGCACTTACTGTTGAAAACTTCATGGGGCCATAGAAAGCTTTGATCAAGCTGATATTTGTGTTGTCCCTTCATCCAGGTCTGTGTGAGCTTATGAAGAGGTTAGATGAAAAATAAACCTCATAGTGGACCCTAGGAAGGTTTCAACAGTAGTCGTTCGATTCTCACTGCTTTATGTGGTGTAGTCCACTTAAGCTTTGGATGTGCCTCATCTTTGGGCTCATGCTCTAGAATGATTTGGAAAATTTGATGGACATTGAGGATCCAACATACAAATCATGGTGGGCCCTTGAGAAGTTCCACACGTTAAAAGTTTGGTTGTGTTGTACGCAATCCATTCGAGAGAGAATCATTGTGGCAATGTGCGCATGGGCAATTTTGGAAGCATTTTTATTTTTATTTTTATTTTTATTTTTTAGAATCCACAGAATACATTCCGAATTCACCGTTAAGCCTGACTTCCATCGTCGAAAAAAATAAGGGAAAATTACGAAGCGCTTTACGAGTTTGGCTGATGGGGACATCATGCACACGCCCCCTCTACGCACGTATTCGAGGAGGAGGCGGGCCCCACTTTCGATTTAGATCGACGACGACTTCTTTGGAGGACCCCATAATTAGGGGGTTGTTTTATGGAGCATTGGAATGGACCCGATCATCACATAGATCCTACCATCGGACTCATGATCGTGGCCCACTATAGATGATTTAGGATTTTGAGTTTTTATTATTTTTATTATTAGAAACATCATGCACCGACTTTGATTACTTGGATTAGTTATTTTATTTATTTTAGTTTTGGTATTAGTGCGCGCGGCGCAAAGGTAGTTTTGTCTTTTTGGATTTAGGGTTTTCTTATAAATAAAGCAATCCCATGTATGGATTCTCATGATATTATGAATAAAAAATCCTGCGTTTCTTCCTCTCTCTCACATTGATTTGAAAGATCAAATTGAGTGCGAAGCCCTCCCTTCCTCGAAGGGTTGACTACCGTGGCGTGAAGCCACACCCGCTCCAAATCATCACCATCTTCTTTCACATCTCATCCATCATCCTCAACACCTCGTTTACCATCAGATTCACCAATTTTCACATCAAAATCCTCTCCTACAGCAATGCACAAGAAGGTTTTCAGATTCTGGCGCATTTATGGGGCTAAAACTTCGGCGGAGTACTACGCACAAACCATGTGCTGGATCAAAGTGATTGTTAGTGTGGAAACAACCCACCCCCGGTCGATCCTAGCCTAGGAGTCCTTTCCAAATTTGTAGGCCCCACACACGTACGGACGTCCAGTCACACACGTGCATCCAGGCCAACCTGCTGTCCAGCGTGCGTGGCCCATCCTAGGTCTTCTTTTCCCCTCAGTTTCTTTCCTTTTTTTAGCTTAAAACCTCCCCATAGGATCCCCCATTAATCCTCTACCTAAACCTCCTTAGATTTACCTATAATATTCACTCTTAAACATGATCAACATGTGGTACAATGGAATTGTTAAATCTGAAAATTGCTAAATCAGTCCCTGTACCCTCGAATACATTGACCGACCCCTAACCGTCATCTAGAAAACCTCATAATCCGAATTCCGTAACCCAAAGGGGTCCCAAATCTCAATTTTCAAACCCTAGATTTTCCCCCAAATTGAAACTTAATGAATCTCTTGAGTCGGGAACAATCCTATGCAAGAACGGGTGATTCTTACACTCCTCTGGGCTTGTTTGATTTATAATTTTATTTGATCCAGCCCTAATTGTTTTGTAGGCTTGGACCCCCATAGATTCCCCTTCTTGAATGTTTGATAGTATGTAGGATATGGAATTTTGTGACTGTTTAATATTGGCATAATCATAAACTTGATTTCTTAGACTCCATGGTTAATTTCATCTCCTGCATCAAATTTTGGTATCAGAGCCTGGTTTGTCATAGGGGAATAGATTGCATGATTAGGGGTTAGTTCATATTTTTTTACTATGCACCACACCCATTCATTTAGGGCTGTTTAGAGATCCATAATTCATGATATAGGCTACTGAAATTTCTATTATCAGAAAGTTAGCAATTCACATTGCTGAATTTTCTGTTGTCTATTTATTTTGACAACTATATTGCTGGATTTTTGTAGAGTTGTGTAATTTCGTTCATATAGCATCCTATAGTGCATATAGTGGAGTCTAGGCGCATATAGTTGAGTCTAGGCGCATATAGTTGCATCTTAGGACCCCTTGAATTGTGTAGTGCATGCCTACAAGTATTGAACGCGGCTTTGGTTTGCACCCCATCATGAACACCGAGCAGCTTACCGAGTCTCTCAGGTAAATTACTGATGGGGACATCATGCGCACGCGCACGCCCCCCACCTTACGCACATACTCAAGGAGGAGGAAGGCCCTACTATTGATCTGGATTGACAACGACATCTATAAACGACCTCCTAGTTAGGGGGCTGTGCAATGGAGCATTGGAGTGGACCCGATCATTATGTGGATTCCACCATTGGATCTCATGATCGTAGCCCACTACCCTAGATGATCTAGGGTTTTGAGTTTTGGTTATTATTGTTATTAGAAAAATCATGAACGGTTTTGATTGCATTGATTAGTTGCTATTTTTGTTACTTTGTCTCTAAGTATTAGTGTGCATTGTGTACACATGGCGTGACTTTTGGGGCTTAGGGTTTTCTCATAAATAGGCAGCCTCATGTAGGTTTTTTTCATCGAAGTTTATGAATAAAATTATGCGTTTTTTCTTCTCTATTCCTCGGAGTTGAAGAAGCCAATTGGGTGCGAAACCCTCACTTCCTCGAAGGGCTAACTACCGTGGTGCGAAGCCACAACTATCCTAAATCGTCCCCACCTCCTACACCCCACATCCATCATCTCCCACAGTCTTCCCATCTTCAGATTCACCTTTGTTTGCACCCAAATTCTCTTCCACAATAGATTTTCAGATTCTGGCCCTCCAAGGGGGCCGAAAATTTGGCGGAGCACCACGCACACACCGGACCGCGGATCGACGTGAAACTTGGCGTGTGGGTGGACCTTCCCTGACCGACCAACCCCTAGCTGGCCGTTTCCAGTTTCGTAGGCCTCGCACACGTGCAGACAGGAACCCACGCACTTGCGTCTGGGCTGGGTTGCTGTCCACACGTGTGGACTATCTCAAGTTATTCTGTCTCCCCTATTTTACTCCTCTCTCGCCTTGAATCTCTAACCCTAATCCTAAATAATCCCAAATTCCAAGTTTTTCCAACTTTTGCAAACCTTAGACTTTCCCCGAATTGAAACATGGTGAATCTCTTGAATTGGGGAACAATTCTTTGCAAGAGTGGATGAATCTTACACTCCTTTGGGCGTTGTTTGGTTTTTAATTTTATTTGATCTAGCCTTCTAGCCTTAAACGTGTGTAGGCTTGGACTCCCATAGATTCCCCTTGTTGAATGTTTGAACATGTGTGACGTGGAATATTGTGATTGGTTAAAATTGGTATGATCTAAAGCTTGAGATCTTGCATATCATATTTAATTTTCATGTCCTGCATCAAATTTGGTATTAGAGCCTAGGTTTTTATAGGGGAATGCATTGCATGTTTAGGGTTCAGTTTATTTACGTTCATTATGCATCAAGTCTCATCATATAGGGCTGTTTAGGACCCATAATTCACAATATGGGCTGCTGAATTTTCTGTTGTCAGAAAATCCACAAATTTTATGGCTGAATTTTCTGTTAACAAATTATTTGGGCAGTTATATTATTGGAATTTTAGTAGCGTTGTGTAGTTTCCTTCATATAGAGTCGTATAGGATCATTTAATCCCATTTAGACGCATATAGTTACATTAGAGAGTCTTTGAGTTGAGTGAGTGGTTGTAGGCCCACATGCACTGGTCGTGGTTTTGGTTTGCACCCTACACTAAACAGTCATGCCCAGCTTTGGACAGTACGTGGCTCACTGAGAAGGAGCTTCAGTGACTTGATCCTGACATCTTGGAGTGATTCAGGAGTTTTGTTTCGCCAGTGGCGAAACCTTCATAGTTGGGGAGAGTTGATGGGGACATTATGCGCACGTGCACACCCCCCCCCAATCCTACGCACATACTCAAGGAGGAGGAATACCCCACTATCGATCTGGATCGATGACGACATCTATGGACGACCTCCTAGTTATGGGGCTGTGCTATGAAGTATTGGAGTGGACCCGATCATCATGTGGATTCTACCATTAGATCTCATAATTGTGGCCCGCTACCCTAGATGATCTATGATTTTGAGTTTTGGTTATTGTCATTATTAAAAACATCATGAACGGTTTTGATTGCGTTGATTAGTTGTTATTTTTGTTACTTCGTCTTTAAGTATTAGTGTGCGCATATAGCGTGACCTTTGGGGCTTAGGGTTTTCTTATAAAAGGCAACCCCATGTAGGTTTTTTTTTTTTTTTTCATTGAAGTTTATGAATAAAATTCTGCATTTTTTCTTCTCTATTCCTCGGAGTTGAAGAAGCTTATTGGGTGCGAAACTCTCCCTTCCTCAAAGGGCTAAATATCGTGGTGCGAAGCCACAACCATTTCAAATCGTCCCCACCTCCTACACCCCATATCCATCGTTTCCCAGTCTTCCCATCTTCAGATTCACCTTTGTTTGCACCCAAATTCTCTTTTACAACAGATTTTCAGATTCTGGCCCTCCAGGGGGGCCAAAACTTCGGCGGAGCACCACGCACACATCGGACCGCAGATTGACGTGAAACTTGGCGTGAGGGTGGACCTCCCCGGCCAACCAACCCCTACCTGGTCGTTTCCAGTTTCGTGGGCCCCACACACGTGTAGACAGGAACCCACGCACGTGTGTTTGGGCTGAGCTGTTGTCCACATGTGTCGACTGTCTCAAGTTATTCTCTCTCCCCTATTTCACTCCTCTCTCGCCTGAAATCCCTAACCCTAACCCTAGATAATCCCAAATTCCAAGTTTTTCCAACTTATGCAAACCCTAGACTTTCTCCGAATTGAAACTTGGTGAATATCTTGAATTGGGGAACAATTCTTTGTAAGAGTGGATGAATCTTACACTCCCTTGGGCGTTGTTTGATTTATAATTTTATTTGATCCAGCCTTAAACGTGTGTAGGCTTGGACCCCCATAGATTCCCCTTGTTGAATGTTTGAACATATGTGGGACGTGGAATATTGTGATTGTTTAAAATTGGTATGATCTAAAGCTTGAGATCTTGCATATCATATTTAATTTTCATGTCCTGCATCAATTACCCAAAAGTTGGATGCCTTGGATGCAAGCATTAAGTCATCTTTGCAGTAGGTTAATACTCACTTGGACCAATTAGATGCACGAGCCCATCAAGTTGAGACCACCCGGGCAAACCCGGCCATTGGGGAAGATGCCCAATCTCAAGCAGGTGGTCAGGAGGATAGACAAGGGAATGAGAGTAGTCAAGGAAATGGTCATGGGCGTGCACTTGTGCACCCACCTTGCAAGGGGCATCGTGATTATTATGACCCAGATGCGTAACTCCTGAAGGGAGTTAGGGTAGAGGCTCCTACGTTTAATGACCACTTGGACCCTAAAACTTTTTTAGATTGGTTGGCGGATATGGACCACTATTTTGAGTGGTACGATATGTCGGATGCTCATCGAGTCCGATTTGCTAAGATGAAGCTTGTGGGCCAAGCAAAAAGGTTTTGAGTTACTGCGGAACGAAAGAAAGAAAGGTTGAGGGAGCCCCCAATAGTCCATTGGGGAGAAATGAAAGAAATTCTGAAGGAGAAGTACCTCCCTTTCTCTTATCACTTGAGGCTGGTTGAAGATTGGCAGTCTCTTCGACAGGGTTCCATGAGTGTGGTTGAATATATTGAGAAGTTCGAAGAGTACTTGACCCGGTGTGAGGTTGAAGAGGATCCCGTGCTCACTCTTGCTCGATTTAACATGGGCCTCCGTTCTGACCTTAGGAGAGAGTTGCTCGCCAAGGACATAGACACCCTTGAACAGATGTATCAAGTGGTGTTGGAGGTTGAGCAATACCTCAACGTACATGTGGGAAGGCGGTTTGAGTCCCTTGATTCTGACGGCAAGGACCACCCTTTTGGGGCTAAACTTGACATTGGATATCAATACAAGCCTTCCAGTAGTTCTCAGTCTAGGCCCAAGGATGGTAAGGGTAAAGGAGTTGTTGGGTCTAGGTCGCGTAGAGGCAATACGACTAGGTGTTTTAGATGTCAGGGGTTTGGTCACTTTGTCCACCAATGTGGTACGAAAGAAGGCACCAAGGTGTTCTTTATTGATGGGCAAGTAGAAGTAGTGCCCCTAGAAAGTGACGGTGAGGAGGAAGAATTCGAGCCAGTGGAGAGCCCTAGTGATGAGGAAGAGGGACCACAAGAGACTGCGACACTTGTAGTTGTTTGTTGCGCCTTTGCACAAGTAAAGGATACCGACGATTGGCGCCACAACACGATCTTCTATACCTACGCAAAATGTGGCGATAAGAGTTGCAAGATGATCGTGGATAGTGGTAGTTGTGCCAATGTGGCCTCAACTGACACTATGAACCGTTTGAGCTTGAAGGTTGAAGCCCATCCTCAACCCTATAGAGTGTCTTGGGTTGATAAGACTTCTATTCCAGTCTCGCACCGTTGTCTTGTTCCTATTTAGTTTGGATTATATAAAGACACTCTAGTGTGATGTTGTTCCCATGAACGTTGGCCACATCATTTTGGGTAGGCCCTGACTCTATGACAGGGATGTCACTATATTTGGTCGTTCAAATGTGTGTACATTTTGGTTTGAGGGCAAGAAAGTCAAGCTAAATCCTTTCCCACCCAAGAACACGATTGGAAAGGAGTCCACCACAAAGAGTGGAGTGAGTGGCTCAAAGGAATTGAAGTCAAAGTCTAAGCCTTTCCATATTCTAAATGCTAAAGACTTTGAGCGAGAGACTGGGTCGAACTCGATGGTGTACACCCTTGTGGCTAGGGAGAGTGCACCAGATGCTGGTGTAGAGTTACCATTGAGGCGATTTTGGTAGTGGATGAGTTTCATGATGTCTTTCGTGATGATCTACCGGATGAGCTTCCTCCTATGAGGGATATACAACACATAATTGATTTAGTCTTATGGCGACTCTACCAAACCTCCCTCATTACACAATGAACTCAAAGGAGCATGTAGAGTTGAAGAGGCAGGTTGATGAGTTACTAGAAAAGGGTTTCATTCAAGAGAGCATGAGCCTGTGTGTCGTGCCTACCCTTCTTACACCTAAGAAAGATGGCACATGGAGGATATGTGTTGATACTAGGGCCATCAACAAAATCACAACCAAGTATCGGTTTCCCGTACCGTGTCTTGATGACATGTTGGATATGATGGCCCGTTACTATCTTCTTGAAAATTGACCTTAAAAGTGGTTATCACCAAATCCGTATACGCCCTGGCGACAAGTGGAAGACGGCCTTCAAGATGAAGGATGTGCTATACTAGTGGCTACTCATGCCTTTTGGGCTGACTAATGCCCCGAGTACCTTCATGCGTGTGATGACCCAGGTGTTGAGGCCCTTCATTGGGAAGTTCCTGATCGTCTACTTTGATGATATCCTGATTTATAGCATGACCAAGGAACAACACTATAACCATTTTAGGCAGGTTCGTGGGATCTTTAGAGCCGAAAAATTGTATGCCAACCTAAAGAAGTGTGTGTTTATGTTTAGTAGTGTTATCTTCTTAGGTTTTGTTGTGTCATCTGAGGGTGTGTCGGCGAATCCCGAGAAGGTCAAGGCCATTATCAATTGGCCTGAACCGCGCAGTATTCACGAGGTGCGCAACTTTCACGGCTTGGCCACCTTCTATAGGCGGTTCATTCGAGGCTTCAGTTCCATTATGGCTCCCATCAAAGATTGCATTAAAAAAAGGAGAGTTTCAATGGACAAGGGCAGCCTCGAAGGCCTTCAAGGAGATAAAGTCCAAGATGACCGAGGCTCTAGTCACGCGACTTTTGGATTTTTCGAAAGTTTTTGAGGTCACCTGTGACGTGTCAGGAGTTGGTATAGGAGTACTTAGTCAGGAAGGGCACCATGTCGCCTTTTTCAGTGAGAAACTGAATGAGGCGAAGCAAAAATACTCCACCTATGACAAATAATTCTATTCGGTAGTGCAGTCATTGCGCCACTGGCGTCGTTATCTATGCCGCGAGAATTCGTCTTATTCTCAGATCACGAGGCTTTGAGATATCTGAACTCTTAGAAGAAATTAAACCCTAGGCACGCCAAGTGAGTCCAGTTCCTTCAAGAGTACACTTTTGTGCTTAAGCATAAGGCCGGTATAGAGAGTAAGCCTGCCGACGCATTGAGTCGTTGAGTCACGTTACTCAATTCCACTAGTGTCGAAGTCATGGGGCTCGATCGTGTCAGAGAGGATTATTCTGAGTGCCCAGATATTGGAGTTGTGTACGCATTGTTGTTAGAGAGTCCGTTAGGAGCTAGCAGTGAGTATTTGATATTGGACGGATATTTGTTTAGGAGTGACCGTTTGTGCATACCTCACACCTCCCTTCGCGATTTTCTTATCTGGGAGTTACATTCAGGAGGGGTCGTAAGTCATTTTGGTCGAGACAAGACCATTGCCCTAGTGGAGGATAGATTCTATTGGCAAAGCCTCAAGCAAGACATTGCCAAAATTATAGGGTGGTGTCGTACTTGTCAACTGGCAAACAGAAAAACAGAATATGGGGCTATACACACTTTTGCTAGTTCCATTCGCCCCTTGGCAGGACATCAGTATGGATTTCGTGCTTGGGCTCCCCAAGTCTATTTGAAAACACGATTCCATATTTGTTGTCGTGAACCGTTTTTCTAAAATGGCCCACCTCATCCATTGTTTGAAGACCTCTGACGCATCCCATGTTGCCAAATTGTTCTTTAGTGAGGTTGTCAAGCTTCATTGGTTACCCAAAACTATAGTGTCTGACCGTGACGTGCGGTTCATGAGTTATTTTTGGAAGACACTATGACAAATGATGAGTACTAGGCTCTAATTTTCTTCTGCCTTCCACCTTTAGACTAATGGTCAGACTTAGGTGGTCAATAGAAGCCTAGGAAATTTACTCAGGTGTTTAGCGGGGGAGTACACTAGGACATGGGACACTGCACTACCTATCGCCGAATTTGCATATAATAGTTCCGTCAATAGATCCATAAGTTTAAGTCCTTTTGAAGTCGTTACTGGTTATAAACCTAGAAATCCTATTGATCTTGTCCCTATGCCCGTCCCATAAGTCATCAGAGTCTGCAGAGTCCTTTGCACATCATATTCATTCATTGCATCAAGAAATCGGGCAAATGATCAATGCTAGTAATGAATAATACAAATTTTCTGCAGACCAACATAAACGATTCAAGGAATTCAATGCAGGAGACTCTGTGATGGTCTGCATCAGGCCAGAGTGGTATCCTCAGGGAATCGTTCAGAAATTACACGCGTGTAGCGTTGGACCATTCAGAATTATAAAACAAAATGGTCCCAATGCATATACGGTAGATCTTCCACCTTCCATGGTAATTAGTTCCATATTCAATTTGGAAGATCTAGTTGCATTTCGGGGGACTACCGACACATTGTCCAGCCTTTCACCTAACCAACTCAGTTCCTCAGACCTTTTCCTTGACTCATGGCCTCTTCCCGACTCATCTTCCCAGCCTCTACCTCCCATACCTACCCTTTTCACATCCAAAGATGAGATAGAGGATGTTCTAGACCATTAGATTGTATCAACGCTAGATGGCGGTTTTCAAAAGTTCCTTGTTAAGTGGAAGTCATGCTTAGCTTCAGACAGTATGTGGCTCACTGAGGAGGAGTTTCAGAAACTTAATCCAGACATCTTGAAGCGGTTCAGGAGCTTTGTTTCGCCAGTGGCGAAACCTTCACAGCCGTGGAGAGTTGATGGGGACATCATGCACACGCCCCCTCTACGCACGTATTCGAGGAGGCGGGCCCTACTTTCGATTTGGATCGACAACGACATATTTGGAGGACCTCATAATTAGGGGGTTGTGTTATGGAGCATTGGAGTGGACCCGATCATCACATAGATCCTACCATCGGATCTCATGATCATGGCCCACTACTTTAGATGATTTAGGATTTTGAATTTTTATTATTAGAAACATCATGCACGGCTTTGATTGCTTAGATTAGTTATTTTAATTTTGGTATTAGCGCGCGCACATGGCGCAAGGGCAGTTTTGTCTTTTTGGATTTAGGGTTTTCTTATAAATAAAGCAATCCCATGTATGGATTCTCGTGATATTATGAATAAAAACTCCTGCGTTTCTTCCTCTCTCTTACATTGAGTTGAAAGATCAAATTGGGTGCAAAGCCCTCCCTTCCTCGAAGGGTTAACTACTGTGGTGCGAAGCCACACTCGCTCCAAATCATCACCATCTTCTTCCGCATATCATCCATCATCCTCAACACCTCATCCACCATCAGATTCATTAATTTTTGCATCAAAATCCTCTCCTACAGCGGTGCACAAGAAGGTTTTCAGATTCTGGCGCATCTGCGAGGTTGAAATTTCAGCAGAGTACTACGCACAAACCATGTGCCGGATCGAAGTGATTATTGGTATGGAAACAACCCACCCTTGGTCGATCCTAGCTTAGGAGTCTTTTCCCAATTTTGTAGGCCCCACACATGTACGGACATCCAGTCACATATGCATCCCGGCTAACCTGCTGTCCAGCGTGTGTGGCCCATCCCATGTCCTCTTTTCCCCTCTGTTTCTTTCCTTTTTTTGGCTTAAAACCTCCCCATAAGATCCCCCATTAATCTTCTACCTAAACCCCCTTAGATCTACCCCTAATATTCACTCATAAACATGATCAACATGTGGTACAATGGAATTGTTAAATCAGTCCCCGTACCCTTGAATACGTTGACCGACCCCTAGCCGTCATCGAGAAAACCTCATAATCCGAAATCCATAACCCAAAGGGGTCCCAAATCTCAATTTTTCCCAATTTTCAAACCCTAGATTTTCCTCCAAATTGGAACTTAGTGAATCTCTTGAGTCGGGAACAATCCTATGCAAAAATGGGTGATTCTTAAACTCCTTTGGGCTTGTTTGGCTTTTAATTTTTTTTGATCCAGCCCTAATGGTTGTGTAGGCTTGGACTCCCATAGAGTCCCCTTCTCGAATGTTTGATAGTATTTAGGATGTGGAATTTTGTGACTGTTTAATATTAGCATAATCACAAACTTGATTTCTTACACTCCATGGTTAATTTCATGTCCTGCATCATTGGCTTTAACAAACAACACTTATTGCGAAGCACTTTCTGAGTTCTGTATTCAATTATTTTTTTTCAATGTTAGCAAACAAACCCTGAATATCTGTAGAACTTGCTTAGTTATCCTTAGACTTGTTGGAGGATAATTTACATTATATCTATGTAGCTTCTCGATTTGTGCGAATTTGAAGAATATTTTCTAATTAGTCTTATCATCTATTTTTCCATGTTTATTAATTGTCTCAACCATAATCACAAATTTATTTATTATTTTACTCAAATCAGTTTTATTTCTAAAAAATCATGGCAATAAAAAAAATTGGCATGTTTTTAAAAACGAAATTTATTTATGTAAAAATAATTACTTAATATAATAAATAAACTCCAACAAAAAAGTTGTCACCTTGGATCTTCGGTTGCAATTAAGTAACTAAGTTGATTTGGCTCACTCACAGGGCTGCCAATGGTCCTTGTGATGCAACAACCTTGGGTGTGGGGCCCAACGGTTGCCTTGGGCCCCACCCCAATTAAACAATCCTCTTTAACGTCCTTCTCTCTCTCTCTCTCTCTCTCTCTCTCTTCTATAATCTCTCCTCCCCATCTCTTTATAAATATTGTTTTGTGATATGAGAAGAGGCATTAGTGTATTTACTCTCTTTCTTGTAAAATCTCTTGATCATCGAGGGTGAGTGAGTCCTAGTGTAGTTGGGTGAATGTTCGAAGCATTGGTATCGCTACAAGTTTCGTTGGTAGGGGATACGGAAACAATATCGATATCGCCAGTAACCAGAAATGCAAGAAAACATGGGAAAAACCGTAGAATTTTCAATTAAGCTTCAGGAGATGCTAAAATACACATATTTGCATATTTAGGAATAAAAAATTTGCAAAAAGAATGTATACATAATAAGTTTCCATTTAATGGGGGCTTAAAAGCATGTGTCTTTGTAAGAAACGGTCTAACCATCCCATCCATCCCACTTAACCATCTAATCACTCATCCAACCTTCCATCCAAACATCCATCGATATTGCAAAATATCGACAACTCATTATATTTTGCAAAGAAATTATCAACAACAGGAAAGGAAACAAAAGATTGTGGTCTTGATATCGTGCATGTTGTGACAATGATAATATTGAGATATTATCAATATTAGCAATGACAAATTGAAAACCGCATATAACAATGCGTTCATAAAAAAAATTGAAATAGAATTTTTTTTTTTTTAATAAACAAACTTTCCGTGATATCTCTACGTTGGCGATATTATTGAAATATCGCCGATGCACTTGTGATACAAGCATCACCTAGAATTTACACATTCGAAAATATTGGCGATATCGATACATTAGCAATACAAGCGACACCTGGGATTTACACAATTGAAAATATTGGCGATATTGATTCGTTGGTGGTACTTAACTATACATTGTCAATGTTTGAAATTTCTAATACTACCGGTGTTATCGATATCGCTAAGTTAGAGATAACGATAATATCAGAGATAATTCAAACAATGAGTGAATCCCTAAACTTGAGTGAGTAAAACTTCAAGCTATAGAGAGTGTATTGTCATCTCAATTCCAATCAAAACAATCAATCTAAAGAGATTTATGTCATCTTCCTTGTGATTCATCACTCTAACGAGCATTCCAAGCTCGATTTGAAGATGTTCTCTTGCATTCCCTAGATAGACACCAACCCTATAGGTAAATCCTCTGGAATGCCCATATAGGTTAATCCCCAATTGGAACCAACTATCGCTTAGTTGTTTGAGATTCCACCACCATCCCATTACTTTGGTATCCTCATAGGTACATCTTTACAAGGTAGCCGATCGTTTGAGCTGAAGAAGTCACATCAAAGATAAGGGGAGCTGAAGAGAAACCGCATCAAGATTGATTGAGCATCTCAAGAAAGACTCTATCAACGGGGCTCATCTAAACTAGTAAGAGTTTATTTAAGTGTCCATTGTATAATCAATTCTTGTAAAGAGTTGGGTATAGAGTTTGTAATCCAAACTCGATTAAGTCTCTGTGTGAGCCTCCGGCGGGAGTGTATGTAGTCTCTGTGTGAGCCGCTAGCAGGTGTATATGTAAGGTTATTGGGTAGCCTATAGAAAACCTTTGTAAATCTTGAAGTGAGCCTTTGGTGGGAGTGTACGTAGTCTCTGTGTGAGCATCCGGCTGGAGTGTACCTAGGTCCATATGTAGAACGACAAAGGTTATTGATGAACCTATTGAAAACCATTGTAAAGGTTCATGGTAAACCTATAGAAAACCATTGAGATAGTAAATTCGGAAAACTTGAGTTCGAGTTCGTTATCCGGTAGCGGAGTAGGGATTTAATTGAAACACTATATATCGATGTGGTTGCGATTGTTATTGTGTATGCATTTCTATCTATGCTTGTGATGTGATTGGATTTGTTTAATTCAAATAGATGCTTGAATAGATTGTATACTAAGAGTTTAATTCATTGTACACACTAGATTTAACTATCTCACCCCATAGACTATGCACAAATGGTTGTATCTTACATAGTCTATGATATTGGACCCTTTTAGTGTTGTGGCTTAAATTGGTAAATAATTTTAAATGGTCATACCCCCCCATGACTTGGCCATAATTCTAAGCTAAGTAAGCTTCCGCGGTGTAATATCGTATTAGATAACCGTGCAATTTCAACTTGTAGGGAAATGACCCATGTTTATGCCCTTATGGCCCCAAGACATCCCTAAGGAAGAATTATGAGAAATACCCAAATGCATGGGGAAACTCTTACAAGAGTTTTCCGCTGTCACACTCGACGAGCTTCTAGATAGGTTACCACCGATGCATGACATCCAACACCAAATTGATTTGGTGTCGGGTGCCACATTGCCAAAGTTGCCACATTACCACATGAGTCCTACGAAGCATGCCGAGCTCCAAAGGCAAGTGAAAGGGCTATTAAAGAAAGGACTTGTCCTAGAAAGCATAAGTCCATGTGCGGTACCCGCCCTCACTCCAAAGAAAGATGGAATTTGTTGGATGTGTGTTGGTAGTCTAGCTATCAACAAGATAACAACAAAGTACCAATTTTCAATTCCTAGACTTGATGACATGTTGGACCTGTTACATGGTGCTCAAGTGTTTTTAAAAATTGTCCTTAGAAGTGGGTACCATTAAATTCGTGTCCAACTGGGTGATGAATGGAAAACCGCTTTTAAAACTTGAGAAGGCCTTTATGAATGGCTAGTCATGCCATTTGGAATGTTAAATGCACCTGGCACTTTTATGAGACTCATGAATCAAGTATTACGGCCTTTTATTGGAAAATTTGTTGTTGTTTACTTGATGATATTCTTATATTTAGTTCTTCTCTTTGTGAGCATACTAATCATGTGCGTCAAGTTTTGCAAGTTTTACGTGAAGAGAAGGTATATGTCAATCACAAAAAGTGCTCATTCATGGTCAACAATGTAATCTTTTTGGGATATGTTGTCTCGGCTATAGGTATCAAAGTAGATGAGGAGAAGATTGAAGCAATTGTAAAATGACCGACTCCAAAATCGGTTACCGAACTGCAGAGCTTCCATGGCTTAGCCACATTCTACCAATGGTTCATTAAGAACTTCAGTAGTATTATTGCCCCCGTGACCAATTGCATAAGGGCCAAAGACTTTGCTTGGACTCAAGAAGTCTAAGAGAGTTTTGACTTAATTAAGGAAAAACTAACCAAAACACCTGTGCTTGCATTGCCAAATTTTAATTAAGTGTTTGAGGTAGAATGTAATGCATCCACATAGGCATTAGGTCATCTTAAGCTAAAAGGGATACTTAATTGCCTACTTTAGTGAGAAACTCAACGATGCTAAGAAGCGTTATTCTACCTATGATGTTGAGTTCTATGCCATTGTGCAAGCCTTACAGTTTTAGTGTCACTACTTAATTCATAAAGAGTTTGTGTTATAGTCCGATTATGAGGCTCTCTGTTTTCTCGTTGCCTAAAAGAAAGTTAATTCTAGGCATGCTAAGTGGGTCTCTTATTTACAAGAGTATACATTTGTGATTCATCATAAGGCCGGTATTGTGAATAAAGTTGTGGATGCACTTGGTCGAAAATCTATTCTCCTCAAAAGACTCCATTTAAAGTGGTTTATGGAAGAAACCCAAATCATATCTTGGACCGACTACCAATTCCTAACCCGGAAAAGAGTAGTATGGAAGCCGAAGAACTTGTCAATCACATCCAAGAAGTCCAAGAACAAGTTCGAGCCAACGTTAAAAGTGCTAATGATTGGTACAAAGAAGTCGTCGATGTTCATCATTGCCACTTGAAGTTCAAAGAAGGTGATTTGATTATGGCATACTTGCGGAAAGAGCAATTTCCAACGGGTACTTATCACAAATTGAAGAACAAGAAGATTGACCCATGCCTGAACTACCCAAATGAATGGGGATTAGTCCCATTTCAACATTGCTGATCTCTATCCCTATCATGGCGATCGAAATCAATATCCATCAAGCCTTAAAGATTTGGGCATACATTCTTCAATTGGCTCATTTGAAATTGTTGACATTCTTGATGTAGGGCCCACTAATACAAGGCAAGGCAACTGCACTCAGTATTTGGTTCAATGGAAGAATAAACTGCAATCCAAAGACACTTGGATCAATGAAGAGGAACTATAGAATCCTGATGAAGAGTTGTGGAAGAGGATCTCCAAGCCGAACTCCAGTTCTTTTGATGAGGGGGAGATTGATGCAGCAACCTTGGGTGTGGGGCCCAACGGCTACCTTGGGCCCCATCCCAATTAGACAACCCTCTCTAACGTCTCTCTCTCTCTCTCTCTCTCTCTCTCTCTCTCTCTCTTCCTCTCTCATTCTCTCCCTCTCATTTTCTCTCTTCTATAATCTTCCCCTCCCCATCTCTCTATAAATATTGTTTTGTGATATAAGAAGAGTCATTACTGTATTTTCTCTTTTTCTTGTGAGATCTCTTGATCATTGAGAGTGAGTGAGTCTTCTTGTTTTTGGGTGAGTGAATCCCCAAACTTGGGTGAGTAAATCCTCAAGCTATAGATAGTGTATTGTCATCGCAATTCCAATCAAAGCAATCAATCCCCTCCCCCCCCCCTTTCCTCTCCATTTCTTGGTTGTGCTCATTTTTCCTTTCTTGTGTGTTGGATCGGCATCACCTTGCATGGATTGTTTCTGGGCCTGCATTGTGAATTGATTGGGCTGGGTCTATTGGGCATGGCTACTAAAAAAAAAAAGAAGTTTACCTGAGCCTCTCCCATTGCCGGCCCTGCCAATATGCGTGGACACTTGACTGTTTTTCTCAGTAATAAGTCTTCAGGATGCTCATATGAAGGGTTACTGATTATAGAATTCTTGTCAGTCAAACTGAATCAAATTTAACAGGGCCTACCCGACACTGGAAATGGTCTCTCATTGCATGTAGTGCCTGATAATTGGCATTCAATTTTCTCACCAGCATATCTTTTGTACTTTAGTATGGATTTGGTTCCAATGTAAAATGCTTCTTAAATGTTGTGGCCAATAAATTCAGGGGGAACTAAGCATCACATTGGAATCCGCTTTCACATCTGTGCCATTTCCCAACATGTTTATCACATCCCATGACAAGGTATCTTAATGTGGATGTAGTAACTGGTACAGCACCCTATTATTCATGCTGATACATCATGAGGTGTCCAAACTATAGTTGCACAAGTAGTGAACGAAACAGCAAGCTGGCAATATATTTGGGTGCGGGAGCAGGGAAGCATCTATTCCAAGATGTCAGCAAGCGTAAACAGCAAGGAAGAGGGAGGAAGAGTGAGAGTCCAAAGCGTAATTTGTAGCAGGAGTCGCAGAAGGATTGTGTAACTAAGGTCCAAGCCCCCTTTATACACTTGAATTCCATGCCAAATTTCCTTCCCAGATAACAGGACTCCATGATCTGATGCTCACCCCCAACAGTTGAGTGTCTAATTTTTCCCTGTCAATTAGGATTTTAAATTCCAGAGCTAGCCCTTAGGTGCCCAAATAGGTAATGGACTTCAATGGGCTGAGGAAATTTCCATTTAAACAAGCACATAAAGCACAGGAAAATGGCTCACATGCCCACATATTTCTTATGTTGCTTCTTGGACAGGTTGATAAATCTTTATGGAGTGGTCAGTTGCTAATCTTTTCCAATTTGGAAGACAGTTATTATATAATTGTTGAAGATTTCCAATTATCATTTTGTAGTTTGTATATTTTGCCTTCTAACTTATCTACACCTTGTAATTGTGTCTTTCTAGTACCGCTTATCTATATAAAACTTTGTGTCATTCCTATGGGTTGGAATATTGGGCAAACAACTACGCGTGGAACTTTCCTGTTATGATAGATTCAAACAGGATAGCCATAATATCTGATTAGCCTTAATCTATATGGAGTTGAGGCTTAAGCTAGAATTGGGCTCTTGTTGGCCACAGTATACTGTTGGAACTGCTTTTGAGGATTTTATATTTTCTCTCTTTTATATTTTTCTCCTTTCTGTCTCTATATTCTATTTTACTTGGACCTCTCTCTTGTCCATTTTTTTTAAAGTTCATTATTATTTTTTATTTTATGAATTGGTTTCTGAGATTTTGACATTCATTTTGTGTCTAGGATGTTTTGTTGTTCAAGTTTTTATTTTCTCCTTTTCTATCTTTCAGGTATTAGACTTAATTCTTTAAACATGATACGCATTCTTGTTGTCCATCTAAACTCGACAAATCCTTCAAATTTCCATGAGAGATTTCTATTGGGTAGTGAACTGTGTTTGCTAAATTTTGCTTTATTTCCATAGTGAATTATCTTATCTTGTAGGTCCACATATGCGACAACTATACGTGATTCAAGATATGCTCGTGAGAGGGAGTTTCTAAAAGCAGTATGTTCTACAATGCCATTGCTTCTTTAGAAAAATATATGCAGTTGTATTCTATTTCATTGCTCAATTCTTGTCTTCTTTTCTTCCTTGCCTATGTACCTGGCTACGTCATGGGCATTGCATTTACTCTTAAAATTGAGGTATCAAGTACAACTCCCAGTTCAAAGTGTCCGGATGATACAACTCCTTGCTATATTATTTCTCCTTCCACCAATCTTGCTTCTAATTGTTACATGGGTTTAAGCCTCCAAGCAGTGGTCCTCACAGCTACCCACAGAAAAAAGAGCTTTGTGCATATAGTAGAGCTGAAGCTGAAGCTTTGGGGTAGGGGTTCACGAAGTTTGTCCTGGTGGCATCATTGAGAGTCGTGTAAGAGGGGGGCTTGCTCAACTTTATTGACTTCTTTTCAATGGTACTGAGGGAGTTTAGTCTTTTATATCTTTAGTTATTTCTTCAAGCTTAAGGCGGTTAGTATTGTCTTGTTTTGTACTTTAAATAGCTTGTTTTGTCCTATTAGAAGATTCTAAACTTTTCGAGTTCTCATCATTTCCTCTCTACCAAGTTTGCAATTAGACGGGTTAGAAAAAGTTGTGCTCTAATTCTATTGTTGCTTTAGTGGAAGAAAAAACTTTAATGAATTTACGTGTATAGATGAAATGTGTACAAGAGAGAATAACAAAACAACTTTGTTGAGATTAACTCTAAATGGTCTCCTTGTAATAGGAGAACTAATTTCAAAGGAGAGAATGTAGAGAGACACGTGCATGCGTGTGTTGGTTTTACATAATCATGTGGAGCATTAATGATAGAGGAGTACAATACAAAGCATGTCTAGTTGACTACATAAAATCCCCTCGCACACATATTTCTCTCTACAGGGAAAACTAAAAAAAAACTGCTCCTCCTGACGTCATCTTATAAGAATAAAGTGAAAGACTACAAGAAATCCTGGAGAAACTAATTTCATAAAAGGAGAGAATGTAGAGAGATATATGTGCATGCGTGCTTGGGTTTTATGTAATTGTGCGGAGTATTAATAATCGAGTATAATTCTCCACATGACTACATAAACACCTGTACACACCCATTGTTTTAAATATCGACGATATCGGCCGATATATCCCCCGATATATCTTGTATCCCACATGTGCGATACGAAACTTACAAATAGTGTGATATAGTTCACATATTCGATCCGGTGAGCATTTTCAATTTTTGGTCCTTTTTTTATTTCCTATAAATCATGTTAAATTAGTGTCAAATTGTTACAAATCCATGGTTTTTCATGTTTTGCATGAAAAATCATGGATTAGGAGCTTCAATTTCGAGATTTTGAGGAGATGGGGAGAGTTGCGGAAAATTGAAAAAAATCAAAATTTCCCACTTTCTTGCAAATCGGTTGCAATCCTTGTGTCCAAACATAAAATCAAACATGTATTTAACCTGATCTAGTGATTCTTCCTTTGCTTTTGAATATATTGCTTGTGTTTCCACACATCTTCTTACAATTTTAAATTATATGAATAGACTTTGAATATACTTGCATCAATTTAGTTAGACAACGCATAGATTAGGACCCCATACAAAGAAAACCTATTATGTGCACTTATTTTTTGTAATCTTTTGATCTATAAGTGTGTTGATGTCTTTTTTAACAATCATTGAAGTTTCATTGAAAAATTCGACCAATTTTCCCATGTTTCCAACAACAACGATACATTACGCGATTCAACCGATATATCCCATGCGAATGATGCGATAACCAATAGGTATCTGTATCCCAAGGGTGTGATACTTAACGCGATACCAATATTTCAAACACTGCACACACCTCTATACAGGGAAAACTTCAAAAACTAGCTCTTCTTCTAACATCATTTTATAACAAAACAGTGAAAGACTACAAGAAATCCTATTATAACTTTGCTCAACTAGTATTCTACCGAACCTGAATTGTAGTTGCCAATCAATTTAGACCCTGCAAGGTGAGTTTGAAAATGATGAAACCATTCAAAATGTGTAGAAATGCCACCTTATTTCTCAAAAAGACCTTCCAAATGAGCTATAGGGCTCTAGTTAATTATGCCTCCTAGAGGCAACTACATTAGAAACTATGGAAGTTTTCTTCTTCTTCTTCTTCTTCTTCTTCTTTTTTTCTGGCCCCTTTCAATATTTCGACTAGTTCATGTCTATGGTACTTGATCATACAATTAGGGTGCCCTGGTTGGATACTTAGATAATGGTAAGCAGAAGGCATCGGTCTATTGGTGTTTTGATTACTCAATGTATTATCTAATCTATTTTTATTTTTATTTTTATTTTCTGAATCTCACCAATTAGCCATATTGTGATACGGTTAAGGAAATATTTTAACATTATTATACTTACAAGCTATAACCAGTGTTCGAAATATTAGTATCGCATTACTATCGCACCCTTGGGATACAAATACGTATTGGTTATCGCGTGGGATATATTGGTTGTATCGCGTAATGTATCACTAATGTTGGAAACATGGGGAAGCATTGGGAAATTGGTCGAATTTTTCATTGAAACTTCAGTGATTGTTAAAAAAGACATCAATACACACTTATAAATCAAAACATTACAAAAACCAAGTGCACATAATATGTTTTCTTTGTATGGGGTCCTAAATTAATCTATACATTGTCTAACTGAATTGATGCAAGTATATTCAAAGTTTATTTATATAATTTATAAATGTAAGAAGACGTATGGAAACACAAGCAATACATTCAAAAACAAAAGAAAAATCATTAGATCAAGTTATATACATGTTTGATTTTATGTTTGGACACAAATATTGCAACCGAGTTGTGAGAAATTGGAAAATTTTAATTTTTCTCAATTTTCCACTACTCGGCCCATCTCTTCCAAATCTCGAAATCAAAGCTCCCAATCATGGATTTGTAACAATTTAACACTGATTTAATATGACTTATTAAAAAAAAAAGATCGAAAATCGAAAACGGTCACTGGATTGAACATGTGGGATATATCCCACTACTTGTGTGTTTCATACCGCATAGGTGGGATACAAGATATATCGTGGGATATATCGGCCAATATCATCGATACTTAAAACACTAGTTATAACAACCCTTGACTTAGCAATATCTTTGGAACTTGGATTTAAAGAATCTATCAAAACTGATCCTTGCTATACTTTAACTTTTATTGGGTGACCTAAATCCATGTCAATCTTGGATAATTTCTTGAGCTTTATTTATACATCACTAGTTTTTTTTAAAATAGCGAATAGTGTGTAGTGTGGCATTCACCCCTCTGAAGCATGAGGCGTAAGCTACATAGCGTGTAGCGTAATTTACATGCTACTTCTAGATTTTTAATTAAGGTTGTTCTTAGTTGCACCAAATATTATGAAATTTCATAATATTTTGCATCAAATTAGTCTGGTTAATGATGAAATTTAATGAGATTTGTTTGCAACCAAATATAGCCTAACATGGTGGGAAAATAAGTGGAGATCAAGTATAATGGTAAGGAAAGAGCAACCTAACTAATTTAATTGGGTCCTTACTCATGCCTTGGTGGTAGACTCACAAGAGTTTCAACACGAGGTCATGGGTTCGAGTACCCATTTTGGTGAAATCCCACTGTGGTGTGAGTGCATGGGTGTGGGTGGGGAGGGATGTGAGTACGTGTAAAAAAAAAAAAATCTAACTAATTTAATACTAATATCATTTTATGAACCCTATTTGCGATTTTAACATATGATAATTTCTCTGTTTAGCCTCCTTCTTGCTGTTTGTTCATGGTTCTCACCGACAATGGAAAGATTAATTGACCAAAAATCTGCTGAGCATTACATGTTTGTCTCATTGAATATCATTACATTAATTGGGTAGTTCTTAAATAGGCTTTTTACTTTGTGTTCTAATGCAATCGGGGGTTGTAAGAATGTAAGGATCTAACTGATACAAGGATTTAACATCGTTATTTGATTGTCACTTGGCTCCTCTAAGCAGCAACCTAGCCAGCCAGTGTTTTGCTTGTGATTGGATCTGTAACATTGAATTAAAGATTAATTTGGTATGGGTAAAGTAGCTGATAGTGATGCTTTGGAACTTATTAGACGTGTTTTCCCTCTCTCTCTCTCACTCACTAATCGCTCACACTGTATTCTATAGAAGGATTTGTTTGATGAATTTACATTTATTAATATGTAAATTTTATCTTTATATGCTTATAGTCAGTTTTTAGTTTCTGTACTTGTTATCTGTCATCTAGCTTTGGTAGCTTACTAGGTTATAGCAAATGCGAGACTGATTGCTAATGTTTGATGGTCAGGTTCATAAGTGTGTGGCTGGAGGAGGAAAGGTGCTAATTCCAGCATTTGCTTTGGGAAGAGCACAGGTGTTTACTGATGTTGTCTTTTTTGTTATGCATGATACATTTCTATTTGTGCATGTTATTTGTCTGGCCGAATCTAGGGTTATTTTGGCTTTGATTTCAAGAAATGCCAATGTGGCACACTGTCTGTTCTACCAGCTTTATTAAGGAAGAAATCAAATTACCATGCAATGTGTGCCACAGGTCACAGTTGTTATGGTTATGAATATTCTCTGTTGTCTTGTTTTTTTAGTTCATTGTTTTATGGAAATTTATTGTCTCTATCCAACCATTTAGTATCTAGTTAGTGAATGTCTCTCTCTCTCTAATCCAGGTGTCATTTATGTCCTTTGTCCGTGGGTTTAGGTTATTGTGACTCTTTCCCTTTTTCTAGAATTATAGGTGGACCTGCTATCCAAAATCGTATGCATCCAGAGAACTCTTCTATCCATAGGATCCTTAAAGCCAATCACATACATCCCTACCAGTGCTTACATAGAATTGAGAATAACCCAAGCTGCCTTGGCCAAAAATTTTGGGGACTTGTGCTCGTCATCACATGGAGGCCTTCAAGTTGTCTGTGACCATGATTTGCATGACTGGTAATCTCCAAAAACACAACTGGACCACCCCCAATATGTGTGTGGTGTGTAGGAAGTATGCGGAATCTGTTGTTTGGGAGTTCCAATAGAGCTAGTTGTTGGTGATTAAATCTGGGGTCGAAATCTTTGTAAATCGGGTAGGTGGCTTTATCATTTTTGAAGGGGGGTCAATGTCCTCTCTTGCTTGGACTTTGGGGAAATCCTCTCCTCGATTTCAGCCTTGATGCTGATGCAGTCTTGAACCATAGAGATTAAATATCATCAGCCCTTGAAAGGCTTAGTGCATTGCAGGTGCACTTGCAAAGGGGTCCATAGGCCTTCTCTTTATTTAGGGATCTCTTATCCATTGTTCGTATGGATTTTGTATCCTTTCTTTTTGGATTGTTTAATAAATTTATCTGTTACTGATAAAAAGGTATGGCTACAAGCTTGTGAAGTTTCTAGCATATTGACCTCCAAAAACCTGGATACCTGACACTTTTCTACTAAAAATAGGTAATTGTACTTGATCAAATTAGAAAATAAATAAATTGCGTCCGAAAGTTAACAAGGAAATTTGAGACAACTTTCAAATCAACATCCATCATCATCATTTAAACTTATCCCAGTTAATTCGGGTTGGCTACATGAATCCTCTTCTGCCATTCCATTTCCACTCTACCAAGGGCATACCTTCAGTTAATCCATAGGTCATCAGCAAGTCTTTTCTTAGTACCTCCACCCACATTCTTCTGGGCCATCCCCTTGCCTTTTAAGAGTTTTCAACTTGTACCAACTCACCCCTAACTGGCACAGTTCTTGGTTTCCATTGCACATGACCGAACCATCTAAGTTTACTTCCCTCATCTTATTACCTATCGGGTTCTCCTAAGTTCCCTCAAATGCATTCGTTTCTAATTCTATCCCTCATATCTCAACATTTTCATTTCAGCTACACATCCTATGAACATGTTGTTCCTTAACTGCCTAACATTCTTGTCCAATAAAGCATGGCTGGTCTTATTTCAGGCAGAGATCTGATTGTGTTTGTGATATTTCGCTGTGGTGTCAGTGTATGGGGTTTATTTTACTGTTCTATCTGCCCAGGCTTTGGCATGTGCTTTGTTGTATTTTGGTTTTTCTTTTTGAATAAAATGATTCTTATCCATCAAAAGAAAAAAGAAAAAGAAAAAAGAAAAGAGCATGGCTGGTGTTATAGCTATCCTATAAAATTTCCCTTTCAATTTGTGTGCTCTACAACGATCACATAAAACTTCAGAGACAAATCTCCATTTCTTCTACCTAACTTGAATTCCATGGGCAACATCTTACTCAATCTCTCCACTCTCATGAATTATCGACCAAGATATCAGAAGTGGTCATTTTGGGAAACTTCTTGCTCAATTATCTTAAACTAATTCCTCATTTAGACTTCTATTGTAAACTAAAATTGCATTCCATATACTCTGTTTTAGTCCGACTAATTTTAAAGCACGCTTTCATAAATCTAGCTTTGTGTTTATGTCTTCCCTTGTTCACCAAAACTGTGTCATCTGCAAACAACTTGCACCGTGGGAGTAGCTCCACTAATGGAAATTTAAACAATTATAATTCTGCCAGCCAGTCCCTAACCCGAGTAAAGGAGAGTTAATGTTGGGTAGCTAGCCATTGTTGAACTTTGCCAAGCATTCATGAAACCAGTCAACCCCTGTGGCTCCCAAGTCCCAACTATTTATACATCATATCTGTCTGTTTCTCTTAGAACATGTGTTTCTTCCAAAACGTTGTTGATCTATACTGGAACTTGAAGCTTGGTTGACTTTCATAGTTCTATTACTATATATGATATAAACTTGAGTTTTAACAATCTTTTCCATTGCAAAGTAGGAGCTCTGTATGCTGCTGGATGATTACTGGGAGCGCATGAATCTTAAGTTCCCTATTTACTTTTCTGCTGGTACGTTCTAAGCATGAGGTAATATAGACTCAGCTCATCAGAAAATGTAAAAATCTGCAGATGTACATGATTACTTCTGTTCATAACCATGCTTTAGGGACCAAAAATTAATTTGATGGGCCCCACTGTGGATGATGAATGCCCTGAGAATCTCTCATAATGGAGGGTTTTATCTGTTCAATATTTTCCATTGAATGTGGGCCTTAGCTATACTCTTTAACTATCTATGTATACACCATTGATCAAAGGGTTAGAATGACTTTGATCGAGGTGATTAGAAGGGATATGACTTATGAGGAATGTTTCTTTAATGAGGATAGACACCTAGGGGCCATACTGAAGGATTGTTATGAGCATATTGGACGAACAATGGTGTGGAACATCCTACTTCACAAGAATCTTAAGGATTAGGAAATCAAAGACTTTGAAGGGCTCATGAGTAAATTAAATGAGGTCTTCTTTGACTCAGATGAGGTGGATAGCAAAATCTGGAAGGGGTTCTGTCATCACTGTTTTCTTTCCAAAGTCCTTGATATTTTGAGTGACAACAGTGGGTACAATGGACAACTTATGTGAAACATATTATATCTTTCCAAATAAATGCCTTCTTTGTTGGGTGGAAGAGGAATTGATTGATTGGCTTATTCTCAATTTCAAGATAGCCGAGGAAGTGTGGAACTGGTTCTTTGATTGTTTTGGGATCAATTGGGTTCAATATGGCTCCGTGGAGGAGTTAGTCAAAGGTTGGTTGGGGGGAAGTTTTGCTATTAAAGGAGCTGTTGTGTGGGAGCTTCAGCTAGAAAAAGCAGGATTTTTTTTAATTTTAATTTTTATTTTTTTGGGAAATAATAACATATCATCTCCGCAAGAAGTTTAAAAGAATGATTGTTTCATCTATACTAACTTGCGTTTTCAGGGACCTGAGTTCAAAGGGGTTCTCAAGATTGATTACTTGTCAGACCGGAAAGTGGCTTTTTGTTCTGACCTCCAATACAAACCACCCCCACCCAAGCATCACCACCAATTGCCTGTCTTCTTGAAACTTCTTTGATGGATGCTTTGTTAGTATAACATGGTCTTGTTTGGTATTCGAGGCGAACAGAGGTGACATTATCATATTCATTTATGGGTATGATGTTGTCGATGCTACTGAGGTGGAGGTGTTTGCTCTCCATAAGGTTTTTAGACTCTCTGTAAATTTTCTTCTGGTCTATGGTGATTGAAGGAGGCTTCCGAAATGTCATCAAATAGTTTTCTTCCTTGGAGCTGGTGCCATGGAATATGGCTTCTATGATTTCAGAGATAAAAGATCATGTTCCTCGTAATAGGTTCTTTTATCCTACAGACTGCAACTGGGATAACTGTTTCTTTTGCAAGAGAGGGAGGGGTGAGAGGGCCTCTCACTATCAGTTCATCCTTCCCCTTCATTTAATTGTCTCGCTTTCTTCATTTTCAATAGAAATATCATTCAAAGGAGGAGGAGGAGGAGGAGGAGAAACAGGGTTCATAAAGTAGATCCCAAATAACGTGGGCAAGACTTGGAATGACAATGATAACGATGATGATGATAAATGGGTAAGAACCTTTCAATCAAGAAGGTTTTTAAGGCATCCCCATTTACAGTGGAGCCCCTCAGGTAACTGTTTGTATTACTGAACAATGGTCCCATGTTCACACGATCCTACATACCAGCAGAGTTTACGTTGCTTCGGAGGAGGACCCTATAATTCCTACTCCTTTTTTCCTTCCTTAGATGAGTAGATGAACTATTATTATTATTATTTTTTTTTTCTTTTACTAAATTGACTCCTAATTAGCAGAAGTTAACAAATGCGGGATATGTTTGAATTTTAATGTTTCTGCTGCAATTGCCTTTTATTGTTTGATTGTAAATTTTATCACATCTGGGTGTCTTGTGGAACTCTACCTCATATCATTTCACTGCAAAGTTCCACAGAACAGTGGGAGTACCTTATTCTAGTGGAAACATAAGTGTGGACCATTAAATGCTTAATTACAAATATGTTGCATGTTGGGAACTTGAGACTAGAAATTTGAGGAATTTTATAATCTTCAACTTGATGATTCACATAGTATTCTTCGGTTTTATTTTGAACAAACCAGGGTCCATAGAATAGTGACCCAAATTGTTGATTTGATGGGTCCCACGGTCCATAGACTGTTTCAATTCAAGAGTTTCCTAGACTGAACGATCCTCGACATAGATTCTTTGAATTGAATGTTGCTTTATTTATCTTTTGTCTTAACTGTCTATTTTGCATGCTACTGATTGGAGGGTTAGGAATTACCAAATTAGGATGTTTCATGTGATATGAGAGAGTTTTGGTAATGTTCTATCCACCCAGTTGGTTCCATCAAATCAATAGGTAAGATCACTGAATGTATTGTTGACATAAACATATCAGTATTGCATGGGAAATATTACATCTCGCATAATGTATCGTTGGTTTTAGTAAACATTGGGAAATTGGATGAATTTTTCAATGAAACTTTAGGGGATGTTAAACAGGACATTATTACACGCTAAGAACTAGTGTTCGAAGTATCGGTATCACTACAAGTTTCGTTGGCCAGGGATATAGAAACAATATCAATATCGCCAATAATTTCGCTGATAACTAGAAATGCAGAGAAACATGGGAAAAATGGTGGAATTTTTAGTGCAACTTTAGGAGATGCTAAAATACACACACACGCACACACACACACACACACACAAAAAAAAACACATATTTGCATATTTAGGAATAAAAAATTTGCAAAAAGAATGCATACATAATAAGTTTCTAAGAAATCAGTCTAACTATCCCATCAATTCCATCTAATCATCCAACCATACTTCCATCTAAACATCCATTGATATTGCAGAATATCGACAATACACGATGTTTTGCCAAGAAATCATCAACAACTGGAAAGGAAACAAAAGATTGTGGTCTTGATATCGCACATTTTGTGATAACGATAATATCAAGATATTCTCGATATTATCAACGACAAATTAAACACTGCATATAATCATGTGCCCATTAAAAAAAAAAATTGAAATGAATTTTTGTTAATAAACAAATTTTTGGTGATATCAATACATTGATGATATTATTGAAATATCATTGATAGACTTGTGATACAAGCGTCACCTAGAATTTACATAGTTGAAAATATTGGCGATCCATTGGCAATACAAGCGACACTTGGAATTTACATAGTTGAAAATATTGGCGATTAGATTGGTGATATCGATACATTGGCAATACTTAGCAATACATTATTGATACCTATAATTTTTTATACTACCAGTGTTATTGGTATCGCTACCAGTGCTATCAGTATCGCCAAGCTAGCGATAAAGATAATATTGGAGATATTTCGATAATATCAGGTATAATTCAAACAATGCTAAGAACTCAAAAAGACTATTAAAAAAAAACGTGTGTATAATAAGTTTCCTTTGTATATGGTCCTAAACCAAGTGCTGTTTGATTGAAGTGATGCAACTATATTCCAAATTACTTCATATAATTTTTAAATCATAGAAGACATGTATAGAAACACAATCACTACATTTAATGGCAAAAAAAGAAGTGAAAATATACTTGTGCCCTCAACACACTTATGCGTATGTGCCTCACTCTCAATATTTAATTATTTTAAATTAAAAATTAAAATAATAAATAAATAATCCTAACATTTCTATAATTAATATAGTTTATTGGCACATTCAATATATTAATGGCTTGCACTAAATCTTGCCATTCAATGTATTATTGACGTGCACTAAATCTATATTACAATGAATAATGCATTTATTTTAATAAATATATATTTAAAAAAATTATAACTTTTTAAAAATTAAATTTATTTTTGAAAATGAATAAATGAGTGTGGCTGATGTTAAGATGAGTATATGCTCATAAATACATAAATATAAGGCACACATAACATTTGGATAATGTAAATTTTTTTTTTTAAAAATGATTTCTTATTTATTTTTCTTTATTTTTAATTAAAAATATTTTTCTTTAAAAATTCAAAAAAGTTGTGTAAATCTGTAGGTCAGTCTCCAAGCACTCCCACATGATTTTTCCACACTCTAATTGCAAGTTAAATGGATGAAATTGGAGAAATTTTGGATATTTTCTAATTTTTTCTCATTTTCCCCAAATTTGAAAATTGTTGGTCAAAATCCATCATTGAGCATGCATAACATGAAAAGTCATGGATTACTAACTTCATTCCACAGATTCCAAGCAATTCAAAAAGGGAAAACAATTTAACTTAGCAAAAACTCATCGATTGGGTTTCGAGTACCACATGCTCTTCGATCTCACTTTCCGCATCCAATTCCTCTTTTTCTCCAAACAAAGGAAAAGGATTGGTCGAAATCTTCTTAGCAACATAATGCCAACAAAAATTTTAAGAGAATCTTTTTTCTTTTTTTTTTTTGTGTGTGTGGATTTTTGGTGAATGTTTCAAAATTTTCAGAAGGGTACTGATGCAAATGTGATATTGTCGATTTGTGTCACAAGTATTGATGAGATCACAAAACTTGTAATAGTGATATTTTCAAAACATTGGAATGTATCGATATATTGTCTATATGTTGCAATATATCGACTGATACTGAGAAGTTTCCTAACTATGCAATATCAAAAGTATTGGTTGACATAAGAGCTGATATCAATATTTAAGTCACTGCACTGAACCATTGGTTTCACATCTATTCATGGCCAAAGGATGTTATGCATCCTTGCTTTGAAGATCTTATATATCCTCCTAGAAATATATAACTGACCTGCAATTGGATTTAAATTTTTATTTTTTTTGAAAAAACATTTTTCTTCTTTTTTCTTTCTACTTTGACCGGTTCTTAACATATTTGTTCTTGTTTCCTTTGTTGAACACTGATATTGGAGCAGACTTTTATCATTTTTCTTCTTGGTTGTTATAACTGTGTTTTTTTATTTTTATTTTTTTAACTGTCTTTGTTGAACAACGTGTTTGTCTTTAATGTAGGAGTAATTTAGTGGGAAAGTTAACAGAGTAAACAAAAGAATAAATAAAAACAATCAATACAATACAGCATATAGGTGATTATACTGCTTTGGATCAAGAACAGAATGAGAGAGAGAGGTACCTTCACATGTCCATTATTGGTATAATGGAATAAAAGAAACAAATCTCTACCTCTTTTCATACGTAGACGTTTATAAAGAAGCCTTTACAAGATAAGCAAATCTATTGGGGACTATTGCGAGAATAGGTGACTAAATCATAGAGACAACTAGATAACCAACGAAAGAAACAAAATATTTAATTAGAAAATCCTCATTAGTGTAAATAAAGAAAGGCTCCTATAATTTCTCTATAGCCAACTAAATGAAGATTTTGGATGTGGGGACCACTTGGACTTCAATGCTGTGACTCTCCCCTTTACAACAGTTTCAATTTTCTTCTTTGATGATTGTGGCCATCAGATCCTACATCAAGTACATTTCCTAGTTGAAGAGAACTTGGCTTTGAGTTCAAATCTTCATAGGGCTTGATAGCTTGTCTATCAATCTTCTTTAATTCGTCTACGCTATTCAATTGGATTAAATATTATAGTACAATCTTCGCCATCAATCTTGTGTCAACCTAAAATTGTGTTAATTTCATCCATACGCTTCTTTAGCATATCTTGAACCAATATCAGCACATTTTCTTCACTTTCAGTGAATGGATCCCTGTGAAAATCAGAGAGATCGATGATGTTGTATCAGTGAGATATCCAACTTGTTTGGTTCTTCGATCTTGTATCTATTTTCCCCATCCTCTTCTTACTCTTCTTTTTTATCTTAACAGCCCCATCTTCTTCTTGGCAACTTGTTAAACGTGCGAGTTGGAAGTCACTCTTTTCACTGATATACTGTCCTTTTTTTTTTTTTTACACACGCACACATACCCCCACACACTCACGCCGCAGTGGAGTTTCACCACCTATGGATACTCGAACCCTTGACCGGGTGTTGAAACTCCTGAGAGTCTACCACCGGAGCAAGTGTAAGGATCCTTCACTGATATACTGTCACTCAGTCACCTTCACTCTAGACCTTAGACCATGATTTCGATTTATATCAGCTTTGTACTTCTCATTTGGATCCATGAGGTGATGCGTCACTCTCTCATGCACCTCCTGCATCCTCCTAAACACTGCCTCTCTGCCGTCTTTGTACTTCTCTAAGTTTCGTAGAGGCACCAAATCTGGCGATTTGCTAGTTGATCCATTCTTCATATTGTTGATTGCAAATTCTGCCTTGGGCACACATGGATCCCATTACTTTGGCTTGTTGCTTGCAAGGCTTCTTGGAATATTTCCCAATGTATGGTTCACCACTGGTGTCAACCCATCATTTTGAGGATGGTAGGTGCTGCTATATTATAGCTTTGTCATGCACTGTTTCCACAAAATCCTCCCGAAATGGCTAAGGAACTTTGTGCTTCAGTCCAAGGTCATTGTCTTTGGAACCCTGTGGCAGCTTACAACTTTAAAGAACAACTTGGCCATGTGCATAGCATATGCATTGAGCATCCTTTTGCATGGAATAAAGCGAGCCATCTTCGAGAACCTATCAATCATAACAAAAATAGAATATTTTATCTCATTGAGTCCTTGGAAGATCCAACACTAAGTCCATAGAGATGTCTTGCCATGCCCATTAGGCATAGGCAATGGTGTATATAACCTGATATTTTGTGATTGTCCATTCGAAGTTTGACAAACCTGGCACTGTGATATTTTAGCCACATCTCTTTGTAACTTGGGCTAAAAGTGACATCTTTGACCATTGAGATAGATTTTTCCCCTAATCAAAAAAAAAAAAAAAAAAAAACAAAAAAAAAAAAAGAAAGAAAGAAAGAAAGAAGGAAGGAAAAGAAAAAAAAGAAAAAGAAAAAGAAGAAGAGAGGACTGGCTAAGCCAATATTAGGCTCTCCCTTAAGTATTTAGGCATACAAGCTAATTTCCTTTAAACAAGTATCCATTTTGTAGAAAATATTCACCTTTTTGTCTGTGTGCATATCAACATGTATTTTGCTAAAATCATTGTTTGTTGTTGTATACCTCTCTCTGTGTGTGTGTGTGTGTGTGTGTGTGCGCGCGCGCGCGTGATATATATATATATATATATATATATATATATATGAACCCCAACTATTTCTAAAACAACGACCATTTCTTTCCATCCAAATAGCCCCAAAGAGTAGCCGGAAGAAGCTTTCTCCATTTAGACCTGTCCAGCTTCCCACCTGGATCACCATGCTAGGAATAGAAAAGAAGATCGATGGAGGAGGGCATCACCTAGGACAATTTAGCAAATCTAAAGATACTCTACCAGATCTCATAGGAAAAAGTACAGAGAATGAATAGATGTGCAATGGACTCAACATCTTGAAGGCACAAAAGACAAATATTGGTTAGGGACAATCCTTTTCTTCTAAGATTGTCCACCATCAATACTCTTTCCCTTCCCAGCAGCCATGAGAAGGCAGCCACCTTTGGGGGAGCCTCATACCATATACTTGTACATTGAAGAGAAAAAGAAGAGGAAAGAGAGAGGAGGTTGGAGAAAAGGGAAAAGAGAATTAGGGTGTGATGCCCCCACTCTTTTCCTTGTACTCAAGTCATAAAAAGCAAATATGACAAGGTGACCTTTACATTGTCCTTTGTGAACAATGTTAACTTGTATATTGAAGAGTAACTTAAAAGCACCTTAACATTGTCCTTTGTGAACGAGAAGGTATTTTTGTCTCTCTTTCATGCAAAGTAGCCAAGTCAAATTGAAATTACCAAGGATGACCTGAGAGAATATTGCATATGTCCATATCAACCATATCGCAAAGCACTTCATCTTTATATTTCTTCATTTTTTTAAATTTTTTTTTCCAATTGAGAAAAAAACAAGCATTGATTGGTCACCTAAGCTTCACCGCCTTTCTTGAACCATGCCATATAGTAGGGTGTAGGAATGCTTTTCTGACTTCAACTTGACCTTGTCTACCAATGCATTGAATATTCTTGTAGCTTCTACCATTGATGATCCCATCACATACTTTCCTCTCAATTACATGTTCATAAAATTTTGTGATGTTGATAATTTTCCCTTTTTGAATGTGGGGTGTGGTGGCTATACAAACCAAATTTATTGGCTTTACAAAGCCTCGAGGCAACATAGAAAATCTAATTTTGTAGAAGGAAGGAAAAGAGACCAAAATTGTTTTTTTTTTTTTTTTTTATATATATAATAAATTGTTGTGTACTCTTCACACTTTGCTTTTCATTTACTACAACCGGATACACAAGGTGCCCTTTTATAGGCATTTGAATGAAAGGTGAAAAGTAAAAAATGCCCCTACTAGGAGCTTCCAACATTTAATGTTTCTAGAAACTACACAAAGCTTTTCATCTTCCAAGACACCTCCATGGGAACTGTTGTTGTGCATTGGAAGATCAACAATCACCTAGAAAATGGTTTTTGGGTTTGCAACTCCAATACTCTCCTTTAAACCAAAACAGGTTTCATTCCAAGCATTGATCTAAGTTTCTTAAATGTATCAGTCGGCAATTCTTTGGTGAAGATGTCCACCACTTGTTCAGTGGTATGATAGTAATCTTGCTTCACTGATTTTTGCTTCACTTGATCTCGCAGGAAATGATACCTTGTATCAATGTGCTTGCTCCTTCCATGTTGCACTGGATTTTTGGCAAGCTCAATTGCCGATTTGTTGTCCACGTATATGACAGTGCATTCTTCCTGCGAATGCTCCAGCTCCTTTAACATATTCCTTAGTCATATCGCCTCACATACAGTGGACGAAGCTGCTACATACTCGGTTTCACATGTGGACAGTGCAACCGTACTCTGCTTCTTTGAGTTTCATGTGAATGTTGTCGATCCAAGATAGAAAGCATAGCTTGTGGTATTCTTTCTTTCGTCTTGGTCACCACCCCAATCACTATCAGAGTATTCATACAAAATTTTCTCATCATCGTATGGATAAAAGAGACCGAATTCAATAGTCCCTTTGATATACCTTAGAATTCTTTTCGCAGCTATTCAGTGTGACTCTTTTGGCGCTTCCATATATCGGCTTAGAAGCCCAACACTATAGACTATATTTGGCCTAGTGATTGTGAGGTACCTTAGGCTTCCGTTTAGGCTCTTGAATAAAGTTGAGTCAACATTTCTTCCTTCGCCATCTTTTGTGAGCTTCAGGCCTGTTGCAGTATGTGTATTCACGCCTTTACAGTCGGTCATTCGAAACTTCTCAAGAAGTTCTTTTGTATACTTCTTCTGTGATATATAGATGCCGCCGACTTGTTGTTTCACTTCGATGCCCAAGAAGAAGGACATCAATCCACCATCAGTCATCTCGAACTAATTGAACATAGACTGCTTGAATTCTTCAAACATCCCCTGGCTGTTTCCAGTGAACAGCATATCATCAACATATAAACAAGCTATAAGCATATCGCCATGGGCATTCTTCTATATGTAGACGGCATGAGCGTACGAACATTTGACGAAACATGGTCATCTCTTTGTTCATTTAGAGTTAGCTTAGACTCTAAGGCATGTTCAAGCATCGTTCTTGCATTCTTTTGCATTCGTTGCTTATGCACTTGCAACGATCCTATCAATTCTTCAATGGACAGTTTTTCCAAGTCCTTAGATTCGTCGATCGCCACAACCACGTGCTCAAACTTGGTTGTGAGAGATGGCGGTGTCTTTTCCATGACACGTATGTCTTCAACTTTTTCACCATTTCTTTTTCAATTGTTAGTAATAAGTAGATGTGAGAAGTAGTCAAAGATGGCGCTGCTTCGAACTCGGCTCTTAGTGTTTGAAGGCGAACCCGCTTCAGTCGATCAACACCTTTGAAGATGGTGCTAAGGGTATCCCAAGCTTGCTTGCTTGATGTTGTTTCGGCAATCTTTTCAAAGGTTGATTCATCCAACCCTTGATAGAGGTGAAACAAAGCTTTGTTGTCTCTCTTCCTTTGATTTTTGAGAGCGGTCTTTTCCTTGTTAGTGAAGGCGGCTTCTTCCTCCATAGTGGGTTCTACATATCCATCGGTAACGATCTCTTATATATCTTGCGACCCGAACATCGCCTTCATTTGGATGCATCAATTTTCATAGTTGTCCTTTGACAACTTAGGAACGTGTGGCTGGATTGTGGTGGCCATCTTTACACGAGCAAGCTTTATGGGTTAGACGAATTGCCTTTACTAAGCTTCAAGAAGACCCAGGCGATCTGTGTTTTTTTTTTTTTTTAAAGAAGGAAGCACTGTTTTTATTTTTTATTTTTTATTTTAAAATTTTTTTTAAAGGAAGGGCTGATTATTTATTTATTTTTTGAAAATGAAGGGAGAGGGATGGAATAGAAATCTGATTTTTTTTCTTAAACAGATTTTTTTGAAAAAAAAAAATCTGTTCTTAGTTGAAAAAACTGCTGGAAACTTCTTCTAAAAAAAGAACTTGGCTTTGATACCAGTTTGTTGGTTGTACAAACCAAATTTATTGGCTTTACAAAGCCTCGAGGCAACTTAGAGAATCTGATTTTGTAGAAGGAAGGAAGAGAGACCAAAACTGGGTTTTTTTTTTTTTTGTGTGTACTCTTCACAATTTGCTTTTCACTTACTACAACTGGATACACAAGGTGGCCTTTTATAGGCATTTGAATGAAAGGTGAAAAGTCAAAAATGCCACTACTGGGAGCTTCCAACATTTAATGATTCTAGAAACTACATAAGGCCTTTCATCTTCCATGACACCTCCATGGGAATTGTTGCTGTGCATTGGAAGATCAACAATCACCTAGAAAATGAGTTTTGGGTTTGCAGAACTGTTGTTGTGCATTGGAAGATCGGAGTTGCAAACCCAAAACCCATTTTCCAAGTGAATATTGATCTTCCAATGCACAACAACAGTTCCCATTGAGGTGTCTAGGAAGATGAAAAGCCTTGTGTAGTTTCTAGAAACATTAAATGTTAGAAGCTCCTAGTAGGGGCATTTTTTACTTTTCACCTTTCATGCAAATGCCTATGAAAGGGCACCTTGTGTATTTGGTTGTAGTTAGTGAAAAGCAAAGTGTGAAGAGTACACAACAATTTAAAAAAAAAAAAATCAGTTTTGGTCTCTCTCTTCCTTCTACAAAATCAGATTTTGTAAGTTGCCCCGAGGCTTTGTAAAGCCAATAAATCTAGTTTGTACAGCCAATAAACTAGTATCAGAGACAGGTTCTTTTTCTAGAGTTCCCTGGTTGAAGTTGCCAACAATTTTTTTCTCAGCCAAGAATAGAATTTTTTTTTTTTTTTTTTCCAGAAAAATCCGTTTTGAAAAAATCAGATTTCTATTCCATCCCTCTCTCCCTTCTTCAAAAAAAATAAAAATAAAAATCAGCCATTTCTTCATAAAAGAAAAAAAATCAGATTGTTTGGGTCATCTTGAGGCTTAGTAAAGCCAATTCGTCTATCCCATAAAGCTTGTTGGTGTAAAGATGGCCACCACAATCCAACTGCACGTTCTTAAGTTGTCAAAGGACAACTACGAAAATTGGTGCATCCAAATGAAGGCGATGTTCGGGTCACAAGATATATGGGAGATCGTCACCAATGGGTATGTAGAACCCACTATGGAGGAAGAAGCTCCCTTCACCACCGAGGAAAAGACCGTGCTAAAAAATCAAAGGAAGATAGACAACAAGGCTTTGTTCATCCTCTATCAAGGGTTGGATGAATCAACCTTTGAAAAGATTGTCGAAGCAACATCAATAAAGCAAGCTTAGGATACCCTTACACCATCTTCAAAGGTGTTGATCGACTGAAGCGGGTTCCCCTTCAAACACTATGAGCCGAGTTCGAAGCGGTGCAAATGAAGGAAGGTGAAAGTATCTCTGACTACTTCTCACATCTACTTGTTATTATTAACAATTGAAAAAGAAATGGTGAGAAGGTTGAAGATATACGTGTCATGGAAAAGGCATTGCGATATCTCATAACTGAGTTTGAGCACGTGGTTGTGGCGATCGAAGAATCTAAGGACTTGGAAAAACTATCCATTGAAGAGTTGATGGGATCGTTGCAAGTGCATAAGCAACGAATGTAGGAACGATGCTTGAACATGCCTTAGAGTCTAAGCTAACTCTAAATGAACAAAGAGATGACCATACACATCGTGGGGGCCGTGGCACTAATAATCATGCAAGAGGAAGAGGGCGTCGATATAATCCAAGCAATCAACAAAAATTTACCAATTTCCATGGTAGAGGCCGATCCACACGAGGTCGTGAAAATATGAAAAATATTCAGTGCCGAAATTGCAACAAGTTCGGCCATTATGCATCAGATTGTTGGAGCAAGCCAATGGATCAAGATGAACGATCCAACTATGCCAAAGCATCAAATCATGAGGAGGAAAGAATCACACTCTTCCTTGCACAAGAGAAAGGCTGTGATCAGTCAGATGTGTTGTGTCTTGACACGAGTGCAAGCAATCACATGTGCGGCGACAAAAAGCTTTTTATGGAACTCACAGAAGGAGTTCATGGTGATATGGCGTTCGGAGACTCATCAAAAACTCCGGTGAAAGGTAAAGGTAAAATAAAAATTTACCAGAAAAATGGTGAGCCGCAATTCATCTCTATTGTATATTACGTACCCAACATGAAAAGTAACATTCTCAGCATCGGCCAACTACTTAAAAAGGGGTATGTGATACACATGGAGAACTCAGTTATGTCATTAAAAGATGCATGCGGTCGACATGTGGCATGGGTCCAAATGGCGAAAAATCGAATGTTCCCACTCCATATAAACACAAGCCTCGAGAAGTGTCTTTATGGACGTGCCAATAATGAATCATGGAAGTGGCATCTTCGCTTTGGTCATCTGAACTTTAATGGCCTTAAGCTCCTATCCTCATCAAGCATGGTTCATGTCTTGCAGGCTATTGAAGCTCTGGAACATGTGTGCGAGGCGTGCATACTTGGCAAGCAGCAAAGGAACTCCTTCCCAGTCCGAGTATCCCGAAGAGCAAATGAGCCATTGCGGTTGATTCATACAGACATCTATGCACCATTTGAAACACCCTCTCTTGGAGGTAATAAATACTTTATTATCTTCATTGATGATTTTAGTAGAAAGCTATGAGTGTATTGTATCAAAGAAAAATCTGCTGCTTTTACTATCTTCAAGAATTTCAAAGCTCATGTTGAAACTAAAAGTGGCTTCAAAATCAAAGTTCTCAGATTTGACAAAGGTGGGGAGTACACCTCAAATGCTTTTAGAGACTATTGTAGGGAACATGGCATTAAGCAACATCACACTGCAGCTTATATGCCACAACAAAATAGAAGAACCGCACCATCCTCGACATAATGAGGACCACGTTGAAGGAGAAAGGCTACCGAAGAACTTCTGGGGAGAGGCAGTTGCATGTACTGCATATCTGCTCAATCGGTGTCCCACCAAGAGCGTCGGGTTCATGACACCACAGGAGGCATGAAGCGGATACAAGTCGAGCGTGGCGCACCTTAAAATCTTTGGGTGTGTTTTCTACACAAGTTTCAGAAGCAAGAAGAAAAAAAACTTAATGATCGTGGCGAGAAGTGTATCTTCATCAGCTATAGCGAAGAGTCAAAGGCGTACAAGCTCTACAACCCACTAACTAATAAGGTGGTGCTAAGTAGAGATGTGGTGTTCTGCAAGGAAGAAGCTTGGAAGTGGAACCATGAAGATTCGGCCAAAGAAAACCAGGTCGAGGCTGAAGTATATGAAGAAGAGATGCATGTGAATCAGGAGCAGACACCCACATCACCCCCTTCGGATCACAGAAGTCCAGGAGTACGTTCCATCTCCCATAGAAGTACTTCATCAAATTAGAATTCGGCTGGCACATCTTCATCCAATTCCCCTTCACCCATGGCTCCTATCAAAATGAGAAGCATCAACGAGATCTATGCAGAAATTGAGGAAGTGAATTTGCTTTGCCTGTATATGGACCATGAGCCTCTCACATTCAAGGAGGCCATGAATGATGAATGTTGGAGAAAGGCTATGGAAGAAGAGATCCATGCTGTCGAGAAGAACCACACATGGGAGTTGATCTCACTCCCTAAAGGCCAGAGGACCATTGGTCTCAAATGGGTGTATAAAATCAAGCGGAATGCCGATGGTAAGATTGAACAATATAAGGCAAGGCTCGTAGTAAAAGGCTACAAACAAAAATATGGGGTAGACTATGAAGAAATTTTCGCCCCAGTTGCTCGCCTTGACATTGTGAGGATGATTATCTCCCTTGCAGCTCATCACAGTTGGATGATCTACCAACTAGATGTGAAATCCGCGTTCTTAATGGAGTACTCAAAGAAGAAGTATATTTTGACAGGCCTGAAGGCTTTGTCATGCAAGGGGAAGAACACAAGGTGTATCAGCTGAAGAAAGCCCTGTATGGGTTGAAGCAAGCTCCTCGTGCTTGGAATGCACGGATTGACGACTATCTTCAAGAGAACGGTTTCGTTAAATGTCCGTACGAGCATGTCGTCTACATATAGAAGAATGCCCATAGCAATATGCTTATAGCTCGTTTATATGTTGATGATATACTATTCACTGGAAACAGCCAAACGATGTTTGAAGAATTCAAGGAAGCTATGTTTAATTAGTTCGAGATGATTGACAGTGGATTGATGTCCTTGGGCATCGAAGTGAAACAACAAGTCGGCGGCATCTATATATCACAGAAGAAGTACGCAAAAGAACTTCTTGAGAAGTTTCGGATGATCGACTGTAAAGCCGTGAATACACCTATTGTAACAGGCCTGAAGCTCACAAAAGATGGCGTAGGAAGAAATGTTGATACAACTTTATTCAAGAGCCTAATCGGAAGCCTAAGGTACCTCACAATCACTAGGCCAAATATAGTTTATAGTGTTGGGCTTCTAAGCCGGTATATGGAAGCGCCAAGAGAGTCACACTGGCTAGCTGCGAAAAGAATTCTAAGGTATATCAAAGGAACTATTGAATTCGGTCTCTTTTATCCATACGATGATGAAGAAATTTTGTATGAATACTCTGATAGTGATTGGGGTGGTGACCAAGACGAAAGAAAGAGTACCACAGGCTATGCTTTCTATCTTAGATCGACAACATTCATATGGAACTCAAAGAAGCAGAGCACGGTAGCGCTGTCCACATGTGAAGCCGAGTATGTAGCAGCTTCCTCCATTGTATGTGAGGCGATATGGCTAAGGAATATGTTAAAGGAGCTGGAGCATTCGCAGGAAGAATACACTGTCATATATGTGGACAACAAATCGGCAATTGAGCTTGCCGAAAATCCAGTGCAACATGGAAGGAGCAAGCACATTGATACAAGGAATCATTTCCTGCGAGATCAAGTGAAGCAGAAATCAGTGAAGCTAGAGTACTGTCATACCACTGAACAAGTGGTGGACATCTTTACCAAAGAATTGCTGACTGATACATTTAAGAAACTTAGATCGATGCTTAGAATGAAACCTGTTTTGGTTTGAAGGGGAGTATTGGAGTTGCAAACCAAAAACCATTTTCCAGGTGACTGTTGATCTTCCAATGCACAACAACAGTTCCCATGGAGGTGTCTTGGAAGATGAAAAGCCTTGTGTAGTTTATAGAAACATTAAATGTTGGAAGCACCTAGTAGGGGCATTTTTTACTTTTCATCTTTCATTCGAATGCCTATAAAAGGGCACCTTATGTATCTGGTTGTAGTAAGTGAAAAGCAAAGTGTGAAGAGTACACAACAATTTTAAAAAAACAAAAAACAAAAAACAAAAACAGTTTTGGTCTCTTTTCCTTCCTTCTACAAAATCAGATTTTCTAAGTTGCCTCGAGGCATTGTAAAGCCAATAAATCTGGTTTGTACAGCTAACAAACTGGTATACATGAGACTCATCATTGTAGGTTAAGTTGTTTTATGTGTAACCCTCGCACCGCTCATCTTGTAGATCCTCTTCGATGACTTTAGGTTCAAGAATGTCAGAAAGGTTTTGTCTTCACATGTCACCACATTGGTGAATTTCCTATGTGCACATTTGATGGATCTGTGGCTTGGCTTGCCACACTCGATGCAATTGAAGCTGCTGCAGATATTTTGGATGCTTCGATTATGTGTATTTGACAGTGATGGTCTACTCAACTAATCACCATTACTCTATTGAGATGATAATTGAAAGAATTCTTTTACATACTCAACGGTTTGGCCTCCTTGACGGCAAGACTAATGTTGGTGCAACAGGATCTCGTCCCATAACTAGGCAGAACTTTTTGTTGCAGTTTTTTCATGTGACACCAGGTTCTGATCTTCTGTTTTCCTTGCCACAGCCATTACATCTAAAGTTTTTCCCACTAAGCCGATGCGTATCCTTTGAATTTGATCGCCACAATTTTACCTTCACATCAAGTAATCGAAGGGCCTCTCTATTGTTGCCAACTAATCAAGAAATTTGTCTATGTGAACTTGCCATTAAAATTTGGGTAAATCCACTTTGACTTGGAATTCTTGATTACAGCCCACACCGCAATCTCCACCACCTCCTTGTGAGTTACTGTGCTGTTGAGGTTTGATTTCCTCCTCATCACTTGAATCTGCAAGCCGAGTTCCCTGACGCTGAGGCTGATCGTGTGGGCCGTGCTTCATGATCTGCTTACTGGAACCATTCATAACCATCATGCCCATGTTTCTAGTCTACAACAAGTTCCAAATCTCATTGGTGGACCATTGAAGCTGTTGAGATTCTGTTCTTGTCACATATAGCTCTGGAATATTCCACAGATCATCATCTCGCGAGTAATTTACTAATCCACCACTATTTCCAACTTGATTACCCATCGAAGTAGAAATCTAGCTGATTTGATTTGGATTAAATCTGACTGTTGGATCTTCGCATGGGCACCTTCAAATCAATTTGAGGCAATCCTGACCCTAGGCTCTTGAAAGGAACCGCTTTGACACCACTTAAAGCAGGAACAATATAGTGCATGGTTTAGGTGATTATATTGCTGGCGATGAACAGTAGGAAGAGAAACTTTAGCATGTCCATTATCAAACCGTAGAATATAAGAAACACATCCTCATTTTCATATTCAGGCCTCTTTATGAAGAGCCTTTACTCCAGCTAGAATATGTAACCAAATCGTAGAGACCAACTACATACAATTAAAGAATCAAAAGAAACCATTAAATAATCCGTGTTGGTGTAATTAAATAGGTTCGTACAGTTTCTCTAAAGCCAACCAAAGAAGACTCAAACCTATGGAAACTTCCATAAATACTCTCTCTCATGCATGTGTTCTGTTGAATGATATCATCCCCTTTGTACTGAAAACAATCTTAACAAATGAATTTTGTGCATGTGGGGGACCGCTTGGACTTCAATGCTTGTGATGTCTGCCCTTTTTAAGGGTTTCGATTTTCTGCTGTAATGATAGTGAGCCACCTGATCCTACAGTTTTACTCTTTATCATCCAAAAAGTAAGAAAGCCTACTCAAACAATAGCCAAATGACTGCTGGCTTGTATTGACTGCAACGATGCCCCAGGGACCTTTCAGGAGCAGAGCCTTGGCCATGGATGCCAAGGCACAAAACTGGCACGTGAAATCTAAAAGGGAGTTGGTGATGACTGTCTAGTGTCTCAACTCTCATGCTTTGAGCTTTCTATGCTTGAGGTGGATTGTACACTTCGCTACAACAGTGGAGCAAATACAATAATATTTCTATGAATATTCAATGTTGAGATGATATTTGCTACTTTTTAAAGCAGAATTGTGTAGTATACTCGTAGGCGTCTGACTGACAAATACACCCATCCTTTCTCTTTTTGGTAATGCAATAGTGGAAAGATGTACTTTCGAATTACCAAAAGTAGAAAAGATCGGTGTACTGTCAGTCAGTGGGTGCCTATAACAACAATTCACGATTTATTATCTATGAATTAATTTTCAGTTTGAGAAACATATTTGTAAGCACCAGATTTTGGACAGGATAACTTAGAAAACCTGGATTTTTGGATTTTGCAATTATGACGGGCCCCATGGTGACATGTCAAATGGGTGCCTTTTATAATCCTAACTTCAGACGTTCATACATTCAGAATGTCCAACATTTAGAAGTTAATATTTTGCATGTCCAGGCTATAACTCTACATGTTGACAGGGGGGCTGCCATAATTGCTAGCATTTGAAAATCTTGATTTTCTATGTTATCGTGCCCAAATGGGTCGTGAAGTTCTTTACATAGATTGGAATTTGAGCCCTGTTCTGTCTTCTGACACTCATGAGCCTTGTTGTAGTGAAACCCTCAATTATGGACGTCTGCTAATGCATTAAGAATGTTTTTGGGTTTATTGCTTTGGAGCAGCATTCCTTTCATCGTTGCAGTTGCTGCGAGCCTGTGAGTTAATTTTGCTGTGATCTGGTTGTTTCTATCATGATATTTTCAGGTTTGACAATTCAAGCTAATATGTATTATAAGATGCTTATTGGGTGGACTAGTCAGAAGGTAAAGGATGCATATGTGACAAGGAGTGCGTTTGACTTCAAACATGGTAATTTGAATTATATTTCATAATCCAGTATCGTTTAACAGTGTTTCCTGGTTGATTTAAACTAATTCGTACTAGTACAATTTTAAGATGACCTTTTCTTTTGACCACAGCCTACACATTTTAATTGTATCGTTTTGTTGTATGTCATAAAAAATTAAAAAAATAATGTAAAGAAGCTGTAAAGCCTGTTATCTACATGGACACTTCAATCATTTCTTGAACTGCATGTACCCTTGGAAGACTGAAAGCAGCCAAAAGTTTTCCCATTGAGGACAATTGAAAACCAACAATTCAGGATAGGCTTCCCAATTAGCGAAATCCATCCTTCCAAGAAGCCAAACGAAGAACCTAGAGGATGAAGCCCCAATTCATACGATCACAGGCTTTTGCCTTTTCCTGCTTAAGGATACCATTGATTCCTCAAAACTCCTGTCTAGTTCATTCAACATTTCTTGGGACAGGGAAACATTCTTAATAATACTCTCCATTAGACAAAGGCTCCCTGCTCGCAGAGATTATTTCAAGCAGAATTAAACCTAAATGAATTGAGTCCCTACTCGTGGCTCATACTTAATCTAATAGGAAAAATTACTTAAGCTAATTGGGAGGAAATTAGCAAAAGAAGTAGGTGAGGCAACTTTTGGGATGGACACAATAAGAGAAGAAGAAAAGGATCTAGGAATATTGACTCTCAAGAAGAAATCCCCAAACTGCCAGACAAACATCAGCTTTAATGATTCCCCAACAGCAAGAGAGAAATTCCTCGTAAACCGTCAGGACTGAGAGAGCAGTCTTTGGGTACATCGTAGGCAACCTCTTCCATCTCCAAATCATCTGGAGGCTTCAGGAGCATGCGGTCGTCCTTGGCACTAACCAGAGAGGGAATACATTCAAGAAAGCTATCATCTGAAACATTCCCTGATTTAAAAAGGTTCTGGAAGAAATAAATAGCCTCCGACTTAATCATGTTCTGGTCCTCGATCCATTTCCCTTCTAATTGCACCCACATTTCTTTCTGGCAAGCATAGAGGCATGAAAGAATTTCAAATTGCAATGTAGGCATCCTCAAATTCCTCTTTCCTCCCTTTGGTTGTTTTCATATTCTCCATATTTGTGCCTGTAATTCGTCTCATTTCAATTTCATTTTCCCTTTGTTTCTCATCTCATTTTTTTATCATCCTAATTATTTCCAGGGTCTGAAACTCCCTCATTAGGAAATCAAATAGTAAACATTTCTTAGAAAACACCTCTAGAAGTGGTTTCTCTACATCTATGGTCTAGACCCTAGAGTATTCTCAATGTTTTATTATTGATATTGCACCATGTATGAATATTGCATGGGAAATATCAGGGACTATATTACAGTCAGAGAGAAACATTGGGAAATTAATGGAATAAACTTCAGGTCATGTTAAAAGACACATGATTGCACAATTACAAAAAACAACAATGCATTGTACAGGAGCCCAAACTATGGGTTGTCCAACAAAAGTCATGCAATTATATCTAAAATGAGTACATATCATGCTAATCTCATTGATACAAGTAATAAAACACAAACAATACTTCCAAAAACCAAAATAAGAAGAAATTTTTTTTTACACCTTGGACTCATACCCACATGGAATTACAAGCCAATTGGAAGTTGTCATCCCAATCGACACTGGAACGGCCATAATATTGTTGTTCCATGTAATGGCAGTATTGTGCCCAACTCATGAGCTGATGGTATGAGGTTGTGTACTCTCTAACTTATCTGTCATACTTATACTCACCAAACTACACTAGTAATCCCATCTATCGATACTCTCTAGACACTAAATCTGACCATCAACTGTGACCACTTTAATTAGTAGCTGTGTTTTTAATACACTAATTTTTTAAAGAAATAATGCAATAATTTAGCACCTGTAATGCACTAATTTATACGCTTATGATCTGTATTTCATTGCATTTTATGCATATATAATTATTTTTTATCATTTTTAAATAAAAATATGTTCTTTTTAAATACAAGAGTTGTGGCAGGTCTATATATATATATATATATATATATATATATATATATTAAAACAAGAGTGTAGCCACCAATCTATAGATCATCCTACACTCATCAACATATCTGTAGATTGGCCAATTTTGGTGGATTAACACTCTTTTAAAATGAATTTTAATCCATTTTTATTAATTTTAACTTAAAAATGTTTTTTTTTTTTTTTTAAAAATAAAAAGTGTGTGGCCAATCTGTAGACCAGCCTATAATCATCAGCATATAATTTTCTGCACTCTATTTGCATTTTAAAAGGGTGAAAACAGGAAATTTTGGATTTCGCCAATTTTTTTTTTTTTCCATTTTCCACCTTCAAATTTGAAAAATTCTTGCCTCAAATTCATGTCAATGCATGAAAATCATATGGTAGATATGGATTTGCAACTATTTTCTTCCTAATCTATACAAAAGAAATGAATTTAAACTCATTTAATCTAACTTCTCAGGGGGGAAAAAAAAACAGAAGAAGTGGATTTTGGGCTGTTTGCTCTTCGATTGCAATTTCACCACAAAAAATCATTTTTTCTTTTTTATGTGAAACAACTTGAGTGGAGTTGTCAACATACACCAACATAAAAGAAAAGAAATCAATAATGAAAAAAAGGGGACGGAGTGATACAAAAAGAACTCTATTCGATTTTGTTAGTCCTATTTATAAGAGGAGAGTGTATGCATGGTGTGCCGTAAAGGCCGTTATGTAAAGGTAACGGTAGCAACCGTTACACGTTATGGGGTTGTAACCGCTATAGCGGCCGTTATGGAAAAAAATGACAAGTAATTGCCGTTAAAGGCACGTTACGTCCCCTGTAAAGGCCATAACAGCGCCGTAATTGTTTGTTATGGGGAAAATATAAGTTTTCCATACTTTTTAATCAACATTACGAGCCAAATACATGTTATTCAGGATTTTATTATTATTTTTCAATAAAAAAAGAGACTGTAACAGCCGTTATGACCCCTATCGTAAAGGTAACAGTGGTGGCCGTTACGGCCACCGTTACCGTTATAGAGCACCTTGAGCGTATGAAATGTAACTGATTCTTTCGTTTCTTTGGGTTATTGGCCATCCGCATGTTCTTTTCAACCATTTTTTTCTGAATTTCCCTGTACTTACCAGGATTTTTTTGTGCATATCATCGATACATGTGTTGTACAGTGGATCTTTAAAAGGGTCCCTATGTGATATATTTTGTTATTGATACATATAGCAATGTGTCACACAATAAATGTGATGTTCACTACGGTACATGGGAATTTTTCAATTTCCCCGGTAACTTGCATCTGTGGGCTGCGATACCAATAGTATTAGCTAATATATTGGCCGATTCCATGAAATGCATAGAACTCCAAGTATTTTGGACTTTGAACTGAGTGGTAAGTACTTTACAATTTTTTTCCCACAGGTTATTTTATCATTTTAAATCCATGGCTCTATCAGATTCTTGTAAAGTCTTCTACTGTAAACAAGTATCTTGTAGTGTCATCAAGTACCTCTTCCAGCTTTTTACACTCTGCAAGCTTGTATGATGTCAATGTGGATGTAGAAACACAGAAGATTGGAATTAGCTACAAGGGGCTATGTTTTAAATCTTAGCCACAAGTTGATTTTTTTTCTTTGGTCGGTAGTAGTGTATTTCATTTGTGCTTTACTGAAACAGCTGAAGCATTACATCACTTGCTGCAAAAAAAAAAAAAAGTTATTTGATTTCAAATAGCGAAGGGTATCTATTTTGTTTCTTTGCCCTCCCGAATAAATGTTATAAGATGCTTCTAACTACTCCCTACTCTTGTTTTAAGCCTGTAGCTTAATATTAGCCTGCATATCAATACTGGGGTATCGGGTTTAGCCCATCTTTACCTATCAAAAAAAAAAAAAAAAAGGAGAAAAAGACTTAAGGTCCTGACTCTCAAGTCTTTCTAAAACTGTTGTTTTTGTCGTGTTTGTCTCTAGAACAGTTGATACATTTTAAAGTTCTATGGATTCTTTCTATCTGTCTTTAGTAATTATTCGAAGGAAATGCCGAATCTCCTGATGCGTTAAGTTTTATGGATACCATTCTTCCTTACTCGTCTGGTAATGTTGTGAAATTGCAGTTCAAACTTTTGATCGCTCTCTATTAAATGCTCCTGGACCATGCGTTCTCTTTGCAACACCTGGGATGATCACTGGAGGATTTTCTCTTGAAGTGTTCAAGCAATGGGCTCCATCTGAAATGAATCTTGTTACTCTTCCAGGGTATTTCGCTATGTACATTTATTTTAATTTTGATAACATTTTAGTGAAAGAACATTGATCTTTGCAACTGCATTTAGTTTAAATTGAAATAAAATGTTGATGGAGGAATGCTCTTGCACAAGACTATTCGCACATTAATTCCCATACAAGTTCCAAATTTCACATCCAGGGCCTGCACAAATATATGGGGAACGGTCCATAAATAGGCTGATTCGATGGATACTACAGATTGATTAGAAAAAAAGGGCCCAAAATTTATATGGAGGTCATTTCTTTGTCAAAAACATTTTGGATCATTCAACTGCCTTATTTTATTTTCTTTTACCTTTTTTTAACTAAAAAATCATGCAGTGGACCATATATGTTGAGGCCCTGCCAAATGAGTTGTTTTGGATCTTGCACATGCTGCTACACGTCACCACCGGAACTCGTGTGCAATTAGGCATCCTCATAATAAGATTATGTTTTAAGAATGCAATGCTCTTTTGTATTTTTTTTTGGTTTTTTGTTTTTTGTTTTTTTTCTTTTCTTTTTCTTTCTTCTTTTTTCTCTTTTAGTGCTTTCAAAAAGGAAATGACATTAACATCTATGGCCTGTTTGAATGTGGGCTGTGCTGATCGAATTGGATAGGATTATCCCAATAACCCCTATTCATTTCATTGTGGCAGAAAACAGAAAAATAAATGATTGGAAAGTGTGGTCCCATGCATATCTGACTCGAATCTGAAACAGTTGAGATTCTTCTCCACTTCTTTTATTCTTTTGATCAGTAGAACTCTTCTCCATTCCACACAGTCCCTGGAGAATTATCTCATATGCAATTGTCCATAAAACGATAGACCCCATTAACTTCATTATAAAATTACTGCAGTCCACTATGGTTTTTTCTTCAGAGATCCAACTCATTGACACTTCATCACAACATATCAGTTTAAATAAGTGTATATATTTTGATTGCCAATATAAAATGGAGTAAACTTACGATGCTTTTTCTTTTTTTTTTGACAATGCCAGTCATTGTTTCCAATCATTAGTTCTTATAATCCTCATCAAAATCCAATTTTCTCATCAGCTACTCTGTGGCGGGAACCATAGGGCACAAGTTGATGGCAGGTAAACCAACAAGAGTTACTGTGGATAAAGACACCTACGTTGATGTGCGTTGCCAGGTTCTCATCCATCTCCCATGCTTTTAACCTTTCATTTTGGGTAGCCAGCAATAGCTCAGTATATGTTATCCAGTTGCATTTCGTGTGTCTCAGATTAACACCACCATAGATTTCTTTTTGGTGCATCTCACAAACAAACTAACGAAGTGATGATAATTGGGAAGCCGAGAAACTAATATAGTGATGGTAAAGTGTCAAACTGATAATTGGGAAGCCGAGAAACTGATATACTGATGGTAAAGTGTCAAACACAATAACACAAATGTAGAAGCAAACAATTTACAAATAAATTATAAATGGTTCATGATTACGTGAACAACACTCACCACTAGTCACCACCAGAAAGAATTACACGGCGGTTGTGGCTGCTTGACAACTTCATCAACATCTGGCTTGGGCGCTCACATAATACTAGCATATTCATTACCAGTGGGAATACCATATCAATGAATAACGAGGATGACTAATCATGATAATCACTACCACTGAGGATCTGTTGTGTTGAACTCAAATAGGGATAGCCATTACCAGATCTGTACCTCTAGCTAGTGGTACTGTCAGAGCAAATGGATGAGGTGTTCATTACAATGCTAAAGGCATGTTGTAAATTACTGAACACACCAACCCTACCCCCACTCTTAACTCCCTCACCCTACATCATGACTTGACCCCCTTCAAACATTTGCTGCCGTTGTTCATCTTCATGAGCAGTATGTAGGTTCTCACTCCTCGCTATCACCATCTCCCTTTCAGAATCCTTACCTGACTACACATCATCATCACCCATATCCACCCCAAACACCTCTCAAGCTACATTGAGAGCATCTTGCTGCTTCTCTCTAATAGCTTTCTTCACTTCCATATCTTCTAGATGCTTTCATAATCTCTCTTACCTCTTTTGGGACACTTCGGTACCCATTAACTTGTCTCTGTTGAAGTGCCTAGTATTGTTTTAGGTGTGGAATAACCCGATTTATGCATATATGGCAGTACTTGCACTCAACTTTATGCCTAGTCCCACCCACTCTCTTACCAAACTGCTATAATATATTCATTCCTCGTCTGTCCTCCCCCCCTCCCTTTTTGCTACTTAAGTAACAACTACCACCCACTCAAACCGACAACAGTCAACCACTCAACCCCAAACTCTCCAAGGCCCCAACTCCTCTTAGTCTTCACACTACCTGTAAGATATTAAAACATAAAAAAAAAGCAAATTCACAATGGAAAAAAATCAAATGAATTGTACACTTAATGCCTCGAAAATGGCTTGAGCTTCATTCAATATGTGGTATTCATCGCACTAATATATATGTCTAACCATTATACACCATTTCTTCAAGAAATTTGAAGAAAAAAATTCAGATGAACAGTGTTGGCCTATTTTGCGTACACTTGAACAGCCCCAAAAACGTCCTTTTGCAATCTGTGGGACCAATCGATACGTGTACACAGATCAATACTTGAAACTAGAGGGGGGGGGGGGGACTTATATATATGCCCATTTTGTATTTAATCCGACAATTTCACCCTCGTAACGAATGTTGGGGTCACCTATAAAAAAATGCAACTAAGAAGATGGTCACAATTGACTTTATAAAAACTTGGATTCAAGTTAATGTGTATGAGTACCTCAACAGGACCAAAATCTTAACAGGATTGAGCGATCGATATGTGTTTGCATCAACCGATATGCCGATACATAACCAACACTCAAAAGCTTACTTAACAAATGACTTCTATGATCCGTAGAGGATTTTATAATCATAGAGTTTACAACATTTCTTTTAGGGAATTTTACCAAAAATAAAATAAAATCCTAGAATTTACATTCCAGTACCTTTTCCAAAAAGGTTTTCAATGAGCTACCTCATTAATCTAAGCAATCGTCATTAGATTAATCTAAGCAATTGTTATTAGATTACCTTCTGCTAGATTTCTTAATGGCGGCTTGGGTCGTCTATCTCGAGCAAAGGATTTGACGGCTCGGGTGGGCCCCACCATGATGTTTATGTGAAATCCACCCCGACCACCAGGTGTGTCACCCCTTGTTAGGCCCAGGGCCGAAAACTTAGTTACATCTGTGATTCAGGTAAACCACACAATTGGAAAGTGTACAGGGCAACACTCACCCTACAAACCATTTCCCGGGGTGTGTGGCCCACTTGTATCATGGACAGGCCTGATTTTTGGGCCCCAAGCTAAATTTTTGTGTGACATCTAATGGTTGGAGTGGATTGGATATAATAATCACAGTGGGCCCTAAAAAAATCAAGCATGCACTTCTCTCCCTACTATTTCCTTTGGTGTGGCCCACCTGACTCACAAATCAACTTGATTTTTTGGACCTAGATTTAACATGGGATAACACATCAAATGGTCAGAGTGGATTTCACAGATGGTGGGCCCCATCAAAAATCAAGGGCGGGCATCCCTCTTCCAGCGGGAGTGAAGAAAAGGAATTTTTTTGGACACCCACACTTGATTGTTGAAGAGCCCACTACAATGTGTCTGTGAGATCCACTCTGACCATTAGATGTGTAGTCCCATGTTTGGCCCAAGACCAAAAGATTAGGTTGACATGTGGTTCAGGTGGGCCACCAAAGGAATTAGTTAGGAGAGGGATGTGTACGCTTGATTTTTACAAGGCCCATCATGATTATTATTGTTATATGAAATCCACTTCGACCATTAGATGAAACACCATAATTTAGGCCTAGGGACCAAAAATCAGGCCCATCTTGATTCACAGGAGCCACACCAAATGAAACAGTTTGGAGGGTGAATGTTGCCCTGTACATTGTTTCCAATCCTATGGTACACCTAAATCATGGATGGAGCTGAATTTTGGGCCCTAGGCCTAACCAGGGTTGACTCACCTGGTAGTCAGGTTTGGATTTCACATAAACATCACGGTGGAGCCCACCCAAGACATTGACCCCTTTGCTCACATTAGCTTACCCTGAACCGCAATTAATGTAAGGTAGTTACTTAGATTAATGAGGTAGCTTCTTGACTATATTAAGTAGGTAGTTTATTATTTATTTATTTGTAAAATTCTCCTCATTTTATGTATTGATTTTTTGTCAATTAAATTAGAAAATTGTTAGACATTTCAAAATGTAGATGATAAAGTGTGGAATTGTCGAGTATCTGGGTAACTTACGTTTTTCTCTCTTTTATTTGTAAAAATGCCTTCTTTTCCTTCCAAAAGAGCTTGTTATCAGTTTCTCAATCTGGAAGTCGGTACACTCGCTTTTTCACATTCGATATTTCTTTTTTTTCTTTCAAAGTTTCTTAACAACTGTATGTATTGAACAGATTCATCAGCTTTCTTTCAGTCCTCATACAGATGGGAAAGGGATCATGGATCTTGTCAGATTTCTTTCACCAAAGCATGTAATACTTGTGCATGGGGAGAAGCCTAAGATGGACAAGCTAAAGGGGCAAATCGAATCAGAATTGGGAATTCAGTGTTGTTATCCTGCGAATAATGAGACTGTGCAAATCCCTACAACGCAAGTCGTAAAAATAGAGGCCACAAAATCATTCATCAGAAATAGTATGAGTACAATCCCCAAGTGTTTAAACAGCATCACAGATGGTCATTTGGATTCTAGAGATGGCGAATCCCTACCGTTGCTGCAGATACGAGATGAAAGGGTCACTGATGGCATCTTGATTATGGAGAAAACCAAAAGGGCTAAGGTTGTCTACCAAGATGAACTTCTGCAGACCTTGGGCGTTGAAGAACACAAAGTTCAGTTTGCCTACTGCTGCCCTGTATGCATAAGCAGCTTGGAACAGATCCAGTCTCTTGAACCAAGCAGCAGAGTGACACAATCTATTCTGCTTGACTCTCATGTAGAGTTGAATTCTCCATCAAATGCGTCAACTGGACACACTGAAATTTCTTCGATGGAAAGTGTATCGGCTGATAAGTTCTCTTGGATTCACCAATTATTCCTGAAACTGAAATATGAAAATGGCATTGAGAAAATCCAAGAATTTTCTGACCATCTACAGCTGGAATCATTTGTTGTGCATATCTGTTCAAATGACGATTGCCCATACAGGAGTGAGGAGGTTCGTGAAGGCAGACCATGGATATTTTTCTGCTGCAGCTGGTCGTTGATTGATGAAAAGCTGGCATGGAGAATGCTTTCAATCATGAAAATTTTAAGTTCATAAACTGCTTGGCATCACACACCCAAATGCCTTATGCTGAGGTGGAATGAATGGATGACTGGACTGACGTGGACTTCAAAAAGATTTGGCGGAAATGACTGACGTGGGCTTTCTACTCCGCCGAATTGGGCAGCCTTTTGCCTTGTTCTTGTAGTACTTATTTATTTCAGTGTTTTCTTCAGGCTGTAATTTATTATTATTATTATTATTATTTGGAGGAGAGGTAATTTAGAATGTTGCTCAGACCAATATTGTAATCCAGACGATTGATCTGATGGCCCAAAGCTGGATTGAGGATGCATGAAAGATCTCCCAAATAGAGGAAGATCTGTCCATGTACTGTCATAGGATTGCAAATGAGTTGGTTGGACGAAGCATTGGACCCCATCAGTTGATAGTGTGTCAACCCATCAATAAGTAGGTCCAATGAAACACCTCTAGGTCCAAAAGTTTGACCCAAATTACTAAATGGGTTAGGTTTAGGACCTCTCAAAATCAACCTGACCTGGACCCGGTTCTAAATAGTGTCTGATATGGGCCATCCTAAAAAAATAGACCCAACTTGGGCAGCATGGATCCGATCCAAACCCAAGTAACTAATGACTCCCTTTCAAGCTGAATCATGGAGATCTAAGAGGCCCTTTTTGTGTGAACATTTTGCAAACATTATTGGATTGACTGCTTATCCATAAAAAATGACAGAATGCTCCAGAGCAACCTGTAAATAAATAAATAGATAAATAACCTAAGTTTACTTGACCAAGCTACTTTCACTGCATTATTTATTTATTTATTTGTTTGTTTATCTTATTTCCAATAAGACATTACCAGTCAATTCCACTTGCATCTTAAAGGTCCCAACTAACGCTGTAGAATGTACTCTTCATGAGTTGTGGGATTTAGAAAGTGGAACTCATTAGTACAAGTATTATTGCCATATAAGCTTAGAAGTAGGTTGGAATCCAAGATTAACATGCAAGGATGATAAGCAACTTGTAGAAAGTGAATCAATAGGTAAGTAGAATATACTTGTTTAGACTTGGTACATTCCATGTTGAGTGGTCAAACAAGACCAGTAGCTCTCCCACCATACGTAGATGGCTTCAATGTTTACTTGAATGAACAATCAGATAATTTCATTGATGTGGATAAGATCGATGACACATGCTATTATACAGAATATATACCTAAGAGTGTAATGAGTGACTAAAGATCATGAATGAATAAATTGATTAGATAGGAAATAATCAAGTATGAAAACTTAAGAAACTACATATATGAAGCAACTTGAAGGGGTTAAGAAAATTAAGAAACTATAGTATAGTATTTGATGTTCTACCAGGCAATGCTCGAATTAGGTTATGTAATGAATAATCTAGGTCAGTGTACACACTCTAAAAAGTGAGAGTGAATTACTATACTATCATTGCATGTAGATAGCATATTATTGGTTGAAAATGACTTGGAAATAATTCAAAAGATGAATTCATAGCTATGTTTTAGATTTGTAATGAAAGATATGAAAGAAACATACTATGTTTTGACTATTACAGTAACTAGAGACAGAAAATCTCAGGTGTCATGCTTGAGTCAAGAAATCTACCTTGACATCAACACTAAAAATATTCAAACATCTAGTGGAATAGGGGTTGAAATTATTTAGGAATGATGGTCCTAGTGAAGGCCATGAATGACTAGAGGTTTTCTATACCCAAGTATTGGATAACTTGATGTATGCTTTGTTATATAATTGGCCTTCTTTGTGTCAAACATTGGTAGATGGTGAAAATGCTGCTTAGACATATAAAAGGTACAAAGCATTTGCGGTTGCTTTTAAGTGGATAAGCTTGCAATTTCAAGTTATTTAGTGTGGATTTATTGAGGACAATGATGATATAAGTCTACATCAGGTCATGTTTTTCTACTTGGTGGAGTTGTTGTTTCTTAATCTAGTAAAAACCAATGATGTTGCCAAGTATGCTTAGGAGACTGAGTTTATTACTTATAATGCAACATATTCATCTTTTATTAAAGTAAACGCTTCATAAAGGATGTGGAGTTGGATATAATTATTGAGTTGGTTCACATTTTTATGATAATCAAAATGCAATTAGATTAATAAAGAGTGGAGCTAATAACTGAAAGGGCAAATACATTGAAATACTTATCATTATATATATGATATTGTTAAGAAGGGAAAAATCATTGTGAGTTATTTGCCTTCTGGAGATATGCTTGTTAATTCCTTAACAAACATGTAAGCCTAATGAGTCTTGGGGATTCTCAGGTTAGTATAAATATGGAGGAACTTAGAAAAGAGAATTGATGAGTGACATATCCACAACAAAATTAAGAAAAATCTCAATATTCGGCCATCAAGGCCAAATAGGAGATGTTGGATCAAAGACCGTGAAGCCTTTTTTTATCATGATAGTTTGTGGTGGAGTTCAAGATCATCTTTACAATAGTTTGCTAATCCACATATTTAAATTTATTTTAATATAATATTAATATGACAAATTATATTTATTATGTAAAATATGTTTCCAACATTCGAATCAAGGATTAATATAAAGTAGCGTTTCCAAAGCATGATGGAGGTGTTTCTCTCTGAGGCACTGAAGATCCAACTGTTAAGATAGTGGATTAGTAGATTGGAGTCTATAAAAGTGGATTAGCAACCACATTGCAAGACACTACAAGAAATCAAGAGAAAAATCATAGAAATCCTTATGCCCGGGAAGAGCATACTACCAAAGTGATTATCAATCTCACAACACTTCATTCCTCATTCTTTGAACTGCAATCTACAGTGTCAATCTATTTATTTTAATTTCACAGTGACCATTTAATAAAATCCATTTGTTATCCATTTTTTAAATCAAAATAATGTGATCTAAATATGGGGCCACGATTTTTATGATTTAGTTTTAGTTCATTCTAGGCCATATGCATAATTTCTTATTGTATGTGTATTGACTATTGTAGTGTATCAGTGTAATAAATTTTATTTAGTTGGATGATTATTTCCGTATAGATTACTTCTTCTTATTATTCTTCTTCAAGGGATAGCAATTTATTTTATTAAAAAAGAAAAGAGAAGCTAAGGAAAAAGATCAAAACCACCAATACTAATTCTATAGCCTAAGAAAGATTGTAATCTAATTCTATAACCTAAGAAAGAAAAAATTATAATCTTTAAACTTAGAGAGCATTGGCCGCCCATTCTGTTACTAACCATTTGACTCTTTAAGAAAGACTACTTCAGTCTCCTTATATAAAGTTTTAAGCTATTTAGAAAACTATGTGGGATTGCGTCCTACCTCCGCTCGCCTATAGCCAGGAATAGGCATTTTTGTGGCCCACCATGATGTATCTATTTATCCATCCCTTCTGTAAGATTATTTTAAGGTATGTGCACAAAAATGAGGCATGTCTAATGCTCAAGTGGACTACATCAAATGCACAAAGCATTAAATGCATGAGTCATCTGTGATGTGGTCCACTTGAGCGTTAGATCAACCTCATTTTTGTGCTGGACCACATGAATAATCAGTTAAATTACGGTGGGCCCACCACCAAAACTGCCCGTTCATAGTTAGAAATGAGGGTAGGATGAAATCCACGTCACTCAAGCAGTGCTTGTACCACCCCAAGTTTAGGGTGGTAATGGGCAGAAGTGGGGTCCACGTAGTATATGTACCATGGGCATGGTTAAGCTGGTGACCCCAACACGGCCAGTTAGCTGGTGTCAAACCTCCGTGGGCCCACCATGAATTATAAGCTTTATCGGTGCTGTGTATTTATTTTTTTTCAGCTCATTATAGGGCACTCAGCTAAAAAAAAATGAGGCACATTCAAAGCTCAAGTGAACCACACTACAGGAAACAACAATGGGGATTGAACACTTAGTCTTTAACACTTACTGGAGGCCACATAAGTTTTGGATCAAGTTAATATTTGTGTCCTCTGTCTGTATGACCTTACCAGTAGGATAGATTTCAAATAAACATCACTGTGGCCCTATGAAGATTTCGAAGGAGGGCATAATTCTTCTCACTGTTTCCTATGGTGTGGTCCACTTGAGCTTTGGATTTGTCTCATTTTTCTGTTCATTGCATAAAATGATATGGAAAAAAATAGACGGACGGCCAACACATACATCATGATGACATGTCCCGCAGAGGTTTTACACCAGCTAGCTAGCTGGTGTTGGGATCACTGGCCAAACCGCGTCCATGTATCACATCCAACCGATCCATCGGATGTGTCCCCTTTGGTTACCCTCCGGGCCAAAAAAATTAGCTCGACAAGATGAGAGGGGATGCCACCATTGATTCTCATCGAGGGCCACCAGGGATTCAAAACTGCCTGATTTTTGTACTGAATCTTCATCCAACGCACATGAAAGAATTGGACGGCCTGATTTCTGTATACACAACAACATCGTGGCTGGTACCATCATAGCCGTACAACTGTGTTCACCCTTAAACTGTACAATATCTTCCCTTGCTTGCTCTAAAAACGGAGTCCATTTACTTTCTAGCAATTCGATGGGTCACATGACTGACGGCCCGGATCTCAGATCCCAGACTCCCAGTGGGCCCCACCACCAAACTACACACGACTTCCTACTTTTCCAGTTTTCAAAACGCCAACTCTCCCTTTCAGAGCATCAAACTCCACATTCTCTCTCAACCCCTGCAAACCCACACGTTCACCCCCTCCACAACCATCCCCACCCCACGTTTCCATCTCCAGCGCAACTCTCCAACCAACCGTCCGATCTCCGCCGCGTATCCGGGTTCCAGCGTACCCCTCTTCAACCTAGTGGGCCCCACCAACCTCCCTCACCTCCTCTTACGCGTCCTCCGCCAGGTACGTGATCTCCGTGGTGGAACCCATCATCGCGTGGCCCACCCCGCCGGAATACGGCCGGAAAGACGACCGGGAGATGTCCAGCTTCTTGCCGGCGATCCGCACCCCTTCCATCTCGACCGTGTACGCGGTCCTTTCCCCCCACTCGAATCCTCTCCATCTAATCTCTACCTTCTCCACCGCCTCCTCATCTCCACCACCCATCAGTGGGCCCCACCAGGACCCCATCATCACAAACCTCTCCCAAGCCATCAAGAACTCCCATCAAACCCCACTCCACTCCTCCCTCAAAACCCTCATCCCTTCCCTCACCCCTTCCCACATCACCTCCCTCATCACCCAAAACCCTCATTCCCTCCCCCCTTCTTCCCTCCTCTCCTTCTTCAAATGGGCCTCTTCCCACCCCAGCTTCCGCCTCACCGTCCATTCCTACTCCACCATGGCCCACTTCCTCTGCTCTCACAACCTCCTTTCAGATGCCCACTCCCTCCTCAAACTTGTCGTCTCCCGAAAAGGAAAGGACTCTGCCGCCTCCCTCTTCGCCTCCGTCCTCCAAACCAAAGGCCCCCACCAGCCCAATTCAGCGTTCGTTGCACTGATGAACGCTTACACCGATTCGGGTTTTGTTTCCGATGCAATTCAGTGTTTTAGATTGGCCAGGAGGCATGGTTTCGGCATCCCATTCCATTCGTGTAGTTATCTCCTCGATTGTTTGATGAAGTCGAATTCGCCTGCGGCTGCCTGGGCCTTTTATTCAGAGATTTTGGATAATGGGTTCCCGCCGAATGTGTACACTTTCAATATCTTGATGCATTTGTTCTGTAAAGAAGGTAGAATTAAGGAGGCCCGGTTGATCTTCGATGAGATTCAGAGGCGGGGATTGAGACAGACGGTCGTTAGTTTTAATACATTGATTAATGGTTATTGTAAGTCAGGGAATTTGGAAGCGGGGTTTGCGTTGAAACAGTTGATGTTGGCGGAAGCGGGAATTCTGCCTGATGTGTTTACCTATAGTGTTTTAATTAATGGGTTGTGTAAAGAAACTCGGTTGGAGGATGCAGATGAGTTGTTTGAGGAAATGTGTAAAAGAGGGTTGGTTCCGAACAATGTTACATTCACTACATTGATTGATGGCCACTGCAAGGAAGGGAAGGTTAGTGCCGCATTGGAGATTTATCGTGAAATGTTGAGGAAAGGAGTGAAACCGGATTTGATTACTTATAATACGATTGTCAATGGTCTTTGCAAGATTGGTGATTTGAAGGAGGCAAGGGGGATTTTTGATGAGATGAGACGGCGGGGATTGAGACCGGATAAGATAACATACACTACGCTCATTGACGGGTGTTGTAAGGAGGGAGATGTGGGAGCTGCAATTGAGGTTAGGAAGGAGATGATCGAGGAAGGGATCCAGCTGGATGATGTGACTTATACAGCGCTTGTTTCGGGGCTGTGCAGGGATGGTAGGGTGAGTGACGCTGAGAGCACATTGCAAGAGATGTTAAGAGCCAGAATGACACCGGATGAAGCAACTTATACTATGGTTATTGACGGGTATTGTCGGAAGGGGGATGTTAAGATGGGTTTTAGATTACTCAAGGAAATGCAGAGTAATGGTCTTCAACCGGGGGTTGTGACGTATAACGTGCTTATGAATGCGTTGTGTAAGCTGGGACAGATGAAGAATGCGAAAGTGCTGTTGAATGCAATGCTTAATTTGGGGGTTGTGCCGGATGATGTTACCTACAATATTCTTTTGGAAGGGTATTGTAAGCATGGAGATGTGGAGGATCTTGATAAGCTACGCGGTGAGAAGGGGTTGGTTTCTGATTACGCCACTTACACTTCTCTGATCAGCGAATTCAGTAAAAAGTCGAAGAGTCGTCAAGTTCGGTGATCGATAGATGAATTTGCTCAACTCTCACTTCATGTGGATATGTATCAAATTCCTGAGCATTTGCTTCATGTGCAAAGGAGAAGAACAAACGGTGCATCACCTCGTATTCATCGCCAGCTAAGTGAGAAGCATTTGGAGCACCCCTCCTATATCTTTTGGGTATTGAATGGGTTTTTCCAAAATGGTTTTGTGGAAGTTTTCAAGAAGCTGGGGGCAAGCCATTCAAGGAAAGACAGAGAATTCTTTGGTGTGTGCTTCTCTATGATTTATGTTGGGTAGGGCTGCAACTTAGGTTCAAGCTGAACCCGATTGAACCAACCTGAGTTATGGTCCGGTTTGGGTTGTCAAGGTCTTCACATTGGGTTTGGATTGGCCAACTTAATTTGAATTTTGGTCAGAGTTTGGATTGAGCAAATTCTGGTGGGTTAGGTTGGGTTGTGAATAATCACATATATCAGGTATACAGGACCTTGGGTTGGCCAGCTCGAGTTGGAATTCGGGTCAGGTTGTGAGTTGAGCCCTATTGTGGTTTTGTTGGGCTCAGGTTGACCTTCAATCTGATCCACCCTGGCTTAGTTGCCCCCTTAATGTTGGGAGATCTGGAAGGTAAGGAACAGCTCCATTTCCACCTGAAGCGTGCTTGTGTGCAAAAGATCATTGAAGAGATTAGTCAGAAATATAGAGAGATATTGGGTATTGGATTTACTAGGCCATTGGGACATGGTATTCAATGGCCGCCTGATGAGGGAGAACCATTACTTGTTAGGTGAAGCTGCAGAAGTAGGTTTAGCAGCTGAATTTTGACAGATCTTCAATTAGAAACCCCACAAGATGCAGTGTTGGTACGGGAGATGATACGGGTGTTGTCAATGTATGCTTCTCAGGGTCAGCTGGTTGGTGAAAAGCTTGCGAGGCCTAAATGGAAGCCCGTAGTGAAGTCTTGCGTATTTCGTCAAGTAGCAGTAGTCTGTCGACAAGAATTTGCAAAATGGCATCGTGTTCGCAAACTAGCACTTTCCTGACGCTTAGGATTTGAACTTTCATGTTTAGGGAGATTTGTTGCCTTCCCTAGTTAAATATCTGGTTCCCGCCGTTGTTAGTAGAGAGACATATCTTAGCCAATGTCCTAGTTGAAGATGATGTTTGCCCCAACGTAAGTATGATGGGAAATTTGTTATTGTTATGAACTTTCTAATAATTTTTCCTCTCTCAACAATAAGGACTCTTGGAGATTGGTTGATCAGGTCTTAAACTTGGTTTTTATTTTCGGATATAGTCCTTAAAAAAAAAAAAAAATGTTCATATCTACTGTAAGATAACAAAACCATCCAGGAGCAAAAAATTTCATGCAATAAGATTTTCAAACGGCTAGAACTTCACATTATTTGTTAGAGATGGAAAGGGTTTTTAGGCAAAATGAAGGGCACTGCCATCTCTCTACCAAAGAAATCTATTCGTAGAATCTTGGGTTATGTTGTTTGAATAGCAAAAAGAAAGGGGGGATTAGGCCAAACAGCCATTATAATTTTGGTATTGTGAGATGAATACGAGATTTTCACTTGTCATCCAAGCTAGAACTTAAATTTTATTTCATGTTTCAATAGTTCTCATGGAAATCATCATTGCATGATTATTATTATTTTCTTTTGTAGCATCGTATCCCGCAAGTTGCATTTGATCACTTTGGATGGTCCCATTAATCCATCTGAACTGTCCATGAGGTGCAATGAGTATTTCATGGGCTACTTGATAAAAATCACACTTTCAAATCGTCTGTACCATTAGTAAGTTGCCTTCTTTTATATTTGTGTCCCCTTCTGATCCTGCAATCGGCGATCACACATCCTGACCACTTGGAATGATGTCCTACCTATTTGTGTGAGCAACACCTCGGAAATAATATCACCATGGTGATAGAGTTTCCAAATATATTATTTTAAAAAAATTAAAAAAAAAAACTTTCCTGGACCACTAAAAAACAGCACAATACAGTCATTTACTGTGGTGCTTAGGCTCAAGGGCTTGATCACATAGAGCAAAGCAAGATGTGTCCAATTTCCTAAGTCATGTAGATGCATTGATGGTTGCATCTAAAATTTTAAAATGACTTGCTCACATGGTGGGCCTAAAAAAAGAGAGAAATACTTTGATACTCTGCCAGAGTGTTATGGATGATACACAGCAGATATTGCTGATAAATTGCACACCTTCATAAAATTAATTGAAGCTAACTGTCCAAACCATGGGCACCTGTTTCTATGTATCATCAACAAAATATTCCTATTATCTGGCTACCTAACTATTAGATTTGTTGTGCATGTATTGCATAAGGGGGTGTTTGGTTCCCAGTTTTTATAGGTTTGAATTTAGTAATTACCTTGGTGTTTATTAAAAGGGAACAAAAAAAAAAAAAAAGCGTTTGATTCATAAAACAATTCCCCAACAACCATACAGGACCAATGTTTGGATGCCACACTGCTGCAAAGCCTATTGCCTGCAACATCCATGTCATCGACATTGATTTCTCACTTAAGTAATGAGGTTTAAGAAGGTGGTTTGTGGGTGCGATCTAATCGGGCTGCAAAACTAGGGTTTAAATATTGAAGCAAGATTTTGATTTGAAGCCTTGGTTTTGGCTATTCTTCCAAACGAGCCCTTGGTATCCACGAATAAGACAGGATGGTTCAACCAATCTAATTCTAGGCTGTAAATTGACTACAATGGATTCCACAATTTAATCATTTTTCAAGTTAATATATTCCATGTGCACCCTTTCTAGGTGTCTGCTTATCAAGTGTCGTATACAGCCAGACTATCAAATAACTCCCCAAAAAATAAAAGCATAACATTAGTTATTGATGAAAAATGTGGTTGCCCTTCATACAAAGATGAGATTGTTGAATCCACTGAGTTTTAGGTTTATAAATTGTTTTTTTTTTCCCCTAAGGCTAAGGTTAGGGTCAACCTAAATCGGTGCTAGATGTAGGGCTGAAAGTCGACAGGTTGGGTCAGGTTGGTGCTCAACCCTAGCCCAACCCAAGGTTCCTATATCTCAACTCTAACCCAACCCAACCCAACCTCGGGTTGGGAATTCTCAACCCAAGCAGGCTCGATTGGGTTGGTTGGGTGGATACATGCTAATGTTTTTGTTATTACATTAGTCTATTATATTTTCAATACGTCTTATTATTTGTACCTATAATTTTATTAATTATATATGTAGTTATTTATCGTTTAAAAAAAAAATGTCAGTTTTTGTAAACAAACAAGCTAAAATATAAGACAACTACTCATTTAAAAGTCATGTTGTGTAGCACGCAATCTGTTTGGGAGAGAGAAATTTGGTGTATCTTGTTAGCTTGAGTCATCGGAAATGGCGTGGACCAATGACACCGGACAACGGCACTAGAATTTCTTGTGCATTCAACACAGACAATCCGCACTCAATTATAATTTATTGCTTATATATCGATCGGGTTCGGGTCGAGTTGGGTCAGGCATCCCGAGACCTCAACCTGAGCTCGAGCCAAGTTATATTGGGTTGGTGTTTGTATAGCCCAAGCCTGAACCCAATACATCCTGCCTGAGCCCAACCCAATGTCGGGTCGGTCGGGTTGAACCCGCCTGACTTTCTGCCCTAGCTGGATGTTGGAACGGATCATAAGATTTGAACTTGGATCAGACTAACTCAAAACTTCGATTCAAGTCAGGTCAGGTCCACTTATTGGGTCGACCTTACTCGTTGATATTAAAAAGGTAATGGATCAGATGTAGTTGGATAAGAGTCAGCTTGAACCAACCTGATTAACAATCAGATCTTAGGGCCTTGAGCAGTACCTGATCCATTGTGGGTCCAAAGCCTGATACTGTTGGACCTGATCCATCTATCATCAGCCCTTCTTAGTGTTATATTCACCTTTGTTTTTGCTGAATGCTTTACTTTAAAAAGAAAACCATTCCATAACCAAAGCTGTTGATATGTTTGCCCCTCCCAAGGATAGGTTATGTCCCAGTGGTACTGCCACAATGTATGATGAAAATAGATGATAAGAAATAGAGCCTTCCATCTCATGAGAATCAAATCAGATGGTTAGGATCTCTCTTTGGGGAGGTTTTGGGGGGTCATCTGACATCCTCCGTGAGGCCCACCAAACAGTTTCAATCATCAAATTGCAACTACATTTTTAGGCCACAGAATGTATGATTCATTGTCTTTTCATCTTATGGAAATAGGCCAAATCATAAGAATATGCTTGCTACAGTCATGAGATTTGTCATTGTCATGCAAATGGTATTTTCTCACTAAAAATTACCTATTATCCAATATATTTCGTGCTTTAGCATATGATTCATCTAACATTCTTTTCTTTTTCCCAACTTCTCTTCCCTTAAAAACTGAATTCTCTATTGTGGATAATCTCAAGATGGAGAAAAAAAATGGTAACTTATGCTTCTCTATATCATTCACATCAATACTATTATTTTTCACCTCACCGAGTGCACATTTTAAAATTTTGATATTTTCAATGCTTTTCTCATTAATCTTCACCAAACAATTACTGAAAGTAATATGATTAATGGTTTGTTTTGAATTTTTTTAATAAATTCTACCTTGAAAAGGTTAAGAAGTGAACTAGCCTTGAAAATTAAAAGGATTTATATGTTTTGATACAATTTTTTTAGTATGATTTTATTAACAGGTCACATGCTTTCAGTAAAATCTCAATAATCCCAAACGATAATTTGGAATGTATCAAATTAGGTAGAAGAAAATTTCAAAATTTATTTACCTTACAATGTCTTAAGCCCACAAATCCATGTCAAAATTTCCATTTACTTTTATTTGAAATGCTTTCATTAGATAATAAAACCATAGTTCAACTCGATCTCCAATTAGATTGGTCAATTCAAAGGCTAGTCACTTGACTCGATCCTGTTTTTAATAATTAAATTAAGTATAATTGAAATAATGATGATAATTTAACATAGTCGTAGAATATGAAAGAATATAAAAAAATAAAAATCAAATAACTGCAAGGTCTTTGGTATGATCGCTATGGCGTTTCCTTTACCAGAGGTTGAAAGTTTGAAACTCTCTACTCACTTTAATTTTTAATGACATGTTAAACGGAGTGATTTGGATCATTACAAGTTGCATTGATTTAATAGTTTTAGTACATAGATTTGTCGATTTTTTATTGATTCAATAACGAGTAATTGCTAGTACGTTGACTCGATAATTTTTTTATTGATTCTAGATCGAGTTACTGCGACGAGCAAGTTTTAAAGTCAATCAGACCAAAATCTTATTAAGTTGAATCCATTGAGTTTTGACTCCATTCATTGAGTTTTAGAATGATGTTTAAAATGAGGATGGAATATAAAAAGGAAATTTCTCAAAAGATGATAAACAAATCTCATGCCATTTAAATTTTATATATATATATATATATATATATATATATAAACCCATCAAAATTCAAAGTTTTGATTAAAAAAACAAAGTTAAGGAGTAAATGATCACACTAAAACTGCAGTCTAAATTATATATTTGGTATTAAATTTTCTATTTGTTCCAAGATGGATCAGAAATGGCTCGGTCGACGATAGAAGTGATCCAGACCGTCAGACCTTAAATCGGGTGTATCTCGCAATCCAGAATGAGTTATCAGAAGTAAAATATACGATTTTGGGGTAGGACGAGCTACTTTAGCTGGATTTGCGAAATACCATCAGATCGATAGTCATTTCCCTATTCTAATTCCGTTTTTACTATAAATAGTAAGTTTTAGTTTGATTATAACTCTTCGTCTGTCAGGCTTTAGGGGTTGCGCCCAACGTGAAAAGTGCTTAAAATAATTAGGAGAATAGCTTGGTGAAGCCAAATAGGACACTTACTATTTTTGGCCAAAAACCTTGTGCACTAGTAGACATCACGACCGTTTATAAATAGTTAGTTGCGAATTCTAGGAGTTTTAGTTGTAGTATGATTCTTAAATTTCTGTCATTGCTTAGTATCCCTATTTAAAGGGTTGTGAACTCGTTTATTTCATTCGTCAATCAATTTTGAATTTTATAGAATTTATTTTCTATTTTCTGGTTCTTTCCCTCCTGGATTCGAGGAGTCTTAGTGAGGAGTCCAGAGAAGTTCTGTGGATTCAGAATAGTTATCCCCCCGAGGAAAATGGTGCTCGACCTCACGTCCTTCCGTGCGAGAGAGAGAGAGAGAGAGAGAGAGAGAGAGATCATATCTGTTTAGGTTTCTTATCACTTTTCATCTAATGTATAACGTTTTGCACTAATCCACATTTCTCAAAAATAATTACTTAATAAATTTAGTTATAAAACACTAATTACAATAGAAAAACTAGTAGTTGAATTAATCACACATGGCTATTAATAATCCATGTTTGTGACAAATCTATTTTGTTGTTTCTTAAGCTAATTCGATTATATCTGTAGATCTGGTTTCTAAATCAGAAAAAATGCTAATTCATCAATGCCATGTTGTCTTGTGGCAGATATGAAGCTAAACTACTCAGATCTATACCAATCTTCACGCCAATAAATTCTACAATTATCATTGCCCGAATTACTTTCTAATACTGAAATCTAAACAAGCAAAGTATCTTCGTTGATTAGAAAGAAAAAGAACTTTTTAATACTTTAATCTCTTAAATACAAAGATTGAGGGAGTTGATTAACGGAACATTTAAATAAACATTTCCATTTCATATTTTATGTTTCCTTTTCATTTCTTACATTGAAATCTTATTAATATCTTCGATAAAATTCACATTATTTTTCTATTAAAATGATAACAATAAAGTAGCTAAAAATACAAATTAGAGAAATTAAACAAATATAAAAAGGCATTAACATACAAATATATCAAACGATGAGGTTAAAATTATAGATGCTATTTGGAATCATTAAAATTTTGGCATGAATACAAAATGGAGCAATGAATGTAACTAAAGAGAGTATTGGAATATGAATTCTAATATTTTTGGAACCAAAAATTATGAAGAATGAATTATTAGAGAGAGGATTTTGAAATGGAGTGACATGGAAATGAGAAAAGAGAGAAGGATGCAAATAATTCAATTTATTTCATATGAAGCATGCCCACAACTAACGAACACCACCTAAGGGAGAACGTGCATGAGATCCATGCCATCCATCAACTGCATTGACTTATGTTAACCTTGCAAACCAAAAATCAGGTTGGTACATGAGTCAGGTAGGCCATACCATAAGGAAAAGTTACGATGGGACACTCACTGTTAGTTTTGGGGCCCACCATAGTTTATATGTGCCATCCGATCCATTCATATGGATTTTTTCACTGAGATGGAGCTACTCTTCAAAAATCACGGTATTTGGAAACTCAAGTGAATCACAACACTTGAAGTTAGAAGTTCTAAGCAAATTTTACACTTTTTATTGTAAGGCCAACCTAAGTTTTGGATGAGCGTGATGATCAATATCAAGGCCTAACATGGGGTGCATCTCATCCATGTAAATTCATTCATCCACGGTAGTGAATAGTCTCACTCCCATATGATCACACATAGTCACCTATTAGTTTGTACTTCTTACTGTCTAAAAGAAACTTTACATGACCTAACATGAGCTGGTAATAGATGGAGAGGATGTTACACAGACATTTTGATAGGCCCCACAGAGCTTACACACCTATAGGGGTTGTGTGTGCCTTTGGTTGCCCCTTTTTGTGCATGGTGATCCAAACCATGGGTTTGGTGGGCTCCACAAGGATGGGCAATTACGTCAGTCATGGACTATCCAATAAGTTGCCTACAAATAGTTTATTATAGGGCTGAAAGTTGGGCAGGTTAAACCCACCCATGAACGACTCGACATTGAGTTGGGCTTGGACAAGATGTATCAAGTTTGGTCTTGGGCTTGGCCATACAAACACCAACCCGATACAACTTGGGTTAGGCTCAGGTTGAGGTCTCGGGTTGCCCAACCCAACCCGAACCTGATCAATATACAAGTTCCTTATAAATTAATTATAATTGAGTGCGGATCATCTGTGTTGAAGGTACATTAAATTTCAATGCCGTCGGATTTCATTGGTCCAGGACGTTTCCAATGACTCAAGCTAACAAGATACCTACATTTCTCTCCCAAATCAATTGCTTGATACACAATACAATTTTAAAAAGTGTAGTTGTCCTATATTTTAGATTGTTTATTTAGAAAAAATGAACTTCTTTACGATAAATAACTACATATATAATTAATAAAATTATAGGTACAAAAAATAAGATGTGTATTGAAAATATAATAGACTAATGTAATAATGAAAATATTAGTATATATCTACCCGACCAACATGACCGAGCCCGCTTGGGTTGGGCTTGGGTAGAGAATTTCCCAACCGAGGTTGGGTTGGGTTAGGGTTAAGGTATAGGAACCTTGGGTTGGGCTAGGGTTGAGCACCAACCCGCCCGACTTTCAGCCCTAGTTTATTAATAGCATGAACTATTGTTCTTAGTTGTGGCCCATCTAGGATTGGGTGGACAGTCGAGATTTATGTGCATGAGATGTACTTTATCCTTTCCAACAGTTCATATATGCCCACTATCAAAGCTACTCATCGTTGTGTGGATGCCTGGTCTCAAAAGTAATGCCGATTTCGTCATTGAGTAGGCCATAGAATTAAGTGGAATAATGTGGTCAATTTCTTGTAACAATCATTTTATTTTGCTCACATGTGGTATGCATTATGATCAAATCACCATACTTTTTTTTAAAGGAATGCATCTTCTCATCAATGTCACATCCAATACCTATAAGCTTCCTTTGCTACAATTAAGGTGAGTTCTAAAAGAATTTTCACTAACTCCAGTTCACTTAGCATTACAAATACACGATGAACTTTGTGTATAGAGCATTCAAGTCATTCAAAAGATGAGACACATTGATAACATTTACTGTGAAAATGCAACAAAATCTATTTAGACCATTGCTTGTCCATCAATCTTGTTGATGTGGCCCAAACAATGTGTTGAGATGTGGAGCCACATCTGGACAAGGGCTGTTCGACCGGTCGACTGGGCCACTCGGCCAGTCGAGGGTTGGCTCGACTCAAAGTCCAGTGGGCAGCAATTTTTTGGGTCCGATGTACTCGACCGGTCGAGGCCCATGCTCGACTAGTCGAGGAGCCTGCTTGAGCAATCGAGGTTACGCAGATTCGTTTCCGGATTTTGCACAGACTGCGTAATTTTGAGGCGGTTTTCGTAGAGGTGCGAAAGGAAAGTTGCCTAAACTATAAATAGGGGTCCCTAGAGCTTTTCTGGGGTTATGGGAATTATTTTAAGGTGTATGCAAATGATTTTTTTTTTATACATCAAAGGGGAAAATATTAGTATATTGCTTGTAATCTCATTTTCTTCATAGTAGAAGTTTGCACCCGTGGTTTTTTACTCTTATTTGGGGTTTTTCCACGTATACTCTGTCTTGTGATTTATTTGGTATGTTTTGATTCTACTTATAGATTATATTTCTTCTTGTTTATTGTTTGTGGGCGAGACCGGAGATTGGATCTCGGTTCACTAGCGTTGTTAATGTGCTACGCAATAACTGGTATCAGAGCTATTAGTTTAGTTCAAGTGGGAACGATGACGGAAGAAGAAAAGACTAGAATTGAGAAGTTTGATGGTTCAAACTTTGCCTTCTGGAAGATGCAGATGGAGGATTATTTGTATCAGAAGGACCTCTATATTCCTCTCAGAGAAAAAGAGAAGAAACCAGAGAAGATGACAAATGATGAATGGTCTTTATTGGATTGGAAGGCTTTAGGAACGATTTGACTCTCTTTTTCTAAGAGCGTCGCCTTCAATATATTAAAGGTAAAGATTATAAAAGAATTAATGGAAGCCCTAACTACGATGTATGAAAAACCCTCAGCGTCCAACAAGATTCATCTTATAAAACAACTATTTAACATGAAGATGTCAGATGGTGGGAGCGTGGCTAAACATCTAAACAAGTTCAATACAATCATGAGCCAATTGGAATCCATTGACATTATTTTTAAAGCTGAGGTCAGGGCATTATTGATCTTGTCCAGTTTGTCAGACAGTTGGGATAGTTTGGTGATTGCTATGAGCAATTCTTTAGGGTCGAAAAAGCTGAAATTTGATGATGTAGCCGGTCTAATTCTCAGTGAAGAATCTAGAAGAAAAGCATCAGGAGTTTCAGGGAATGCTCTAAACGTTAAAGGAAGAGGAAGATTGCTGAAGAAATGAGGCAATAAACATGAACGTTCTAAGTCGAGGAAGAAGTCCAAGGGACCGAAAGACAAAGACGGGTGTTGGCATTACGGCAAGAATGGATACATGAAACGTGATTGCAGGGCATTTAAGAAATAAAAAGGAACTCTCAAGGCTGGAAGGATTCAATGAATCTATCTGAGGAGAGTGACACAGAGGCGTTGATCTTGTCTCTTGATGCGATGAATGAGTCTTGGGTCATAGACTCGGGTGCTTCGTTTCATGCCACTTCGTGTAAAGAAGTTCTGCGTGATTATATGTCAAGTGACTTTGGGAGAGTCTACCTAGGTGATGATGAGCCATGCAGTATTGTTAGAAAGGGAGACGTTCGTATAAATCAGAAAGATGGAACGACTTTGAAATTGAAGGATGTCAGACATGTACCGAGTTTAAAATAGAATTTGATCTCGGTGGGGCAGTTAGCCGATACCGGATATGTGACGGCATTCACCAGTGATTCCTAGAAGATCACAAAAGGTGCCTTGGTGATATCTCGAGGCAAGAAGGTACTTTGTATGTGACTTTAGGATCGTATAGTTCACTCGCAGTCGCATCAACTTGAGTGAATGAGCAGTTATGGCATTATAGGTTGGGACATATGAGTGAGAAAGGGATGAAAGTGCTATTATTAAAAGGGAAGCTACCAGGGCTGAAGTCTATTGACTTAGAATTCTTCAAGGACTGCGTGTAGACAAGCAGAAGAGGGTAAGTTTCAAGAAAACAGGACGTGCTCCAAAGACACATCTGTTGGAGCTTGTACACACTGATGTGTGGGGATCGGCATATGTATCATCTCTTGGTGGCTCACGTTATTTCGTTTCTTTTATTGATGATGCTAGTAGAAAACTATGGGTCTATTTCTTAAAGTATAAATCTGATGTATTTGATGTATTTAAGAAGTGGAAAGTAATGGTAGAAAATAAGACAGGTAAAACAGTAAAATGTCTCAGATCAGATAATGTGGGAGAGTACTGTGATAAGA